>NC_137697.1:7160320-8502820 GCF_964034855.1 Anser brachyrhynchus
AGTCCGCCCCGCGGAGACGCGCGCGCGCTTGGCGCCGCCGGGAGAGGAAGGCGACGCCTCAGCTCGGAGAGCGGGCCCCGGAGGGTGCGCATGCGCGGGATGTGCAAAGGCTCCTGGGAGGTGTAGTCCTCCTGTGTGAGGCCCAGGCGTGAGGGAGCAGTGCACGTACTTCCTTACTCCCTCCATTACTCTGTGTTTTGTGCCCATAACCGCACCGCGGGCGCACCCGTGAGCTTATATGGCAAAGTATAGGGCCGATTCCCCATTCCTGCCTACGCGGGCGGCACGCACAGCAGCCAGTAACCCAAGGGGTGCCCACCACCCGTGCTGTACCTGTCCCCACACACATACCAGAGGTGTCGATGCCAGCAGCTGTCCCACCCCAGCACCTTCCCACTCCAACCCTGACACACACACCAAGCACCCAGCTACCCCATGCTCACAAGGCCACGCAGCCAGAAGGCAGCACAAATGGCTGGTGTATGCGTGCAGAACTGACCACAAAACCTACGGCTTGGCTCCACGTGTGATGACCAAGCTTCAGATTCACCCAGACCCGTGGTGCGCCAACCACAACCACACACGTGAAAAGCAGCATAGCTGTCACCAACTGAAGCCACGTGCACACCTAGTCTGACCTGTCCCCACCATGCCACAGCCTGTCCACAAATTCCCATAGTTCCCCATGCTTATTGTGCACAGAAGGTAAAGACTTGCGCATACACAACACATTTATCTGACGTTTCCACACAGCAACAGTCCGTCAGATTGCTCCTAGAAACTGTTGGGCAGCATACTGCAGGCCACACAGTAACCTCTGGGTGACTGAACCTGTACCTGTGCAGTTCTGTTCCTCCTGGTGACCATTTCACCTTTAGGTAATCCTTCCCTCCAAGCATTGGCTGCTTCTCAAAACTCTGAATACAGCAAAACTTGAAGCCTTAAATACTTTCATCTCATTTGTGTGCTTTGCACTGTGACGTGCAGTTTTCATAAACTAACCAAGGCTCATAAAACAGCACTTCTGGATTAATTCAGAACTGATCACTTCAGAGGTATTCGTTTTCCACAAGCTCTACCTATTCAAAACATTCCTATTTGGCATCTCCTATTGTTCTCACAAAATGACAGGTTTCTCTTCCCTCAAACTACAAACAGTTTTCTTAGTTTCTAAGAATTTAACATAGGTATTTATGTTCATAAAACAAATGAGAAAAGTAAATTCTCATCTGAAGGTTGCATTATCACAGCTACGTATGACGCACAGGTATTTAAGATGCCAAGCATTCTTGCCAATTCACTGAACATAATTCATTGGTCATTATTATTAGCTTCACACAGGAACGAAATAGCACTGTACCTCTTGTACTTTCTTATCCTAATCAAGCACAATAGGAAAATGAACCTGCATGGGAAAAGGAATAAATTTCCAACCTCTGTTGTGCACTTTTAGTAAAAGGGCTGTTTTGTGAAGAAAGCAGATATTGGGTAAAGATATTTTATTGCTATTGCTTAGAAAAACAAAAGCTCTAATCCTGCAACTAAATAACAGAGTACTTCAGGAGAAGGCTCTATACAAATCCTTCATAGAAGAACTTACAGGACATGACCTCTGTCACTATATCCTCAATGGACTCAGGATACATGAGATAGCCATACTCTCCTCTCCTTGTTTTAGTAAACACTGTTCATAATTGGACCATGGGATCATGGCACTTCAACAAAAAGGAAATCGAAGTTTTCTTTGTTCCACCGCCTTTCAAGTTTTTTCAGTTAAAACCTCTCAATATACTGAAAAAGTATACAATACATATTTCATTAAAAATATATGCATCTATATACACACAAAGACATTCACACACCTTTTAAAACTGTACCAATAAAGTTATATTTTGCAAATAGTCAGGCTTCCAATTGCTTATTTCTTCTGGACTGATGAATGTGGACTATCTTCTCTCTGTTAAACCTTTGGTTTCAAAAGCTGAAGCAAAATAAAGCTTTTTTATTCATAATAGATTTCCATCTTAGGTTTCACAGTTTCATTTATCCAAGTAATTTCTAGGAGTCTAATCTAAATATTCCATCCTATATCTTGTGATTTCAGCACTGCATATGTCTGTGCATAAGCTCCTGTTTGGCAGCTCAATTCAGCTGCAATTTCAGCAGAAGTTTCAGATTACTTTTCCAGTTAAATTTTGCACATTGAATCTTTAGTGCATATATCACTTGAAAAAGAGTATAATATAACATGTGATGAGAAGCCACACTTATTAAGCATGACAGAAAAAAGTTCAAGATTTGTCATATTCTTGGAAAAAAAAAAAAGTGGTAGAAATCTTTCTCTGAGCAGTTCCCTAATAAGAACCTCATGCTTCTTGATGACTTTGTAAACCATTACATAACATCTATTTATGTTACTGCTAGCTCACAGGATCAGATTCATAGTCTATACTTAAAAAAACCTCAATGGTTTATCATACAGAGATGTGATCTTGTTTTATGTATATCAGATTTACTGCAAAATGAAGCAGTAATAAATTTAATTAGATCCTTTAGGGCATTTTGAACTTTACCTATTTCTATATCCTTGACTGGAAGGAAAAATAAATGGAGTGATAAACTGCAAATCACGAGGCAGAGGGAGAAAGGCAGAAAAGCTTTAGTGAAACATTCAAAAGATTTTTTTTCCAAATAGGAAAAAAAAATTCTCCATCTACGTTCCTATTAAAGTTACGGAACAACAGCCAAGAATTTCCAGAATGAAAACATACAATGGAACACAAAACTTCAAACTGGGATTAAATAGCACAGCTACTCTATTTGTCCAAAGCTCAGTGCATCTAAAAATATCATAGACAAAAATGGCAAGCAAGCATTAAGAAAAACAAATCTTTGACCTTCATTTCATGTATATGAAAGGAGATCACCAAAATACAGCAAGAAGAAAGTCCACAATTTAACATGCAGTGGCATCAGCCCTACTTTAATATGCACACCCCTGCCACTACCACAGGACCCCGAGACTGCAGTTTAAACAGAAAAACTCTAAGTTTCTGAATCTTCTCTATAAAGGACTAAAACTGAACAAGCATGTACTTTTTTATTTTTTTTAATAGCAGATGTAGGTAAGATTTCTTACAGGCAACCGTCGAGCTTACTCAGAAACTAGGCTCTCAGCTGGCTTGTTTGACCACCAGAGGGCAGGGCAGATGTAGCAGCAGATTAAAGCTTTACTCAACAGCAAGTACAGAACACACTCACAAAAACTGCAACTTTTATTTCCTGAATAGGTAATTTAACATTTAGTGCTCTCTTTGTAAAAGCCCTGAATAGGAGGATTCTTTTTCTATTAGTTTAAGGAATCCAGTACTATCTTCTCACCTGGAAATTATTTCAGAGAGCTATACAGAGGTAAGACATTCATCACCTTATCAACATTCTTTTGAAGTGAAATTATGTTTTATAAGCAGAGAAGACAAAAACCTTATGTTTTCACCAAGACTTTAAGTGATTAAAGTAAAAAAATGTTACCTTTTAATAGCAGGGTTTAGAAGTTGAACAGTGATGAGACCAACATATATGTCAGTAAAATAAATAAAAAATATTTATTATATCATATGTGAAAGTTATCAATGTTTATAATACCTACTTGCAACAGGGAAAAAAAAGTCCCAACATTCAACCATAATGCAAAGTTATGCAAGTGTTAATGCAAACTGAAATTACACATCAGACATGGGGGGGGGAAATGAACCAGTTACAGTATACAAGCAAAAATAATGCCTAACAATGCACTTTTTCTTTCCTGAAGCTAACAGAAAAAAAAAAGTCTGTATGGAAGCTAGCCTTCCACTCCTCATCCAATTTTTTTCACTCACCTGTTATACTATTAAGTACTGAATACTAAAACTTTAAGAGCTGTCTCTCATTCAGTCTTCCCCAAAATGCGTCTCAAACCAACTCTACTATTTGTAACTAGCAGAGTCAACAATTGTCGATAATAATTGTTCCGTGATCATAACTATGAGCTTGTATTTTTCAGCGTTCCTGTTCCATGCTATAATTCTTCTTTGAAGAAAAAAGCTAATGCTTCAACACTTTTCTCAGCTGAAGATGTGTAAGATGAAGTGAGGCAATCAGGCAGTAACTAGAAGAATTTAAGCCCTTTTAAGGCAGCTACTGAAGGGAAGTGTCTGATGAGAGAACATTACAAAAAACTATAAAAAAACATTACAAAAAACTATTTCAAGAGCTTAGAAGGTGAACTATACTCCTTGGATGGATAGATGACTCACTCAGAAGGTAACAGAACAAATTTACCTTGCAAAGATTAAGACTCTTTCTCCACTTTTTAAAAGCCAGCATCTTTTCTTAGTATCTTCTTTCTTCTTCTTAAATAGAATAAAATACAGTAAGGTTAATTTAACAAAAAGCTCAAAGAGCCACTAAACTTAACTACTACAGTAATTCTTAAAGAAACCCATCATTACAGAAGAACGTAACATGAAAACCTCAGATGCAGCAAACACTCCCTTCCCTTCACTGACCTGCTATTTGGGAATTCAGCTATAAAAATAAACTTGGTGCTTGCTTTGGAGGAAATGTTGCAGGTGGAAGAGGTTAACTCATTAAGATCCAGCAGAAAAATCTCTTTCTTCCAGTCATTTTGATTTATTTCAAGGCTGAGGGACTTGATTAAAAATGCATACAGAATTGCTGATCTGAATGTGATGCTTCTAAAACCTTTGCATTCTTTGTGTACCAGGTGTTGACCTATAAGAAAGCAAAGCAGATAGGGATTACAAAGACCTGAATTGCCATTACTATTATAATATGAAAGTTAGTAAAAGCCTTGAAACCAATAGCTATGTCATGATCTGAGAATATTTTTTTTGGCATTAATATTCTCTATATGGAGACCATCTTGTGTGGAATGCCTTTACTCTTGCTGTTAAGCATTAAGTACTGAGAGATAGTTTTTACATCTTCCATGAATAAACGGCTTGACAACCTTGATATTTGCACAGTGGTGATAATTACTAATGTTTACATGCACGTCATTTACTGTGCTTTACTTCTAGGTAAACAAACATCATTTTATTTTCCAAAGGTCAGGCTTGTAGTTAAGAACTGTGTATTTTTCTATTTGTTTTGCAAGACATATAACAACATTATGAAACATGGAATTTCCAAGAATTAGTTAAAAGAGCACACCTCTAATTTTTGGTATTAACTTCCTGTTTTTCTCTTACTACAGTCAAAAAGGCTCTACTGAGAGATTATTTACCTCACTTCATAGTGAAAACTATGAAAACCTAATGGATCCCTTCTAGAAACCTCATCTCTCCACCTCCCTTTATATAAGTATTTCAGAAACACTGTCTAGGATTTGGTGACTTTTGGTATTATTCTCATTTGAAATTTATTTATCCTTCTGGCCCTGTCTCATGAACAGGGATCTTTGGAATCCAGAAAGCCCCAAACTTTTGAATATAATTAAGAGACATCTGCTCTTGGAACAGCAGGGGCAGATTACACAGCACCCTGTGCCATCTTTACCCATAACAGCTTTACCTGAAAGCTAGGGCTGGGACTAGAGTACACTTCCTGTTTCCGATTGGTTACACTTTTTTTTTTTTTTTAGGAAAAACATTGTCATGGTAGCAAAAGCACAGATTGAGAGGTAATAACAATGATAAAGGGGCTAAAGTAAACTGACAGTGAGTATCTGAAGTACTGTCATCCTGCCATGCTTACAGCACTACATGACTGACTGGTGCTAAAAGGGATAAGCAAACTATGACAGGCTGTGGTAGTTTGTGTGAAGTTGCATTGATCGCAATAATATTTTAATGGTAACAAATCTCATCATAGAATCCTAGAGTCATTTAGGTTGGAAGAGACCTGCAAGATCATCAATTCCGACCATCACTTAACACTAACAAGCCCACCACTAAACCACAACCATGTCTCTCAGTGTCACATTGACACATCTCTTAAATACCTTCAGGGATGGGGACTCCACCACTTCCCTGGGCAGCCTGTTCCAATGTAAAAATACCCTTTCCGTGAAGATTTTTTTTTCCTGATATCGAATTTAAAACTCCCCTGGTACAGCTTGGGCAATTTCCTTACATCCTACTGCTTGTCACCTGAGAAAAAGAGACCAACACCCTCCTCACCGCAACCTCCTTCCAGGTAGCTGTAGAGAGCGATGAGATTCAGCTTTTTCATCTTGTTTCTCAAAATGTTTTGAAGTGTTCACAGATGCTGCCCAAACCCATGTTGCTCTCAAGTTTATCCGCAAAGGAAGGCCCTGAACTGAAACAAAGTGAATACAGAAAGACGCCATGAGAAACCACTCCTGCTCCAACTGCATACCTGGCTGGCTGCTGCACTGCAAGAAGTCTTCTCCATCAACAAAAACGGGGGCAAAGGGCAGAGCCCCCAAAATGAGGCGTCATTTTGGCTTATCCCAGCACATGCTTGCACACTTGTTTAAATGAATTAAGCCTACTGCTCATTCTCAGGTCCTGACATAGAAGAGAGCACCAACAAGGCACTTCAGATGCAGCATGCTTTGGCACGAATACACACCAGACGATGGCAAATTATATTTTCAAGGGCTTTTTGGTCAGATTTTTGGGGTTGGTTGGCTTGCTTTGTGATATCGTGTCCCCCAAAACCCAAGACAGGGGGAGCTTTCTAAAAGCGGGTCTTTACCAGGGAAACCGAGAACCTGCGGCCCCAGCAGGGAAGCCCTGTGCTTGGCGCCCAGAGGAGGGCAAGGAGGCTCAACCCCCTCGCCACACACCTGCAGGGAGGAAAACGAAGGGGGGGAAAAAGGGGAAGCGGCGCTTTCCTGGACAGCGCCTCAGGTGACGGCCGAGGCTGCGGTCTCGGCATGCAAAGCAGGCGCGGCGGCGCCCCTTCACCGCGTTTCCTCCCGTCCCCTTAGCGAGCTCGAGGAACGCCCTCCGCAAGCGGCCATTTGCAAGCCCCCCCAACCCCTCAGCGGCCGGCCGCCATCTTCCCCCCCCCCCCCCCTCACGCCGAGGAGGGGATGAAACAACGCGCCGCGTCTCCTTTAAACACCCCCTCCCCTCCCCCCTCCCGCCCCTTCACGTGGTGCAGGGCAAGGGCGGGGATCCCGCGGTGCGTCACTTCCGTTCCTCTAGCGGTGCAGCGGAGCCCGGCGCGGAGCAGGACGTGAGTCTTGGGGTTCCCCCCCCCACCGGCGCCCCGCCGCCATTTTGTGCGCCCCCCGCACCCTCCCCCCCCGATGCCTCACTGACGGGGGCTCGGCGCCTCCCGGGCGGCTCGGGGCGGCCGTGTGGCGGCGCTTCCCCCCCCTCCGCCGCCTACTCCTCCTCCTCCTTTCCTCGAGTGCCCGCTGCGCCCCGCGGGAGGGATGCCCCGGCGGGGAGTGGGCCGGGGGCGGGAGGAGGAGCCGGCGCTGAGGAGAAGGTGCCATGTTGGGGGGGCAACGAGGGTGCGAGCCAGGGAGAAAATGGCGGCAGGGAACCGCCCGGCTCCGTTACCCCCCCGCCCCTGCGCCGGGATCGCAGCCTGCCCGCGGACGACCCCCGACCCTTTTTGTGTTTTTTTTTTTTTTTTTTTTTGGGCTGGTTTTGCTGTTTTTCGCCGCTGATGAGCCGCAGCCTCCTTCTACCGCCCTGCCCCCCGCAGGGCCGGGGCTGGCCTTGCCCGCGCCTCCCCCCTCCTCGGGCCTTCGCCCCCTGCCTCCGGGGGGCAAGGAGAGACGTGGGGAGGAAAATGGCGGCTGGGATCCGCCTACCGGTGCTCCCAGCTCATCCCGGCTCCTCTTTCTCTTCTCCCTTCCCTTAGCCGTCCCGTGGTCTGTCTCATTCTGCCCTCGTTCTCCTCACTGCTGCGGTGTCGCCTCGCTCTCTGCCTGCCAGCCTCTCCCCAGGGGGTACCGCCATCCCCCCCATTCCTCTTTCCTCCAATTTCCACCCCCAGCCTTCCTCCATATTGTCGCTCTCGCATCTTAATGCGGATTGCAACCTCGGTCTGTGGCCCCTGACCCTGGATTATCAGTCTCATTCGGCCCCTCGATTTCATGCCATTGCTGTGCTTGGCTTTGCCTTGTCCTATACCAGCTCTTCTCTGCCTCCATCCTGTAGCGTGGTTTGTTAGCTCCCACGTACGGTATTTCATTTTCAGTGTTACAGCTTCCATCATTGTGCTCCAAGCTATTATGACAGAACTTGCCCCACTTTAGAACCGCATGGAGCCATTAGCATTATTCAGACTCCATTTTTACCTGTGTACGTGGTTTATTTGACCACAAGTTCGTTTAAAAACACCTCTTTTCCTTTACTGAGGTCCGCTGCTCTAATAATTTTTTTAGACTTCCATAGTTTGAGTTTTATATTCAATTTCTCTGTGATGGTTATTTTTATTCTGAAAAAACTATTTATTTGTCACAAAGAGTTTCTAGTAGCAGGCAAGGTCTTCAGCTGCTATATCTAACCACATGTTTGCATAGTAAAGAGATGTAGAAACACACCTGGCAGCAAGCATTCAAGGAAAGTTGAATGTCCGCTTGTCTGGCAAATGAATAGACCGTAGTGACTGATGTGTTAAAGCTGCAGTAGAAATATTAATTGCAGTACTGTAGTTCATTGTAACTAAGGTGTTTTTTCAGACTTTCCTATTACTGAGGGGAAGCTCATCTTAGTGTATGGTGATTATACAGCTCTTGCTGGCATATTCAACTAGGCAAAATGCCTGTATAAGAATATAGATAATGCTCTGGCCTTAATAGTTTATGAATGTAGCATTGAGAATTCAAGCTAAGGATAGCAGTGTGCAGTATTTTTGAAAAAAATGTCTCTTTCTAAACAGTTTGGAAACTAAGACGCTGCATTTAAGGCTGTTGCAGCAAAAAAGGGAATAGGGAATGGTGTTTGAGATTGCATGAACAGTTTATTAAAGCTTATATGAAAAGGCAGGAAAATTTTGGAGGGTTTTGAATGAGGTGAGGCTTTACAAACAGGTTTGAAGATTGCTTTCCAGATATAATGGGATGTATTTATTGTACAGTGTTCTCATGTTATCTTTTTCTTTGTAGAATGCCTAAGTCAAAGGAACTTGTGTCTTCAAGCTCATCTGCCAGTGATTCAGATAGTGAAGTTGACAAAAAGGTGAAAATTATATGCGGTTTATTACTACTGTAATAACTTCTACGTGGCAAAGTGCATGTCATTCCATATGATTTGTTAGACACTTGAGGAAAAAAAAAAGTAGGGTTAGGGCCTGGGTAGATGAGAGGTTTTTGGCTTGCGGTAAACTTTTTTCTTAAGTTGCATTTTGTTTTTTACCATATTTTCTATATGGTGTATCTAGACACAAGCTTTCTGTAATTCTTGTTTTGTGGCAAGAGATAGATTTTGGTATAAGCAGCCCCTTGTGGCAAGAATTTGGACTATTTTTGAGAGGCGCCCCCCCTTTCATTCTGGTGTCTGGATACCTTGCAAGTCCAAAGTGAAAACCTCCACCTGCCTGGTTATCCCCCTACCACTTGCTTATCTTGTTTACATGTTCTTTTTCTGTTTCAGATTTTCTATTACTCTCTGCTAGTTTCTTACTTAAAAGCTGGGCCAACCTGGGTGTCTTTGAGCTGATTAATTTTTAAATGTTAACTGCTTTTAAATGCATATATCAAATGTTCCCAGTTATTTTTATTTCATATGTAAGTTTTTGTTGGTGTACCAGTCATTATGAACAAAAACTGAGTACAACAGTGAATTACCTTTTTTAGAAACACTAGGTGGTAATGATGCATCAGGTCTTTTAATGCTGTATGTGAAAAAAAATAGTTTGCTTTACTGAATTGATTCAAATGTGACTTAGTTGCAATAGGCAAAGTAGGTATTCTGTCAAATAAAAATATCAGAGAAAATGGTCAGGTGATGGCTTTTTGGTAGGGAAATGTATTCCTGAAAAGTTGTACTCAAACCGTTTGCTTCAGTGGGTATAAGTTTTTTTTTTTCTGACAACCTCCCATATTTGTTGCAACCATTTTTCTTTGAAAGAGGTTACCCACAATATGGTTCTAGCAGGTGAAACTAACTTTTAGTATCTCTGTGTCACTGTTTTCTTGGTGGGAGGGAGGTGGGCTGGGAGAGTATGCTTACCATATAAATATTGATAGAGTAACTTCGTAGCAACTGCAAGTAATCTGATTTACAGGTAATACCATATGAATGTTTTAAAAATATATTTATCATGCTATAGACAGAGATAGGACCCTGATAATAAAGAAAAAAAATGTTCCCCAGATAGAGGTGACTTCCAGATCCTTTCTTTATTATCTCAATTTTTCATTTTCAATGTCTTAATTTTTCATTTTTTTAGAAGTTGGTAGCTGTCCTGCATTTTTTGTTCTTTTCAGAAGAAAGGAATGTGAAACTTCCATCAGACTTAATTTTTTTGATTAGAACTATTGGACTGATAATATTGCTGCAAAAAAGAGTAGGCTTTTTGAAATGCATTTTGATCTAACTCTCTTTAAAGACAGAGTATTATTGTAAACTTCACTGGGAGCAGAATTAGACTCATTGGGAGATTTTTTTTGAAATTCAAGTGTAAATTGTACAGTACTGGAGGCCTGCCATCACAAAAGGAAGGTGATACAGTGTGTAGTAGTAGTTTGTAGCCTCTAATGGAAGCTTTTTTTGTAACTAACAGTTGCAAGGCATGGTTCATGCATTTCTATTTTATTCTTGCTCCAAGGCAAAGCGGAAAAAGCAAGCAGCTCCAGAAAAGCCTGTAAAGAAACAAAAGACGGGTGAGAGTTCAAAAGGTGCCGCTTCTTCTAAGCAAAGCAGTAACAGAGATGAGAATATGTTTCAGGTAAAATTGATGATTCTTTTAAAGCTTGGTTAAAGTAGCATGTTACATCATATTCAATATAAATTTTGGCGTGGTGTAAATGTTGTGATAGTGTAGAGCCTAGTTTCCTGAAGCCCTGGTCAAAGAGAGTTGTGATGCTGTGGTACAGATGAGGTACTCAAAAAGCATTTCCAGGTTTCAGTAGAGGAAAAGAATCTGAGTTGTGGCAACTGATCTAACAGTCCCTCGTGGTCTTCGTCCATGGTAACTTTCTAGATAATCATTTTGTCTGTAAATACAGCACTCATCTTGAATATACTGTAAATATTAAATCAGGACAGTCTCTGGGTGGGAATGTTTTTTAACCAGGGCTCTTGAAAGAAAGGTTTTTGGAAAACAAAGTATGGATTCTTCATTCCTATTTAACTAGGTCAGTGGCATCTTGACTCCTGTCTTATAAGACGGTGTCTTGGAATAGGTTTTGCTTGTTTATTTTGTGATGCAGGTTTTTCTTACTGAACATTCAAAAAGACTGTAAGATCATCTGAATGTAAATCTTTTCCTTTTCAGCAAGATGCATTTATGAGCTCAAGGTGTATGGTTCTTGGGGTTAGCTGAAGCAGTAGCAGTGTGTACTGCAATACAATCTCAAATAATTTTATTCAGACAGGATTTTATTATCTGAAATAATTTTATTCAGACAGGATCTTCTGTGAAGCTATTTTATTCGCGATTGCAATGGCAGGTGCCCTGTCAATTAGGAGCACATTTTAGTAAACAAATCATAACTTTTTATTCCCTGTTACCCAACACCTGATCACCTCCCCTGTTTCCTCATTGGCTGAGTACTACAGGCTCACAAGTTACTCGATGCTCCACTATACCATATATGTACAATTTTTCTTTTTTTCAACTCTTTTAATTTTTTCCTTTTCCCTTTTTTCCCCCTTTTTCCCCTTTTTTATGTTTTGAGAACCTGTAATCTTTGTTTTACTGTTCTCACACTGCTCATCCTGTTTTTCTCAAGCTTCCACCTTATTTTGGAACAGTGAGGCCTTCTACCATCCACTTACCTACTTAACATTTCTCCCTGCTACGACTACACAACTACCTTGGAATACAGAAAATCAGTTCTCTACTGCAAAAACACAACTTAGTTTCTTACATGCAAGCTGTGCAAGAATTTATGTAGCTTTGAATTGCCTGTTTTAGGGGAGTGGGTCAAGAGTTAATATCTGTGATTAGGTGGCTTGTTAAGGGCAGGGAAAAACTGAAGAATCAGTGTACGTTAAGAACTTAAGTTTGTGAAAGGGCATGGGCATAATAAGATGATCCAAATCTTGGGTAAGGTAAAAGAAATGGCGGCTTTGGGCTGTAGGTGTGCAAAGGAATATGGCAAAAAAAAAATCTCTTCAAGAAATAAGACCTGCCTGACTGATTATGTAATACAGGGCAGTTACTCTTGCTGTTATCGGTCCTTACATTGTTTATCATGTATAGTTGGAGGGAGGGCTTCGATTGACAACACCGTGTTAATGGTTGTACTTGACCATTAATGTGTCCTAAACCTTTGGTCTCTGCCTGCCTTTTAGTTACTCAACAGCAAATATTTTTTAGATTTCTTATTCTGTTATGTGAAGCATTGTGTTTTTTTTATGCTACATGAGCTTAATGTGCCTTAACTAAGGTGCAACTGTTTCAGTGCAGAAATAGCATTGCTGGTCAATGGTTACTTCCTCTCTCTCCCGTGTACCCATGATAGCATGCTAGAAGCTCTGGTTGCATTTTAATTTTTTTAGGTACTTTTTTTTTTTTGTTCTGGGGCTATTAATAATACTGCAAACCTCCTTTCTGTTTCCCTGTGACAGTAAAATTATCTCTGATGTGCGAGTGAATTTGCACAGATGTGGCTTGAACTGATATTGATAGAAATTGGTCAGTGAAGCATTCATAGGATAGTCAGAAGTTCTATAATGTCCATATTGTGTGTAGGAGTGGCAGCAAATGATGTGAAACTTAGTGACTTAATGTTCTAAGCCTCAGGCTGTGTTTTGGAAGTATACAGCTTCACTTAAAGTAGAGGCCTTTGTGACTGCTGTATTCAGAAGATTCAGCATTTTTGTCAAGGTCTAGGTCTTTGTTTTCTTTTAAAGCAGATGTTGGTGTAACTATTCTTGAAACTCATTAAGAGTAGAATTAATCTAAGTAGTAGAGAATTATTTCAGTATGAGACCAAGTGTATCTTATTTACATGTCTTGGCCTTTTTAGGCTTTATAGGTAGCCTAGTGTACTTTGGAATTTGTTAAAGGGGTTTGGGCACAATTGGAGTGCAGTTTATCTTGTTGCAATTTGTGACACTGCTAGAGGTCTTAAGGAGAAGCTTTGTTCATGTTAATGTTGAACGGTTCAGTGTTCGTGCAGTGGATTCCTATCTGTGGCTTCAAGCCCATGTAAGCTCTGCATCGTGTGCTTTGGTTAGTTTGAGAAAAATCCTGTCATCTACCTATGCCTGATTTGGATAAGGTTTGTTAATGCTGTCTGGATACAGTATTAATGACAGTCCAGAATGGAGCCACGCTACACAAGGTATTTCACAATTTATTATTTCAGTTTATGCGAACTTTGCCCACACGTACATTCTTTTTAGAAAGTTAATTTGTATTTACTTTTTGACTTGTGAGAAATAAGTTCATCAGCTTCATGGTGTAAAGTCTTTACTTATAGGTTCCTGAAGATAAATATATAAGCTTATGATGCTCTCTAGAGGTGATTGATCATGGAAATAATGAATAGTGTTGCATTGGTAACCACCTCAGTTTAAGAACTAATGTTATGAATCAATTTGTCCTGCAGAGCTCAGCTGTTTACAGAACCTTGCATTCTAGGGGTTTATATTATTTTACTGTTCTTCTTCTAACACTATACATATAGTTACCAGCTAAGATAGAAGGCTGACTTTTGGCAATTTCTACTTTCACAGTGTGTATGCAGTTTAAAAGCAACTGGCAATTTAGAGGGAAAATGTAGATAAATATACTTGGTGAAACTCATACAGGAAGTCAGATAAGTGTCTTTGAAAGTAACCTAAGCATTTCAGTGCATTTTATTCTAAGTAATGGAAACCTGGAAATAGTAACTTTGACTTAATAGAATAGTGTATCTAAAGAGTTGTGATATTTAATAAAAAAGCATATTAGCTTGTGAATGACGGTTGAGCAGCATTAACTGCCCTGCTTTAAAGCAATACAACCCTTGGAACACTACAGTGATTATAGTGTTATATCCAGTGAAGTTATTCTAGTACTATCAGCTGCTGTGTGAAAAAAAGTTACTTAGAAATGACTCAGTGCCAGAATTGCAGGTATCAGGACCTTAAGAAAAATCAGTTTACTTGGGTAAATCTAGATTTTGGTTGATTTTAACATTTTTTGCTAATTGGAACTGTATGTTAGAAACCAGTATTAAAGCTTTTAGCAGTGACAACTGTTCTGCATAAAGTTCAACTAAACGTTCAGAATTTAACGTGAGCGTTCAGAGGAAATGTAGACAGAGGCATGAAGCCTTTCAGCACTTTCATTTGGACCTGTTTCCAGTTAAGGTTGATTTACTGGCTAAATAATGCATGCTTTATATTCTTGTACCCATGTCTTACTGTAGTTGAATTAAGATATGTAGTCTTTATATTCAAATCCTCAACCCTTTTACTGTACTTGCATCTCTAATCTGCTGTATTGTATCAGATTTTATTTCTTACAGCAAATCTGGAATTATTTGGCAACGCACTAGTGGTCTTTGATAGACATGGGATAAAAAGATGTTCTGGAGTACTAGTACTTGAAGGAGACTTAAGTCACTTGAAGTCGGTGAAGTGTTATAGTGTAAAACCAAGAAATGTTGTATATGCAGACTACTTAGGATATCCTTTGCCAGCAGTGCTGACAGATACGGCCATGTTACCAAGTTAAGTCTGAAAGAGCTCAGCTGCTCTGACATCATAGCTTATTTTTGTGTTGTATTTGTAGTGCTGTGGAAGTATTTAATAAATCACAAAATACTATTATGAACTGTAAACTCATGTTCGTTTTAAAGGCTACTTTGAAGTAAGAAAAAAGCTTCATGCTTACGGTATATAAAGATGTTCCAATTGTTTTAAAGTTAATTTTGGAGATAATTCAACAGGGTCTGCATAAGAAGAAAAATGTCTTTAACCAAACATAAAACACACTTGTTTACATCCATTTTATGAAGTAACAGCTTAGACTTAAACATCTGTGGATGACTTTAACTGATATAAGAGTTCATGTTTTCTGGTCAGACTTGAAGCTAGTAAGATGTGTTTTATCCCCTGTTAAATTATGTCAGTGCATCAATTAAGGAAATTTGATATTCTTAATAAAGCTGTTTTACTTTTTCTGTTTTAAAATTGTTTGCTTTAGGATGTGTTCTTTGTTCAGAAACTGTATCCAGAAAGTACATACAGAACTCTAAGCATTTCTTAAATTAATTGCTTCATTTTTATTATCTAGTTTCTGATTCTCAAATTCACATACATTGAATTGGTGTGAATAAATATGTTATCAAATGTGGGAAAAAAATTAATAAGGCTAAATGTATAGTGTGGTGCAGTGTGCTATGCTTCCCCTTCTGCTCTCAACCCCCTCACAAAAAAAAAAAAGCCTCAAAATTCAGTTAAGTTGTTGTGGTACAGAAATTCCCAAAGCATCATTTTTAACAAAGACAATTTGATGCCATGGTACACGCTGGTAAACTTCGAAAGTTTTGGTTTTTTTTTTGGAACATATGGTTACAAGAGAGAAATTTTTACTCTCTGTTCCAATGAAGTACCAAGAGGATTTGAAAACAGGTGTGGAGCCACTTGGTCGTTTCCTTTCATTTTCCATCTGTATTTGCTTTGTTTTAAACAAACCAACCAAATACCACTAAGACCACTCTAGAAATTGTGCTTTTCTTGTGTGAATATCTAAGTGCTTTTTTTTTTTTTTTGTAGATAGGAAATGTACTCAAATTTAGATTTGGTAATAGAGCTCCCTCTTTCTTTGTGTAGAACTGCTGCTAACAAAGGTGGTTACAATACAGGTAATAAAAAAACAAAAGTTAATTAGTGGCTTTTGTAAGAATTCAATTTGATAAGAATATAGGTATTTCTATTCTATGAGAGCCGCTTCTGCAAAAAAAAGTATTGAATGCTCAACTGGTTTAAGTCCTTCATCCATTTATATTGTCATTACCTATTAGCCTACTGACTACTCTGGATTAAGCTCTTGATCTAGTTGTTTCTCTCGTGTCTAAAATAAGCTGCAGCGAGTAATGTCACATGTCCGAGTCTAATACTGTTTGGAAAAGTGAATGGTGTAATATGTAAAATACCTAAAAGATCCTTCTATGTGTTTTGACAGATTGGCAAAATGAGGTATGTCAGTGTTCGTGACTTTAAAGGGAAAGTCTTAATTGATATTAGAGAATATTGGATGGATCAAGAAGGTGAAATGAAGCCAGGCAGAAAAGGTATTGTTCTGCTTCATCTTATTTTGTATCAAAACATTGCCTGCAATTTATTGGAAAACTTTGTGTACCAGATTTTTATACTTTGTTACTGCATGGTATTGTAAGAGTAATATTTTTGTTTTAACAGATGATTAGTTTTATCTGTACATTATAAACAAAAGCGAAGCGGTTTTGTTGGCCTGAGTCTGTTTTTCTAAATGGATCCTGCGTAATTAATGGAAACAAGGCATCGGGTACAAGCAAATTTATTATGGGAGCTATAAGTCTAACCATGCTTTTTCTCCCCTGTTGATTAACTGAATTAACTCAATTTCTCGCCTATGTTACAGTCAGATTTTCTTATTTCTAATATGACTGAAAAGGCTTGGGTTTAGTTGGTATACAATGTTAAATTATTTAAAACAATTGTGTTCTTCATTTTTATCAAATTTCAAATTAAAATAATAGAAATATTTCATATGACTAATTTTTTGGAAAAAAATATTTTAGTTGAGGTGAAAATACTTGAAGTGCTTGAGTTTTAGTACTTTGTGTCTGTCTAATCTGCAACACAACATAAGCCTTTAAACCATTAATTGCTACTCCCATACCTAATTTTTATGTCATCCTTTCACTTAACTGTTTTTGGAACTTGGGCTACCTGCAAGATGAGGATGAGTTGATAGTTGCTTTCCTTAATGTCATTTGGTTGTTTAGAAAAGCTTACTTTACTCATTTTTCACATTATGCAAAGGAAAGAGGTAAGTGTGAAACATTCTGTTCTGAAGATTAAAGGCATTTGTATTTTTATGATGTGTCCAGGAGCAGCACAGTGAATAGATATTTGGAAAACTGGAGAATTTTCAACATCTCATAGATAGCCACTGACAGTAGGTTTGTATGAGCAGAGTATTATGGGCACCTTACAGGAAAATTTAATTTTTGGATGTGTTGCTGCTGTCTAACAAAAAAAACAACTTTGATGTTTAAAGACTAAACTGGTGTATTTTGAGGTGGAAATTAAAAGCACATCAATCAAAAGCTTGAGTGGGAAACAACAGTGAGACTTGGTGGGCAAAGTGATGATCTATCTCTATGATATAGATGGAAATGTTTATCATTGAGGCAAACAGGACGGCATTTTATTAGGATAATGCTAATAATATGATAGCATGAGTGTTTAATGTTCCAGTGATGCATTTACGAGCTGCTTACAAAGCTATGCTGCAAACAATATAAACAATTGTAATTTTATAATAAAGAAGAAGAAAAAATTCCAACAGGAGTTGCTTTGTCATATTATTTCAAATAGCAGCTCTAAACTCATGTCTGTGTACAGTTCATATAGTATGTTGTTCAGGGGCAACTCGATGACATTTGGTCCCCCAGTAATGGTCAGCATGCCTGTCATAACTGTTTTCAAAATAAATCTTCCACCTAAAGACTGGTGGGAAAACTGGCTAGAAAAGTGACAATGTGGAGTGTTTGCTGCTTAAAATAACAGTACTCTGGTAAAACACTGGTGGTAGAAGAAGGGGGGGAAAAGGCAATGAGTCCCAAAGATGGAATTCATAGTTTCACCTGTTTTCAGGTCCTGCTCCACCTACAGGGAGAAAGCAATGAAAGAAGCCTGATCTCTGAGGGGGGAGAAAGGGGGTAAATAGTAGAAGAGCCTGGCTGGAGAGAGTGAGAGGTAGGCTTGTGAGTCTGTACTTACATAGAGTTGGCATAAAGATTAGTAGTGGAAGAAGGAGGAGGCTAACATGTAAAAGGAAATGTGCCTGGACTGAAGCTTGAAGAAGTGAAAATTCAGAACTGAGGAGATGGTTTCTGGGGTACTGAGCGATTATTGATTGAATGTCACAAGAATCTGTAGTGATACAGAAGTTTAAAAACAATAACAAAAAAAACATCCTTCTGTGTTAGTTTGTGAGTGCTAGGGAATAGAATAGAGTATCTCTAAAATGTTACTTATAGCATATGTTATTCACAGTGGTTTAAGACATGCCCCCCCATTTTTATCTTCACAAGAGAGGAAAAAAAAAATGAAAAAACAGATGTATAGTACATCAAAAATACTTAGTTCAGTCTACAGAGGTATTTGGCTTTTAGCAGCCAACTGAAACAGGTTTGGTTTCCCATCTCACCTCATTTTGTGCTGCCTCCTGTGAGGGCGAGAGCTCTCTTTCCCTTACTGTGTTTCACAAAACACTTGTGGATGAATGTTGTATTGTACCCATTTTCTTTGTAAGGTAAACCTGTCCAGACCTGGGCTAAAGGTCTAAACTGAAGGGTTCCAAGTGAGTAGTTTAACCATGCAGCTGAGACTTGTTAGTACACATGATGTAGCCCAAGCATTAATAGTTGTGACAGTCTGTGTGTATGAAATCAATCTTGGTTGTAAGTATGCAAGATCCTGATTACAATTCTCTTTTTGTACTAAGTATTTGTTTTTAATACATTTCAGGTATTTCTTTAAATCCAGAACAGTGGAACCAGCTGAAGGAACAGATTTCTGATATTGATGATGCAGTAAGAAAACTGTAAAGACAGCCATACAGAAATCTTTATCATTTTTGTTGGTTTAAGCGGTCTTTTTACATTGGCTTTTGTTTTCTAAAATATTGTTTTCGAAGCTATTGTATATTTGGATTGCAAAACAATTTGTAAGATGAATACTTTTTTTATGTGCATTAAAAGTGTATTCTGAGTGAGGCTATTTGTGTATACTTTACTAAAAAGAAATGTGTTGCTTTCAAATCATGGTGTAAAATAAACAAATCAAGTAATATGTAAAGCATAGTTGTTACGGCCTTTTGATTGAAGACGTTTGTTGATAAGGCCACCTATTGGCTTTAGGCTTTGTTTCAGTTTAGTTAACAGTTTGTTTTCTAAGGAGATTTTAAAAATGTCTCCATTTACATTTTTTTTTGTTTCATACCCTTTGGTATTGCCCTCAGCTTTCTGCTTTAAAACTTGATACAAACAGTGAATACCTGGTAAAAACACATTTTTGTAGATAATTTTAAATACTGTATTTGCTAATTTTCCCTATTTATTCAGATGTAAACAGTCCTGAGTATATAGACTTTTTTGCATTGTTTGCATGGAGTGTTATGCTAAACAGTAACACTTGAACACCACCCACACAGTCTGTTCCCATTTTTATATAGCTTGCTTGACTTAGAAAATACAATTAGCCTTTATTCATGGACCCTAGTTTCTAGAGTGTGATGCATAAACTTTTACAGTAATAGACATATACCTCAGAGTAAGGTAGCGTTTAAAAGCTCCAAACTTTGTTATTGTTTAGGCACACTTTTCAATCTTTGCATTAAATTAATTCTTGAACACATACTGAATAGTTATTCCATCGAAAATAGCAGTTAACCTGCTTCTGTAGGGCTTTTGTTTGAGAGCACTGTTTAAACAATAGTGCTTAAAATAAGCTGTAACACAGGTTAAACAGTCATACAGGGTTAAAATTGCTTCAGCCAGACTATCAGGCTATCATGCTTTTGCCCTGACCACCCTGTCTAACCAAACCATTTGGCTTGCCTTGCGTGGCTTACATGTGCACAACTGGTTCTTCTTTTGTATAGAAAGTATGTCGTGCTTACAGCAGAGCACTGGTACCTAGTGGATCCACAAGTAATGAACTTTGCTTGTCTACCAGTGTACATTCTGAGGAGAGAAGCCTCTGTCCAGTGGATGTTCTATTAGACTGGATGTCTCAGCTGAAGGGACATCTTGGTAGATATCATGAGGCTATGGAAAGAAGAAGGGTGAATATGTTCAAGTAGGACTTAGAGAGCGAATGGGCACTCCACTAGAGAAATGGCTAAAGCTCAAAGTTAGCTGACATAATAACTACAGTGAAGAAGCTTAACATTAGCAGAAATAGAGAAGAGTTCATTTTATGACATAATTAATAGAAAGAAGATGAAACAACTTCATGAAAACTGTCATTTCAAGGCTATGTAGTACTAAGTAGTGAATACAATTTATTGGTTCAGCTGTAACTTTCCCATTTGATGGTAAATTTAAATATTTTTAAATTTTGTATAGACAAACAGGATTTACTGTTTAATTGTGGGATATCTTAATATAATTGCTTATATTGCAGACATACTTGGAAGTCCTGTTCTGCTAAGTGCCATACACAGACTGTTCCTGTGCTGCAGAGTTTATAATTCAATACAAATGATACATGAAGGGTGAGGGAAGGTGACCTCATCAAATTAAGTATATGTTGTTTAACTTAAATATTGTATTAGATACTTCCATGTCCTTTTTAACTTACGGATTCTTGAGATAGTTCAAAGTTAAGATCTGGTTTTGTGTAGCTCAGGAAATGCGAGTTTCAGATTTATGAGAAAGTTGAATAGAAGAGGAAGAGATGTGTTGTGGTAGCAGACATGTTTTTGGGCACAACTTCGAGTGGTGTTTAGGGACACTTGGACCAAACAGTATAAATGAAATATTTGCTAAAATTTCTCAGATTAGTAGATCAGTGAATCAAATAAATTGCTTTAGATCGTTATTGACAGTTTCTAGGTCTTTTTTTATTTGCAGCATGTATTTTGCATTTTTTCCCTTTAAATCTGACTGCAACCAGATTTCAACTGTTTACCTCAAAACTTCCATGTGGCTACTTTAAAGTGCGTAAGTGCATGATTATCATAATAGTAGGAACATTATCCTCAATTAGATTACTGTGGTAGTAGGTCATTGGATGGCAGTTGTAATATCAGAGTACAATATAATTGTGTTCAGGAAGGTGGAAAATTAAATTCATTCATTTTGGGAGGGTAAGTGGAAAAAGTTTTACTATAGTGATTAGTTCTATTGTGAAACTGATGGTAGAGATGTTCAAATTAGTATTTGTTAATGAAGAGCTATTATTTCTTATAGATAACCCCCTTACTGAATTTGTGGAGATAAGTACTGGAGCTGTTTATCCCATTTTACTTGGTAAAATTTGGGGCCGTTTGATTTTACTTAGCTTGTGTGTTTGGAAAATAGTTTTCCATCTGATGGGTATATATTCCTGCCTGTAATACTGATTGAAATATATTTTACTTGCGCTGGTCTTAACATCTGCATGTCCTACAAAAAAGGTAACTAGATAAACTAGTCAGTTTCACAAATGAGCTCCAAATAGAACCTAAATTGCGAGGGAGTTCTTTGCACCTCAGCTGACTGATGGTTAGTTGACATAAATTTGACACATTCAGTGTTATTTTGAAATTAATGGTTGTGATTTGTCATGTGTTGTCTATAGCTGTAGTTTTTCTCATTTGAGATAAGAAGATTCTTTTTTTTGAATACAGATTATTTTCTTGCAGAAAAAATGGTAGTTAGGATACATGTAGAAGTGTCCATGGAAGAAAACTGCATGTATGAAAAAGACTGTAGTATGAGATGAAAATAAACGCTGTTTGCTTTCCCACTGAAGTTGCAAAAGAAAGATGCATTTGGTTCTTGATATTTATGCAGGGCATATTAGCAATATGTTTTATAATTTATACCTACTATGGAGCATAGGAGGAAACATACATCAGAGTTAGAGCTGCCAAAGTACCATGTGTGCTAAATCAAACTGTCATGTATGATGTTGCTCTTATGTAGAGACGTTCATATTGAAATTAAACAAATGCAGTACTGAGTTTGATATTTCTGTTAAAGGAAATGCCCCAGCTACGTATTTCTTATGTGATCTGTTAGTAAAAAATAATAATAAAAAAAAATTGTAATTCTGGTAACTCAAATGTCATATTGTTAACATGTGGAATGTTTAATGTTTTGTTCTGGTGGTATCTGCTACAGAGGCCACTGGAAATATGAGCCCTCCAACTGTAATTCTCTTAATGTTCAAATAAAAAGTAGTTAAATGGCATATGTGTAATAACAGTTTGAACACCTGGAAATAAATGAAGACTTCTGTTGACATAGTGCTATTTTTAATAGAAACTTAGCTGCACTACTTTTTTCTTAAGCTGTTATGAAAAATGCTGTTTGTTTCTTGCAACTGTTGTAATTTGGAAATTTGAACACTTAATCATCTTGTACTTGGTCTGTGTTTGTGGGTGGTGGGGTTTGATAGGCTCAGAAGGACAGAAGATTTACTTTTGGACAGTTGTTTTTTACTCAGAGGTGTTGGGGTACTGGCATGGGCTGCGCAGAGAAGCTGTAGATGCCCCATCCCTGGCAGTGCTCAAGGCCAGGCTGGATGGGGCTTTGGGCAACCTGGTCTGGTGGGAGGTGTCCCTGCCCATGGCAGGGGGCTGGAACTGGGTGGTCTCTAAGGTCCCTTTCAACCCATACCATTCTGTGATTCTGTGTCTTTTGCATTTGGAAGTAGCAAATAGAAACTCATTTTCAAATACCAAACTGAAGGGCTTGAAAAGTGGAGATTTTTTGATCTGACAATAATCCAGTTCCTTCACTGTAGACTGGATAGGAAAAGGCTGTTCACCCATCACTGGTCATAATTTGGTTAGCGTAGGATCTTTTAAGAAGGATGTTTGTTTTTTGAGTGCTTGCTGTGATTGATTTGTAGGGAACGAATTTATCTGATCGTAGCCTTGAACCAAACAGATGTTTTAAAAGTTATTTTGATTAGTTCAGCATTACATGGCCACAGAAGCAGAAGTGAGTGTGGCTTAAAGGGAAGAAACACAAATTGAGGTTGATAGAAGATTCTTCATCTACATGTTTCCCATTACTGTCTTCCCCTTATTGATAGGATCCATTTTTGACTATAGTTTTGACTATAGCTCTGGTGACTAGAGTATGGAAGAGCAATCTGATAGGCAGTATTTTCCTGCTGTGACCCAAGTCCTTTTGTCCCATGTTCTCAAGTTTACATATGTAAAAGTGTGAAGATACCTGCGAAAGAACTGAAATAAGTGGCACTTAGCTCAGTGGTAGTTTTTCAGGGAATCATAAATAATGCTCTTTTGTGAGCAGAGGGACATACCATTAGTTTTGGTGATAATTTAAGGCTGAGAACTTGGTGATAGAGCTGTTCCCTTGGTATGACACTTACTGCTTAATTTGGTCTTCATTGTACTTCCTTTCAGCTTTGAATGAATCCATATGCTCATCATTGATGCAATGAAGAATGAGGAAGGAAGTGAGGTTGAGATGAATAGTCAAATTTTAAAAGTATTTTTGTCCTTCGTGAGGAGGTAGGCTCTCAAAATGCTAAAGATGAATAGATCTTGCTGTGAAACTGCAAAAGCTAGTGGAACAACCAGAACGTTCTTAGAAATCGGTAGGTATAGTATACCTAGATACCTTAAGGCTAAACAAAAACATTTTATGCTTCTTTGGCCACCTTGCTTAATAGACTGTTAGGTGTCAGTTCACTTTGGCAGAAGTTAATGAGGTAAAACCTGCTGAAGTGAAGAGATGGTAAGATTTTACGTAACACTGTTAATTGTGTTGCATAGAGAGTAGCTATGGAAAGAATAACTTTTTCACACCTTAAGAACTTTAATGTTTTCTGTTTTCTGCTTTCACTGATAGGATAATGTATCAATAATTTTTGGGGCTGTTGAAAATAAAGCCAGTTTCTTCTCACAAATGGAAAGACAAGTTCTGTTCACTAAAATTTCATGTAACGTGTCGGGGAGAGGTGAATTACATTGAATATTAAGAACAAACTTGAGATTGAAGCGATATGAACAGCTAAATGAATTTGAAACTTAACTGGTATATAGCAATCAAACTTCACAGTCTTGTCATGGTGCTGATTTTATGTGGTCTTGTAAGCTTTTTGATAGCCACATGAATGTGAAATGCCCTTACAGAGCTTCCAGAGCCCTGTTCTGTTTCCTCTTTGTTGTTAGCCATCCCTTAGGAAAGGGAACTGAAGTGGTCAGAGATTGGACTAGGTGACCTTGGAGGAACACAAGTTCATCAGATACGTCCTTTTGTTATACAGCATTTTTGTAAAAGCTGTAATAATTTTTTGAGAAATCTATCTAGATGAACACTTTAGAACTGTAAACCTACACCATTATATGATTTTTTGATTTTTTTTTTTGTGCCTTTGACACTTGGAAGCTCTCATGTTCTCAGTAGGTAAATTTCTATGCAGTTTTATGAGAACTTAGAGCCTTCTACAGATGGAGGTTTTATCCTTGGCTGAAGGAAGAGACCTGATACGTCCTCATATGGAAGTTCTTGGACAGTCTCACTTAAGGCAATAGTGACCTAAACTAAATCAGTCATTGCTAAAAGCTTTGGTATTAGCAGTCTGCTATGTTAATGAAGGGCACAACTGAGATCTTTTTTTTATAGTTTTTGGTGTGTTTATTCTATTAAAGTCAAATTTGTATTGTTATTTAGCTTTTTATAATTAAGCATTCTATTTTGTGTGGTTTTGTCTTCAAAAGAATTGAGACTAGGTACATATAGCAATAAATTTATAATTCCACAATCTATATGTAGTTTGGATAAGTTTCCAGTTCTGTTTTGTATCTGGTTACATTTCTGCTTGAGACAGATTGCTGATGTACTTCTGCAGGCATCATCTGTACAGCATTTAGGATGGGTGTCAGGGTGCAAGGTAAGCTAATACTGTTCTGATGCCAAACAGTGCTTTTTTTCTCTATTATGGATCTTTTTATGCAACATATATGGAAACATTATGTGTAATGAAGTGGAATAAAAAAAATCAAATCACTGCCTTTTCTTTTACAAGTGTACAAGCTTTGAATTAAAAAACTTCTATATAAAAGTTCAACTACGCCTTGGTTAATCTTCAACAGTGTTTTACTTCAGAGACATGAGACTTTTGGGGGAGACGCAGAGTAAAAAGGTCACTGCAAGTATTTTTGTAGAAGACTTAAAATTTTCCATGTGTGCAGCCTATGATAGTCCTAGTCCTGTATTGCTGGGTTGGAGTCCTTTGTTCTGAAAGTATTTCTAAACCTCCTAGATACTTTCTGTACTTTGCTTGGACTTTAAAGGTCAAACTCTTCGATGTTTTATAGAGGACTGTTGTGAAAAGAATAAGGTTTGAAGCTAGCTCAGAGAGTATTAGGTTGTAATGGCAAATGTAGTTTTGCTTGTTTGAGTTTTCTGTACTGCTGGTTGCCAATTGCACAAAGGAAGTTGGAGCATTTAGAAATGAAACATTTGTGGGAGTGCTTTTCTTCACTACTTGACACATTAACCTTTGCTCAATGCTTTGACTTGGTGGGACAAGGATTTGAGTCATTGTTTTCAATGTAATAAGCTGAAGTTAAAAACACTGTCTTAAATAACTCCCTCTTACTGTGTTAATGATAGGGTTGGGGATATTAGAAAACAGTTGTCTTCAGCCTTCAGGAAAAATGTTCCTGTGTCAGTTCCATTTGATGTCCTAATTACCCAATATTTTGCAGATACATTTTTGTCTTGGTATGACTACTTTGAGCAATATGTTCAAACACAACAATGCTCATTGTGCAAGATATTTAGAATAACATGTTTACAGTTGCTAAGAATTTTGTTTCAGCCTATCGGAACTCTGCCAGAGCACTGAGATGAAAAGCAGTACAGATCATGCTGACCACATACTGCCTCTATTGCCTTGGCATTTCATTATTTCAGACACCACTGAGCTGTTAATGCTATAAAATATATGAAAATTTGAGGGGTCCTTCGCAAATGCATAAAGATGAATTACTGTAAGTGAGCTTCTTGACTTGTCCTCTGACAAGATGGGGTCTGTTCATACTTGTTCTTCTGGTATTGGAATATGCTATTTTTTGTGACATGAAATTCATCTCTTTACTACAAAAAAAATTTCCTGAATGATCAGCAATCTTACTATGGTCCTACCTTTTGTAATTCTCCCTAAAGTACCTTTCACCCCTGTCAGCTTCTCACAGTGTGGTTGGGCATATCTCCTGGGATATTGGTAGCAGCAGCAGTAGTGCCTATGAGATCTTCCTTGTCTGCTTTTGTACCTGTTATCTGCAGTACTCTGTGACACCTGGAAAAAGGAGAACAGCCTTCCACCAAAGTCTGCTCTGAAATGAGGCAAGGTACTGCTGTGAGGTTCAGCAATGGTCTTTGGACTCTTCTTGATAGGGTTAAAAAAAAAAAAGTTAAATAAGAACAGCTGTATGAAGTGTGTCTGTAGAACAGTAACTTGTTTCCAGGAAGCATGTGCCTATCGTTGCTTGAAAATAGCGGAACTCTATTTCCGTCATGAGGAAGGCTGACTTGCTCGTCTCTGGAGTATTTTACTTCTGCGACAGGTAAGATGAAGGATCAACCTATATTCTGTCAACAAATGCTCTAATAACCAACACTCAGGGAATTTCAGATTGGCTTGTTTATCTCTGACAAAACCATCCCACAGTTCAGCATATGAATATATGCATGGCTTTTCAGTCTCATGATTAGCTTACACTAGAAAATGTAAATGCCCTGCACAAGTAAGGGGTCTGTTCTTGCTTCTTACTGTATCAGGAGGCAACTGCAGTGTGGGAGTAGTGTATGTGCAGTGCTGTTTGTTTGGAAGTGCATCTATTTAGATTTTTCCTATATTCTGGCAGTTAAAGTGAAACGAGCTACAGTTCTGGGCCAAAATGAGTTCCAGTCAAATGTCTTTGCAGAACCTTCTTAGTACTGAAAAAAAAAAAGGGGGGTGGGTGGGTGGGTGGGTGGGTCATCCTTGTGTAGAGCTATTTGCTTTGTAGCCTTTAGGTCTCAACAAAAAGTTAAATGTCCAGACAAGGCTGGACAAGGCACTAATCTTTGTTGTCCTGGCTGGGTTTCATCCTTCTCTTCTCCATGAAGAGAAGCTGTCTTGGTGTCTCAGTGTCCCAGCTTCTTTCAGGTGTGTTGGTGTATGGGTAACATAGGACCCTTCAACCTGCAAAGTCTCCTCCCTGCTCAGAGGTGGCAATGCTCTAGTGCGGGGCCACCCAGCAGCCCATTAGCTGACACTGAAGAGTAGTTGGGGTAGGGTAAGTATCTGGTGTGCCTCACTCATGCTCATCTGATCTGATAATTTTCAAGCACCTAATATTTCTGGGAAAGGGTGGTCACTCCAGCCCCTTATGGCTGCAGTATTGACCCCATCAGCTTTTAGTTGTCTGGCTTCCTAATTTCTTTATCCTGTAGTAATTTTCATTTACAAAATGGGAAGAATAGCATTTTTCCTCTTTCCTTGCCATTTAAAAAAAAAAAGTCATCTCTGTAGAACTAAGATGCATTTTCATTGAATAGTGCTTGACTAGGTGGGATGTGACACTGCCAGCTGAAGCCTCTTATCACTAGATGGTAAGAAATTCAGGTAGATGCACACAGCAATAGCTTTGAGCTGCAAAGACATATATGAGCAGAGCCAGCCACTAGATGTCAGTATTATTTTAAGTATTACCAGCTGAGGGACCACTTGTCAGTTCCTGCTTAAAACGCGCTGATGTGAAGTTGATTTTTGACCGAGTGGTAGGAGTTGCATTGTATATTTAGGCTCAGAGTCAGTAATTAATAGCTGTTTTTGTGGGTTCATTCTACTGAAACAATGGGCTGTGCACAAGACTTGGTAACTAGTATGAAGAGACTACTGGCAGTTACATTTGTGAAATATTCAGTGAAACCCATGTTGCTAGCAGCATACCAGAGTGAGTTTTCCAACTTCTCACGTTTTAGTCCTGAGAAAGACACCATTACCTGCTAAAATAGCTAAGAAAAAGTGTTATTAAATAAGATATCTGAAGTTCAGTTGTGTTTGTACTCAGGTGTGGATCCCTCAGAGAGGTGGGGGAGACTGCAGCCCCTGCCTGAGCAGCTTCCTACCAGCAGAAATGCTTTTGCACCACAGGGTCCTCAGCAAAGCTGAAAAACTTTTGTGTGCAAATTAGGGCTCCATCTTATGGGGTAGTGTTGGCTCAGCCTTTGTAAAGGCTCCCTGATGCAGAAAAGATAGTCCCATTCATCTCTCCATTGCTCTTCATGTGGCTAATTTGGCAGAACAAATAACGCAGCTGGAACAAATGAGGAGTTTCCTTTTGGGGAGGTGACTCCTCTCTGATCAGGCAAATGACCAAGCCAGCATCAAGAGTGAGACAGTACAGCCAGGGCAGGAGGGAAGGAAGGCAAAGGGGTGACTCTTTTTGACAGATATGAATCATTAGGTTTTTCCTCATTTCTGTTTGCTGTCTTTGCCCATGCAGCACAATATCAACCTGTCCCATACAAGCCTTAACTTCCACCCTATTTTGCTCCTTTTACTTTTCATGCCTATTCCATTTCTGCCTTATGCCGTGGTAGAGCTCTGCAAGTGTCGTCTGCTGCTCTCTACTCTGTGCCAGTTTTCTTGTTCACCTTATTTCACCAATCTACCTCTTCCCATTCAAATCACTCTTAAACGTTTTCTTTCTCTGTATTTCCCACAGTAACTGATTTGTGAAAGTGCGATTAACTCTTTCTGTATTTCTTACTGGCTCATACAGTTTCTTCATCGCAGTCATTGGGTTTGTGTTGGCAGATCTCTTTATCCATTTGACATTAGGAGTTTGAGAGGACTTAAGAATTGGCTGGAACAAATGGCAGAGGGCCTGCAACTGTAAATCCGTTAGGACAAGGGCCCTCTGGTAAAGCAGGGCTTTACAACTAATAAAGAATAACATGATAATAGCTAATCTAAGGCTCTGCTTCATGTCAGTGTTGAAACTACTTCTGCTGACTTGCAAAAGACATATAAACTCTTCATTTTTGGTGTACCGTTACAGTTTCTGTGCTGCATAGTTACTACACAGTTCATTTTAAGTGGTTTATAATATTTTTGTATTTTATATGGGCTTTTGAATGCTTCTTCTAGGCAGATCTTTTGCTGAACACTTATTTTAACAATTAGTATTATTCACTCAGGGTGGATCCCCTTTGGTTTTCTGAAGGAAGGAAAGAAGTTACCCCCTGTGGCTTGTGGATCCCCGTGTCTCAAGTGTATCTAAGAGGTTTTGAATTGTGATCGAATCCTATACTCCCCAAAGTCCGTATACATTTTGCAAAATTGCTGTGTTTGGTAGAACCCAGTAAATACCAGACACATACTTTATTTTGAGTTGGGAATTTCATATCCTTCTGGAACAAAATACTTTATTTCCCACATGTTTTGACTACATTATATTGGCGCCGTTCATGTCACTCCACTTAAGATTGTGTCAGCATTCTCATTATAAGCTATTTTTCAGAGGTTATAACTTGGACATAGAAATTTGCTTCCACTTGGAAACTTGGTCTCAGCCCAGAAATAATTACAAAAAATAAATGCAGATTTTTCCATAAAATTTGTTGTTGTTTTGGGAGGGGGAGAGGAAGTGAGGAAAAAAAATTACACTGTTGAGGTGTATATTATAATATACATGAATCCCCTGCTTGAGCAGGGCATTGGACCAGATGACCTCCACAGGTCCCTTCCAACCTTAACTGTTCCGTGACAATTTGTTCTACTTTGACCAACTAAATAATGGAAAAAAAAAAATCAGAGTTTGTCAATTGTGTTCAATTGTAGTATGCATATATTTTTAATTTTATAGTGTAGGAGGTGTGAAGATGCAATGAAATAGATCTGAATATGTGAAACAAGATGCCTCTGGTTCTTAGCCCTGTGGATTTGCAGGTAGAAGCCCTTCAGCATTTTTTTTTTAAAGGTAGGAGGGCTGTGCATACTGAAAATTGAAACTGTTTTGTCTGAATTTGTTGGAAAAACACAAGTTAAATCAGTGTATCTCTTGCCATGTATACCTATGTAAAGCTTCAGGAAACATGCTGCTTATAAAATACTATGGGGATGCGAGGTGACTATTCCCTATAATAGAAGTGGGAAAGCACATTTATTTAATAAATCTGCTGCTAAAGTTACTTATTATGAGAGAGAAATCCAGGAGCAAACTCTAACAACCCATTAAGTTAATTGGGATTATGTCAAAGATGCACTTAATACATTTCAGCAAGTCGAGTGTTCTCTGTAGTGAAGAATTTCAGCGTTAGTAATTGCTGAGGATACTTGGGCTATTACTTTTACTGGTCAGCAGAGATTTTAAGGTGAAAAAAGGTGGCTGTCTTGTGAGAATGAAATGTGTAGAACTGAGGTGTGCTATCCTCACATTTAAAAATGCAAGATTATAGTTTTTATGCTTTTTATATTTTTTTTATAGTTTTTATGCAGTTTGGGTAGATAAGTCACACTGAATGCAAACTGTCCTTTTATCAAACATTATTGTGTCTTTCCAGTTTTCTAAACATAAGGAAGTGCAAAAAGAATACCTTCTAAAGCTGACAATATGAAAAAGCCCTATCAAAAAATGACAAAGTTAAACTTTATTCTGAAGGAAAAGCAGATGTCTGTGCGGGGAAAAAAAAAAAAAGAGCCGCAGATCCAGCAATGCAAGTAATAGTGAATGTACCTATGGAAAGCAATGTATAAATGTGTTCAACTTTCCCCTCTGGAATTCTGAATTTGGTAATTTATTATGCTAGTGTAGTTTCTCTGGATTGAAGAAAGACCTAGGATTAACTGGTAAATGATGAATGTTTCCTGTGTGCACCAGTCCAGTAAATGCACTGGCAAATAACTGTGTAGAGCAGGACCTGTTGCAGGCCTTTGTTTTCAAGGTCTCGGTGAGAAGAGGAGGGGAACTGATATGATGACGATCAAGGGGGCTGGAACACCTATCCTACAGACAGGATGAGGGTTGGGTTTGTTCAGCCTGGAGAAGAGAAGGCTCTGGGGAGACCTTACAGCAGCCTACCAGTGCCTAAGGGGGCTACAGAAAAGCTGGGGAGGGACTCTTTGCCAGGGGGTGGGGTGATAGGACAAGGGGGGATGGCTTTAAACTAAAAGAGGGTAGATTTAGATTAGATATAAGGAACAAATTCTTCCGCTCAGAGGGTGGTGAGGCCCTGGCACAGGCTGCCCAGAGAAGCTGTGGCTGCCCCATCCCTGGCAGTGCTCAAGGCCAGGCTGGATGGGGCTGTGGGCAGCCTGGGCTGGTGGGAGGTGTCCCTGCCCGTGTCAGGGGGCTGGGACTGGGTGGTCTTTAAGGTCCCTCCCAACCCAACCCATTCTGGAATTCTATGAGATCACAAGGGAGGGTCAGTTGTGTAGCTTTGCTCCTGATGACAAGAGGCTTTATTTAGAATGGCAAACGGTTGAGGGAGATTGAGATCCTTCTGCTTGGCACTGATGGGGCACATCTGGAGTGCTAGATCCAGAGCTGGGCTCCCCAGAACAAGAGAAACATGGGTGAACTGGAATATGTCAAGCAAAGGGCCCCAATGATGATGAAGATACTGGAGCATCCGTCCTGAGGACAGCCTGAGAACTGGGTCTGTTCAGCGTGGAGCAGGGAAGGTTTGGGGTGGGGTTATCAATGTATATAAATCCCTGGTGGGGTGAAGAGTAATAAGGACGGAACAAGACTTTTTTTTTTTTCTCTAATGGTGATCAATACTGCAGCAGGTTCTCCAGGGAGTTGGTGGGGTCTCCAACCTTGGAGATACTCAAAAGCATGACCCTTGGTCACCTGCTGTAGTTGCCCCACTTTGAGAAGGGGGATTGAACTATGTGATCTCCAGAGATCTCTTCCAACATCATCCCCTCTGTGAAATGTGGTCTCTGAAAAGTAGATCACAGATCTGGGACCAGACAGACCCTCTACAGTATCCAATAGTAGATTTGTGAATTGTAAAAGCAGACCAGCCTGATTTTTACTATCAGAGCAACTAAGGGAGTGAAAACCAGGCTCAGACACCATGGAGAGTTGAGGATCCTTGGTGTAATGGAAGCAGTTTTTTGCAAGCTTGGCTTTGAAATAAAATCCTCAAAGTGAAGACTGTTATGCCAGGCTTAAAAGGACAGTTTTGCTGGTTACACCACAATAGTTTTCTTCCGAAATATATTTTACAGAGCTTAGCTCAAACAAGCTTTTTTATGAAGTTTAAAAACAAATCCATAGGAAATTTATTCTAGAACAGAATTTGACTATGAACAAATGTCCCCAAAGAGTCGAATACTCGCTTGGGGAATCAAATATGTCTGTGTTCTAGTCCATGAAAATATCAGCTGTAGTTCAGCTTCATTCATGAGTAAAGGTTATGAGGAGCTGAGCCTGAGCTGATCTGCTGGGGAGCAGATGGAGCTTTTAGCAGGGGTTAAGATGTAGCTGTTAACTAGGAAAAAAGGAAAAAAAAATAGTGAAATGCCTGTTGAGTAAAAAGATGGGGAGCTTGAAAGTCTGGAGTTCAGTGCAGTGAAATTTGGGATGTGAGCCTTGATTGATTGAAGTGAAGAGGAAGTATGTCTTAGGGGGAGAGATAACTAAGGCCCAGCTGCAGGGAGGAGAGGAGACAGAGATGAAAATGCACTTAAGTGCAGTCTCTTAGGCTTTGATTTTGCAAACTGACCCACTCAGGCAAACTTTTACACCCACGCAAAGCCCTGTTGTAGATAATGGGAGCTTGTGCAGGGCTACATGCATCAGCTTGCAGGAAGGGGGCCCCGAGTCTTCAGGACGAGTTTACACTAAGTATAAGTAACACAAGAAATAGCTGGAAATGGCACATCTCAGCAGTTCCTGGTTTCAAATCAGAAGCCAACCAGCGGCTGGGGGAGAGAGCATCCAGGAAGACAGAGTTGCATTTATGATGTTGTGCTGTCAGTGCTTCCATTAAAAGCCCTAGTGGAATTTAACATTTGGTCTTGTGTCCCCCACTCCCAAATACCTTTCAGGCTAAAATTTGGCAGATGAGTGTTCAGCCTGGGAGGCTGATGTTTTCTGAAATGTGAGTGCAATTGGTTTAGACACTTGGCCTTGCAGGGAATCTGCAAGGGAAAATAGTGTCAGCTGGTTTCTCATTTGTTTTACAGGATAACATTTTATATTTGAAAAGCTGGGTGATGTGGAGAATATTGTTAAGGTTTGTCATTAAGCTAAACTAGACTTTTATTCCTCACCATGCATCCTGACAAGATATTTGTCGTCTGCTAATGCTGTTGACTCGATTTCTTTGCAAGCCCTGTACTGTGTGTTTGAATGTTTGAAAATTTCCAACTAAGTAACTTCAATTAAGGACCTTTATAAATTACCTTATTGTGATTGCTTTACCTAGCAGAGCCTGGCTCTTCTGAATGCCTCGTTATGCCTCATTGCAAAGGCCTAATGGGACAGGATGAAGACTGAGAAATCTTTATTACAGTTTGAGTGCTCCCAGGGCAGGGCAAGTCTAGGGTTTGAGGCACGGGAGTATTATTTTGACAGCATAGCTCAGTTTCAGGTGGGCAGTCTAATCTCGGTGGATCTGCACAGAGGTGGATGTTCTCAGTGGCTGTTTGTTAGCACAGCTTTTCCATACTTTCTGTGGAAGTTGGTTAGACCTCCTCTTTTAGCTAAAATACTTTCATCTGCGCCTGAGAGCATAAAACTTCTGTCAATACTGGCATAGTTAGTGCAAGTCCATAATTCAGAGTAATGAATTGTATATGCTGTTAGAAAACAATGTTGCAAAGGAGTAATGAGATCTTAAAGTATTGAGCTTCCAAACCTTATGCCTATCTACTGTCTATCTTGGTTTCATCCTGAATGGTTATTAAATGTAATGAATTACAATTTCTGCCTATTTCTTTTTGCCACAAAACAAAATTTACTACTACAAAGCAAAGGCAGACACTGGGACTTCTAGACAGATCCATGAAATTGCTGTGCCTGTGTGAGGCCCCAGCAAAACCTGGGACTCCTCGGTCTCTGGGGAGATGGCTGAGGAGGTCTATGGTTAAGATTTAGAAAATCTGGAAAGTGGTGGATAACTGAAAGGGAGGATTGCTGTTCTGTATGTCATACAACACAAGAACTAGGTGACACTAGGTAAAACCAGTGAAATGAGCTGGGGAGAGGTTTGAGACAGAAAAAGGAAAGCACTTCTGGAGCCTACTGCCTCAGGAGTGGTGGAGACAGGTTTGAAAGGCTGTGACAAAGGCATGTACATGAGGGGAGAATTAAAAAAAATATGGGGGGATGTACTCACATCCATCTTTCTGGATGCTGGGGAAGTGTGGGGGAATGGACAGCAGGCAGTGGTGGACTTGTAAGGCCAATCTCTCAAACAGCGTCCCCTTTACCACTGCTCGATGTATATACAATAATGGAACACCCAGGAGGGCAATTTTATAACAGAATCAGGACTGTTACAGATCTTGACTTCATATCTTATTAACAAAGCAGAGAGGTGAGGTCCTAGTCTGTAAGAACTGGTGGGTTGGACCTGCACAGTGACAGAACTGAGGCAAAGTTTCCCTTTGGCTGTGAAAGCCAATGAATCTGCAGGCATGCAGACAGCAGCAGCAATTTGACTCGGTGCATTAGCTTTTAATTTTGTGAGATGTAGATATACGGTTGGCAATGCTGATGCAGAACTTTCCAAATGCAATTCTATTGTGGTCAGTGTGATGGCAACAGAGATTGATTTGGCCCTGTGTATCTTTTCTCAGCTTATTGAAATAAAATTCTAAAATATTTTCTTTCAGCTTTTAATATTTTCCTTATTTTTGGAAGATCTGCAACTTAAGCAACATATGACAGATTGCATATAAACTGACTTCAGCTAGAGAGGACTGCCTTAGTTCATTCTTAAAAATACTATCAATGAGTATTGAAATCTATCCTAAATGCATGGATGGAATAATGTTCCGATGCGTATTTGTCTTTCTGTGGCTTTGCTTACAGCCAATTTCAGGGTGAATCTCTTTTCATTTGACTGTCTTTTTTCACTCTGCTTGGAACGGGAAGCAGGTCTGATGGAACTGGATAACTATGAATTTGTGCAATTTTTCTTAGAAGTCAATGAGAAGTTTATTATCTCTGTGATCATCTGATACACATGGATCTTTTGTGTGCGTTTTTAATATTGAGTACAAGCAATAATACTGTTCTTCACTTATATAAGGTACGTAATCAAATAGTTTGGCTTCTCAAGTGCCACACTAAACAACAGGGATTTAAGCAAAAAGTTCTTCCTCTAACCCTTTATGATTTTTGTGGTACAGCTTGTAATCTCACAAATGACATTTGCATTGCTGTTAATGCTATTTGCTGATGTAGCCAGAAAAACAAAGAAAGATTTTCTGGTGAGGTAGAAGAAAGGGAAGGAAGAATGTTTCTGGGGGTATAATGTATTGGAAATTGCTATGGCCTTTTGGGACGACTTCATCTATTCTGTGTTTTCATTTATAGAAGTCCCCATATTTCTTGCTGCTTTGAAGTTGTTGGATGCAGAGATGTTTCCTAGGCATGTCATGACATAGTAATGGAACAAAGCTTTTGGAACAGTGTTTAGAAATCGGCTTTTCTTGGAGGAAGGTATCCTGTATTCCCTCCATGGGAAAGGTGTTTTAAGCAGCTGGTATTTCAGACAAGATGTTGAATTGCAGGGCAATGGGCTGATCTGTTTTCTGGCACAAGAAACTAACACCAACTGTAAGCCTGTCCAAGCTGAAAGGAAAGCAAAGAATTATGTGGTTAAAAGGAAATATGTTTTACACGATTTCTGATTTGGGAATAAATAATTGCATTAATAAAAGTGATAAGGAGGCCTTGTGATATCTTTAAAATGATCGCTATTTTTCTAGGAAATGCAGGCTTACAGTGACAATGGCACAGCCAACTCTCTTCCAGATTTATATGTTACTGAACATAAAGTATATGAACTTTCATCACAATATCACATAGCATAAGCATGACTGAGTATAGACAAGGCTGCCCATAGGGGAAATATACTTACAAAATATTTTTTCTTCCAAGACATAGTTGAGATCTTTATTTGATCTTTTGAGACCTAACAACTGTTCTGCTGCCTCTTGTTTCCCACAGGAGGTACAATTTGCCAACATCTTTCACTCTTAAGCTTGCTGGGTAAGAGCAAACTTTTTTTTCCTGCAAGTTCTTTTTCCCAAAGGTGGACTTGAAATTAAGGGAAAAACAAAAATAATGTAGTCTAAAAAGTAATATGTTCATTGTCTCTTAATAGTTCAAATGATTTTCTCTTCCCTGAAATCAAACCACCTGAAGGTAAAACCCCTTCTTCCAGCACCATTTTATTTATATTCCTACATTTTTAATCAGTTAATGTTAATCATCAGTCTTCAAATGCAAAAAGTCAAACCATGAAGTACGTAGCAGAAATTCTGCTGATTTCAATCCTGTTCACTTGGTCAGAGCATAATCTCCACTGCCTCATTACCCAGGAGTGGTGGCATCTCCCATTCATGACACACACTGAAAATTTAAGCACAAAGCAATGCTCTTGGTCAGTGTACACTTTTGATGGACTGTGGAGAGAATATAATTCTCTTTACATGGCTTTCTCTGGCTGCTCCTCACTTCAGTTCTGAGGAGCTTTGCTGGATGTTTTCTTCACGTCTGTTTCTTGTGCATTCAGCAAACCACATTTCTCTGCATGCTGTTTTGCTCAAGCTGTCTACTTCTTCCAGCAAATGATTTCCCCTTATCCTCTGGTTCCTGCCCTCACCTATTCTGTCTCCTGCATTATATTCAGTTTGTATCTTGATCTCTCATTTTGTCTTAATCTTAGCTCACGACATGTGCAAACCACATATTGTCTCTCATCTTCATCTCTGTGCTCTCTGATTTCATCTCTGCCTGTTTGGAGTGCCTGTCCTGACATAGCGTCTGAGGTTGCAGGATCAACTGTGGGCTCCCAAGACACATGGGTGACCCAGAAACTCAGTGCACAGACAAATGTGAGGATGATGGACTGAGTACAGCTATCTAAATGCATCAGCTGAAAATATTTTTTGTATATCACTTGAAATTCAACTTATTTCAGTCTTTTTCTGTGTTGCTGTGGGATCAATGGATTCCAGAGGAGGAAGGAGCAGGAATGTGGATCTGAACATGACTGGAGAGTAGGATGGGACCTTTTGGTCATGGTATGGGCATAGCTCAGTGTTATCTGATTGTGAAACCAATCCTGAACTTCAACCAGTTCAACCCGGGAATAGGAAGGAGGGGTAAAATCTAGCTTTGTCATAGTATGTTTTAAGCAGCCAGAGAGATAAAAGCCTTTAGAAGGTACATGGTAACGTGAAAAGTGAAGTCTTTTCACTCTGACTGAAGTCTGTTGTCCCAGTAGAAATATGCAACTGGACGTCTCACGATGTGAAATACAAAAATGCAGAGAAATAAGTCTGCTTTCTTTTTATTCCCTCTTCTGCACAGTTGGTAACTGACCTCCAGCACACCTTAGATGTGTGGGAACTTGCTTGTGGACTCAAGAGAGGAAGAGAAAGAAAACAAATGCTCTTTCAGTCAAAAGATTTGTTGGGTGAAATACTAGCCACCTAATACCAGCTACCCTTTTTAAGGGTGGTCTTAGGTCAGTGGGATAACTCACATGCTTAAAATGCTCATCTTCAACTCCCTTGTTACAGGACCTCAAGGAACTTTTGTGCCCAAACCCTAGTGGTACTTACTGGGAAACAAGTATACAATTCCCTGACTGTTTTGGAAATTACAACCCTTATTTGCTATTACGTGCACTAAAATAACTGATTCACATGTGATTGTTTTTGCTTTTTAGCCTGCTATAAGCGTGCTACTTAAATCTGATTTCATTACAAACATCAGGAATAATCCTTGGCAGCTGTTTATTAACATATACAATTTGTATCCCAGTGAAAGGATTTAGCCTTCAACCTATTGTTTTGCAGAGAAAAACAATGTTTTTTCATATTTTTTTCTAAAGTAAAAGTTGAAGGGAGTGGAGCTGCTTTTCCCATCACTAAGAATGATTGCCTGATCTCCTGTTGATGCTAATATTATTTCTTCAAATAAATCAGTAAACCCAGCATACAGAACTGCTGCTTTGAATGCAGATTTAAATCCCACCACTCATACTTGGTTCCTCACCAGCTGAATTACTCCAATACTGCATTGCTGCAGCAGCTTCTCGGTGATCAGAGCTGTTTGTTCATCTTCTGGCAACAGGTCTTAAGTTACTTTGAAAATAGGTCCTATTACAGCTTATTGTTTTACATAAATAAAGAAACCAAAAATCTGTTGCAGATCCAGGGTGGGAGGCCAGAGCCCCGGTGTCTGATCAGCTATTCCGGTCAAACGTTCTTGAAATGAGAACTTGTTTTCTCAGTTGCAGCAGTTTTTAACCTAACCTCCCTGGGCTTCAGAAGTCAGTGACTGATGGTGTCTCATATGGGTTGTTATTTTATTTTCTCTGGACTTCAGCACTGGTTTGGGCACAGTAAACCAGGTTCTTTGGGAAAGAGTCTGCAAGGGCACAGGGTTGTCTGAAACATTGCTCAAGTGGCTTTTGGCTCTCCTTAGCCAAGGTTACACTGAACTTTGTCCAGACTATGTTAATTCTTTCTCAGCTGATAAGACTCAAGACTGATTTTTATTTTGGAATCTAAGACTTAATCAGAGGTTAAATTTATTTCAACACCTTTCTTTTCCTCATGTTTATTTGATAAAATTTAATGTTTTCTGAAATAACGGCTGTGTTTTGTTCTAGTCTGTGGCATAAGTTGTATTGCTTAGGGAATAGCAGCACTAGGAAATATGACACGACATTTCTTCACCGATGTGGGACAGTACTGAAAGATGTCTTCACTTTTTGATGTTGTAAATACTACACTAAACTGTTTTTGTTCTATTTAATATATATTTCAGAGAGACTGTAACTCCAATCTCTGGACACTTCTTGCTCTAGCTTTTAGGCCCAACATATGAACTACCTACATATAAGCCTGCACAAAATGTATGTTGTTCCCATATACATGCTAATGCCACTGAAAGGAGAATCAGCATTAGACCACAGTTACTGCAATTGAACAAGAGTAATTTGAGTTGTCAGGAAAAAGTGGTTATTAAACTTCAGACACACACCATTGTTGCTGAGATAATTTGCTTAGCTCTCCTTAGTTTCAGCACTGCCTTTTAGGTGGAGCTAGAGCTGATGCAGTGGAACTGCCTTGCCCTCTCATGCAAGAAACCCAGGCAGGTTTAATTTCTAGGCTTCTACCTTTTGTTCCTGAGCCCAGGCTTCAAGGTCTTTCCCAGTTCTCGCTGGGAAACCAGGCCCTTGGGTTATGTCTGCTGTAGGGAATGCAGATGCACTTTTGACCTCCAGTGTCGTGGGACTGTGCCCTGGTCACGTCCCAGCTCTGCACTGAGGCAAGACCCACAGTGTGTGGCCAAAAAGCCAGATCTTCAGCCTCAGCAACTAAGAGACCAAAAACCTATGACATGCTGCAATGCACTCTCCAATTCTTGCTCCTGTGTGGGCTGCCACACTTTCGTAGGGAAGGATGTATCAGCCAGATCAGATTAGCAGTGTGCACAGCAATCCTAGCTGCTGGGAGCCCACCAGCCTGCCAGCTGCAGAGAGGTGGTGAAAGCAATGCCAATGACAGTCACAGGTATACAGACACCCTTACAGGTGTATTGACATATGGAAGAGGTTTTATCATATTATTATGCCACCCTTGGTAACTTTTGGTATCAACTTGGGCATGTGCATGCTTGAAGTACAGCAGGAACACAGCCTGTGCCAATGCACAGGAGAGTGTAAGTAGGGGAATAGCAGGTATGAGCCCCAGATGCACTTGATGCTGCAGTGACACTATTCCTTGAGCAAGGAGGGCTGCCCTGTGGTGGTGGCTGTGATCCCAGAGCACGCAGAGATGCACTGAGACTGGTGGCCTGGATGTCAGAACTTGCCTGGGCAGCCTTGAAATCCCCCAGCACCCTTAAAACGTGCAAGAAAATGTCACAGTTGAGATTGGTTGTGTGTTGTGTTCAGCTTCCCTTCCCTGTTGAATGACGGTGAGGGGAGAATGGTCCTCCTTTACCTCTTCAAATTTAATGAAAAAAGAAACTAGGGCAGTAGAAGGAATGTCTTCTTGGTGGGATACTTTCCTGCATAAAAGGTCAGGCAGTTCAGCAGCTCTCCCACCATCTCCTGCTGTTCCCCCTTCAGTGCTCCCTGCCAGTGAGGAGCGGGAAGGAGTGAGTGCAGAAAGAATGTGATTTAGGAGGAGAAATTAGAAAGCACAGAAAGGTTTCCTGGAGATCTGCTGCTCCAGACATCTCCCCTGTGCCCTCTATTTTAGCTTGCCTAGGCAGTTCCCACCACGTACACTGTAGGCACCTGAAGGCTTTTTGACACTTGAAAGAGGAGACGCAGCCTGGCTTGAGTTACACGAGGGAAAGTCAGTTTTAGGGGGTGGGTGAGGCATCTGTTTCTCCCTCAGATTTATGGCTGCAGTGGAAGCTCCTGTCATCCATTGCTCTGCACCTGTGTCTCCAGCCACTTCTCCATTGTAGTTATTTCCAAGCGATGATTGATTTTGTCTGTCTCCTAATGCAGTGTGCAGGCAGGGGCTCCTCTAGGTGTGCGCTGCGGCTCACGACAAGCCCACTGGCCAAGAAGGGCCCTCTGAGTGCAGCCTGGACACGTTTGATTAAGAAGACCCTGCCAAAAATATTTATTGTTTTGTATTGTGGGTGCTTTTGTGTTCTAGATAGCATGCACAATGTGTTTGTTACTGCTGTGAAGAGGCCCAAACAGATGGAGAGCTGAGTCCCTAACTCTGGCTACTGCAGAAGTAGTGGAGGGAGAGGGTTTTTCTTAGCAAAACTGGAGGTGGGAGCCATACAGATGGGTCCCTTGCCCTGGCTTCTCCCAGAATCAGCTGGAGTGCAAATTCCACTGGAACTGAAGACTTTCACTGGCACAAATTTTGTGCATCTGGACACAATTTAGGGTTAACATAGTACTTACTGCCTGGCGAAGGCTGTCCCGTACTTGCTGGTTAAAGTAGCTGAACTTGCAGTGACATCCAGCCTCTGGTGAACCCTCTCCATGGTTCAGCTGCCGTGTAGCCTTTTGCTCTGCTGTGACTAACCATCACCTGGGCAAGATGCCTTTGCCTTTCACTAGTTTTCTGCAAGCCCCAGAGCTCTGTTCTGTGCTCTGTGTCTCCAGTAGGCTGCCAGCACAGGTCAATGTCCAGCTTCAACCTTCTATAAGGGATGTCAGGGCCAGGGCTGCATTGTGTCATAGGTCAGCTTTGAGCATAAAATTAGGTAAAGCCACACTGTCCCACGAGGAATGATTTAATAGCAGCCCCATGACAGAAGACTTGCCACCCAGTTTTGAGGTTAGCAGAAGAGCTACAGCTCCTTGGATACCTTGATAAATCTGCCACTATCTACACCGTCCTACTTGATATCATCTTTTGCTTTGCAACACTATTTCCACCTCAATGTTTGCTACTAGACACAAGGGGCTGCTCCCATCGTGGAAGTGTTTAGCCTTGGTATTTCAGGAAAGGGCAGAGCAGGCTGGAAGTAAGCTTGCTGCTGTATTCCTTCACCACACATGCCTCTGTTGCACTGTCAAGAGTAAATTAAAAGGACAGAATCTGGCAGCTCCACAGAATTCAATGATCTCTTGAGACTCCTAACAAAATATAAAAGAAATGTGTAATGCAAAGCTCTTTTTCTTATTGTCTGTGCTGAATAGCTAGCACATAGATACAAGAAGGCAACTGTGAGATTTAGGAGAAGATAAACCATTGCCTTGGATTTTGTATAAGGTTAAAATCTTATTTTAAACATTCCTATAGTGTATTCTAAAACCCTTGAGAGTGCTCTTTTTCGGGAAAACCAAATAAAAATAGGCTAACCAAACTAGATCCATCTAAGTGTTGCTCAATAAGCTGCGGGAGATGCTTAATGTATCAAAGGATGAAGCACAATGGAGTGAGAGTTAGGCTTTTAAATATCCTTAACAATAAGATCTAAGGTTCCTGGTTAGTTGGGTAGTTTTGAAGCGCAGCTTCGCTGGAAGTCAATCGTGCTAGCAAGAATTTCTATTTCATGTGCATGTGTATGTATATATATATATATATACACATATATGTATATATTTATGCACTGTCAAACATGCAGATGTGTACTTGAACCAGCTGTGGCAGAGGAAACAAGAGCGAGCTGTATACCCAGGGCATTATACCATTATAATCTGCTGATTTCCCTGTGGCTGAGGGGTCGATGGATCCTCTGTGCTCATTGGTATCTTTCTGGAGGCTACGTTCCCACTGATCACAGCACTTTTCCTCCTGGATGAACCCTGCCTCTGAACCAGGCAGCGCTGTCAACTGCTGGAAAATGGTTTTTCGTGTTGGCTGGCAGTCACAGGCAAACAGGTTGCTTTCTTTTTCACCATCAAGAGAGGGCATTTCAGGGGAAATCACTATGCATAGCACAGGACAAAATATTTTCCCATTGTGCCGGAATGCATGCAGAGCAGGGAAACTGCACTTAGGGTATGAAAAAAAAAAAGGGAAATAACAATATGGGTCTGTCCGCAGTGCAGTAAGAGAAAACACACCAGGAGAGGCATCCTGAAGTATGCTTCCTGAATGTATAGAATGCTTTAAAACATGATGCTTCTCCTTTCAAAAACAGTGAACCCACTGGCATTACAAGCCCTTATTTTTTTGAGTTGAGTAGTACATTCCAGGCTTCACAGGACACTTTGCTGCAGCTGAGGTGGCATTCAGCTGTGGTTACTATGACAAACAGAGGAGAACTGGCATGTGGTGGGCTTGGATGAATATGCAATCAAGTTTTGTGAGAAAAATATCTGTAAAAATGAATCAGGTACTGCCTTGCCATCTACTGAATGATCAGTGGTCCATGGTACTGAAAATGAACAATGTTTATAAACATTTTATGAGTCGGTATAAAAATACACTGCATTTGACTGTAAATTTATGGGATGATTTTCAGCTTTGTTTCCTTTAGAAAGAGCTTCCTTTATTGATTATTTTCATTCACGGTGGAAAATGTTTTCAGGCTCACCAAAGATGAGAACACAATACAATATTTCATTAATAGTCTTTATTATTGTATCTTGTTTCTCCAAGATGAAGAATGTACTGTTATTCCCAGAACTTGGTTAGAATAGCAAACCAGTCTCCGCAGGGTAACCCTGAATCAAGCATCTTCTTTCATATGCCCATTCATTGGTCAACAGGAGGGGACAAAAACAGGACACACAGTGGGGCATATGAGGTTTCTAAGGACAACTCATTATTCTATTATTCTTAGTAATAATATTTTTGTTTCTTTCTCTGGAGCCTCAAGCTAGATGGTGGGCTGAGGGCACAGTAGGCACATTCCTTACATGAAATAAAAGACAGTCCTTGTCTGAAGAATTTTGGTCTGACTAAAGGAGAAAGCATGCAGGGAAGAAGAGTTAAGGATCCAGAAAAAGACACAGAAGTAGGAAACAGGTTGACTGCATGTGCCTAACAACAAAGTTCAAATCTCCAGAAGCTTTTTCAGTTGCTGTTTGACCCTGTGAGTGCCTAAAATTATTGGGCACTGTCATACATGACCTGGATTTGTCTTTCATACTTGTCACAGATTTAGCAAGGAGAGTGTCCTCCCTTTGCCCCTTGTCTCTGCCAAATCTCTAGCAGGGAGGGTAGGTTCAAATGTTTGTGTTTGGAGGAATGTGGGGAGCCTGGCCACCCTGCGTGCCACACTGCTGGCCAGCGTGGCTGAGGGATGTCAACATGAACCACAAAGGATGTGAAATGGATCTCAGATGGCAAATGAGCTGTGCTGTAACTCTCTTTCTCTTATTTCTCTGGTTTTCTTCACAAAAAGGCTGTTCTCCAAGGAGGGAAACCTGAGTACTAGTTTGCCAGTCCCTTCCAATAATGCATTTTCAAGACCAAGGGCATATGTATAGATATGTGAACGCACATCATAACTAATAAATAATCACAAGACTGTGTATTAATTGTGCCTTATGTGGCTGTGTTTGGGAATGAAGGTTCAGAGACAAAGACTCTGCAGTGGCTTTGCACACCTCAGCTGGATGGCAATGGGCTGAAATTTTCTTTCATAATGCATTTCTAGTATGGGTTATAATCAAAACGATCCAAAATTCAGTGAGTATAACTACCAGCAGAAGAAGAATGGATGTTTTCAATTATTTTGAAATAAAATAATTTCCAGCTCATATCAGCTGGCAACCTTTACTAGTTTGTTTCCACATTACCAGTTGTATTTTTTTTAATGTCTTTTGTGAAATGATCTCTGAACCTTTCAGTGATGAAGTAGAGATCTTGTTTGATTCTAGACATTTTGCTGCTCTTTCTGTGAGCAATTATGGACAAACTGCAGCAGTGCAAACCATGGGTCTTGATGAACAGTGTAGACTGGGGAGATGTTACAGTTGTAACCCTTCACAGATAGCAGGACTGGATGATACACAGTAAAAACAGAGGGAACGGCATTTTGCAAGCAGTTACATGGCAATATAGTGTGTAATGAGTCATGTCAACAACAGAAAACACTGAAGAAATGTTACAAGTCATTTTTAAAGTGAGGAAAGCTGAAGGAAGATTATAGACACTTCATTCCTCCAATGTTTTGGGCATGTGACTAGCCGCATTGAGGATTGTACTGGTATGCATAGAAGGGCCCAGTCTGACCCCACTGTTCACAGCACAAGACAATGCTCTTTCATAATGGGTTAATATAACAGGCAACGTCTCCTTCCAATTATTGGCCACAGCAACTTATTGACCTACTAATTGCTCCTGAATAGGGTTTGAGGTATCATGCAAGGCCTCGTGTATGACACATGCCTACAGCTTCAGTAATCATTTGTGAGTGGTAGAACCAGCCATGTCACTACATCTCTCCAGATCACTTCTAGGTCCAGATCACTTACACTTGACCTCTGAGCTGTAAACCTGCTATTACAGAATCATAGGGTGGTTGAGGTGGGAAAGGACCTCTGGAGGTCAGCTGGTCCAACAGCTGCTCAAGCACGTCCGCTGAGGTTACCCATGGAAGGTGCTCCCTGAAGGGAAGAGCTGTAGGACAAAGCAACAGCAGCTGAAGATATTTCAGTGGCCACCTATTCCACATGGGAAAACTGGTGAATGGAGCAAAGATGGTCTAATTCCACGTTACTTATTTGTGTTCACTTGGAAGTGTAGGCAGCCTGTCACGGCTGCTATCTATAGGTAGCAACAACGATTGATCCTCCAAATGATGGGAAGAGTAGCCATTGCTGAGTAAACAAAGACTATGTCAGTGGAAAAGGAAGAGAAGGGGAAAGAGAGGAAAGAGGAAAGCATCGCTAGAAAAATACTCAAGGTAATGTGATAGTTGGGGGAGGAAGAACAACTACTTAAATAATCCTCAAGCAGAGATCTGGGGGAAAAAGAAAAAAAAAAGTAGAAAAAAGTGAACAGAACAAAGAACCTGTGGACATTTTGGATGCATGAACTTAAGCGTTGATCCTGAATCAAGCCCTGCAGTCTCCAAGTTCCCATCACTGCCTGGTTTTGCACAGCTGTGTTTGTATCCAAGACAGCTGGCTCATTGCATGGTCTGCTTTTCTCCTGGCTGCTGACTGCTGCTCTGTCGTGCCCTACCTGTTCTCAGCACTTTGGAAATTGCATGCCCATGTTTTGTAGGTCCGGGTGTTTGAAATATTGCCCAGGTGCCATCTGAAATGACAAAAATAGATGTAGTAATAGTGAGTGATATCTAAAGACTTCTTTTGACTATAAAACATAGATATGATCCCAGCCTGCAAGCAGGACATTTTGAGTTTGTGTCAGCATCTGTTGCATGCCAGGAATTTTATAGACAAGCAAGAAATATATATATGTGTATATATATATATATATATGTATATATATATATATATATATGCATGATTAGACAGAGAAGCAGGCAGCTACAAGAGTGGTAGAATAACACCAGAACATTTTTAGTGTAAAGTTAGCACAAGCTTCTTAAAGCAGCGAAATCAGAGTGAATTTTCTAAAACTGCTTGGAAAAAGGTACTGAGCTAGTGGCTGAAGAAACAAATATAGGAGCTTGCAAAGATGAGGGGGGCTTACAGACTAGAGAGGGTTTGGGATGACTTCACATGCTGTGTATGTAAGAGGAATGGACCAGTAATACAAATATGATCAGAAAGCAGATGGTCAACTTTTTGTGTTTGGTTCAGTAACCTTGGAGGTATGCACATTTTCTAGAAGTGGACAGATTTTGATGTTGCCAGGTATGCTAACAGGATAAAATCTTCAGGATTTTACACACCTATATGGGATATTTGATCAGATCTGAACCTAGCTTAGCTAAATATTTATTGAAATAGTAAATACAGATAAATATGTTTTGGAAGCTCTCGTCCACAGCCCTTTTCTAATGGAAACAGAATGTTTTATGTGAAACAGTGGTCTTACGTGATTCACTTACTTATCCCCACCCTTAGAGAAAATATATTTTGGATGCCTCTCTCTTAACCTGACTCTAATTTTCACGAAAACACGTCTAATAGCTTTGGAGAAAATAATGGTATGTTCTGTACAGAACTTTTACTAGCTTCCTTTTTTTTTTTTTTTTTTTTTTTTCCTTTGGCATCAACTTGAAAGAATTGTTAGAAGATGATGCCTGCTGGAAACATTTATCCATTTCATTTTAAGAATGTGAGTAATTGTGTAGTGTATGTCATGCATATTAAATGTTTCACTAAAAAAAACAAATTTTACTCATTATTGCTTCTTATGATATTCCAATATGTTCTCTTAGAATACGCTTCACTTTTTGCCATCTGCCCAGTTCTGGAATTAGGATGCAGGACTGATCCAAAACTTTGTACAAATCTCAATGGTTTTAAGATTAGGCTTTGCAAGAATGCATTCCACCAGCTCTCCAGCCTGGAACCGACAACAAAATAAGTATGGGGTGGCAGGAAGGGACACAGCCCACTGTAAGCTTTGACTGCATGATCTAGTGATGGAAGAACATTGTGAAGTCTACTTGCTGGCAGACAGGCTGTCAGTGTAAGGCACACCTTAACCCAAAGCCATGTCATATGGGCACTGGACTGGTGGTGCTATCAGTTTTCAGAGAACTTCTTATTTCATTGAAATTGTAGATTTTTTTTGGACCTTGTTCTGAGCATGACCAAGTGCTTTCAAGACACCAGAAAGGCTGTACAAAGTTGTAGTTCGAAAACTACAAAAAGTTATAGATCAGAGGTCCCAAATGCAAAGTGAGAGACAGGAAAACATCCCTGCAGATGCTATCTCACGCAGGAATCACAGGAACAGCAGTGGGGAGAGACCTATGGAGGTCAGGAAACCCAAAGATCTAGCCCAGGCTCCTGCTTAGATCAGGACTATTGCCAACACCAAATGTTATTTGTGTGCATCTAAGTGAATCTTGAAAGCCTCCGTCCATGGAGAACCCACAGAAGGGTGACTAACAGGGTAGCAACGAGAGAAACTGCGGGACATAAGAAGCAAAGCACTTAGCCAACCCCACCTGGGTGAAAATTTAAGACAGAAGTTGTGTGAGACGACATTGGGAAGACACTTAGGTGACAAATGCTAAAAGGCTGTAAAAGCAGAGGGCCGAGGCCAAAACTGTCAAAATGGGTGTAAAATGAGCAAAGCCGGGGCCAAAGGGGAAAATATCAAGCAGCATGGGTTGTATATCTGGGTATTGTTCAGAAAAGGGGGAAGGAGAGAACTAAAGTCACGGCTGGAGAATGAGTCTTTTGACACCATCGCCAGGAGGGGAAATTGCAGCATATAAAGGGATTTTTCCTGGGTTACGATAAATGCAGTTTCTGTCGTAAAGCATATAACATGTTTTAAGGAGGCTGTAGTTTTGGGGAAGGAGGAAGCCACCTCAGTGTCATGCTCCTTCTCGCTCCACTCCCTCACACTTGGTGAACAGGATGGATTTAAATAGGGAAATATATGATTTAACACACATCTGAACTGACTGACCCCAAAATAATTAATCAAAACTGATGATATAGGCTGAGAACTACTTGTACATAGATTGACACAGACAGTTCTCTCACCTTGTGCTGGTATGCTGGGGCTGTCATTACAGTTATCATTATTTTGTTATATTGACAATATTATGATTATTATTGAGTAATTATGCATATATTGATTAATATTAATATTTTATTGTCATTACAGTCTAAGTTATGAACCCTCACAAAAGACCCTTGGGAGTGATAAACATTTACTTTCTACTACACTCTGTCCATAAAGAAGGGATGAAATTTTCTTCTACTCTTGGCAAACACTGATGGAGTCTGAAAGCATGTAACATTGGCCTGGCTGGTAATGTTTGATAGTTTTAGTTGGTCTGGGAGATGTTTTTGGTACACAGAGTGTCACAGCCCTTTTCTGTGTCTCATAATTGTTCTCAGTTCCGTGATTTACAGATTTCCTTGAACAGAACAATAAAATGTCCTTGCAGGCCAGAAAGCATTGAGAAATAGCCAACAGGTAAGCAGACACTGGTGACTGATGCTGCTTTAAACAGATGAAATCTGAAAGCAGTCAAGAATCCTTGATCGCCCTAAATTCCGTGTCCCCAAAGCTTGCTCCAAAGTTTTTTGTTCTTTTCTTCTTTTTTTTTTTTTTCCATTTTTTTTTCTTTAGTGAAGTGGTACCACTATCATTGCCCGTGGACCTTCCTTCCCTTTAGCCCATCTCACTGCCGCACCAGAAGCTTCGGGAGGTGGATAACCAGGTAGCCCAAAAATCCATGCGGCAGCCTCCTGAGCTAGAAACCTGCAGAGGTAGGTGACCCCAGCTCACAGCTGGGTAAACCTATCAGGCCCCCAGCAGATCTCTAACTCCATCATGCAGGAGTCTGAGCCAGGCCACTGAGAGCAGGGTTTGCTGCACTTTCTGACTTTATTGCCATTTCACACTTCATTTCCTGGCAGCTGAGATGTCCTTAATGGTTCTCAATGCAGTATTTATTAACAGTTCTTGGTTGTAAACTAAATCAGTGTGTGAGTCTTTGGGGAAAGACCAAAGAATTGTGAATCTCAATTAGAAGCTTTTAATAAAGTTTTGATTCCTTATAATCTCATGAAAGCAAGGGAAAATACACCGGCCATGAGCTACAATGCTATGCAACATCACCATTCCCCTTGTGCTGCTTGCAGTGCATTAGAAGGGCTGTGATACTTCTTGCCGGGGCTTTGGGATGGACAGACACATATTTACTTTGTGTTCCCTGAAAGAAACCCTGGAAAATCTTGTGGGATGTTAGCAGGCAAGGTACAAGGGCTGTTGAGGTGCAGCCCAGAAGACTGACCATTGAGCCAGGGTAACAGAGGGGTGGAATAGATGAAACCTGGAGGGAGATGCAGCTGGGCTTCCTGGAGGTCAGCTTTGCTAAAGACCAAACGCTTGCCCTGCAGTGAAGTGGTACCTGCTTCTAGAGCTCCCTTCCTAGGTTATGTAGATTTATTTAAGAAACCAGCTGAAGAAACCAGTCCACTGTGTGTCTTTTCTGGGAAAGTCGATGTCCAGGAATGGATTCTGAGCATGACACTGTCACATGTAATGTGTATAATATATAATATGACTGCACTAGAGTAACCTGTAAAAATCAAGACTGAATGTGAGGATTTCTTACCTTGCAGCCTAGTTCATTCCTCCATGTATCTCAAAGAGGTATGTGCTGCCAAATGTGAGGTTAGTTAATGACTGACTTGCCACTTCTAAAGGAATTGTTTTCAGTTGGTTTGGTTTTGTATTGGATCCATTTCATAACACTATTGATTCAGCAAAGTGTGACCAATAGGTATCTTAAAGGGATGTGAAATGGGGAAGCAAAACAGGTTTGTCAGCTATTGCTAGTAGACCTCAAAAACACGATCACTCTAAGTCAGGGGCACAACAAATCAGCCAAATACAGTCATCTGGCTTCAAACAGTGCTCCCAAATCTTACCAGACTTCAACCATGTGTGAAAAACTCCTATTTCAGATAATGGCAGATCTTCCATTAACTTCAGTGGGAGCTGAAGTTACTTGTATAAATGTGCAATCTTGGCTCTGTGCCTGCTCATTTCAACAAGAGTTTGGTGAATGTTGATTTTGAAAAGTAACCTGGATTGAAGTTAGAAGTCTGATGTCCTGGTCTCCATTTAAGTGCAGATGGTTACTGCTTGGGATTGTTCCTTGAAATAACCCATTTTAGGATACTAACTGTCACAAGATATATGTTTTATCCTGTTCTTGCTGTGCTTTTTACTGAGTGTTAAGTTTATTTCTTTGTCACTCCTTTGCCAAAATCCTGTTTAGTGTCCAACACAAACAAGTGTCTTTAAAGGCTTATGAAAAGGATCATAAACATGATTTCCACTTGTGGAATTACTTCTTGTTAGAAACAAAACAAAAATCCTCCCTGTGTCCCATGCCCAACTGTCTCTGGGAGTGTAACTCTGCATTTTTCCAATTGTTGCCCATGTGTTGGTAAATTCTTTTGTAAATCTATGTTTTCTTAATGAAGTCACTCATGGGTTCTGCGCCCTGTATTCATCCAAAAATAGCATGAACCTTACCTGACCATATAATGCAAGTAATACTTGTTTCTCTCCTAGAGTTGGTAATGGCAGATATGGGTTTGTATGTAGACAGTGAGGAAAGTGAGCAAGTACCTTAAATCTGTGCTGGTCAAAGTGTAAGAGAATTAAGTCAATGATATTTAAGTCTTTACTTCCACCAATCTACTTTTCTCCTGTGTTTGGGGAGTGGGGTGGAGGATGCCATGTTCATTACGTATCAGCTCCTTCCCCAAGGGGTGAATTGCTGTTTCACATCCATCCAACAAGAGTAGGAAAGAAGTTCCCGCTCTTTCTAAGAGAAACGTTAAAGTTATAACCCATCCTGCTGATATTAAGTACACCTACTGAAGATGAATTTTTTGTACTCCTCTTCCCATCTCCTGCCTGTGTTCATACTCAAGTCATTCCTTCAGATGCTCAGAGCTCTGTTTCAGCTTGCTGCCTCATACTGATAGGCTCCACCAAGGCCACCAGACCCATCATAGATGGTCCTCACCCTTCTTGGCACCAAATGGCCAGCTACGCCTCTCCCTGGTGGTTCACCTGCCCAGCTGCCGTGAGCAGATCAGAGATGATGGAGAGGTGATACTTTGACGAGGCTCATTACATGTAGGTTGTTTTTCTGCAATGCTGAACCACCCTTCTTTGTTGGCTGCAGAATGCACAGAGAAGTTCTCTCCTGGGACCTGGTGGTAGAGGGAATAACACCAAGTATCTAGAAAAGAAAACCAGCATGAAATCCTGTGGAGTGTAATGTTGTTCCATCATATCAAGCCTTAACTCTGTACACATTCTAAGTGAATCTGATCTGTAAACCAGCTCTGTGAGGTCAATATGAATATTTCTTTCTTGCACCAACCTCTGGGAAAACATTTGGATGAATGTTATTAATCCCCTTGGTGCCCTGTACGTCTAGGAGATGTCTACAAAACAGCACGCAAGCAGTGCTTGGAATGAACATAATGAGGCAGGTCTGATCCAAATAACAATGGAAGCCGCTCACACACCTAAATAAACAGGCAAGCACGCCAACGAACACAGTCAGTTGCAGGGTGATGTTAGTGGTAGGAGCAGCACATTGCTGCCTGAATATTCAGGCTGAAGGCCTGTTAAAGACACACAAATGAGATGAATTGTTCTGCTGGGCTCAGCTCTGCTTTATCCAGAGCAACACGGAAGAGCTGTGGCATTGCTGTCGATGCTCTCCAGCTTATCTAAGCCTTGGGCAAACACTAACATCTCTCCCCTCCACAATGAGAAAATGAGTTTCCTGTTCTGCAGGTGGGGTAAGGAATCACAGCTATGCTGGCTTCTCTTTCAACAGAGCAAAACAAAGTATCTCTAAGGTGGATGTAGAGAGCAAGGAGCTGATTCCTAGCTTCATAGAATTCCCGAATGGCTGAGGTAAGCAGGACCTCTGGGTCCACCTGGTCCAACCCCTGCCCAAGCAGGGACACCCAGGGCAGGATGCTCGGGACCACATCCAGGTGGCTTTTGAAGATCTCCAGGGAGGGAGAACCCACAGCCTCTCTGGGAAACCTGTGCCAGTGCTCTCACACCTGCACAGTACAGAAGCACTTCCTGATGCTCAGAGGGAACCTCCTGTGCTCCATCCCCTGGATCCATCCCCTTTGGACCCTCCCCTCAGGTATTTGTAGACCTTGGTGAGATCATAGAATCAGAGAATCACAGAGTGTTTTGGGCTGGAAGGGACTTTAAAAACCACCTAATACTAACCCCTGACATGGGCAGGGACACTTGCCCCCAGATCAGGCTGCTCAAAGCCTCATCCAGCCTGGCCTTGAGCACTGCCAGGGATGGGGCATCCACAGCTTCTCTGGGCAGCCCGTGTCAGGGCCTCACCACACTATGAGTGAAGAATTTCTTCCTAATGTCTAATATAAACTCACCCTCTTTTAGTTTAAAGCCATTCCCCCTCGTCCTATCACCCCACCCCCTGACAAAGAGTCCCTCCCCAGCTGTCCTGTAGGCCCTGTTAGGCACTGGCAGGCCGCTGTAAGGTCTCCCTGGAGCCTTCTCTCCTCCAAGCTGAACACCTCCAGCTCCCTCAGCCTATCCCCATAGCAGAGGTGCTCCAGCCCCTTGATCATCTTTCTGGTCCCCTCTGGACTTGTTCTAATACATCCGTGTCCTTCTTGTGCTGGGGGCCCCAGAGCCGGGTGCAGGGCTCCAGGTGGGGTCTCACGAGAGCAGAGCAGAGGGGGACAATCCCCTCCCTCAAGCTGCTGGCCACAGTGCTTTTGGTGTAGCCCAGGATACGGTTGGCTTGCTGGGCTGCAGGCACACATTGCCAGTTCATGTTGAGCTTCTTACCAACCAGCACCTCCAGGTCCTTCTCATCAGGGCTGCTCTCAATGCATTCTCTGCCCAGCCTTTATTTGTACTTGGGATTGCCCCGGCCCAGCTGCAGGACCTTACACTTGGCTCCTGATCCCCCTTCATTAGGACCTACCTGGGAGAGGCTGGAAAGAAGGCACCAACTTCAAGTGAAAGAGGAAAAATGGCTGAAGGCGAGTGCAGGGTTTGGTGTCCTGCTGCGCACAGCTGGTAGAGAGAAGCACGGTGAAGGGGACGAAGAAACACACCTGCTAATTCCCAGTGCAACTAGTTCTGCCACAAGGGAAGACAAAGGCTGGGGAAGTCTGGTGGTGGAGTATGATCCCCCTTCAGGAGTATGTTTAGGATGACCAGCAATTGCATTTAACCTGTTTAAATAAAGGAGCCACTGCAGTGAAACAGATCTGGGAAAGCTATAATATGGGATTCCCAGCATGAGGGCCCCTAAAAGCATATTCTAAATCAATCAAATTAAATCCTGTGTCTTTAAATGTAAAACTGTAACAAATTTTTTAGCATCTCAAAAGCAGCTCTCATCTGCAGCTGTACATTAAATTAAGGACTTTGTCTATAATAACTCAATGTCCCTGGTCAATCAGATACAGCACCTGCATTTTAAACATGTATTTCCTGTTGTGGGTTTTTGCTTTCAGCCTTATTGTCCCCCAGTTATCTCTTATGGACTATGTTTGATAGCTGCTTGGTGCAAATTCTTGGATAGATTTTTAAATCCTTTGTATCTGAGTAGAGATTTGCTGAATCTAAATAGCAAACCTGGAAACCTTCCTTTTGCACTTGTGCTATTAATTTACACAAACCAAGAGGCCAGGAATTCCTAGTGATTCTGTGCTGTCCTCTGCTACCCTGATATCATCTCCATGTTAATCTCCTCTCTGTGAATCCAGATAATGCAGCCAACACTGCCTTCAACCTTCACTCTCAAGAGGCATAGGGCAGCCTTACATGTGTAACCTTAAAAATTCCCAGTTTCAATCAACCAAGGCAGCAGGGCTCAGGAGCTGTGCTTTGACAAACACTCCATCTGCCTGCCCTAAGCCCTTAGCATGGTTTCAGAGTGTTTTGTCACAATTTAAATCAAACTAAGCCTTTTACTTCCCACTGCGCCCATGCTACTGAGAAAACACTTTGTTTACCTAGCTCTTAACAACTTTTACAGGGACCGTGAAATCTGGAATTTATGCGAATTTTGTGCTCCTTCAGCACCTTCCTTTTGAGAATCACAGCGTGTCCCCTGGCTGGGTTAAAGAAACTTCCTGAATTACTCGCTTTTAATTAAATTACTCGCTCAGCACATGCAAGCAGGATGGGAGCCCCTGTCAGCAGGCTCCTCTGCTCTCACATAGAATTCAGCAAGCTTCCCAGAGCAATTTCATTTAGAAGCATTCCTCTAATTAGTTAAAAAATCCTTTAATATTAAGCTTCCATTTCATACTTTAACAGCTTAGAAGGAGTCACAGATCCTCTTTTCTCTGCTGTGACTTGCTTTCCAGCAGGAAAGCAGCAAAGGAACAGCCTGATGCCCTCTTTCTCATATCACCCCTTTTACAGTGCTCTTTCTGCCCGCATGAGGCCTCTGCACATCTCTCTCCCAGCTGGGCTCCTGCCTATGTGCTGCTCTGCTGCAGCAAATGATCCCTCCAAGCCTTAGCCCCGGCAGTCAGGATTTCCTGGTTCTGGCTGCAAACACAGATTCCTGACGCTGCAGCGCTTGGTGTGAGAATAAGGGAAATCGATGACTTCTGAGGGATAAATTATTGCTTTTTGTTTACTTTGGCTTTTGTTTGTAAGCCATGCAATGTGTCGTGCAGTTCTTTAACTCTTCCATCACTCATTTTTCTGGGAAGCATGCAAGGTGCTTGTGTCTCCGTCGCTCCTGGGGCGATACTGCCCACAGAAAATCGGCTGCCATGGGCCTAGCAGCCCACTTTGCAACCCACGCTCCTCTTGCTGCCCCTCTGAGCACGTGAATAACTGAAATCCCACGTGAACCGTGCACTTTTTTATTTTTTTCCCCTCTCACTGCAAATCTCTTATCTGTATAAACACTTCCTGGACTGCCCAAGTTCTCATACAGCCCAGGAGCTCCAACACAATTCGCCCGAACAGACTACTGAACCGGGAGATTTATGATTTTTGTGAGTGAGGCTGCAGGTTGTTTTTGTTCAAATTAAACAATGGAAATAAGGAAAAACACATGGTGCTGTTAAAATAATCACAGAATCCATGTGAGTGGGGGGAGGGGAGGGAGGGATGGGGACAGGCATGAAGTTCAATGCTGCTGTGCATGGATGTGCATACTCCACATCCCTGTATATAGATATGGTACCTGTGACAAAAAATTAAATGTATTGCTTAATTATCAAATACATGGGTTTGTACTACTTCCTTAGTCTTTTTTCTAAGTTCTGAATATTGAGTTCCTTCAAAAAGGTATTGGCCTTTTGTTTTGCTTTGTTGTTATATTATTTTGTATTATGCATTACATGTATATATTCAAAATCTTCCTGTCACAATTAGTTTTGACATTTTCTGTTCTCCCAAATTACTGCTGCCTGAACATAAGCAGAAGGGATTCCTTTTTAGGAAGTTTTTTAAATCCTAAACTGTCGAGAAAATACTGACCCAGATTTTCCCCACTTTTAAGAGACAACTTGAAAATTCAAAGCCATCTTATACTGTATAGCAATAATGTCTGTCTTTCACAATTAACTGAAAGTTGGGCCAAATCTTGAATGTTCATTTAATATTCATATTCCCCCTCATTTTGTTGCTTTGCCCATGTGTGGCCATGAGTGCTTGTTTCTGCTGTTGTTTTCTTCTGTCTGCTTTGCAGACACCTTCTGATAACTTATGGACTGCAGGGTGTAGACAGCTCAACCTGAGAAAGTCTGGGCTAACACATTTGTAGAGAGACTTTCAATCATTTGGAGCTTTCTTTTGCCTGTCCCTAATGAAGTTTCACAGAATCACATTTCGGTTTGCTGTGTTGATCATGGGTAAATGAGGGACCTGGCTTTTCAGGCAAAGCAACACAAGAAACAATGGCAGTAGGAAGGACTCCATGACATTTTACAGTTTATACCTTACCTGTAATATACCAGAGGTAAAATAAGGTACATACACAGCATTTAAAAATATCTCTGCAAAATGTTTCTGATCTGATCATATAAGAGATGTACAATAAAGCAGAATGTTTGTGTGTACAATGAATAACTGTATTTATCTAAAAATCATTTCATCAAGATTAGTTAGATCTTTTCTCAGGTGAGTTTTTTCAATACTGCATCACTTACAACAGGAGTCAAATTAGGTGCCCAGTTTTGCAATTTGAGAAAATAAGGTTTTTAAACTTTCGTGTGCAATTCTTATAGCAATAAGGATGTTCAAAATGAGGTTTTTATTGTCTTATTTTTACAGTAAGACAGAAAAGGATATCAGGACCTCGATTTGTCCTGCATAGCACTGGGATTCTGAGGAATTGGTCTTTATATACTGAATGGAGGAAGATGAGTCTCATCTGAGCTTTTCTACGAGGCTCATTTCTCTTTCTAATAACTGTGTGAGGAGCCTGAATTGCTCCCAGTTTAAGAAGGATGAAGCTGATCCTTTAGTATGTCCAGGAAGTTCATCAAAGCAGCTGTCCCAGGTCAGACAAAGTTCTCCTGCAGCTCAGTGTCCTGTCTCCAGCAGTGGCTGTAAGTGATAGGGAAGAGTAAAGACAGGAAAAGTGAATAGGATGCTTCCCTGCAGCAGCCTCCTAACCTCTGTCTTCAGCACAGAAATTTAGAATCATAGAATCATAGAATATCCCGAGTTGGAAGGGACCCATAAGGATCATCGAGTTCAACTCCTGCCATCACACAGGTCTGCCCAAAAGTTTAGACCATGTGACTAAGTGCACAGTCCAATCTCTTCTTAAATTCAGACAGGCTTGGTGCAGTGACTACTTCCCTGCGGAGCCTGTTCCAGTGTGCAACCACCCTCTCGGTGAAGAACCTCTTCCTGATGTTTAGGCTAAACCTCCCCTGCCTCAGCTTGACACCATTCCCGCGGATCCTATCACTGGTGATTAAGGAGAATAGATTGGCGCCTACCCCTCCACTTTTGGGCCCTCTAATATATCGTCAGCAACACTGATCAATCAGTCAGAAATAACAGTGGGAGGAGAAAATGAACACCTTTTAAAAAACAGTCTCCAAACTACCAAACACTGTGCCAATAGCTGTGTTTAATTTTTGGTAGTTTGTGGTAAGGAAAAAACTGTGTTTAAATACATGATGATGAAGAAGTGCTGGGCACCTACAGCTACACTTAATGCAGTCTAGAATCACAGATGGTACCTTTGAAAATCAGGCTCTAAAAAGACAAGCATAATTTAGCTACATGAACTTGGTAATTAAATATAGCTAAAGTCTCTGATATTCAGCTGAAGGAACCAACAGAAGGCAATTTAAACTTGACTCCCAAACAAAATGTTAGAGGGTTGTCTTTAAGAAGATACCATGAGAAAACATCCTGCATAAGCAGAAAAGGTTTTGAGCATCTCATTTATTCCTTGGTATATAACTTCTTTCTGTCATTGAGCTAATTCTGTCATTGACTCTGTGTGACCCTCAGTGGATTTCTCTTCTATGTGCTTGCCTGGTCTCCCCTTGAGCCAAGCAACATTTCACGTGTGTCACAGCTTCTGCTGGCAGTGACTTCTGTGGGGGCCCTCCATGTGGGTGTTTTAAACCTCAGGAGCTTCTTCTGAGGTCTTTAAATCTAGGAGACTTAAAGTCTAAGTCTTAAGTCTAAGAGACTTAAGTCTTAAGTCTAAGAGTCTAAGAGACTTAAAGAGATGGTGATCATAGCCTATTCTTCTCTGCCTTTTCCATTCCAGGAAGAAGCTGGAAAGGCATCATGTCATACATGTTGTCCATGCCCTGTGTGCATCAAGGGGCTCTGCAGCCTTGTCCCATGTCTCCTGGGACTTGGGATGCCTGGACTCACAGCCAGCAAATGGGCAACCTGGGATCAGACTGCTGAGAAAACAATCCATGTGGAAGAGGTTGGCTGGGATCTCCTTTTCTCTGCCCAGCAGCTGCAGTCAAGCTCAGGCCCTTAACGTGGATGTCTTCTCCAGCTGTGCCGCAGGAATGTCAGTGCCCAGCCTTGCACCTTGCTCATCCTCACCCCAACCTGCTGACTTTCCTTCTCAGCTTGGCCTCCATCCTGCTTCATCACCATGGGCTTCTCTGGTGATCCCTGGGTGGTGACTGACACCAGGTACTGCCCCCAGTCTTGTGGGAGGGGGTTGTTGGTGTTGTCACTTCTCTGGTGGCCTTGTTGTCATCCTCGGTTCTATCTTGCCAGCCCTTACAGGACATCCAGCTCTTGCTGCTCCCCGACATGCTTTCTGGTTTCAGTGTTGTATTGTCAGCTCATCAAGTCATTCTGGATTGATAAATAAATCTACATATACTATAGCAATGTCCCCCTCTCCCCTCTCCAACTCTACTTCATGTACAAGGCCTACTGGTTAGCCACTAGGCCCAGCTGATGGCTGCAATCCTTTACCTGCCTCTTGCTTTCATCCTCTTGTCCCTTCCACATGAAATGACATAGCCTGACTCATATGGCTTGGCTGTAGGCAAGCCTACTAAGTGCAAGGCATAAAATAAGGCATATAATAATAAATAACATCCAGATATTCTTTCAGTTTCAGCATATCACAGGCATAAAGGGAATTATGATGACTATGAAGAAGTGTGAGAAAATGGCCAAGGTTACAGATCTGTTAATGTTCACAGTAACAGTATTACATTATTTTTTTTTGGTTCTCACTATGGAAATTGAGGGTATGGTAAGGTGATGATCTTAGTGTCTGCATGGAAAGATGTAAGTATTCTATAAAGCTTCCATTATTTTTGAAAGACTCAAGTAATTAATTGTTCCAAAAAATGTGTTTTGAAATGCTGTTGAAAGATATATTTCCTTACAGTTCTGATGAAATTGTTAAGTATGTGAGTTTATGGAGATTTTTTTTACAGTTATTAGATTATGAAATCCATTCTTTTTTCTAATCCTTTTACAAGTTCTTGGCTAAGCTACAAAGTGCAATGAAAGCATGAGACCTGTTTGCTAGTTTGAAATGCTCTATTCTGCTAGCTCCCTGTTACAAATCCTCTGGCCCTGTTATGGGTTGCTAGGCAGAAGGGAAATAATGTCATTTGTTTAACAAAGCAGACAATGTCTTTCTTTGTAGACTTTGCACATTCTCTCAGTGGTGTGAAATCCATGTTAACAATCAGCTCACAGTGAAAAGGTCCCAGTTAAACATTACCACAAAAAAGTGAGGTTTTCAAGCCATCTGAGGGCACAAAAAATGTCATTTCCCAAAACTTCACCTGGATCCTTAAAATGGTCAATGAATTTGTTGCCAAGGTGTTCTGACCAGGAGAAGCATGGTGTGAACCATGCTGTGTGTTTCAGAGGAGACACAAGACAGACGTCTGGTGGGAAGGTGACACTGGTCCAGCTTTCCACTGGATTTATTTCTTCCCTTCCCCTCTGTGTGAGTCTGGTAGTTATTTTTCTGGGTATTTCAGATTTTTTTCCCATTATAGTTTGGTTAAGGAGAAGTCTTACCTGCCCTATGATAATTTACTTATGCCTTCTGAACTCCACTTACTGTTGGGTGCCCTGTGCAGTCCCAGCTGCAATGATGGGCTTTGTGCTTTGCTGAAAGATATCTTGTGGGTCTGAAGGAGAGGGAAATCACTGAAAATATCTTATTGTAAAGTCTCATACATCATCACCAGTCCTTAAGCCTCAGAGTGAAAGTTATGCCTTTTTTTTTTTTTTCCCCTCTTTTCTTAGGCTTCTGTCTTTTGAGTTGTCTTTCCTTGCTGGATCTTTGCCTTTTCCCTGCTTAGATTTCTTTAGAGGGAGGCAGTCCTTTCCCTTTGAAGGAAATAACTGCAGGATAGACACACATTTAAAGCATGCATATGTCAACTTTCAGAAGGGAAAGAATGCAGTTCAGAGACTTCATCAAGTCTGCATGTATCCGACCCAAGGCTCTGTTGTCACCAGCATTTATTTGCTAAGTGCTGACAAATAACACTACCATGTACAGCAAGTTTTGCATCTCCCTAGCAGCCTGAGCCATACCAGGGTGTGATAGCAGAAAGGAACTTGAATAAATCCTTGATATCCAACTACCTGCTTTCTTTATGCCTAGGCAGTAGAGTAATCACCCTGAATTTCAAAGATACTGCTTCAGCATCAAGCATTTGAAGCTAACTGTGGGCTCCATAGGTTGGTATGGTCATTATCTATTCATTATCTAGCTCTGTTGCCTGAAAAGGAAGATTTGGTTTACATTCATGAGAGTGAATTCAGAGAGACTTAAACCCATGGCAACTTGCTCACCTTAAATCACCACACTTTCTCTGTCAAAGTGTTTTCCTAAGAGTTTGGGGTAACATCTTTTGGGGTTTCATCATTTACCCCTAGGAAGCCTCAATGTGCTACTTCACTGCACTACAATGCAGGTTGGAGTGTGGTGCGTACCCTCACCTCTGGCCACCATAAGCATCTCCATAGGTGACACAGATGAAACTACTGGCAGATGGGTTGCCAATCACCTACAGTACTGTTGTACTGTTATTCTCTATTGCCTGCTTTAAAATGTCCAGTGAACTTCCTCTCTCATATGTTTGATGCTGGGAGATTTCCTCTGTCAAATTCCTTAATCTCTGCAAGTTTTAACACTGAGCAAAAATAAAAAGCTGTAGTTCAGAGCAGGGTATTCAAGCAGCTTTTACACATTAACTTGTTCTGTGGGGTCAGTGGCTGCTTCTTCTCATTGTGGCAGTGCTGCAGCTTCTCTAGCTGTGATGTGTGGATGCAGTCCAGGCCTGGCCAGAGCTCGCTCTTCTCTGAAATAGCACAGCCACTGTGTTTTATTCTTTGCAGCTGAATTTAGCTTTCTCCTGAGTGTGAAAAAAGCTCTAATACTGCTGCTACTGCCTCCTCGAAGGGTTGTATATACATGCATCCATGTTTTTCCTTGCAGCACACCCAGTTACAGCACACAGTACAGGAGCAAAAGCAGCCCTGTTCTGATCACCTTTGTTAACCCCCATTAGCACTGACGGGGAAATGTGGCAGTCTGTGTACAAAGCAGATGACCATTGGGTTCTGCCCATCTCCTGGGTCATTAAAGGGACAACTCGGTCATCAAAGTCAACCACTCACCAGGGCAGAAACAAATAATAAAAGCAAACTGAAAATAGGAAGGCAGAGCAAGTATGAGCAGCCACTGCAGACTTCCTGGCCCCATCCTGCGGGTCATAGCAAGGTTGGCCTCCACCACTCTTGGCATCTACATTTTCACGTGTCTGGAGTCATCAGGGTGGCTGTGTTCCTTCTCACAGGCAACACCAGGAAAAACAGCCTCTTCTGGGGAAAGCTTCTAAGAACTGCAAGTAACCTTCGCTGTTAAAATGTTTTCTGGGAGAGAGGGTGGTGTGTGCAAGATGAAGATGTAATGAGTGGTGGGATACAGCTGCTGCTCCTACTCTTCCGCAAAGTAGTGCCAGCCATGTCTCTCCGCAAAGCTTTATCAGGTCTTGCTGGGAGTTGGCATTTCAACTCCTGCCACATTGAAGCCTGCAGAGATAAAGCCAGCTCAGTTGTGAGCACAGTAAGAAAGCCACCCTAGTGGGTGTAAATGTTAATGATCTGACATGTCTGCTCAAAAGAGCAGACAGACAATCAGCCTCATAGGAAAACCTTTTGGATGGAAAGCTTCAAGGTAGCTGACTGCCCATCCTCAACCTCAAAACCAAAGGGTGGCCTTTGAAACCTGGGATACAGGACTGGAATGACAATCAGGCACACCAGTGCTTTCGTCTCATTTTTGATGGAGGAGCTTCGAGCTGATGTGGAAGTCATTTGATCTGCCTGACCTTTTGGAGAATAATTGGTGGCTTAGAATTTACAAGTTGTTAATAATTTATTTCAAGAGAAGGTGCTGCAGCAGCAAGGCAATGTCGGAGAGAGGAGAGGGTGGTGTTTGAAATGAGACACAGCTGCCAAGGGTAGAGTTTATTTGGATGCCATTGAAGAAGAGCAAACTGGATTAAGAAGAGCAAAATAAAAGGAGTCATCCTCCTCAGCCTTCAACCAATTTCTACAAGCCAATTCACTTTGAATCTTTTAAAGATCTGGAAGCACTATGATCCATTTTTAAATCAAAAAAAATTATTTTGATTTCAAAGCTGATCTCATTCTAGTCAGTAGAGGAAATACTGAAAATCTTGTAAGAGATCCTGTTCTCATAAAATGCCCAGCCCAATTTTGTAAATTCAGGAGGTTTTGGCTAGGCCAGATAAGCTTTGGAGAAGCATCTGAATATTCACTCAGGCTGAACCCACACTCCAGACTGTGGTGTGAGCAGTTTCCTGCACTTCTGAGCTTCTGATGCTTTGAAAAATTTTACTGACTCTGGAAGAATGAGGACAGTGAGAAAAAAACCAACAACAATAAAAAACTTGTTGCCTCTCTATAGTTAGTCCTCTGGATAAAAAAGAAGCACAGACAATTGCCCAAAGGCCAATGGATAGAATAAATTCAGCATGGTTAATGACCCCTCCCCAGTGGCATGCAAACAAGTGACTGTGAAAGCCTCCCAAGTCCAGAGACCTCTTGGGAAATAATAGTTACAAAGGCTGCTTTGGTGGTGACCGTTTAAGGTAAAAATTGCCTAGTAATTACTGCCACTCTTGAACATATGACATGTCTCCCACAAGAAAAAAATGCATCCCCTATTCAGCCTCATTGTTTGTGTAATTCCCATCACACTAAAATATTTGAGCACCTCCCAGGCAGTCAAAAATAGCCCAAAAATAAACATAAGAAAAAGGTGTTGTTTCCTCAAACTGGTAAGAACGCAACAGTCTTCCAGGCTGGCTCTGACCTCATGCCAGTATGTGCTACAAGCAGGACTGCATATTTCTCTGTGTCTCTGGATCGATATTTTGATCAGATGCCATTGTACTCAGCTTGCTGACATGGCAACAGGCTCTCTGATGTCTGGGCTGATAAGGGACTCATGTGAAGCCATGAAGTAATGCTCAGAATCTCCACTTATTTTGGACCTACTCAATGCAAAGCAACATTTCCCATCTGGGAAATATGAGCATATGCTAAGCAGTTGTTAATATATGCGAATGACATCTGAAGGCTTTCAGAGAAATCTTGGGTGACCAAAGCATACAGAATGGTTGCACAGGAACTTCTGAGTCAGCCTATAGGTCTCGGCAAGAGTTTTGAGACACTAAGCTAAGTTCCTCAGATGGTGCCTGGTGGCTTCGCAGAGACACTTGCTCACTTTGGGAAAGTCTGTAAGAGCACGAAGCAGCAGTCATTAGAGGGACTAGGTCTGGATTTGGGCCATCAGTCAGGCTTGTTATGTAGGTAGGGTAAGTAGGTACCAGAATTTTTGTTCCCAGTCACTGAGGTAGAACACACAGATATCCCACGGACAGTCAAACAATGAGAAAGTTCCCTTCATGGGACTGCAACAACACTGAAATAGCAGGTTTTCGCTTTGTTATAAATCTGTCTCTTCAGTACCAAACTGTACTGTCAGCATTCTTACAACAACAGCGTCTTGATTTTGTCTTTAGCCCTGTCTCCAAGACTTTGAAACATGGGGTTATCTCATGGAAACATTGTGGGTGCCCATGGCGGAGCCATGTGCATTTAGCAAATACAGTAAAAAGAGCTTCAGACAAGTATACACCAATGTCTGTAATGTTTCCTTGTATCAGCACACATGTCAGTGGGTCAGAAGTTCTTTTCCAGAAATGTTAGTTTGCATTTTTAATAACTTATTAATTTGCAGGAGAAATTTTCCAGTTGAAATCCAAACTCCTATAAAGTGAAATTAATCTAGTGATATGATGATAGATGTGCTTCTTTTATGCACCTTTCTAAGTATACCTGAAAAAATGTTTGAAGAAAAAGCTATATAGAGAAAAAGAGTTTCCCAGGGTCACCCCTTCTCTTCCAGAGTAAGCAGCTCTTCAGTCCAAATTAGCCTTCTAGAAAGTACAGTCTGATCTCAGTTTCCTTTCTGAACAACTCCTGCCTCAGATTTTTCATCTCTAAATAACCAGAGCCAGTGCCAAATACCAACTTCTACTGCTATCCATGCCTATTGCTCTTCTTCATTTTGAAGTGCAAGTTAGCTCCCATGGTGTGGTGGTTTTACCTGGGTGGGCAGCTGAGTTCCACCACAACTGTTCTCTGACTCCCTCTCTTCAAAGGGAAAGGGGGAGAAAATACAACACAAAGGGCTCAGGGTTTGAGATAAGGACGGGGAGATCACTCAGCAATTATCATGATGGGCAAAACAGACTCAGCATAGGGAGATAGTAAGATTTATTGCTTATTACTAACAAGCTAGAGAAGTGAGAAACAAAGGAAAGAAACCAAAAATGCCTTCCCCCCCATCCACCCTCTTCCACTTTCTCCCCTCTAAGAAGCGCAGGGGAATGGGGAAACGTGGGTTATGGTCAGTCTATAGCGCTTCTTCTCTGCCGCTCCTTCTCGGTCACTCTCATCCCCTGTGCTGTGGGGTCCCTCCCAAGGGATGCAGTCCTTGCCGAACTGATCCAGCGTGAGCTTCCCACAGGCTCTTCAAGAACTGCTCCAGATATGGGTCCGTACCACGGGGTCCATCCCTCAGCAGCAAACAACTGCTCCAACCTGGATCCCCCATGGGCAGCAGCTCCTGCCCGGTCACCTGCTCCTGCGTGGGCTCCTCTCCACGGGCTACAGGTCCGGCCCGGAATCTGCTCCGGCAGGGGTCTTCCACAGGCCGCAGCCCCCGTCGGTGCAGGTCCACCTGCTCCACCCTGGTCTCCTCCACAGGCTGCAGCGTGGAACCCTGCTCCACCGTGGTACTCCATGGGCTGCAGGGGGACAGCCTGCTTAACCACGGTCCTCACCACAGGCCGCAGGGGACTTCTGCTCCGGCGCCTGGAGCACCTCTCCCCCTCCTCCATCACTGACCTTGGCGCCTGCAAGGCTGTTCCTCACTCCTCTCACTCTCCCAGTAGCTGTGTAGCAGCATTTTCTTTTCTTTTCTTTTCTTTTCTTTTCTTTTCTTTTCTTTTCTTTTCTTTTCTTTTCTTTTCTTTTCTTTTCTTTTCTTTTCTTTTCTTTTCTTTTCTTTTCTTTTCTTTTCTTTTCTTTTCTTTTCTTTTCTTTTCTTTTCTTTTCTTTCCTTTCCTTTCCTTTCCTTTCCTTTCCTTTCCTTTCCTTTCCTTTCCTTTCCTTTCCTTTCCTTTCCTTTCCTTTCCTTTCCTTTCCTTTCCTTTCCTTTTCCTTTTCCTTTTCCTTTTCCTTTTCCTTTTCCTTTTCCTTTTCCTTTTCCTTTTCCTTTTCCTTTTCCTTTTCCTTTTCCTTTTCCTTTTCCTTTTCCTTTTCCTTTTCCTTTTCCTTTTCCTTTTCCTTTTCCTTTTCCTTTTCCTTTTCCTTTTCCTTTTCCTTTTCCTTTTCCTTTTCCTTTTCCTTTTTCCTTTTCCTTTTCCTTTTCCTTTTCCTTTTCCTTTTCCTTTTCCTTTTCCTTTTCCTTTTCCTTTTCCTTTTCCTTTTCCTTTTCCTTTTCCTTTTCCTTTTCCTTTTCCTTTTCCTTTTCCTTTTCCTTTTCCTTTTCCTTTTCCTTTTCCTTTTCCTTTTCCTTTTCCTTTTCCTTTTCCTTCCTTTTCCTTTTCCTTTTCCTTTTCCTTTTCCTTTTCCTTTTCCTTTTCCTTTTCCTTTCCTTTTCCTTTTCCTTTTCCTTTCTTTTTTCCTTTTCTTAAATATGCTCTCACAGAGGCACAAACAACATCGCTTATTGGCTTGGCTCTGGCCAGAAGCGGGGCCGTTACCTAACATGGGGCAGCTTCTAGTTTCTTCTCACAGAAGCTACCCCTATGGCCCCCTGCTACCAAGACCTTGCCACATAAACCCACTACACATGGATAATGCCAGCAGTGACAAGAAAATTAGACCACAGTAAAAAAAGATAACATTGCAAGCATAACACCTGACTTTGCCATCTTAAAAGGAAGCAGTTAGGGAAATAATGGAATTAAAATTATCTGTGCAATTTTAACTCTCTCCTCTGCCATGAAAGTACCTTTTTATTATGTCTCACTATTCAAACTCTGCCCTAAATCAAGAGTTACTGATTTTCTAATGTGCTTTTGTTTCATGGCACTCTGTTTTTATAGCCAGGCTCTCACATAGAAGAGGCATTTCATTCATTTTTACTGTATCATTCAGAGGTGCTGTTTGTACAGAATAACCCTGAAGATTAGTGTAAAGGATATATATTCGTTCCAGTGTCTGGACTGAGGCCAAGCGTTTCACATGCATTTGATGTGGCACGTAGAAATGCTGATCCTGGGCTCCATGACATATTCCAAGGAACCATGTTCTCATGTGAGAAAAGACTTCTTAGTGTTGAAGGTCAGGTTGGATGAGGCTTTGGGTGACTTGATCTAGTGAGAGATGTCCCTGCCCATGGCAGGGGAGGTTGGACTAGATCACCTCTAAAGGTCCCTACTTAATTTCACCTAACCTCCACAATCACCACATTCCTCTACCCCCTCCCACCACCATGCTCTACATCCATCCCTTGCTGTTGCTCCACATCTATGTGCCATCCCTGAGTCCCTGCTCCTTCTGCTCGTCTTGTCAGGAGGATTTCTGAGACTTTCCCTCCCTCATCACCGCCTACACGTCTGGCTCTTGTCCTTTCTGTGTTGGAACACAGGAATTTTCTCCTCCACGTTGTCTCACCCCAAAGAATATCATTGAGAGTGCAAAAGAGACAGACTCCTGGCTCCGATTTCAGGTGCCTGGCCTTGTTTTAGGCTGTGGAGGTCTGCAGCTGAAATTGCATGGAAAGACCTGATTGACCTCAGGTTGAAACCTGCTCAGGGAGGATGAAACCTTCAGGGGTTCAATTGCTAAAATGAAAGGAATCTCATAGTTATACACTGAGCATGTGCAAATGCAGCTTTCCAAAGGCTTAAAATGAAGCCAAATTTGGGCAGATTCTCAGAAGGGCAAAAGGGATATCTCTGATGAAAGGCAACCCCCTAACAAGTTCCTGCTCCAAGGAAGAGGGGTGCCAGAGCTTTTCAAAGAAAAGGTCACGATTGTTTTTTAACTTGGACAAAACAAGGAATTTTTCCTTACCCTCATTATTGGAAACGGCTGAGTTTGTGGACATTTTCCAAATACTTCAGCCTGAGGCAGATACCTGGCATGGAAAATTTCATTCCAAATGGTTATAGTTTGGCAACGTTGTATGTGGTTGAAAATAGGATTTTACAATGTGAGGGATCAAGCTTTCACTGTAATGTGAGAGGTCAAGTCACCAGCCTGACCTTTGGTCATAGCCCAATACCTTGCTTTGTCACCTGTACTGCAAACAAAGCATGTATGCTTAAGGTAGGGCTGAATGCCTTTCTGGGGGATTGTGTTCTGGCCAGAAGCAAATTTCTGGGATCCATACTGAAGAAATGGATTAAAGTGAACAGTGTGTAATGCAGAGGGGTTTCATAATACAGAGGGGTTTCACACAACACAGCTTACAGTGCTCCTTTTTGAGTTCTGCTTGCCTGCAATTATGTGCATTCATCATGTTTAGATAGATGTGGTTTTCAGTTTACTGACAAATGTATTAGCAACAGCTTACCCTGCATTGTCCTGGTTTCTAACAAGCTCCAGTTGGGCTGTCATTGCCATTAACTCATCCTTCTTTTATCACACCACCACCACTTCCCCCTCGCTGTGTTCTGGAGGGATGAATCCATAGACTCGGGCTCCCCCCGAGGCAGAATGAGAGCAGACGGCCACTGATGCTTTGTAGCGCGTGATTTTCCAGGGATAGCCTCTCTGCCTCCTCCCAGTGTGTCCTCTTCTGCATGCCTAGCAGAGTCCCTGTCTGTTTGGCTGTATTTCACGCGCCATGGAAGATGCACGGGGTCATTGGCCATAATATGCAGAAATAGTCCGATTCCTGGAAAAGACAGAGGAGTCATGAGTAGTTAATGAGCTCCAACTGAGTTACAGATATTTCACATTGGCTGAGTATGAATCAGAACACAGCATCTCCCCCCATGGCCAGACTGTTGGCAGCTCAAACTATCTCAGGACAAATGAGCCATGGCAGATATTCGGGCAACCTCTGCTGCTGTTGTGATCTATCTGAGATCATTTTGTGTCATTTTTTCACCATGCAGGTACACTGCCATTATTGAACACTGCTACATTGGATCCCCTTGGAAAGATGTATGTCCTTTGCACGAAGCCCAGCACAGTGGATGTTATGGCAGGGCACACTGCCTTGTGTAATACTAGCTCTGTTTGCACAGGTGTTGGATGGCTTTAGAGCCTGGATCCATGGATGATGTGAGTGTCCAGGAGGTCTTCTGTGGCTTACAGAGTCTGCTGGGAGGTGAATGCTTTCAAAATTAAATCCTCTTTAGAATTGCTGAAACCTTCATGAGTAACAGTCATCATTTGCATTAAAAGGTTTGCTTATTGCCTAAGTTATTTCATATTCTTTTTGATTAGTGGCAGAGAAATATTAGACTTTGGATATATAATTATTTCCTTATCGTCAGCTTTCTGGAACATCAGAGAGAAGACAAAAGCAGCAGGGGCAGCTGTGCTGTCTGTGAAATCCAGGGCTACCTGGATGGTCTGAGGAATGAGTCTAGTCATTTATTTTTCTAAAGGTGCTGGAAACTACTGCACAGGAGACTATGTCTTTTTTTGTGAAATGAACAGTTATATTTATTACTGAGAAGGTCAAAAGGAAGGAGAAACTGGCTGATGGCATGCAGGCATCCAGGTAGTGGGAAGCAGGGAGTGGGGATTATTTCCAGTACTGGTGGAAAGACCAGAGCAGAGGCAATCACAGCAACATCTGATTAAAATCAGAACTGATTAAAATCAGAAGAAAGGACGAATAAAACAAGAACGGACTGAAAGTACAATAAAACATAACTGCTGCAGAAGCACCAGCCTTTTATCTCATGCCCCGAGTGAAAACAAACACGTTTTCCAGCGGAAGGAATAATGACCAGAAGCTGTTTTAGGAAGGGCCACGCAGGCTGACGGGCTCACCACCACGGCGAGCAGCACCGGGAGGCAGTGCCGCAGCTAGGTGGCATTGCCGGCTGCGCTATCTCCCTGCGCCTTAGCTCTGAACAGGGCTCCGTGCAAAGGCTTTCGGCTTGGTTTGCTCAGATACTGTTTTTTTTTTCCGAAAGGCTGTGGCTTTGGATTAAAAATGAAGAAGATAAATTTTACGCAGAAGCCTTAGCAGGACGAAGAAAGGTCCAAAATGACCTGGTGGGACAGCCTGAGGGCTGACTGATTTCAGTCCTTGCTGGGTAATTTAAGTGCTCTCTGGACCGCAGGTGTTTTCAAAGAGTTGTAAAGATTTTTAAAAAGCCATTACCACTGTGAGAAGCAAACAAACAAACAAATCCCTCTTCTTTAAGGTATAAAGGCAAGAATTTGTTTTTGCCCATCTGTCTGTGGGAGAACTGTACCCCACTTTTCTTTTTACTTCTCTACTTAGCAGTTACTAAATCAATCACAGAATAACAGCAACAGCTCACAGACTCAATGAGTGACCCTTCCACCCATGCTGATGTCCACTGAGGTAGGCACAGTCACCTTTATGAGACTGTCTGGAGTTGTATGTTGCTGAGAAGCGTTTTAACACCACTTTCTGACCAGATTTATATCTTTAGGAGCTTCACATCTGAGGCTGTGATTCCCCAGGACAAAGCCATTGGTCAGATCCTGGCACTGTCCCTGATATGGGATTTTAACAAACTATCTATATGACAACAAGACCTGTTACTAGAGTGAGAAGTAAAGAGAGGATTTTTGTTATATGTTGGATTTGTAATCACCAGAAAAGCACAGTTGGTTGTGTTTTTACCTTGTCTTCAAATCTCTTCTAAAATTTCTTTCAGCTACTTTCCCCCTGGTTCCTACTCTCATCCCCTGCATGTATTTTCCATAGGGAACTACTGCAAAAAAGCCATTTATAGAGATCCATTATGAACTTGGGAAGTAGGAACGTGTGTTCAAGTGCCAGCTGAGCACTTACCTACCAGCTGTATCACTGGGCATGTGCTTCCAGGCCATCCTTTGCTCCACCGTGCATGCAGCCTGGCTCTGCTCTCCTCCAGGAGGGTGCCTCCTTCAGGGCAGCTCCTGCCTATCGCTCCCCCAGACCAGGGGAATGGCTTCATCCTGGCCTCCATCCTCTGACTTCTGTCAGGGTGCTGTGGGTGTCAGGGAGGCCCCAGGGAGTTTGGTGAGGGCCAGCAGTTCTTGTTGGTGCCCTCAGGGCACTGACAGCTTCCTTCAGGAGTCAACTGCTGCCTACAAATCTTTGCAGCAGCTTCAGGGACAGTGGGGATGATTATTTCTCTTAACTGTGGGACAGCAGCAGAAAGGACCCACGTGGAGAAACCTCAGCAACAACAAGAAATACAATAAACCCTTTGGCTTCACATTTATGATGTATTTTGCTCAATTCTAACTTGAGAAAGTCCACCTTTAGTGTGAGTCTGGGCCATGTCCCAGAGGTGTCTGATTGCTGTGTGCAAAATGGTGTTGTTCAACCATGGCTTTTAGAGAAAGAGGCAAGGAATTGACCATCAGCTGAATGGGGAAGAGAAGCCAAAATGAGACCCCAATGCTCTTTGAGTCACAGTGTATGAAGTATCACGAAAAATATTTTCCCTATCCCACAACTTCACCCCCTGGAAAATAGCCCTGTGGTACAAGCTACACGCACTGCATGGGGAAGTGCTGAGGGGTCCCATCCTAGCACTTATCAGGCAATCATCCAAAATGCAAACCCCTCTGAGAGAGGGCCAGGATTGTTACACAAGTGGAATGAAATACAACCAAGCTCCAACAGAGGAAGAATCTGGATGCAATCTAGTCCAATACAAAACAAATAACTATTTCTCATTTATTGAAAGACTTTTCTTGGCGATGGTAAACAGAATGAAATATCCTTCCTCCCTCGTGCCCCCAAGCCCTCTGTGAACAAGCCCAAGCTCATCTGTTCCAGGCTGCAGAAGAAAGGTCACTGCTCTGCTCTCTGCAGTGCAAGCAGCGCATCCGGAGGAGCACAGCTCTGCTCAGGGAGCTCAGGGAAGGTGCCTTGCAACTGTGCCATCCCTTGCCAAGACTCTCTTGCTTTTCCCTGTGGTTTCCAGGCACAGTTAGTGCAAGTTCACAACTAATTCTGAGCTAGAAAACAGTGTCAAATTAGAAGGAAAAAGCAGAGTACATAGCTCAACTCATCTGAGGAAGCAAAAATATCTCTGCAGTGGGATGTACTCCTTATGTTTTATTTGCTGTGGCTACCTCAGCTTAGAAGGGAGCTGCACAAGCCAGAGTGTGAAATCGAAAGAGAAGGCAGTGCTTCCATGTGTTTGTTGTGCTTGCTGCACATGGTAGTGCTTTCCCCTCACCACCTCTTCACCCTCACTCTTTCCTCCAAACGCAACTCATTTCCCTTCTGGTTCAGAAATATCTCCCTCGACACATCTTCCTACAGCCCGGCATCCTTCCTCATGGTTTATCCCAATTCAACCATTCTTCCCCAAAAGGCTGAGAAACCCTCCCATATAGGCTAACACCTTCTTCCCCAAAAGTGGGCTAAAATCCTTGCTTGATCCTGGCTAGAAAAAAAACTCAAATCCTTGGTTCAACAAACCAAGCTGCAGCACTTCTATAACTCTGCCCGTGGTTGCAGGCCCAGCAGTGAGTACTCATGTGTCCCTCTGCCCCCTCGCAGGACCGACCACTTGGTGTCCTGCCCACCAGCCCTAGTGGGTGACACCTGCCATCCAGTGAGCCCTACTGACGTCCTTAGCTCAGAACGAGATCCTGTGGTTTGAGCCGGAAAGCAGAACACAGTTTCTTACCAGAAATCCTCTGTGCTGTGCTCTTATTACATATTTAAACCATGGGAAACTTTTATCACTGTCAGTTGGTGGAGCAAAAAATGTTCATTTTAAAGCCCCCAAGAGATGTGCTTTGGGCAGTTTGGCATGAGGATATGAATAAGCACTTTCTGGAAAGAAGTGAGTAGCAGCTCTTTCCTCATACTGCACCTTGACTCGTTACTTAAAACTGCCGTTTGAAACTTCTGTTCCTGCAAACTGAGCTCTCGTAGTGTTAATCTCTTACATGGAGACACTTAAAGCTGGGCTCCTTGCTCCCTTAACTAGACCGGAGAGATGCTGTGAACGATTCCCCTTGAAGAGGGGAACTCCCTACTGCTGGCTGCGGCTCAAGCATGTACTACAAGGGGAGAAGGGTGCACATCTGTGCCGTGGTGGGGCAGCAAGGGCTGTAGCCAAGGCCAATCCTGTGTGCTTGGCCCCCCAGCATCGCAGCTGTACCTCATACCAGTGACACAGCATGGCAATGGGATGGTGCAAGCTTGCCACGGCAGTCCTTAGGCACTCTGAGCTCCCGGACTCACGGTTTTTCTACAACAATTGTTGAAATAGATCCAAATATATTATGAGAAGCAATGTTGCATCAGTTAAAACAAATTGTTTTTAGGGTAAATATCTGTTTTTGCATTTAGGCTGGTTTGGAAAACATTTTTTTGTTTTGGTTTGGTTTGTTGTTATTTTTTTTTCAAATGTGGCCCATAGTGAAAAATAACCTTTTTTCATTATTGAATGAAAAAGCTCTTAGTATCAAGGGATAATTGCTTCCAATCCATGTAGGTCACGGTTAACATTGAGTAATTCTTAGCCAGGCTAGTTAATGACTATGATATGCAAAGAATTTCTGTTTTCAAACCAATACAAGCCAAAGGTTTTCCTTAGCAGCATCATAAAATTATTGTGACATCTCTCAGAGAAGAAAAGGGGTAAGTGTGTGTGTAGACTTTATCTGTTAAAAATCTTTGCCTCTCATTATTATTATTATTATTATTATTTCCTTTACACTGTCGAACTGAATCAGAGGGCTGGAAGAGCTGTCTTTGTCCTATCAGCCTCTGCAAATATTCCCCCATTTTGAAAATGTGGCAACAAAACATCATGAAATTCTTCTTGTGCATTGATCAAAATTTTTGTTTAAAGAGTGGCCGACCTGAGAGAGGACCCACAGACACTTAACTTACAGTTCTGCTTTCCTGTGTCACTCCAAAATGTTGTGTGGAGGAAATCACTGTCACCCTTGATATCCTTGGGAACAGGTGAACATATTTCTCTGCCTGATGATGGGACTGGGAAAGTAATGGGAGTATGAAGGGATATTGGTTATAACACCATGGTAATTGTCCACTGGGTGCAGAGACTGCTTTTGTCAAGGTTTTGGTCATTTGCTCCAGAACAGTTTGTAAGAACCGGATTAGATGCCCAAGAAGCAGAATGTATCACAGGGGATTGACTATTTCCTTTTTTTTTTTTTTTAAGCAAAAATTGTCCCGTTTTCAGCTCTTTCACTGTGGAGCTCTTTCACCCCATACACAGAAGGTCAGTCTGCTGGGGAACACCAGTGCAGCTCAGAGCTCTTGCACACTGCCTGTGGCTGCAAGATGAGGAAAATAGGGAAAGGAGACTCTGGGGCAAGAGTGCAGGAATGTGGCTTGGAAGTTTCATGCTGAATGGTTAAGGCAGACGTGTTGCTCCTATAGGTAATTCCCAGGGAATAAGCATACTGCAGAAAGCTGGGAGACTTCTAGGAATTGCACAGAAATATCAAAGATCGTGCGCAAGGAAACAGTGTCGCTGGAAGAAAGAAGGACGTTTCCATTCAAGTCACCAAGGTATTTTGAAGGGAAAAAGGGCTATACACACATCCTCTGCATTGTATGGTAAAAAAAAAAGAGCAAATTCCCTTGTCCAGGGAGTCTTCCTCTGCTTCTCTCCACTGTTCAAGTGTAACATGACCTTTTTTTTTTTTTTTTTTTCTTTGGGATGGGAAAGCTTGGAGCTCCTAATTAAAGCCGAGCTTATTGCAGTGCTTGGATTATATCACTGTATATTGTTAAAACTTTCACTTTAAAATAACAGCAGCCCAAGAATGTCATCGAAATAGACACTGGATTATTGGCAAAGGTTTATTTTATGCTTTCAGTATTTATTTTGAATACTTAGGTTTGTGGTTTTGTTTACTTTCAATTAAATTCATTTCAGCTATTTTGCTGTTTTGCAGTAGTCAAACTTCTGCCCAAAGGCTGTAGAATGGCCTGCTTTTAAGGCTTGAAGATGTTTGTGAAGTAAACTGGCTTCCTTTAAAGCCCATGCCTTGTTTACCTTCCTCCTGGAAGGTCACCCTCTTTTAAAGCATGGTGTGGTTTTTGCACTGTGGTTATATAAAAAGTGTAATTGTGTAATGCTGTTCTTCTTGTCCCTTCCTTCCCCTCTGGACCTGCTGTGGCATCACAGGCTCTTGCTCTCACCCCATCGTGTTTCAAACCATTCTGGCAAACCTGAGATGGCCTCCTTCAGGGAACACTGGAGTGAAGGTGGGGTCCCACCCCAAATATTTTTTTGGTCACTGTTGAACAGGGTCCAGCAACAAGGTCCAGACCCCGGAATTGCTGTTCCTGTTTGATCTGGAGCAGTCCCAGCCTTTCTGCATGGCATCTCTTTTTGGCGGTTTTGATTCTCAGTCTTGTTTTCAAAGTGAAATTACCACCTTCCCACCTGCATTTACTTCCATGTGTATGAATGGTTTTAGGTGAATCACAGACATCTTTGGTGTCACTTTCCATTTGCAATCTCTTTCTCAAATTCACAGACTCACAGAATGGCTGAGATTGGAAGGGACTTCTGGGCCCATCTGGTCCAACCCCCTGATCAAGCAGGGACACCCAGAGCATGTTGTCCAGGACCATGTTCAGACGGCTTTTGAAGATCTCCAAGGAGGGAGACTCCACAACCTCTTTGGGCAACCTATCCCAGTGCTATTCAAGTCCACCTTTGATATGTTTAATTTCTGTGAAGCGTTCCATTTCTCTCCTGAATGCCACCCTATGCTGTGCTAAGAATTGCCAAAATGTTGCTCCATTCTTTGAGAGTTACTGTCAGAAGTAAGGGTACATTTCAGCTGTCCTCCTTGCTGGTAGTGGTGGTTAGTATCATGCAGGGTAGTGCCTTCCAGCTCCAACTGTTTATTCTTCTGTGATTTACTTTGTATTGCATCTCCTGGTTAGAAGGAATGGCTGCCCCAGAAGGTCTGTGAATGGGCTTACTGGAAGAGGTTGACCCTGATGTATGAATGCTAGGTCCTCAGCCCCAGCTCCTTTATGCTACCAGATCACTCCCTAGTAGAGACAAGGATAGTGTGAACGTCTCCCCTTGTCTATTACTATTCCCTGTATCTGATACTAAGGCTGTCCCAAAGACCTGCAGGCTTGAGGGTGACTCAGGGTTGACCCTGCCAGGACAGCACTCATGGAGGTTGCTGTCTCTGTGGGAGAGATGTGGTTGGGACTAGAAACTCAAAGAAGGGAGGAGGAAGCCTCGTGCATGTGTTTATGACATGTCTTCTTACCAAAAGATTTTACTGGTGGATGCTGAGTAAGTTCATCACTTTGGTGACCCCACTTGCAGAGGGCAGTGGCTAATTAAAGTGTCTTTTCCTTGCACTTGCCTATTTTTTTCCCTATCTAGCCATGACCTGGGAAGGTTAACCAGAGAAGAACATATAAATGAAGAGTAGAAGATCTTTATATAGCTACTGGTTTGGCAGACTGAGAGGCCTCAGTCTCAATAATGCACATCCCTGTGCTCTCTTTGCTTTTTAACTCTTTATTTATTTATCTATTTATCTATTTATTTATTTATTTGACCTGACAGCTGTCAGAAAGCTTTGTATCTTTTAAAAATTATTTATTTATTTATTTATTTATTTTTCCTCTCTCTCTCTCTCTCTCTCTCTCACTCTCTCTGGCATATTTTAAACACTGGGGAAAAGTGGGCCTTGAGTTTTTGTAGCAATAGCAGTGAACTCATGAACTCCTAACCTGTGAGACTGCAAGCTGAGAGGAAGGACTTTGATCTGTTTCAAACCTTGCTAAGGACTGAATTTAGCAGGAGATAACAAACAAACTTGGGAGGAGAGAACTTAGGAGCTGCAAGAATTCCTACTTGTTCCCGCAAGAGCTGAGAAGCCTCAGTATCCAGAAAAGCTTTATAAATTGTAAGACCTTCTACACTTTTCCTTCACAATATGACAGCCAATCTTTCCATTAAGAGACTATTTACCCATATTAGAGGCTGAAAATAATATATACAGTTCTTAAGTGGGTCATGGTCCCATTTACATGTGAAGAAACATTTTATTTATAAAAAGGAAAATGTATCTATAGTATTTCTATAAAAATACATTTGTATTTCTATAAAACTAATGCTAGCACGGAGGGCACTAATGTTCACTGCACTTAAAAAGCACTTTCAAGAGCTCAGATTATCTCCAGTACACTTAACAAAGACTTCCTTATAGCTTCTCAAAAAGGGCTCATAAAACTTTATATGACAGCTTCACATATGGTTAGAGAACCCCAAATATACTCTGCTTCTCTGCTTGGATATTCTTCCTCTGAAGATTCCCCTAGGATGTTTCATTGCTTAATTTTGGCAAAAAGGATTATTTTTATGTCTTTTCAGTTTTTCCTCTGAGTAACAATGATAGAAAAGTATGATTTTCATTAAAATTATCCCGTCCCAGTTCTCACACTTGGTTGCACGCTTCTGATCTCCTTTCACAACATACTTTAGCGATTTCTTTAAAATTCCATGTTTAGAAAACAATGACTCTGGGAACAATATAAAAATCTGAAATTGAATATTTAAACTCAGCTTCAGGCCTAATTCATATGTAATTTGAAGGGAGGAGTGGTACCTCATACTCAATAAGTTTTATGTCATATTTTGCACAATGATTTACAACTGATGGGAATTAGTTAATAGATGAGCCTTGTAATATATTAGCATTATGTATGAGGGAGAGGTGGACATGTTCTGAGTTTGTGAACGAACCTGATATCACATATAGAAGCCATCTCATGAATACTGCTGCTAGTATCACATGTATATGCTAGCATCACATTCTCAGCATATTTTTCTTTAGTTTTAAATGAGCACCCAGGATTCAAACACCTCTCCCAGGATTACATGGCATTTCTTAACAGCTAGTCATATCTGTGCAGGCCCACACAGAGCACTGGGAATTAGTGTTACAATCCCTTTGCTGGGCTTCAGTGTCATGGCTACATCTTCTTCCCATCAATCTGTTCCTTGTGCGTGCAGGGATGTACTTGCTTGCTTTAACCATAAAATATTTTGAACAAGCAAACAACAGTGCCATTTGTTTCTGTTTTCCTTTCTGAATGACTGCAATTGTCTTCTACAAGTTGTATGTTCCATTGTTTCTGTGTGTCATCCAGAAAATCAGGTTAGTAAATAGTAGTCAGTGGGGAAATGAGCAACTACTGATCTATATTTGATCCTTAACAGATATCTTTATTCAGTCTAAGAGTGGCTTTAAAGCTTCCTAGGACGATATTGTGATTTGAACTTTCGATACTACTATGAATGTCGCGTCATGTTGCAAATGGTAGAACTGGACACTGACAAAAAATATTTATAACTCTCCTAGGAAGGCTGCAATCAGGAGTTTATTGCTAGTATTAAAATAATGAAGCTTAGTATTTGAGAATCTTTCCTTACTTTTACAGAAATCAGCAAGTTTGGTGCCATGTTTATAATTCATAATGTTTGCTAAGGAGTTGAAAGAAGCAAGTATGTATAGGACATTCATAAATATATAAATAAATAAATTAATTACTTAATAAAATGACTTCTAATCAGCCATGCAAACTCGAGGAGATTATTCTCATTCAGAAAGAGAAACAACTTAAGAGTGAGTAGTTTCCCAAACAGAGTGAAAATTGCAGATTTTTTTTTTTTTTTTTGTAAGAAGCTTGAAACTCTAAATAGATGCATAGATAACTTTTCTTTTTACAAATATTGTATCTATGTGTTTTTTTTTTTTCTGGTTAGGAGTTATTATTCAGCTACTAATGCAAAGAATTGTATCAAAACATGTATTTTCTGAAGCAACTGTAGGAGATGCTACTAGTCAGAAGCCATACTCTTTAGCATTATATTTTCAAAATTTTCTAGGCAGTTAGATTTTTCAAGCAGAATTTTTTGTCTATGTAAGGTATACTAATTATGGTTATGATAATTAACTTGAGACTTATTTAACAAAGGAAGAATACAGTCTTCCTACATGTGAAGGGAAGATAGAAGAACCCTGAAGTAAGGAGAAGAAAGCTGCTTCTGGCAGCTACAAAGACAGGTTATATCTCATTTTATTAGCCTCCAGGATTTCAAAAAGAGCTGTAATCGGACAAGCTTGGCATTGAGATTCTACAGGGCTCCATTTTGGGGCCAGATCTATTTAAAGTTTTCATAAGTGATCTGGATGCAGGACTCAAGTGTATACTAAGTAGGTTGCAGAGAACACTAAAGTGGGAGGAGCTCTTGACTCCCTCAAGGACAGAGAGGCCTTGCAGAGAGATCTTGACAAATTAGAGAGCTGGGCAATCATTGACTACATGAAGTTCAACAAGAGCAAATGCTGGATTCTGCTCCTGGGAAGTGACAACACTGGCTATATGTGCAGACTGGGGACTGAGAGCCTGGAGAGCAGCTCCACAGAAAGGGATCTGTGGGTTTTGGTCAACAGCAAGTTGAACTTGAGCCAGCCATGTGCTCTGGCAGCTTCAGGTGCATCAGGCACGGCATTGCTATCTGGTCAAGGGAAGGGATTGACCTGCCCTGCTCTGCACTGGTGTGGCCTGTGTGCAGTTTTGGGCACCACAGTGTAAGAAAGACACAAAACCGTTAGCATCCAAGGGAGAGCTATGAAGATGGTGAAGGGTCTAGAGGGCAAGACATGTGAGCAGTGGCTGAGGTCCCTGGGTTTGTTCAGCCCAGAGCAGAGCAGGCTGAGGGGAGGCCTCATGGCGGCCTGCAGCTCCCTCACGAGGGGAGCGGAGGGGCAGGCGCTGAGCTCTGCTCTCTGGGGACAGCGACAGGACCCGAGGGAACGGCATGGAGCTGGGACAGGGAAGGGTCAGGCTGGGTGTTAGGGAAAGGTTCTGCACCCAGAGGGTGGTCGAGCACTGGGACAGGTCCCCAGGGACATGGTTATGGCCCCCAGCCTGACAGAGTTCATGGAGTGTTAGACTTATAGTTTGTTTTTCTGGGCAGTCCTGTGTGAAGCCAGGAGTTAGACTTGATGATCCTTGTGGTTCCCTTCCAGCTCAGGATAGCATATCATTCTATGATTCTATGATATGCTCTTGATGGAAAAAATATGTTTTCCTGAAGACTGAAATAATTAAAATTCTAATCTTTATTCAACAAAGCCAATTTTGGTGTGCAACAAATCTAGTATAAGCAACACTACCTCTGTCCCATTTTGTAATGTTATTCTAGTTATCTCTTTGGATACAGGTATTTTAATCCAACTTTTACAATGTAAAAATGTTCAGCTACACCTGTTAATAGGAATACTCCATAGCCTTGGGGATTAATTGTTATATGACATTATCTTTTTAATCCTAGTGTTAGCTCTAAAACAGGTTTTCCGTGAAGGAGCACTAAAAGGTATTATTAGCTGTTTAATAGGGTGCACTGGTGAGATTTTAAGCAATTACCATCATATCTAATTATGCCTTTGAGTCTTTTCCTTAGCCTAAGAGATTTGAATATGAAATTGCATCTTAGTTCATTTAATTGAATTACATTTTACTATCATGTAGTCTGTCGGCAAATTTTCATAATTGCTTTATTGTCTTTATGATTAGTCTACTTCTGTTGATTCATAAATACCTGAATTTAAAATTTTGGGCTCCAAACAACTGTCATCACCGAAGACACTCTGATATTTCTGATTGCTATTCATTGCCAAAACATGAATACTACAGTTGTACATAATCAAACATTTTTCAACACATAATTCTCTTATTTCCCTTTGTTAGGCTGCATAACTAAGTTTGTGATTTACTGATTTATTTTTTTTTTAAGAATCAGTAAGCACTATCTAGTAAAAGTAAATAAGCCATTTGGCAGCCCCCAAATATATGAAAGAACAAAGTGGGAATGTGGATTTTGTTTTAGAGTAACTATTGGTAACTTCATTGTTTGTTTATGTTTTCTTTGAGCTAGTCCAGCAACAATTATTTAATTTAATATGTTTTTTACTAGTTATGAACTTTTAAAATTAGGTTTGGTAATTTGAACATTATGTGATGCTCAGCAACTCTGTGAAATATTCTTTTAATCTTTTGCCCCTAGAGATACAATGTTCCAGGGTAGTTATTACCTTAAAGAGCTTACAGTAATATGGGACAAAACTGTTCCTGAGTGAGAAGCTTAGGAAATAATGTACGATTTGCCTGTGTATCTGCCCCTCTTTAGCAATGACTTTGCACCTGGATAAAAGCAAGCAGGCCAGACTGAATGGTATCAGAGGTTTCTGCCTAGAGAATAAAAACAAAGCTTGTGGTAGCGAGAAGAGCAGGCAGCCAAGTGTTTGTGAATCACTTAGGTCAGTAAGTGTTCTTTATTGTTCTTATGATGTCTAATGTCTTTCTCTGGGAACTAAATCTCCTTGGGACCTTCCCTAACACTGCTTGCAAGGTGATGAGAGTGTATCTGACTTCCCTGAGTCTTCCCAGGGCAGCACTTGCATAATAGTAAGTTTGAAACATATCCGTAGAGGCTGATAAATATCACTGTGGATTCAGACCAGCACCAACCTCTCCTGATGGGTATCGCACTACTGGCTTAATAATTTACTGTATTGTTAATAACTTACTGTACATAATTTACCGTAATCCTGTGATGTGGTATTTATTTCATGTGCTTTGATATATTTACCTCATAAAAATGTTTGTCTTTAAAAACAGTTCAATTGCAGAGAAGTAAATCTAACTATATCAGTGCTGCAATAATCTATTTTCATTTGTGGGTTAAAACCTTTGACAAAAACTTTTAAAGACATTTTGGAAGAGGCTTTACCTTCTTCTTTTGTGCCATGTTGCTGCCTCCTCCAGGAGTGTCCAGCAAGTCAGGCCTTTGCGTGTATATTGCCTACACACACAAAACAAAGTATCAAAAAATGCCCTTAACAAACAAATGCTCTCTTTTGAAAGGTGTTGAAATGCCCTATCATTAGTCTTGGCATCCAGCCTCTCCATCAGGCTGGTGGAGGGCATGCCCATGCTACGTGTAAATGAAAAGCATTCAACTCAACGTGACCTGTACTCATTTGCTACCCTGTCCCTTCAGCCAAGCATGTTCTGCTTGTGGGGGCGGAGGTTGCCCACCCTTAGACCTCTGGGCGACTGAGAACAAGGACTATTATTCTCTCACTCTTTGGGCTGACCTACGTTTCTCAAAGATCGTGATGCAAAGTAATTTACATTCCTAAGTAGCAAGTCACGTTTTTTGAAAGTAGGATGTGGGCTGCTAACTTACTTGGGAGCAATTTTCTGAAAAGGCCAAATTTTTGTAACATCTAGGAAAAGGAAAGCTGTTCACTAGGGAAAACAGAAATGAAGCCATAACTGATTTCCAAGCAGGTAGTCTTGCACAGTGGCTAAAAGCTGACCTGTGACAGGCGCTAGCGCAAGCTGGCTATAAAAAACTTTTTAAACTGTGTTTGCTCTCCCTGAAAATGCTCATTTTATGCATTTAATCTCCCCATATCATTTAATCATGAAGTCATGTGCACTTCTAGATGTCCTGGTCCTTTGCTCAGTGTTTGCTGTTCCCAGTTGCCACATTTTTTGTAGACTATTGGACTTGCAACCTATCTGCCTTGCTTTAGGGCAGTGTGCACATTTTTATGGTAATAAAAAATTATATCATGAGGAACAGCTGAGGGAAGTGGGGTTGTTTAGCTTGGAGAAAATGAATCTCAGGGGAGACCTTATAGAGCTGTACAATTACCTTAAAGAAGGTGGGGATCGGGCTCTCCTCCCAAGCACCAAGTAATAAGACATGGGGAAATGGTCTCAAGTTGTGTCAGGGCAGGTTTAGGTTGGATATTTGGAGAAATTTCTTTCCTGGAAGGGTTGTGCAGCATTGGAATAGGCTGCCATGGAAGTGGTTGAGTCACCATCCCAAGGTCTTCAAGAAACATGTAGATGGAGAACTGAGTAGCGTGGTTTAGTGGTGGACTTCTTGGTACTAGGTTAAAGGTTGGACTAGATGATCTTAGAGGTCTTTTCCAACCTGAACGATTCTAAGATTCTACGATAATAAAACAAATACTTGCAGACCTACTTCTTCCACCCACCCAGACAAAGCATATTGATATTTAAATCTAACTGCAATAAAAGTGTGCTGTTTTTCATTTGCTCACTTTCAATATCTGTTGTACACACAACTATTTTCCTGCCACATATTTTCTTCTCCTGTATTATTTAGAGTTTTGACAAATATCACTTGCATTTGTCCTTCCATTGGTTTTCTAAGATGTTAAAACAGATAAAAAATGTATCATATTTCCAGGTTTCTTGAGTTGTTTTGGATGTACCTGTATTCTAGAGTATCCTGTCTTTTTGATGATAGTCCAATTATTCATGGAGCATCCTATACGAACTTCACCTGCTCTCTCAGTGCTACCAAATCTTGTGACTGATTTTCTTTTCCAAATGATTACTTTAATTAAAAGTATGGAAGACACTTTCCACAAGTTCTACATCTTGGGAATTTTTAACCGCAGTAATGCAGCAACAATTTTGTTTTGTTTTTACAAATGCTGAGGTCAGTGCCTAATTATTCTTGTTATAAAATCCTCCAAGTGGTTTTCATCTTCCAAACAACTCCTGCTGCGTTAAGTCCTTATCAAAACTTCAATTGCTCAGGCAGAGATTCTTTGACAAGGTTAAAACTCAAAAGTGAGCAGGGTTAATCTTGCTCAAGTGCAGACATTGTTCTACATTTCTGTTGTGGTTTAACCCAGCAGGCAGCTCAGCACTTCACAGCAGTTCGCTCACTTCCCTACAGTGGGATGGTGGAGAGAATCAGAAAAAGGTAAAACACATGGGTTGCGATAAAGACTGTTTAATAGGACAGAAAAAGAAGGGAAAATAGTAACAATAATAACAATGAAAGAATATACAAAGCAAGTGGCGCACAATGCAATTGATCACCACCTGCTCACCGATGCCCAGCCTGTCCCTGAGCAGCAGCAGCCCCACTGTGCAAATCCGCCAGTTTTATTGTTTGGCATGATGCCATATGGTGTGGGACATCCCTTTGTCCAGCCTGGGCCAGCTGTCCTGGTTCTGTCCCCTCACAGATCCTGGTGCGCCCCCAGCCTCCTTGCTGGCAGGGATGCACAAGAAGCAGAAAAGTCCTTGACACGGTGTAGGTGCTGCTCTGCAACAACTGAAACATCGGTGTGTTATCAGCATTATTTTCATCCTAAATCCAAAACCATACCAGCTACTAGGAAGAAAATTGACTCTATCTCAGCCAAAACCAGGACAATTTCTCCCATTTGGTTTCTCTTTTCCAAAAAGTGAGTTGAGTGAAATGGCAAACTGCCTTGAACTGGCCGGAACGTTTCCAGTTTGCCCACAGGCAGTGGAGTCTGCCCAGCAATACGTAGCCTGCTGGGAAACAAAACGTGATTTGCTTCCAGAAACACACATAAATGCTGAAATATTTAGTGAAATTCTCTCTCTCTCTCTCTCTCTCTTTTTTTTTTTTTGGTTGCCTGTGTGGATTATTTCCTTATCAAGAGACTCTTTTTATTCCTTCCCCAAAGTAGCTCTTCTTCTGTGAAGCAAAACACCATAGAAAAACAATTTATTAATAAAAGTTTAAGCCAGTGATTCTTTCACTTACCCAGAGGCTGGGTAGGAAATGGATGAAATATTGTGACCTACACCATGCAGCCCAGCTAACTATATATAACACAACAGGTTCTGAAAATTGCAAACCTTCTTATAAAATTGTGAGCTACTTTTGGCTTTCCTGATTCAACAGCTGTCTGATCTCAGTGGGCAATTACTTCTGATTCAGTAACCTTACAAACAGCTTTTGTACTCTTTTATAATCCTTGCTTTTGAGCTGAAAACAAAAGACATTAGGCATAACTTAAAAGCCAGGACTTATTACTAGAATTCTGCAAGCTTGACAGGGCTTTGCCTTTTTCAGATTCAATCCTGGAAGCTGATCTGTTTAGCCACTGCATTAGTGCCATACTACGATATGTGTTTTGTCCAAGAATAAATGATGGGATGTTTCTGAGGGAAAGGCAGGATTATAAATATGTATACAGAGAATATAAAAACAAACAAACAAACAAAAATAAAAACAAAAGAAACAACCTTAAACTTTTGAATTTTAATGTAAGCTCAAGAGAGATTAGCCATTTCTTTGTGTAACATAATGACATCTATTTAAAGCCAAAGTTTATGCAGATGGTTTGTCTCTGTAGAGAAGGTGGCAGGGTGGATGTAGCGTGAGTGCAGGCAAAGGGCCCGTGGGCAAGAAGCCAATGTATGATTCTGCAACAAATGGGGAAAGAGGAAATGTGGTCTAATCCATTTCAGCAGCTCCCATGTTACCTGCATTTTGCCAGAGATGATATCCAAACACGCAACCTGTGTCAAGAGGAGAGGGCAGCACTGTCTGGTGCAGCACCCATGCTGCACTGTGTGTATTTGCAACACAAGAGTCTGATTCCTGTGCATCTGTTGCAGCATTCTGTGTGCACATCTCCAAAAGCAAAGGTGCTATATGTCCTAGTAAGTCTGGTTTTCAGGATCTCTGCACTGTTGTCTGACTTCATCTGTTCAGACAATATAGGCATCTTTGCATGCAGTTACTGCATGTGATACAGTAATGCAGGTTTCTGTGCCTCTGACACTGCTTCAGTTTGCTGGTAAATGCAAGGTTGGCTGCAGTGGGACATTATCTTAAAATGATTGCAAAATCTTTGGCGTATCAGTGTTATGAATTTGTAAAAGTGATACTTTAAACAGCTATTTTAAAAAAATTAAACCAGAAACTTACTCCAACTATAAGCGAATGATAACTGACTTTTCTTGATAGCCTAATGTCTGTTGCAGATTTTGCTTTATAGGACTGTTGACTTCAAAAACACCTAAAAATGGTAGACTGAAAATCTGAAACTAGTTAAGATACAGTTCAATAGCTGATAATTCATATCTTCTTTATGTTGCTGTTTGAACTCATGTCATATATGAAGCTTTTTCTGTGAAACACTTCACCAGTTTGTGCATCTGTTAAAAGATTTAGAATGGAAAAATTCAAGGTGTGTCTTGTGTGAAAAAGCCCAATAATAAATTCCTGCTGCTTCAGCACATTATTTTAACAAATATATTGAGTGGAAAGACTGGCTGAAGATTTAACATGCTACTTAAAATTCTTACCACCATTATTTTCTGAACTTTCAAATAAAAGCAATGCAATATGTATGGATGAATTTTGAAATACCCGTTGTTGGTTCAGGTGTTCAAATTAAGCTCGCCCTTCAATCAAAGCTTGGCATGTAATCCAAACTTCCAAACATGAACTAAAAGAGTTTTTTTTCTCTCCTTTTAAAAAATGTGTGTATATATTTTCTCACATCACAAAACACTTTACATAATACAAATATAACCTATTTTACTTTGCCCTAGGGCAATTTCCATTCTGTAGTAAAAGTTGCTCTATTATCACAAAACCATATGAAGCATGGTGAAAACTTGTTCAGCTAAAATACTGAAATGATGTGTGGATTCCCAGCACAAGATTTGTGACTTTCATGGCAAAATGTACATTTCCTTCAGAACTTCCCTTGCATATAAAAGAACTGCAAATAAATCAAAGTAAGATAAGCTCCAACATACGACCACAGAGCCCATTCACCATGGGCTTAAACTGCGAGAAAATAACATTTTTAAAGAACTGCTTGCATGTACACTCAACCTTGACCCTGACACTGAGCATCGACCCAGTTCAGGTTCCCAAAGTGATTTTGCTATTGCAACTTCGGGAAAGGCTGTACAGAGGTCTGCTTGCACAGGGTAAGCACTTGCAGTCCAAAAGCCCAAGGGCTGGCCAAGTAAATCTGAAATTTAAACAGGGAGGTCAGAATGGCTTGACTCAATGGACTTGAAATTAAAGTTTGGCAGGAAATAGTTTTTCTGTCCCGTAACCCTTTTCATCTTATATATATATACATATATATATATATATTTTTTCCTACAGTGGGATAAAACCAAGATAATTTGAAGCTTTTTGAGAAATAGAGAGGAAAACACTCCAATGCCTGTTATTAAATATCCTGCATATGAGCCATGCAGGATGCTTCTTTCTCTTCCTTCAGACATGGTCATACCTGGAGAAGAGAAGCTCTGTAGAATCGAAGGGCCAGGGCAGCAGTGCTGGGAGGGAGAGTGTGGTAATGCTGTCAAAATACTGGCAGTACATCACTGCATGTATCCATTCAGGGTGCACGCCTGGACTGCCAAATACTCTAATTTCCTGGTGTGTCATTATTTGGGGGCATCCAAGCCTCTGCTCCTTTACTTTCTCATCATTATTAAGATGATCTTTGTGTTCAGGAGGAAAACCAAAGACTGGTTCTGCTATTTCCCCCCACTGAAAATTGATTTCTCACCTCTCATGTCTCTTTAATCTCTGTTGGATGGAAAGCTCCAGGCTCTGGGAGAGCTGTCTGGGTGCTTACCATGCCCTCATCCCTAACTGGATCTAGACAAGAATGTGAGCATGTCCCCCTGTCCCAGAAGGGATCATGCACTTCGCTCATAAGAGAGAAGCAGCAATATATTTATGAATGAAAACAGTGATTTAGCGGGTCTTAATTGTGGATGAGACACCAATTTAACAAAATTCTAGTGGTAAATGTGACATTAGCAAGATTTGTGAAGGCGAGGTCATTTGATTATTTACTGCATAAAGTACAGGGTCAGGCTGAAAACATCAGGCCTCATGTTGTGTAATGAGGTTCAGAATGGAGTCCCTTTTGCTGTCCAAACCCCAAAGAATCAAGATGGCCAGAACCCATCCCAATCTCAGACTTAATGTTTTTATGGCTAAAAGATTATATGCACAATCAATCTTTTATGTCACTTAGCTAAGATCACAAAATTTCAGCATGTTTAGCAACTTACCTGCTGAGTTTCAACAGGCTAGCTATTAGTCACTTACCAAGTGTCTTTTGCAGCTCAGGAATCTCTTGACCTTGAGGAGTAACCTCAAGAGGCATCCCTATAGAAGGGGAAGATCCAGGCATGCAGCCCGCAACAACATGGGAGAGCAAAATGGGCTCTGGGCTGTCTCTTGTTCATAGGATGAGACGAATGAGTACTAGTTGTATTAACATACCAGCTGTATTTGGGTAGTGCATGCTCCCTTAGCCCTTGTATTTGTCTGCCCCAAACCCACCTTGAGCCCAGTTTATTGCCCAAGCAGGGTTACAGGAGGAAGGGTCAGGTTAGGGAGGGCCAGGGGAGTACACCACCACACCCCACGCCCCTTTACAAATAAGCAGCTTCTGTTTCCAGAAGGTCTTTAGAGATATGTGTGTGGGAAATACGTTATTTAGCTAACAAGGGTTTAACAGACTGTATTCAACTCACAGTCATTCAGCCTCTGCCTCTTTAATATGCCAGGACTTTCTCCAAAACTATTTGCTTTGTATTCTGAAATTTTTATTCTTTTTTTTTTTTTTAATGTTCTTTGTAGACTTTGACCCATTTTAGCCTGTTTCCTTAAAAAAATGGACCAAGATGATGGCGCTGTCTGTACTTCCCAACCCCAGAGATTATGATGGTTGTAGTTCCTATTTTTGTCTTTTTAAAAGGATTTTGTTTGCTTGTTCATTGATTCCTCAGGTATAAAATGCTCTGTAATTCTCTAGTGGTTCCCAGTGCTAAATTTGATCTTAAAATCTGTGAGTGTGATGGTGATGAAAAGCTGATACAAATGTTTACAAATTCTTGATCATATTTTCTAAAAATCTTGACAAGGCTACAATTCTACATATTCCATGTATTGCATTAAAACTCTCGAGGTTTCTTGTAGCAGCATCCAGGAGAGTTCTGATATAGTATTTTTGTCCAGCACAGAATCTTTTCCAATAAATAAAATTAAAAAATTAAAAATATATACTCAACACACATGAAAGACTGGTCATGAGCTTTTGAAGAAAATGAAAAACAAATGTGGTTAAAGTTTTGTGTCTTTAACTTAGTTTTCCTGAGTGTCTCGATTTTCATTCTAAATATGAAATGATCTCTCACTTGGTGAAAGCAAAAAGTGATGGGATATGAAAACGTCTTTGAGAATCTTCATAAAACTACTTGCATGCAAACTCTAGGCCAGCTTGGAATCCAACCTTCTCTCTCCCTCCCCTCCCTTTTGTTTTTTTCAAACACCTAATTTTGTTTTGGAATAGCTAATCACCACTGCTTGAATGATTCATTGTGAAAAACTGATCTTGAATTAAAATTTGAAATGAAGTTAAATGATGTTCACTGCTCATTTAACTAGTATCAATCTAATGATGGTAACAGTCCAAGCAAAATGTCAGTAGATGTCCCCACATTAATCTCAGGTTTTACTTTCCTTTTTAAAGCCCACACAAATATTCAATTACAATTAAAATCAGAAGAAATGCCATGCTAGGAAAGAGATGAGTGTTGTTCTAGCCCTGATCCCCAAGCAGGATCAATTGCACACAGATGCTCCTCTAAACTGGTTCACACGAAGGCATTGCTGACATCTCCCTTGATGAAATGTAGGCCTATTAGTCTAGGTTTTAGAGGGCAGACAGGCCTGGGTAACAGGCTCTGCCCTCCTGATTTGCATTTACATTTCACATATTTGAAGGCAACTACCACTTTTCAGTTGTGCTTCCTATTCTCTGGGCCATGCAACCCCCTTTTCCCTTCTGCTGTTAACTGTGGCAATTCCTTAGGGCTCTCAGCCAGCATGTCCCACCACTCCTCCCAGCCAGTGCCACTTTATTAGCAATGATGACTTATATACCACAAACCAAATCACTCATGAAAATGTCAAATTGATCCCCACTTAGGGCACAGTGGCTGAGAGTCCTGCTAGATTCTTCCTTCTAAAAAACAAAACAAAACAAAAAACAAAACAAAACAACAACAACAACAACAACAAAAAACAGATACCTACCTGCTCTGGTTTCTACCAGTTAAGCACCCACTTCATTGTTGATTCATCTAGAAAATTTTTCTTTGGTTAACTTCTGAGAAAGCCTAGTAAGGGTTTTGTCACTGTTCTGTGTAAATCAACATAAATGACATTTGCGGTTTCTCTCCACCCACAATGCCTGTTATTGTCATAAAGAAAGCTGGAGTGGTTTCATGTGATTTGTTCTCAACAATTCCATGTTGCCTGTAATTTATTGCCTACTTACCTCAGAAACAGTTGTTTATTGTCCTTGTGTATTTTAGTAACTGGAATGAAGCTGACTGGTTTCTCTTTTCTTCTTTTTCTCCTTTCCTCCCTATAAAAGTACTTTATTTCTGCTTTTTCCAGTTTTTGGGAACGTCTCTGTATATCAGGCATTTTCAGTGAGAGCAGTTAGCAGCTCTGCAGCTGAACCACTTCTCTACCTGATGGGAATTTCATCAAGTCAGTTCATTCAAAAGTCATATATTTGCTCCTTACTCTAACCTAATTTCTATTATCCCATAAAGAATGTGAATTATTTTGCCATCAGCTTGAGAAAATATGGTTAAAATCTTCAGATTTTCCAGCCTTAATTGTTTGTATCTTTTCCTCTACACTAAGTAATGGACTCTTTCCTTAATCTTCTTAATACTAATGTATACTTACAGTCCATTTTATTGTTATGTTTGGTGTCCCTTGCTAAGACTTACGAAAGTTATTCATATATTCTTAGCTCTGGGGCCAAATCTTACATGCACTTTGTTACTATCAGTTAAATGGAAAAGTCAATCGAACTGGGACATCCTGTGTCAATTTAGAGTTGTATTGACAGTGTCACAAAATGTCGGGGAGAAAAAGAATGGGAAGTTTTATGGTAGCATAGAAAGGATAGTTTAAATATGTTTTATGTAACCTGATGGATCGAGCAGGTTGGCAAGATTTCTCCTGGGGAGAAAGGACAATGCGTTTGAAGAAGAAAGAACCTGTAACTGTGAAAACATCAGCAACAACAACAAATCATAATTCACCAATACTAACTTGGTTCACTTGGATCCTGATACTGGTGACACAATGATGTCAGTTCTGATTTGCCCTCCACAAGTAAGGTCAAAGCCTTGGTGACTTGTATAGCCCTTACATCTCTTTCATAATTAGGTTTACTGTTTTCCAATCTTTCCTCAAAGCCCTCACCTAAGACAATAAGATTATCATATCTCTTGTTAGAAGATCAGGCATGCTTCATCTGTATGTTCAGAAAAAATATCTTCATATATTAAAGCATTATCTTTCATATAGATGGCCCATATATTAGAGCTCATACAAAATTCTTTTTTTTTTTTTTGGTGGCTGTGGTTTTTGTTGTTTTTGCAAAATCGAAAGGAAGCTAAAGTGAATGAAAGCCATTAAGTGATGCAAATAAAGTACTTCAAAGAGTTTTAACCATACATGTATAATTTATAACATTCATTACCACTATAAATTTTTAGCCATACATATATATGATGTACAACTATACATGTATAAAAGGGGTGAAAATCACACACAGGTTGCATCTTCAGCTAAGGTGTAAGATCACCTCCTAGCTGAGATGTATCTTTGGTGCAGATCTTGGGCCTCAGACAGAGAAGGTCTGAGGGCTGTGATGTGCTGCTGTTCCCACTAAAGCAGCATTCCCAAGCCCTTGTTCTCAGGCAGAGCACTGCAAAGCTTCTCGGAGATGTGAGTTGTCAGTAGATTTCTGTATAAATGTTATTTTTCTAGGTCATTTCTGCAAGGCCTCTGCAGCATTTGCTGACTGCAGTGAGTAAAGGGGGGATGCTGAGAGCATGAAAGATAAGCAAATTTAGCAAGTGCATGGAGAGGAAACTGTACTTCCTCCAAACCATTCTCAGCACTGTTCCTAAGCTGTTTACTTCCTATTTTGATACCTAGAGCAACAGGAGACAAGGTTTCCAAGCAGGCTTCGATTGGCCTTGGGCTCTGTTTAGCCTTGCTTCCTATCAGGAAGCAATTGTGATAAGGTCTGGGACTTTGTTCTGGGAGGTTTTTCCATCCATAATGTTGGGAACACAGTACTTTATTATTGTGCTGGTTTATGAAGAAGTTTTGAGGCACTTTAGTGATTTTAAGAGGTTTTTGTGTACTAAACGCTGCGGTTCCGACAAACGCAGTACATGTTCAATTTTATAGTCTCTGTATTTCCTGCTAAGAGAATTATCTGACCACTGCCAGCAACGCACAGACAAGTCCTAGCACCCACCTACCCCTTTCCTGGGGTCCAGCTTGTGCTGGTGTTCCAGCCAGCATGAAGAATCCTGAGCCCTTTAGCAGAAAAATTGCTTTTCACTCTGCTTGCTGACTGCCCTGTCCCTCTGTGCAAGTGGCATTTCCATGTGACCTTAAGAGTGGTCACTTAAGCTACAAGATCCTTCCTGGCCAAAGCCAAAAGAAGAAGGAAAGCTTGGGTGCAAGCACGCAAAACCCACTGGTAATTCTTCATTTCACTGAGCTGTCGGTCCAGATACATTTGCAACAAGACCCTAAGAAAAACAGTCCCTAGTAAGTAGTAAAATGAAAAGTCAGGAATAAATATGCAGTAAAATATACCAGACATGTAATTCACAGTGTTCTGCTCCCTGCAGAGACATGGAAGGACCATATTTAAGGACAAATTGATAATTATTATTTATCAGGTTCCATTCTTGGCTGTTTCGACGAGAAGATTGCCGAACAGCATAACCTCCTTGCTTCAAAATGGACATATTGTACCCAATAATTTCTATCCTCCTCTTCACTTTACTGGCACTAGTATTGTTGAGCAGGAAGAGCAGAAAAGAAAAAAAAAATGATAAAAGGCAAATTTTCTTGCAAGCTTTTGACAGAGCCCTGAGGTATTTGTGATGCTTTGAAGAAATCTTTGTCACCCTCCTTTGTGTCTTGTTTGGTAGAGTCAAAACACATTTCTGGATTTATATCCCATCTGTGTACTAGTTGTGTAGCCCTTGTTTTCTAGTTTTTCTCATGTTTGTAACTCTCACCCACCTGTCAATGACAGTATTTTTACACTTGTTTTGCATTTGCCTGTGTTTCACTGAAATGCAAGCATTTGCCTGTTGCTTTCTTACAGTTCTGTTGCTGATGCCAGACAGGTGCCTTTCATGCATACAGTGTTTCTTTTTCATTTCTCAATGGTCTGCTTTGGAAATTTTTGCTTGGGATGGGATCTGCTGATTCCTTTTGATTGTATAACTGCTGGGGACCTCGGACAGCAGGTGCTGTTGCTGTTCCTTAGCTTCCTTTCTTTGTTTTCATTTTGACTCTGATCACAATGCTGAAATATTACCAAGTTGCTGGATTTTTACAGACTGTTTTTGTTTCTCTGCAAGAATTAGAAATTTTCACACCGTCTTAATGTAAGGAAAACACATTTTGGAAGAAATATGTTCACAGGCTTGCTCTGTAGTTGATGGGTTGCCAGCATCTTTTGGCTCCACTTGGAATGTGTGAGAAATGGTGTGACTTTCTGTGTGAGTGGCTAGAAGCTGTAATGGTCTCCTGGGGATTATTAAATGAATAGGAAAATGTCAGGGTTATTTTCATGAATATTATAAATTACACATGGGAGGTCATTTAAAAAGTGTACAAATAACTGTAGGGAGGCCTTATTTGTTCTTTTCTTTGCCAACTGTACTGCAGAAATAAAAGTGGTAGGTAGAACTGGGGCTTTGATTTATTTGCTCTGAGGAAGGAAAAAGAAGAAAAAATACATGCATATGTATGCCTACATTTCTCACCTCATTTCAGCAGAATAGCTGTCGAAATACTGTTTCAAAACAAACCTTAAGAAATTTTCTTTTGGAGGATGTGGAAAGCAGTATTTCAAGGAGGGTGTTATCTGCTTGGGCACTTGGCTGATTTAAAAACAAATTTACATTGGGCATTTGTACCTGCTTTCTACCCTGGCCCTACTCTAGGGCTGGCAGTGAGAAGCCCAAGAAGGGCACAGCATATGTGATGGCACAGGTGGGATCTGTGCCTCTTCATGGGAAAGGTTTTGCCAGACAGCTGAAGGAGCAGCAGCAGAACACCTGATCTAAGTGCTGTGGTTTGGACCAGCAGCACTGGCGGCACTGGGAGTGCAGCAGGAAAGCAGGCTGGGAGTGTCACTCCCATCCACCCAATGGCCGTCACTCAGTTATATTGAAAAAGCAGTTCTAATATTTAAAACTGTTTATATCTAAAGAAAAGAAGGCTGATTTTTGTAGGAAACTCACATGAGTTTCCTGACATCTCTTTCTTTGCTTGTAGGTATATCAGTAAAGCACAGGCTTATCACAGTTGCTTGATCACACCAGGCTGTGACCTACTGACAGAAGAAGGAATACAAAGAATCATAGAATCACAGAATCACAGAATTGTAGGGGTTGGAAGGGACCTTGAAAGGTCTTCGTGTCCAACCCCCCTGCCAAAGCAGGTTCCTTAGAGCAGGCTGCCCAGGTACGCGTCCAGACGGGCCTTGAATATCTCCAGAGAAGGAGACTCCACAACCTCCCTGGGCAGCCTGTTCCAGTGCTCCATCACCCTCACTGTGAAGAAGTTCTTTCGCATGCTGGTGCGGAACTTCCTGTGATCCATTTTGTGGCCATTACCCCTTGTCCTGTCCCCACAAACCACTGAAAGAAAGGTTGGCCAAATCCCTCTGTCTCCCACACCTCAGGTATTTACACACATTGATGAGATCCCGCCTCAGTCTTCTTTTCTCCAGGCTGAACAGACCCAGGTCTCTCAGCCTTTCTTCATAGGGAAGATGCTCCAGGCCCCGTATCATCTTTGTGGCCCTCCGCTGGACTCTTTCCAGGAGAACCCTGTCTTTCTTGTACCGGGGAGCCCAGAACTGGACACAGTACTCCAGGTGAGGTCTGACCAGGGCAGAGTAGAGGGGGAAGATCACCTCTCTTGACCTGCTGGCCACAATCCTTTTAATGCACGCCAGGATCCCATTGGCCCTCTGGGCCACCAGGGCACACTGCTGGCTCATGGTCAACCTGTCGTCTACCAGGACCCCCAGGTCCTTCTCCTCAGAGCTCCTCTCCAGCAGGTGGTCCCCCTGCCTGTACTGATATGTCCGGTTGTTCCTTCCCAGGTGCAGGACTCTACACTTGCTCTTCTTAAACCTTATTTGGTTTCTTCCTGCCCATCTCTCCAGCCGGTCCAGGTCTCGCTGAATGGCAGCACAGCCTTCTGGCGTGTCAGCCACTCCTCCCAGCTTTGTGTCATCGGCGTACTTGCTGAGGGCAGACACTATTCCTTCATCAAGGTCGTCGATGAAGATGTTGAACAAGACCAGACCCAGCACCGACCCCTGGGGAATGCCACTAGTCACAGGTCTCCAGCCAAACTCTGGGCCACCAATCACCACCCTCTGAGCTCAGCAAGTTAGCCAGTTCTCAACGCACCTTACTGTCCACTCCTCTATCCCACACTTTCTCAACTTTGCTATCAGGATGCCATGGGAGACAATATTGAAAGCCTTGCTAAAGTCAAGGTAGATGACATCCACTGCTCTCCCCCCATCTACCCAGCTGGTGATGCCACCACAGAGGGCAACAAGGTTGGTCGAGCATGACTTCCCCTTGGTGAATCCATGTTGACTACTCCTCATAACATTCTTCTCTTCCAATTGCTTGCAGATGGCATCCAGAACAAGCTGTTCCATGACCTTTCCAGGGACAGAGGTGAGACTGACTGGCCTGTAGTTTCCTGGATCCTCCTTCTTGCCCTTCTTGAAGACGGGAGTGACATTGGCTATCCTCCAGTCTTCAGGCACCTCTCCTGTTCTCCAGGACCTTTCAAAGATGATAGAGAGCGGTTCGGCGATCACCTCTGCCAACTCCCTTAGCACACATGGATGCATCCCATTGGGACCCATGGATTTGTGTGCGTTGAGCCCACTCAGACACTCCTGAACCACTCTCTTGTCAACCAGGGGGGAGCCTGGTGAGAAGGTGAAGGCTGGTGAGAAGGATGTTTTCTGTTCAGGTGAGACTCTACTAATTCATCCTATAGCTTATTAGCCGAGTACAGTGTTACTACTGCTGGCTTTCTCATTCCATGTGTTGTGGAGCTGATGAGTGTAATTCCAGAACTTAAAACCCTGTCTTAACTCATGTGGTAAAGGACAAAACCAGTCTCAATACAAATGACAAACATGCCCTTTGGGGTAACATTTTTACATGCGCTTTAGTTTGTAATCACGTCCATCCAAATCCCTAGATGTGTTTCTAATTCAAAACATTTCATAAACAATGTGCTCCCAACAAACCAAACTGTTATTCCTGCTGCCTCCTACTGACAAGTGGCCACCCAAGCTAATGAAAAAAATCAGAGAAAAAGCACATTAGGCAAGCAAATTTTTCACTATTTTATTTTAAATCATTCAAACCAGGCTCTGATGGAGTACAAAAGCATTGTATGTGAGCCAACTGTAATGATGTGGAAAGGCAGGCCCTCTAACTTATTGGGGTTAAAGTCTAAGCAGAATATTAAATAATAATTGGCTCCTTTACTACACAGAAGGACAACTGGACTTTTTCTGTAGCAGCTTGTGTGGAGGCACTAATAGTGGTAATTGCAATAGTATCTGACAGGTACGACTGCAAGAAGACCATGGCATTTTCCTCATGTGTATTATATGGAAGGTTACTGTAATGAATTGAAGGGTGGTTTATAGCATTGTCCTAAATGCTTCTGTTCTGATTTTTCTTTCATTCCTGGTTCTCTTTGATCACTTCAGGTTGCACGAGGTATAAACAGATTCATCCATTTTACATGCCACATTTAGAATCTGAGAGGACTCAGTTCTTCCTTCATCTTATACAGACTAAACATTTAATAACAAGCCACATAAAATTCTTACTAGGGAATTTTAGCAAGGGAAGTTGGTTTACAATCTCCTGCTTACACCTTATAAAGACACATTTCAAATCTTGTAAGGCTTGATGCACTGTACCTCATTTATTTGTTCAGTCTAAAGCAAGTGCCGGAACTTTTGTTTGCTTCTTCTGTAAAAGAAACAAGCATTTCAGTTCATTTCTCTGTAAAAAGAGTTTACAGTCCTTGCATCATTTTATATCTTCATAATTGGCTAAGACCATCTGAAAATTCAAAGCAGCTGAGGGAACAGACTTGCAGCCAGAAGAACTAGAGTGATGGGACTGTGGTTCCCTTCTGAGGCATGTTGAATAACCACAATAATTAACTTAGTATTTCTCAAGTTATTTTTTTTAAGCCTACAAACACTGTGGGGAATAACAATCACCTGGAACACACAAGCGTTGAAATTAAACCATGAACGTCAGAGTGGGAGATGGGGTGCCTTCGTCTTTCCTTTCCTGGTGCCAGAGGACAGACTGTACGTCTTGCCCAGAGGTCTGGGGGAGGACCTCCCTTCCTACTGAGTCCTCAGCAGAGTCCTCTGCGCCATGAGGTTTGGCTCTGCGCCCCTCTTGCTGGAAAACTGCCCTCAGCGCTAGAAAATCCCAAGGCATCGTCGGCCAGTGCCCTCCACATCGTTGGAGCTGCATCCTGCGAGCCCTCTCCTGCCGTCAGGGCAATGTCTGCTGGATGATCCATGGGTTTGGTCCAAGCAAACTCCTGCTCCGTGGTGCATGGTGACGGGCCAGCCCTGCTCCACAATGGGAGGAGGAATGTGAGGTATAATGTATGATGTACAGAAGGGTCTGGATCCTCTCCTACGTGGCTACTGCACAGTAGCCAGTGTGGGGTAGGCTGTCACTGGGGTGATACCTACATAAATCTGCCCTGTGCTGCTGGGTAAATCTGGGAGGTGATGCAGCAAGAGAACGCTGTGTGTGCAGAGAGAAAGTGGTGGAGAGAGGGATACAGGGTGGAGATTGGACAGGTATATACAGGGAAGACAGATTTCCCATATAGACAATGTCAAAAAATTATATATATATTTGTATGTATATATGTTTATGTATTCTAATGCATCAGACATACAGAGTTTTAAAACTTTTTACAGAAGGTGATTTAGTACTCCACTCCTCAAGCTTTTCATCAAAACTTCTCATTTCCCGTGGCTGACCCTTCTCTGGAAATTTACTTCTGCCCATGGTGACACAGCCCTTTCAGCTCCTCCACCAGCACTGGAAAACACAGGGATCTTGGGAGAGAGACTGTAGAAAACTACAGATTCAGTATCTGCAAAGCTTTTTGGAGCCAGCACTCCAACAAGGAGTGGTGTGCTCCTCCATGACTCTAACCACCAATGTCCTCCCAGCTCCAAAGTGAAGGATGGGCTGAATTACAAAAGTACAGCATTTCATTGACCAAGACAAACATATACACCTCAACTTGCCTGTTTTAGAGAATACCTTTTCAGACATAACTTTGATATTAGCTTTTTTTTTTTCTTTTTTTTTTCCTTTTTTTTTTTTCAGTGATCGGTAAATTTTGAAGACATTAAGACTGTGAGATTCTCTGTGGTTGTAGAAACCCATTTAAAGCTTCTTCTTTATTAATGGCTTTGGAAATTCCTTACCAAGACTTACGGTAAGTTAAAGGTAAAGCATGGATAATATTTCAGCCATCAAGAAAAAAGGTTTTCAGAATTGCTGGTCAGACTGTAGCATCCTGGGGCAAAATGGAACCACATGGGGTACTGAATCAAGACTGCTGTCTTCAGAGGTGATCTTCAGAAGATGAATTTCTACACCAGACGTCCTCCCATACCATGGTGCATAAAAAACACCATAACAAAGTGAAGATCCAGCAGTAAAAGACCAAAAGACACAATTGCAGGGTGATTTTGGAAGAAAACAGGAGCAATCTGGACCATCAAGAGCAACTGCTCTGAAGACCTCACTCATTTTTTCCACAGAAATCAAAAGTACACGAGTCTATGGCAGGGAATAAAAGAAATGTTCAGTAATAACTGGGACTCAGTATAAATAATGAAGGGGTGTAAAGAATGTATATGACTGGAATGTACAACCATAGAAGATTTTAAAAACCTAAAATGAAAATAAAAGCCTTTATGAATTCTGCAGGGAGTGCATTCTTGGCACCATCCTCTAGAGGGGAAGTTAGGAAAGGAAAATCATTACGTGATGAGGAGGGTAGGTAGGTAAAGGGGAATGTAGGTATTGAAAATAAAAACAAAAACTTGTCAGGGATATGAGCTAAGTAATGTACACAAGAGCTACAGGAAGAAGAAAACATTCTAAGTCAAATGATTGTGGTTTCTCCTTCGTCTGGAGAATTATACAGCATTCTCCTGACTCCAAATGGGCATCACATCAAAAATGTTAATGAGAGAGACTGTGTTTTCAGCTTGTGCTTTATAGGTGGTTAAGCATTTTCTTATTGGGACAGTAGTGGCAAGGACAGGTTCATTGATGGTTTGAAACAATCTGGGATTTGTAATTTTATTCTAGAACTGCTGGGCTACAACTAATCTCTCATGAAGGCATGGGGAACATGCATTTGGCTTTTGCAGAGAGGGTAAGGAGAAGTATGCTAGAAGACCTCCTCTCCTCATCTATATCCCATGAGGCCAGGATGCTAGCAGCTCATCTGCTTCCTTTCATGTGGCAATTTGTCTGAACACAAGCTGGACAAGCTCTTGGTTTGCCTGGTGCCAATCAGCAGACAAGATTGCATTCACTGTCCCCACAACTGCCTGCAAGGGATTCAGAAAGGTCAAAGTGCTTTGGTGTTGAGCTTGTGTGCCTGAAACACATCTTTAATGTCTACTTTCTTAGAAAATTTGCTTGCATGAAATTTGGATTTTACCTGGAACAGAATTCCTGGACTTCACAGCAGTGGTGCATGGATGCGTGCTACCATAGGTCTGGCTGCCTGTGCCTGCCCTCATGCTTGTAGGCAAAATTTTTGGAACCTGCCCCCTCATCTCTGGGCCAGACAGTGGGGATAGTTTTGTGATGCCTGAACTCCCGCAGCTCTCCAGTGGGTATAAAACCCAATGTGTACATTAACTTTATGAACCAAACCAGTGTATTTGCAGTGTTTCAGCAAAATATTCTCTTTGGCACAAATAGTGACAGATTACAAAGGTGTTTAGGAGCTGCAGGTTGTAGATAAACACCTACTGGGATTTCAACAGTGCTGGTGTTGGCCAGGTGCCTAAAACCCAGCTGGCTTCAGTTCCTAATTACCTTTGTTATGTTGGCCACTTTTTTAAAGATGCACGCATACAGTAGGAAAGAGTTCCCTGAAAGTGTATGCTGCAGTTCAGAGTGTACCAATTCCCGGGCAGAACTTAAAGCTTCAAGTGAGTTGAACAAAAGGTGTAACACATACATGCAGGAAGAGTATGTTGCATATTGGATGTATGTGCCACTCTGCAGGTTCTGCAGCTTGCTAATCACTGGCATTGTTTTGCTACTAGTTTACATAGGAAAACCAAAAGCCAAACAAGAACCCAAAAAGAGCAACAGCTGCAAGGTACAGCAAGCAATTGCTAAAGCAGACTGAGACTGAATGTTTCATTTTGATCGCAGGGAGCCCTGCTCCAAACAGGCTGCCAGATGGCAACTGGCTAAAAGCTAAGGTGATTTTCTGCTTGCAGATAAATCCTGAGATCTAAACTGTTTTAAAGAGGGCCAGATTCTGCTCCCCTTATTGAAAACAAAGAGCCCCTTCCTCCTGGACACTGCTCACAGAAAGCTCAATGGGAAACAATTCTGGAGTCAAACACATGCCGCTGTGCAAATGTGGGTGCAAGATTCTGCATGGCAGAGAGCCTGTATCTGCTTGTATGCTGCCTTTTTATTTTCATTCTTTCCCAGTTAATAGTGTGCCACCTCATGTCATTGCAAAGAGACTTCCTTTGTTTTGTTTTCCTTTTGTTTATAGTTTGCTGTTATCATAGATGACCTCAATGGGTGAAAAAGTGAGTTTTTCTTTCAAGGGTTGTGTTGGAAAGTTGTCTGTAGGAAGTACTACAGGCCTTGGTGTCCTGCCAGTTCTGCACACTGAAGTGACTGCTTTCTCTTGGATGGGAAATTCTACTTTTTATTCCCAGAGGGCTGCTTTAACACTTAAACATTTTTATTTTTATTTTTTATTTTATAAATCCAAAAGTCTGAATTATATCCTTGTGGTTAGGAAAAAAAGACATTTTACTAGAGAAGCAACTTGTTATGACCTTAGGTAAAATGCCAACTGCAATAAAAAGTACTTTCAAGTGTCATTTATCTATTAAGCAAGATTTAAAGAGACACTCACAAATATCTGGCTCCGCTTGCCAAAATCTATATAGCCTTTTATTCTCAGAGAAAATGATGTAAAATGTAGCTTGTCTCTTTCAGACTAATGGCCTGATTTTTGTGGTCAATACACATTCACTAGGAGTTTTTTCAAGTAAGCATGATAAGCTCAGGCTCTAAAATCAGACCTGATTATACCCCAGGCATTTTTGTAGCTTCCCTCCAATGCAGAAGCTGGATTGTGACCAGCAAGCTTCACAACAGTTTCCTCCACATTTTCTAAGGAGTTCACAAGGTGTCCTCATTTCCAAGGGGGGTGGGTAGGAGGGAAATGGATGATATCCAAGGGAAGTGTGGGGATCCCAGAAGTGCATCTACAGAGAAAACAGATCGTTTCCCCATCAGCCCCACCGAGGCTGTAGAGAAAAATAAGTATTAAGGCTTGTTTGCTCTCCTTCTGTTTCAAGCTTTTTTTTTTTTTTTTTTTTTTTTGGTGCTAATGGGCTTGTCATTGCTCCAGTGAGTCTCTGGTGTTGTGCTGCTGGAAGAATACTGTCCATTCCCTGGGTGTTGGCAATGAATCTCATTACCTTAAATCAAAGTAGTATCAGGCAAATCTCCACTATGTTATAAAACAATTCAAAATCTCTGAAATATCTCCTTCAATGTATTCTTTACTTTAAGACACTCTTGAGTTCCTTCTAACAAAATTCTGTCCTGATTTTCATTGTAGTCCTGTATTAATGCTTGAATGACATGAATGTTGTGTAAGCCAAAATTTGCATTTTCATACTTCATGTTCTGAAGCAGAAGCAAGACAGTTTGTCTTTTCCTTTTCTTACGTTCACAAATCTGTGAACTCCTTTGTTGTTGTTGTTTGTCATTTATTGTTCTTGTTGTTTTTAAGACCTCTAAGTAATATTAATTTAATAATATTAAATTGGATTAATATTGGATTGGAGAGGAGTCTAAGCAACCTGCCTTCTAACAGCACTATCTGCAGCATAAATAAACCTAATGTCAAGCTATGCTTAACTCCTCAGAAGAAAACAAACAACAACAACAAAAACCTTATTGCTTTGCCATTCTGTAGTCTATCCCAGAAGTTTTTCAGTAAGCTCTTGGGCGATACATAAACAAGCTGAGATGGAACTGCCTTCATACTTTTTGGATCCCAACTTTGCTACCTGTTGGCACAGCAACAGGGACAAAAATAAATAGCAATTCAAGTCCAGAAATATCAGAAAGGGGGAAGAGGAAGGAAATGCAGTTGTTTATGTGTTTGTCCTTTTTCTCTAATGCTCTTCAGTCATAAGCAGGAAGTCAGTTTTAGTTTGGAAGCATGAAATGCTCAGACATAGTTCAAGGTCACGGCTCTATAATGAGACATCTCTTCCTGCACATGCTCCTCAATGCTGGAGTTCACTTTTCCCTTTGACCTTCCAAGCCATTTGTAAGACCTTTCTCTGATTCTCTCTGACAGTTATTCACCAAAATCCCAGATGAATTCAAGGTCTGTTCTGTGTTTTCACAATGGCCGTTGTAGGCGGCACTATGCACTCAGTTGTGTGCAGGACAGTTCTTATCTTTTGAGGAATTTTATAATTAGAGATGACTTGAGCTCAGAGAACAGGCTTGGGAGTGGATCTGCCTCTAATTAGCTGAAATCCTTCTCCTTTCCTCTTTCACACATAAGACAATTTTTGTTCATGTTTCTTCACACTGAGAGAGCAGATGAGCAAAACCCATTTGTGTTAGATAGTGGGATTTTCAGGCATTCATCCTTAAGGGTATAATGAAAAATTGAAGGCTAGAGGAGTCTGGCACACAGGCACTGCCATGGCACATTGCAGATGTCTGATGTCAGGTCAAAATGTTTGCAAACCTCTGGAGAGAAGGGGGACTCATTCCTGGCTGAAATTAAACTGATCATCTAGAGTGGTGCTTAAAAATGCGGAATATACAATTCCTACATTTTTGTCCTAAAACTGTGTTGGTTTTAGCTATATTTTCATCTCTTACTCTATGTGCTAAAACTCATAGAAAAGGTAGGTTTTGTGGCATAAAATTGTAGCTGCTGAATGCATATATTCCATTACTAAAAGAAGAAATACATATACAAAATATATATAAAAGGGAATGAAAAGAAAAGAGCCAAAACACAGAGGTAGAATGAAACTGATATTTGTAACAAATGCTAGAGAAAGTACTAGCAAATTTTGCAGTTGAGGCAAGTGGGGTGCTTTTGAAAGTGCTATATGAATGTGTAATAACAAAGATCTATTGAAATTAGGAAGAACAAGCTGAACAGGAAGAAGGCAGACTTCTTCTGATGAAGCATGCTTTCTAACTGTAATTTCTCCTGGTCCCATAGACAGGAGACTTGAGTTACCTTCATACCACTAAATAAAACAGGTCAAGCGCTGTGCTCCAGCCCTGAGATAATGCATGGGTGTAACAGGCCACTGGTGGGTACTCATATTGCATGAGCCTATAGGTGTGCATAGTAGGCAGGGTGTTAGGGCATCCAGGGTGCTTGAGGGTGCTGAATCCTCCAGGAGGGTGCTGGGGGACAGTGTTGAGGGGAGGAAGCCACAAAAGGAGTGGTTTTACCCATACTCTCATCCCAGAGGGGACGGTTGGGCTGAGACATGCTGAGAGAGAGTCAGCCCAGGCGATCAGCAGCCCAGCACTAAGCTCGCTCACTGACTCTGCCTTATTTAGCAATGCAGGCACAGCATCAGTGTCTCTTAATTGCAAAAAAAAATGCCACCAGCCATTTTACTGTATGTCAGAAGAATCCCTCAGTCAGTGAATCACAACATGTCTTTTTTGGCAATCAGTCGTAACAATATAGCATGGGGTACAGATGGTTCTTGCTGTTGCATTTGTGTTTGTCAGCAGCAGAGGTTGGGCAGATTAAGGGATAAGTCCTGTCTCATCTACCTCACTGTCTTCATGTGGAGCCTGTCTCAGCAGGCCGGAAATTTTTAGTAGGAATTTTCCTCCTGCCTCCCTTAAGGCTGGGTGCATCACTTCATGTTCCTGGGTGTTTCTTGTCCAAGAACTATGTCTTTTTCTAGTCTCACATGAGTAAAACCACAGCAGAAACATAGGTTTTGTTACCAGAGTAGAGCTGGATAAGCATGAACGCAATCAGCGATGAAACCTTTGTTAGCAAGATGTTCTTTCCCTGCAGAGCTGCTCTAGGTGAGAGCTGTTCTGTCCTTGCCATCAAGCAGATCTGGTGAGCATTCAGTTCATGTGCATTTACACCTTGCAGTGTGAATTAAAAAAGTATAATTTTCAGCTGATCCAAGACATGATATAACTCTTGCTGTCATCATTTAGCAAGGTGCTTCTTTACAAGCAAAGAGAATAGTTTGCTGAACAATGTAGGAATGCTATAAGCAAATGTTGATGCATTTCAGTCTATGCATCTCCTTGTTACCTTTGGCATGAAAATTATTCCAAGAGCTGGGATGGAGACAGGGAGATGAAGCGCCTTCCTTTGTACGACTACACTGACTGTAGTGCTCTCTGATAACAAGAGATGTTTCAGAGATGGTATCAGATCACCACTGTTAGTAGGACTTCTTCATGATGCCAAGAAAAACAAGGCTGGAAAATTGCTAAAATCAACAGGATCTTGCCTTAATAGTTCAGGCAAATGCTTGTCAAAAGTCCAAGTCTGATAGTGCTGGAAATGAATTGCAGAGTTTACCCACAAACAAATGAGGCAGTGGAGGTCAGACATATTGCAGCCTGATGGGGTAGGGTAAAGCCTGACAGTTCCTCCCGTCCGCTCAGTGACTCTCAGAGGTGCTACTTGCTTTCTGTGGTTCACTGAGAGTGGGACAGTGACTGCAAAATGAAGGCAAACAAATTCATGGTGCAGTCACTGCTACATCACCAGGCCGCAAAATGTGAAACATGAGTGCTCCTCCCTGGCTTCTGTGTGAAATCCTGTGTGGGCAGATTCCTCGGTACCATCACAGGTCAGAGTGGCTTTTCATTAGCCATAAAATCCCCTTTCATTCAAGAGTGTGAATACCTTAACTCTCCTGTGAAGAAGGACAACTGGCCAGTTTAAAATTTGGTGAAACATAGGTCACTTTACAGAAGAAAAGTGAATACAGACTATAGCTCTGGGTCTGTTTCTAAGTGGTTATAGGACATTATAGGACATTATCAATGATCTATGATCAATGATCTACAATTAGTAATTCCCATAGGATCCTACTGGACAAAATGTCCAGCATACAGCTAAACAAATACATCATGCGATGGGTGACCAATTGGCTGACGGGCAGGGCTCAAAGAGTTGTGGTAAATGGGGCCACATCTGGCTGGTTGATGGTCACTAATGGGGTCCCTCATGGCTCCATTTTAGGGCCAGTCCTCTTCAATGTTTTTATAAATGATTTGGATGTAGGACTAGAAGGTGTTTTGAGCAAATTTGCCGACGACACCAAACAAGGAGGAGTTGTGGACTCAGATGAGGGTGGAAAGGCCTTGCAGAGAGATCTGGACAGATTGGAGAGCTGGGCGATCACCAACCACATGAAGTTTAACAAAAGCAAGTGCCGGGTCCTGCACATGGGACGGGGCAACCCTGGCTATACGTACAGACTGGGCGACGAGACGCTGGAGAGCAGCCCTGCAGAGAGGGATCTGGGGGTTGTGGTTGACAGCAAGCTGAATATGAGCCAGCAGTGTGCCCTGGCAGCCAGGAGGGCCAACCGTATCCTGGGGTGCGTCAAGCACCGCATTGCTAGTCGGTCGAGGGAAGGGATTGTCCCGCTCTACTCTGCACTGGTGCGGCCTCACCTCGAGTACTGTCTGCAGTTCTGGGCACCACAGTACAAAAAGGACGTTAAACTGTTGGAGAGTGTCCAGAGGAGGGCGACAAAGATGGTGAAGGGCCTAGAGGGGAAGACGTATGAGGAGCGGCTGAGGTCACTGGGCCTGTTCAGCCTGGAGAAGATGAGGCTGAGGGGGGACCTCATCACAGTCTACAACTTCCTCGCGAAGGGGAGTGGAGAGGCAGGTCACCTATTCTCTGTTATCACCAGCGACAGGACCCACGGGAACGGTGTTAAGCTGAGGCAGGGGAAGTTTAGGCTGGACATCAGGAAGAGGCTCTTCACTGAGAGGGTGGTCGCACACTGGAACAGGCTCCCCAGGGAAGTAGTCACTGCACCGAGCCTGTCTGAATTTAAGAAGCAGTTGGACTGTGCACTTTGTCACATGGTCTAAACTTTTGGGTGGATCTGTGTGGTGCCAGGAGTTGGACTTGATGATCCTTATGGGTCCCTTCCAACTCGGGATATTCTATGATTCTATGATCTTTGGTTATCTCTGTCAGTAACAGTAAAATTTGCAGACTGCAGGTAGAGATAGCAATGTATAATTATGTTATGCAGATACATATATCTTTAAATACCCACTAGACCCCATTTTATTTTCTTCTTCCCTCAGCTCAGGTGCTGATAAGGAGTCCAAACTGATGTTTTGAGAGATGTTGAGGGAGATCTCTGCAATCACAGCTAGTTTGAACTCTAAATTGAAAATTCATTTCTTCATCTCCGTAGAGTGAGTTTATTTGTGTAACCTTACCGCCAGGCACCAGTTAGTCTTAGCCAGACCTGTAAAATGTAACCACACCTCTCCAGGAGTCTGGGAAAACTAAAAAGCCAGATCTAGACACTTAAAAATGTGTGATTTCTTCCTTACTAGCAGGCAATGCATTTAAATAAGCAGTTTATATTAGCAGCGCTTTCCAGGGTTGAGGCAGGGTAAGAGAAAGGGAAGTATAATGACAAATGCAGTTGGCAAAGGTTAACTAAAGTTTACTACACCCACAGCATAGCTCTGGCTTTGTGTCTGTGTCTAGATGTGGCTGGGGACCATGATCTGAGATACTGCACAACTGAGACCAATGTGGCTCAGTTAGACTCTTGTATGAATCTCCAGGTAGGAGTCCGATATTATTAATCATCTATCATCATTGAAGAAATGTTGAGAGCTCTGTTCCCATCTCCTTGCCCCTGTTCAAATCACTTCAAATACGCACATTCAACACTGAATCCCTGAGAGGAAGATTTGTTTTTTGTCCACTGATGCAGAACATCTTATTATAAGAGACTCACGCTGATTAATAAGGCTTATTCTCATTGTCAGAAAGAGTCTGTCAGATTCCTCCCCTGAGAATACAGGGTTGCTCTGCTCACCTTCAAAACTAAGTTTTGTAAAATTTGACTAAAATGCAGAGAAGCAAAGTCCAGAGTTAAATTTTGTATGTAATTAGACTTTAAAAAAGAAGGTGACAAGATGTGTATTGTAGTAGATGGCCGCTGACAGTCACTGTTCAGAAATAATTAAGCCATTACAGCTGAGTAGCAGAGGTAGTATGCTCCCACTCCTTGTTAATACTTCAAGGAGGAGCTGTCAGCATTAAATGAGATTTTACTAAAAGGCAGCTGGGTTGTAATTGCTAAAAAGTTAGTGACAAACAGATCAGTGGTAAATGGTTTCAAAGTAAAGCACACCTAAACCTGAATGCTCAGTTAAAGCCTGATGATCTTCAGACCTAATAAGCAGCAGAAAGGATTCAGTGAACTATAGGGTTTAGTTACAGACACTTCTTTTAACAGAGCTGAACATCATCATCATTAAAACCTCCTACCAGTAGACCTGGGGACCTATGAATACCCCAGGAAGGGGCACAGAAGGCAAAATGAAACCAGTGTGATGCCAGATGCCGGGAACTACCACTATCCTGTCCATATCACAAGGGAAGGGATGAGTTTGAGCCCCAGATTCTCACCTTACACTACTGTTTGCAGGTCCAGGCAGTGGAGGACGCCTAAGGGATTAATTTGGCTTGACAAGCTAGTTCATAGAATTTAATTTTTAGTATTTAAAATCTTGAACTATGACTGTATGAAGGGAAGAAGTAGGGAATCATGCTTTTGAGGAGTCCTGGCATGCTGGGTGGACCTGGGTGTTGTGTTATGCTGAACTCATGCTATGGGATGCTGACCAAAGGACTGAGGTACCCCAAAATGCTCAGGCTTCTGTGGGACTCCTTGGCTCTGGCTGGGCAGAGCAGAGCTTCCCATCACTTTTTAATCTTGTAAACTTCCCTATATTTACATGATTTTAAACAGATTTTGTCTCAGTAAATCAGCATGAGCATGACCAGCATTACATTTCTTATACCCACAAAGATTTTGTTCTGTCACAAAACAGAAAATATGGTTTAAGGCTTCTCATCCCTAGCAAGCCTCTTGCGGGAGCCAGTGCAAATGATTACGTGAGATCATACACACCCACCAGCTAGATGGCATCCAGACTGCAGAGTGAGGTTACTGCCTCATACATAAAGTGCAGAGAATGCTGATGTGATCAGATGATCCTAAAATTACTATGAAATTGTTGACGCTGGCAAGAAAATAATATCTGCTTTGGAAAACCAACATTTCTGTGTGCACCCTTGTAGCTTTCTGAGCGCTGTGTGTTGTCCATCTACTGCTTGTCCCTGGCCAAAGAGGCAAGAATGAAATCCAGCTGTGGAATGATCTTATCTATAGCCTTTGATTAGCTGTGGGCATTACTGAGTGTAGAAGCGAAAAAGTGTATGTCTAGAGGTGACATATATCAAGACTGTCAGATGCTACCTGTTCATCTTCAGAAAGCTGATTGCATTCCAGTGTCATTGGGTGCAGCCTCTCCTGAGTCATATCTTGCACAGAGAAATTTTTCATGGCTTCCTGCTACCAAAAGTACATAAAAACAGAAAGTATCATCTGTCCATCATTGCTGGCTCTGTCACAGCTTGTGACATAGAAGATTCCTGATCTCCTGAAGACTGACTCCTTACAATATTTTGACAGTACAGGAGACAGAACTGGCACCTGTGGGGCCATTCTTCTCCCGTTTCGTTCAGTTTTGTCACTTTTGTAAATTCAGGCCATTGCCCTGCACTCTGCATCAATGCAGCTCTCATGACGAGCATACACAGATGCCTTTTTCTGATGGATTTATCTCATGACTCCATCAATGTCACAGAGCCTGCAAAAGAGACACATGAATGAATATTTGTTTATATATCATTATGAATGGAAAAAGGTGCCTGTGTGAGGGTTGGCCGCAGACTAGGCCTTGAGTCTCTAGAAGTGCTGGGGCTGCCTGTCTTCAGATCTTGGAGAAAGTGTTAATTTGCTTCTTGAAACATATGCTGAAAGGCAGCTTGTGGTTTGCAGGGGAGGAGGTCAAGAACAACGCCAGCTATTTTTTGGGGAGTGCAGAGCCATGCCAGCACTTCTAGTTGCCTGAGGAATCGCGCCCATCTGTTCTGGCCACGTGTACCTGATGTGGGGAGTGTCAGAAGGCAAATGGGCTCCCTCCAGTGCATTTCTATGACAGCAGCTCACCCCGGTTCCATCTATTCATAATGAATACGTTTAAAAAAAAATCCTATAAGAAGAGAGAGAAAGAAAAGGTGATGTAGTAATGAGTTTTGCGTTACAGTGGATGAATTTACGGATTTTTATACTCTTAAAAGCTGTTGCTTCAAAGGTTCTTCCAAGGGGAACGGCAGAGTTCTTCAATTGCCTGAAATACTGTTCTGGAGATGGAAATCAGTAATAACTTGTAAGCTTCCCTTTTAAAATTATATATTTATCTAATGAAAACAATACTGATTTTGAAAAGCCTATACAGGTTCAATTTTGTGCATTTCACTATTATATACTTGAAATCAGAATGTATGCTATAAATAAAATCAGTTAATATGAAAGGAAGTGCATTATCTGCCTAGAAAGGAGACCAAATTGAGCTTGATGCAGTTTACCTTGTTTTGAGGATGTTTTTGCTCCCATACAATTTAATGGCAAAACTCCCACTCATTTCAGCTGTGTAGGACCAACTCCAGAGACAAGGGAGCAGCAAAAGCTCTCACAAAACAATGGAAATATGATGCTGAGAAACATCAGGACACTCAGCTGGTCTCTCAGCTAGTGGAACAAAAAAACAAGAAATGAAAGCTTGATCTTTCAGGGAAAAAAAAGAAAAGCTGTTTGGAAAAGGATGTATTCAGCAAAAGATATACAGAACAGGAGAAAGCTGTGCATTATGGAAGGAAAACTGTCTGCTAAGAGTTAGCAGGACACTGGCATCTAGGAAGCTGGACTGTGGACGTGTGCAAGACTTTTGAGTGTGCAATGTTCCCAACACTTCACAGGATAGATAGAACAGGCAGGGACTGAATGCTCTCAGCTTCCTCTGGGATGGAGTCCCCTCTGACATTGGGAACATGTCAGGTAGCGCCTGGGAAAAAAAATATAGGAAGCTTGAGGAGTGCAAAAAGATTTATTCCTTTCTTCTGTAAAAGAAAGATTACTTCACCCTTGTTGTTTCTAAGGACTGTTAAGGCTTGTTTGTTGTCAAAGGCTTTCCTTTGTTCTGCATCTTAAACAACCCAAAACAAAGACCTCTTGTGTCGTTTTGGAAGCCTAATTCTCTTCTCAATGCAAAGCAGTTGTGGGAGTCCAGTTTCTGCAGACTTCCTAAGTGGTTTAAAACAACCCCAAACATTATGATCCTGGGTACAGTTTGCATCCTACTTGTTAGAAAGGGGGAAGGTGTTATTATTGCAGACAATTTAAAAACATAACAAAACGTGGGCTCCGGTTTAATTTGAGAACGGAAAGCGAATGGTATTGTAAAGCTTAATGTTTATAGGAAAGAATGCTTTTCCTTTTCAGATTTTTCTTAAGTCTGAAATTTGTAAGAGGAAGTTCAAAGAGGATATACACATTAGTTCCTACTTGGTTATTTTCCATATGTGAGGTCAGTAGATTTCAGCGGATTAGTCCGGGTTCCTGAACATCTGAAAAGTTTTGAAATTACCTTCCTGAGGTTTTGAAGTAGGGTATTATAGTTTGCAAAGAAAATGATCAGTTCAAGCAGGCTTCCTGCACTGCCTGTTTACTAAGAAAGTGAGAGTAGAGTGGTCTGAAATGGGAGGTGCCTGTAATCAAAATAGTTTACAGCATCTTCTGAAGCACATCCACTGTGGCAATGATTTAAAACTCATCAGGCTTTTCAATAACCATCATACCTTTCAACAGCTTTGAGACATTCCCTCCTCTGACTGCTAATTATTGTCAGAAACCTTCGGGGAGAGACCGTTTTATTGTTTCAGGGCAATTTTCAGCGTATGTAAGCAAAAGATCCACTTTGGTGAAACCTGGTTTTGTAAAGAAAATCAGACAGCAAAATACATCTAAAACCAACTAGATTGACATTGATTTTGTTTCAAACTCTTCTGTACGTTGACATGTAAGTTTTTCAGTTCTATACAATATTTTCTCTCAAAAGCATCAGTAATTAATCTAATGTGAGGTTGCAGAGCAATTTCCTCACAAAGACTTGGTTCAGGTTACTAGAATTGGAAATATTCACCCTTGGGGTTCAAATATACTTTTCCCAGCTTCATTTCAGAAGCACACTGAACTTTAAATGAAGGGTCCAGATTTAGTATTCATATGAGTTTCTCTACAAATTCCAAATATTTGGAACGGAACCACAAATGTGTCACTGAAGGTAGGTGCAGAGAAAGGTGTGGGAATGGCAGTGATTCTTTTTTCACCAGTAATTTCATGCATAAATGCACTTCATATACATGGGTATGATGGAGATGTTCTCAAGGGTACATTAACTAGCTCATGTCAAAATAACTCTCCTGAAAGTTTTTGAAGATGCTGAGGCTGGCAGAAGTTTTAGGGATGTGTTCTGTAAACTAGTCTCTTCCCATTCTTGAAAATGAGCATGAATATTTTTGAACTGACCTACAGAGGAAAAGGTAAAGTTTGAAAGGTGCAATTTGGATTCAAAATAGCTTTGAGCATTGAGCAGTGCCTGGGTCTGTTCCAGGAAAAATAGGTCCTGAGTAGCCTTAGTTATGAGTGGTTGGTTAGGAGCATTATATTTATTGCCTTACTTTCTTTTAAGGCCTGTAAATCCTAATTTCTTCCTTCTGAAATTTTCTCCTGCACATTATTCTGTTTCTTCTGACTAATTATTTTAAATACCTGACATACAGTATAAGGGGGTACAGCACTATACGCTGAATGTTGGTAGAAAGAAATGTACTTTGCAATTAATATTGTATAGTCTTATAATGCAATTATTTGTTAATATATAAGCAAAAGAAAGGAAACTTAAAAGTTCTTATCAATCTTCCATTTCAACTCAGCAACACCCCTAGAATATATCTAAATTTGAAACCAGTGAGTCTGCTCAGGGGCTTAACTGTTAAGCCAGTATTTGAGAATCTTTCTGGATCAGAGCTTAACTTTGACAGCAGGAATGGTCTTTATAAAAAGCCAACTTTTTATGACCAGCTATGGAAGTTTTCTGCCTGCACAGAAGTCCCACCTCATGACAGTTACCTTCAGAGCATAACCCCAGTGAATCTACACATAAGGTATGTCTAGGGACAAGGTCTGTCATTTAAATGTCATTAATATAGAGGTTTATGTCTGTAAACGAGCAGTTCCATAAAAGATATATTTGAGCATCATATGGAATTTTATAAATAATTTGCAGGTTGTACTCATCTCAAATTAGGGATTTTATTATGGATATTATGTGCACATGTGCAATTATGTTCCATATGAGGCCTAGGCTCTTTCATGGAAATGAATAGTCATTTATTAATTGCATAGCACAATTCAAAAGTGCCACTTGAATGAGTTTTTGTGCTTAAATTTCTTGCTAGCACAAGTTCAAAAGTACAGGGTATAGAAAGGAAGGAGTGGAAATGTAGGTAAACCTCATGCAGCAAGGAAAATTGCAGCTCTTTCCTTGTCTTTTGTCAGACAAATGCATCCCCCAAATTCTGCCTTCTCATATGTCTGTGCAGTTCATTGAACTGTGGACAGAAATTGCAAGAATTTTGCAGGAGTTGGTGTCTTTCGGAGGAGACTTAAGTCTTGTTGAAATCTCTGAGGTTTTACACAGCGATTCAAATGCTACCGCTTTGGTGGCAGATCAAACTGTCCTTTCTTGTATCGATTTTATTTGCATTGTTACCCATAATCCTGCTAAACATAGGATCATCTCTGAAAATGAAACTAAGAAGGGACAGTGATGCTATGTATTTATTTTATTTTATTTTATTTTATTTTATTTTATTTTATTTTATTTTATTTTATTTTATTTTATTTTATTTTATTTTATTTTATTTTATTTTATTTTATTTTATTTTATTTTATTTTATTTATTTTTATTTTTTATTCTTCCTTAATGACTACTGCTGAAATGCTCTCAGTTCCAAGGTTAAAAAGAGTTTCCTTGTAGCGGCCCTGCAAAGGCAGGATTTAACACTGGATGGCCAGGCAGACTCTTTCTGTCTCAGGTCTGGGAAACATGAGAAATGTGAAAGCAAATATAGGGAATCTGGGGCAGCATCTACCTTTGGTGCTTCTGATAGGAACTGCTCTCCCAGGCTTGACATGCCTGCAGTAGAACCTTTTAGTTTCTAGGAAAAAAGGTGATATTTGTCCCACTGACCAAATTTCTGTCTGCAGCAAACTAGCAAAGGAACTGTTGGATGGCAAAATGATCAATAGCACAGAGCCTGGAGCAATGGAGTGGTGCTGCTTCCAGTGGCTGCAACGGGCTTTGGATCAGGCTGTGAAACCAACCCAAACAAAACCTCCAGGCAAGCACAGGGTTTTTGTCTTTGCTCAAGCAACATTTGAATTGGCTTCACTCATTGGGGGATTAGGCAGTTGGTTTTCCAATATATGTATTTGGAAACTTTTCCTTAAGAAATCTATGCAGAATATCTAAACCAAAATAAATCAATTTCTAGGTCAGTGTAAAAGATAGAAAAGTAATTTTCTTCCTAGTTCCCAGCTTCATCCGTGCAAATGTCACATTGTTGGCCCAGACAGCCATCTGGCCAGCCCCAAAAGAAAGATTTAAAAAACAAAACAAAACAAAACAAAAACCTGTTCTGCATCTCCCCATTTCCCATTCTTTTCCTGGAAGAGAACAGGTTTGTTGTATCATTGTTGTCGTTGGAGGAAATGGCACCAGGCTGCCAGACTTCATAAACTAGTTTCATTGATTCAGTTTTGTCAGCCCAACAGCTGTCTCCCAGCCCCACTCTCCTTACTAACGTCAGAGCTCCCGTCACTCCAGGCTTCAAAGAAAGATAAAGATATCTTTTTTTATTTTTCTAAATAAGCATTCAGTTCCAGGGGATGGGTGTGTACATAGGATTCGGTCCAACTCAAATCAATCCAACTCAAATCAAGATTTCACCTTGCATAGGATTGGTTCATCCATATAAACTCAGGTGTCATCAAGGGAGAATAAAAAGGACCATATGGAATATATCTTGTGAGAAAAATACATTTCCCAGCATAAAAGAGTTTTTAAAAATGTTTATTATTTTTCTCCAAATCTTCTTCATAGTCTACAAAGAAAGGCAAATTCAGCACTAATAGCCATGAAATTTATAGCCCTGTGTGTTCTTAATAGTACATTGAAAAGAATAAAGCTACTGGACTAAGTTATTCAGATGAAAACATTCCTGAACAGAGTAAGTTAAAAAGACTGATAGTCAAAGCTGTGCCACTCAGCTACACACTACTCTAAAATGCTGTTCTGTTTTCCTTGGAACGGGCTTGCAACACCAGTGATGTATGGTCATTAAAAGAAGATCCGACATTTCTCTTTCCACACAGTTCTGCTGGATTCTGACAACAAGTCATAGTCTGAGCGCATTTTGAACCTTTTCCCTGAAGAGAAAAAGCTAGATAAATTGTGCTCAGTTATCCCTTCTAATACAAATGTACCAGTCCAGCTTCTTCTCTAGTTGTAATAAATGTTACATGCCTCTGTTTCTAAATGAAAGACTTGATAGGAGAGACTTAGGAGGATTAGGTCTGCATTAAGCTAGATTTCCCCTTTTGGGTGGAAATGCTGAATGTTTATGCACAACCAAGACCAAATTCTCCTAGAAGATTTTTTTTTTTTTTTTCCACACTCCATTTAAAATTAAGCCATTGTAATGCAGAGGTGAAATGTGATTATCAGTTAGGTTTGGAAGCAAAGGCTCAATATAAATCAACTTTTCTTATAGTTTTGGAAATAAAATTAGCTTGTGTGGAATCCAAATCCAGAAAGAATATAGTTTAGGGAAAACAAGCACTTTTTGTAGACTTCTATCTGCTTGTTGTCTGTCTGTATTTTCAAAGTGCATCAAAATATTTCTTGTCTGTATTTAACATATGGTGCTATTATTTTTAAACATTATACCATTTTTAAACCTGATTATTACTTTAGTTTCAAACATTCCTATAATTTTCATTAAAAGCTTTCCACCACTCTATTATGAACATTTTTATGAATCATGTTTACACGATCTACTCACTCCTTTTACAGACCACTTTTATCTGAAAATTTTTAAATTCTTCCAAATGGAAATTAAATCTTATCTTCTATGTTATTTCTTCATAAAGTTTGCTTTTTCAAATGTTTAACTACTGCATATGGTAATAATATAAAGCATCAATCACTTATCACAAATATTCATGGAAAATCTGATTCTGCACTGAGCTGTATTTTGTCAGCAACTTTGGTAAATGTTAAATTTTGTTTTCTTAAATGTAGCCAGGAAAATTAACATCCACTTTAGAAATTCATTTGGAAGACTTGTTCCATGAACTATTTTTTTGTCAAATTTCAGACATTGTAATTAGTTACTCATTAAACACTGCTGTGCAACTCATTTAGACATTTATTATTTCTACCAGACTATGAAAACACAATAAATTAATTTTAATTAAAAAGCTAGCTTGACATCTCCCTGCACCTGAGGCCAGAACATACTAATATACAGATGATCTGCCAATACTGATTTTAATAATGATTGGATTTGAATCTTCATGGTCTCAGGAGGAGATATGCAAATACACTAAGAGCAAACACTGTTGTTTGCGTTCATACTGCTTAGCACACATGCCCAGCTAATGATTTTACAGCTCTTAGTTAGACTTGGGGAAGTCTTTGCCCTGTATGGTATCCTTAAGCACAAAAGCAGACTCCCAAAGTGAGTGGAACACTTACAGCTATGAAACTTTTTGGTAGCTTGCCAAAGGGCAAGCATAAGGACTAGCTCCAATCTAATAAATGCAGTAGCTTCAGTTTAATTGCTCATCCTTTGATTTTTAAGTAAATAGGATTGACTGCTCTTATTTTCTTTCTTATGGATGAATTCTTTACCAAGAAGCATCAAGAGCATATTTTGCTTCCTTTTTTTATTCCCCATACAAGACAGAGAAGGTCTGTCTGAGGAGCTGCTATTTTATTTTCTATGTCAAATATCACACAAAAAGTGAAACATCTGTGACTAACTGCTGTGACAGGATCTATCTGCTGGAAAGCTGCAGGTGAGAGGTGAGCAAGAGGTGTTTTCTCCAGCTGCAGAGGAGAACCATGTGGATGATTATACTGTGCTTCAGAAGGACCATTCAGGCAAGGACCTGTTTCTTCTGTCCTTGGAGAATCCAAAATGCACAAAGCCATTCAAGAGCTGTTGTGGTCCTCCCTACAGGTGACTTTCAGGTGACAAATTATTTTGGACATGCACTTGATCGTCATTGCAAGCATTTAATTTAATCCATCTGTTTTGCAGAGTGTTTTGGAAAGCTTTTGCTTGTAAGCTTGAAGTTCATGGAAATATTCTCTGTGCTTGAAGTTATGAATGTGCTTAATTGCCTCTCTAAAACAGTTACTTTACTAAATCAATTACTTTAATTACTGTGTATCAGGAATATAAAGAACAGAGAAGGTGCCCTTTAAATGGATCATGCAGCACCACCATATGTGGAAAAGACATGGGAAACAGCCAGGCTGAAAATGCAGCCAAAGACAAAACATTCCTCCAGTGATATGCGGTAAGTGCTAGCTGAAGGTATTCAGCACCTCACAGGATCAGGCCTTGTGCGATTAAATTGCTGTGCAAACCCCTGGTAATAGATCCTTAAATAATAAAGTGAAAGGGGAGATAGGAAAGTTGGGTGGGAATAAAACTAACCCAGTGTGCTAGAACATTATCGTTTGAGTTCCCAGCATTTTGTGGCTGGCTTAGCAATGCAGCGACTGCATTCAGCAGCGGTGTTGTTCTGGCCAGTTGTTCATTGGGAATGTTGACCTGAGCAACAACACCGTGGTATGTACAACTCAGGTCAAACACATCTCTGATTTCTGACCACTTTTTCTCTTGGGTGGTGTTTATTTTCTTCCCAGAAAGTATAATAATATTTGGTTTTATTCAAACTTGTGGCAGTCTTGCATTGCTTATTCTAATACCTCTTGCTGAACCTGACCCACAAGTTATCCCTTTGTGTAAATAACTTATTTAGGCCTAATCCCCCAACCCCCTGCTTAAGGCTGAAGGAAAATAATATTTCATCATGGGAAGTGGAGCTCAGAACAAATGTTCTTTCACACCCTCAGTAAGTTTGCAGACAACATCAGGTTAGGTGTAAATGTTGATCCCTCTGCATAGGGACCTGGATAGGCTGGACCAGTGTGCCAAGGACCAATTTTGTGAAATTCAACAAGGCTCAGTGCCAGGTCCTGCACTTTGGTCACAACAACCCCAAGCAGTGCTACAGGCTGGGGGAAGAGTGGCTGGAAAGCTGCCTGGCAGAAAGGGATCTGGGGTCAATAGCTGGCTGAATATGAGCCGGCAGTGTGCTCAGGAAGCCAAGAAGGCCAACAGCATCCTGGCTTGGATCAGGAATAGTGTGGCCAGCAGGAACAGGGAAGTGATTGTCCCCCTGTACTCGGCTCTGGTGAGGCCGCACCTTGAGTCCTGTGTTCAGTTTTGGGTCCCTCACTACAAGAAAGACATCGAGGTGCTGTAGTGTGTCCAGAGAAGGGCTACAAAGCTGGTGAAGGGCTTCGAGAACAAGTGTAAGAAGCAGAGAACAAGTCTTAGAGAACAAGTCTGAGAAGCGCTGAGGGAGCTGTGGTTGTAGAGCCTGGAGAAAAGAAGGCTCAGGGGAGACTTCATTGTACTTTACAATTAATTTCCTTAAAGGAGGTTGTAGCAAGGTGGGGATTGGGTTCTCCTCCCAAGCACCAAGTATTAAGATGAGGGGAAACAGCCTCAAATTGCACTAGCGGAGGTTTAAGTTGGGTATTAGGAGAAATTTCTTTACTGAAAGGGTTGTGCAATACGAAAGCAGGCTGCCCAAGAAAGTGGTTGAGTCACCATGCCTGGAGATCTTTAAGAAACGTGTAGATGTAGAACTTAGTAACATGGTTTAGTGGTAGACTTGTCAGTACTAGGTTAAAGGCTGGACTAGATGATCTTAGAGGTCCTTTCCAACATGAACAATTTCATGATTCTGTGATTCTAAGATTCTTTGACCTTGAAGGAGCACTTGCCATGCCGGGTAGCATTGCTTCTGTTCATAGGGTACACGCACAACTCATCTCTAGTTTCATCCTTTCATGGGTCCCACAAAGAGGATGAATGTGGTCCTGAGCTGCTGTGTCAGTAAGCAGGGCACAGAGAGCTGGCAGGGCACACCTGGCTCTCGCATCTCTCCTCTTCTGCCATCAAGGGGCCTTAGATGTAGCAGTGAAAGAAGCTGAAAATCACCTTTTTCTATTTTTTTTGTCTTTTTTCTTTTTTTTTTTTTTTTCTAATAACTGAGTTCATGAGGTGTCAGAAAGAGTGACTCTTCACTTCATTTCTGCAGGTTGTTGGTCTTGTCTCTGTTTGATAGGTCTGGGCTTTAACTGTTGGCATGGTCCTTTCACATGAATGGCCATGGACAAACCACTCCATCCAAGAGTTTAGTGGAAAATTAGAGAAATTTTTAGAATTGTTTGTCTAAAGGAAGTTTATTTGTTCTCAGAAATAAAATATTTGTAGAGGAGGTAGCAAGCGTTGCATTTTATGTTCTTTCAGCAAGAAAGACCTTTTTCTTCCCTAGAAATAGAGGAACAACCACATTCACAGGTAAGACTTTTTTATAGTAGTTACAAAACCAAGAAACAACTTACAATCACTTTACAGGGAAATTTTGTCCCTGATATAATCAGTAATGCATCCTCGAGATATCAGGACAAATTTTTTTTTTTTTTTTTTTTTTTTTTTTTTTTACTGCGGTGATGCCTGTAATCTTCATAGATAATTTAAGGCTTCTTGGTCTAGGCACAATACACGTATACAGCAGAAAGATGATTTCTCTCTCTAAAAAAAATCACGTCTTTATACCACCTTCAGAGCAACAGCGTTACATCACAAGGCAACCGTATTTTTTTTGTTAGTTCTGCCTTTGTCTGCATGTTAAATTATGTGAGAATTGCCAAGTGGTGACTTGCTGAATAACCACCACAAATACAATTCAACTGCACAACTCCACATTTATTGCATTCATGGTATTCAGATATTCTAGGAACAACAATATTATCTCCCAGTTTATTGCGATTAGATCATCTGAATCTTGCATTTCTTATTCTAAACCTAAAACTATTTTTACAATTCTTTAGAAAAAGGTAATATATATCTCTATGGTTTCTAATAATTGGTTTGCAAGTGTAGTCAATCAGTTCTAAATAATCATAATAATCTAAATGACATAATGGTAAAGAATGAAGTAAACATAAATGCTTAATATCTAGATTCAGAGTATAGCTGTAGTAGTTACCAAAAGCATGCCCTCCTGAATCTGGTAAGAACGATATTTTGTAAGGTTTCCTACTGAACCCTTTTGAGGTGATGTAGACCTTTGAAGACAGTGGATCGATCATTGGCTTGATGAAACATTCTTTTGTGGACTTGGGCTAGCAATGAACATCTATGCTCAGTTATATCAAATTGAGTCATGGCTGAGAGATTTTTAGATAATTAAACTCAGCATGGAAGAAAAAATTCTTTCAATGTGTGTGACAAAAAAAAAATCCAGATTATGCAGTCGGATATATATCAGACTGATGTACTAAAGCCAGAGATATAAACATGCCTGTGGATTATCTGGAGGTTTAAATGTAATAGTCCCTGAATGATCAGTTAGCCTAAAGATTATGGGCAAATCACATGAGAATAGATGGTATCAATGTGAAGAGAACAGTATATTAAAATGCCTGCTTGTGCAAATTGTGGTCAGATTCTTAGTATAACAGAGCAATTTTGCTATGTGAATCTCATTCACTGCTAGCAATGAATAAGAAGTAGAGAAAGTTAGACATAGAACAGGTATCGTTATGTTATTTTTTGTGCACGGATCAAGAATGCAGAGCCAGGTCTTCACCTGTTATAGTTTGCCATGAATCTACTGTTTTCAGATGAATTCTGGAAGCTCATAATGACTGGAAGTAGCCCTGAGTGTTAGTTTAATGTTGTCTACAGGTGAATCAGCTTCTGAATGTTAAATGTTTCATAAGGAAAATATTTTCATCTGTCATCCATGAAATGTCCTCAGATGCATATAAAGATACATCTTGAATGTATTAGCCCGTCTGCATGGAAGCAGATGTCTGAGGAAAACAAACAAACAAACAAAACCAAAAAAGACAAAACAAACCAAACAAACAAAAACACAGGAAGAAGTCTTGTGTATTATATTAAATTCCTTAAAAATGTAAACCATACCAATGAGACCAGGGCTGTCTCTCCTTGGAATGTTGTTTCTCTTAAGATCACAGCAATCTTCTAATTTTATTTGATAAAATTGTATACATTTAGGTGCTGAAATGGTGTATTTGAAGGCATATAGGCCTTTACATAAAGTGAAAACTTCAATGAAGCACTCAGATTCTTTATATCTGAAACCTGCATTTGGACATGGTATTTGAAAGTGGTGGGATTTGTCTCCAGTATAAACATATGAAAAGCCTGTTTCATGCTTCTGAACATCTAAAGAACACAGTCAGATGTCTTTTTTGGGGGAAAGAGGGAAAGACCTTTTCTCTTCCTTTTCTTTATTCTATTAAAGTACTTTGGTGGAGGAGTAGAGCCTTGTTTCATCGCAAAGGCAAGGTATGCCACAGCAGAAATGTGCAAATGTCACGTTTGTGGGGTGAGCACGCAAAGCAAACAGTGGTGCTTTGATGTGAGAATGTGCTGGGCAGCGAATCCCCGCCACGCACTCAGCCCATCTTGCAGCCTCAGATATTCCTTGGTTTTCATTCCTTCCCCAAGCCTTCTTGCTTCTGTCATGGGGTGCCTGCTTCTGCTTTCATTGAAGTGAAACAGCCCCCTGTCATGTTGCCTGTATTCAGCGGGAAAGCCGCTTGCTGTGTACAGTGATCACTGCAGCACAGGGTCTGTGAAATATTTGGCTTTTTTTTTTTTTTAAATTAAGTCTTTCAAGTGCCATTCAGATAGAAAGGTGTGTTCTGCTCTCATGATTTGGTGCTCTCTGGTGTAAAAGAGAAATATGTTCAATAAACTGACTTAGTAAATGGTTTTGTCATGTCGTGCCCATACTGGTGAGGCAGATGGACAGTAAGGCACAATGGCAGCCCCTCAACGCTCAGGTGCCCATAGCCAGGTCCAGATAACACACCCCACTCCTTGCCTCCAGACAGGTCTGGGGACACAGGAATTCCCTTGGACAAGCACATGGAACTTACGCAGCCTGGTCTGGTGTTGGTGGGGGTGCTGGAGGCCACTGAAGCCCTGCCTTGCTGCCACGCTTGGTCCCGACTCCCTGTTCCTCAGGCCACAGATAGCTGTGTCCCCTTGGCATGACCCCACTGAGAGAAGAGGCAGATATCAGGGCACCAGCACATCTTCTCTCTTGAAAAACAGCAAACGCTGGAGGTGAGTGGCAGCACACAAATGGCTGTTCTAGAAACTTCTGCCCAGGGGATGCAATGACTGAAGCCCAGAGCTTGGCCCTCCAGGCTTCAGCATGGGCTGTTCACACAGGCTGCAGCAGTGCTGGTAATGTGGCTGGGTGGAACAAGACCTGACCCATACCTGCGGGAAGATAGTTATTTATGTCTGAAATAATCACTCTGGGCTTGTTTTCTCACCAGCTCCAGATGCTGATTTGCTTCCCCAGTGTTAGATACCAAGGATGAATCACCCATAGGTACCAGCTTCTCTGCACTGACTTGTAAAAGGTGTCTTCAGCAACAAGCCAAGTTGGAGGGCTAACCTTGGGCTGCCTAGATGGAGGTGAGGTAAGTCCCACCAGTAATGATGACGCCAGAGTCTCAATCCCGATTTTAAACCAGGTGTGGATCTGCTATGGCAATTCAAAACAAAAATTAAAAATCAACACCAGTTTTAAGATAAGGAAAAATGGGACTGAAACCTGTTGCTCCTGAACTTTGGAAGAAATTTCTTTCAGCTCTCCAGTGCTTGGGGTGGTTACCACATCCTGTTTTTACTAAAGTCTCTTTAAAAAAGTCATGAGCGATGATAGAGATAGAAGAGGAAGAGTCTCAAACTGCTAAAATGTCCTTGGCTGCCTTTCTGCTACCTGGGTAGATTTTGACAAGCACAGTGCTGCTGATCCTTGAGTGATTCAGATGCCCAAACAAGTTTATTTAAAGCTAGCTTGGGTATTTCTACACTACTCTGGAGTCTGGAGAACAGATAACCCTGAACATGCAACTGGGCAAGGTGGAGAGGAGTCACACTATGGTTTATGGCCTATACCTCTGCTATTTTTGGAGTCTGGCTTGATACACGCAAACTAAAATCCCCAACTGACACCTCTCTGAACCCCTGAGGCTAAGGGCTGATTAGCTAACTTGCAGGTTTTCTTTACAGAGAAATACATTTTCCATTTGTATAACTGTGGTCTTAGAAGTTGATTTAAAGTTAACTTGCACAGATGCGTCTTTTAATGTGTTTTCTTTTCCAGTATGACAGTTCTGGGGAGGTGGAGGGTTATAAGACATGACAAATGCCTCCTATTTGCAAATTCCAGAAAAAGCAAAAGGCACTATTTTACTATTTAATAGACTTGGCAAGTACCTGGGTACAAATATCAGGAATGTGCTCATATATACATGCCCAACATTTCCAGAAAAAAAAATAAAAATGGTTTTCTCAAATGAAAGGTGTATTTCAGCCACACAGAAACAAAGACTGCAGTATTGTTTGGGGGAGTGGGAGTTCTGGACAGGGTAAGTGAAAAAACAATGTCTGCAAAATTTATCAGCTAGCCCAACTATTTAAAAACAATTTTCTCCAAAATTTTATTTAAAAAAATCATGCAATTTTACTAATCCAGCATTTTTTCCTCTACTCCATCTAAAGTATGTTAAATTGAAGACAGGAAGATCTTCGGGGCAGATCTACTGAATAAGTTTTCAGAAAAGACCCTCTGAGAGAAATTTTTCACCAAAATGTTTCAAACATGGACAATGTGCATTATTCTCATGTGCTGTTCATGGAAAGAGTCTGTGCTCCTCTTGCTTTATTCATGCAATAAATGCATTTCTTCAGGAGAAATAGTAAAAGTTTTTATTTTCCAACAGAGCTTTATTTTGAACTCACAATTTCTTTGAGAACTGTGGTCAATTTGAAATAGTGAGAAAGGTCCTTTCCTCAAAACAAAGAAGGGTCTGAAGAAACTTTTGTAGAAAATATTTTAGCAGATTTTGTATAAAAATATTTCTATCATTCAGAGGAGGATAGCAAAAACTCTAGAAAATTTTCATTGAAACAAGAGGCAAACAAAAAGCATGCGTCTCATTGAAATTCAGCTGTCTGGAATTATGTCCCATGTCTTTACAGGCTTATTCAATTTTCGGGGCACATCTGTTTCTAAGATCCACTTATGATGTCCCATCTCAGACTTTTTAAAGGGATCCTAGTTAAGTAAAAGAGTATTATTTTTAGACATCCAAACACAGTGTTCATATTTTCAAAATGCAGCTGAGTTCTGAGGTACTTTTAAATCCCAGGTGTTTATTCCCTGCAAAGAATATATTGTAGGGTGAGCTCTGACAAATACATTTCCAAATGTACTGGAAGTGATTATTTAATCATTCAGGTCTTGGAGGCTGGGGGAACTCAGGGAAAAGCAAAAAGAAGGGTTAGCCCTAACATGCATCATCTATTTGGTCCTCCACCTATATTAAATTTTCATAATTGTGTTGCTCAGATAAACACTTGTAAACAGTAAGAGGGTAGATGATCCTTCTAAAAATGAACACATGAAACTTAGGCTAAATACAATGATAGCTGTTTATTGTTGTATTAAGATGCTTGTCCGTTCCCCCTCAATTTTATTTCACTAAAAAATAATTTAAGGGGATTTTCTGAAAAATATAGTGCTAAATTAAGAGAACTTTAAAGTAGCCTTATTTCATGCAAAAAATAATTCTACCTGTTTGTTCTGTCTGGCTGTTTTATAAGTGCTTTGCCCTCCGGACTTGCTTTGTTTTAACTAGTTTCTGAAATTTATTTAGAGTCTGATTTTTTGTGTTCCTGACTCATACAAAATTGAAGAAACAACAAACTAGTTTTAACAGAGGCTGTAAGAATTTTGCTAACGTGAAGAATAAAGACTATTCTGTTAACCTTACTGCAAAACTGATTGGAGAACTCTATTCTGTTTTAGTTGGCCTGGGAAAATAGCAAGCTATGCACTACAGATGATCTAAAGATTGAGATTAATCTCGATTTGCCTGATTGGAAAATACATTCGTTTCCCTTTACATCCTGTGTAGGGTTAAAAAAAAAAAAAAAAAAAAAGGTATCTTTGCTTTGCAATAACTCTCCTTGCTGTTATTATTAACAAAGAACATCGCTCTGTTCCCCAGCAACAGATGCTGTTGGACCCAAGCCTATATACACAAAAGGTCTTGGATGCTAATGTGGGATTTAGGTGAATAAACCCAACAGTTAGATCCTCAAAATCCTTATTCAGCTGTTGCCTAATCCTGTAGGTGCCTAGATTATGTAGAATCCAAATGTATTAATGTTAAACTTCCCAATACCTACATGTCTTTTTACTTGGAAATGCTTCAGGTGGTGTTTATCTCCTTCCTGGTCATGCAGCAGATGTTCTCAGAACATTTGCAGCTTTCTACTTCACAATATGCAGCAGCCTCTTTCTTTGAAAATGGTAAAGTGATCCTTGCACTGTAATTCAGAGGTTAAATTATTGGGAAGAGAGTGACAGAGGAGCAGGTTCAATTTATCCTCTTCTTGCTGGTCTTCAACTCTACATCCCCTTCTCCCCAGGATAATGACTTACCCAGCACTCTTGCTGTAACAAGCCTAGCCATGTGCTTTTCTGCTTACTTGCTTTTACTGTTTTCTCTTCCCACTACATCATGAAAGAGAAGCTTGAGCCTGGATTAGTTATATAAGAAGGATATGCTGCTTATTTTCAGGAAAGGTCTAGGACTCTAAAGCTATGATAGACAGCAACACCTCCTTGTAGACATGGGTAAGTCACTCAGAATATTCCAGGTCATTCTGGACATGGATATTACAATGCCTATGGACCAGGTTTAGATCTGAGGACTTAATAATTACTTTTCCCACAGATTCATAAAGGTATTTTTCAGGTATTGGGTAAATGCCAGTCATCTAAATGTAGTAGCAAGAAAGCTGGATGGTGAAAACAGTAGGTAATGAAAACAATTGAATTAGAAATCTTTTTTCTTCTGATGTTGCTCAGTAAGAATTTCACAGTGGATTCTGAATGGATGGAGTCTCAGGGTTCTTCCTATCTTACTCTATTGCATGTTTTCCTACTGCTGGATTGTCTATAAAAATGTTTGTGATTGTAAAATGCAATTAAATTGAAAAACTGATTACATTGGGATGCAGCACTAGAACTACTTAAAAAGGAACTTCCAATTTCCTTGTTTTTTTCCTTCATCTTGTCATTATGAACATTGCTAGGAACTTGGCTGGTCCACACAGAAATCTCCAGGTAAAAAATAGTAGTCAAGTTACAAAGTCAGACACTGTAAAGACAGGCAACAGTGAAACTAGGGAAAGCATATGAAATCTGAGGCAGGTACTCTTGTGAGTATCCATTGTGAGACAGTGTTTGTGATCACACTGCCTTTTTTTTGTTTTTGTTTTTGTTTTAGTCGAGATTCTCTGTCTTCTGGTCTGTAGAAATTAATCTCAATTTTAACTAATCTGCTCAGTACCTTGCTTATCCTCATTTTTTTTTGTCCTGAACACTGTTCTCTGGAGATGAGATTATGAATTTTCTCACATGTTCTAATTGGGCAAGCACCATTAGTGTGTTTATTTTCAGAATGATAATGATGTAGGATGGGATGGTGTTTGTAGTCCACAGATGAGGTGTCCCAACATTATCCGACTCAGAGATATATTCACAGCTTGTTCTAGAACATTCCCCCCTCACTCACCATTAATGTATTGCCATTATATAAAGTACACATGGTTTAAACCTCAAAGAGCAAGAATGTGTATCTACAAAGTGCAAGGCTCCTCTGTCACATTCCCTATATGCAGGGTGAAATCAAGAGTAAAAGACCATATAAATGCATGGGATTTCAGGAAGGTAAATGTTGAAAAGAAAGGCAAGGCCTAATTATGATTTAGAAGATAATGACAATAATGATAAAACAGTGTCCCTAGGCAGTCAGCTGTTGAGGATCAGTCTCCGTTATAGCATAATGGAAGTCTGATATTACCAACTACTTAAGGTATCCATGTAATAAATTGATAAGACTGTAGCAGTATGAAAGCAGGATCAGATTACAAAGACGTAACACCTGAAGTAGGAAACATTAAAATCCCCCAAGAACAGAAAAAGTATGAAGAGCCCACCATTAGGTCTGTTGGAAACTTCTCTTAAATTTGCAGGCTTTTTGAGTACATATATGTTTTGTTTTTGAGTCAATACATTTGTCCATATGACCTCTTTAGGAAAGATAGATCATGGAAAGTTCTTGATATAGGATTGTTAAATGTCTTTCACTATATTCAAACAAAGTATTCTTAAACCTTGAATAAAAAAAAAATGGGAAACTTCACAGCTGTTAATGCTTGCTGGGACGTCTACTCTAATGGACATTGATTAGGAAAATATGTTTCTCTAACAAAGGACATAGAAATGCTCAAAAAAATTTCTGGGGTTAATTTAAGCCTCCTGATATAAAATGAGGGCTGGTAAAACTGAACATTGGTAGGCAGCGGACTTCCCGTAAATTGGACATGAATAACAAGAGGAGCTGGCCTACCATGCCTGTTACTGAAAACACTTGGGTGCTTTGAAAGAAAAAAGCCCTTTGCTTTGCAGTCATGTGGAGATAACTGGTAAATAAATCTCTGTGTTTGGTTTGGTGTCAGGATCGGTTTGAACACTTGGTTTTGATTATTCATGTTTTCTGTTAGATGCTCTGAACTCTGCCTGAGACATATGCAGTGCCAATACAATTCATAGTAGTGCAAGTTCATGCAAAGCTGCAGTGTTCAAACTCTAAAGGGCAAAATGGTATTGGTGATAGTAATCCTCTATCTTTATCCTGCTAGGAGTTTCTGACATTTATATCTCACACTATGGAGAAACAATCCTAATAACTTGGGACATTATTATATTTAGTGTCTTACGTGCGTGGGCTAGAGTCTGTAGTTTCAGATACTCATGGCTAAATGGAAGTAATGGACATTAACAACAATGTGGAAAAATGTCACCTACTTACCTGTCAGTGTCTCTCTACCTACATATAGATGCGCTTCAGATTTGAGTTTCTAAACTGTTTTTGTGTTGAGTCTAAATATGAAACTTGTTTTAGTCTTATACCTAAAACTCTGCCTTCAAGTGAGAACGTGCGTTTGTGAAATGTTTGTGAAGTGGTATTTTTTTCATGTAGGTGTTGAAGGTTATTTTGGTTATGTTCATTCCATTTTTTTTCTGGATTTTTCCAATACTTTTTAGTATTGGAAACTATTTCCATCGTATTATTTAAACTGTAGTCTCTTTTGTGTCTGTATTTTCCAATTTAGTTTAACATTATGCCATTAAAAGATTCTTCACCACCAGCTGTGACTCCCTAGCTATCTTTTCAGTACTGTTTTCTCCCCAACTTCCCCCCCCACCCCCCCTCCCCCTCCCCCTTATTCTCTGCTGTCAGCCTTCTGACACTGGTCTTGCAGAAGTAATTAAGTCTAGTATGTATGACTCTGAACCTACAACCAAAATGCTCAGGTCAGTTTAGAAACTATTAGGGGAAATCTAACGGGCTGACATGCTCCAGCTACTGGGTTAATGAGGGTATGCCCTGCTATTTCTGTGAAACAGTAGTCTTGTAGTGGAATCCTGCAAATTGAAGTACTAAAGTTGATGGTATGTAGATGTGGTGGTGTAGCAGTCTACTGTGTCCTTATCCTGTGGAATAATAGCAGAGAACATTGGCTCCGCCTGTATTAAAAGTACTCACCCGAAGACCTGAAGAGAAGGAAAAAGAAGCTGTAAGGTCTATTATACTTCTTTATGGTGTTGCAGTCATGGATGCTTTTCCTCTTCAAAGTATTAGCAATATTAAATCTGATCTCTCCTGTTTTCCCTAAAAGGCTCTTTGGAGGTCTCATATGCGCATTATGAGCTTTCTCAGTCCTCCAATGAAATCCAAAATGGATTTGATATTTCTCCCAGGCGTCTCTCAAGTATTTGAGTTAAGTAGGTGTTAACAAAAATAACTTGAAGCATTATACAGTCCAAAAAATAAACCACTTCCCCTCTCTATTAATTAGGTTTTACTTATATGCTACTGTGGTCATAATCTCACCTGTTCTCCAGCCATCCATAATCTTTTTTTTTTTTTAATTTTTTTTTAATTTTTTTTTTTAAATAAGATTTATTTTTGTAAAGTTTCTATTGTGTAGATTGTCTTTAAAATTGACTATGAGTAGTGATTCCAGATGTAACTATACTAGTAACTGTCATTTTTTCTTCTAACAGGGTCAACATAACCTTCCATTTCTTTGCCAGCAGTGAAGTGCTAGTAGATGGCTTTTCAAATAGCCATGCAGCCAATAAAAGCTAGTACCATTTTATTTTCATACAGTCTTCAAGCCTTCCTTGATGTATTGTTAATTCTAATCCACAAGCCATATTTCACTCCCCCTAAGACCAAAAGACATTTTGTGATAAACTTCCAAGGAGCTGGAAGTGGGGAGCTTTTCTTGGAAAGACCTTTTCTCTGCAGTTTGCTTCTCCTAGAATTCTCCATCAAAGCAAAGATTTTCCTTGTTATAACACATTGCAGAATATCTTCATTATCTTCATATCTTCATTATCATCATTAACTGCAGTTTTGTAATCACAGGAATTGAGTTCACTGGCTATCGTTATAACCCATCTTTGTCCTTTGAGGCTACTGTTGCCAGCATCACAAAATAATTCTTCATACAGTGTTAAGATTTCCCAAATGAAGCCCTGTAGTGCTCCCAGGTATTGCAGTTTGTACAGCACATTACAAAACAATAATATGGACTCTGAGGAAAAGCATACCATTAATTTATTAATGAAAATTATCATTTTAATATAGAAATAATAAAATTATGTAATAAAAATAATTATGTAATCTCACAATTGTTTAAAATTAAATATATCTTCTACTTTTTTCTTCCTCTTGTAATTACACAACATGCCAGAAAGGTTAGTTTGCATCACGCAAACTGACTGTGCTGGAAAGTACTGTTTTATTTGGTATATGAATATATTCTTCTGAAGAGTTTGTTAAATCAGTTTGTGTGAAGATATTTCACATCACTTCAACTATGCAATCTTGTCATAAGTCTACCACTTGCAAATTTTTCCCAAACTCTCAATTTTTGTTAAACAGTGAGTGCGTTAGTTATTCTCCTTCACTCTTCAGAATGAATCATTTTGTATTAAACATTTTGGCTGAGTTTGATATTCATGGCACCGTAAGGACTGAACAGTCTGCCCACAGACTTGCTGGTGTGAATAACATTTCCTCTACTTGGATAAACCAGCCCAGTTTAGTCACAGACAAAACGAATGCTAGGCTTCCTCATTTGTGCAGTCTGGGGAAAGATATGAAAAGGATTTGCCTTTCTGGCTGTGTCAATGCCCATCTTGAATCTTATACTCTTCATACGTGCCATGCCCAGTTGTTTTGACTTTGTCAGCTGGCGATGTGAGTGTGACCTGTACGTTCAACAGTAGGGTGCAAACCCACCTTAAGTTTCCTTGTATGGCCCAGCATAACAAAAGAAAGCCATACTTTCTACTCCCAAGTTAGTTTATACAGATAGTGGCTTACGGTGTCCTTAGGTGATTTCTTTGGGTCCAACTGTCTGTTGTTTTAACAGAGTAACAGCCCTGGCAGGAGAAGCAGCAAATAAGGTGTCAGGTAATTTGTGACACCTTTTTCAGAGTTTCCTGTCCTTTACATAATCCCCATGTCAGTAATCTGCACAAAAAACTCTGAAGTGCTTTGAAATCATTCACATTAGTGTGAAAGCTGAGGTCTGAGGGAATGGTGTTGATGGGGTGTGTTGGTATTTTTGTGCATTTCCCACATGCTTTTCTTGGATCTCTAGGGTAAGTGTCTGGAGAGGAAGATATTTTTTCTCCTCCTCCAGGCTGAGAACTGGTAGCGGGTTTACTGGTAGCTGAGTTAATTTTCCTCATATGCCAAAGCATCAATTTGCAAATGTTCCCATTGGGAACTCTACACTGTTCCCACTTCTAATCCCACTTCTGCAAATGAATTCTACTTGGCTTGTCACCCCAGACAGAAGTGCCTTCAGTTTGTTGAAACAAAGCCTATATTTTGTTCTGCAGGTAATTAACACATTCCACAGGACTTTTCCTTTTCTCTATCATGAAAATTATCCAGTTATCTAAATAACTTAGAGGAGGCTTTCAGGGAAAGGGGATAAGATACCTTTTTCTTGATATATCAGGTATTCTCAGTGCTAAAGTCTAGACACTGCAGTTCATGATTGTGGGAGGTTCCAGATAGCTATGTTCATAGCTCCCAAGAGAGATCTCTTTTTTTGAACTTCCCAGCAGGGGTGTCTTTGCCTTACTTCACACGTTGTTCTGTCAACATTTTTGCACTTGCTTACCTGTCCCTGCCACAATTCTTTGTCTCAGAGGTCAGGTTTCTATGCATTAAAAAACTATTTTCTCACAATTGCACATGTGTATTATCCTCCCAGTTGCTCTGTGATGCTCAATGCTATGAGCAAAATCATATCACAAAGGACTATATTTCAAGATACTGTTGTGCAGAAGCATTTGAGTGCTTTCCACCTTGTCAGTAGTTATGAACCTCCGCTTCCACATTGCTCCACTGGACTGGTCATCCACATCATGTCAAGCAGAAGTCATGCTAGTTTACCCTATTTCATCTCCAACCTCCAGATTTTCTGGAAAATAGCTGAAGACTCTGAGATATTGTAATAATATCCAGTAACTCACCAAAGATGTTTGAGGGTAAATTCCATCTACTTTTAGATCTAAATACAAGGAAGTAATAAAATCCACCATGCAGGGTTAAAAAAAAAAAAAAACAAACAGTGCCATCTTGTCCATCTCTTCCCAAATAACGTATAACCACTTAATTAATTTTAGTTTACTTTTCATATAGCCCTTACTAGTGAAATAGAAAAATACAAGCAATACTATGTGAAAGAAACGACACAATTGACTCAACTCATAAATTTCAAAAGTAAAACAAATCTTCACAAAGTAAACACTAATGAGGGCATGGCAGGATGCAGTGGTTGGATCTTATTTCCACTGTAAGGGCAATTAATTTTGATATTCTGAATTCCTGACTTTTGAAACTGAGATAGGACTTCTTCCTGGAACAAATTAAGGTCTTAGGGCAGGAATTAGTAAGTGAAGTTTTGTGTTTTGTGCTACTCAAATGTCAGAGTATGTCACCACAACAGTTTCTTCTAAAATTTAAAATCTGCAACTAGAAAACTATTCTAAGCAAACAATGGACATACTTTTAAAAGCTGTATCTACTAAAGAAAAGCAGTAAAGCCAAACTAATTTACAGGTTCTCATTTTTAACTTGATTCCATTGTGATAATTCAGGTCACAACGTGACACAAGCTCTTGGTTACACAACAGCAGCACATGGTAACTAGTGTTAAGACCTGCATCTGTCAGTCACAGGTGAACTAGTCATTGCCAAAAGATGCCCTCTGGAGAGAACTTAGGCTTTATATGAAGACAGGGAATCCTGTCATTTCCCTAATATCATTCACATTTATGGAGAAATGAGGATGTTCATGATGGAATCTAGACCAAGGAAAAGGAGTATCTGCTGATACTTAAAATAACAGAGATACTGTGAATTAAAATATGGACAGAAACCTTTCCCATGTTCCAACTTGTACAAACAAAACAAAATTTTAAATGGGAGAATGATAAATACGTTGTGTAGAAACAAACTGCAGGAAGGGATCAAGAAGTCTAGTCGCCTAGCTATGGCAGGGAAAGGAAGGTAACAGCATGTTGTAGAACGCAACCTGGAAACTACTTAAGGTTTAGCCTGATTCTTTCTTCTGAAAGTCTCTTTTAAAAGCTCTTTTGAAGAGGAAATTTTAGATTTAGTCATCCACTGCTGGTTCTTTTGTTATGTCACAGTATAAATAGTGTAAAAGTTCTCTTTCAGTTTAAATAGCTTTTCTCCACCAGTGGTATCTGTGGTATCCATCTGTGTTTGTAGAGAGCAATACTATGTCCTTTCAGACTTAGCAAAACAAAACTTTCTGTTTCCCATATTTTTTCTTTTGGATCCTGTTGTTAGCTCTTCACTGAAGCTCTCCTGGCTTTAGTTCATCTGTATCAGGCATTGGGGACGAGAAAGGCAAACACTATTTCAGATCAGTTTGCTGTTGTGCATTAAACATGCCTCTTTCTTCAAAGGCTCTCCTGTGAAGTATGCTGGGATACTCCCTTGTATCAAGGGGACATGTTTCTTTTTCTCCAGTTGTTGTGTGATAATAAAAAGTCACTGACAAAGTCTAAGGTATTAAAAAGGCATATAGCTAGTTCTGTACTGCAAGATATTTAAAATGTAGTGTGACACCAAAAGTCAAGATGAAGGTTAAATTAAGTTTACAGTTCAATTTAACAGATTTAGAAGCTGATTTTGTTATGACCACAACAAGTTTTTTCTTTATCATATTCAGACTGATTTAAATTAGTTTAGCTGAATAGGAGCAAGGCAAATTACAGAATATAGCTACCATTGGAAGAGAATAAAATGAGAGAGAATAATGACTAACCAGAGTCAGCTATCAGTAAACTGGATACACAGGTTACTTAAAGCTGTTTCCTTTTACTCTTCCTGCAGACATGCATACCATGCAGCTGCGCTTTTTTCAGTCTTATAAACACTGGTAAATTGTACAGAAAGCAGAGAGTTACTCTAGAGGGCATTCAAGGCAGTGTGGAAGAAAGCACAGAGAGAGGTCAGTGGGTAGTGGTGCAAAATTATAAAGTGTCACTTATACAACCTTATAATGAAAAAAAAAATGTACTGGAATTCCTGCAGTATTTTTTTAAACTTCAGATTGTGAAACATTCTACGTGTCTTTAAGTAAAATATGATCCAGTGATAAAATACAATAGTGAATTGCTGTTTTTCAGCCTGCTTTCAATGTTTTCTTTACCTTTGCATGTAACTGGCTACTTAGAACCACACATTACCACCCACTTTCTAGGCTGGTATCAACTACATAATGAGAATGTCCTTGCAGGGATCTTTGGTTGAGAGACCATATTATTTCCTTTACTGGCTCATCCCCAGCGATGTGTTTGCAAAACATTCCAGTTCATTTTTAGGCACAGAATCCATGTTCTTATATGGATGTGACAATCTTTACTTTATAAAGATGGCATGAATACATATTACTGAATGAAAAGATTTTTTTGTGGTTATTCAGAATGCCACTGAATATCAGAAATCTAGACATCAAAAAAAAAAAATCCCATGTTTTTGCATATTTTAAACTCCACTGAAAAAATGGACATCCTCTCTCAGTCTTTCAGCCTACTCCTGAAATAATAATGAAGTTGGTGCTGAATCCCACCATTTCACTGCTAACAAAAATCTCAGTAAATTCAGTAAGAATTTGGATTTTATGCATTTTGTCTCTATTATGTCAAAATGTCTTAAATGTTGCCTACTGTCAAGGTTGAAATGCCAACTGAGAAGATACTTCTTTATAGAGCCATCTGTAAAAGAAACTCAACATGATCAGTTTTGAGGTTTATCAGTCATTTGGAAGAGTTCTTATTTATTTTTGCGATTTTGTGCACCAGCTGCATAAGCTTCCCTGGTGGTAAAGCAGGCCAGGGATGAAAATGGTCCAGGGTTCATTTTCTCTCTTTTTTGTCTTTGGTTGGTTTCCAAAATAAGTACATGAGGTAACAGACCTCTAAGTCCAACCCCGTTCCTAACTGCTAGTTCTGCCACAACTCAAGAGCTACAATAAATCAAGAACCATCACCCCTCCACCAGAATGAGGATAATGGCTGTTAAGCACTGCTACACAGGTGATATTTCCAGTTTGGGCTGAGAGTTCTGTCCATACCAGCAGTGCTGGTTTTGGAGCATAATGCAAAAACTTCAGTGTAGTAACACCTTGGCTGCACGTATAGAGTTAAAACCTTGAACACTTCAAGCAGCTGCAGCTCCCCCCAGGCCCCCTGCTCCTGCGTGGGCTCCTCTCCACGGGCTGCAGCTCCGGCCCGGGGCCTGCTCCTGCGGGGGCTCTCCATGGGCCGCAGCCTCCTCCAGGCCACATCCACCTGCTCCACCGGGGGCTCCTCCACGGGCTGCAGCGTGGAGATCTGCTCCGTGTGGGACCCGTGGGCTGCAGGGGGACAGCCTGCTGCACCAGGGGCCTCTGCACAGGCCGCGGGGGAACTGCTGCTGCCTGCCTGGAGCACCTCCTGCCCTCCTGCTGCACTCACCTGGGGGGCTGCAGGACTGGTTCCTTCATATTTTCTCACTTCTTTCTCCTAGCTGCTGTAACACAGCAGTTTAGTTTCCCCCTTTCTTCAATATGCTTTCCTAGAGGCGCAATCAGCACTGCTCATGGCTCGGCTCTGGCCAGCAGCAGGTCCCTTTTGGAGCAGCTGGAGCTGGCTCTGATCTGACATGGGACAGCTGCTGGGCTCTGCTCACAGAGGGCAGCCATGCAGACCCTCACTACCAAAACCTTACCATGTCAACCCAATACAACATGTCTTTGTTGGATGAGTGACCATAATACATCTTCTGGACTTACAAATCTGTACGCCCTTTTGTTGAGTTTTCTGTGGTATGAACCCTGAGGAGTCCTGATGATTTTGAGATGTCCCTTCCAGCCTCACTGATTCCACAATTCTGTAAAGTACTTTTTGCAAATTGCAGCTGCAACGAGAGCAATCTCTGTCTTCTCATCTTCTACACTTCTCCTGGACAGCTTAATCTATTAACTGATATCAGATTCTTTCCATTTGCAAATAAATAGGCTTACCTATGGCTTTGATTAAAAGAGTAGTTTAATACAGCATCTTGTAGAGAAGGGCAAGTTTCAGGAACTATATCTCCCCAATTCCTAGTCTCAGAACTGATGGAAAAGCTCGTGACGTAGGTGAAATCATCATTTGTCTCTTTCACCATGACCCACCTCAGAGAATTTGGAAAAAGAAGAGCAGGGGCCCTCCCTGTAAAAGCTAAATAAATTCTTCTTCTAAAAGAAGTCTTCCCTTCAAAACATTCATATTTGTGCAAACTTCTGACAGTTCTTTAAGGCATCTGGATGGCAGCTGCACTTTATTTTGTTTGTTTGTTTTCACCCCAGTTTTAAAAAATAAATAACCATTTGATGTTACATGTCTTCTTAGGGTCTCCCTCTCCCCGGTCACTGTTGTAATAATATTGGTTTTAAGAAAGGAGGAAATTTACTTCTTTCTTCCTGGCTGATTTTTGTTCTATATTATTTTTTATTGTTATCAAGGGTGTGTACAGAAATAAGTCTGTGGAGCAGGCATGGGGAGATATAATGCCTTCAGTGTTTGAATCTGGGACAAACACTGATGCCTGGTGACAGGAGTATCAGTCTGAGAACAAGTTCTGTCAGCTGTGAAGAACCCTTTCAGATAATTATTAGCTGGAAAGACAAACAAACAAACAAACAAAAAACAGTGCAATAGAAAACTCGTGGTGTCACAGTAAATCTGTTTCCTTGGGAGATCTATTGGGTGTTCTGGACTCTTACCCAACCATATTTGAGTGACCAGTTCAGTGAACAGCTTCTTGCAAAGTCTGATGATATTAATTCTGCTTGACTTTCCACCCTTCCTGTTTCTCCCACAAAGTCACAGAAGGATTGAGTATTTGCAGGGATAGCTTTTATACCTGACTAATTCACTCACCACTAAAATTCTTTATTTTACTCTTCAAAGGGGAGTGCAAATTCTTGGCAAACTCGAATGAGGAATTTGCTCATGACTTCGTTTTGCAGTGAGCCTTCTCCTACCCTGAACTGCAATGAAAATACTACTCAAGTTGATAGAGAGGGAACTAACTCATTTGCAGACACAGTTTGTTTAAAATGCCTTTTGACGTTTTTCAGTGTGTTCTTTAATGTTATAAAGATGGGGATATAGAGATAGATAGGCCCATGTTGTGCCTCTAAGACCAACACAGCCTTGCTGAAGGCTCTGAACAAAGCTCTTCCTCTGAATAAAATTACTTTAGTGTCAGAGCATGGCTTCTGTTTGTGTCAGAAGACTGGTTGCCACAGTGATAGGATAACTCAGTTTTGTCAAAACCCGTAAGTGTCAAAATAATCTCAGCAGATCCACTCTTACTTTGGCCTTCTGATTTTCAAGTGATTAGTGGATTAGAGAGCTCGTTCTAGGTCCCAGTACTGAGTTTAGTAGTCTGATAGATCTTGCAGAAGGAGAGTTGTTCAAAAGATATTTTCAGCATCAAGTCTTAAGAGGTTTGAAAAATCTGGAAGAACTTCAAATATGCATCTGAACACACTGTACAATTCATGGTGCCTTCCTCAGTTATCCTTTGTTCGGGAAGCATAAGTGATGCCTCACAGGCTCTCTACATTTGCTCCTTCCTGGGTACTTTGTTTTGCATTGTAGAGGTAATCCAGCTCCTAGCTAAATAGCTAGACACATGCAAACATACAAGAATTTGGGGTATTAAAAAGCTTTCGTTAAATGAAACAAAGTGCTTCTTGGTTCATTTAAAAATAATCATGGTGCTTGATTTACATATACTTTGGAACATCCTCAGAATAACTGTTCCAAATCTATAATTTCAGCTACTGCTTCTGGCACAGTCAGATTTAATTGGGTTAAAAAATGTAATCCTAGAAGTATAAACTCTAAATCTTTGCACATTCCTGGCATTCCAAAAACATGCATACTTTCATAATTCAGCTTTTGTAAGATCAGGCCCAGAGTGCCCTTCTTGCCCACTGGCTTGGAAAAGAGTTGAAGGCCCTTACCATATCATTGCAACAGGGAAGTGAAGGAATTCAGAGCAACCCTGGAGAACCATTAGAAATAAACTCATTCATTTGCTTCAGCTTTTGAGATTGTATATGTATATTTCAATTAAAGTCCTCCCTGCTACAACTGCCATTTCAAAACTGCAGTATTAAAAGTCTTGACCACGTCTTAGGTCTGTTGTCTTCAAGTCTGTATAGAAATGGGGTATGCGTTTACTGACTCTCTAAAGCAAGTATTTTAGTGAAGAAGCATGATATTTGATGCCCCTGATGTGGATATAGATTGAAATGGGAAGCTTACAGAGTTGATTGTGCCCTACAAAACTCCATGATCACTGTATTTCCCCATGTCCATTCAGGTTTGCCAACCTTCAAACTAAAAGTAACCAACGGTAATATGGCTAGATCAGGGAGGTTGAAGGATCTGTGAAATCTCAGCATTTCCGTGTAATATCAAAAATGGTAGCTTTACTGCATTTTTAAGTTCTTCCTCTGAGTTAAACATGCTGCATGTACTAATTTGTATATAGACTGTTATTAATGGTATATATATAATGAATCACAGAATGGTTTGGGTTGGAAGGGACCTTAATGATCACCTAATTCCAATCCCCCTGCTATGGGCAGAGACACCTCCCACTTGAGCAGGTTGCTCAAAGCCCCATCCAACCTGGCCTTGAACCCTTCCAGGGATGGGGCATCCACAGTGTCCCTGGGCAACCTATGGCAGTGCCTAACAATCCTCACAGTGAAGAATTTCTTCCTTATATTTAATATAAACCTACCCTTTTTTAGTTTTAAACCATTTCCCTTTGTCCTGTTAACACACTCCCTGATAAAAGGAGCAGAGTGAATTGAAAAGTCAGTGAAGTGTGTCAAAGGAGAACTGAAGTCTTGGCCTCTAAAGTACTGGCACACTGCTGACACAATGGGCTGGATGGCAAATAAAGCAGTTTTACTGGAAATATACCTTTCACATATACCTTCCACACTTTGTCTGACCTTTCTGTTTACTTACCTATATGAATTTCTGTATTTTTTTTTTGTTCCTGTTTTTTTTTGTATCCTGTAATTATTGCTAGACTCCATGATTTTATTGTCTGCAATGTCTGATGCTACCACATATGTGAAGAGCATTTTCTGCAGTGGTTTGTAAAGCTGCTCCCAAACCAAATTTTACATGAAGGATTGTCACCAGGTTGACAATAAACAAAACATCCCAAAAGTGATACAGTAGGAGCTGTCATAGAACAAATGAACTTTTTGCCCTCTCAGATGAACAGTGGCTTCTCTTGTTTTTATATGGTACCTGATAGCATTGTGACACTTCTTGAAAAAACATTATCATAATAATGATTAATTCTGTTAAAGATTACATGGAGATCATAAAGATTGCTGGACTGCAGCTCTGGAGAGAGGCACCTGGGGGGGATAACCCCAAGCACCAGTACAGCTTAGGAGCTGACCTGCTGAAAGCAACCTTTCAGAGAAGGACCTGGGAGTCCTGGTGAACAGCAGGTTAACCATGAACCAGCAATGTGCCCTTGTGGCCAAGAAGGCCAATGGTATCCAGGGCTGCATTTGGAAGAGTGTTGCCAGCAGGTCAAGGGAGGTGATCCTCCCCCTCTACTCAGCCCTGGTGAGGCCCCACCTGGAGTGTTGTGTCCAGTTCTGGGCTCCCCAGTACAAGAGGGACATGGAGATCCTGGAGCGAGTCCAGACGAGGGCTACGAAGGTGATGAGAGGACTGGAGCACCTGTCGTATGAGGACAGGCTGAGAGAGCTGGGCCTGTTTAGCCTGGAAAAGAGAAGACTGAGGAGAGACCTCATCAATGTGTATAACTATCTGAGGGGAGGGTGTTGGGAGGATGGAGCCGGTCTCTTTTGAGTTGTGCCCAGCGACAGGACGAGAGGCAACAGGCACAAACTGAAGCACAGGATGTTCCGGCTGAATATGAGAGGGCACTTCTTTACTGTGAGGGTGACAGAGGACTGGCACAGATTGCCCAGAGAGGTTGTGGAGTCTCCTTCTCTGGAGATACTGAAAAGCCCACCTGGATGCCACCCTGCACAATGTGCTCTGGGTGATCCTTCTTGGCAGGGGGGTTGGACTAGATCATCTTCAGAAGTCCCTTCCAACCTCGGCCATTGTGTGATTTTATGATTCTGTGAAAGAACTTGCCTCATTATTATTTACTTAATAGTTCAAGGGAAGTGATCTTCCCTGTTACTGTCAGAAGGAATTGAAAATTATCACTTAAAGGTGAATAAGAATATGACCTATAATTTTAGTATTTTGGAAAGAAAAAGGAAGATGGCCTGAACAATTGAAGTTTGCCTATGAAAATGCACCAACCTCTGCCAATGAGTCTTTATCCTTCTCTCCTGATGGCAGGAGAGTTCATATTTTAGACCTTTTCAGCTTTTTGTTTCTCAGCTAAGACTGCTGAATGCCAGTTACTGTCTGTCCTGAAGGTAGCTGGATTACATTCTTAAAACATCTCGAAAGACTTTACTTTTCACTAACTTGAAAGACAAAAAATGAGGTTTTGTATATGAATTCAGTATTTTGTATGAAAATGTAGGCACTCTTTCTCTATTTTAACCATAATATAAACCAGCACAGAAAACAATGTAGGTTTTGGCATCTGTGTCATGTTAGTTTTGAATGATGAATACATACCAGGTTTGGGAATTACAAAAGCTGCTTGTGTGGTATATTACAGTTTTTCCAGTGTATCTCCAAGTACTTGAGCTGTCCATGTCCTAAATTCTCTGTTCTCCTTGGCATTTCCCACTGGGATTTCCCACTAAGCACAAGGAATCTTCCCTTGGGATTCATCTCCCCAGAAGTATATCACTACATGATAAAAATGGAGGGCTACAGGGAAAAGTGAGACATCATCTTATTTAGAGCTGTTCTGAAACAGAATCAGATATTCTTGCAACTACACGACAAATAGTTTTATGAACTATTCTCCAAGACCTTCAAGAGATGCCATAGCATACTAAAATACAGTGGTTTAACACATTTTGATTAGAACAGTTTTTTTAATATCAAACCAATCACACTATTGATGTAGTCTTGTTCAATAATTTCTAATAAAGGTAGGGTATGATATATACAAGCAAATGAAAAAGTTCTGTGTTCAATTTTTAACACTTCTTACATGGGTTCTCCCATATAGTTGTGTCTTTTTTTTTTTTTTTGTTATTGTTTTTTTCCTTTGGATCAAATTCAGTTATCTTTGGAATACTATGTCATTTTTAATAGTCATTACAGGTGTTAAATAAGATTCATATTTAATAAGAAACTGCAATATGATTTTTGACACAATCTGTTTAGAGCACACAACAATTCACTTAATGCAGTTTCTTATTTCCACACCAGCCATGAGCAAAATGTTGAGAATGGAAAAAAAAGAAGGAAGGAAGGAAGGAAGGAAGGAAGAAAGGAAGGAAGGAGGAGAGAGAGAGAGAGAAAATTATTGTCAAATATGCCCAAAGGAAATTTGCTTCCTTCCCCTATAATTGATAGTTGGCTTATTCAATGAGTAGTGAGGTCCTGAGCTTTATTCACATTTTACGCAAGAGAGGGTATTTGTACAATACATGTAATGCCTTTTTGTGAGTAGTCTAATGCCATTCTCTTTCAGTTAGTCCCGTGGTAAGAGTTTTGTAATATATAAGGGATTATTTGTAAAAAAATGCTTGCTTTTATGTATTTCTTAGTTCCAACATCTTTAAATGAATAGCCTTTTGATTTTGTCAGATGTATCTTTCATCCCATATTACAGGAAAGAGTAAACAAACAAACGAATTAACTTTCCCCGAACTGTTCAAATCACACCCAGACATGATCTTTTACTGTTGTTTTTTTTTTTTCCCATTTCCATTTCTACAATTTCTGGTTTCATTTGAAGGTATATCAAGTTTCTTGATATAGCCACAATCTGTTGGTGATGTAATAGGCTCAGTACTGTGTTGCTACAGTACAACACAGCAAGGAGCAGAATATCTTCCTATTCCAAACTGGTGGGAACCTCATATACTCACAGGTGCTTAAAGTCTTTGTGACCATATTTGTGATGAATTCTCAGTCTAAACAGAAAAAGCAAAACTTCCCACAAGCCCTAGTAGTATAGCTCACAATCATTGCAATATCCCACAGCTTCTACTGAAAACTAACCTAGCAGTCATTTAATAGGATCATTACAGTCTCAAAATTTTGATTCATAACCATTATATTTAAAGAAGTTGTTTTGCTTCTATTTTTCTCATCTGCACCCTGTGATATTACCTCTCTCCTTTACAGGATGTAAAGCTAAAACCCAGATGCTCAGAGTCCAAAGATACCAAAAACTTTGGCTTAGGTGGTGGTGACCACATAAAAGCTTTAAGTTTTTCCCTGTTTCATGTGGCTTTTTACTAGGCTGGACAATAAAAGCTGTGGGATGAGGCTGAGTAGCACATCCAAACTTACTTTAAAAAAAAGGGGGAAAAAAAGCAGGGATGCTAATGAGAAAAAAAAAAAAAGTGAGTTTAGCTGAGTATATTTTCTGATCTTTTTTTTTTTCCTTATACAATAAAAATAAATAAATACAATAAAAGTAGTTAATCATCAAATCATCATTACCAATTTTAGGGATGTAACTTTAGGAAGAACTTTGGCCTACATAATTAACAGAGATGGAACTGTATTGATAGATGAGTACAAGAATGTATTGGTAGGCAAGTATTTTAGCTTTAGTTTACAAAACTGATCTTCAAAAGTGATTAATTCTTAGCCGGTAAATCTGTGAATGAAGAAATGGCTAAGGGAACAGTAGATGTGTAAGAATTTGTGGTCTGAGCAGGAATACTTGGTCAGACCAATTGCCCTCTAACTCACACTCTCACTCCAACAGTGGCTTCAGGCACATGTGTAGGCCAAAGTACATAAATTCAGTAAACATATGTACTGGGTCTGGCTGGGATGTTAACTTTCCCTGCAGCAGCCCATACAGCGCTGTGCTCTGCACTTGTAGCTAGAACAGCAGTGGTATCACACCAGTGTTGTGTCTGCTGCTGAGCAGTGCTGGCACAGCATCAGGACTCTCTCTAACCCTCCGAGGGGGTGGGCAAAAAAAGTGAGAAAGGAACATCAACAGGGCAGCTGACCTAAACCAACCAAAGGGATATTCCATACAATATGTCTACAACTTCCTCACGAGGGGGAGTGGAGAGGCAGGTGACCTATTCTCCATTATCATCAGTGATAGGACCCGCGGGAATGGTGTTAAGCTGAGGCAGGGGAAGTTTAGGCTGGACATCAGGAAGAGGTTCTTCACCGAGAGGGTGGTCGCACACTGGACCAGGCTCCCCAGGGAAGTAGTCACTGCACCAAGCGTGTCTGAATTTAAGAAGCGATTGGACTGTGCACTTTGTCACATGGTCTAAACTTTTGGGCAGACCTGTGCGGTCTCAGGAGTTGGACTTGATGATCCTTATGGGTCCCTTCCAACTCGGGATATTCTGTGATTCTATATGATGTCACACTCAGCAATAAAAGGTGGAAAAATGAAGAAGAGGATAGGGGTGGGCTCTCGTTGCGAAAACGTCTGTCCTCCCAAACACCGGCGACGTACGTTGAGACCCTGCTTCAAGGACATGGTCAAGCATTGCTCATTTGTGGGACGTAGAGAGTGATTTCTTTCCTCTGCACTTCCACACAGCCTTTACTTGTTTTGTTTTGTTTTGTTTTCCCCCTCCCTTTTCCCCTTTCCCTTTTTTTCCCTTTAGTTAAATTGTTTAATTAATAATAAACTTTCCTTAATAATTATTTTTTCCCTTCAATTAAATTATCCTTATCTCAACCCATGAGTTGTTGTTTCCTTTACTTCTTCCCCTCCTCTTCTAAGGAGGGGGAGTGAGAGAGCGGTTGTGGTGTTTAGCTGGCTAGCACGGTAAAACCACCACAACATACAATGAAGCATCCCTGGAGCAATCTCCCGGTCTGTCACAACTTGTGATTCTGTGACTTCTTGACAGTGCATGGTATATTTGTAACCATCCGTGGATTTCGATGCCTTGAACTTTTTTTTTTTTAGAATGTTTTGTAATCTGCCTTTGTTTTGCCTCCTTTTGGCTGGCCTGTTTGCTGTTTGTCTCTTGGATCATTTCTAAGGTAAGTTTCTTATCTGTTCTAAATATACAAGGTGCTGCTCCTCACCTCATTCAGAGACTTTTCAAAGTCACTTGTGAGACATTTTCCAAAGTTTTGCGCTCTGCATAATGAACAGTTCAAAATACAGTAAAGTGTTTCTGTGCAGCTCCATAAACTTAAGAGAATGTTAGGTTTGTAGTCTAAGACAGTGCCCAAAGGCCCTCTGCTATCACTAGAGAACAACAGAAGCTTCTGGATGGTGATTCATCCCATTTATTTCAGGCATCCATTTTTGGCTGGAGTGAGTTGCCTGTTGGAGGGCCTTGTCCCTCCCTGAAGGAGGAGTCTGGATGGCCAGCTTTGACAGGCTGTTCCACTTTCACAAGGGTTCCATAAATCCCAGCGTAAGAGCTCATAAACAGTATTTACTTTGAAATTCCATAATTTGGAAAGGCATTGTAATCTGAAAGCAAAGGAGGAATCAGTTAATGAAGTAACAATGAACAAGTGTATTAGCACACTTCCAAGGGGCTTCCAAAGGCTGAATGAATAAGGCAGGCTGGCAGCAGAAACATAACCCTGGAATACAGAAGTCTGGCTGGGGTCTGGCTTCAGATCAGACTCAAATACTCCTCCAGAGGGTCGTTCTGGTCAGGTGTTCTGCTAAGAGAGGAGAAATACTAGAAGAGCTGCAAAAGTGGGCATATGAAACATAAAGCATTTTGTTCTTACCATGTAGCCTGTGTCTGCTATCCTTAACGCACAACTGAAAAGCACTGTTTGCTGTAGCTTTCTCTGTATAGGCTGCATGACTTGGGCGAAGTCTGAATGGTTCAATGACTGCTGTTGGTACAGATACTGATACAGAGATGAATTCTCTGAAGGTCTAGCAATTCAGAACTGTTTTGTTGTGGTCCCATACAAATCTCCAATTTGCTAGGACATTGCATACATTTTCCTTTAGATGCACTTAATTAGGCTACAAAACTGTCAACTGACCCAAAACTGTCAACATGGATTTCAATGTGAGTGTCAACAGAGGGACTAACAGGGTTTTAGCTTTTCCTTTAGCAGTGACCCATGTGTTTGCTTTTCAAATATGAAACCATCGTGCAGCTGCATTGCTCCCAGTCCCCTGTTTGGACTGGTCTGTTTCCCACCATGAATTGTGTATGTTGTTTATATGTATAATCAGAGCTTCCCACACTGTGGTTCATTCATGAAACCACATGATGATCCACTGAGTTCTTGCTTGTGGTGCATGTAGAACAACTCTGGCTTTCCTTGTTTCCAGCTGTTAGTGTAGGTGTGTCACAACTAACAGGAAAAGCCTGGGGTCCTGTAAAAGCAGCTGAAAACCAAGGAGCATGGAGATTTTAACTTCTTCAACCAGGGATTGCTGCTGCACTGGCACCAAGGCTCAACAACAGGACCTGTTTGCTAGTAAGGTGATTGCACCTCATGACAAACTCTTGACAATCATACAAGTTTGTAGTCACCATTGCTCATCCCCGCTTGACAGTCCTTATTGCTTTTTCAGGTGAGTGCTTTCCTGCATATCAGATATCAGTCAGATCTGTCTAACTGATAATGTTGTCATACCTTTTTCCAGCTGATGTTTTAATCTGAATTCAGCTGACATATATTGAAATGAACAGCTGGGTCAGGGGTATGTCGCTTAACCTCCACTAACAGAAGTTATCTTTGTTGAATGGATTCGTTGAATATTTCTTTTAGCACTGTGTATGAAGTGTCCATGAATATGTGGACAGAGAACACCCAGTTTGAAATTTTCAGGCAAACCTTTTTATGTTTTGTTTTATTTTGTTTTTCTTTTTAAACACCGTGCTTTTCAACAATTCAGGCATGATTGATGTTGTAAAGTGATGAATCACAATGCAATATGTGAGCCATATTAAGAACTAATATCCCAAAGAACAGTGGAAAACCAATCAGGAAAACAAAACATTTTTAAAAATTACTATTTTCAAAGACTGGATAATGTATGCACTCAAGATTTTAGTATAAATGTTATGACATGATTTGCTTGTGTGTGCATGTATTTTATCCTCACCCAACAATTATTTTGATGGTATTAGGAATAAAAAGAAACAAAGCTGTTCAATCACTAAACTGCATGTACTCTCAACAAAAACATGAAGTCTTATGACCAGAAGTTTGAAAATGTACCTAGTCATGTTAATATCTCAGTCGTCATTGCACATCTCTTCCTTCACCAACCAGCTGTCCCTCAAACCCACAGTGGGCATTGTATCAAGTTCTTTGGTGATTCCTGTTGTATGATTCTGGTGAGGGTTGAGCACTCTTGATATTGGGTCTGAGTGAATTACCTAATTTCTAGTGTTTTACAACTCAGTGGTAGGATTTCTGTATGGCACGAATGTGACCCTGAAGGTAGTAAACTGATATGGGTTTTTAGAAACCTTTATTATAACGAGAGACTTCTTAAATGCTCCTCCAGAAATGACCCTCCAGATTTCTTGCTCCTGTGTTATATTAAGGCGGGATGAAGGAATGGGTTATACAGAGGGTCACTGATAGGTGAGTTTACTTGGGACTGGTGTAATTCTAGTGGCCATAACTAACAGGGGGAACACACAAAGGCATTATGAGTGCCCCATGTGTATAACTACAACCATAAGTTACTTTTCTGGGCCAGCATGGGACATTTCTAGATAACAATATAATTGAGCTGATGATACATATATTTCCAAATTCCACTCTTTTTGGCTTTTAGCTCTTTCTTAAAAATGATGGCAAAATAGACATTCTGAATAGAGCAGAAATCTTCAAAACAGAACTCAGAAAAACTAGGCTCCGTTTCAAAGTTAATATCCTGGCCAGACTTAAGGGAAGGCTTGTCAGGGTTTGTGCATCCAGCTCAGCCAATTCATGCTTCCAGATGGAAATTCGTTTTTTGGTTTTGTTTGATGATCTCGGACAGGTCAGAAATAAATATCTTATCTATGTTTTGTCTCGTGTTCTGAGTTCATTCAAGCAAGAGGCTGTTAAGGGCAGCAGATCTATGTAAAAAAAGAAGCAAGGGGTGCAGATAAGTACAAACTGAAACCACCTTTATTGTCAAAACTCAGACGTAGTCCTTGAAAAGAAACAAAACAAAACAAAACAAAACAAAAACCCACAAAACTATACTGAAACAGCCACAGCTTCATTTATTACATAAAATTCTACTGTACTCAAGATTACTTCAGCTGGGCATTATTAAATACAAACCAGTTAAACATATATGTGTCTGCATGATAGTGGGAATTTCATTGCCTGCTCTGAGATATTTGTAACCTGGAGACCACTTGCCAGGAAAGTAATAAAATTTATAAATCTCTCTATATATTCCAGATCCTGCAGTGGGTTGTCCAGCCATGGTGTATTTTGAACTGAAGGAACCGAGCATTTGCCTGGGTAAAAATGCAGCTTCCAGCTACTGTCATTCCTGACCTTTGCCTTCTGCCTCTGTATTCTGCTATCAGTTCTTCCTGCATTACAGCACTGTCTCAGCAGCAACTTGATTGTGCTTTATGTGGGGAGGGGGGCAGCACACAACTTTTTAGCTTATAAGTGTCATCTTGCTTATAAATTTGGGATGTTAGGATGAGGATGGCATTTGACAAACGCCGAAATTAATAGCAACTCTGGTTTGTGAACGTGTCCCACAGAGGACAATGACATTGGCAACAGCTACAGAAAGAGAAAAGAAGAGACTAATTGGAGGAAATCTCTTGTTTTACCCCAGAAATGCAGTTGAAGCCCAAAGCTGGGAAATATTGCATTAAATTTTGCTATTCCTTGTTTTCCTGGGGAAATGGTGTAAATTCCCCTTAGAAAAGAGCACGTAACTGACTAGTGGACCTAGTTTATTTGACCACAGAAGGGCTCCAGCACATAAAAGGTTTCAGTGAAGTAATATGCTCCTATAAATCCACATGAAAGGGAAATGATAGCATATTTGGATCCAGTATAGAAAACCTAGATCATGCGTAAAGTATCTCTCACTGCAGCTCAAAATGAAGAGATAGCAGCTAAGATATGAGAGTGTTTCAGGTTTCCAGAGGCTTGTTCCACTGACAATCCTGTATCAATTGGTGAGAGGGGCGCCGGCCTTTTTCACAGACAAAGTGTCATCTCTCAGTTTAGTAAACTCTGCTTTCCCATCACATACATTCTACAGCTTCCCAAACTATGCTAAATCTACTTGTTTGTTTATTTATTTATTTATGCATATCAGTTTATATTTTTCCTTCTGAAAAGGCTGGGATAACCAGAACCCTAGTTTGTCTGTTTACTTGACCTTAGTTCCTTTCAACTTTGCACAACAGCAAACTTCAGGACTCATAGCAGTTCTTTATACATGCTCTTTGCTGAATAAACACATAGGCTTCTCCCATAATGCCACACCTCACCTCACAGCTCTTTTGCAGTAACAAACTACCTTGGTTCTTGCCCTTCACTTTTCTTTTCATAGAAACCCTGCTGTTAGTTCTGCACTGCCTTTGTCAGTACAGGCACTGGGGTTGCAAGCTGTGGGAGATCCATTATTTTCCCCGGCATATATAGTTATTGGAAAGGCCAGCTGGCCTCAGTATGCTGGCTATATGATATCCAGTGTCTGAGAGCAAGAGACACTGAGTACACAAATGCACGGCATGGCAGGAAGATAGAGAAGAAACTGTTAACAACTTCTTCCTGTCAGCAGAAGGGTGGTCTCTAGAAAATACTTTTTATGATTTGTTTTTGAAAAGAGCCAATTCAGTTGCTTTTCAAACAGATGAACAAAATCAGAAATTAAAGGATTTTTACACTGAGAGAGAATACATAGGTTTAAAACAACTAGTTTTATTGTAAAGCATGCATCAGACTCATTCAGAAAGAGAACACCTTTTGTGAGGAAGGTATATTCTTGATTTTTAATCCTTCCTCACATAACAAATTTCACTGAAGACAGTGTTACCTTCCTTAAATGACTAAGGGGAAAGCTCTTAGGATACAGATAGGTCTCATGCTTACTATGATGTATAAGCACAATCACCTTTTGCTTTTGTACCAGTGGAATCACCACGTTGTAGTCTCAGAGCAATTGTAACTGAAACTGAAGCAGAACTGCCAGCATGTAAAGCAACTCTTCCACTATCAGCGTGTTTTGTGCTCACCTGTCAGGAAAACATGTTTGATTTTGTTACAGTCCTAAATAGCAGGACGAGGAGTAGAGGGGGAATACTACATATCTCTGCATTTTCAAAGGGAGGGAAAACAGATAGGAGATGCATGTCAGCTGCTCAATATTTTAGTAAGTTATGGTTGGTTTCTTTCTCTCTTTAAATTGTGTGCATTTGTCTGACCCCAGCAAGTGGTGTGATGTGCTTTCACCATATGCTGCTTAAACTAACAGTTGTCTTTGGCAGGTAGTATAACTGCTTGGGCTCTTTTATATGTCTGGGGTTCTTGTTGTGGTCAGCGCTTCGAGTATAGCCCAATGATCTGAGGAGAAAACATGGAAATGAAATGATTTTTTCCAGTAGTGAACAAATGGGCTTAGTAGTTATTAATTTTTACTAGCACTTAAGGCTTTCATTAGAACTTTGAGGGGCCACTGTTAACATTGTTGATGTCCCCATTGTAAAAAAAAAAAAAAAAGTCTTTAGAATTTACAATTTGGCTTCTCAAAATGATATTCAAATCCAAGTTCATTTCACATTTCATGTCTCTGTAAAATTGTGCTAAATATATAATTTTTACAGTGGCATTTGGGATTGATTTTCAGAGACTTTTGTTGCAGCTTCTGCTGCTGGACTCCATAACAAACATTTTTGATATTTTAAAATTAATTTTTAAGGGGTTGGTCCTTTAAAAATTTATTTTGGAAATGGTAAGTCTTTTTATAACCAAAAGACAGTAACCCTTTTCATGCCGGCATTTTGGACAGCGTCAAATTAATATTAACTCTTCTTAGACTTCCTGTCCTCATAAACCTGAAAGAAGACCTTGGCAGAAATGCATGAGCTCTCGGTGGTGATTGTATCATGACTTGGTGTCACTGGAGGTACAGCTCACACTAGAGCCAGCAGGAGCAACAGTTCAGTTCAGTGTAACATGTTTTTAATAGAGGGAACTAGTATGTGAAAGCCTTGGGCATTCCTTCCTGTGCCCCAAACTCCAGTCCATGTGTACAGATAAAGCAGTTGTTTCATTGTATGAATGACCTTAGTGCTGCAATACAGTCCGAGTTAAACACATTTTGTGCAACATTCAGGAAAGGAAAGAAATCAGTAGAGTAACAAGAAATGCATTATAATTTTAGAAATCAGATTGCTGAAGAGCTGATTACTTGATGCTAGTTCCTCTTTAAAGAAGGAGAAAAAATGATTCAGAGCCATAAAATGTTTTGGTCAGATATTTATTAGTCTAGTTGCAAAGTGGTAAAACTACAAGTGAGCAAAAGCCCATGTTAGTATGATATATTATAAACATCAGTGAAACAAAAATAACCTGATCCAATCGTCGCTAAAATACATGGAAGCTTGATTGTGAAAGGAATTGGACATAACTTAGAAGAAAAGAACAGATATCCCTGTGCACTTTTCAGAATCCAATGGGATTCCATGAATAAAGCTGGGCTAGGCTGTGTCCTTTTGCACTCAGCCCAGAATCTGTACTGCTGTCCTGAAAATAAGTAGAAGCTAAACATAAAAAGGTTGTTCATACCAGTACGGTGGTCTCATTAGCATTAGCCATGCTGAAAAATTTATAGACTAATCACATGTAACTAAGTAATTATTTTAGCTGCAAAGAGGTAACAATCCAAGTAATAGGATAAAAGACTTAATAAAATATTTAAGCACATAGCTAGTGCTCTGCTGAATCAGAGACAAGTTTCAGTTTTATTTTCTGAGCAGTATTTAAATGAACAATTATGCCGTGAACACAGATAAGATATAGTTGTATTTGCCTGCACATTGCAAAAAAATCGCTTCGATCAGAGACATATCTTTGGGCACTTCATGTATACATATGAAAAAACAACTCTTGAAAAAATACTAATAGTTGTAACTATTTAAAAGAGGGGCTTGGGGACTGATACCCTTTACTTTAGCTTGTTGCTGTTGTTTTTATACCTGGCTTGTTAATTAAAAATTAAAAAAACAAAACAAAAAAACTGTTGAAATGGCTGGATTGCTTAAGAATGCAATGGAGTAGATGTATGCCTCATAGTGTTGAAAGTCTAATTCCATCACGACTCTAGAAATTCTAGAAAGATAGAATAGAGAAGTTAATGAGGTGACTAATTAAAAAGAAAAAAAAAAAGATAAATTTGTGTATATCTTACTGCATGGAGGCCTTTTACATTGAACATTAGGACTGAAAAACATTGCCTGAACAGTTTAGTATTAACCTTGGTAGGAGCATGATTTGGTTTTTATTGAATAAGCTTAGTTATATGTCATTTATTCTTACATCTTATGGGTAGTGATCCATAAGAATTGATGTTTGGGAAACAAAGGTGGAAGAATGCTATTCAGAAAGTCAAGTTTCAGGCCTAGAGTTTTTGAAACCTGATTAAATGACAAACACTGGTGCCTGTTCGAGTCACAGCTGTTTGTATTAATTAATTTTACTACTAAATAATTTTCAAAAAAGGCTGATGATGGAAAAAATATTGTACTGAATAACTGAAGTTCTTTGTTAAGTAATGAAGAAGTCTGAACTCTGGAGGATGACATTCTCTCCAAGATGAGCAAATGGAATTGAAATGGTGCATTGAATCCGTGTGGGTTTTCTGTAGAGAAGTAAAATTCATCTAAAGAGAGGAAAAGTATTCCTATTTGTTGATTCTGATTTTGTGAAAAAAAGTAGTTCAGTTGGGTTATGGACATAAATCAGGTAATTATCCTTTTTAATTCTGGGACATAAATCTGATAAATATTTTCTTTCTAAAATGTAGGCTGTCCAAACCCCCCCCCAGAAACCTTTCCATTCCACTTGTGGAAAGAAACATGTAATTAGACAGGGCCTACTTGTTTTATGGATTAAGTAATGTGCATCATACAATGCCCATGCAGATTACTTTCAGTGGGAGTAAAAACCATTTCTAAGCAAAGAAGACAGGAACTTGCCTTCTCTGTTGCAAAATGCGTGGATAAGGAAACACGCCGCTCTTCATGTAGCCAAGAATCCTGTTTTATCCTTCTGTAAGTGAAAGTTCTGTAAGGAATCCCAAAGTGTAGTACCAATAAGTTTGAAAGGTGAGAGAAGGCATCTGCATATATGAACCAGAAAACTAGATTTCTTTCTTTAAACTTTTTGATTTATATAAATGAGACCTAAGATTTGAAGGTGAGCTACAAGGAAATAGAAATGAGGTTAGTGCCTTTCAGAAATGCAAAGAATTTCTACTCTTGTTTTCTTTAGCATAGCTGGCAGTTAGCTTAGGAGATCAGAGAAATGGAATGGGAACCTTCTTGGCTCCACTTGTAGGAGGAAAGGTTAGAGACATTGTCTTCTGTTTTAAACATTTATTTTTGAATTGTTATCAACAAATGAATATTTTCCAATACATGGAGAATCAGACTTTCTGATGTCAGCTTCTTACAAATTCTCCTGCTTATCACAATCCATAGCTTTCTTTCAAAAAGACCTAGAATCAAGAAGATTCTAGAACCAAGTTGTCCTTAGAGAGTCATATAAGGCAAGCCCTGTTGACTAGTAAATGCAAACAGTCAGGAAAAAATCTGCTTTTACCTGGAAGTGCAGAATTTTTATATATCTTGCTGACTTTCAGAAGAAACAAGTCCTTAACTGTTAGATGTGTTTACACTGTTTATCCACTCTTTAGGGAACTCTATAGTGGATTTTTAAAAGGATTTGCCAAAACTCTTCCTAATCACTCCTGGTGAGGGGTTTGCTCCTCAAAAGGTGGAAAGAGTCAAATACAGATCAAGAAGGTCATGTACAGCTGCTGCTGCCACATTGTTATCTAATGAGAGTGGTAGGAGCCAGGAAGACCTGAATAGCACTGTGAAGCGGAATTTTTCAATGGTCAGCCCAGAAAATTCAGTGGCTATATCCATAGTAGTTAATCCAGCAGGGCCAGGGCATGCTAGTTAATTGTGCTGGTACACTATTATAAAGGATCCATCACAGTTTGGCCCTTAGAAGTTTTTCCTCAGCATCAGACTCTTTGCTATTACACTTCAGAATTCCTTACAGAACTTTTGTTCTTACAGATGGATGGAACAGGATTCTCTGCTACATGGTAGGGATGGAGAAAATTAAGAGCCCTTACCCAAACTATTTCTGTTCACAGTCTGAGACTAACCATTCCCAAACAGGGTGTGTGTTGGCAGGCATCCCCGTCAGGGTAGGAGACTTTACTGGAGTCGACACAAGGTGCTGTACGCCAGCTAGTTTGGTGCTGCAAAACAGTCTGGGGCACATCCATTGCCCTAGTATAGGCATAAACTTATTTTCCTCTAACAGCTTGCAGTCTAACACTTACTCTTGAATCACTTGGAAGGGTATTTTCTAATTCTCTCTTCAGTGGAAATTCCTGGGAAGTATAACAAGTTTACACCCAAAGAATCAATATACTGCATTCCTCTTCCATGGATGGAAGAGTTGAATACGGTCCAGTTTCTGAGCTTCACAGTCAATGGAAAACACTATGTGACTGAACAAATGAACAAACTTTTACTGCAGCTTAATTCCTATGTAGCTGGTGGAGTCAAGAGTGAATAGAGGTAGGAAAAAAAATGTAGGCACATGGATGGCAAAGAGGACACTGAAACAGGTACTTCTAATGAAGACAGGAACCCAAGCTGCGTGCACGCACACATGCATGCACGCACACGCGCGCGCACACACACACACACTAGATGCAGGAACTTTGGACAAAGTCACCTCTGGCATAGAAATTAGTTTATTTTAAAATGCAAAAATATAAGAATTTGTGAAAGATCAACGTGGAAACTGAGTCATGTAGGCAGCAGGGTATGTTCTCTGTGTCTGTGTGAATTTCCACTAATGTAGCAGAAATCAAAACATGGTCCATGACAATTTCTGAACAAGTTCATTAATTCCCTCTTCTTTTATTCCACAAATTAAAACCACATCAGAAAAAAAAGTGTTCTTGATAGCCAGACTTAGCATTATGTTCAGCTTCACTGGGCTCAATCTAAACTAAGCTAATTAGTAGTGGAAAATTTAGCATTCTACAAAAAATTCTTCAGGTGACAGGAGCAAAGTCTTACTAGTAGTAATTTCATGTTGACAGAACTAGGATTTCAATATTTGTATTGTGTGAGTGATTAAAAGACATGGGATACATGAATCTAATTAATACAACTTCTGGAATACCTGATCATACCAAGGAAGACTTGAGTGATGCTAGTCTGAATTAGAAGTTATTCACCAGCTGTACCATGCTATGAGGGAGAGCCTTAAAAACACCAGAAATATTGCTGCCTCTGTAGTATTTTACAAACTATTAAGGGAAATTGCTTTAACCTCACTGTAAGCTTTTATGGCCAAAAGACAAAAATGATAAAAGATGGCAAAACTGCTGTGACAACCTCCTTGTGTGAGCATTTGAGCTTCTGATGATAATGTGAAAACCAGTTTTCTGTTGCTTTATTCTCATTATGTTCCTTTGACTTCTATTATTGTTGTTGTTGTTATTATTATTCTTCACCAAGACGTATTCTAGTAATTACATGGCATAAATTCCTGGAACTAAAAGTCATACTCCATATGTTACATTCACCAAAAAGTCCGTAGTAGGTTTTCTTTTCTTTTCTTTTCAAAGACAATTTAAAAGCTGGAAATCTTTAAGGCTTGGACATTGAAAAGAAAAACAAAACAAAAAAAGCTATTTTGCAGACTAGTCTGGTGTGATCTTGTCTGTTTCCAGTCTTGTGGGAGTTTTGCCTCATTCTAGTGTTTAAATATTTATCCTGAAAAAAAGGTTAAAACAGAGAGGGAAAAAGAAAGGGAGAGAGAAGGGGAATCTCTCTCTCTCTCGAACTGTTCCCACAGTCTGCCGTTCCCCAGCTGGAATGAATGGAATCCCAATAACACTCGCTTGCTCAGAAACGCTAAGCTCACCCAGCCCGTGCAGAGACAGCACTAGCTAAATGTTGTGTGGAACTTCAGATTATGGGGGAGGGAATGATAAAATGATAAAAAGCAGTATCATCTGAGAAAAATCAGACTGGTAGGGGAAAAAGACATCATCAGTACACAAGGTACTGCTTTGAAAAATATCATGTGAGATGAGTTTCTGTTTGGCCCTTTTCTGTCTGTTTCATAGCATGTGGGTATAAGCCATTCTATAACCTCATATTCTATGTCTTCCTTAGCTGCATCTGTTTTGCATGTTGGAGGCCACCATGAATTTGACTGCTCCTCCATAAAGCACTTAGCAGCTTCCTGAGCGGTGGGCGCTTCTTTCTTGTCTTTCCCTCTAAGAGCTGTGATTTGACATTTCAGAAGCTGGTGATTTCTAGCAGACCCCAGAGATCAAATTCTGTTCTTAGCTATGAACACAGTAGGAATCTCTATCTGCATGAGATAAAACATACTAAATGAAGGCCTGGCTCTGTTATTCCCCTGCTAATTGGCAGCTCACTCTGCCAGGAGCCATAGGGAGTGTCTTTCAAAGATTTCCTCAGTTAGAAAGACATAAAGATCAGCTAAGGAAATCCAAAGTCTGGATATTTGTAGAGAATATTGTTGATTTGGGTCCACAGCCTACAGGAGGATTTACTTCAAGAGATGTAATCACATGGTTTTGTTGTCATGGTGAGAAGCAGACCAGCTGATGAGTCACCTGCATGTTCAACAAGACACAGCTAAAATGCTGTAAATTCTTTTTGAACATAAATACAAAGAAAGAGTTGACGATAAGAAAAGCAGAGAGACAAAAAGATTTTCTCAACTTTGATAAATATTGAAGTAAGTTGCTAATTTTTTTTTCAAAGTATTTAATAATGCTGCAGTTTCTGAGTTGTAGTTTCAGGATTCTGAGTAATAACTTTGATTTTTCTTTAAAAGTTTTTGCTGAAAAATACCTGGAAACTACAGACATTCCGGTAGGTGGAGACTAATGTTTCTTTTGCTCAGAGTGGGATAACAGCAGCTGCTACCATTTCCTTAAGACTTAGGCTACAGAATGGCATTGAGGACTGAACTGCTGGTTTTAGAGCACAGGGTTTCACCTTCCAGTTTGCAGATAGGCAGGGTATTCTTCACATACTGTCTTGATTCCAGCCTCTCTTTTTGGGTCAAATAAACAAGAAAAATGTAACCACCAAGATCAAACAAGAGATGACATTAACTGACGTAGTGGAAGGCTCATAAGCAGAGTTAAAACTAGTGTGAGAAAAATCTCAGATAATTTTCTTCAGACAGGATCTTCTGTGAAGCTATTTTATTCACAATTGCAATGGCGGGCATCCTGTCAATCAGGAGAGCATTTTAGTAAATAAATCATAACCTTTTATTCCCTATTACCCGATGCCTGATCACCTCCCCTGTTTCCTCATTGGCTGAGGACTACAGGTTCACAAGCTACTCGACGCTCCTCTATACCATATATGTACAATTTTTCTTTTTTTCAACCCTTTGATTTCTCCTTTCTTATGTTTTGAGAACTTGTGATCTTTGTTTTACTGTTCTCACACTGCTCATCCTGTTTTTCTCAAGCTTCCACCTTATTTTGGAACAGTGAGGCCTTCTACTGTCCACTTACCTACTTAGCATTTCCCCTTATTATGACTACACAACTACCTTGGAATACAGAAAAGTAATTCTCTACTGCAAAAACACAACTTTGTTTCTCACACTAGGATGGAGAGCTAAGGCTACTTAAAAACTTCCCCCAGGCCTTAAGTGTATATGAAACACTCCCTGGTCAAACTACTGGACTTTCTTGTAGCTTTGACAGAGCAAAGCACACTAACACGAACATCTACATCTTTGTTACATTGCAGGAATACATAGGGATAGTCTACTACTCAAGTTGGAAATTAGGAGAAATTTCTTCTCAAAATGAGTAGTCAGACATTGGAATGGGTTGCCCAAGGAGGTGGTGGAATCACCATCCCTGGGGGTGTTTAAGGAAAGGTTGGACATGGTGCTTAGGGACGTGGTTTAGTGGGTAATATTGGTGGTAGGGTGATGGTTGGACCAGATGATCTTGGAGGTATTTTCCAACCTTAATGATTCTATGATTCTATGATACTAGATTTCTTCAAACTATGGTGGGTGACTGCTCTTTCCCTCTGAGCATCTAGCCAAGATGTTCCCAACATCTTGCTAAGATCAGTGCTAACCTTATTTTTTTTTCTTATTATTTTTCAAAATCTGCATGAGACTTCTGGGAGAAGGGGAAAGAGAAACACCATGATCTTAGCTACCAAGAATAGAATGATAACACCCAACTATTTATCTTGTTCTTCGCTGATGCAACTATCATTATGTCTAATGCATCAGCATAGGTCAGGAAATAACCTTTCAGCTGACAACAAACTGACTCAAGCTGAAACAAGCAAGATGAAGACGATATTGTGGAAGGAAAGAACACATCAAAAAGTTGTCCATGATATTGTTTCCACTTGTCCCTGTAGGCGTTTAGCCCACAACACTGTAAAACCTTAGCGATGCTCTTCTAGACAAGTCTGAATGAGTTTGCCACACTCTGTCTGGAAGACAATCTTACTGTGTCAAACTGTGACTTGGACTCCCAGGTTAAAACATGTATGTGACTTATGACCTGTGACTTCAGCTGGCAACTGGTTCCTACTTCACTTGTGATCACAGTCCAAGCTTTTGATTCTAATTTCAGTAACAACTCCATAGATGAAGTTTACATCTTGAATTGTGGGGTCTCAACCACTGCAACAACTGCTTCTTCTAGAGCAATGCAGACCACAGAATGTGACATTGGGAATAAATCTTCTGTGACATTCTGATGGGCAGAAAAATCCACAAAATTTCAGACTAGTTCACAGTTTATGTTCAGAAAAGATTTTAAAACCTGTTTCTGTGAAAGCATTTACTACAAAATGAGTAGTAAATGAGTTGCTGGGTTTTAGTTTTTGTTTTGTTTTGTTTTAGAAAATGAAAGACGTAGAGGGAAATGAAAAAAGTTTTATTAAACTCGTGTTGCTGATAGAAAAGTTAGAAAAGCTTGTGTCTGGATCACCTTTCCTCCAAGCTCCGGACTAAATTATTTTCTTTATTTTCCTCTCTGCGTTAGTTATTCATCAGAAATTATGTTCTCATTGTTCAAATATATTGTGTGTTCCAAATCCCTTGTTTTATTTTCATGTCTGCCAACTTAACCTGCCTCAACTTACTCCACATTCCCACTAGAATCATTGCTATTGCTACTCATTTTACATGCTGACACTTTTCACCAGCTAGTTTAGTAGTTTTTCTAATTGTTAACAAGAGTCTTCATTTTACGAATTTTCCTTTAATAGTTATTGCTTTCAAGAGTACTTACTAACTTGCAGGTTTTGTCCAGAAAACAAGAAACTCAAACATATTTATGTCTAAGTTTTGATGGGAAAATTTTAACAAAAATAAATTGTTATTTAGGACTACTATGTTTGAGGTTTTTCATCTACCAGATATTTAGAAATGGATCTGAATTCAAACATCATATCAAAACATTCAGAAAGCTCGGCAATTCAGCAGTTCTAATTTGTATTACAACAAATGCTCAATTCTGGTCTGTGGCTAGAGTGTGGAGAAACTGAGAAAAAATTATATGAGAGGGAATTCTCTGGATGCTTTAGAAACAAAAATACATATTTTTTTTCTCTTTTAAAGAAAAAATAAGAGAAATTATTTAGCAAAACATAGATTGAGGTGACCTGGACCTTACAGAACGTTTGCGGAACCTTGCAGAAGACAACATAGTTTGCAAAGGGATCTGTTTGGATATCCAGTTCTGCATTTCGTTATTTGCACAGGTGAATATGAGGCCATGAATTTAAGGGCAGAATTTGGCTTGCAGAAACATTATTATTCTTGATGAGTCACAAGAAAGAACTTAGCCTGACCTTTAGATCAGGTCTTGTTTGAAAGAGTAATATTTAGAGGAGCCATCTTTTTGCGTAAACCTTATGTGTGATTCTGAGCCAAGCTAAGCATAAATGTATAAAACTGTGCTAAGGATCAGAATGCAATCAGACTAGCAGAGTTTTATTAGACAGATAGAATAAGAGGAAACTATGACTATTGATCAGATTAAAAGATTTATTTGAAAATATAAAAGATTTTTTATCTCCCAGACTGTACCATACTCATGTTTAACTCATTGCCTTAATGCAAAGGCCCCAAACTTGACTTAATCCATTATATATCATGCTGCTCTAATGTAGAGAAATGAAGGTATAATATAATCTGGTTTAATAACAATTCTCTCTTCCCAAATGTACTAAATTCTCTAGTAAAATGTGTACTAGGAGGCTTGGCTCAGTTCCTGGGCTTGTTGAGCACCATAAGAACATGATACAAATCAGCCTACACCATAGCAAGGAAATATATATGATAAATGTAATGATGCAGTGCATATCCTGCAAACCTCCCACAAAATATTTGTGCCTTGAGTTGACTGAATTCCCCAACATATGAAATACAGGGCTTCAGAGCTAAAGAGGGGCAAAATACCTCCAGACAGTGTCTCCACTTAATCAGCAAAATGACCCTGAGACAATTTTAGTTAAAGAGCTTTGTTAAATTTGAATAATTTGGTTCATATCAACAGGAAGAGCTGTATAAGAAACTCATTAAAGGGTTGAATAGTACATGTACATGGTGTTCTTCTCAGAGCACCAGACAAGCACAGAAACTATGTGAAACCATTTCCCTCTTCCCTATCACCGTGCAGGTCTCCAGCTAAGCTTGTATAATTGTTTTAGAAAGGTATGTTACAACCTAAGATTAGTATTTCTTCATATCAGACAAGAGAATTGAGTTGACATCTAAAAAAATTGTGAAAGAAGAAAGATTTTTTTTTGGGGGGGTGAGGTGGGGGGAGCGGCGGATTTGAATCAGACACCTAAAAGATAGGTCTAAAAACCTTTTAGGAGTCTAGTGGGTGCCTTAGGTATCTAAATTAAATGAATAATTGAATAATCTATAGCTTCTGCTTCCCAAATTGAACAAAAGGACAACAGATGCCTATTTACCACCGATTAAGTTACTTAGTCATCTAGAATATTGCTGCATTGTTTACTATAAGATATTTTTGTTTAGAGTGACACTGAGCAGTGTGTGCACACCTGAAATTCCTGAAATAAGTTATCCCATTGGCAAGTTTTATGAGTGACCCAATCCCAAGGCTGGGCTAAGAGCATAGCTTCTACATTTTTTGCACATGATACTAAATTGCTAGGAGCTGTTGACCCTGTCGAGGATGGAGAGGCCTTGCAAAGAGACTTTGACAAATTAGAATTTGGGCAATCACCAACAGTATAAAATTTAACAAGGGCAACTGCCAAATTCTGCACCTGGGAAGGGGTAATCCTGGCAAAACCAAGAGGCCGGAAAGCAGCCCTGCAGAAAGGAATCTGGGGATTTTGGTCAACAGCAAGCTGAACATGTGCCAGCAGTGTGCCTTGGCAGCCAAAAGGTCCAGCCATACCCTGGGGTACATCAGGCACAGCCCTGATGTCCAGTTGAGAGAAAAGATTGTCCTGCTCTGCTCTGCACTGGTGCAGCCTCACCTTGAGCAGTGGGTATAGTTTTAGGCACCACAGTGTAAAAAAAGACATAAAACTGTCAGAGAGTGTCCAATGGAGGGCTACAAAGATGATGAAAGGTGGAGAGGGGAAGACATATGGGGAAAAGCTGAGGTCCCTGGGTTTGTTCAGCCCAAAGCAGAGCAGGCTGAGGGGAGGCCTCATGGCGGCCTGCAGCTCCCTCACGAGGGGAGCGGAGGGGCAGGCGCTGAGCTCTGCTCCCTGGGGACAACAACAGGACCTAAGGGAACAGCATGGAGCTGGGACAGGGGAGGGTCAGGCTGGGTGTTGGGGAAAGGTTCTGCACCCAGAGGGTGGTCGGGCACTGGGACAGGCTCCCCAGGGCAGTGGTCATTGAATCATAGAATCACAGAATGGTCTGGGTTGGAAGGGGCCATAATGACCACTGAATTCCAACCCCCTGCCATGGGCAGGGACACCTCCCACCAGACCAGGTTGCCCAAAGTCCCATCCAGCCTGGCCTTGAACACTTCCAGGGATGGGGCAGCCACAGCTTGTCTGGGCAACCTGTTCCAGTGCCTCAGCACCCTCATTGTAAAGAATTTCTTCCTTATATTTAATCTAAACCTACCCTGTTTTGGTTTAAAACCATTACTCTTTGTTCTATCACTGTACTCCCTGATAAAGAGTCCCTCCCCAGCTTTCCTGTAGTCCACGTTTAGGTACTGGAAGGCTGCTATAAGGCACCAAGCCTGCTGGCATTCAAGAAGCATTTGAACAACACTCTCAGACAAGTTTTAAGTTTTGGGTGGTTCTTTGTGGACACAGGAGTTGGACTTGATGATCTTTGTGTGTCCCTTCCTATTTGGGATATTCTGTTATTTTATGATTTGACATACAGCTCAGCAGTGGCAACCCTAGCCACCTTAACTAAAACCACACAGCTGATGAAATTGGTTGTACCAGCCTTTTGTGTAGTAAGCCTTCAGGTCAAAACACTCATTCAAGATTGGCAGTCTATGGTTCAGCAATGCTCTGGTTGTATTGCAAACCTCCCATGAAATCAGAATTTGTGATGCCACTATCCCCCAAAATGCAAATTAATTTTCTTCTAAATGCATTAACAATTTCAGGGGTTGTAATAACAATAGTTATCAATAGTAAGATTAATAGTTATAGTATTAGTTATAGTTATTAATAGCAATAAGTTATTTATGGACATTTTCGTAATCCATATATATTATATCACTGAACCTAGGACTCTCAATTTGCATAAAAGCTCTCACCACTACAGTATTACAAAAAAATGTGGTACTACCAGGATCTCTCCCTGTCCTTTAAAATAAGACTAAGCAGCTTCCCACACCAAATGTAACAATTTAAGTCAAGGATGGGTTAGTGACCGTTACCCACATTCTCCAACAACCTTCTGATTTGATGCTGCAGACGGACCCTAAATCTAGAAGGAAGGTGGTCATTAAGATGTCTTCCTCCATCACTGCTCCTGACTGCTGGTGAAGATGTCCTCTTCTATGTACTGCCTTCTGTGAATGCTATTATCAAGCGTGCAATTCATAGAATAGCGGTTTTGCCATACTCTGCAATTCCAGAATTCTGTGTCTGATTGCTTTTATTAAGAAACTTCAACAATTGGGTAATTGGTAAGTCAATAAATTAGGGCACCAGCAGTCACCACTTGCTTTCGGCTTTTGGTGCTGGATGTTTTCTTTGGTGGCCATTTCTAGGTAAGCATGATCCTCTGGATTGCTGGAGCCCATTAGCTGTGCTCAGGTGGGTCTGGAGAACCACACATAAACTTATCTAAAAGATCTGAACCTCTGACCTTAAATACAGATCTGAAGGTCTTTTTGAAATCAAATGAGCACTAGAAAAGTGGTTATTTATAATTCAGCTGAAAATAAGAAGACAAGGTCAGGAAAATGAATAGTTAGAAGAAAACACTGACATTTTTTAAACAAGAAAATAATGGGACTGGTTACAGTGTAGGTACATTTTCAGCAGTCCAAGGCATATGTGAATACCTTATTAATGCATTAAAGTATATATGAAATTCATCTAAAGCCATTAAATGTTCTGTTTAAAAGAACACCTCATAATATATTCCTTTTCAGGAGTAACTGTTGAGAGCCTAAACATTCCTTTCTGTGGGGCTACTATGCTTAATTCTTTAAATATGTTTTAGACGAGCTATGATTCTGCTGAAAATGTGAACTCAGCTGTGGGTGGTAAATGGTAGAGGTATTTTCAGTTTATTTGAAATATTTGACACTTTTTGTTTGCCTTAGTCTTCAACCCCCCATAAGTGAGTGAAATGGATGATCTTAGGGTTACTGACTCATATTTCCTGTCCTCATGATAATAAAACATAGTAAGAACAAATATGGAGAAATTAAGAAACAACTTGGGACCAATTATAAGTTGGGGTGTGTTCAAGAAAAACAGCGATGTTCAGAAATAAATACTTTTATTTCATTTCAGAGTCTGACTGAAGGGTGATATTGAGCGAATTCTTTGTGCTTAAACTTAGCAGCCAATGGGAAGGCAGCAGCTGGAATATTTTAAAGTAATTACTTTTAAAGAAGTACAGACTCTTTCATTCTTAGGGAAAGAAAAAAAAAGTATATGTGTGAGTGGGCAAAAGACAAGAAATTGAATTGTTATGTGAATTATTTAGCCCTCATTATAAGCCTAATTTTCCTACAGAAAGACAGGGCACAATTCAAAACATAAGACAGCATTCATTGTAGGCATTTGCTGAACATCTCAGAAGAGATGGCAGCATAGGCACATTATATATGTGTGCATATTGCTTTTCTGGTTCTGCTGCTGATAGACCAAAAACAGGTATCTAGCGCTGACTCCTCATCAAAGTTTGCAAGGTGATCTGCCTCATTTGATGTGCTCTGGTAAAGCCAGTCTAGTCTCTGTTTTGACCACCTATATTTATTTCCCTACACTGTGGGAGGGCAACAGAGGGAACACTGGATGGGAGATGCTTCCAAATGCTCCTTTTCTAGGGAAACTCCCATATACACTTATTAGCTGATGCTTATGTTAATTGATGTTGAAGCAGAGTAAGCACACAGCTAGCCAAACTCTACTTCTTTCTTCCTGCAACCTTTTCTTTGAAGTTGGATTGACTTGATTTTTGTTCTGGTGTGCTTTCTTACTGTTGCATTTAGCATTTGTCACATCTTTCATCTACAACAAAATCATAAAAATGTTGGCTGGAAGAAACTATGGAGGTCAACTAGCATGACATCCCGCTTGGAGCAGGACTTTCACTAACACTAGATCAAATCAGCCAGAGTTTTGTATGTCTAAGTGTTGAAAACCTCGCAGGATGGAGAGTCCACCTCCTCTTTGGGTGAACTCTTGCAATACCACACTGCCCCCATAGTGAAGAAGTTTTTCTAAGATCCAGCTTGAACCTTCTGAACCTCAACTTGTGGCTGATGGCTTTTTTTTTTTTTTTTTTTGTCATATGCATATATAGGGAAGAGTTCATCTCCACTGTCTCTGTAATTACCCTTCAAAGAGTTGTGGGCTGTTATGACAGAAAGTTTGTATTTTCATTTTGGAGATCAAAATGAACTCCAAAAGAGGACTTTTTCCTGCTGGAATAGCAAATGAAAAAATTACTTGCAGATCCTTTTGATATTTTGCCATATGCCACATATTCTCCAAGAGGGACTGCTTCACCTGTGTTGTAAGCCTAGTGTAGCAAGAAAATATGACTTGTAGTGAAATATTCTGCAATACAATCCCAGGCATGAAGATTTGTTTTTTGCTTCCTATTGCATACATAGATCCAAAATGCCATTTCGGTGTATGAACTGCTCTCAGTGCTGTGAAAAAAGCTGACTTACAGATCTGAATGAAGCAACAAGGTATTGTGACGTGTTAGTATATTAGTAGTACACTGTGAGACAGTATTTGTAGTTAAGAATAATTTCTTCTCTGATGCAGTTTTTGGTTATTGCCACTTAGGGCAATGGAACAGAACCATATCAGTTGCTATCCCACTGAGCATAAATATATTGACTTTCATCTCAAACTGCAGAGTCTATAATTCCTCCTAACACTTCTGGGAAAGGGGTGTTTGTTAAAACACTGGGTGATGAGAGAATCCCAGCTTGAGGTGAAAGGTTCTGTTTTGGTTCCAGCTGCACGTATGTTGTTTACGTGTGCGCATTTTCAAATGAATAATCTTTAAGAAGGCATATTAAGGGCTGTAAGACATTATTGCAGTAGGGCCCATATACTGAATATCAATAATATGTACTCCAGGAAACTGTCATCTCTTCTCTACAAATCCATTAGACGGAGTCCATCTGCTAACACTGGCTCCTCAAAGATGTAAAGGAACAGTTGACTCACTGAATGAGCTATCCAACAAACCCCTAGTCGCACGCACTGAGTACAGCAGACATGCTTCTGGGGCTAACTATAGACTCTTGTCTTGTGAACTGTGATATTTGCATTACGTTTTTTTCTGCTGCTCCCTCAAACAGTTTCTCATGTGCTCTTCACCAATCAATGTCTGTTACCCAGAAATTACGATCCTGCAAAGAAATAAAAACATACTGAGAGTTGATTTACATAAAGCTTTTTATGACAATAATGAAGGCGCAGGACAAAATGGCTTTTCCTACTTCATCTCTAAACCATTTTTTCCAGTTTTAGTGGGAGAGAATTCAGAAACCGTCAAAAGAAGCAGACAGAATCCTTAGTGCCAAAGTGAAGTGCCTGTGTTCTCAAGATCTTAACACTCCTAAAGGGGGATGTGGAATAAGTCTTCTGGAGATGTCAGCAAGACCACAAATAGCTTGAGAAGAATTAAGTAAAATTTTAAAATAATGGACTACAGGCAGCCTGTGGGAAGACCCCCAGTACACATGGAATATGTGTTTGGCTTATACCAAGAAGCCTTGCAGCTGTGTTTTTAATATAAGCTGAAGTCTGGGATATAACAAGATTTAGTTAGATGGCATGTAAAATGGAATGATAGCATCTATGCCATAAATTATACCATTAATTCAGCATACCTAGCTGCATTAGAAAATATTTTTGTCACTGCACTTAATGCTTTGTGAGTAACATATATCTAAACTCATAATTTCTATCTGCATTATTGGAAAAGGCTAATCCGAAACAAGCTAAATCAAATACAAATATGAAGTAAAATCACCGGTAATTTAAATCTCTGATTCGTAATTTTCAAGAATTATGTAGATTTGAAATGACATTATAAAGGCTGTATATAATCAGTGCAATTAGTACAGACTGTCATATTTGATTCTTGTCTTCAGAAACAACTAACACAGGAGAGGATTTCAAGTTTGGCAACCATGTGTCCTCTATTCATACCCATAGGCCCCAGAAGGATAATTCTTAGACCTACAAACTGTCTCGTGCAGCCTCTTTTTTTTTCTTTTTTTTTTTTTTCTGAAAGAATATCCAATTACTTAGTGCTGTTCTGGGAGTACCTGGGGAAATAGTAAAAGGAAATACAACTGAGAGCCACTGTGGTTTGAGTGCTCTCCAGATACTTTGAAAATATTTTGGCAAAAACAAGATTTTAAGTAAAACTGTTTCCTTTGGTAACATACCCAGAACTGCAGGTTTTACATTTTTGTACTTAGTATGGAGGGCCAAAAAAAAAAAGCCCTTGTGTGAGAAGGTTGTACACGTGGTAGTAATATTGGTGGGGAAGAAAGAGAGAGCAATGGGGGGAAATTTGAACAAGATGAAAAAAAAAAAAAAAGACAAGGAGAGAACATATTAAAATTATCTATCTTCTGCTGGGTAAACCAGCTACACAGTGCTGCAAGAGGGAAAATCTCTTTGAGTACTTTAGACACAGAAGTAGTGACAGGAGAAGCATGAGGGTTTGTTCATCAAAGGATGACTGTGATGAAAGAGGAGAACTAAACTATGATTTCTTTTTTTCTCTGTTTTGTTATCAGGCGATTTCAATGAATATTTAATGTCTCTTGAAATGACAATGATAGGCAGGATTTCTTTTAATTACAGGAGATTCCTTAGACTACTCTTTTCTTTTTCTCTCTGAAGATTTCAGTGAGAAGAGAAAGAAGTGCCATGAAAAGCTTTCTAAATGTATTGTTCATATAGAATTCTCTAGGTACCTAAGTAATTGGGAGCCCTATGAATATTTAAATGAAGGAAATAAAACATTAATACCTTTACCTTTCAGGACAGCTTTTCTGCTTTGTGTTTAGCTGTCACTGATTACCAACTAGCAGGTTCCATGCTTGAATTCTCACTCCCTCATGTTTATAGTTTCATTGCTGTCACGCTCTGTAGTTATAAATAACATAAATGTTGGCACTCAAGAAAATAGTGCGTTTATTGATCACCATCAGTTAATTAGCATTTTTGTTCAACTTATGAGAGTTTGTTTTTTTCAAGTCTGAATTACTGTTTTTCTTCCAGAAGTGCTCACCTTACTGGGGCTTGTCACCCCTTCCCTGTTTTGAATAGAAATATCACAGGTTAACCATCATAGTCTTTCAACAAGATGCTTTTCCTATCCTAAAGCCACTTGCTTTTGGGAAGAATTCAAAAAGGCCATTGTTTAAAAATAACTGTAGGATAATAGAAGTCAGCTTCAATGGGATTATACAAGTGCTCACCTAAATTGTTGCAAACCAGAGTGATGAGGACATATGGTACAGAGAGGAGTTACAGAACACGTGAGGTATGAATTCAGAAGTAGTCAGAAGACAGGCCTGCAAATCACACACACGCACACACACACACACAAAAAAAAAAGGAGAAAATTGTATGTTGAGTACATGCAGATGAGAGTTGAAGGGGATTGAGGATACTTGGGAAGTAAGCCTTGGAAAAGATTGTGTTAAACATTGCCTACACATGAGGCAGGAGGAGTACACTGATGCAAAGCTGTAAAGGATAGCTATGCATCTGAACTTTGGTATTTGAGAAGAAAGACAAATGGACATAATTCTTTAATGAATGTACCTGAACTCATAAGTTTGATTTTCATTTGAACAAACAATTTGGATGGATTCTTATTTAGTTGAGCCAGATGTAACTAATATGAAATGAAATGTAAGAGTCTCTGTTTGGGAGGAGGAAAAATCTACTAACATGAAACAATATATAAGGTCCAGTAACTGGCAACTTGCCCCTTCCTGTACCATGCTAAATCTTTTTTCTTAGAGGCTGAGCTTCATTGTTCTCTGTACCTTGTTGAATTCCTTAGTTATTACATACTGAAATCTAGTAGGTTTAACCATGTCCATGTAGCCTGTTTGTGACCATTCTTTGTTGTGCCATGTTTATCAACAACTATTTCTGCAATTTGACCCTCTTCAACTTAAAATAATATTGTTTTCTGCTTTTCTTTTGTTTACAGTTTATTTACCCAGGAAACCTGAACATGTTGTCAGGCACAAACAGTGTTCAAGGAGATAATAACCTCACATAAGTGACAGTACACTAACATCTAATGGAACCATCCCAGTGAAAAGTCCAGACTGCTGTTTTGGTCATCAGTGAAAGGAAGAAGGCTAATAATGTAGGTGTTCCTTGAAAGCCATATTGAGTGAAACTCTGTGTACACCTTCTTTTGTTTTTTAGAATTTAAATCTTTTATGTAGCTGTCTTTCAGAAAGAGACCACAAAATAGTCTGGAATTTAGAGCTGCAGTTCTGTTTTCCATTTCACATCTTTTTAGATGAGGAATGATATGTCAGTTCTACAACTGGAGACTGCATCTCTGGCCATGAAACTAATTGGCTCTAAATGATATGCCAAAGGCATGGGGAAATAGCAACCCTACAGGGAGTATATCCCCTCTCTAGGAATAGAAATAAGCAGAGCAAGTAACTTTCTTCTCAGCCCCATACATTGACATACTGTGCAAATCTGCATTTGGATTCCTTAAGTAAAAAAATGGATGGTGCTTAAAGAAAGATCTTATGCACTAACAACTATCTGAGATGCTTAGATATGGACTGAGACAAGCAAATATTCTTAACAACAAGTGCTTGGAGGAAGAAAAATATGGCAATTTAGTAGAACAATTCAGTGAAGAGCCTTAATTCAACCGGAGAATAGTTAATTTGTGAGAAAAATACTGTGTTTTCGCATATCCAGTACATTTGGGTCAGTTGTTCCATGAATGATGAATGTGTTCCATTTAAGTGTTATGCCAAGAAGCTTTAATTTCTACACTTAATTCTTTCGGGATCTGAAGCCAATTTTTAATGTTCATGTACTGTCTTTGAAAACAAAAGCTTTGATGGAGAAATTCCCTGGATTATTTTAGCAGTGGTCTGTTCTAGTGGTTCACAGCATGCCATGAAGAACTGAATGGATTCTTTCTGAAATTTCTTGAAGATCCATTTTTCAGTAATTTGAATAACTGTTCTTAAATTGACTGAGACTTGAAGCTGTTATTATTGTAGCTTGGAGTAACTATCTTATTGTAGGTGTCATAAAGGTTCTAATAGTGATTACTTAGAGAGATAAACAACATGTCTGTTCAGACTTTGGGCTATACTGAAGACCGGATTCTTTTTTTCACAATGACACTAAACTTTAAAAGTGTGTGTCATGTTAGTAAAAGATCATAGCAGTCACAGCACACAGTATATTATTTTCAGCTTACTACCAGACAGAGCATTCGCTATATCTGATCTCTTCTCCAGAGAAGATTGCTCACTTACTGCCCTGATTTTTTTTCTGTCATTTTTGCTTTTCCCTTTACATTTTCTTATTAAAAAGGTAAGATCACATCCTACTCACTGATCACTGAAATTGTTGAGCCCATGATTCACCTCTGTATATACACACTTACATGTATGAAGTTGTGGTTTTACGTTCCATATTCTGTCAAATGACCTCAACCATTGTAAATCTTTCAATCACAGGAGATTTGAACACTAGTTCTGTTGAATCTATTCAGTGTCAAGCAATACTCCAAGATCAGTGGCCTTCAGCTCCCACGGGCTGGCAGGTATTCTGCTTCAGGGTAAAGCTGAATTTACATTTGCTCTCAGACATCTTTTTAACCCTATGTAACAAGGAAACAGAGGAATGCATTTGATTCCGTACTACCCCCTTTTCCCATTTTTTTTTTCTATTTACATTTTCTGTTTACTCCTCTTCTGCTTGTGTTCATTGTCTCTACCATTCTACACTTCCCTTTCCTTTCCCTGCCTTCTCTTTCCTGTGAGACAGCCTCTGATCCTGCCAGTCTCTGTCATGTGAGGAATGACAGTCATATACATTGAGCATCAGAAGTGAAACAATTCAGGCAAAGTCAAGTCCCCTTCAGTTTGCAGCCTTCCTGTGGCATACCTCAATCTCTAACGGTGGTGGGTGACTATTGTTCATGCCTTTACCAAGAACAACCAGCATTGTGTTGACATCCCAGTTCATGTGTGGCATTGACATGTTGACATCCCAGTTCATGTGTGGCATTGACACTAGTTGCAAGGTAATTCTGTATGTATTGCTTGCCACTGCTGAAAGTTTGATAAATGCATACTGCCTGAAGATAAAAGTATCTAATGTACTCAGAGTTCCTGAAGATGTATTCTGTATGCATCTTTGCTTCCTAACCTCGATCCCTTACGTGCTGCAGTCCAAATGACTCTGATTAGATTGTGGGCTTAGAGAAAAGGAAGGCATGGAATGACACTTCAGCATAGGTACACTCTCTGCATGCAGGATTGGTGCACTGGAGCAGGCGTTAAGAAGACTAATTTTACCACTAGGAGAAAAAAATCTCAGTGGCTTGTATTTGATAAACTGTCATTTATACATGGGGACTGCAAATCCCTGTTATTAGTTAGTAGCTTTCATTCTCTCAGTCAATTTTCTTAAGGCCAACCAACATTTTGAGGGAAAGACATTTGCATTTGCATTGCAATTTGATATTTCTGCCTTGCTTTTTTTTTCTTTTGACATAAGAGTGCAATAAGGTAATGCTGGGATTTACAGCCACTCTTATTGTGTGTGTGTGTGTGTGTGTTTTCTGTTTTGTGTTAACTCAGTTTTTCCTTATTTTAGTAGTTTTTTTTTTTTTTTAAACGTGCTTCTCCTGAATTAGGATTTCATCTATTAGTTTAGTTCATAAATAAAATAACATATATCTATTTGAGACAAAGATATCATAATTAATATTCTTTTCTTTTTTAGCAGTTTAACTATAAAAAAAATAAATCTTGTTATGCATTTTAAAATAACCTAGAAAAACAAGATTCTTTGATTTTTTTTTCAAATTCACTTGGGAATGGACATAGATTAGCAGGTGTCATGAAAAATGTTAGGCATCCTTTTGCAGCATACAGTTCAAATGCAGATTTTTATCAGAGGCAAGATAGAAGGAGAAGCTGACACAGAGACATCTACCGGTAAAGTGAGAGAGTAGTGTTGAATATAAGCACTCATTCGGCCTTCCTGGGAGGCTTTTTGCATTGAACTGAGCATTTGCATCTTCATAAATGTATTTGATTTGATTCACAGTGCTCTTATCTCCCTTATTATCTCTTATTATGCTGGAAGCATAGGTCTTATAAGAAGTCATATGAAAATCAAACCAGTCTTCACTCCAACATGCCATCTTTGAATAACTTCTTTGGTATCTTCTTAAAATAACAAATTAAAATAAATAGATTTTGCTGCAAGTGTTTAATGTTGGGATATTTGGGTAATTCCAAACCAAAAAGAACAGTCCTAAAGTAAAGGAATCATTTTTCTTGTTGAAGTAGAACACCTGGCTCAAGTTCCTTCATGAACTCACATGGAAGAGATAGTTTTCCCAGTCATCCACACAAACACACTTCTAATTATACCACGAAAAAAGCTGGAATCTCCTTCAGTCTTCAAAGCACAGACATAAAGTGGTTAATGGTGGAAGCACTGTCTCCTTTGGGCCTTTATAGATAGCAGTCCACAGCTAGGACCAGTTTTATGAACAAAATGGATGTTATTTATGAAAAACCTAAGGTGAATGTTAATAAGTATCAGAAAATTAAGATGGATGAATGAGTCAATGGCCTTCATGGCTACAGAACAGTAGTGCTGTCATAGCTTGAAACTTGTTTGCTCTGACTCAGACTGAAAAGGAAGTTCTTCAGACTAGGTACAGATTTGTTTTAAGGGGTGGCATCTTCATTAATCTGAGTCATATTCAGCGTGTGGTTGGGTAGAGTCCCTCTTGTTATGAAAAAAAAAGAAAAAAAGATTTTTCTATTGATTAAATAATATAAATTTGAATTTCTCATTTTTCCAGCACAGAAAACAGAATTTAAGCTGATAACAGGGGCATTATGCCTCGGCCCCTTAGTGTGGTTTGAATGTCACCAATTGCTGGAAGACACTTGTACTCCCGCTGTCATCCCCAGCCCTGTTCTACCAGATTTTCATCTTATCTATCAAAGCCCAAATGGGGATTGCACTGTGTTACACTTAGGATGGGCTGGGGAACTAGGGTATCTGCCAGAGTTGTGGTTTATGGATTTACTCCACACTTTTTGTTCTCCAGCTACTTTAAATCATATTTATCTTAAGCCAGATCAAGAAAAAATGCAAATCCAAGCATTCACCTTTAGCATTCAGAATAGCCAGTGTAGCTGAAAATGAAGAAATGTGAAGAAAAATCTATAGTTGAGCTACAAAATTTTTCTTCACAGGGCCTTTTCTTCCAGTATCTGGCTGGTTTGTTCTCTCCTGACCCTCTGGTATTTACCATGGAACTGAACTTGGCAAGGGATGCAAAGAGTATCAAGAAAGGGTTCTATAGGTACATAGTTTAGAAAAGTGAGGCCAAGGAGGGTGTCCCCCCTCTGATATACAAGAAGGGAGAAATGGTAACAACAGGCATGGAGAAGGCTGAGGTATTCAACAAGTTCTTTGCCTCAGTCTTCACTGCCAGTTAGGCTTTCCACTTCTCTCCAGCCCCTGAACCTGTAGGTAAGGGCTGGGGGAGCAAAGTCCCTCCCACTGTAAGCAAAGAGCAAGCTCGAGACCACCTGATGAAACTGAACAGGTACAAGTCTATGTGGACCAATGACCTGCATCTCAGGGTCCTGAGGGACTGGCTGATGGAGTTGCCAAGCCTCTCTCCACCACATTTGAAAAGCCCTGGCAGTCAGGTGAAGTCCCTGGTGACTGAAAATAGGGAAACATCACTCCTGTTTTTAAAAGGGTTAGAAAGGAGGACCCAAGGAACTACAGACCAGTGAGCCTCAACTCTGTGCCTGGGAAGATCATGGAACAGATCCTCCTGGAGGCAATGTCAAGGTTGTACGGAGTGCACCATCATCATATGCCAGCTCATTGACAATAATGGCCTGGAAAGAGGATGAGGAACCCACAGTGGATGAAGTGGCTAAACAACTCCAGCAGTACAAAGAAAGTCTCTCCTCTTCCCTACAGGCCTGTGTCTCGGCTGTGGAGAAACTTTCTGAAAGCGTCTATCAACTAAAAGAGAATACTTTGGAGAAACTTTCTGAAAAGGTCCACCAACTTAAAGAGAGATTATTTTCCTCCCCACCTGAATGAACCAGTGTCCACCAACTAAAAGAGAATACTTTGGAGAAACCTTCTGAAGAGGTCCACCAACTAAAAGAGAGTTTATTTTCCCCCCGACCTGTACAAACCAGGGTCTCAGCTATTAGGGGTAAGCGTTCATCCATGCAAGGAAGACAATATGGTGGGTACACACCCCGTGACACCCTGTGGTTTTACCTACATGACCATGGAGAGGACATGAAAAAATGGGATGGAAAATCTGCTGCGACCCTAGAGGCATGGGTATGTGAGTTGCAAAAGAAAACAATTGGGAAAAAATGGTTCTCTGAAAAGCTTGCTGCTCCAACATCCAGCAGGCAGTCCTTTAAACACAGAAACGAAGATTCTGACCAGGACTAGAGGGGCCCTGCCTCCAGCCAGGGGAGGAAAGGGACAATTGAATTTATTGGACTGTGTGGATTCGATGGCCTGGCATGTCAGACGCACAGAAGTATAAGGCTTTAGTAGACACTGGTGCACAATGTACACTAATGCCATCAAGCTATAAAGGGCCAGAACCCATCTGTATTTATGGTGTGACGGGGGGATCCCAGCAGTTAACTGTATTGGAGGCTGAAGTGAGTCTAACTGGGAATGAGTGGCAAAAGCACCGTATTGTGACTGGTCCGGATGTTCCGTGCATCCTTGGCATAGACTATCTTAGAACAGGATATTTCAAGGACCCAAAAGGGTTCCAGTGGGCTTTTGGCATAGCTGCCTTAGAGACAGATGACATTAAACAGTTGTCTACCTTGCCTGGTCTCTCAGAGGCCCCTTCTGTTGTGGGGTTGCTGAGGGTCGAAGAACAGCAAGTGCCAATTGCTACCACAACTGTGCACCAGCGGAAATATTGCACCAAACGAGACTCCCTGATTCCCATCCATAAGCTAATTCATCAACTGGAGATCCAAGGAGTGATCAGCAAGACTCATTCACCTTTTAATAGTCCCATATGGCCAGTGCAAAAGTCTAATGGTGAGTGGAGACTAACAGTGGACTATCGTGGCCTGAACGAAGTCATGCCACCACTGAGTGCTGCAGTGCCGGACATGCTAGAACTCCAGTACGAACTGGAATCAAAGGCAGCCAAGTGGTACGCCATGACTGATATCACTAATGCATTTTTCTCCATCCCTCCAGCAGCAGAGTGCAGGCCACAGTTTGCTTTCACTTGGAGGGGTGTCCAATATACTTGGAATCGGCTGCCCCAGGGGTGGAAACACAGCCCTACCATTTGCCATGGACTTATCCAGTCTGCGCTGGAGCAGGGGGAAGCTCCTGAACACCTGCAGTACATCGATGACATCATTGTGTGGGGTGACACAGTAGAGGAAGTTTTCGAGAAAGGGAAGAAAATAGTCCAAATCCTTCCGAAGGCCAGTTTTGCCATAAAACAAAATAAAGGACCTGCATGAGAGATCCAGTTTTTAGGAATAAAATGGCAAGATGGATGTCATCAAATCCCAATGGATGTGATCAACAAAATAACAGCTATGTCTCCACCAACTAGCAAAAAAGAAACTCAAACTTTCCTAGGTGTCGTGGGGTTTTGGAGAATGCACATTCCAAATTACAGTCTGATTGTAAACCTGCTCTACCAAGTAACCCATCAGAAGAATGATTTTGAATGGGGCCCTGAGCAACGACAAGCCTTTGAACAAATTAAGCAGGAAATAGTTCATGCAGTAGCCCTCGGGCCAGTCTGAACAGGACCAGATGCAAAGAATGTGCTCTACACCGCAGCCGGGGAGAATGGCCCCACCTGGACCCTCTGGCAGAAAGAACCCGGGGAAACTCGAGGTCAACCCCTAGGGTTTTGGAGTCGGGGATACAGAGGATCTGAGGCCCGCTATGCTCCAACCAAAAAGGAAATATTGGCCGCATATGAAGGAGTTCGATCTGCTTTGGAAGTGGTCGGTACTGAAGCGCAGCTCCTCCTGGCACCCCGACTGCTGGTACTAGGCTGGATATTCAGAGGAAGGGTCCCCTCTACACATCATGCAACTGATGCTACACGGAGCAAGTGGGTTGCACTGATTATGCAGCAGGCTCGAATAGGAAACCTCAGTCGCCCAGGAACCTTGGAAGTTATTATGGACTGGCCAGAAGGCAAATACTTTGGGATATCATCAGAGGAGGAGGTGGTCCATGCTGAAGAAGACCCACGTTGAGCGCCAAAAAGGAGTGTTGTGGTTTAACCGGGCTGGCAGCTAAACACCACACAGCCATTTGCTCACCCTCCCCCCTCCCTCTCTGGGATGGGGGAGACAAACGGGAAAGTGAAGCCTGTGAGTTGAGATAAAGACAGTTTATTAAGACAGGAAAATAATAATAACAACGACAACAATAATAATAATAATGATAATAGTACTACTACTAATAATGTGTACGAAACAAGTGACGCACAATGCAATTGCTCACCACCCGCTGACCGATGCCCAGCCTATCCCCGAGCAGCCGGCCCCCCACCCCGGCCAGCCACCCCTATATATTGTTTAGCATGATGTCAGATGGTATGGAATACCCCTTTGGCCAGTTTGGGTCAGCTGTCCTGGGTCTGTCCCCTCCCAGCTCCTGCTGCACCCCCAGCCTGCTCGCTGGCAGGACAGAGCGAGAAGCTGAAAAGTCCTTGGCCTGGTGTAAACACTGCTCTGCAACAATTAAAACATCAGCATGTTATCAGCGCTCTTCTCATCCTAATCCAAAACATAGCTCCCTACCAGCTACTAGGAGGAAAATTAACTCTGTCCTAACTGAAACCAGGACATACATGCAGGACAAGGAGGTGATCCAAGACAGCTAGCATGGCTTCACCAAAGGCAAGTTGTGCCTGACCAATCTGGTGGCCTTCTGTGATGGAGTAACTGCATCTGTCAACAAGGGAAGACTGACCTATGTCATCTACCTGGACTTCTGTAAGACCTTTGACACTCTCCCACACAGCATTCCTATCTCTAAGTTGGAAAGAGATGGATTTGAAGGATGGACTATTTGGTGGATGAGGAATTGGCTGGATGGCCATATGTGGTGGTTTTACCGTGCTAGGCAACTGAACTCCACCGCAACTGCTCTCTCACTCCCCCTCCTTAGAAGAGGAGGGAAAGAAGTAAAGGAAAGAACAACTCACAGGTTGAGATAAGGATACTTTAATTAAAAGGAAAAATAATTATTAAGGAAAGATTACTATTAATTAAACAATTTAACTAAAGGGAAAAAAAGGGAAAGGGGAAAAGGGAGGGGAAAAGGGAAAAAAAGAAAACAAAACAAGTAAAGGCTGTGTGGAAGTGCAGAGGAAAGAAATCACTCTCTACTTCCCACAAATGAGCAATGCTTGTGTGGTGCAATTGCCTAAAGTAACTAGGAAAATAAAACTAACATTCACATTTTAAAGAAAATGTACAGCACTGAAGAGGCTTTCAGGGTAGGGCGTAGCTGCGTTACCTGAGCGTTACCTAGGCTTCCAACCTTAGATACTATCACGCTGGGGGAACCTCGTGTGCTGGCTCTAAGGAGCAGTACGGAGCATAGAGTGCAGTGGAGACACCACGGCTAGGCTCTGTGACCAGGTGGGGACTTGATTGTTCTTGTGCACACTGTGACCGATAAGCCACACTTTTTGCTACCCTGAGCTGATGACCTGTCATGTTTTGACAAATGCTGTACTCTAGTGTACTTTTGCTCATTATAATATCATTATAATACCAAAACACACCTCCATCCCAAAAGCTGCCCGCCTCCAAGGTGCAACCACCCCTCATTGAGCACACGCTCTGAATTTCTCGGAGCCTGTTCCTTTTGAAAGGAGACGGGAAAACTTTTCACCAATTGTAACTAAGATATGCTTGACTAGAGTCACTCAAGCTCCACCTAAAAGATAGAAAATAATATAAATTGGCCTAAGATAGAGGGGATGTCGGGGAAGATACTATCGTTGGGGAAGATACCATTGTTAGGGAAGATACCACCGTCAGGGGAGATACCATCCCGAGGGAATACACCATCCCGAGGACCTCCTGACTCCTGAGACCAGTTGACGGGCTGAGCCTCTCTTCCCCCCCCCACTGGGACACCTTTTGGTGAGATTTGAACACTTGGTTATACTGTGTGTCTCTGTGGAAACTTAGAAATCTCTATAGAGTCTTTGTGCCTTTTAACGCGTTAATTTCCAAGCTGCGCACCTGTGCATTTCATGCATGCTAGCTTGCTTTTGCAGACAGTAAATTATTGCCGACAATCCAAAGAACCTGTGTACCTTTTGCTGTAATAAATTGCACTTAACTGCATTGTTCCTAGCCGTGATAGTTCTCATTGAACGCAACTAGAGTAAGGACGGTTATATACTATTGGTGAATCCATGACCGTGGTAGTTCAGTGCTCTGAATCCGACCAGACCCATATCGGTTAATGCGTTATAGGTGAATCTGTGATTGTGATAGTTCAGTACCATGAATCCGACTGGACCTGTAATGGTTGAATGGCTACAACCCTTAATGCGACAGCTTGACCACGTCCTTGAAGCAGGGCCTCAACACACGTAGCCGGTGTTTGGGAGGACAGATGTTTCACAACAAAAACCCACCCCTCCCCTCTTCCTTTTTCCACCTTTTATTGCTGAGTGTGACATCATATAGTATGGAATATCCCTTTGGTTGGTTTAGGTCAGCTGTCCTGGTGATGTTGCTTTCTCACTTTTTTTGCCCACTCCCTAGGAGGGTTAGAGAGAGTCCTGATGCTGTGCCAGCACTGCTCAGCAGCAGACACAACACTGGTGTGATACCACTGCTGTTCTAGCTACACAGCAGAGTGTATGGGCTGCTGCAGGGAAAGTTAACGTCCCAGCCAGACCCAGTACACCATAGACAGAGAGTTGCAGTCATCAGCTCTATGTCCAGGTGGAGGCTGGTGATGAGTGGTGTCTCCTAGGGGTCTGTCTTGAGACCAGTGCTGTTTAATGTCTTTATCAATGACATAGACAGTGGGATTGAGAACACCCTTAGCAAGTTTGCAGATGACACCAAACTTAGTGATTTACTCAATACAACAGAAGGAAGGGATGCCATCCAAAGGGACCTGGACAATCTTGAGAAGTGGGCCCATGTGGACCTAATGAGGTCCAGCAAATCCAAATGCAAGGTTCTGCACCTGTGTCAGGGCAGTCCCAGTCATGAGTACAGGCTGGAAGAACAACTCTCTGAGAGCAGCCCTGCAGAGAATGTTTTGGGGGTTCTGGTGGATGAAAAGCTCATCATGAGTGAGCATTGTGTAATCACAGCCATGAAGGTCAACTACACCCTGGGCTGCATCAACAGAGGCAAGGCCAACAGGTTGAGGGAGGTGACTGTCCCCACTTCTGCTCTGCCCTTGTGAGGCCCCTCTTAGAGTATTGCATCCAGATCAGGGGCTCCTATCACAAGGGCATGGCAGGGCAATTCGAACTAGATGACCTGTAAGGTCCTTCCCTCTTCTTCTTATGGAACATGCTCATTATTCTAGCCAGTCTTGCCTTTGGGGTCTACTAGCTCTACAAATATTTAATGTTTCTCCCTGAAGTTCATTCGTTCCCTCTGTAAGTAGAAGATAGCCTTACCAGTATGCCAAATGTATCTTTCATTGGAACATATATTCTGTATCAAGATGTACATTTATAATGTGCTTGGTATGATCAGTTTAAAAGTATAATAATAATCTTAATGGCTGTTGTTGGACATCATGCACAATAGTAAGTATCCTCTTAGAGGTAAAAATATCAGATTTCCAGGCTCAAAGGTAAGAAAAATATTAACATTTTTGTCACCGTGATCTTTATTAACAGGATGGTCAAAAGCATGTAGGTTGTATTCCGTATTAAACTGTTTCTGAAGGCAGAGAACAGCATGAGAACTCATTTCACGTTCTGTAGAGCTGTTCAGTGAATCAACTGGTGCAGAAGTTGTTATAAGGCAAGAGAGCTTCCCCTGCCTCTACTTTGAGTATACCAAGTCACATTTGTCTGATAGCTTGATAAAGACTTCAGAGGTAGGCATTGTGCAAACAGTTTTCCAAGCAACAAAAATAACTTTAAAGAAGAAAAGATAAACAAATTGCTTTGGTGCCTTCCTCAAAAGAAGTGGAGTACCTTAACACCAAAGGCCAGATTCAAGAGTGTGCTGCAACTGTTCTGCACAATGCAAAATAACTGAGAACTTAGTTAACAGAGACTCACATTTCAGATGTGGGAAGTGCAATTGACCTACCTGTCTGCTTTTCTGCGGACATCATTCATGCTTATCACTGTGGTTTACTAATTAAATTAATCTGTCATGTGGGTCAAGAATAAGGAACAAAACTAACCCAAAACACTGCAGCTAGAATTGTGCCATCCCCTGGACACCTGCCCCAGGAAAAGGCACCCAACACTTCAGCAGACGACAGAATGCATCTACATGGAAAGAGGTTAGCCCAACAGAAATAGATAGTTTTTTTCTAAGTGTCTCAAAAATAAGGCAGTTAGTAGATTAAAGATACATTATATCTTACAGATATACTGTACAATACATTTTTTATATTTCATTGTATGGGGCAGGTAAACCAGAGACCCACACCAAGATCTGAAAAACAGACTATTTTCAATGGAATTTGAATCACACTTGTTCTTTTAGGATGGCATGTGCTTATGGTGTTTGTTGTCCAGATATTTTAGCCTGAAAAAAGTGCTTAGAAAGGAATAAGTGTCCTCTGGTGTATAAGTCTGAAAGCTGTTTTAAGTGACATTTTCTAGAGGTTAATAATTTAATCTCTAGTTAACCCCTTAATGAATTAGTGATGCAATCTTTTTGGAAATGTATATTTCTTAGTTCTCCATAAACTTTAACATTTCCTTTTATAATAAGTATAAACAGTAAATTATTTTCTTAGAAAATTAATTTAGAGTTCAGGATTGCTCAGCTGCATTTCCTGTCAACGTCATAGTTAAATTCCAGGAAATTGCTAATAAAGGCATCAAACGACCCATGCTAACCCCAAATCATGGAATCTTATTAACCAAAATCATAATGCCCAAACACCCATAAAAACACCTCAGCCCCCTCTGCAAATTTAGTTTTATGCAAACATACAACAATCCACAGTCTCCACTTCTTAAACAAGGGAGAATTCCTACTCCATATAAAAACCCCAAAGTGCCTAAAGCTGAAACACTACTTAATCATATGTGTATAGAGACTCATACCTGTACTTTACCTGCTGGACCAAGAGGAGACTTAAGGTCTCAGAGAAAACATTTTGTAAAAAGATAGTGATTGTTGTGCCATATGAACATCACAACCTCCCTCCCCCCAATTTTGGAAGAGTTGTTAACTTTCAAAGCTAAACTCGGTTGCCGAAGTTTGAGAGAAAATGATTTAACTTTTTGTTTTGCAAACTCAGTATACAAGAGTGCCTGTCCTCTCTCTGTTGTTACCTATTTGGTTTTAGATATGATTTGTTATATTGTATCTATATACAATAGGTCTGTAGACCTCTGTATCTATATACAAGAGGTCTGTAGACAAGAAGTTGATGCAGGTATTTGGGCAGCAGCATTCTGGAAGTTTGGAAAGCCTAAGCAATCCTGGATGCAGCTCAAAAGCGTGGCTGATACTAGTACTTTGAAAAACCTATCAGGGAACTGTGGTTCAGCTACCGGATACATTGCCTTATCTCCCTCCTTCTCAATTTCTACAAGAAATGAAAGAGATGCTCTGTGGACCAAGTGAGAAGTGTGGAAAGGTACAAACTGGAAATCAGGATAGCATGGTATCCATGGCCAGCCAACCATTTCCTAGTTGGAGTCTTTCCAGATGTTACTACTACACAATATCTGGCCATGTGAACAGTTTTAATAGAACTGAATCTGGTTTATTTTGTAATAGTATGGGCAAAGGTGTGTTTACTCCATCTCATCTAAACATTAGAGTCATGGGAGAATGGCATCTCATCTTTCACAAATGAACTGTGTGACTAACCCACCCCTGAGCCCTGATTCTCTCAGGACACAACATAAGAAAAGTTGTTTCACAAGTTTTTGCACAATATTGTTAAATACAGAGTGACTAGAAATGTTGTTCTTCACCACCATGAAGAAAAAAAAAAGAGAAAAAAGGAGGTAGAAGCTGTGAAATTCAGAGCCTGGAGCTTTTCCTGTGAAGGTGGAAAACTACTGACTTGTCAGCATTATTCCATTGACTGGTTATGTCATAAATTACAGCAGGACTTTGGGGATCTTCTCTGAAGGAATCTGTGATCTCTGAACAAAATTTGCCCTTCCCATGCTGATTTGTGGCACGGTGTAAATTATAGCCTTACCAAGAAATCATGTGATGCTTTTATTGCTTTAACCTTTTTCTTTTTTTTTTCTCCTTTCAGCAGCTGCTGACTGTTTTGTGTTTTCATATTAATTGTAACACTTCTGATATAAGGCTCCATTATTGCTCACAGATGTTCGTGAGGATGTCATCTTAGACTCTAAGAAAGACTTTCTGATGAGAAAACAAACTTATTTTAATGCGCGATCTCTGCTTACATAGATATGTTCTGGAGCAAGGCTTGATAACAGATGTTTTGAAAAGTCACTGGAATCTAGTCTTCTGCATCACTTTTAATGACTTCAAGCTTTATTTTAAAAACAGAAATAAAGTAGTGTTAAAGCTTTCATCTAGCAAAAAGTAATTCAGATGAAAGGGAATTGTCTCAAGATTCCTTAGACTTAAAACTAATCTGATCCAGTTTAATGCTGTATATTGAAATGGACATACGATGGCCTTATTTTCTTATCTGTAGTTTCCATCTCCCTCTTTTCTGTCTTCATTCTTCCCCTTTGTAGGTAGAAGACAAAACTCCAGAGGAGTCTATACTGTCTGTGGCATCAGAGTAATCCAAGACTGAACATCACGAGTCTCTTTATGAGCTGGAGTTTCTCCATTAGCAACAGATGATGTTGGGCATGCTTTTGATTACTTACTGGAGAAGCAGCCCAGCAGCTGTGTAAGACCTTGCAGCCTGAACAGAAGCTCAGACACAAAATCTGGGTATTCCAGTTTCTCAGTCCTGCAGATTTAGGAGTCACTGTATTATCTCATAGAATCATAGAATCACAGAATCACTTAGGTTGGAAAAGACCTCCAAGATCATCAAGTCCAACCGACAACCTAGCACTGCCAAGTCTACCATTAAATCATGTCCCCAAGCACCACATCTACATGTCTGTTGAAGACCTCCAGGGAAAGTGACTCAACTGTTTCCCAGGGCAGCCTGTTCCAATGCTTCACAACCCTTTCAGTGAAGAAGTTTTTCCTAATATCCAACCTAAACCTCCCCTGGCGCAATCTGAGTGGGCCATCCAGTGGATAAGGAATTGGCTTGAAGGTCACACACACAAAGTGGTGGTCGATGGCTCTATGTCCAGGTGGAAGCTGGTGACAAGTGGTATCCTTCAGGGGTCTGTCTTGGCACTGGTACAGTTTAATATCTTTATCATTGACGTAGTAGGATTAAGAGTACTCTCCGAAAGTTTGCAAATGATACTAAGCTGAGTGGTACAGTTGATACTGCAGAAGGAAGGGATGCCATTCAGAAGGACCTGAACAAGGTTGAGAATTGGGCCCACGTGAACCTAATGAGGTTCAATAAGTCCAAGTGCAAGCTGCTGTACCTGGTTACGGGCAATCCCAGACAAGAGTACAGACTGGGAGAAGAATTAATTGAGAGCAGCTTTTCAATACTTAAAGAGGGCTTATGAAAAAGATGGAGAGCAACTTTTTGCTCATTCAGATTATGACAGAACAAGGGGGAATGGTTTTAAACTAAAAGAAGGGAGGTTTAGATTAGATTTTAGGAGGAGATTCTTCATTCAGAGGGTGGTGAGGCAACAGGTTGTCCAGAGAAGTTGTAGATGCCCCATCCCTGGAGGTGTTCAAGGCCAGGTTGGATGAGGCCCTCGGTGACCTGATCTAGTGTGTGGCATCCCTGCCTATGGCAGGGGGATTGGAACTAGATGATCTTTAAGGTCTCTTCCAACCCAAGTCATTCTATGATTCGATGATTGAGGCCATTTACTCTTGTTCTTGTTTTTGAGGCCTTGCTGCTTGGGAGAAGAGACTGACCTCCTTTGAGGAAGTTGTAGAGAACAATAAAGTCTCCCTGAGCCTCTTTTTCTCCAAGCTAAACAAACCCAGCTCCCTCAACTGCTCCTCATAGGGCTTGTGCTCCAGACCCTTCACCAGCATTGTAGTCCTTCTCTGGACACATTCCAGCACCTCAACGTCCTTCCTGTAGTGAGGGGCCCAAAACTGAACACAGTACTCGAGGTGCAGCCTCACCAGAGCAGAGTACAGAGGGACCATCATTTCCCTAGTTCTGCTGGCCACATTATTCCTGATCCAAGCCAGGATGCTGTTGGCCTTCTTGGCTTCCTGAGCACACTGCTGGCTCATATTCAGCCACCTATTGACCAATACCCCCAAGCACAGTCTGTGCAGTTGACTTAAGTTTATACAGAATGTTTCCATTAGTGTTATCATTTTAATTGTCGGTTAATTTTTCTGTATACATATACTATGTGGGACAAGAATGACTTATTCATGTTAATGTAAGAGTAAACCATGAACCATTTCATTTGCAGTATGGTTGACTGTGGTATTCATGACAGCTCTTCTGAATATTTTTGATGAGGTCTTTAAGTACATGTAATACTGAAAACACATTCCCATTCATTAGGGCACATATAAGACGTTAAGCCCAACCCGGCAAATGGCATCTAGAAAAATTCCATAAACATTAAGCATATTTATGTCATAGCATTAAGCTTGGTCAATTTGAACCTTACTGTATTGTAGTATAAGAGGCATCTTGTTTGCTTTTATTTACCTTCTCAGTAGTAAATGTATTTTGGTTAACCACAATGGCAAACTAAGGCAAGACATTTGTGTCAACAGATCCTTCTCAACAAAGTAACATTCTTAGTTTCTAGGGCAGCAGACTGGATTCTGAGTAATAAGGTGTTTATAAGCCTTGTTGTAAATCTGAAACCATAAACATGTCTACTTTTCTATTAAACCTGCTGCTGTGTTTGGGGCACAGTAAGTTCTCTTTTAAATTTGATGGTAGCAAGCATGTTGGTTTTCCAGTTTTGATTGCTGTTGATTTAACAGCTGCCAGCACCTCCTGCCAAGCTTTTGACCGAAGTCATGCTCCCTGGTGATGTCATTAACAGTGCCTAGAATTGAGAAGTTGATGGTACCTGCTGGGAAGCTGTAAAAGGTTTCATACCTCCCTTGTTGTGTTGTAGATGCATTTGGGAACAGCAGTAAGAAACTAGTCCTTCTCCACAGCTGACCTTTAATTAGTCATTTTTTGCTAATAGGTTCAACAAACATTTGGGCCTGGAGAAGTTTTTATCAGGACATTTATTTGCATTTTATAATATAGTCTTTCAAACACACCTTGCAGAATGTTAACAATTAAATGAATCCTGGAATATGTCTTGCATTCTTCAGCTGCTGTAGGGTACTTCCCTCCCAATGAGGACAACAGCGTTATTCCCACGAGCATAGCCTATTCACATTGGCAAAGGCAGCAGGCACAGGGCCTTTGTTGTATTATTTTCCTTTTGAATATGTTGATAGTTATATGCTGAATTATTTCTTTTTTCTTCTAAATTCTTCAAATAGCTATGTCTCATTTATTGTGCTATTATGAACGATGCAAGATTATGCCCTTGTGTGTGTGCATGAATGGAGGCGGGTGTGCATGTCAGTTTTGTGTACTTTTGAGAATGCAAGAATCTGCTTAGCTGAAGCAGTGTTTAGGATCAAGATCTAATGTTGAAAGTCATATATGTACTTTCATATTCAAAGTTTACAGTATAATAAAATAAGAAACAGGAAGGAAGCATAACAATGCTTATCTCCCTCTATTATTTCTATCCTCATCTTGACATCAATGGTTAGGACACAAATTCCTGCATTTAATTAAAGGTACTTCCAAGTGACACAGCAAAGAGAATTTTGTTATTTCAGCATGTGTAAATGAAGGCTGGAAGTGTTCCAAGTTCCTTAATCTCAGTGGACAGCTGCAATTGCAAAACCAAAAATTAGTGTGTCCTGGAGAGGCCCCAAATTTTCTTGAGTATTTTTCTAAGAGTAAATCAAGGAACAACTTACTCCAGTAGTACATTCCATCTAAAACACGGTTAAGTGCTTCTATGGTGCTTGGAAAAAAACGCCTACACTCCCAAACTCCTGGATACTTTTCTAGTTTCTCTATAATCAGTTTGCATACTATTTCTCATGCATCAGGTTTCACAGTTTCCCTAGACAGTCTGAATATTGTTATCTGGCAATTTTAAGCACTCGTTAGACTAGACATCTTCCTAAAACCACTTGCTGATTGCTGTAGAAAGTTGATCAGGAGAAATTATGTTCAGAAACAAACAGAGCAAAGAATTAAGAGAAGAATCTCAGCTGAATGTCCTATCTTCTTAAATTTTTAACTCTGCACTGTTACAAAGGATTAACTCAGCTTGCAGTGTTTCAGCAAAGAAAAGAAGACTTCTCAGCAAACAGGAGAGGAGCACATTCTTTCTGAAGTTTGCCCACTTCTGGCCCTTTTGCAGAAATTACGGGGAGTAGGGCCTTTTGGGAGGGTCTTCCATTTGCAGGACATATATGAGTCTTAGGCCTTTGACCTGAAGTTTTAATGCAGGAACAGCACCAAGGCTCTGTGCTGTCTCACCAGTCTCACAACCTCATCTTCTAAATCATGAACCTGGGTGCTTTTCCTAAAAAGAAATCCCTTGGGACCAAGCAGCATTTTGCAGCCAGCATCTACTTCAAAGCTCTTCCAAAAGAGGACATTTTTGCATTGAAGATCTACATCAGTCACATCCCAGTTGTTCCTGCAGGACAGCAGACAAAAAATATTTTCTCATTGGGTTGGTCCTTACTATTTATAAGCGAAGGACAGAAGAGTGTTCATCTGGCACAGTGCTAGCAGATCACTTTGCAAGATCTTCTCTACTTTCAGATTCATAGGCAGCATTTCAAAGATAGTAGGCTAAGATTGCTGATACTGAAGTACAAGCATAAGCAATCATTAAAACCAAACCAAACCAAACCAAAACAAAAAAAAACAGAGCAAAGAAGATTTTGCAGCTGCAGACAGCTATTGCCTTTTCCTCTTCTTCAGATTCTTGCACTGTCCGAAAGCATCAGATTCCTCTAACACTCCTACACATCCCAGGCCCTTAAAGTGCCAATGTGCAGAGCTGTTCTCCTCCAGGGGCAAGTGTATTGGTGAGCCTCAGGTCTTACTGAGTGCTGATGTGTGACTGGTTGAGAGAGGCAAGTACACAGGTGTGTTGATGAACATAGGAGTTACTCCTATAATAATGCCAGGATTTCTCAGGGTTAGATTTAAAAATGAAAGACAGAGTTGAGTTCCACCAGATCAGCTAGTTCAACATTACAGTTGCTCTGTTTTCAATGAAATGCTTAAAGACGTGGAAGTAAGGCCCGCGGTTTAATACTATATCTTTAACTCCATGTCTATAGTAAGCCATACAGTGAACAGCATGTTGCAGAAGAATTGGCAATTGGCATGGCTTGGACCAGAAGATGTGGAATTCCAGTAAAACGGTGCATGTGAAGGAAAAGGAGGGAAATGCATGAATCAAGGCTGGATGGCAAAAAATAATTGCAATATCCTAAGGAAATAAGTGTAGCAAGAGAAAAGAGGCATGCTAAAGCATGAATCTGATAGAAAACAATAGGATCAGAGTAGAAGGCACAGCAAAAACAGAAGAGACAAATTATTTTACAAAAATCTGACTGAATAGAAAGCTTTCTTAAATTAACTTGTCAAACATGATAAGAAACTGAACAGGTATTTGGACTGGGATTTCACCCAAGGCAGAAAATTGCCAGCAACAATTCTGACTCATGTATTTGTGAGTCAATTTTTCATCAGATGGCTGCTAGAACAAGGACTGTTTCACTTGAAAATGTATTTTTGTGCTGATCTAAACAAATTGAAAACATTTTCATTTGTTTTTCATGAGCAACACAGATGTTGTTTGGCAACTTCCATACAAAGCACCATAGATAAAAACCGTAACAGCACAGCGGAAATGGATGAAGTCTATTTTTTCAGCAGAACCAAAGATCTCCAAAGTTTTATACAGTCTTTGCCAGGAAATGAGGGGAGATTAAATGAGGTTGGGGTCTCTGTGTTTGTGTAGTTTCATCCATCTCACATGGAAACAAAAGAAAAATCCCTGAAGATTTCTTTCTCATGCTGGAAACTCCAGTAGGCAGGAAAGTACATTCTTTTAAATCCACTGAACATTTTAAGTTTATTCATTTGTACTGCATATGTACTTTCCCCAGATGTAAATCAGTAATGGAAAAACTAATATTAGAGTTTGCAATGAATGTGTAGCCTGCATGCAGATTGTAGCACAGAAACTTCCAATTTTTGATGGCTAAAGGCTGTAATCCTTATACAAAATACTTTGTTTCCACAAAGATTTGAAGAGTTTACACATATAAATCACACCATTTGTTCACCCAGAGCATAAATTGCACATCATTAGCCACAAATTAATTTTGGAGTGAAATGGCTTTTACTACCTTCTTTTCTACTCCCTGCCTACACACGTGTACTCTCGATAAACCTACAGACAGATAACATGGCAGTTAAACTGAAGACTGTAATCATGTACTACATGGTTGAGGGCCAGCCCTTTCTCAAGCATTATCACTTGAGACCATTCAATTTCATTAGCCTTAACTGCATCCTCATAATATCTCACTAAATAATTCATTAAAATTTTCAGCCTCTTTGGCATTTAAGCCTTTGAATACAGACAATTAATGTTTCCCTTTAGATAACTCATAGCCAAGCTATGTATATATTTAGCTGTTTTATCTTTCCTCATGAATTCAGCCCTTTAATAATTGTTCTGCTGTTCTCTGAATCATTTCCAGTTTGGCACAATCATTCTTATAGCAAGTTGCTCAAACCTGAATGTATTTTTTTAGGTATGGACTCAACAGAACCATATGGGCAGCTTTCTTCACCATGACCTAATGCCCCACAGCTTGTAAATATTTTTTTCTTCATACCATATTGCACTGAAAAGTCATTTCAAATGTTTTATCTGTGCCTTTTTTAAAGCTGTTTCCCATACCTCTCCATTTCTGTCTTTCATTCTATATGTTTCTTTTGTTGTCATTCGGCAGTAATTCATTCCCCAAAATACAATGTTTACATTGTATTTTTCTAGTTATAACAGGAGAATGGTGGCTTAAGATACTAGTAAAAGATTTGAGAGGTCTGAGCATATTTTCTTGCTCTATGGAAAAGGAGTCTGGTATGACACTTTTGCTCTAAGTAGTGCTGTGAGCATACGTACATTTCAGCACTGCAAAACACCAATATATTGTTGTTGTTTAAATGCCAGAGATAAAGTCCCTTATTTGTTGCAATGTTTTCAATTTCAGTAAATATTTGAATAGTAGTTTCTGTCCTTCACAGTGTTTACCCTTCCCAATTTCTCTGTGATTTCACGGAATACACTCCTAGGTACCTGCCAAATAACTGCGTAAGGTTAGCATGATTCTGGATTGGTCGACATACAAAAGAAAGGGCATGTTGACAAAAGAAAAGAAATTCCCAAATGTCTCTATAGTATTTGAACAACTGTTTCTGCAATTAAAGTTTTCTGAGAAATGCAGAGTCACTAGCAACTTGTTCTGTTCTTGTGCAAGGCAGTAAAATTACTCACATTGTCTCATAGCTTGCTGGTATTTACAGCTGTATCTGTTAGCCTTTTAAATGGATGCAGTGGGTGGGCTGGTTGTTCCTGGTAGCAATTACCAAACCATTAATGCTCGCTTCCCAGTATATCAAACTGGAAAATGCCCCTGCTATTTATTTAGCAGGTAAAATCCTGTCTAAATCTGTTGGCTGATATGTACAGTATGTGTGTCTGTATATAGGGCTACGAGGCTGGGAATTGGCTATCAGCGTTCAAAAATCATTATAAGAAAAAATGTCTTCTGGTATTTTGAGGAAAATAATTTTTCAGTCAGATATTCAAGCCCATCTGTAGGCAGGACCTCTAGTGACATAGGTGTCTGCCTATTTCTTTAAATAAAAGCTCAGAATGGCCTATTACAGAATCATAGACTCATAGAATGGTTTGGGGTGGAAGGGACCTTAAAGACCACTCAGTTCCACTCCCCCACCATGGGCAGGGACACCTCCTACTAGATCAGGTTGCCTCAAAGCCCCATCAAGCCTGGCCTTGAGCACTGCCAGGAATGGGGCATCCACAGCTTCTCTGAGCAACCTGTGTCAGTGCCTCACCACCCTCATACGCATAATTTGAAGAGTGATCTCAAAAGAAAATAATAAAATACTGCAAAACTTAAAAAAAAAAGAAAAGAAAAAGAAAAAAAAAGAGATAATATTGACCTCTAATAAGTCTTTTCTTTTTCAATAGTGAATATTAATCCTTCCCAAGATGAATTTTGCTGCTGCCTGAAATAAAACATGCAGGCTCATGTGAATGTTCTTAGGAAAAAGACAACAATTTACCTTACTGAGGAAGGACAGACCATGCCTTTTTTTTTTCTTTTTTTTTTCCCATTATAAGAACCAGCTTGTTCACTGCTGAAAATTATGCCATGTCTTCAGTAAGTAGTTCTTACTCCATAAATTGTTTGCAAAGGTTTCATCAGCAGCATCTGAAATTTGAAATGCCTGCTGCTGGTTAGTTGCAGGGCTGTGAGATATTTTTCCTGCTGTTAGACTGGACTATTCAGCCATGAACAAGCTGCTGCATGAGTCCCAAATGGCATATTTGAACGTAAAATGTCACTGTCTTTGTTTATATCATCCAAAGTCAGCACCAGTTACTGTTTCCACAGTTGAGCTTAAGTGTTTTCTTTACCTATGTTTAGGCTAGGTATTGTTTATGCAAACAATTTGCATGCATGAAATGATTTAAGTGCATATTAATTTTCCATCTCCCCCAGCTAGCAGGCTCTGGGGAGCTGCTGGTGATTAAATGTGAGTAAAAGGTTACCTTGAGCCTCAGAGTAAGAAGCACGGACACACAGTCTACTAAATGTACTTTGGGCCCCTAATCTAGTGAACTACTGATTTCCGTTTTTAAGACCCTGAAAATGGATCTTGTGGTATGACGTTCATGGTAGTTATTCAAAAATGCTGGACTTAACATGCACCTAGCTTTCAATAGCCATAAAACAGCCTTCACTAAACTTTTCAGGATGTTGCGATATTTAATGTCTGCTGGTGCATGTGTTAAAGAAACATCCTGAGGACACACATTATGTGACGAATAAGAATCTGCCACTGTGTTGAAATTCAATGGAAAAATCTCTACTATATTCTTAGTGATTTTTTCTTTTATTATCTGTGGGCTTACACTGAGAACGTCTCTGTAAGTTCTTTCAAACCAGTGTTCACTGGCACAATTGAACACAGTTTTCATTTGCTCAGAAATTTGGTTGGCAATTGTCAAATAAAGACACTCTTACCTGCCTGGACCAATCCCTGGTTTTAACATATGGCACTGCCTGTTGCTTCATTTGGAATCATTGCAAATGCTATGTTTTGTAACTGACAGCCTAATTACAGTCTACTGATTAGAGTTTGGCATAATAGACTGCCTTTTGGATCGCTTTAGTTGCTAATGCTTTGCATGAACATTTCATAACTTAACATCATAAAATGGCAAGCTAAATTAATTCACAGGCGTGAATGGACCTGAAAAGTTTAACCTTGACCAAATTTTTCCAGCTGGCTTTCCATTCCCAGTAACTCTCTCTTGTTACAGCACATGCACATACTTTAAAAAAAAAAAAATTAAAAAAAAAAGTTATATCACCAATGCTACTGAAATATAAATGTCTGTGCACACAGTGCATGACAGTTTTTGTGTAGGCAGAAGCCTCCTCCTCCTCTCCTCTGGCCTTATAATGCTTTTTTGTTTCAAATTGTATAACTCTTTCGGCAGTCACAGATGTGCCAAGAGTCCGGCTTTGGCTGGGGTGGGTTTTCTTTGTATCGGTTACAGAGGTCCCTGCCAATGTCTCGGCTCTGCTGGCTGCAGAGGGCTGATCCCTGAGCACAGCAGCACCTCTCTTGGCTGCTTGTTGCTCAGGCCTTACTCATGGCCTCAGACGTACAGGCCTGCTGCTTCTCACTGCTCCCATGTCTCAGCGCTGCCAGTGCACGCAGGAGCAGATGTAGGTGTTTGCAGAGGAGGAGAGCAGCCAGACAGGGACAGAGCAGAGGCTGTCCCAAAACAAGAAGGGACAGACTGCCAGAAGTCCCTGTGAATGCATGTTGGCGGAGGCAGATAGATGAAGAGTCCAGAGCAGAAATGAAAGGCAAGGTAGATCCAGTGAGAGAAGAGGAATATAAATCCCCTGGGATCATCAAGGTTAGAGAATGGGTCCTGTGACATTTTAAATGGGATGAAGGGTTTTGTCACCCGGAATGATGATTTGCTGCCAGCCCTTTAGGATGGTGGTGGACTGGAGAAAACCTGTGTTAAAAATCACTTTGCAGCCAATGTGCTCAACCCCAGCATTCACCCACACAATATTTTATTTCTGGATTATCCCAGCAAAGTCAACAAGACAGGTTTTCTTGAGGACATCAGCTCAGAAGCACAAGACTAGGGAGCAGAAGGGACAATGATTGCTCAGAGCTGCTCATGAAGAAAGGCCTCCTGTGACTACATCTGGATTGTTCTACAGTGCTGGAAAACAAGGGACAGGCCTAAAATGTTCCCTCCTGTCTCTGGTGTGTCCTGGTGAGTCTAGTCTCCAGGGTTTGGTGCACCAGCCAAAGGATTGTCTTCTGCCCAAGTCCCTTAAGACACCATTATATTACCAACGGACCAAAGCAGAAACCATTGTCCCAGGAGATATTACTACGTTATCTAATTAACTAATACCATAATATTAATTAGGCTGGTCACAGCTATACCATGATCATGAAGAGCTCTATGTAGCTATGTTATCACTACTCATACCAACCATGAAGGCTTGGTAGTCAGTGTTCACCCATTTAGGCACCTCAGTTCCCAGACAGCCTGATTAGGACATTTGATCCCACCAGGTAGGTTGGAACCGGGCCATTAGTTTGGTAGTAGGCTGATATATGTGCAAAACCATTTATTTCTCAAAATGTTGTTATTGGACCTTCAAACAATCAATGAGCTTCTAACCAAAGACTCCAGCTCCCCATGACTTTCTGACACAAGAACTCAAGTTCAGGGAAATTATTCTGCTTTCTGGCAAAATTGTGAGGGAATCATTTGGCCTTGTTGCTGCAGGAATTGGTCATCTTTTCACACAGCCCGAAGGACTTGACAGGCTGAGCATCTAAAGCTGAAAATACAGGAGGACTGAACAGGTAGACAGATTTTTGGCTTGCTGTTGTGTTTTCATCTTTCTCAAATATTGTAAAATTGCAGCACCAACACCTAAGCATCAGAACCTGAACCTTTGCCCTAGATTTTTTGGGCTGAACCTTTCCGACATCTGTCTCTAGGGAGTGTTTGTGTGGTGTAGAAATGATCCAGGCTGCCAAAACATCAAAAAGCAAACAGCAATAAAGGTTGGGTTATTTTTGTTTGTGTTGTTCAACATGCTTCACAAAGACAGAGCTAGCTGGGTAATGAAATCATATATAAACCTGTTCCATGAATTCCTACAAAAAGGAATTCCTACAAGTTCAGTTTGAAGAGTGTCTGGTAGGGAATTAAAACATTATTAAATCATGGTTATTTGGACAATTTTCCGTTCTTCCTGAGAATGCTAACAAATCATAAGAGTTGTGTATTTTAGCACAAATGATTAATGATAGCAGAAATATGTTCTGTCTTCACCATTACTATTGCTCATCTTTAAGTTCGGAAACAAGAAAAATGGCCTGTTCTAAATACTGCTTGTCTTATTAGTCCTGAAATCTGTCATGGACAGTAATCATGCCACCAGTCAGAACCAAGGCTGCCAGGGGATTCAAAACATGCTGACAGCTGGCGTGGGTCTGGCAAAATAGAGAGTTTTTCAGATGCTGAATGGATTTGGACAAGGAACAGATCACTCCTCTATCAGGGGTAAGGAGGGAATAGGGAATGGTCCTGGAGGTCATCTCCAACCACATGGAGGAGAAGAAGGTGATCAGGAGTAGTCAGCATGGGTTCAACAATGGGAAATCATGCTTGACCAATCAGATAGCCTTCTATGATGGAATGACTAGCTGGGTGGATGAGGGGAGAGCAGTGGATATGGTCTACCTTGATTTCAGCAAGGCATTTGACACTGTCTCCCATAACATCCTCCTGGGCAAGCTCAGGAAGTATGGGATGGATGAGTAGACAGTGAGGTGGATGGAACCGGTTGGATGGCAGAGCTCAGAGGGTTGTGATCAGCAATGCTGAGTCTAGTTGGAGGCCTGTAGCTAGCGGTGTCCCCTAGGTGTCCGTACTGGTTCCAGTCCTGTTCAACCGATTCATACCTGACCTGGATGATGGCACACAGTGCACGCTCAGAAAGTTTACTGATGACACGAAACTGGGAGGAGTGCTGACACACCAGAAGGCTATGCTGCCATTCAGAGGGACCTGGATAGGCTGGAGCACTGGGTGATGAGGAACCTCATGAAGTTCAACAAAAGAAAATGCAGAGTTCTGCACCTAGGGAGGAATAACCAGTATAGGCACCAGTATAGGCTGGGGGCTGACCTGCTGGAGGGCTGCTCTGCAGAGAGACACCTGGGAGGCCTGGTGGACAGCAGGCTGACCATGAGCCAACAATGTACCCTTGTGGCCAAGAAGGCCAGAGGTATCTGGGGCTGCATTCTGAAGAGTATTGCCAGCAGCTCAAGGGAGGTGATCCTCCCCCTCTACTCAGCCCTGGTGAGAACACAGTTCTGGGCTCCCCAGTACAAGAGGGACATAGAGCTGCTGGAGTGAGTCCAGAGGAGGGCTACGAAGGTGATGAGAGGACTGGAGCACCTGTCGTATGAGGACAGGCTGAGAGAGCTGGGCCTGTTTAGCCTGGAAAAGAGAAGACTGAGGAGAGACCTCATCAATGTGTATAACTATCTGAGGGGAGGGTGTTGGGAGGATGGAGCCGGTCTCTTTTGAGTTGTGCCCAGCGACAGGACGAGAGGCAACAGGCACAAACTGAAGCACAGGATGTTCCGGCTGAATATGAGAGGGCACTTCTTTACTGTGAGGGTGACAGAGGACTGGCACAGATTGCCCAGAGAGGCTGTGGAGTCTCCTTCTCTGGAGATACTGAAAAACCCACCTGGATGCCACCCTGCACAATGTGCTCTGGGTGATCCTGCTTGGCAGGGGCATTGGACTAGGTGATCTTCAGAGGTCCCATCCAACCCTGCCCATTCTGTGATTTTGTGGTTCTGTGATGATTCTATGATGACACCACCACTTCAGGTAACCAAGAGATGCTGTTTGTTTCTACCATCCTCCTTGGGCAGCCAACAGCTGATGATGTTCCTGATATTCTTTAAACAACTCTTAATTTCTCATGCATGTTCCCACTTTCTTGGGCCAATTTCCTCATGACCAGGCTCTTTTCCACCTTACAAGGTGATAAGTTGTTCCTCTGTTTCTTGTTGTGTCCTCCTCAGTGGTCTCTTCAGGGCGTTCCCCATGCTCAGGTGTCCAGCTGCACATCAAGGACATCCCTGGCTCCCAGGCACAGTTCCCAGGACGAAGGCTGAGATCCCAGTCTGGACCCCAGCCTGGCAGACATTGCTCCTGTCAGTGTGGAGCAGCCATTTCACATCAGCATTTTCTCACAACAGTCACGTTAATTCCCTCAGTGCTGCCACCAGGGGCACCCCAAGGGCCTTGTGATGTCACCAGAGAGTCACTGTCACCCTATGGCCTTTCAATAGGCAGCTGGCCATAAGAGCCCTGAGCATGCAGCCTGTGTCCAGTCCAGCTGGTGGCACTCGAGAGGTAGAGATCCTACTGCTGGAATGTGAGATTTGGAGTTGTTGCTAGTGGAAGGCGCAACATCGAGGTCATTCTGGTGGCACTCAAGACGTCAAGGTTCTTCCTGTGACACGAGAGACATGAGGTCCTTCTGGGTGGCAGGTGAGGCACCCCAGTCCTTCTGGTGGAATTCGAGATGTCAAGGTCCTTCTGGTGGAATGTGATACGTCAAAGTCCTTCTGGTGGCATGTAAGATGTTGAGATCCCTCTGGCTGCAGGTAAGGTGTCAAGGTGCTGCTGGTGGGCTGCGACTCTTTGAGATTCTGCCAGTGACCAGTGAGGGAGGTGATGAGGACCGGAGGTGTCTGATACTTTCTTGTCATCAGAGCAGCGTCCTGCAGAGAACAAGCATCTCCACGCCAGGACAGAGGCGGGCACCATGAGCCAGCCACGCCAGGAGCTGCCAGTGGAAGCACCCAGAGAAGAGTTGTACACCATCTGCCTGGGCCTGCTGGCTGACGCAGCCCGGCTAGACCCCTGCAGGCACTCCTTCTGCAGGGAATGCATCCAGCTGTGGGCCGCCCACAGAGCCACCTGCCTGCTCTGCTGGAGGCCCATCCTAGCCATCGCGAGTCTGGTGCTGCGCTCAGCTCGCTGGCCCCGGGGAAGGGCCCAACGCAACGCGGGGCCGGGGCGACGGCAGCAGCAGCGGCAGCGGAGCCCCTCCAGCTACCGGTCCTGCAGCGTCTTGCCCAGGTGCAGGGAGCGCAGCCCCTCCACGCCACAACAGCTCGTCCGAAGCTTCTCGTGGCACTGGGAGCAGGACGGGTGCAGATGGCCCTGGTCCCCGCTGAGCTCCAACGCCAGGGACACTTCATGGCTGCGTAAGGCCCAGCAGGAGGAGCCAGGGGCCGGCGACCATGCAGGCTGCCAGGCCAGGCTCCACATTTAAGGCAAAAATAAATAAATCCTAAAAAGCAACCCATATGGAAGTCATTTGGGGGACGGGATATTACCATGGAATTGGGTAACTGGGTGAGGGCAGCAGCCATAAAGGTGACCATGCCCTAACTGGAAAAATCATGTAGGGCTACATGAGGGCTACAAAGATGATTAGGGGACTGGAGCATCTCTCATATGAAGAGATTCTGACAGAGCTGAGCCTGTTTAGCTTGCAGAAGAGAAGACTGAGAGGGGATATTATCAACATATCCAAATATCTGAAGGGAGGGTATCAAGAGGATGAGGCTGGACTCTTTTCAGTTGTGCCCGGTGACAGGACATGAGGCAACAGGCGCAAACTAAAACTGAAAATGAGGAAATGTTTCTTTACTGTGAGGGTGACAGAGCACTGGAACAGGTTGCCAGGAGAGGTTGTGGAGTTTCCTTCTTTGAAGATAATCAAAACCCGCCTGGATGCAGTTCTGTGCAACGTGTGCTAGGTAACCCTGCTTGGCAGGGAGGTTTGACTAGATGATCTCCAGAGGTCCCTTGCTACCTCAACCATTCTGTGATTCTGTGAGATTTTCCCTGAGGTATGGCAACAGAGGTGAAACTAAGCATTGACCCTCAGTGCAGTTTAAATTTCCTCCCCATTTGCATCACGATCTTCATGCAACCAACCAGAAAGCTGAAAAGAAATAATCTACAGAGAATGGCTCACAAAGTTATTCTAAAAATTGTTTAGCAAAGCTTTTGGCAATCATATGAAAAATAATGCACACATTCAAAGGAAATTAGGATCTGTTTGTGATGGGTCACACAGACTGGTATATTTTGTGTTTTTGTTCACAGACAATGGTGTGACATGCTAACTAACATGCAACAGATAAACCTCTTTTCTATAGCTTCTTTCCCCAATTTCCACCCCAAGGAATAGTTCACCCATTAAATTCAGCATTGCTTTTTATATCAAAGAGCATTACACAAACACAATTATTTGCCTTTTAGCCATGGCTTAATCAAGAATCACTCCAGGCTGTCCCCATCACATATCACATTTTTTTTCCACTTAATTTACCTTTTGGGGTGGGTGCAAGAGATTAACACCCACCTTAAAAGTCAAGAAAATTTAATCATTCTTGAAACAGCTCATTCCACCTATGTGTATTCAGTTTAGCAACCAAATACCAGTGTATTTCAATATTTACCCCTACAGCTAGATGAGGTGGCAGCCAGAAGAGCTGCAACTTTGGGAAGTTGGGGTTTATTATTTATTTATTTATTTATTGCCTCCATTATTTATTGCTGCAAAAGTAATAGCAGAAAAAAAAATAATTGTATGAAATCTCACTGAAAGGCATTCCTGGGACATAGACTTTGAAAGTATGGGTCAGTGGTTTTCAAGTAAACCAAGTGATGAAGACATTTAAGAAGAATCTTGTGCCCTGCTGAAGCAGTCCTATAGGAGACTACTAGGCTAAGTACTTGAGAGCTCGTGGGAACTAGCCAGTACCTCTTCCCTAAAGATCTTGATGTTCACCTCCTCCTCTGTATGTGCAGATACTATGAAGATGGATGATCACACATAGCCTGAACCCAGCAGGTACAGAAAGTCATTAAAAGCAGTCCTCTTGTCTGCCCTTCATGATTAAGTGATGTAAAAGGAAAAGCTCTGAACTTTAGGCTGCTGGTACAAGTTGTATTGGCAAAACAGCACTGTGCAACGCTGTTCAGTGATTCGTGCAAAATGAATCATTATGAAGGACAAAAACATACTTAACTGTAAAACACTAGACTGCTCAGAGCATTAATTACCAGTTTTGTTGGCAACTTCTATTAAAATGTCAAGAATTAAAGAAATATTCTGGGCTGGATTCTGAGCTTGGTAACAGCAACCTAAATTATAGTAAAGCATTTAATAAAGCATTTACAACAGAAAATATGTGTATTTGATTGATACAGATGCTACGTATATTGGTTTCTTATCACCGTGGCCTTTAATCACAAAAAATGTCGGGTCCACACTGATTTGAGGAAACTTGCACTCTCTCCATAGTTGTTATGTAGGTAAATATTGTGGTTTAAGTGCTAAAATGCACATAGTTGAAAAATAATTATCCGTAATGTTAGCCAAGAAAAACTTGGCAAGCACTCTAATGTCATAGACCTGGAAAGTTATTTTCTTAAACAAGTAGGGCTAGATAAAAGATGTCAGTCAAAGACACAATTTCAATTAGACTCACTTAGGTAGAACTTTCTTATTATTTTTTTAAGGAATATTTGCTCCAAACTTTGAACTAAATCACACCATACAGTTTATATTTCTTTAGTTCTTCTGCGAATATTGTATCAAGGAAGCATATTTGCAGGAATAATAACTAAGACAGCACACTTAAAGCAAATACAACAAACATTTAGGAAAATTGATTCCTAAGGTATGTTAAATCAAAAAATGGACCTTAAATGTTATTTTCTAAGTAAAGTTCATTTAAACAGAAGCAAGCATATCAGGGTAAAAGGTGTTTAAATACACATTATGCTAGATATATGAGATAGGTATTCAAACACTCTAATATTAGCATTGACTACTTCCTCTGTTGCCCTCATTTAAAAAAACAACCAGGGTCAAATAAATTTCAATTAGAATAATTTTACAATTTTGGCACAATTTCAAATACCTACTACAGTGCTGGAAATAGCAGGCTGTTAACAACAATCTGTAAAACAAACTAAAATATAAAATTCAGCTAATGAGTAGTTCACTGCAATTCTCTCTGCATCTTAATAATTAGTATTTAAACACTTTACTATAAATATTCAATTACTACTTGTTTTAAAATGCAGCAGTAATTTCTTAAGACACAAAGTGTACAACTATAGGCTTTTCACACTAAAAAAAGAATATTTACCTTTCTGTTTTGATTGCATGGATAAAAGTGATTAGGAAATTTTGTAATATCATATGCAAAACTTTTTATATGGCTTTTTTTTTCTGCTGTTTAATGCAGTCTGTTCTTCATTGTATTGTAAGATAAATAGTTTTAACTCCTAGGCAACCCTAGCTAAAATAAATGTTTTGTACTCTGTGCAAGAAATGAGCTACTTTATCATTATCAAATGCAAAGTGTCCTAAGTTTATTATCAGAGCACAATGAATGTTTTCCTTAAGATGAACTTATTATCAGCAACCTTACAAATGAGCAAATAAAAAACATGCCCTGATAAAAATGTGCTGAAAGCATTCCTTTTGTCAAAAGCAGTTAAAGCACACCATTCTTAGTGCTCTGTTGTACTCTGGAGTGAGACAGGATTCCACTTGCAGTCCACTCATTTTTAATTTATGAAGATTTTCTTTGTTGAGAAGAAGGGGCCAGACTTGCAAAGAGGATAAAACTTTCAAGCTCTGGAGGTAACCAGAATGGCAACAAAATCAAGAAGCATCCATTTATTCTTTTCATCCAGGAAAACATAAGAGAATTGAAATATTTTAAATATTGTCTGTTGGCTTATCGGAGCATGAGAGAGAAAATAATCCAGCTGCAATGCAGTATTAAGCAAGGACCCAGCAGAGGTCTGGGAAGACTCAAGAGTTTTGGTGACAGACACTGGAGATCTGTTATCTATAAATGAAGTGTTTTTGGGCCATTCCAACCTGAATCTGTGTATCCAGGTCTTTTGGTTAAGTGCAGAGGAGATCCAGATGGTTTTCTGGCAGCACAAACTTCCTCAAATTCCCTCCTCCATGTGCTCCAGTGCTGGCTTAGATAGTGCACCTGTAGGGTTGAGAGGGAATTTCCCCCACTCCACCCCACTCATTTGCTTTCAAGCTTGACCTATCTTGTTCTGCTGGAATTGCCAACAAAGGCTTAAGTCATGGAAGTGGTATTTTCTATCTTTATGCAACTGAGAATTTAATTGAAGCTACTAATTCATTCTATATGCAGCCTGGAACAACCACGAAACCCTGACATGCTTTGCCCCTTTCCAGTTCAAGTCAGTGATCTAAAGCCAAACAGTTCTGTTTCTCAATGCTAATTCTATCAACCCAGAAAAATCAGTTTTCTCCAGCTGTGTTACTGGGAAATGATAAAAGAACACAGCGGATAAACAAGGAAATGTGTGTTGTTTTTTTTTTTTTTTTCTCCTTTTTTTTTTCTTTCAAATTAAACTGAGACAGTGCTTTGAAAGAGTTAATCCAAAATGTGCCATAAGAATTTGTTCAGCTTACTTCTCAGTTCTATATGTTTGCTCTAGAAATTTCATGGATTTCTGCAGCTCAGCTGCTGCAGAGGCTGAATGGATCATAAATACTTGTCTGCAGCCTGGGTTCCTTCCTTCAATGTCTTCTGCAAGTTATGAAGACATGCTCTCTCCCCCCTCCCACATCTAGTGTTGTTCAGTCTCCTCTATTTTAATACTTCTGAAACATCATCACCATGAAGCTCCTTCTAATAAAAGTCCAGAAAGGGAAGAAACAACTTAAGCCTTAATGACTACTTTCAGTTTTGTGCTGAATTTACGAGAGCATGCAAACGAAAGCTTCAGAATGAAATTTTAGTCCATTAAAACAAAATCCAGAAACAAAACAGCATAACCTTCCTCATGAAAGAAAAATAAATAAATAAATAAAAGCCTTTCTTTTGAAAAGCAGTACTATGTGGTCCTGATTCGCAATATATGACAGCTCCCATCCCTTGGATGCCAAGGGGGAAGCAGAATCACTGCAGGGCACTTGAGGGAAAAGGCTCATGGCAGTGCTTGCAGCTTTAGGCTGCCATCTCTCTGCAGATGGCCGTGTCCCATACAGATTGCCCAAGCTGATTTGTTAGCGCCTCAGGACCCTAAAGCCAGCACACTATGGAGATGTGGTCTTTGGGTCTCTCCTTGACATCTTGATTTTACGTTCACTGGGCATCTTAAAATCCCATGAGCCTTTCTAAAATCATAAGTATCATCAGGATCTTTATAGATACGGATGCTTTTTTAAACGGTTAACTTCTATAATCCTGTTTCATGATGCAGAAGTGTCACCTTCTTGCTCCACTGCCTGAAAGATGACATGAAACTATGCCTACATCTGGCATTTGACACAGTCAGGAAGATCGAGGTCATTCAGAGGGTTGATTTCCTGGGGCAGAGCCTCCAGCTTAGAAAGCAAACATCCCAGCTTTTCTCTTGACATTTCATTTTGATAGCGACTCAAATGCACTTCAGCATTTGTCTAGCAACAGGAGATAATTGTGCCAGGGTGAGAGGGTCTCAGAGGGCCCTTCTGTTAAATTTCTGGAGTTCCTGTTGGGATCACTTGCTGCCTCTTGATCTTCTCTGAGCACAAACAGCTCTGAGTGATTTGCCATTCTCTGAAGTATCACACAGCATAGCAGATACAAACAATATACGTTCATTGAAGACCTCAGTTGGAATAATATTTTCTTTTTGCATTTTGTTCTATCTATAAATCTTTTATATGGAAGCTTTTAAAAAAAATAAAAAAAATGTAAACCTAATGTGACATCTTAATCACTTATATATTTTATATTTCAAACTATACATTTTACTGCTACATTATGAAAGTAAGCAAACTTAAAAAAACACACCAAGCTAAGTCTATAGTTACTGTATACACTCTAAACTTTTTTCGTACCATCAATTATTGCCTGAGGACTTTGAACCAAGCTCTGCCATCCATATGTATAATGATGTTTGTCAGAATGGCAGCCTTATCATATTACTATTTTTTTAAGGGATAGGTTGCTGGCCTGTCACTCAACTCCTATCCAGTAGGAAGCATTTTGTCTGGATTTTGCACTTGAATGTCTCCAGTGATGTGGATTTTCAGTAATTTAAACTCTCACCAGTCTAAATCTTAATGCATTTCAGAGCTTTCTTGCCATTCCAACACATTAAGGAAGAGAGTCCAGAGGGAAAATGCCGTGTTTATGCTGCACTGTATTGCCTCTTGAGAAGTGCAGAGTGTTCCCTATACTGCCTCACTATGATTATATACTAATGAACAGACTGTTACCTGGCCTGCACTTTGTTCTTCATTGTCACTAACTGGAAACTCACTTGATATGAGAGTGATAGGAGAGAAGAGGCCTGAATTTACCCTCATGTCTGGCCATTTCTGGGGCAGGCTAAAAAGGCAGATGTGCTAGGTAGGGTTTGTTCACTTCCTTTCCCTGCCTGATTCCAGCAAGAATACTTGACATTGATACTGCAAGTAGAAACAACAACAAAGTGCAAGATGCTCAGGGCTAAATTGCAAGTCGTGTCTCCCTCCTGATTTTGCTGGTAGAATAAGAGTGGAACAAAACAAGAACATACATTCTTATGTAGGTGTTGATATTGCTCTACTAACTTGCTCTCTGTTTTAATGCAACAAGTGAGTGATGTGAGGTAGATGTGTTCACATTGGTAGGTGGGTTGGCACTGTTTTTTTGGAACCTGGAAGGGTGTAATGAGGTGCAAATCTCTGAAGGTTTTATATTTGGGTTGGGTTTCCATATGGATTTAAAATGTATTCAAACATCTTGAATAAATTGAGAGGAGAGAGCAGCCTTTCTCAAGACATTTGGCGCTTTTAGATGCAATCAGAAACCAGAAGTGGAAAAGACTTATTGAAATAGCCCTAAACTTCAAAAGGAGTGCAATTTGGAGGTAGTTGTAGGAACGGGGAAGGTTCAAGGGGTATAGGAAGTACAGGAACCTGTCTGCAAGTGGCCAAATGTCTGTACCACCAGATCCCTTCACCACTTTAGCCAGCTTTGTCAGCTTCCCTCACGCTGAACATTCAGAACATTTAGAGCACCAAACATAATTCATCTTGTCCTTTTTTAATGTCAATATTAGGTTTTTGTATAAATATGAATCAAAAGGCTTTACCTGCCAAGAATTTGGTCCAGAGTCCTGGGTTTCTTCTGCAACAGCAGATAATTTTGCTCACACCTAAAACATATGGTCTACTTTTCGTATTAGTTTCTAATACAGTTGAAATCCAGAGACATGAAGTTAGGTCCTGGCAATAAAAACAGGGGTGCTGATTTGCAGACCCTTGATTTTAAAATTAATTTTAATTAGAAATGTGTGTGCATCCAAGAATCCTGAACTTGTGTCTGGTTCCTATTTTTCTTTATTGTCAAGCCCAAAATCACTGTGCTGAACACCTTACCTTTTGGGAAGTGTGGTTGCGGAATTATACTTTGTGTCCCAAATCTGTTCCTGGAGTTAAATTGAATGTGCAAGTCTGTCCATATTGGACTGAATCTGATCTCACACTAAGGCAGATCAGAGGTAACTGTAGTAAAGTAAATGGAACTAACTGGAACCTCATAACTTCTACATCAGTTGAATTTCACTTACGTCCATGAAGTTGATTTTTATTTACACTGATTGAATGAGAACATAGTTAGACTTCATGTTAAAGTCATTATTTGCCTTTTGATTTTAGTAAAAATCCCAATACAGCAATATAGAAATAGCATGAGATTTTCCTGCTAAAACTTCTAGTTAAGTTTCTTTAAGCAAGCACATGAAAATTTTTGTATTGTCTCTGTATAGAAGTTCATGCTGTCAGATGAGAGAAAGGAGAAATATTCTGTAGCATTAAATTGTATTTTACAATTCAATCATTTGGAATATTTCCATATGTCATATTTACATTCACTTCTTATTTAATGCAATACAGATTTTTTACATACATCAACCTTGAAAGAAAATAACATATGGAGAAGCCTATGTAGTTATTTTGTTTAATGAAATGGTATGCTTTTGTTTTACAAAAGAATTTTAATGGGGAGAGTGCAAGACCTTGAAACAAGACAATGTTTCTTTAAATCAACTTTTTTCTGTTTTCATTGCCCAGCTCAAGCTGTGAAATAGTCACAGAAAATGTGAAGTTTTCATATATTCCATCCAAGTCAATGACTTATCAAATTCAGTAATCACAATGAATGAACAAAAAGTTGTAACTGAATACTTGACACTAAAGCCCAAATATCCCCAAATGCCCCTTTATGGTCCCTGCGCTGGTCTTGAAAACACAAATCACTTAAATTCCACTCTGAAATGTTTCCTGATAATCAGCTGCCACAGATGCTGTTGTAACCTAGGGTGTTGAGTAGGCTGAGCGTGGTTCACTCACCCTTGTGGTTTAAATGTACAGTTGCACATGTTTTGATTGAAGAAAGGAGAAATATTTTAGAAACTGCAGGAAGTGACAAGATAGGTTGAATCTGTGAGCATCTAAAAGATATTTGGAGCCACAGTCATCCCCCAGCTGGAATGTAAAATTCCACTGGATTATTTAAATGAGGATTTAGCTTAAACAGTTTCATGTAGTTTATGTTGAGGCATTTTGAACTGATGGAGCTATTGTGGATCCATGTGATTATAAACAACCACAAAAAATGCAAATAATGAAATGTAGATACATTTTTAAAAAGAATTGCTACAAACAGAATAGCTTTATAATTCAACCATCACATTCAAATACAGTAGAAGTAAACGCAGCATGTATGAAAATGTCTGGGTAGCACTCAATATGGTTCACAGAATGTAAGATAAGTAGAAGAAAAAAAAAAAAAGACAATCCTAAGACAATCCTAGCTCTCTCTTCCTGCTTTCATGAGGAAAATTGCATATTTTGGCTTGATTCCTTGGATTTTAATGGCAGAGGTTTGGAGGTACACCAGCATCCTGTCAAGATGGTGCAATCTTTTTATAATTACTTATTTTATTATCAAGAAGCTTGACAGAAAAACAGTCAATTTTCTGTATTTGTGTATTTGTGTGTGCCCATATGTATATGTGCTCAGCACCCTTGTCTCTCATTCATATCAACCACTGCATCTTCCAAAAATGGTCCATTAATTTGCTGCTGAGTAGTTAGGCAAGAAGATTGCCTTTCACAAATAAGAATGTTATATAAAGACCCCTACCAGTGACCAGTTTCTACACTAAAGCAAGACCTCTCTGCAAGCATAATATGCTGAAGTGTTTAGAGGTGATAATGCCTAAAAATACAAGGCTGTCACCCCACCAGCTTTTGGGGAATGGCACCTCCAGATAGATATAGGGTTTACTGTTTTATTTGCCATGGTGGACAAAGGGAAGACTAAAGGGGACAAAAACAAGCTTTAAACACACCACTATATGCACGAAAGCAAAAACTCTTGAACACCCCTTACTCTTCCTTAAATAACAAGATAACTCTTTGGGGTTCTTGCAGTTTGGTTAGTATCTAAAGTAACCATCTGATGTGGAGTAATTGATGGGTCACTAGGAATTTAGCACACAACTGGTGGTTCAGAGACGAGCCTGGTGGCTCTGTCCCCATGAACCTCGAGACTTTGCTAGATTAGAGATATCACACATGCTGCATACCTTGCAAGGATTAGCCTGTTGGTCACTGGATCCAAGCTGATCCATATTCCTGGCTTTGCATTATGTAAAGCTGCATTGAGTGGGTTTGTTTTGTCAGGTTTTTCATGTACAGTAATTTCCCAAACGTCCTTTTGCTGCACAGTGTGAATACAGCCTGTGTAATGTGCTAGCCTTTTTGCAAGTCCAGGGCATGCAGGGGAAGGTGTTTCTCTTTCATTTTGAAAGGACTTCCCAAATCCTTCATTTTGAAATTCTCTTTCAATCAAAAGTCTTCTTTAAGTCATTGGTTTGATTGTAGTTTTACATCAAAATGTGGTTTTGAGCTAAGTCAGGCAGGCAGTAACTGTAAATCAGTCCAAGTTGATTGGAAAACATTTGGAAGAACAGTTCATGATGACATTTAAAATTTGAAACAAAGTCCACGGCAAGTTGCTACTGAATGTTTTATGGAACGCTTAAGATTTCATAGCCATGTCTTTAACAACTAGCCCATTGTTATTTATTGTTTACATGTCTGTACCAGCAAGGGGTCACACTGCAGCACAGGCACAAACTTTAAAAGTTAGGCTTTTATCTACACACTGCTGTCTGCTACCTTTACCAATATTGCTGTAAATTATAAGCATTCACTTGGCACTGGCTGCTACTGTTGATACGATGTGGTCTTTACTCCCTTCCTATATTCCGCAGACAAGCAGCTAATCAGTCTGACCATTTGCTGAGTGAGTTGACAACTGCAAGAACCAGATGTTAAGTACTAGAATTTATTTTTCCAGTAGGGTCATCTAGGTCTCTGATTTGTTTCCTAGCTAGCTTCTTCTAAAGTCTTTTATCTGCCTTCTTGGCAAATTTCCATCAAAACAATAAAGCATTTACAAGTCTTAGTTTCCCCATAATCATCATCTCCAACTGCAATTCCAAGAAGTCCCCTGTGTAAGGATGTGAAGGTTTTTTTTTCCTTGCAAAAGCTGTGAACAAGGTACAGACTTTGTTATGTCAGAGACAATATTCATATCTTGTTTATAACGGCTCAGAAGAACATACTGTGAAGCTTCATTCACAGAATCGACGTTTCAAATTTATCAGAACAGGATTATATTCTGATGTTTGTACAATTACAAAAGCTATCTCTGATGGGTGGAGGAACAAGTTTGTTTTGGGTGGAGTGAGTCCATCCAAGTCTCCATGGGGAGCAAAGAAAGGACATGAAAAACTGGGATAGCCTTTGCAATCATACTGATAATAGACGGTCACCCTGAAAACACCAGAAAAAATAAAAAAGTTAAATCCCATGCATATTCCTAGTAAGAACTGTAGTTGTTCTTCCCTCACTTTTATCCAGAGATTAATTTTAAGTAGAACAAACTTGCAGGAAATCAGGAAATATACATAAACCTTTTTAAGAATACATTTTTCAAGCTGCACATAGTTTGGTTTGCATGAATGAAAACAGACAGATATTGACAAAAAAATGTTGACAAATACTTTCCTAAAAGATACCTAAAAAGTACACCTTCAAACTACTGCTGCCTCTTTAGCAGATCTGCTTCTCTTAAGCTTTGATTTGGATTAAAATGCTCTCTCTATTTTGTAGTTTTGCTATGAAGGTCTGGTTCTAACAGTCTTAAACTACTTTTCAGGCCTTGACACTTACATGTGTTTTCAGGCCCTGCTTCAGCTTGAAATTATTGTTCTTCCACTGTACACTTTTTGAAGGTGTCTAGAATTCAAGTAGTTTGGATGGCTATTATGAAAGATTTTCTGTAAACACCCCATTCTTGGAGAAATGTGTCAAGTGACCACAAAACATCCTAAAAGACATATAAAAGGAGATTAAAGATATGGCATGTTTGGCATTGGTTTCTATACAGAAATATGTTGATAGTATCCTAATATGTAAGTATTTCCCTAAAGTATGTGAGTAGTTCTCCCCCCAAAAAAAGAGGTCAGATTAATTCAGCAAATCCTTGGCTCCGAAAATCCATGAACTCCCAACAGCCAGCAGCAGATAAGCTGCATCTTGGAAAAAACATTTTAACACTTAGCCTCTTTACAAAACTTTTTCGCCTTGCTGTACTTTACTGGTCTTACTTTACTTTACTGTCAGAGATGAACTACTGGGCAGAAAGCGTTTTGTTCTGAATCACTCGTGTCATAGTGATGTAAAACTTCCTGGCTTGTCAATGTTGCTCCATTGTAATTTTTGACATCTATTAGCAATGCTGGGCTGCCAAACTCTGATTTGGGAGGAGGTAGTATGACTACAGGGAATCTCTTTTGTCATGAAGAATCCTACAACATCTACCCATTTAGTAAATTGAGCTACAAATACTAAGCCAAATCCTGTGCTCATGAGAGCGGTCTAAAAGTAATAGTTGTGTCATCATTAAGCAGTCAGAGGTTTGGTCATTGCGATACAAAGCCCAAAAGACAGTTTAGATGCTACTCCAGAGAGCATAAAATTCAAGGATCTGTATTCTGCTCCTTTCAGTCATGGTAAGCAGAATTTCTCCTCTGCACTATTTGAGGACTTAGCTACCACTTCACTTGAGTAAACATGGCACAATCTGGGTTTATTCAGTGGTGCTGACAGTGACATTTGAGTGCAATATCATATTCTCTAAAGGACATTTTCTGGTGGCAAGGATGTGTCTCCCCCATTAATAGCATGTGAGCCTCCTTTGTTTGCACAGGTTCACGTGCATCAGGGGTTTCCTGGCCTTGTTAAAGATTGTTATTTTTCCACATTCCTGACTACAGTAAACATGCTCTTAGAGCAGCATCACTAGTATGGTTGATTAATGTGCTTGAAGGAATTGTCCTTTCTCTAGGAATAAAAAGATGAAAAGAATTTGAAGGGGAAGAAAGAAAATAACAGTGATGAAAGCTTTGACTACTGGGTGCAAAACGCAGAATTATAATTTCAGCTACCTTATTTTGAAATACACGGCAATAATTAATTAGTCAAATATGAAACAGCATTAGTTCATGCAAGGAGGCACTGTGAAGACAAACATAAGAAAGACTGAATGATTCCAGCACAGTTCTGGGAATCGATCTGTTCTCCTTAGTCACCAGTGATAGGACCCAAGGGAATGGTGTCAAGCTGAGGCAGGGGAAGTTTAGGCTGGACATCAGGAAGAGGTTCCTCACTGAGCGGGTGGTTGCACACTGGAACAGTCTCCCCAGGGAAGTAGTCACTGCACCAAGCCTGTTGGAGTTTAAGAAGTGTTTAGACTGTGCACTTAGTCACATGGTCTAAAATTTTGGGTAGACCTGTGTTGTGCCAGGAGTTGGACTTGATGATCCTTATGGGTCCCTTCCAACTCGGGATATTCTATGATTCTATAATGTCCTGATAAAGGCCATGCAGTTAAGACAATTCCCAAACAGTTATTTGTTTCACTCCTAGTGCCAACAGTGACTGTTGACTGCATTTTGCTAGAACAAAATGTGGGGAAAGCAGCATTGCTTCCTCAGAGAGCTAACAGTTCAAAGGGACCTTTAATGCCACCTGGAACCTCAGTTTGTACTTTCCCCAGCAGATTAATATCCTCTGTTGTGGTTAGGCAGGATGGCTTTCAGGGAATTGGTTCCTTAAATTTCAGGTAGTTTTCATCTCTTTTTTTAACCTATGTTTATTCCTTCTGTAGAGAAAATTGGTTACTATATTTGAAACATTTGGTTTAGATGAGGTTTAGGTGAAGTTCTAGGATCCTACCATTTCAGATGACAGCTGGATCACATGTATAAACCTTACATGACATTTCTTACTGCATATATCCTAAATCTTTCATCCTCTAGTGACTCTAGGAACTTTCTATCCTTAGCGCTTCAACTGAGAGAAATGGGCTTTGCCTGTATCCTCCTCTGGCATGCAAGTGTTAAGGCAGCTCCACCATCTGTACTGTTGCATGCTATGATTTTATTACTCTCCAGCCAGCCCAATATGTCAGCAAAACTTTGTAGTCTAGACCATACATTAACTTTACTATAGGTCCTTTGATATCAGAAATACCATACCATCAACTAGTCTTTAAAAATTCTTCCTTTTTTTTTATTCAGTTACCAAGGTTAAAACCACTGCAAATTGTATTCAAACTGAACACATCATCAGAGAACTTCTTTGATTTTGTTGTTCTACAAATCATCAGAGAAGTTTTGAAGGCTAAATAGCTTTCCACAGCTAAAGAAACATGTTTGTTTCTTTAGCTAAGAAAATGATCGTTGTTTCTTTAGATAAGAGCTAAGAGTAAAAATACCAGGGAAAATATATTGAAGCAAATGGCTACTCCATATACTCACTTTTGGGTACCAAACCATTTCATTTACGAAGTAAATAACTTGACTAGTGTTAAGGCAAATGTACAGACAAATTTTTGTCTGTACAAAATCCTGAGCATAGGGGAAAAATGTCTTGACTTCACTGAAAAGATCAATTTCTTAGTTCAATGAAGTTTCAGAAAAAAAAAGAGTATTCTTAAATTAATCTGTTATTATTAAAGTAGTATTATAAATATCAGCAAATACATACATCTTAATATTACTTTTGTTGGTCTATCTTATTTTTATCTAAAATCCTAATTTGTGTATTTGTAAAAATTGGTGGAAAGAAGTTATGGCTGCGTTTGTCTAGTTGGGTCTCAGTTACAAGGCAATAAGTATTTCCTAAATTCTGCAGAGAAAGAACAAAATGAAGAGAGAATGCAGTATGGTTTTTATTTCGGAGTACCAGTTGAGTACCAGTTCCTAGGATAGTTCTGAACATTATGATAAATACTTCATTTTTAATTAGTTGATTAATCTTTTCTAACCTTTGCTGTCTCCTAGGGATCATGACAGTATATATGAGCAGGTAAATTACTTATATTTCCACGACTATATGATGCCCTTTTTGGTCAGTATGACTCTTTATTGACTTTTTCCTGCATAAAGAGGAAGGGAAAATGTTTGCTCTCTCTGTTCATCTTACTTACCACGAAGAAGTCTTCAATAATAATCTACCAATTTAAATGTGGTAGATAGGGATGGTTCATATGGAAAAACCAAGGCAGATTTGTGGGTTTGGTGTTTTTTTCTTGTGTTTTTGTGTGTGTTTGTATGGGGGTGTGTGTTTTGTTGTTGTTGTTGTTGTTTGTTTTATTTGTTTGGTTTTTTTTTTCCATATATAAATAGCCTAACTGCATTTTGAGTTACAGAGATCTTTCTTAGGAGCTGTTTCTGTCTGTTCCCTCAGCTGTTTTGTACACAACTGTTTAATTCCTCCTTTCCTTAAGTGGTCTATAGTCAAATACCAATTGTTAGCCAGTGTAAAAGCTACACTTTAAATTATGCAAACTGCTAGTTGTCTTGGAGATTTTCTTCTGCTCCATGGATGCTGACATATATGTGCTCTCTTCTGCTCCCCAGTTTCAACGGCATTGCATGAGAAGGGACAGATGCTGCAAAACAAATGTAGACAGCCTAATATTCTGTAACTGAGTTCAACTGCTGAAGGTAACTTCAAAGAATCCTGGTTCAAATTCAGGTCTGGAGCTCATCAGAAATTTGAAATGCTTTCCCAAGATACCAGAATGAGCAAAATCTTGTAAGTCTGTAAAACAACTACAAATCTTGCAAGAAAGCTTTTTTAACTTCAAGATACCCAGCAATACTGTTCCCAGACTGTTATGTTTTTGAGTGCAAAGAAGTGCCATATGCCTTCAATTAAGAGTAATTTTTATTTTAGATTAAAAAAAAAAAAAAAAACAAACACAAAGTAAGGAACAAAGCAGTTTCCATGAAAGACCACAATGTATGTATCTGCTTTGTCTTCAGTGAACTAAGTAAGAAAGTGAGTGCCTCTGTCTTTTCTTTACATAAGTAGGAAAAATAATAGGGACATTCCACAAGGTTAAATATTATTGGTTTTGAGTTTGCTACTTAAGCGAGGAATAGAATCATAGAACCATAGAATGGTTTGGATTGGAAGGGACCTTAAAGATCATCTAGTTCCAACCTCCCTCTCATGGGCAGGGACACCTTCCACTAGGTGTGCAAAGCCCCATCCAGCCTGGTCTTGAACCTTTCCAGGGATGGGGCATCCACAGCTTCCCAGAAGTAAAGAATTTCTTCTTAACATGGCATAATATATGTGGCATCTGCCTTCCTGAAACAATTTGTTCTACCTCACTAGAAATCTTTAGTGAAAATCTGTGACCCCTAAAACAAAAATAGAACACATATTAGTTGTCTGAAATATGTGGCATCTATTCATTGTTTACTGATGGTGAAGGAGTCACAATAAATATGAAAATAGCAACCTTTGTAACTTTTGTCAGAATTCTAGAAAACTGTTGTGTTCTCCCTTCTGTCCAAATGGGAATGATTATAACCAGAATGTTTCTACTTTGTGCCTTTTCCAGATGTGGATGTCAGAAGAAGAAAATGACATTAGACGAGTGTTATTTTATGCCCAAAGTATACCACCTTACATGGTGGCTTTTAGAATTCTGGTTTACAGAAAACTCTTCTTGTTAGAGAGAGAAAATAGGGGGGCCAATTAAAGAATCAAACTCCTTCCTTAAAATGTACCAGAATCTTAACAAAGTCCACTAAAACATGACTTTTAGGAGGACATTAGCAATTGTTAGTTGAAATGCCAAGTAAACCACTAAAACTTTCCAGTCATGTTATGTCATTCTTCCTAATTAAAGTTTATGATCTGTCAGGGCATAATCTTAGTTATTTAAGAACAGCAAGATACGGCTGATAACCACACTGGTGACCATTTAGGTAGAAAGCTGCTCTGTTTGAGGCAATAGGAATCACAAAAAGACACTCAAGTTATCTTCAAGGTATTGAAGGATACTTCATATATTGCAGACCATTAACCTGTTGTCCTAGCTTTCCCTTTATAAAAAATTGCATTACTTTTTGACATACAGAATGAGACAGTAGCTTTGAACTGTAAGAGCAGGTTTTGACAATGCAAGTAACATATAACCTTTACTGATAAGAAAATCTGGTGATATCCTATAATAATGGACAGGACTGGAAAGAACATCTGCTCGCTTCTCTTTATCTGGGTATACTTTAGTGGATGACTGACTACAGCCATGATTTTAGTGGAACTTTAATGGGTTGCTCTTAAAAAACAGGCAAGGCTTTGGGCATGCAGATTCTTAGACAGAAACAACAATTTCTAATCAATAATAGATGCTGAGAACAATTGGTCTGAGTTTAACTTGTGTAAGCAGACAATTTCAAAGAAACCCTGCTGGTAGCAGGGGAGCTGTGGGAGATGTTAAAGTGGGGAGGGTCAATCATATAGTTATTTGCAACAATACCAAAGAGAGATCCAAGTAATTAATGGCCAGTGAACACCAGGAGGATGACTGGAGGATATATCCTGTGTCATATAATCAACATCTGCAATCAGTTTGTGCTTTGTAGTACCTAGCAGAACTTTCTTCTGAGGAAGAAGTAGGTCTCCATGGAGGACGAAAGGGAGTGTAACATCAAAGTTGTAATAGTTGTTTTGTGAAAAGTATTCTTTTATCAGTACCTGAATCTTTCAGTATAAAACCAGAAGACAGTGGTTTTACAGCACCAATGTTAGCTCTACTGCTGACATATTCCATGTGCTACAGATGCTGTCATTTTCTCTAAAGACTTCTGATTTATATTATTAAGTATTTTGCTGCTTCCATTCCAGACCTGAAGAAGGGCTTGTGCGTCTGGAAGATAGACTTTTTTCCCAAATTATCATTTAGTTTGATTTTAAAAAAATAAAAATTAAAAAAATGTTTTTCCCTGTGAGCTTTGCTTTATTAGAAAAGTTATGCCCACAGAGGATTTGGCCCAAAGCCCAGTGAAGTTAAAGGACACTGTTTCAAATCAAAATCAGGGCTGAGATCAAAGTTGCAGTGAGCTAAATTAAATCCATCATTTTTGCAAAAAAATAACATACTTGTTTGCAAGATTCATATGAGGAAACAAACTGAACTTGCCTTTGTAATCTCTTTTACCATCTTAGATGCTTCCACTCATCACTGTGTATTTAAACTTCAAGCAATCACACTCAGTTTAGCCAATAACAGAGTAACCTATTTGCTTTCTTTTGTTATTTTCATGTGCCTCTCCTGACACTAAGCTCTTTCATAGTTTAAAATTCATAGCTAAAGTTAAAGCGTCTTTTATCCACTTACTCAATTACCCTGGTATTGGATTGCCTATTGCAATAAAACTAATACTGCAGACCTTGAGATTCCATCACAACTATCCTTGTGTCTACATTTTCACTAGCTAAGAGCCCATGATTTTCCCAAGCACACTAAAAATTATAGGTTATTGTATTCAGTTGCATGCGCTGAACTTGATAGAACTGAGTTCTTACTAGAATAAGTGGGAGGAGTTAGCACTATAACTTTCTATGTACATTTAAATAACCCCAAGACCTTCTCAAAGCTAATGATTAATGTATGTTCTTAAGAATAGCTATTATTTCGTGACAAGAAAATTATACAAATGTAAGAGCCCAAACAGAATTTTTCATGTTTGTTGTGAAGCTCTTCTTGTCAACATATGATTCTCCACAATGCAAGGTGAGGCTCTGGCTGCTTTATTTTTCTGTTGCTGTGAATAAAAAAAAAAAAAAAAAAGACATCAAATGAGAACATAATCATACACGTGTAGAGAAGGAAGATCATGCAATTTAAGTCACCACACAGGGCATTGAAGAAATGTAGGCTTATTTCTTCTTTCTGCTATCACCTATTTTGTGAGTTTGAGAAAGCTATCACATCTGTCTATATTTCAGTTGTTCCTCTGGAAAATGGGAATAGTAACAAAATTCACAGCATGTCAGGGAGGCTAATATCAGAGGGTATGAGTGGTACCATATAAAAACATGAATCACAGAAATGTGTTCTTTGTGTCTTATTGACATCCGCAAAAAAGGTATGGCGTGTAGTTGAAGTCTAAATCAGTTTCCACCAATTCTATTAATGTTATTTTTAGTAGCAACTGGGTGAGATCTTCATGAAACTCCATCTGACTCTTTCAACAGGTGCACTTTGGTAGAGATTGTTAAAAGTGAGTTTAATACCATGCCCACATTCAAACTATGTTAAGTATTTTTGCATGACAACATAAACACAATCACAATAGCATGGGATTTCTAACAGCTGAAAACCCACCCAAGAAAAAGGGTCTTGTTCAGGTAGTACACTCATGCTACTTTCTCTTCAGTGGTTACATTTCTACCTGGTTAGGACTCAAATCCAAACAGTAGATATTTAGGTACAGATATCTAATTATGAACTAGTACAAAGGTTTCTAGTATGGCCAGATAAGATGAATGGTTCCATCACCTGGCCACAACTTGATGTCAAATGCCAGTTAGGAAAACACAGGTTTTCCATGAGACCCCCCCCAGCTCTCAATTCAGACGAGCAAAGGATTCCTGTGGATCTTATGTCACCTCTGTGCAGCCCTATGTGATTGTCTGAGATACCCCAAGACATCTCCACTGGTCAGCTGAATTACTAGACTTAACTGGATGTACTGACAGCAATGGATGCTTAGACACCTATCCTGCATGTATCTTTCACGTGTTCAGACATCTAAATACAGACAGGTACCTAAAACCTGGATCTGAATCACTTCACTCCCTTTTGTTCACTATTCATGATTGTAACATGCAAGAGACCTAAAAGAACAAAATGCTTAAGCAGAGAGTAAGAAGATATGTCCTGTCTGGAATTTTTGGTGCAATCTTTCTTGAAACCCCTCCTAGAAGGTGGGGCAGCAAATGGTAAGATGATATCTACTCCAGTCTAAATGTTGATCTGTAAGAAAAAACTGAAAGAAAAAGATCAGGAGCCTGAGCAATAGAAAAGGTGAAGCTCTTGTAGACTTTATTGCAAAGAATTCTTTTCATATTCAAATCCAATCCCCCATAGGAAAAGCAATTTCTCTAGTCATATTATGAGCAGAAACAGCAGTGGAAATTGCTGGTATAAGAGACGCAGGCAGTATGTGAGTGATAAGTGATGTGACTGAGTTACCACAGTTTCATGAAAAGGTTTAAGACAGAAGAGTCTTACACACATCATATATACGAGCCAGGTAGAAGTGCAGAAAGTTGAGATTATGACAAAGACAGCCTTGGGATATAATTAAAAACAGCTTCCTACTTCAAACTAAGCAGTACTTCAACATTCCTAGATACATAAATTAAGCCTTAAAGAAAATGCATTTGCTTGCGTTGTAAATAATAACTATAGTACTGTCAGTCATGCTATGCTGTTTATGCATCTGTGAAAATGACATATTGTTGACACATCTTCTGTTCTGTCTGCTACTTAACATAATTCGGGATTGCAAATTTAAATCCTTCTGACAACATCGGAACATGAAATGAAACCACTTACAAGATGAGTTTCTGAAAAATTCTGCCTTCATACTTCAGATCAAATGTAGCTAAAGTTAAAAAGAAAATACAGCTAAGCTACTGTCAGAAAAAATAATATAAAAAGTACAAGGAGTTCTGAAAAAATGGCAAAAACTGGCTTGGATGGGATGCTTTGGCAGCAAAGACTCTGGGTTTACATTTTATACATTTTAGTTGCTCAGTGACATTGTATGAAGATATGCTTAAATCAGATTATCTCTCATTTCACTTAAAAAATGAATTAATTTCTGAATTCACTTTGTTCTTCAATAGATATCAGTGACAGCCCATGTATTTCTATGTTTCTGTCCTTGTCATTAAAGTGCCAAGACAATTATTCTTTGGAAGTTTGGAAAATAATTCAGAAAAATAAAATAATAGAAACAAAACAAAACAAAGCAAAATAAAATAAAATAAAATAAAGGTAATTTCATCTAATAACTATTGGTTTTCAGTGAAATGTCCTTTTTTGTATCATAAAACCACATTATTAAATAGAAAATTAAATTAAATTAAAGAGAAGGAAGAACATTTTGAAAAGTAAAAATTAAAACTTACTACTTTAAAGAGAGATTACCATGAGCTGTGCATTTCTTCTTGAGTTTGTATTATATAATACTTCAGCGTGTGCTTTAAAACAGATAAATATCAGTCAGACTTTGTGCCAGAACTTTGTGTCAGGTTCTGTGCTGGGAATATTTGTCATAACAGTTGTTTTTGAAATTTTACTGTGGGAGCTTTTATGTGGATGTGATACAGATCAGTGTCTGGGGAAAATCAGTGTCTGGGGAAATTTGAAATCACAATGGAACTAATTAAGAATGAAAAGAATAAATAATAATAATAAAAAAGAAACATTTTGATTGCTGGAACAGACAGGATATCAATGAACAGAAAGACAGAGTTGCTCTATCTGTTTATTTGGTTAAGTATTCTGAACAAACAATTATTACAAATACAAGAGGCAATCTTCTGGTTTAGACCAATCTAATTCAACTGAACTCAGCTCAACTACTTCTGTAAGGAAAGATACATGCTTATTAGCAATTTACAGTCTTCATAGGCTAGACTTACTGATTCGCACTGTTGCAAATACCATCTGAGAGTGATTCAAAGAAGCTTGGCTGAGTGCAATGGGATCCATGGGAATTCAGAACTAGTGGAAAACATGGTGAGAGATACCGGTTTTGGTTTTAATCAGACATCATCAATTCAACACACACTTCTTAAGGGATTATTATACATAAACCACATATTCTGCCTTTTTTTTTACTTTGTTCTGGGTTGCTGTGATTTCAAGGAGCGTCAGGATGGAGAATTTCATCTCAGGAGACTGATGTTTTCAGAGTTGTGAAGATAGAATTGGAGTCGAGGCTGTTCAGTTCAAGCATTCAAAAAACTCCATCTGATGATGGGCAATGGAGAAGGTTATGGGAGCTGGCAGAGAGGCAGACGTAGTATCAGTCTTGTCTATGCAGAATATTTGGCAACGTGGTCACACCCAAAGCCTGTGGGGCAGTGGGGATGCTCCAGTGGGGAAGGTTACGTGGAGGAGCTCAGAAGCCATTCAGAGCTGAGAAGAGCTGAGAAGACATCCAGAGGCAAGTGTGGCAGTGATATCAATGCAAAAGACTCAAGTATCCATTTCTGATTTCTGTGATAGGGTATGTGTGCAAACATAGGCTTCTACTGTGCAGAAAATTACACTTAATCCAGATGTCAAGATTCCCTTGACAGGCAAAAGAGAGAAAAGAGCAGTTCCGCTGCAGAAAATGTGCAGGAGGATGTTCGAGTAAGTTTGACAGCCAGCTCCCAGTAAGTGCCTGTTTCTTTAGCCTAGCTAAAAAGGGAACCTAGACAGACAGCACAGATTAGACAGTTTCATTGAAGACCCCTGAAGTTAGGTGCATTTTTACCTAGCATCTGCTGAAGCTGTGCTGGTATTTTGAAGGATCTTCAGATGATGTCGAAGGTACCTTGTGGACATAGCAAAGGATGCAGTGGAAGTGCAAAGTGTCTGTATGCCAAGCAATAAATGCAGAATAGTATGGACCTATGCGAATTGATTAAACAAAAAGGCTCTTTGGAAAGAATAAATTCATTTCATTTTTCTTGAATGTCTAGAAAGAGAAGATAAACGGCTGCATCACTGGCCAGTTGTGAACACCTTCTGTTTCTCTAGCATTCACCCTATCTCCTTTTCAATGCAATTGAAATTGGCATTCCGGACAGCCTATGAGCTGGTACTGCACAATGCAACCCTCCCGAGTTTAAGAAGCTGCACCCTTATACACCTGTTATGAATTTGAGCCTCTGTACCTGATCCATTCCTTTCAGTTGCTGTGGGTTAAAAGGATGAGCAATTACATGCAGACACTGGTCTGTTGGTAACTATCTTCTCAAGACCCTGTTCCTTTCGTTCAGAAGGAAACAGCAGCTTGTTGCTGGTGTGATACTATCCAAATAGAATAGAAGTGTGCTGTAAAATGCTTCAACATTTAATACAACAGTCTTGCACTCTGCTTCCATAGCTTACTTTTTTTGTTTGTTTGTTTCTGAAACATTTAATTGCCTAGGTATTTTTGCTGATGACCACATTACAGCTAAGGAGTGTATGTATTTCTACCTGGCTGTTAGTACTCTAGACATACAGTGATCCTACAGAATAAGTACAGGCTTTACTTTTATCTGTGCTCTCTCTCACACGAGAAACTTTCGCACCTCTTTAAATAATAGAACCATAGAATATCCTGAGTTGGAAGAGACCCACAAGGATTGAGTCCAAATCCGAAAGATCAAGCTCAGACCACTCGTCATTCCATTCAGCACTCACTGCCTTTCCAGTGGGAGAGTCTGTCACCTCTGCACTCCGCAGTTACTGCTAATAGTCCCTGTCAGGTTGAACCACTAGAAAAATTAGTACATTTTTTGCTTGTTTGTTTTGGCTATGTCACGGCTGCAACATCTCTCTAATCCTTGCAGAATTTCTCTGTCTGCAGAAACACATTGCATCAGATCCACTGAGCAATATATGTTAAGTCCCTTGGCTCAGTACAGAATTGCATTTGGGAACTGTAATTGTTCCAACAGTTTTTTTCCCTGTCAAACATATGCACAGTAGAGATTGTATAGAGTGTTGATAAATAGTCTGAAAAGCTTGTTTGGAAACATACTTAGCTTATACTTCTATAAGGTGTTTAGGTTGCTCTTTCTCTTTCATTGGATCATGAATCATTCCTGAATAAATCAGTCTCTCCAAACGTATTACTTAATCACAGTGCTCACAAAAGCAAGGATGAACAGTTTAACTGTTCTTCAAAGCATGGAAATGCTTGGTCTTTGTAATTCCCAAATCAGTAACAAAATGGAGATAAAACATTGTGAATAAAGTAGGTTTATTATTGTAGTGTGCAATCTAGAAATGCCTACAACATCAGAATTGTTTTCCTGAAAAATTTCAAGGAAAATTGTGCAGTTATTTAATATAGAAATTACTGCCTCTCACTAACATCTGTGATAGTACAGCTACGTTTCTTCAGGCTACAAGGGTTCCCGTTACATTAACATGAAGCAATCCACATTGAACAGTCTAGACTTCACAGCACAAAACTCCATGGACTTCGCTGTTTAGAGCTGACAGTTCACATTTGAGATTTAGAAGCATCCTCACAAGGATTCATTTTTGCACACATTGGCAAATTGCAGGCACTGTGATCCCTCTGAACACATACTAATTACATGGGAAAGATTTTAGGTACCTTAACCCTGCCTTAATTTTTTTTTCTCCTTAAAAAAATACATAACTGGGAGGGAAGGAGTGTCTAGATTGCTGCCATGCCCTTAGATAGATAGGCAAAAAGTTGTTTACATCCTTAATATTCATTCAAATACTGTATTTGTACATGTCTGTGAAGAAGTTGTCTGCCTTTGACAAAGAGAAGCAGGAGATAATTGTTACTTAAGTAATATCTCTCATTAGACTGGCTAGGGTAGCTGGAAGAAGATAACCAACTTTGGGCACAGAAATCGTTCTTTGGGATTTCGGGAGGAAGATGGATGCCTGTATTTAACTCTCATTTCTGTGATGCGTGATTTCACCTTCCATTTGCTTAATATCTAGTCAGTAAATCTTGTGTTTATGAAGACATAAGCACCATGAACCACTTTGACACTCTCCATTTCCTTCATCTGAAGCAGCAGCATTATCTAAAATAAACGGGCTGTCTAGTTAAGGAAGGAGACATAACGAGTGTTTTCGCAAGCTGGCCTGCGTTTCTGTCAAGCTACCCCAAGGCGTGAAAGCAGGAGGGGAAAAGGAGGAGGGCCTGCGGCTAATGTTGCTGGAACAGCCAGTGTCCAGTAAAATCCAGCTGTGTAAATGTGACAAACGTAAAAGAGATATGAAGAGGTGAAGGCGAAAGCGTGTTTGTGCCAACAGAGAGAAAAAAGAATTGCTTGGCGCAACTTGTTTTGAGACTGCGGGTTATAGCTTGTGTGCTGAAGAAGAAGCAGCATGTGCATTCCCACATGCTTTTTGTACTCAGTTGAGATACGGGGTAACTGCACTTAAAAATAAGTACACAATGTACTCTGTGAACATTGTCCTTTTCACATGACAAATGTTCATTCTAGTCAGTAATCACAGATTCTTCCATAGCATTAAGCTCTTGATAAATAAGTTTGCTATGAGATTTCCATTAGTTCTGAATTTGGAAATTCAGTCACCGTCTGGCATAATCTTTCATGCTTATCAAATCTGTTTTTAAGAGCCTCCCGATAGTTCCTTACTATGATTATTTATCTATCATCATTCCTGAGAGGAACTAAGGATACAAGGGCAACTGTAATGTCTCCTACAAAAGAGGGAAACTGATGCACAGAGCAGTGGTTAGATTTTCCTGCTCTGTGTCTTTTGGCTATATGCAGCTCTTTTTCCCCTGTTGTTAAGATCTCCTCCTAAATGGCAAAAACCCTTGTTGTCCTCTCTCTGGAACCCCATCATTTTGCTTGAGCAAATGGAAACCTCCTTAGAGCTTGTCCTGTTTTCCAGCTGCCTTGTACCATATGAGCTGCAGAAACAGCTACTGGAGCTCATACAATGCAGTCAGCTAAGACAGAGTAAGAACAGGTAAATCTCTACCCTCAAGTTAGAATCACAGAATCCCAGAATGGTTTGGGTTGGAAGGGACCTTAAAGATCACCCAGCTCCAACCCCCCTGCTGCGGGCAGGGACACCTCCCACCTGACCAGGCTGCCCGAAACCCCATCCAGCCTGGTCTTCAACACTGCCAGGGATGGGGCATCCACAGCTTCTCTGTGCAGCCTGTGCCAGTGCCTCAACACCCTCTGAGTGAAGAATTTCCTCCTAATGTCTAATCTAAATCTACCATTGATTAGTTTAAAGCCATTGTTCCTTGTCTTATCACTCCACCCCCTGACAAAGAGTGCCTCCCCAGCTTTCCTGCAGGCCCCCTTTAGGCACTGGAAGGTCACTATGAGGTCTCCCTGGAGCCTTCTCTTCTCCAGGCTGAACAACTCCAGCTCCCTCAGCCTCACTTCATAGAAGTGCTCCAGAGACTTGATCATCCTCATGGCTCTCCTCTGGATGTGCTCCAACAGCTCCATGTCCTTCCTGTGCTGGGGGCCCCAGAGCTGGGTGCAGGATTTCTGTTGGGGTCTCACGAGAGCAGAGCAGAGAGGGACAATCCCCTCCCTCACCCTGCTGCCCACGCTGCTTTTGGTGCAGCCCAGGATATGGTTGGCTTTCTGGGCTGCACGCACACATTGCCGGCCCATGTTGAGCTTCTCATCAACCAACACCTTCAGGTCCTTCTCCTCAGGGCTGCTCTCAATGCATTCCCCGCCCAGCCTGTGTCTGGTCTTGGGATTGCCCTGGCCCAGATGCAGGACCTTGTACTTGGCCTTGTTGAACTTCATGAGGTTCACACAGGCCCACCTCTCAAGCCCCTCAAAGTCCTCTGGACGGCATCCCTTCCCTCCAGTGTGTCAGCTGCACCACACAGCTTAGTGTCATCGGCAAACTTGCGGAGGGTGCACTTGATCCCACTGTCCACATCACTGACAAAGATGTTAAACAGCTCTGGTCCCAGTGCTGACCCCTGAGGAACAACACTTGTTACTGATCTCCACCTGGACATTTGAGCCATTGACTGCAACTCTTTGAGTGTGACCAGCCAGCCAGTTCTTTACCCACTGAGTGGTCCATCCATCAAATCCATGTCTCTCCAATTTATAGACAAGGATATCATGGGAGACAGTGTCAAATGCTTTGCACAAGTCCAGGTAGTATTGCTTGCTCTTCCCCTGTCCACCAATGCTGCAACCCCATCTCAGAAGGCCACCAGATTTGCAAGGCCAATTTACAGTACCACTATGGAAAACACCGTGTTCTTACCTTTTCCTTCTGTTTTCTTCCATCAGCACCATACTTGCCCACACAAGTACAAAAGGTAGCAGCTTTTTGGCCTTCTCTGATAATTGTATTATTTCCCTTCCTGGTAAGGATTTTTTCCCTATTTTCTTCAAACTAAGTACAGGCACCTCACCCCCAACCTGGACACACTTTCTGAACAAGAGCAAATTAATTATACAAAATACCTTCCTAGATTTCTTGCATAAACTTCAGTTCAGGTCAGTGCTTTTCAGCAGTTGCTACTGTAGAAAAAAATAAAATGCCAGTGAAAGGAAAAGACGTTATACCTCAGTGATGCACCTTGGGAGCCTGCTTCTTTGCTCGTCTTGGTGCTGATTCCATTGTTCTCCTCCGTCAGCATTCAGGCTCCATTTAACTTATGTATTTTGGGCTACTAAACAGCTGACATTGTTTTCTTGGTGAAATTACATAAATTAAAAGGAGGATTTGTAAGACCTCTGTGATTCCAAATTCTTCTGCTGTATCCTAAAAACAGAATGACAACTGATCCAAGTAAAATGCATATTTAACTTGCTTTCCTTCCTGTGCTGTCGGCCAGGTGCAAAGCTGGGGCTAAAAGGCTTTAGGATACGAGGATGTCCAATAGTCTGAGTCACTGTAACAGACATTTAGGTCTTCGCATGCATGTTGTTCTCTGGTGAGAGAATACTCCTTGGTGCTGAACGTTTAGTTTTCCTCAATTGCTTTTTCTCTCCTTTTAGCAGACTGATTTTGACATCTGTAAAGACCAGACTTGTTGGCCAAGCAGAACTAAGACAGCAACTGTTTAACTCACCTCCCTCTGGAATTTACCCTTCTAGTGCTAGGGATACATCAGCTAATACATTTAATGGGAAAGTCAAGTCCTTTGGCTGATCTGTTTGGTTTGGATTTAGTCATGATGATAATTTCTATGGGTATAAGAGAAAGTTCCAAAGGAAAAGCACTGAGATTAGTCATTATCCATCAAAAAGCTAGATAAATACTTGCTGAATATGTATATTTGAGTTGCAAAACTAATATGCAGTAACAAGGTGCAATGCAATAACCATACAAAATTTCTAATGCCAGAGTTTACCAAACAGAAAAATTATAAACCACACAACAGTACAGGAAAGTACAAAATGCAAGACCAATCATTAACTGTAGAAATGACAGCTCTTCTTCATCTGCCTCTTGTATTTCTTTGACCCCTTCTACTCTACTAGTGAACCTGTGTTTGGCTTTCTTCTAAATGGTCCAGTGCCTTCTCCAAGCCTGCTGCACAAATTCCTGTACGAAATGTACAAAAGCATGACATTCATACCTACATTCCCCTTTTCCCTTCCCTGCCATGACAGCTACAGAAATCAGCAGAATGCTAGTAACTGAGTAAACACCAAAAAAGCAAAACATTAATGCTGCAGATGAATGTTAGGAGGTTTAGAAATACCTTGCTGAGCAACTCATTACTGTACATATAAAAGTAGTTTGGGTTTGAATGCAGTTCCTCTCATTTCTTATTATTTCTTATAGCACTTCTACAACTCATCTGTAAATACCTCTGTGACCTCTCCTCCTGGGGCAGGGAACATATATTTCTCTGTGTTGGCGTGTTGGTACTATGCTCTGTTTTCTTCCTCCCTTTCTAATGGGAACTAAAGGTGGAAAGGTATTTCCTGCACCAAATTCTATGCCAGTGCTACCTTGACTTTGAATAGGCTGCAGTTTGTTATTGGCAAGTAAACATCAAAACTAAACATGAACCTCAAACAAGTGAAGCATATGGATTTCACCAGCACATATGCACACCTCTGTTGTGGAAAACTGCAAATCAAATATCCCCATATTACTGGAGGACAAGGTATACTGTTTCCTGGACAATTAGCTCTACTGAGCTGGTCTCCTTGAAGCTACAGTGCTGCTGCTATCTCTGCCCTACGCCACAAATAAGTAGAGCCTTACCTAAGGCCTAAAGAGGTTATCTAGTCATCTCTCCCACAAAGCAGAAACCATAGAATCATACAGAAATTTAGGTTTAAGGCTGAAAGAGACCTCAAGAAGCCTACTTGTCCAGGTCTCTGTTCAAAGCAGGGGCAATTTAGATTAACTTGCTTGGGGCCTCATGAATTAATTTCCATTTCAGTCAGGCCCAACTTTGGCTTAAAAAATTCCAAGAATGGAGAATCTATGGTGTTTCATACTCTTTATGTAACAGATTGCCAGCACTGCTTTTAAAAAATGTTCATTTTTAGCCTGTATTTGACTGATTTCATCATCCCCTCTTCTTTTAATTCTGACTTCTCATTTGGATATTGGCTGGCAGTTGCTGTCATCACGTAGCTTTTTTGATAAAGCCAACCAGATTGAGCTCCATGAATCTCACTGTATTATGTTTTCCATGCTCCAATTGCTTTTGTAACCCTGCTCTAAGCTTTTTTCTAATTTATCAACACACTGATAACAACAACAACAATAACTGTCTGGTTCTGGACAAGAGAGCTGGACAGAATATTCCTAGTCACAGAGCCAAATACAGAGCTAATGTATGTCTTTGCTATCTACAGTCAAGGTTCCCCTTTTCATTTATCCAAAGACTGTATTAGCACTTTTGGAAATGGCATTTAATGAGACCTAATATCCAAGTCAGCTATCTGCCATGAACAATGGCTTACTCTTTCCCAGGAAAGCCATCCATGTCCTGCAGGAGTATTTCCATGTATATGACTGCACATCTAGACATATTGATTCTGCGACTCTGTGAATTTGCTTGTCAAACAATTCAATTACCCTAAATAGACCTCTTCACTGATTTTACAGTAAGTACAGTCTTTGTGTTATCTGCAAACATGGTCAGCAGACATTTGATGTTTTCTTCCAGTCCATTAAAAAAATGCGATAATAATCTCAGAACCAAGAACCAAGGCATTCAGGGTCACACTAAGGAAAACAACAGATCGTAGATGACTTTCTATTTACATTTATGTTTTAAGACTTAATCTGTTCATTACTATTCTACTGAATATGTGTGATATGGATATTTTAATTATTCTCCTTCCTTAATCAAAATACCAGAGGACACCAGATGTTTTACAACATTTAAACTGTATTGCATTCATATTAACTCAGTGACCAAATGTAAATCTCAGAGGTCAGGCAACATATGTGGGAGAATCAGCTCCTCATACTACCTGCATGTGCAGTGTGGACTTTCAATTGAAAACCTTTGATTATAAAATATATGGACTGCTCTCTTGCACAGATATTGCAACTAGTCCACAGCTGAATTGCACCATGGCAATTTTTTTTGTTTGCTTGACATTTTCCTTAAAAGTTTATCTTAAATGAAGGAAGGGAAATATTTACAACCACAATGGAACAATGGCCTGGAACTAAGGAAGGGAAAGTTTAGGTTAGGCTGTAGAAAGAAGTTCTTAACTGAAATAGCTTTAGACTTCAAAACAAGTTTTTTGAGACAGCATCACTGAAAAATTCTACAAAGTGTGCAGGTGAGACACTCTGTAAAATCACCACATAAAGAACATGATCTTGTAAACATTGAATGCCAGGCAATCTTCACCTTTTTATATTACCTTCCACCCTCTAGCACCTTATTAGCAAGACAAAGTGATATGTAAAATTGAAGAAAATTTAAGAGCACCACATATGTAAGAAGAGATTTCCACCGCGATACAGCTCCTATTGAGAATGACAGCTAAGGGAAAAAACCCAACTCTAATTTTAAATTAGTTGTGTTTATATAGTTAAGCAGGAGAGTGGTTGCTGCGTTCCTGACAGTCTGCCCCATACAGCACAGTCCCTTGAGAGCATCCTGAGGAAATGTTAGCCTTTTAAATTTCTAGCACATCAAAGATTATACAAAAGAATGGGGGAAATGAAGGTGAGAGATTCAGTGATTTCTTGAAAGAGACAAGAGGCAGTACCAAAGAAGTCAGGAGTTCTGGCTTTATTCTTAACAATTCTCTTCTAAATATAAAATACTCAAGTGAGGAAATATTTAATGCACTTTGCTAATGAATTCTATCAACCTACTTGTTTACTTAATGAACTAACCAAGTTTCCTATTGAAACCAGAATTTAAATATGCTCTGTGGCATGAAACATAACTTTCCTAGTTATATGATATAAAATAAGCCAGGACCTCGACTGCACTTGTTCTGAAGCAAGTCCATTTTATGTAGTGGAAATGCTTCAGATTTAGTCTGGCATGAAAGTGTTTGGTGTGATCTGCTTAGTGATACGTGGAGTTATCAGCTTCCATATTATGAGCATTTAATTCTTCTTTCTTGCCATATTCATATTTAACAAATGTAGTTCTCTACCAGCTAAATCTATCTCCAAACTGAAGATAAAGTATTTTGGAGGGTCAGATAACTTTAATACTAGTAGCTTTCCTGATTTTAAAGGCATTACAGTAATGATATTTGGCCTGCTATGTGCAGGGTCTACTACCAGCAGTGCCAAAAATATGAATTGCCTGAAGCTGCGGTCTCTTTTGTGACTGTGACATATGTCCAGGATTGAAGAAAGAGTAAAACTAGTCCCCCTAGTGTACTGTTGTTGTAAAATACTTAGGTCTCTAATCTGCTGAAGTTCATCTACAGGTGAGTTGATAAGTCTTTGCCATCTTCCCTATGTTTTTAAAATACCGAATATAATTCTCAGTGAAGGACACTTTCTCTTTGTCATTTCTATACTTATGAATACAGGTTTGTGGGACTGGAAAAATTCCACCTGTTAAAACAACTCTTACAGAATGCAAGAAAAGATAGAGATGATATTTTGTTCCTGTTTATCAAAGCTTATAAGAGCTATCTTTGTATTTAGTGAAGTTTTAAAAACTTGTATTTTTATTATAAAATTTAAATCTAAATTTAAATCTCTATATTTCAATCGTTTTTTTTTAATATATTTTTGGACAGCATTTCCATTGCTTTGGAAAACACAATTTTAGATAAAAAAAAGACCAGATCAGATAGGAAATAGTTATTTGAAAGAGTTATGAATCAAAGTTTTCTTCTGGGATATGCCTCTAAAATAATTTATAGTCGATCTCATTTTGGTATTTTTATAGTGTTTGAAATTTATTGCCTGAATTATAAAAAAAATATTACGTTGTGCTCAGAGCATAAAAGAATTGTGTTTTGCAACTTCACTGAACGCAATGCTACAGAATATCACTGATGTTCACTTTAGAGCCTCACTGTGCCTTAAAGGAAGACTATAAGGGAAATGTAAATGAACCAGTACCAAATCTGCCCAAGATTTATACAGGAAATTTACAATACAACATTGAGCAGGAGAAGTTTGCACTAGAAAGGGCAAATGCAGCATTAGTATTTCAGAGGAGAGGTAATATTGAAGGTCTTTTCCAACCTGTATGATTCTATGATTATATGATTTAGTGTTTACCTGTTTGAGAACTGTGTATGTAGGGGACTGTGAAGGAATCTATACACTTAGAAGAAAAAAAAACTTACTAATTTTCTTTAGAAAAGGTAGATATAATCTAGGGAGTAGTTTGGGTTTGTCCTAGGAAAGTGCCCTTAAGGGGAACTGCAATTGTCATAAGGTACTTGCACAACGTGTTACAACATAATGGTCTGACACCTAGCCTCTCATCTCTGCTAGTAATCTCTTCATTACACTCTGCTTCACTCTGGGTAGTTTATGGCTGGTAGGCTGTAGATTGTAACAGTTTATTTTCCTGTGAAGAACAGGATTAGAGTCTAAACCATCAGATGAAGGATCCTGGGCAACCTGATGTTGGTGGCCCTGCCTGAGCACGGGGCTGGATCAGATGATCTCCAGAGGTCCCTTTCAGCCCAAACCATTCAGTAATTCTTTGAAGCTGTTATTGTCAATTGGTCTCTAACATACTGAGCCCTCATCCACTGAGCTGAGGTATGAAAGGGCTAGGGAAAAATATCACCTTCACCCATGTTTTGAAAAAGATAGTTTGTGCTGCTGGAACTGCCAGCAAATTTCACACTCTTCCACAAGCTGTAGTAAAGTGGGATTTTGTAGGTCTAATTTCACAACTCAGGCATCAAATTCCTGTCTCCTAAAGTCTTGTTTTAAATGTTTAAATATTCCTATAGATCTAGTGCAATACCTAGCTAAATAGTTCCTTTCAGTACTTAAAGGGGGCTTATAAAAACACGGAGGTTGACTTTTTGTATGGGCAGATAGTGATAGGACAAGGGGGAACAGCTTTAAACTAAAAGACAGGATTTAGGTTAGATATTAGGAGGAAATTATTCATTTATAGGGTGGTGAGGCACTGGATCAGGTTGTCCAGAGAAGCTGTGGATGCCCCATCCCTGAAGGTGTTTAAGGCCAGGCTCGATGGGACTTTGGGCAACATGATCCAGTTGTAGCTGTCCCTGCCCATGGCAGTTGGGTTGGAACTAGATGATTTTTAAGGTCCCTTCCATTCCACAATTCTACGATTCTATGATAAATTAATAGAAATTAAAAGATCAACACCATCTATTAAGAAAGACAAAATCAGTACCACCTATCCACCTATCGTGAAGGAGGAATTGATAACTTTTATCATCACTGTTTATCAATGAAAGTATAACTACTCTTAAGATACATCTCCTAGAACAGGGGATGAGAAGAGCTTCTGTAAGGAACAACCACGGGAAAGGATGAGCACATGCTTCTGGAGTGATTATTACACTATCAGAAAGTACATTTTGGGAAAATTAGCAAGAAACTTCATACTTTGGCAATGCAGAAGACTCTTCACTGATGCCCATAAACTAAGTTATCAGCAATGTAGCTCCTCATTTGCATTAGTATCAGCTAATGGAATTTAAGAGACAGCAGGTTAAAATAGAGAATATGGCAGAGCAGAAGAGATGTGTATCCTGCCTAGACAGCAGATCTGCAAGCACAACTTTGAAAGTAGATAATTTTCAGCCCTTCACTTCTTATTTGTTACATGCCACTCAGTATTCTGATAGCAATATTGCTTTATTCAAGCATATTTCAAGTCAAATATTTAAAATATCTAAATAAAATGGCCACTTTCAGGATATTCCCTGTGCATTTTGAATATTGGCAGGTACAAAACCCTATATATGTAGCACTTGACATTGTGGCATATAAGATAGATAATTTTTCTCTGGGACAGCTATTGAAAGATACAAGAAAAACAAACAAACAAAAAAAACAACAGATGGAAACACCCTAACGCTATTCTTGTTTGTTTTCTTAAGATTCATTTGTAAAGGTTAGAGGGCAAGTTATTCCCACATTTCCCAGGAATTTATTTCTAGAAATACCATGTCTTCCTTGGAAGATGAGATGATTTGGATTTAGATCCTACAGCGATTCTTCCTGCACTCCTGTCCCTGTTACATTATAAATGGGAATTTTGACCACCACAAATTCCTGTTAGAAGGACATTTTCCCTTCAAACTCTTTCAAATATGCTTTTGCTATGTATCATTTCTGTGTTGCAACATGTTTCCCTAAGCTATTTGACACTCCTGTCTTCACACACAGAAAATGGTACCTGAAGATCTTGGCATGACCTCTTTCAAGATGGAAGCTGCCTGCCAATTTTCCCCTCAAAGTTCACCCTAGTTAGCACAGCTTCAATATACTATATGTGTATACTGACTCTGAGCTCTCTTTTGGACGTGTTTCAGATGAACTCCCATGGAATACCAAGCAATCTTTCTGGAAGAAGATTTTCCAGTGAAGAAAGAAATTCATCATATTAGGGGAGGACATTCTGAAAATGAAGGGTACATTTCAACAAACAAGGCTATCAGCCTTGCCCTCAAGCTTGAGCCTCAGTTTTTCAGCCCAGGGATAGGGGTTTTTTAATTATGAAGAAATTCTGCATGCCAACACCTTGGAGATGAAGAAGTGAAGTTTCCTAGCTTGGTATGCTCCCTAGCACTCCTCTGCATCAAAGTGTGCTACTCTGTCTGCTCTGATACTATGCCAGATCCTTGGTTCTTATAAATCACTCACAAATTTCATCAGTTTTTGTCATCTGAGGTTCTGACCTGATGACTTCTGCTTTCCTCGTACTTAAGGTTAAGAAAACATCTTCCCAAGTTGTACAGCCAAAACTCATGTCTTTTGAAAACAAAGCTGATAAACTTCCCATGTTAGAGCAACAAGCCAATGGTTGAAAAAGGAAGATGAGTGCACATTTTTCAGAATTATTAAATGCAGTGTTTTGGTTTACATGGTTTACAGACTTTCTCTTAACCAGGTTTCATGAGTATGTGGATTGCAACTTGTTTATGTGTCTCAAAGACAAGCAGGGCAAATCTAAACAAACTTTCAACCTGAGCATCGTATAGATCATATTAGGAGAAAGTGAGCAACAAACTGCTTACTGAGTTCTTCTTCTCAGCTGGTGTTTGTGGCTAGACCTAAATGAATGCAATGAAGAACTGTAATACAAAAAGTAGCTGTGTGGAAAAAAAAAAAAGAGAGAGAGAGAGAGAGAGAAGCATGTGTGACAGATTGCGCATAACCCTGTAAAAAACACAGATTGAATTTGGTTCTTAGTCACCTCCCTGTGAACCTACTGAACCCACTAGGGCTGCCTGGGGATAAATGAAATGTGAACCTGATCCATTTGGCTTGCTACAGTCTCTGGCAGTCTAAATGTAATTTCAACCAAATCAGAACAGTAGCAACTTATCCTTAGCCGGCACAGATGCAGGGAATGACTCAAGGAGAAATGAACCAGGAACATGTTTTGGAGCAAGAGGATGTCTCTGGCTGATGGAATTCCAAAACAAAACAGAATGTAATTTGCTCCCATTTTGCAGCAGCTGAGGGCAGCTCTATGTGAAAACGGTAGCTGTAAAATGAATATCCTACTACATTATGTATTTTCTTTTTTTTTTTTTTTTTTTTTTTTGCTATGGCAATCACAGATACAGCTCTTAGCAATGGAAATGTGAGTTCCAGTTTCTTGAGATCCTTTTGCTCTTCTGCCAAAGGGTAGACTTGATGCCTGTTTATCCAACATGGCATTCCTCTGGCTGGGAAACAGGTTCTGCTCTGAAGGAGCAACCGGTACAAAGACTGGAGATACTCATTCCTTGCACACCCTGGATCCTAGCTCTTCATTGTCCCCCAAACAGAAACATGAAAAGCTAAGTGAAGGAAGCCTAAAGGACCTAGGAGAGGGCCTGAGGATTTCGCTCTAGACACATCTCCCAGCTCCTGTACTTTGGCTTCTAATCAGCAAATGCTCTTTCACATACTGATACAAACACATTAGAAATCGGGGTATAAACATAAATTGTTTAGGGACTTAATCTGGATCAATGCTGGCTTGAGACTGAAATAGTTCCTGTGGGTATGTCAAGAACAACTGCTAAATTACTTTCTAGCTCATCTGCTCCATGATGCATTTACCTGTTTGGCAGATAAGCACAGCTACTGCAGCCATAAAAGTCAAAGAATAGAAACACGGGAAGATTTGAAAGTAGAAGAACTGATGCAATTAGAGGAAGGAAACAAGCCTTTTTTGAGGTTTGAAATAGAAGCAGCTTGTCTTTTTCTCACCTGTAAATGGGTTTGCACACCCCCAAGTTCTATCAGTTCTTTCCAGTTGCACCAGTTCAGCTACTAATGTATACTACCCCTCACAAAAGCCTTTCTTGATGAATGCAGTATTTAATTAATCATAAAAAAGACATTATTTGCCACAGATAAGTGAACTATCAAACTTCCATGCATAAGAACCTGAGTCCTGTTAATCTACTCTCCTGTCTCTGAAAGCCTAATGGGAAAACTTGGCCACAGTCAATTAGCAGATAATCTCCACACATGGAAGTTCTTTATTAACTTCTGTCATTCAGAGACTATGTCTCAGAAGAATTTTTTTTAAGTTCTCAGTTCACTTTTGTCAGAGTGACTACAGAATGAACTATGGTTTCATAAGGCACTGCAGGCTGTGCCCTGATAATATAAAACACTAGCAGTGATTTCAGATTGACTAAACAACATGGAACTAAACCGCATGCTTCTCTTTCTTTCCTCCCTATAACTAATTTTTTCTTCAGTAATTTCCTTTTTACAGCAGCTCTTAGTGTGAACCTACAGGTTAATAAGAATTCACTAAAGTTTGTGTCATACATGCAGATAAGTTATACTGATGCTCAGGAAGAAGTACGTTTATAAAACAGTCTCACCGAGCTTGAGCTAACTCCATAAAGCTGGTATCAGTCCTTTAATCTGTCACACATGAAGTTAATGCAACAGGGTTTCATTTACAGTCAGGACAGATACGGTGCTATTGAATTTTCTCTCTCGTACACTAACCCCAGTTAGAAGTGAACAACTTGGAACTTGCCATATCAGACTAAGAGAGATTTTTTTTTGACCAAATCACTGTAGAAATGTTTCAAAAGGTGCAGCCGGCACCATCAACAGGAGCAGACAAAAAACCTGTAACATTCCCTTTCACTTTTACATGCCTTCTCATTCCTTAATATAGCAAACATGTGTGTTTTATTATAGGGTTTCAGGAATTTATAAATGGCATGGCCTGAAAAAGGAGTATCTTCAGTCAAAGACGAAACATAACTTGGATATTGCAGTAATCCTCTACCCGCCCCTGCCTTGTCTTGCAACATATCTTAATTTTGAATTGGCAAGACATAATGGAGAGAAAAGAACTGTGGTTTTATGTTCATTCAGTCCCGAGTTGCTGCACCAGAGATGTCTTTCATGTGAATACTTGAGCACAGGTAGCTGATGACTGATTCTTGGCCATTACTAATAGGTGGAGCTCCCTTGCAGCCAGAGGACTTGGTGCTACTTACTGCTGATGATGACCTGGGGCCCTAAGTAGCGACCAACTCATTTAACAGGTGTAGGTGTATGCTTAGGAAAGCAGTAATAGTTGCTCACCAGCAACAAGTACAGATCACTGATTTAACCAATTAACTTGAATGACCCATATGAGCTCTGAGTCCCCAGGTCAACCTAAATCTGGCCTGCAACATCTTCCCATAGCCAAGCTGTACCCAACCTGTTGTATGCTTGCCCATATTGGTGTTTGGGATTATTCAAAAACATTCTTACTCCAAAGCTACAGGATCATTATCTTTCTCATCACTTCAGCCACAGGGAATTTGGATGTAATCTGATGGACAAATGTCAAAAGATTACTGGAGGGATATAAGCATTCAATCATTTTGAAGTCAGAGCTTTCAATTCGAGCTAGAGCACAGCCTGTACTCCAACACAAATGGATATAAAAGCAAGCCCAGCCTTAAAATCTTTCAAGTACTGTGTTGGTTCAGAATTTGTTGACATCAGTGGGGTTTCTTGCCTGATGACAGAAGTTAAAGCCAGGGAAAAAGCCCAGGTTAATAATGCAGAGATGTCTTACCCCTGCATAGGAAAGTTTCTGTCTTTCACTTGCTACAGCTTATCATAGCATTCACTATCTGATGCTTTTTAACTTAAAGAAGTATTTCTAATGCAACTCACTCCTCCAATTCATTGACCTGAATTTTGTTGGAATTCTGGCTTTCTGCACATTTCCTTCAGTCCCTGGAAAATGGAAATCCTTTTCAAAACTCTTCTGAATTTTAGTAGTGCACTTTTTAGTGTTGAAGAATGAAGAGTGTTGCTACACTTATAGCTGCTTTCCATTGTTCAGTAATTTCTACTTTGGACAAATCTTCTGTGATTCAAACCTCTCAGAGGTAGGCTTTTCACCTGTGAAGAGTAATCTGGAGGTGTATTTCCACAGCTCCAGGCTTTGTCTCTGCTGGCAAGAACATTGCTAGACTCAGTCCACGTATCTCAGTGGTTCATCTGGTTCCAATTCACAAAACCATAGAGATTTGCACCTATTAAGAACTGCACACTCTAAATTTTCAACGACTTTCTTTTAAATGACAAGCACACTGTTGGTACTTGAGCATGACTTTGTAATTCACTCAGTTTAAATGTTCTCCTAACTTCATTGTTGGGGTTAAGCTTTCAAATGCAGGTGGCAACTGTATCATTATCTGAAAGCAACAACACATAGGAGAGAACATCTGAACTGAAAACTGACTTTCAGATTTCCCTGAAATACTGATAGCTGCAAATAAGGAGTAGGTCAAAAAAATAAAAAAAGTGAGGTGGTGCCTAATGTAGTACATTATAACCATTCTTTCAAATTATATTAACAGTGGAAGATCCAGCCAAGAAAGCACTACCAATTTGCTACAGCACTGAACCCATATCTCGTAAGAGAGAGCTTTTGTTCAAGCAGATGAGACAATGAGTGTATTATGATACACTTTTTTTTATTATACTTGTTATTATTATAAACATACATGAGTCTCTGTGAATTTAAATACTTACGAAAGACTGGATGACAAGCCTGTAGCAAAAACAGGAATGAAATGCTGGTTTTCAAGTCTTAGTCATGTGCCTCCTCTGAAGACAGTGTTTTTCTGTAGGAGTTAGCCTTGCCTGTAGTATGTCCAGTTTTAGTATGGGTGGTTATTGCTATCTTAAAAATCTTTGTTTCATGCAAGCACAGGAGGATACACTACCACAGGTATTAGCTGGCCAACTTGTATCTGCTAATGTTAGGCTTTATTTGGACAAAATATTTACAAGTGCAAAGAAAAATGCCATCATCACAAAACAGTATGAAGTGCACTACAGGTCTATAGAGAACAACTCTGTCTAAAGTTGCTCTGAAAAGCTGCATAGGCTTTTCCTTCATATGTTCGAATTTCATATTTTTCAGTTGTATTTTCATTTTAATAAATATAGGAATACTTGTAGAAGCTAATGGATTTCATATATTTTTCTATTTTTCCACTTAATGCTAGTAAACATGCAACTTTCTGCAGCTTTCCATGGTAGATGAATGATGTGTTTCAGTAACAAAAGATATACTCTCAGCTTTTTCATTAAATTCATATTTCTGCTACTGTTGATTGTCTTTATAAAACAGTACCCCTTTCATTAGCATAAGTATGTTGATTTCATTTATGATACACATTCATATTATTGTTCAGACTGGAATGTTCCACATCTGCATTAGACTGAAAAAAGTCTTAGTAAATAAGTTAGGTAGGGCTGTTTGATGGTGATATTCTTTTCTGAATAGAAACAGTGAATATCCTGCATATGAAAAATACACAAATTTACATCTAAAAAGTTGCTCTTTGATATCTCATAATAATAGGATTTCCACTACTCATTTACTGGATCCAGTCTAGACAAACTCTGACATAGAAAATGTTTGAGTCTGATTAAGTTCCCTGCACAAGTTTGAGCAGCCTCAAGATGACTTAAAACTACAACAGACTACAACAGCCTTTTCAAGGGCCTTTTTAGTAAGCAGGGGTGCCTGGCTTTCTTGTTCTCCAGCTTACCATAGTACAGCTAATTTAACTAAAATAGTCATCCGATTTCCAGATTTTATTTCTAGCCATACTTATAAGGACAGTGCTCTACCCAGTGTGAAATTGCAAAATACCTTTTCTGTTCTACACATTCAACATTTTTATTGTGCTGCATTCAGCCTCAAAATACACCTTGCTGAGCCTCAAGAACAGAAATGTTTATCTGACAGTACTTTCACTCACCAATAGACCTGGAATTGGAAGTGAGGGAGAGTGCTGTTCAACTGGGGTTCAGAAACATTTATTTCCATTTTCTAGGAGATGCACAGCAATTCCCTCAGTCCTCAGTTTGGAAGGAATTGGCTATTTCTTTGGAAGAAACATATGAAATATTTCATATTTGATTTTAAACTCAATACAGTGGATATAAATCAATTCCAAAATGTCAGTGTTGGATTTCCTTCCACATTTTTTGTTCGTAAAGTACAATAACTCCAAAATAGAGTCTCCTTGGAAGATGTGATTGTTTTGTTAGAGAAAATCATTTAAAATTAACGTAAATATCCAAGTTGCACTGGGACTCAAACTACATTTTGTGGACTGTACAGACTTATGCTTGTGGCATTTTTCAGAATTTTTCTCCCACTTGGTTGTTTTCCAAACTGTTGTCTGATTAGGAAGTATTTGATTATGAATCAAAGTAGAAAGGCAGAATGTGATATCATGCCCAATTTACGTTAGAGATTGTAATGAAAAACTATATATTAAGTCCTGCAGAATTGAACACATTATGGTATAGAGAAAGAAGCTGGACTATTTTTAGAAGAGAGTAATCCGTTTATTTCATGCTTTCTATTTACTTTTGAATCTGGTAAAATAAAAGGCAAATTTCTTCTCCATGTTTGTTCTTATGTCCATTTAGGTTTGGGTTCATGCCTCCTTAGATGCCTAAGTTACCAAGTTACCAGGTTAGTTGCTCTAGACTCTGGCTATATCTAACGGACAGCTAGATGACTTTCAAGGATGATTTGGGTTTAAAAGAGACTGACTGCCCTATGCCTTTCTCTCCAATAACCTCTCCTACTTTTTTTTTTTTTTTCTGTATGCAATGCCTGTTGGAAAATAAAATTAGAATTAGAAAATATACTTGTTTTAGGATTGCCAAACTTAAATTTCACCGTGTTTTATTTAAACTGAAAGTTCACATTGTCAACAACGTGCTCAAAATTTGTACACATCTATACATTAAAAAAAAACTTTACATGCAAATCATGTTTCCTCATGCAACTATGCATATTGAAACTTAGATCTGTCCAAGGTACATACGTAAATTTGACTTTCCCTTATATTACTTGTACATGAAAATATTTATGCACAAGCTATAAAAGTAAGTATGAAGTGGATTACTTCCACCTATAACCTTAGAAGCAATTTTTCACCCAATGTATGCCTAATTAATGTAACATGTTTCAATAATTCTTCCTGTTTTGTTTGGGAAGATGAAGTATGTGTTAATGGAAGGAACACAAAAAGTAAATTATGGTTCTTCCATTCTGCTCCCCATTGTCTCACAAAATTTCTCAGTGATCTGAGGCAAATAACCTTAGAAGGTTTTATATTTTTAAAAGTGAACTCTGTAACCTTGCCTTTTGGTTTGCACAGAAGAGTTTTGTAGAACAGCCTGATTCTCCTGCGTCTTCTGTATTTGAGTTGGAGTGGAAGATGGCTGTGGAATACCTTTAAGTGCTTTGCATTTTGAATGAAGGCAAATTTTAACTCAATTGTAGTCCCTGACTTTGGATTAACACATAGAAAATAATCTCTTTGCACCCTTCTTTCTTCCTCTAGATGAATATTAAAATCATTTCACTTTGCAGGAGTCCTTTAATACGAACTTACAACGTCTTGATTTTCTTAACTGAAAATGGGGGAACATTTGGAAACAAAATCATAAAAACTTAGTCGTTATACTATTACTCCAATACTGAGTATTAGCTGATATCTATCAGGAGCCTTTATCCTCCTTGTCTATGTTAGCCCCACACACCTGAGTAAAAGGCAAATTCCACAATGTCAGGAAAATGAAGCAAGTCGATATTCACCATGGCATTGGATTTCTTTTTATCATTACCCTTCACTAGGCCCTTAACAAATAAAAAAGAAAACATCCTGTCTAAGAGCTTTGCAACATAAAAACATCAGGAAGAGGCGGAGAGCAGATGGCAGAATATATTGAGTACAAAAAAGGAAATCAGAACACTAGTAAATTCTCCTGACATTAGACTCTACTGATGCTCTTGTGAACCTGCTTGCATAGACACAGATGCCTGCATAACACAAGCTGTGTGCTTTAGGGAGTGCTTTGTGATGGCTGTGATACTGCTTGACTGGAGAATTTCCATAACCTGTGGGATCATAGTGTGCTGAACTCTCCTTGAAGAGTGATTCCTTACTAGATGAACTGAATACTTTGCTAGGGCAGAAGAGTCATCGGAGTAAAGAACAGCACCAGCGGCAAAAAATGGAAAAAATGGACCTACCTGGAAACTTTTTTTGCCCTTCTATGGTAGCTCTGCTGCTGTTTTTCCTATCATTGACATTATCGCAATGATAACAGAGAGGTGAGATTATAAGAAAACTGCTAATATCTCCCTGGTAGGAAATGATCTCATTGTTAGGCTCCTAAGAAGGAAAGTAGTCACAAAAACTGAGCGCTTCACTTAACTGCTTCTGTTAAAACTTTTCCATTTCTCTTACCAAGTAAGTCTACAGAAGGGCGACACTTGACAATGTATTTCAGGGCACATCTTCAAAGTGATCTCCCAGAATGAGAACTGCTAACTTTCCAGTGGCACTACAGGGATACTAGAAAAGAGAAGCACAGAAAAATGGTAAAAATGGTAAGAGATGTAGACCTGTGCACTGAACACTGCACGGGGCTCAGCTGGATAAAGCATATTCCTGGTGACCCTCCAGCAGGACTTGTGAAAGGCTTTTTACAGCTCCATGCATTCTTCAGCTGGGTTTTTCTTCTAGCAGTATGACGCACTTTGAAATCAGCTGGAAGTTAAAGTACCTGTCATCAATCCGAACATTATTTTCTTATTGCAAGTATACCAAACAGAAGATTTCTTTGTTACAGAGGGGCTCTGTTGAGAAGAAAAAACAAATCAGAGTAAAGGGATGCAGTCCAATCCAAAGGTTCCCATCCTTTTGCTCACCATCTGTGTAGTCAAAGATAGCAAAGGCTTCCTTGCCATTGAGTAATACAAACTCGGGGACTTCCTTGACGTCACTGTGAAGGGTGGGTGGTCGATGTGAGAGAGCTGGCAGCAGGCCAGTTATCAAACATGTTAGAAGATGTCCAACAGCAAAGGATGAAAGGTAGCTCACAAACAAATCAAGCGAGCCCTAGAGCAGACATGTATTGTCCTTACCTTTTCTTTGATTTTCACTGAGATTTACTACTTTTCTAAGAAGCTGAAAGACTCTAACAAGCCAAGTTTGCAATCCATAGATATGCAGAAAGGATTTAAAAAAACGCAGCATGCATTCAGAGAATCAAAGCTAGAATTTCATTTAGATATCTGTAAAAAGATCAGTTTCTATTTCAAGTTTCTTTCAGCTATCCAAATTGATAAAATGACAGGGATGGAAACTCTGGAAGAATTGCAACTCTCTTCCTTTTCCAATTCCAGGCACAAATTCTGTGAGGAAGACCACTGTTTTCTAAATCACTGCCTCCCCCTTTTCAGAAACAATGCAAGTATTTGGGAATTCAATATCTGGGAGGCTCTTAAAGCTTGAAATGACCTCTGAGAATGAGTCAAAAAAAATAATAATAATAAAAAAATAATTTGTCTAAGCTAGTTAGCACCAGGATGAGATTGAATGCAAAAACAGCTAACACAAACTGAGCCACCTCTGTTCAGTTATTATCATGGCTTCATCTGACAATTGATTTGGCATTTCTAGAAGTCAGAGGATAGAAGTCATAATGTGGGAGTTATATGAGATTCTTCCACTGAGTTCATCTGCTGACAGTCTCCTTCCTTTGCTTTGGTGCTTCAGTCCGAAGTCTCCCTTCATGCTCAGTCTCTAGAAATAGATTTATCCTTTCTCTTTCTTTGATTAGTTTTATATTTCACCTGATGGAAGTGGGGATATTAGGGAAGGGTGGACACTGAGAAAGAATAAATAGTAGGAAGGACAAAGAAAATGAGCTCCCTGTGGTCTAGTCCTTTTCTTGACAAAAGGCACCCACTGACTATTGCAACACTGCTTGCAGGGATCCACATTCTTTGATGTTAACTCGACCCAAGGACCAATATTACATCTATAACCTTTCCCCATAAGGTAATCATGAAGAATGGTCAAGAGCTTAGGCCAGGGTAAATGCTCCAGGTCCCCCCTCCTCAGCTTTGTTTTGTGTTCTCAAGTACTGTGAGGTCACAGCTGTTCTTTGAAAAGCTAGGCAAAATGGCTCACAGGTTTTACTGGAGTGACTAAATAATTTAATAATAAATGAGACTTAGAATCAAAATGGACTTCAGCGCAGAAAATACAGATGGATATTTATAGCATTTATGCACATGCACATGTATATATTTGTATATCCAGAAACAAATGAGGCGAAATAGATATAGATAACGTTGACAGGCAGGATAATGAGTATCTTAAGAACATACCTAGAATGGCTTCTGAAAACACAATACAAAGTACTTTCAGCAGGTGGTATCAGCACTCATAAATTGTATGCATATGCAACTCTCGCCTTACTGTTTCTGGAAGCTTTTAAGTTGTGATGACATCCTATTCATCCTTTTTCACTGCTCACTCAAACTAATCAGAATACTGATGTCATGTCAATTACAGTGCTTTCTGGCTCCTCTTATAGTATATATGTTAGAGACAGTCATTTGCAAAGCAGTCCTCAGATCAGAGCAGATCACAGAATCACAGAATCATTAAGTCTGGAAAAGACCTTCAAGACCATCTGGTCCAACCAGCACCCTACCACCACTGTCACCCAATAAACCCTGTCCCTAAGCACCACGTCCAACCTTTCCTTGAACACCCCCAGGGACGGTGACTCCACCACCTCCCTGGGCAACCCGCTCCAGTGCCTGACCGCTCTTTCTGAGAAGATCAAAGCAGCGTTAAGCCATCCATGAGCACTTTTCTGTGATTTCTGACTGCACACAACAATCTCATCCCTCAACCAAGGCCCAGATATGAGACATATTAATCCCCTTCACATTCCCTGGTCCTCAAATGATTTGCAACATAAACGTCAGGTCCTGAGCAGCTGGCATTACCCTATTACCCTGCCATACACTGAGTTTTCTGAAATCATGGCATCTGTGGCAAAAATCATGCAACAAAAAAAGTTAGGCACAACTGGTTTTCAGAAGCTAAAAGATGTGAAGATGGATGAAGACAGGAGGGAGGCAAATAATATTCCTTAAAAAGTAAAGTTTGTTTGAAATGAATTATTAGACTCAGCTACCGGCATCTTTACAGGAATGTGACATAGTACAATCCAAGTATCATTTAAAATAGTTTATGGAGTAGGGAAATATGTTTAAAAAATAGCTTAGAAATATACAGTTCAAAGATATAGAATGATCTCTTGGCATTTTTTTATTCAGCCCAACCTTACAACCTCCTGTTTCACAACTAAAAATCCTGCTCTTTGGCTTTCAGTGACAATGAATGTCACTGAAAAGTCATCATTCACCATGCCCTATAATTTGCCCTGTCCTGCTTGCTGTTTTTGCTAGCCTTGATGGAAGACAAAACAGAGAAAAAGGCTTTTATGCTCTACCAGAATACAAACTGACTTTCCAAGAACTGTTGTCAGACATAAATCTCCCCTGATCTCACCGCTGTATTTAACATAACAACCAAAATATAAATAGCAATGAAATAATATTTTATATCTCTGTGGCGCCATTTAGTCGTTGAGACCAAATGTTTTGCAGTTAGACAATACTTGCGTTACTAGAAGCTTAAAGAATTAAAGCTATTGGTTTGAAACTGGCAATGCAAAGGGGTCTTATGTTGGGTGTAAACATTAATTTATTCACACTTGTCAACAGCTGAAGTAGCACAACACTTATTTTCACCAGCGTTTATCGGATGCTAGAGTGACCACTCCAGATAGAAGAGCAGATTGTCCTAAAAAAACTAATTACCAAGGGGAGACAGATTTTACAATGCAAGAACAACAAAGAGACAGCTGTGTTATGATGATTATGGAGCTAAACATCTGAATTTTCTAATGCGAACCTGAACTCTTTCCAATACATGTCCAATACATGCTGGGGTTAGGTATGGGATTTGCACTCAGCAATATTTTTTCTAAGGTTTCAGCAGAAAAAATGTTTATTTAAATGTGAAATCTATCCTTTAACTTTGCTCTTAGGAAAAACAAGATTGTGCAGCCTGTGACAACATTTCTGTCTCACAACCTTACCACTCAAGGACTTTAGCTGTATAGTGAAGTATACTCTCCCTTCCTGGGATCAACATACATCATTTTTATAATTTTACTAGATCCAATATACAAACATCTGTATGTGAAACATGCATTTGAAACCACATCTGAAAAGCAAGGTCTGCTCTTCAAAATACAAGGCCCTGCATTAATAACAAAGACTTTCTTGAAATTATTGTATTAATGCTAGAGACTGCGTATGTGTATTTATGGGCAATTTTGTTTCTGGAGTGATGCTTTCCACAGGACCAGAAGCCACTGAGGGTGATAGCTAGTGAATTCATGGTGACATGGAAAGGACATGGGAATTTATGTGTTGTGTAAAACAATAGCTCTATGCTTGGAGTGAGGGAAGCACCGTCTTCGAGAAAAGTAGCACAGTTCAGACTCTGACACACTTAACAAAAAGTGCATGTGCAGGGGTGACTGCTGGGTAAGTAAATGAGGTAGCTACAATTGTTCATGACTTAAAGAATGCTTATTCTCTGTTCTAAGTAAATAATATTTTGATTTAGAACTGGCTGCCTCTGACATGGCATAATTGCAGGTGTCAAAACTACTGAGGTTTTGTATGTAGATACGTAATGTAAATCACGTCTGTAGACCCAGACCCTCTGTTTGGAGGAAATGCTTGGATTCTGCAGAAGAAAAATCAAGACCTCAAGGAGTGTTTATAAAGTCAAAGCTGCAGTTGATGTGGGAGCTATGAAATTTTGCATGCATGTAGTAAGACAGCTGATAAAAAAGCTTATGGTATAAAAAACCAACAACAACAAAAAGAGGGGAGAAGGAAAACTACATTAACTCTATTTGACAGATGGAGGATTACAGAGATTAACGGTATTGTCCAAGGAAATGAATCCTAGATTCAGGCCTCTTCTTTAACCACCCAATAGTTCTGAATGAACAACATTTATACTGTTGGGTTCTGTTTCCTTGTTTCCATTACCATTCTAGGAGAGGAGAAAAAAATTGTCATTGATGTACCACTAAGAAATTGAGAAACTTTATTTTTTTTTTCCCACACGGAAGCAGGTAAAACTGCTGTCTTACCTCTTAAGCTCCAGGACTGAAGAGTAGAAGTTAATGAATGAATGCATCCAGAGGAGGGCAACAACTGTTAAAAGAGCTGGAAGGCATGTCCTGTGAGTAGAGGCTGAGGACGCTTGGATTGTCTACTCTGTAGAAGAGGAAGTTCAGAAGCAGCCTCATTGCTGTCTACAAGCTTCCTAAGCAGGGGAAGAGGAGAGGGAGGTGCCGGTCTCTGCTCCCTGGGAACCGATCACAGGGTGTGTGGGAACGGCACAAAGCTGCACCAGGGGAGGCTTAGAATGTACATTAGGAACAATTCATTTTCTGTGAGGATGGTCAACCACCGGAACAGCCATTCTAGAGAGGTGGTTGATGCCCTATGCCTATCAGTGTTCAAGAGGCATTTGGTTAATGCCCTCAATAATGTGCTTTAACTTTTGGTTAGCCCTGAAATGGTCGGGCAGTTGGACTTGATGATCTTTGTAAGTCGCTTCCAACTCAACTAAACTATATTATTCTGTCCTTAAAAAGTTTGTCTTAGGTCAGCAGAAACTAAGGCATTCTGATTACTATCCTATACTAAGTATGAGCCCATAGGACACTGTGTTTGGCTGCTCCAACATCATTGCATGTACAGGGCTGCTACTGGGTCAGGATGGTGAAAATTCAACATAAAACAGATGATTATAGAATGCAGTTTTTCATCTGATAAAATGTATGATGTTAAAATAAGGCACATTTTAAAACAAACATATGAATGAAAAATGAACCTGATATGAAAAAGATCACATTTTACATATACAAAATAGCAAGCAAAACTCTACATTTTATATTGTAAATGCTTCCTGAAAATTTCAGAGAACTTACTCTTGTCAAAAATATCTTCTTTGCACAATAAACATATCAGTTTCAAACAGCAATATTTCTTTAAGTTTCAAAACTTTATAGTAATGTCACTGCCTTCTGCCAATATACTTTATTGTCTCCCTCGCATCTCAAAGCAAGTGACCACAGGTTGCACTAAACTAATAAAACTAATAAATGCATAAAACTGACGAATGCAATGGACTCGTTTCCTTCAGATCATTTGTAAAGATAAATTATATTCTTCTGTGGAGTATAAACACTACAACAGAAAAAGGCAAAAAGCCCAAACAGAAACAGAGCAAAGGCAAACAGCAACTCAATAGAACTGACTATAAACTGACTCAGATATTTCTCTCAAGAAGGCAACACCAGATGTAAGAAGCTATACGATCAAATTTTAATTTGTTCACTCTGCTAAATCTGAAGCTTCCAGTTGGTCATGTCTAATATGTCCCAGGTCAGGCTTAGTTTTGTACTTGGAAATTCCTAGTTGTTTTTTTTTCTGTTTTTTTTTTTTTTTCTTTTTTAAACTGGAGTAGTATTTGTCACACATATTTAAATATTACAAGCTCTTAAATGTGTAAATATTGTTTCAGATTTTTGGTAAGAGCTTAAGCTGAATTCCTGAACAATTTGTGATTTGACTCATTATTATTTTATCTATTTCTGTTACAGAAAAATGAAGGCAAAAAAGGAGAAAAAATATATATCAGATTGATTTAATTTTAAGATGAAGTAGCCAGTTATTTCTTCTATCATAATTTTCGTGTGCCTTTTAGAAAGGAAGACTGCCAAATCATGGGATGAATGTCACTAACTTCAGCCATGTTAATTCTGCATATACCATGGTAAGGCTGACCCATAAATCAGATTTTCCTGAAAGAATGGGAACACATTTACGAAAACAGTAGTTTCCAGCCCTTCCAGTCAGGCAGGCTGACAGAACTTAAACTTAGGCAGCATTCCCTCACAAGTACAACACTAACTGGATGATATTTCGAAAGAGGATAGTTTTCCCATTTAGGTACTTCAGGCACATCAGGTTGTTCAATATGAGGTGCAGCCTCAGAGGAAATACTCAGAGGATGTTATAGAAGAAGCCTGAAATAACTGTATATTGAACTCAGAGTTCTGTGGAAGGTGAAGCCCTAAAATCCCAGTTTAGCTCTACTTAAAACATAAGGTCTATTCAACATGTCTGAAAACTTATGCTTGCTACATAGAAAATTTAATCGAAGTACAGGTAAAAGCTATAAATCCTGAAACAATTAATGGTTGTTTATGTCCCACTGTGGGCAGCATGGCAGAGCCATCACTCAGATTTCCCAGGCCAACTGATAACACAACCTTCCCATGCCAGTTCTGAAGCTGGAGATACGTCAGCGTGGAATCACTGAGGTCACTTCTCTTCTTTGTTATTCTCCTTTTTGGCCCTCTTCTAAATTCAAAATTGTTTTAGAGCTAACAGGATTTACAATCATGTAAATAAAGGACATTATATTAGCTTGCATATCAGATATGCTTGTTTATTCTGTCCAAGGAAGAGCTAGTAATAGCATTTTCATGACATCAGAGGCGAAGCAAAGGAAGCCATTCCAACTAATTAATCTCAGTATTGTTTATAAAGAAATATAGGCAACTGATCTGTGTAATTGTTCTAAGGAGTCACAGTTTGCACAGTATATTTAAACAACACATGACTATTAAAGGCAACTTTGAGGATGGATTTTTAATTTATCAGTGTGAGGTACTTTCCAAAGTTTATCAAAAGTGTGAGGCCCGCAATGGTGCAGATACAAAAAAACTGTCAGACTTGCCTGTACTTAAAGTCCAGCTCAGTTTGTGGGAGCAATGAGGAACCCAGTAGTTTATGAACTGCAAAGGAAAGAGCTAATGGCAGACACTGCTGATTAAAATACCAGATTTCCATTGATATAGACCTGTTTTTTAAAACTTTGGCCAGGAGACACCAGAACTTAAATAATAATTGTGATGTGTTGTTTTGATTTTCTTCTCTCAGCTGAATATTTACAATTTTTATTGTCATTTGTTGAAGCTACAATAAATTTTAAGTATACAAACACTGCTAGCTTAATTGTGGGGTAAAAAGGAGAGTTAAATGTGGGGATTAAATGAAAAAACACTGTTTCACGTTAAGAATGCAAAATGTCTTTCCAAAATCCACCTTTTTTGTAACTGAAGATTTAATTTTATGGGGATTTCAGAGCAAATTATTCAAGTTAAAATTAATTTAACCAGCATTCTAAGAAATTGTATTTCTAAGTTTCAGTTTGTTTACTTAACAGAAGTTTTTACTAAATCTTCATGCTTTACATTAAATCTCATTGAAAACTTTAGGGGAAACTGGTCTACAAATAAGACAAATAAGTAGCAATTCATACCATTAAAATGACTACGAGTACACTGGCGACTGTTTTCACCACCTATATTAGATCAAGCAATCACTGTGGTTTTTCTCTAGCTTGCCTTCTGCCATTATATATGAATCAGTGATTTTTACACGTGTGCTGGGTAGTAGACAGGTTAGTTCAGGTTTAACTGGTAGTCGTGTTCATCATGCTATTGAACACAGAACTTCAACTTTATAGACAGGGAACTGCTATGGAAAGAATATCTGTTAACCCTCCATTACCTTACATGTCATCTGTTTTGCAGGCACACTGCTACACTGCTGTAATATGGCCTTGCTATCTAATGAATAAAAATTAGATAGACCCTTGATCTTTTATACCGTACAAACTTCTCCTACTTCCTTGCTCCACTGCCACCTCTAGCACCTAAAGACCAAACTACCTCCAGGTGATGCATTTTCTCCTCAGTGACTGCAGATTAGGAGCTGAACCAAACCCTCCTTAAAGCCTTCTGCTTTTGTATAACCCCCGTTGCTGGGGGTGTCACCACCATTTGCAGCTCCTCTCCACTCTGTCTTTACCAATCTTCCCTGCAGCAGCTCACTTGGTGTGCTCAGCCAGCTGAACTCCTTTATGAAAATGCTGTTGTTGTCCTGTGGGAAGAGAAGCAAAATATCTCAGACAGCTGATCTCTTTCACCAGAAACCAGAACAGGCTTTTCTTTTTTTTTTTTTAATTCCAAAGATGTCTTTGAATTTTTTTCATCATGTTTGAAGAACACACACACACACACTAATAATCAGAAAAAGCACGCTTTGCTAGTCACCAGCCATCGGTGTTCAAAATGGCACTGCTCACAACTGCTGAACTTGGTAGCTCCGGAGCATCAGCCAGGTCTCTAGCACTAGATCAGATTAAAAATCATGGGATACACTAACTTAATCTGGTTTTAGGGATTTTCATTTTCCTGTCTGTATTTGAGCTTATGGTGGATGATACCTCCACAGTGTCTATCAACTTCTAGGTTAAAATCTATCCTTGAACACCCACACAGCTCCAGAAGAGCGTGCCATTGTCCATGCTGCTCCTAGTCTGGCCTATGTGTCCCACGCTCACCCATTACCACTTGCAGCCTTCAGCTTTTATGATTCTATGATTCCTTCTCCATTACTTTCCTGCGTCTCACTCCTGCTTGTTCTTCTCATGCACTAAGAGGTGGAAGGCAGGTGACCATTTTGTTGGCTTCTACTGCCAGTAAGTGGGGATGGCAGCCATTTTGTGTATGAGATTAGCATTGGAGGCTTTCTCTTACATTTCAATGAAAAAAAAAATAAATTAAAAATATCACTAGATCCCCAGAGGAATACTGAATTCTGCAAACAGTGGTTGTGTTGTGACTTTTCAGAGAATTTATTTTGGCAGAAGAGTGGCTGCCAGCTGAACTAGGTAAGAGACCTTCTCGCTGTGACCTGCAGCCAGCGTGTAGCTGCCTGACCTGTCAGCCAGCCAGTCTGTCCTTGCAAAACCTGCTGAGGGTAAGGAGTGGGGATGACAGTGGAATTCCTGTGTTTATATGGGAGCTATTTAATCGAAAGAAAGTTTTGCTGTCATACCTTCCTGTTTTCAGAAGTTATCCAGCCGTTAAGCTTCCTAATCAAAAGAGATGTGGCAGCATGCCACAGAAACTGGGCCTCGCTTCCAGCATGTAGCCCAAAGGATTTTCATAGCCCAGATTGTGCCTAGAAACACGTCTCGGGTGAAAAGTTAACTTTTACGCTAGGTACATTAGAACACACATTCATTTAAAAGAAACATGGACAGAAATACTATGCACCAAGACCAACAGACCACTTTGGAGAAAACCCCAATAAAGACCAAAGCCAGCCAAAAAATTCCCACAGAGTCTTGGGTTTCACCTGTTGTTCAACATATAGATAGATACATTCTGTCAGGGAAATACCTTACAAAATTACACAGCAGGATCTTGTATTTAGATAAAATACTTTAATTAACTTTAGAACATACTGCTGATGCAACGAATATGTAGGATAAAAATTCTGTGCTTTACTGTGTACAGTACACAAGAAATGAGCTAAAGAGGTGCTCTGGGTCCTTTGGTTGGTGAAAAGAGTGCTTCTTGTCCATTTCTGTTTCACCTAAGGACCATAAGAAGTAAAATACTGAGTATACTGGAAAACTGATTGCCTGGCATTACTTCCTGGGGAACGAAAAAGAATTATTGTTCCTATAGATTTTGGTTTGGGATTATTAATAACTAATGATTCATAGAGGGCCTAAGGGCTTCTGTCAGCAGTCTAATTACACATTTTATGAATTTCAAGGTACCAAATATAACATGCCTGACTTAAAACTGACTGAAGGCTTCTTAGCAGCAGAGGCTGTATTGCTTTTCTCTACCTTGTAGGTGAGGGGCGGGTTTGTAACAGATCAAGCTGCTCTCATTGTGGAAAAGGAACTTAAGAGAAAAAAACGCAGAAGGCCAAGTGTTTGTAGGCTTCTGCCATGAAGTGGAGCAGCTACAGAGTGGCTGTCACTGCTGAGAGGTGGCACTGGTTCCTTGAGCTGCCACTGTTGCCCAATATGCTCTGGCACTCACCTCTGGCAGCAGTGATGCTTTACAGCTTCACTACAGCAAGGACAAGGTAAACAGTGAGGCCATGGCCATTTTGTCACACCAGCAATCCACTGGCCTGAGCAACTGCTGACTGCGCTAGGGCTGTTCCTGGACTGGTATCTGCAAACAGTCCTTGAAAATCAAGGACTTGAATTTGATTCAGATCATTACAACCTGACTATTCTGTGTTATCTGGGATGTCAGGATTGAGGCTTAAAGCAATCCTCTCTGGCTTAAACATCTATGAATATACAACAATTGAACTAAATATTTGTTATAATTAAATGTCATGCAGGTGTGGATTAAGCTTAATCTCTGGGAACGTTTTCTAGGTAGTACAAGAAGTTTCGTTGTATATGTGAGCTTCATCCCATGTGTACAGAACTGCAGTTCAGATGAGGTCATAGGCACAGTGCAGAGACTGGCAAACACTTTGATCCCCCCTGCCTTGCACTCTGCATGAGTCCTGGTATGCTGCATATCCCAAAGCTGAATGTGATGGCTTCTAAGCAAATTTCAGGCTGCAGATTTCCACCCATGTCATCTACCTACATGTCTCATTTCAAAACCCTTTTGTGAAACAGTCTGGTTTGTACGGACGTAAACTAAAATTGAAATAAATGTTCACTTGAAAATATGTACCAAACCACCAAGATTTATTTAATGTAAAGCTAACCATGACCCTGTTATCATAAGTCATGATATAGACCATGGTATCCAGATCATATCAGAAACAAGATGTCACCTTATGCATAGAAATGTTTTCCACCCAGCTTATGACAGACAGTGTGTTCTTTTGCACTTCCTTTCCTGGAAACCTAAATTTGCCAGCCCGTGGAGCCATGTTTTAATCAAGGTTAAATGTCTTTTTTTTTTTTTTTTTTTATGTATTATCACATTTCTGCTGTATGGTAACAAACATTGATGACAGGCATATTTGACTTTTTATTGCAAGAGAAGTCAATGAAGAATCTATGTACGTGTTGGTGTAACTCATTTTGTCTCTGTAAGTGTTTGTGCACTTGAACACAATGCTATGCACATACTAACCTAAACATGAACAGAAGGCTTTTGGAAAAGAGTTGGTTGTTAAAAAATTGACTTCACTTGGACGTGCTGAAACAAAGACTACACATTTGCTGCTTGTCACATCTCCCTTTAGATAATTTACATCAGATACCAACAACGTAACATTTTTCCAAAACTAGAAGCTTATTTGTAGATTTTAAAATAGAAACAAAATCTTAACGTTTAACTAAACCTCACCTCTTATTTTGACTGTATCAAGGTATAGTATCTACTCTGTGGTTTTCAATAGGAATCTTTGAAGTATAAAAAGGCTAAGATGTTTCTTCTTTCCATGCTAATGAAGACCCTGTATCTCTTCTGTGCACTCAAGTGAAATCAAACAGAAATGCTGGGCTAGCCAACTGGAAAATCAATTATTTACACAGTGCTAGTGCAGATTCCTAGGATCTAATTTTTCAAACCTGATTAGTGAGCTTAATTGCATTCATTTTTGAAAGCCTGTGAACCTGAGCTCCAGTTTGAATGGTACTTATACACAGAAATTCAACACATAATTTAATGCTAAGAGAAATTTTAGGATATTTCATGGATGTTTGACACTAGGAACTTTGTTTCAGTAACTGTGAGCATACCTGCATCACTGTTTTTTCACATTTACTCTTTCTGTGCTGCTTGATATATTTTTCTTTGTGAATTTTCTTGCCAGTTGACGTGAATTTTCCTATACGCCCTGAAAAAGATTCCAGTTTCCTGACTAGTGTTTGCTGACTAATGTTTGCATGTATGTATCTATACTTCACAGCAGTCTTCCAGTTCTTTCCTACTCTCTGCTACCTTCTTGGTTGTTTAGTTATGTGCATCCCGATTATTCTTCTCCTTTTCCTTGTCTGAGGTGCTGTTTCAGCATCCAGGATTATGGAGGACAACACTGAAAAGTGGTGAGATATGCCCTTGTAGTAATGAGGAACTCCTCCTTGAAAGACAGGGACTCTCACAAAAGCTGAGGGCATTTGTGTAGAAATCTCTGAAGGATGAATGAACCGTGAACCTTTTGAACCACCAAAGGGATGTTCTGTTTTTGTGTAGAGGATGGACAGCATGACAGAACTGAACAGCAAGGAGATACATAAAGAGGTGTTTCCCATCCGGCAAGATTTTGGAGTATTTTGCCTAGTTAGGCATTCTTGCATATCTCTTCAATCTGCATTAAGTCTTGTGAACAACCTCTTCTAATAATTTTAACCCTAATGCTAACCTTCTAATAATGTATGAACATTACATTAATAATGTTAAGGTAAAAGTGTAATATTCAACATTGTAAGAGCTGCATGTGGACACGTAAGTGCAGATACTGACCTGCTCACATCCGATCTGCTCATTGCCTCTAAGGAAAAAGCGTCAATCTCAAAGCCTGTGGATGTTTCATTGATTGAACACTAAACATGTCCCAGTGCATAATGTAAAGCCAGATGCTGGTGTCCAGTGGTCCAGACCATGATTTCACACAGCTAGTAGCAGCGTGTGGTTCACTGCAACAAGATTCACCATTTTGCACAGAGAAAGCCATTTTTTTTTATTCTGCAAACTGTCTAAATAGGGAAAAATTAACCCCTGTTAGGGATGTTTTTTCTACAAGCAATATAAACAGAGTGTCAAGACATTCAAGGTAAGGTTTGTTATTATCTGTTAAGTACTGGCCTCCTGAGGAAGGGGTAAGAAAGAATGACAGAAGAGAAGATGGGCCAAAAAACTCCTATTGGCTTCCAGGAATAAAGTGAAAACAGCCTGTTCAGGAGGAAAAAAAAAAAGAAAGTTAAGCAGCTATTAAATTACTTGTTTTCACTCTGGGCAGCACTGTTCTGACATGAGAGCGCATTTACCTGCCCCACAATAGTACCCAAGAGCAGGCAGCCCTTAGAGTGGATGAAAAGACAATTTTGCAAAAGTGCAAGTTATTCCTGTTGTTTCCTCAGAGACCACGGTATCCTCAGGCAGTGCAACAATCCAGTCGTGTATGTGAACCATTGAGAATACTGCCAGGTCAAAGGAGAATTTTTCTGCACAGCACCTTTCTCTGCGTATGTCCATCACCCTTCACAGGGCAGACAGAGCCACTGGTGATGGGACAGGACCTTCTGCTTGAAAGTGAGGCTTTGAGCACACTGCTCAACTCTAAAAGAGAGACTGGTAGGACAAAAAGCCTGACCTTCCCCAGATCTTTAATCTTTTCTGTGGTTATAAAGCTTACACATCAGATGATGGCAAGAGGATTTTGTTTGATTGATAAGAACATTTTTGTTAACATATGATTTGTTTCTTGTAAAGCAAAGAGTGCCACATGGAGAACACAATAAATGGCTCGTAAAAGCATTGGTCTTGCACTTCATCAAAATACAATGCATACAGTGGTCTCTCCTACCAATGTAATCTATTTAAGATGTGCCATTCTGTGAAAAGTAATTCTCTTTTTCATAAAAGTGTGATTCCCATGCTTAAAAGACTAGATGCACAGTCTTTTTTTTTTTTTTTTCTTTTTTTTTTTCCCACCTTCAAGGTAGAAACACAAATCCTCTCTGAATTTGTTTTTGCTAGTTGCCATCTGGAGAGGGACACCTCTCTTTTGCAAAGTCTGTGCTCTCTGCCTCCATGAGTAAAGCTGTCCTTTGTAGTCATAAAGTAGAATTCATTGAAACTAGAGCAAGCAAGCAAGCACTTACAAGGTAGGTGGTGTTCAAAATCATCCACTTAAGCATTCTCTTTTCCTGTTTAGTCCTGTTTAGACAGTGAAATGCACACTTCACTGTCAATCTGTAGCTTCTCAGGATGTACTAATACATCTTACTGTGCAGGAATCCAGTTAAAGACTTCAGGGGCAAGGAGGATGGCAGGTAAACTTGATTTGTTTTGTTTTGTTTTTGTTTTCTTTTCCCAAAGCATTGCAAAGATCTAAGCACTGGGAGCATCCCCTGTGTTTTTTGGAGCAGTGTCTCATTTTTTTCTATGTATACATTAGTTTTTGACTCTGGCATTGTGGAAGCTGCCCTGAAGTGTAATCAGGCCATCAAAACTCTAGAAACATCTCTTAAACTATATTTCTTTAGAACATTTCATCTTGGTGCAGCAGGCAAAGTATGGGTGCATGGGTCCTATTAAGACATTGGTATCACATGGGAACATGCAGGTAAAGACACTAAGAGTGTACCATACCCTTAATGCTTTATGGCCCATCCTGCGGCTTTTATAGCCCCAAGATTGGCATGGCAGGGATCCTAAAAACAGAGATCTTCATAGTACTTTAATTTATGCAGTTTCCACTAAGCGTGACAGATCTGCGGTATGGTAGTTTCCCAGCACGTTCTGCCTCTTTCCTCTGCTCAGGAAATGAAATTATTTCAAAAAGAGTTATTTCCTCTTTCATGTTCTCCTCTTCTTCCTGGTGCCATCACTTCATCTGAGCTGCTAAATGACCTGTCAAAATGGTGTGAGGTTTCTGTTGCTAAATCCATGCCATGTGGAAATCTCAGTCTCTTGTATGAGAGACTACTAGTGGCATGGCAGACAGAAGAGTTCCCTTTAGCAGTAGCTGACGGCAACTTGAAAATGCTTTGGTGCACCAAAAGATGAACCAGTGGAAATGTGTAGCTTGACCACAAGACCTGCAATTCTGGCTGATTCCAGCTGGCTCTGCTATATAATCACACCACACCACAAGAGAGGATCCAGAACACAGAGAGCTAGCTCACCATCTGGTAAAAGCACCATAGGATTCCTGCCCAGAATGCTATGTGCTTTCTTTGAAATAGGCCCCTGCTGTCTCTATGCCATTGTTGTAGAAAAGGAGTAGGAAACAGCTGGCCTTGTGGACATAGTTATTGCAGAATATTGTTTCTGCAATAGGGTAGGAAAAAAGGTCACTGAAAATGTCCATGTGAAATGAATTCTTCATACGCACATGACTTTGTCAGTTTGCAACATCTATTTTGGAGGTGGAGCTCTATTGCTTTCACTCTTGTCTTTTGCCTCCCCAGGAATTTAAGCTTGAGCAGCAATATCAAGAAAAATTCTTGCACTGGCTACATAGATAATATTGGAAGAAAATTATAATTCGTTAAACTTTGTGATAATTGTGCATTCAAATGGCATTATCTTTGGCTAAACAGATAACTTGCTGAGGATAAACTAGTTTTTCAAGTTTGTGCACCACAAGACATAAAAATTAAGCAAAGTTAGGAAGCTTTTCAAGATAAAGTAAGTTATAAAAGAAAGCATTTTTCTTAGTGGAAATTTTAGAGTAGTTTAGACAAGAGTTTGTTTCAAGTCTGTGCTCTGAAGGAAAAGTCAAAGTACAGTAGGAAGGAGAAAATGCTGAACTCCTTAGAAGAGTGACTTAACCCCAAAGAATGCTTAAGTATGAGGAAACTGAAGCAGGCAAATATATACAGATGGCTTATTGTTTGTCTGGATTTGGATATCACTTATTCTACAAGAAGTAAAGATTAATAGATTTGGATCTTTTTCAAGGTCTGCGTCTGTCTGCCTACACCACCATGAGTCCCTGAAGACCTGAACTGTAAGTCAGACTGCCCACAAAAGGGAACTCTGTGAAGGGTTATGCTAAGACACTGGGGAGTCTGTGGCTCCTGTACTAATCACAGTGTCTAAACTCAGGGACCACAGGCTTTCAGCTCTCAGAAAGGGGTGATTAGGCATCAGAATCAGAGTTAAGAACAGAACCATCATTTTACTATTCTCAGCAACCTCAAGAATGTCCAAAAGGGGTGGCATGACCAATTTCCTGAGGACACACACTTTGCATAAGTCCCATTTCAATTTAGGATCAGCTCCTTTCAATTTTTACTTCCTTTTTTTTTTTTTTTTTAAATGTCAGAGTTGCTTGCAAATATGTAAATGGGGTGTCAGATTTGCAATACCCAGGATAGAGGGGTTTCTGGTTGTGGAAAAGCGTAGTAGCCTTTGATCAGTACTCAGTAAATCTCTGCCTGAGGAGGAGGAGCTGGATTATATACATTTTTTAATAGACTTAGATTTAGCTCCATGGTTGATTTAGATCAGTAGTACTATATAAACACACAGGCCTGCATAATTGCTGTAGAATGCATTTCAAATACTCATTAATGAGCACACAGCATGTTTAAGAAATAGCAATATATTGAAGTCTAAACACAGTATATGGTGCCTGGATGATTTGCATGTACTCTCGCTAGATATGAAAGTGACTGGTTTGTACTTAGAGGTATTTGTATGTGGAAATACTCATCAAAAACAAGCATTTCCTTCCTTAACAGGTGTATGTGCTTATTTTGTGCAGGCAATGTAAGTATCACTCTTCTAACATTAGGACTATACAATGTGTGCACTATTTCTATTTTTTCAGTCTGGTTTTTTAACCATGCACAATGTCTGTCTGACGGTCCCTCTGAAACTCCACATAGTTTTCGAATCTGTTGGTTGCTTTCCAGCATATCTTGTAAAGGTATAGAAACTACATTCGTCTTCATTTCCTGAAAATCAGTGGATTAGTACCACCACCAAGGGACAGGTTGAAGGGCAACCTGTTGGTATTTTAATGTATTACAGCAGGCATTGGAGAAGGTGGGAAAGGGAGGAAATACTGGGGAAAATGAATGGGATGCTTTAAGGTAAATCTGAGAGCAAAGAGTGATTTTGTGAAAGAGTCACAGGATCAGGGTTATTAAAAGGGGAACATAGTGTACTGCATCCTGCAAAGAACTTTTATTAGTTCTGCTCATCAAACAATTTGAAAAAAAATATATATTGAAAGCAGCATAGACATTAGTTGGATTAACTTTGTATTTTCTGCTATCTGATGGTAAATGTTCCGTGTTGCATTTTGCACAAAGCAAGGCTTCCAGACAACTTAAGCTATTTCAATTACAGCAATATACGAGCTCTCTATTAGTGCTGTGGGAATACATCCAGCAGACAGGAAATAATTTCTATGAGAAATGGTTAGCACTTGAGCTTGATTAAGGGTAGCGCAGTCAGGGTAGCACAGTCACAACATGCTGTTGCACGGCCTGCTGTCCTGGCTATCATTTTCCTTCTACTCACGTAGAAGTGAGAAGTCTTTTCTCACTGCAAAATTATGCGAGAAATAATCACCTCCAAAATTCCTTCTGGGGTGGCTAGACAAAGATTTCTTATGACACAGAGTGCTGGCAAAGTCAAATTGCATTGCTTCATGTCCACATACTCTTGTGAAAGCTCTAAACCTGGCCTGAAAACAAGTATTTTTATCTGAGTGAGGAAAGCATCCTTTACCAGTCAGGCTTTGCATCTCTGTATTCTACTCTGGCTCTCTGAATGAAATAGCAGGAGGGGTTCTCACCATGCTGAGATGAGACAGTAAGAGAAAAAGGAGATTGCAGGAGATTTTGCAGGCCATATAAATATTCCAGCAATGCAAGTCTGATCAGCATTGGTCCTACAGTATTCCCGTCCCCAGATAGGACTCTTCAGACCTGTGCAGACTCAGAAATGGGTTGGAGCAGTAGGAAGTTGACAGTGATCTGCCCTGTGACGGGGTTATAGTAGTGGTCATTGCCAGGTTCATGACTGTGGTTGTTATAGTCTTGAAGCGTCTCTCTCAGGAGAATTGTAAAAGATGTGCAACCTCCAGTTTTCTTCTTGCTGTTCTTCATGTTAGCTGTGCTATATACCATGAATCCTTCACCTAGGTGCACTGGGGTGTTGTAGCATATGAAAAAAGTCCAGAGAGACAATTTTTTCATTGTGCCATAACCCATTTCTCTCAGATTAATTATGTAATGGGCTCTAATTTGCCTTTCAAAAATACCCAAGTCACGGGAATGTAAAACCCATCATAGAGAATACTATTTTTTCACAGGCACGTGACTCCATGAATTCAAATAGGAACCTGACATTATCATAGGCATTATAGTTTATGTTTATGTATGAATCCATTGCTTCAGGACACAAAATAATCACTAACTAATACAGACTGGGAAAAATTCCTCCTCTGGGAAGGCTTCTCATGATGAGATTTTTCTCAGCTATCTTTAAACTACCTGATCACTGCAGAACACAGGGTAAATGCTATGAACTAAAAAGATCCTTTAAAAAAATCCAGTTTCTTCCTCATTATTATTATTGTTATCCTGAGTAATAGACATATTTCTGACTAGAAATGAAAAAAGCCATCCCTTCACCAGGAAGAGTCAGCCTCCATGGGTTCTTTTCCTGGCTATAGCTATAGAACTTTGATACTAACCCAACATCCACGTCCAGGCTTAAAAATGAAGCCTTGTTTCATGTCAATTGGGTGACCTTATTGACTTCGCTGTAATTACTCTTATTGCCTTGTACAAGGGAAGAATTGAAACCCCAGACAAATTAACATTCCTTAGCTTTGTCTTTGACGCTGAATACCAGTGGCCAGACAGTTTGGCTGGCTTGTTTTCCTCACCTTTAAAAATGCTAAATACCACTTTATTTAAAAGTTTCCTTCCTTCCTTCCTTCCTTCCTTTCTTCCTTCCTTCCTTCCTTCCTTCCTTCCTTCCTTCCTTCCTTCCTTCCTTCCTTCCTTCCATCCTTCCTTCCTTCCTTCCTTCCTTCCTTTCTTCCTTCCTTCCTTCCTTCCTTCCTTTCTTCCTTCCTTCCTTCCTTTCTTCTTCTTTCTTTCTTTCTTTCTTTCTTTCTTTCTTTCTTTCTTTCTTTCTTTCTTTCTTTCTTTCTTTCTTTCTTTCTTCCTTTCTTCCTTTCTTCCTTTCTTCCTTTCTTCCTTTCTTCCTTTCTTCTTTCTCTTTCTTTCTTTCTTTCTTTCTTTCTTTCTTTCTTTCTTTCTTTCTTTCTTTCTTTCTTTCTTTCTTTCTTTCTTTCTTTCTTTTTCTTTCTCTTTCTTTCTTTCTTTCTTTCTTTCTTTCTTTCTTTCTTTCTCTTTCCTTTCTTTCTTTCTTTCTCTTTCTTTTTCTTTCTTCCTTTCTTCCTTTCTTCCTTTCTTCCTTCCTTTCTTCCTTTCTTCCTTCCTTCCTTCCTTCCTTCCTTCCTTCCTTTCTTTCTTTCTTTCTTTCTTTCTTTCTTTCTTTCTTTCTTTCTTTCTTTCTTTCTTTCTTTCTTTCTTTCTTTCTTTCTTTCTTTTTCTTCCTTCCTTCCTTCCTTCCTTCCTTCCTTCCTTCCTTCCTTCCTTCCTTCCTTCCTTCCTTCCTTCCTTCCTTCCTTCCTTCCTTCCTTCCTTCCTTCCTCTCTCTCTCTCTTTCTCTCTTTCTCTTTCTCTCTTTCTCACTTTATTTCTCTCTTTCTTTCTCTCTTTCTCTCTCTTTCTCTCTTTCTCTCTCTTTATCCCTCTCTCCCTCTCTCTCTCCCTCTCTCCCTCTCTCCCTCTCTCCCTCTCCCTCTCTCCCTCTCTTTCTCCCTCCCTCTCTTTCTCCCTCCCTCTCTTTCTCCCTCCCTCTCTTTCTCCCTCCCTCTCTTTCTCTCTCTCTCTCTTTCTCTATTTCTTTCTCTCTTTTGATGAAGATTTCCTCAAAGTAGCTGGTAAAGTGAATTTTCTTTCCCTTGCACATAGGGAAACAACTAAACAAGGGTCTTTCTGTCCACTTGTCAGTAAGCATTCAACAGAGAACTCCCACCAGAGACCAGATCCAAAAACTGTCCAGGACAGCTGCAGAAAACTGAAGAAGCAACTGAATTTTGCAGGCCAGGTTATGGTCTCCACGCCAGTAACATAAATCCTAAAAATTGTTTCAACTGGTAATACTTAGCGGTTTCATAACCATTATGCCTTCCAGAAGCGCTGAGTCTTTTTAGCACGCACTCCACAGGCCAGGAAAGCCCATGAGGCACTTGCTTCTCCTCTGATTCCAGCAATACTATTTCTGTAAGTAAAGCCTGGTGATCAAAATCCCTTGAACATGCAGGTTCCTACTCGTGCCTTGATAAGTAAATCAAAATTAAAGTCATGCCACATCAAAATTAAAGTCACATGCCACTTTTAGTTCCAGTCAGCTCCATCGATGTAATGGAAGGAGTGTGGATAAAATTAGCATTCAGCACCGTGCAAAAAGATGTGTTTTTTTTTTCTTAACTAAACATGTTAACTTAGTTAACAGTATACCAGATATTTTGCAGCATTGATTTATTTATGTCAGTTCAATTTTGAAAGTCTCTGTTAGAAACATTGGTTAAATGAAATACTTCTCAATTAATTAAGAAGGCTCTAATTTATCTGCAATTTAATGTGGTTAGATATCATTAACTCCACTTGTACTTATGTGTTCCGCAGAGTACCTTGAGAAAACTCATTGTTGGGTACGTTTCACATCTTCTGTTCCATCCCTGTGTCAGTGCAGCTACAATGAAAGTGAAGCATTTTATTTGTGAGTTCATAAAAGGTGCTTCTCCTTCTTTTAGTGTAAGCTTTGGACCTTTTCAGAGCAGAAAAGAACATGAGAAAATACCTCCTGTAAACAAGAAGTAGTTAAGTATTTTTCTTGGAGACAGAGTTCCTACGTCTTTGGGAACAATGTTACTTGGAGCATTTGTTATCACTTCCTCTTTTAAACAGTTAAATAGAGACCTTAAACCAAAGGTTCACTGTGATATTAGCAAAAGGTTAAGATAATATTTTTAGATTATTTTTTTCATCAATGATTTCAAAGGGGAAAAGCAGCATAATTTAATTTTAATTGCTGGTCCCATTTCCACGGAATGGCGTGTATTGATAAAACAGATGTAATCACACCCTTGCTGAACACTCTCACATACCATAGTCATGGACGAGGTAAACGAACCAGAACAGAATAGGAGGAAGTAGGGGTTACATGAAAACACTGTAAAATGGTGTATGAATACTTTATCAGAAACGTGCTTTTACACAATGCTGTTTGAATCATTTGACAGTCAGTCCTCCAGAGACTAATTTCATCATTGCTCCTGGTCCCTCACAGTCCCAGTGAGACTGCACTGCAGGTGTGCTGGAGCTATGCAAGGAAATGAAAAACCAGCTGAATCAGTGAATTATCTCCATTTTCCCTCACATTGGGCAGCAATGGTGGCACCCTGGAGGATCTTGCAGGGCTTTAAGGTGTTGCAACAGCCCCCTCTGGGCCATTTGGCTCTCCTCTTTGTACTAATGTACATCTTATGCTGTGACTGCAAGCACCCAATTTCACGGCCTCCTGGAATGGTGTCTGAAATCACTGCAATGTTTTTTTGGCATTCAGGAATGAGTCATATTTTGGTGCGTCTTACCAAAAAAAAAATATATATATAACTGTGGCTTTAATAGTATAAATAAAAGGTTAAGAAGGATGAAGAGAAGCGAAAGTGAACATGAAAGAGTAAGAGGACATTAGGGGAAGACTGGAAGCTACTGTTGAGAAAAAAATGATAAAAGATCCAAGGAAAGTAATCCAGGCAGTCAAAGAGTCTATAATCCTGGGACAAAGTATAAAGTCATTTACTGAGCTATGTTTTCATAGTACTGAAAGTTTCTGAATATTCTGTAGTGAAAGAAGCTGCTGATTCTTTTTTCCTGGAAAAAAAAAAAAAAGATTTGTAGATGTTTAGTGAAATAATGGTAATAAACAATACTGTAATATACAGTAAAATGGTTTATTTAGTGATTAGTTTTGCTTCATTAGTGATTAGTTAAATAAGCTGAATATTTCTGTGAAGAGATTGGGAGAGAAAGTAGGCTATCTTCCCAGCTAACGATCGAAATCAAAAACTCCAGAGTGTTTCAAATTATCTGAAATCTACTGGTTCAAACAGAACTAAATGTCTCATTTGATGATTGTTTGGTTCACTTTTTTTCCCTTTTCGTCTGGAATTCCTTTACCCAACTACATAACTGTTGGCATATACGGGCATTGGACCTAGGAGATAAACAGTACATTTAGAAATAAATCCAAGAAAAGGGCCAGGAACAAATACTGAAGTGTTTTCTATCCCCTCTACTTTCCTCCACCTCAGCTAACAAAACTAAAGCCTTAGGAATTCTACCTAGATAACAAACTACCTCGACCAAGGAGCTAACCTGACATCTTTGTCGATGTTTCAAATCATTGTTAATGCAAGAATGACGAAGAAAGCTGGTATTTGAAAAAGACTTAAAAAAAATATCTTATAATAGATCTGTTCTCATAAGTGAATGAATTAGGATATAGAACTGGCCTGAAAAATTCCTTATGGGTTTACAAGTTGCAGCAAGTCTCTGGGGAGTTGGATTCTGGGCTATAAACCTGCCAAAGTACACAGATCTATGTGGTGTAGACAACGTTTGGGAGCTGACAAATTTCCGCAACAAAGATGCCTCTGATACCGAAAACCAGACCCCTCTGGCTTTCTATCTCCTGTGTTAAATCACACTTAGCATGGACTTTAATTTAATTTAATAATGATAATGTTAGGAAGCAGGAAAATGCCGGATAATAGTAAAAACAAAAATAAGTGTAGTTGTTCTCAATTTAACAAACTTAGGAGGGTTTCTTCCTTGTTTCCTTTGATATCCAAACTCCTGTGGAAATGATTTAATGTTCATTAGTGTTTTAGATGTGTTTTGCAAAAATATTTATCCTTCCCTTTCCTTGTCCTTTTCCTCTGTTTATTTCAATGCCAAATGAAAAATAATGACTCTTGACTTACACTACCATTCAAAATTGTTATTATGAAATGGGCCTAGGACAGCATGCTTGATCACCTGCTTGGTGCAGGGGTTTATACTGGCTAGCATCAGGCTAACAGAGATGGTAAATGCTGAAGCCAGCTTTGATTCCTTCCATCAGATCAGCAGAGACCTTCAGCTGCTTCTCTCTCATGCTCACTCTCACATCCTGCCTGTATTTGCATGAAATCTCTGAACTCCAGATGTGCTTCGTACCCCTTCACCCCTCTGTCAAATGTATTTGAAGTTAGCCACCTGATTAAAAACGTGATGGACAACCTAATGAGTGAATAATCCCATTCCTTTAGTAAATGAAGCAAACAGTGGGAAAGGGTTAATGAGGCCTTTAATTACAGAAACCCTTTAAGTTTTACCTTGCTACAAAACTCTTGGTTGGAACTTTGAGTGTTTTTCAGTAAAAAATAGTGAATATTTCTTAATATGTTTACTTTACCTTTGAGTACTTTTTTTGTATTCCATGCTTGAAAACAGAGCTGTTCAAAACAAAGAGGGCTATTCTCTGTGCAGAAAAACAACATTTTAAAAGATTGATAGAAAGGAATATTTTTCAGTTCAAGACACTGTAACATTTGATCAAGGGTTTTGAAGGAAAGAGTATTATGAGCAGGGCTCACCAGACTTTTCTTTTTCACAATACTCAGCTTTCTCCTCTGTAAAGGACAATGCGTATTTTATACACACTATGAAAACTGCAAGATGCAGTCTGGTCTGCCAGGCTAACACTGAGAAGAAGAAAGTCGTGTAAGGTGGCATCAAAACATTTGAACACCTCCACTTAAAACTGCTGGGACTACCTCAGACTGAAATAATGGTTTTCAGTTCTTTGATGAAGTATATTTCTCATCAGAAAATAGAAAATATTTTTCAAACAAAATTTACCCAGTAATTTTCCAAGGGAAAACAGCACTGATGAATATTTTTCAGTCAAACTCACATAGAAAGCTTTTCATATGTGACCATCTGACCGGGTGTAAGAACGGCAACAAATTGAAAACATATCAAGATGTTTCATAACTTGGAATAAACATTGAAAAGATATATTTTATCTTCAAACGTATTTTGCTTTGATAGTGTCATTTACACTTGAAATCTTGTACTCATTTGGGGCCAATTTCAGTGGTGGGACAGTGGAAATAATTCTACTGAACTCATATTGGCAGATCTTGAATAATTTCTCAGGTTCATCACTTAGTACACTAAGAGCTCTATTTTTCCTTTTTGAATGCTACAACACCTAAAGAGAGTGAAAAGAAGTATGATCAGGGAAAAGAGGGGATAAATTGGGCAATCATTTCCATTAAAAACAGCTGCTTCTCAACTATAAATTTTCTCTTCCAGGCATTGGAGAAAAATCTGTAAATCTACAGAGAAGGCATGAATTTTATGGTATTAAAAAGCACTTAGTCCTAACCTTTTGAAAATAACACATAGATACACAACCTAGCTCTGTTTCACTGTGTATTTAATGCATGATTTTAGTATTTCTCATATACATATAGAATGCTCTAACAGAAAACAGTGTGCTGCATATAAGAATGCACTGATACAATTTGTCTAGGATTATTAAGTTGCTAGCAACGCAGTATTTAGCTAGTACAATATTACCTCCTTGATTTTGAGAATTTAAATATGATAGGAAACAATATGCTCTATTAGCAAAAGGAGATGGATAGTTTGCAAAACTGTCCAGCTTCCTGCCTCCCACCTAGGATGCTAACCTTCTTGGGAAGCTTGAATTAATCCAGTTAACCCTGCAACCACAAGGGAGCCTAAGCAACGTGTGAAACACAGAGCACTGGAGCACTGTAAATGTAATGTAAACACGACTGCATTTAAACTTACCATAGCTGCAGACCTGAGAGGCGAGGTCTTGATTGAAAGCCCTGTTTCAGATTGTGTTTTGAATAGGGGTGTTAGCCAACTGCTGGCTTCAGGTTTGTTATATCCGCAAGGTTAGTGGGGCTTCTGCCATTCCAGGAGGTATTTGTATCAATTCACAATAGCAAAAAGGAAATGAATTAGGATTGTTCTTGACTTTTTAATGAAAGAAGCACATGCCTTTCCTTATGAGTATTTGACATAGTTAAAAATCATTTCCTTGTTTTATTTTTATTTTTTAGTATTTCAGATTTTCCTGTACAGTTTTCTTGTTGTTTTCAGTGACTTTTTAATGCTTATATTTTCCAAATGACTAGTGATTTTGGATGCGTTGTTTAAATATGGTCCTGCTTTACCCAATCTAATGTAGATCTAATTTTCTCAGAGCAAGGTTTTGCCACTGGAAAAGTCAAACTACATCAGAATATCTCAGATGAGGCACTGCTGAACAGAGAGATTTCAAACCACCAGTCCTTTTTCAAAGCCAGTGGTATCTGGAAGCATCTTAACCCAATCAGCCAATTCTGATGCACGTAAGTTACGGGGATTGCCCCATAGTCAGGTTCAATATTTAGTCCAATCAACAACAGAAATGCAAGGGCCATGTCAGATGCCTGATTAGTCATGGGACATATCAACTTACATAGAGTTTCAGTCAAAGAACTTATTTGACTAGGAAAATTGGGCTGGAGTTCAGTCAAAACTTCAATACATTCTTGTCAATGCCGTGTGGTATGTGTTGGTTAAACTTTGTGAAGGGCTTTGTACCTTTGTGAAGCTTTATCTAAGATGCAGTTACTATCAGTTCAAAGATTTTCTTCTGAGATGTAGCTCTCTTTGTTGCCTGAACATAGGGCTGTTGGTCTTATTAAGGATAATACAGCCAGCTTCAAATTTTACAGCCCTATAGGAATAGGAAGAACTGTGCTGGCATCATGGAAAAAGTACGGGTGTGTCTTTGCCTCCTCCCTCTGAAATGGTACTATCCTGTTAACATTAGCCTGCCAAGTTAGGTACATTATGTTCTAGCAGAACACTGGCTCCTAATATCTGTTTAATAGACAATAAACTTCGTTTTCAACAGGTGTTCTCTGCGTAATTGAAGGCTGCAGTGTTGCAATTGGGTTTTAATCATTCTTCCAGCCTGGGAGGTTAAGTCCTGAGAAATCAGAGGTAAGCTGATTGTTTCTAAAAAAAATATTAAAAAAAAATATTAAAAAATCTTCAGAATGTCCTAAGGCAAGTTGTGCTATCTTTTATGAAAAAAATAAATAATTGTGACACTGTGTGGCAATCGCTAATGGACAGATGGCATAACCAATGTCCTCTGAAGGAATGCAGTTTGTGGTTATTTACATTTCTGCTGTGAGCCAGAAATAAAATCAGAGCATTAGTAATATTAGACAAAGGTACTTTCTTCCTCAGTAACAGTCCCTGCAGCAGCACAGATGCAAAATGGCACAAAGAGCCCGCTCAGTGACAAAAGGAGCAGAATGCATAACTCCTCAGCACAGCCTGGTGGACCCGAAGGAAAGGCTCCTGGGCCAGAGATTCACTGCCTCAGGCTGCAGGGTGATGGAGGCTTTTTCACCAGGCACAGACAACTCAGGTGGACTCTTCTAAACAAGAAAACAACAATTTTAAAACCAGCTTTAAAGAGAGAGAAAGCAAGCACTTAAAAAAACTGGCAGGTGGAGGGAGGGAAAGGAGGTTAGGTACGGAGTAGAGGGACTGTAGAGGACAAAGGAGGAAATAAAGGGAAAAAAATGACCAAGCAAAAACAAGGGACGAGAGGCTATAGAAAGGACCGACAATGTAAAGAGGTGAAATAAAACACGATCTCTTATACAGACATTCATGATTAGGAAAGGTTATTTCTCCTTCATTTTTATTTCCTTGGCAGAGAACAGGGAGCTGTAGGGAGGAGGAAATTAAGTGTTTGGTGCTGGTGCCGGTGGAAACTTTTGTTTCAGCTGCAGCTCAGGCAGGAGAAAGAATTTCAGACAGGTCAGACCCAGGTGAGGGCTTATTGCACAGTGGCAGGAGCCCTTAATATCTGTATTAATTTGTCAGGCTTTGACTAAGGAAAGCAGTGTTAACGAGGCTTTAGCGTACTTGCCACTGCCATGTGACATGAATCTATAAATATTCAAGAACCGATGGGATCGCTTAACCACTCTTTCTTTGTTTCAACCTCAGTTCCCATCCCAAACTGAACTGGAAAATTTTTTATAGACTTTGGCTTGTCTCAGTTAAATTAACCCCCCCCCCCCCCGCCCCTCTTTCTATACCTCCTTTCCTGTCTACTTCTTCTGAATCACTCTCAAGCTGTGTCCAGGCTGCTTTCAGCCCTGGCGTTGAACTGTAGCTTTGTCACTAAAGGCATCCTGGCATATACATAAAAGGGATTTGGAGGTGGGAATGACCACCAGCTAAATCACCTCATCCTCCCTCTAGTCAGTGCAGGATCATTCCTGCAGCACACTCCCAAGGGCTTTGGGTTTTAATGCTTTGAGCAACAGAAATTCCACCCGCACCCCCTTTGGGAGGGGTGCCTGAGGGCTAATAGATCACACTCTTATGCAATTTTTCCTGATACATAGCCTACATTTTCCTTTGTTTGATGTCTTTACTCTGTTATTCCTATTTATAACTGGTGCTGGGTGAATCCCAGGTGGTTCTGAGGTTTATTTCTGTTTAAGAAGGCATGCAGAAGGGCAGAGTCTAGTCCACATTCTTTAAACCTTTTGGTGCCTTCCTGTCAGAGACTCCATTATTTCTTCCCTAAAACTGCCCAGGACCCAGTAGAAAGCCTCATTTCTCTCTATCCCAGGGGGGTAGGAGGTTGGATACTGGCCAGTTCTCTGCTCTGGTAAATTTCTTCTGAGAACAGATACCAAAGCCCTGAACTCCTCTATCTATTATATGCCTTTTTCTCGTCATTACCCAGTAATGTAATTCCTCCAACTTAATTTCCTCCACTCATCAAGCTCTTGCCATGCTTTTTGTTCTCCTGAACTAGTTGAGGGTGTTTATCAATACCTATTCATTGAACTTGTTTCTTTGATGCATTACACAGGTATGTCTTAAAATGTTATTCCAGTCGATATCCCATACAACACCACAGTAATCAAACAGGGATCCCTTCCCTTGTTATGAAGAGATCTTGCATGAAAGGATTCAGTCAGGGGCTGTGAATTATTCCTTTAGACCCTCCATCCTGCACGTGGAGGTGGGTACTGCGGGGGAGTATCAGCATACTTCACACTTTAACATAATCATTTCTGGTAATGCTCAGCAGGCGCATATTATACATGTGTGCAAGATCGGTGACAGTGCTGCCGGGACTTTCTCACTATCTGAAAAGTTTCATTATGAGAGCAGCTTTCTCCTTCTTCAGATTTCAGAGCCTTTAGTCCAGTCTTTGATTCGGGCACCTAATTTGGCCAGATCTCATAAATCACACTATTCCCTCTACTGCCCTTTTAATCAGTAACAGTTACAAGGGCAGTAACAAGTCCCAGATCAAATCTTTCTTCTGTTTGGTTTGAAGAGGGGTTTAAATCCAGAAATTCACATTCCTGGAAGAATGGCCCCTAAGCCATGGTATATAGTGTGTCTTCTCAATATTTCCCTTTGAAGTCTAAATAACAATAAAATGATTGTTCTCCTGCAGCAAGAGAAATAAATGATAAATCCCTGATGTAGTCTGTTTGTCTAGACATACATTTAAATTATGGGAAAATTATTTTTAAATGCCTTTACTGAGGCATTTTGATTTTTTTATACAACAGCAGAAGAGTTCAGCAAGTCACTGGTTCGCTAACAGCATTAAAGTTTAGATTATTCCCTTGGAAAAACTGCAATCTATACCTGATCCAAATCTGGGACACTGACTTTTCCCAGATGTGTCACTACTATACTAATAGCAGGCAAGAGGCAGGGGCACAAGGGCAACTTCTGCCGTATGTTTTGTGTGGTTTGATCATGCTTTAGCCTGCTAGACCCCAAAAGGGAGACAGAAATAACCAGTTGTGAAGCTGCTGGTTTGTAGGCAGCACAGTAGTATTTGGACTTCAGTGCTTGTTCACACAGGGAGTGCAAGGAATAGAGCAGGATGGGGAAATCGTCGGCTTCAGTACTGCAGAAGTACAGGTGGAAGAAGAACAGGGCTTCCAAGGATATGGGCTTCCTACATCCCCTTGTGTCCTGGACAAACATAAATCCATGGCGACAGTTTTCAACTTCAGCTAGTACCTAAGCTATATGTATGTATCTAAAATTTGAAAGCAGGGGTTTATTGTGTAAATTGAATGGCAGTGTCAAGAAGCAATGGGCAATGATAACAAAGCAGTGTACTGCTAGAACAAATAGCTGTAGTGGACAGAGTAATTACTTATAGAAAGGGTTGTTTTTTTGTTTTGTTTTGTTTTTTTCTGAGGCAGATGATTGAAGACCATCAAACCAGTCCTAAGATGACTCAGGAAAATATACCAAGAGTAGTATATGTACACAGGGAGACCCTTTTGGCATCACAGACTGAGAATTACGGTTATTCCTAGGAGGCAACAAAAGAGGTTCTGTCAGTTGTACAATTACTTTTCATTGGCAGTACTCTTTCAAGTCAAGAAAACATTGGCTGAGTTTCAAGACCAAGATTTGGCTCAACTGTCACCATACTTTTTCAGAAATGTGATGAATATTCCTCAAGAAATAGTTTCCTAAGAAAGCCACAAAAAAATGTGTCTAGCCAGGTTACAGGATATCTAGAATGATATCCCAAAATTGCTACCACTGAAGATCAATTGCCATAAATAATTTCATCAGATGAAATTTTTATCTGTCACACTGGCTGATGACTCTGACAAAAAGAAAACTAACGCATTTGGATGAACTGTTTCATAAATACTGATGTATGTATACATGCGCACAACTCATCACACCTGTCAAACATTCATTTCGAAGCAGACACTAAAAAAGGAAAAAAAAAGTCAGTGACAGTGGAAAGAAGTCCTACCAGTGTGGAGGTAACAACATGCTGGGTGTGCAGTAAAAGCATGAGGGCCATATACTGAACACAAATTCAGTCAATAATGTCTCATGACATGTTCCCAAACATGAGTCAAAACTTTATGCTATTGAAGCTGATTAGATTTGTTTCCATGGCTACGGAAAGATGCCAGAGTTTCTCCTGCTGTGTTCCCTGATGATGCATCACTAGAATTTAACAGCAGGGAAGCATGTATCATTATTGATCTCACTTCTAGCAAACTTAGAATGTTAGAAAACATTAGTGAAATAATCTTCAGTTTATCCTGACTAGAATCGTAAATTACTTGAAGACACTGGAGATGAGTCATGTAAAATGTGGGTTTTTAAAAAGATCACAGAACCTCTTTAATGAACACTGCTGTTACTAGGAACATGAAACAGTACTTAGACAATTCCTTCTACAATTCTTTATAAAATAATATTGGAAAATCTCTTGTTAATTTCAGACAATTCTTGACTGTAATTAGAATTAGATGAAAATATAAGAGCTTAAAAACAAAATCAAAAAAAAAAATCAAGCGAAATACAGAAAAATAGTAATTTGTGTCTGTACAACATTCATAAAATTAGATGTATATCTCTGAGGCAGATTTAAAATAATTTGAATTTTAACATATGCCAGGCTTATTTTATACAAATTCAGGAAAGTTAACCTCTTTGCACCTTTAATCAGCTGTACAAACTGGTAGCATTCATTTACCTGATGGCAGTATTGAGCTTATTAAATTTAGTGACATATTGGGACAGTTACCAGTGGAAGGCATTGCAGCTAAGAAAGTAGTTCAACCCTCTCCTAACTGAATGGGCCTCTCCGAGCCTGTATTTTTACTCTTTATCCTTTCCTGGGCTGCAAAAAGATTTTAGGTCCATAGTTAACTCAGAGGATGTTTCCATCTCTGTATCAACTCCCCAGAGAATTCTTGGTACTTGTAGTTGTGATACAAGTGCGATCAGATATTTCTTCCTCATGCTCATTTCCCAGTTATTTTAGATTATAAAGGCTTGGCATACTCTCAAGCATGAATCTTAAATTTGGCAACATTGCTACAACAGACACATGCTTACAGAAAGCAGGCGGCTAGACAAAACAGGGCAATTTGAAGACTGTATCTAAAAGCACAGGAAAGAAACCCTATGAAATGCCCCCAGTTTGATAAGATTGCTGCAAAGAAAAGAGCTTGGTAAAATGTGTGAGTTTTGCCTCTCCACAGGCTATAAAAATTAGTGCTTGCTAGATAAAGTTCCAACATATTTAAATAATATTTGATTCCTATTTACTTACATTCCTGGAGGATTGAGAATAAGTAGAAAAATATTCACTACTTGTTTATACCCATTAAAACCTCTCCCAGACCTTAATATGCTAGGGGAAATATTTTCAAAGACAGGTTAGACTGACTTCTGTTTTAATCAGTTGCTAGTCATCATAAAAGTCAGGGTTTTAAATGGCCCTCAATAATCCTCCTGTTATTAACTCCTTACCATCTGATATTACCCTCTAGATGAAACAGACCAAAAGAGTAGTGAACATGTGACAAAAGACACCAGGGAAACAGGTGATACCATATTCCTATTTCTTTAATGGAAACATTTTGTTACAATTTAGGTATGTGATATTTTTGCATTTTTAAAATGTGTAAAAGAAAATGCACATAATAAAAAGTCAAAGGACACCAATGAATGTAGGTATTTTAAATGACCAAGTTGTAAAAGAAATAAAATACATTACACAAATAAACAAAGGTTATATCCACAGTCATGAATACTCACTCTCCTCTACACAAAAACAACAATAAATAAAATCACATTATATGCAGATAGTTCTACTTACATCAGTACAATATACTGTGCAGCTTTCCATTCGATTTCTACTAGACTGATAATAGGTTTCTCTGTTGTCCAGTATTTTTACAATAATGAACAGCATCACCCAAAAAAGGGGACAAAGTTAACGTCCACAGTGTCTATCCTGAGTCCTCTTAGTTTTGTGGTAATTACACATTATGCACAAGAAACACAGCAAATTCTACCCATTGCCTTCATCCTGCCACTCTACCTAAGTTTTCTCAGCACTTTTAGACCTGCACAGGGAAGAACACTTTGTTACTAGCACATACCCAGGCCTACAGGCATGGTACAACCTCTCCTATGCACCCCTTAAATCCCATTTAAATGTTGGGTAAGGGGGCTATGTGGGATTTAAAAGGTGAATAAGCTTTCTGCTGAGTCTCTAAGAAATTAGATATTGAATAAAGACAGTGTACTGTGCAGAAAGAGCTTGATCCCACTCTCTGTACGGTCAACAGCATCATCATGGGAGTATAATCAATCCCTGAGTATTTTCCCTCTTCTCTCTCTCTAACTCAACTGCACAGATATTTTCCCGATATTCTCAACAGATCTCTTCATCATTTGCATCCTACACTGCAGAATTCATTATGTCATCTGCTGCAAAACTACATCAGGGAGATGCCAAATACACCTTTATCATCTCACACGGCACCAGGATAACTGGCCACGGATTACTAACTGTGACACCGACTTTTCAGTGGTAACTTGTTCCTATGTCACACTGCATTTGAGCTTCACAGAGAAAGAGAAGTCCAGACCATCAGCAAGCATGAATCAGCACAGCTGTACTGATTACAACTGCTGAAGGTTCAGTATAACATTAGCAAACCCTCTGATCTTAGTCTGGATGGAGAGAATTGCGCGTTCCTTGTGCATACCAGTTGAGATTACAAAAGAAACCATTAAAACAAGATTATTTTTAAATACCCTTTTTGGTACATTTCTTTGCTTGCTCAAGTGTCCTCTAGAAACATTCACATAACAGAAACACCAAGCAATACTTCACACAGAGTGGATTTTAACCTTTCAGAGATTTAACACCTAATGAGTCCACGTAAGATTTCTGAAGTACTATAGCTTAACATACAAACTTTAACAGTGTCATATTATTGAGAATATTTTGCCTTTGATGCAGAATATTAAGTTAGTGGTTAGTGAGAGATTTTGAATGAACTCTAAGCCTCTCTTTTGAAAGCTAGTTTTGTATACTATAAATTCAGTCTATGTCAGGTAAGAGGCCTCCTGCAAGGTAAATTCTGGAAGAAGTAATAGCATAATAAAACAGTCTATGTAATGATACACTGGACATAACTAAACACTACCCCAACAAAGCCTCAAAGCCATGGCAGCATTATCTTCTTGATCAAAACCAGCCGTAACCTCTTAAAAACACCAACGTCAACCTTTATCCTTTTGTCTTCTATTGGTGAGATAAAGGGGGAGTTGCATTTATGCCAGACTTAAGGCTTCACTGGGGCAAGCCAAAGTGCTTAGGCTTCCTGTCATTCTCTGGAAGAGAAACAACACTATCAAAGTCTGCTGCACAGCTTGCTGACCCCTGTAGACAGCCAGGTCTGAGGTCTCTCACAAATAGCTAGTTGTTCTAATTTCATCAATCATTTTTCATCAGTCTCAGAATGTTAAATGGTATCTGAGAATGGAAAAAATACAGGCCTGAAGCCATCTGAATTCATTTCTGCCTCTAAGCAGGGATGGGCACAGTGCAAACACTTCCATTCTTCCACTTGAAAGGTTTCACACACATGCAAATCTTTTTGTGCTTTCAACAGCAAGAAAGAAAGGGGGTTGGGGAGGTGGGGGGAGGAGAGGAGACACACACATGACATCTGAAGGCAAAACTTTTTCCAGCGTGTCTTCAAAAATATATTCCAGAAAGTAACTTTTGTTTTACTTTGTTTCTAAAAACGGCTAAAATTGCCTCCATGGAACATGTTCCTTCGCCATTCACTGCTGTGAGACAAGTTGCTATAGCATGTTCCTGATCCCCAGAACAAGTAAGGTTCCATTAGAAACTCATCCGTGTCCATCTGCTCTGCTTTGGGTGGGGTCACTACATTTGATGTCATTTTATAGCAACAATTAGGGTAAAAACAAAAGACAGTGGCTGACATCATCTGACCATGCCTGGACTACTGCACGTCCAAGTGTACAGTGATGCCCAGTAATCATTAACTTCAATGGGACTGCTCCTGTAATTACAATTTGCGGTGCCAGCCTTGGATGTTCTTACAAGGAAAGGATGCCAGCTGCAAAATTCCAATTAAACTTCAGAGGCTTTTTGGTCAACCTAATTTTTCACCTTTGCATAGTTCAAGAGTCAGGCAACACCAGACAATTCTGGGCCTAGATCTCAGAGAGAGGCTGGTGTGGCAGTGGCCCAACGCAAGGTGTGCATGTGGCTGAACAGCATGCCAACAAGGAGCAAAGGCTGAAATTACAAAAAACAGCCACCTCCCAGTAAGGAGGGAGCACGTCCGACAACATGACGCAAAATGGCCGTCTCCTTTCAGAGTACTTCTGAAGCTAGAGAAAAGAGCATGAAAAATAGGGAATTCAACAGCGTTCATTCTACTCTGGGAGAAAATGAGAAAAAAAAAACCTTCAACTGCTTTAGCTGAAGAAACAGAACAGCTACATGGCTAACGCTGAAGCACAGAGGAGGGTAGTGAAGGATGTGGAACTGTCTTGAGCTCCGGAAAAGGTGGACTGAATTGCCAAAGAAATTTATGACCAGGACTATTAGCTTCCTGTCTTTGATGTCTATTCTTGGCTTTCCAGGAGCATTATGGCATTCATGAGGTGAAAATTGCTCTGGAGCCAAGGTCAGCTAAGGCTGATGCAGCCTGTTCTACTGCAAAGCTGAGAAATTCACTCTGAACTGCTTCAAGATGCTGAGTGTAAAGCCTGAAGACACTTCACTGAGGGCCTCAGTTTGCTTCCACTGAATCAAGGAGAGTTTTTTTTATTTGCTTAATGAGAGCGTAATTAGATCTCCAAGCCCCAAAAATGAATCAGATCTACCTCCTGGTAAAACATGCTCTCTGGGTACAGGCTTACTTTGCCCAGCTCAACTCCCATCCTCCCCAGTGTTTTCAAAGCATTAGTTAAATCTCAATAACTATCCATTAAAAAACTATTAAATACTTTCAATAATGCAATAAAGCATTTCTTAAGGACATGCTGAAAGCAGATCAACAAAATATATTTTGAGAAGTCAACAAATGTAACTCTTTAATAAGCTGAATTCTGGCCACAGTCCGGCAAAGTGCACAACACTTTTGATTCCAATTTTTAGCAATTGCTGAATGTTCTCAGAACTGAGCCAGATTTGATCTTCACTGAGGCACATCACAAAAGAAACTGATAATTAATGGGTACGATGGACCCACAGACTCTGGACACACAGACTGTCCATAAGCAAAACTTCCAGAACTACCTCTGGCCCACATCAAAGTATCTAGGCATCTGACTGAAGCTGTGGATCCCAGCATACTAAATCACAGGTACTATTGAAACTTTTGCTTAATCTTTCTATTTTGGAGAGTATACTGCAACAGCCAACTTGCAGCAGAAGTCTACATGTTGCAGATAAGAGGGTGGAAGTGAGGTAATTTGTCCATATAATCCTCAAGAAGAGGATTTTGAGGTGAATCAGCTATTAAGCTGACCGATATTTGGTAGTTTAATGAAATGCTAAATTAGCAGAATTTGCCACTTCAACAAAAGACACGAAGCCATCAGGTCAGTTTCAATTTAGCAGGCACAACTGTAAGACTGTGCAATAAACATATGGAGTACGGGGCCAACGTCACTCCAATTCGAGCACACAGCAAGGCTCCCTTTGGTTCAGGCATGGCCAGGATTATACCCTTTAGTCCCAAGTGAGCAAAGCACTTAGAAGCTGAAGTCAAGCATATTTTAAATGTGTTCTGAAGTGCTGGGTTGAGTCAAGGCTCTCCTTGTGCTGCTCTGCAATGTATGTTTGTAATATGGGTAATTTGTTGAAGCCAAAAATGTAGGCTTTGAAAACTCTTTTGAGAATCAATTATTATTATTTTGATTAGACATTCCCTTACTGAGTTTAAAGCCTAAACATTGTGGCATTGAGCTAATGCACATGAACCAGAAAGGAAAAGTGCATTAGATGGTAAAGAATCTCTGCTGAATAATCTAAACTCAAGACAGTTTTTGATCTATGGTTCCTGGAAGACCTGGGAACTATTAACACACAGCCTGTGAGAGGCAGCTAAGAAGAACTACTTATGTGAAACATCTTAAATGATCTCCACACCTCCTTTGGAAAAGTGCGCTGGTGTACACCAATTTAGAAAGATTAAAGCCCATTGATCTGAAATGTTCCAACAAGCAAGAAAGGTTCACCTTTAAAAGAAGGTGGGAAGTGCTGTGTTGTAAAGTTGTGGCCAGGCCTGCATCAGTATTCCATCAACAGATATCTCATGACAACGCTTTTGGAAGTCACTATTAAAAACCCTACATAAAATTGAAGATGGGAATTATTTTTACTTGAAGAGTGACCTTTCGTGCAATTTTTTTTGATGTTTAGTTATAGTAAGATCACATAATAAAGAAGTCCTAACAATTTGTTGTCCCTGTCTGATACTGTTGCTCTGATCTTCTAGTCTGACATGACTGTGTGTGGCACAGGGTAAAGGCAGATGTATGCTACTGCCTCACTTCTTAACTGGTTGGGTACCAGTTCAGACTGAAGGCAACTCATAGCAAACATCATTTCTAAAAAAGGTCTATCCTTTAAATCATACCCTATTTCCTCTACATGTTTAAAATATTTCATTCCCTTTTTCTGTGGAAAAGTAGTCAAATATATTTAAAAAAAAATACTGAAAAGCATATTTGCAAAACAAAAAGTAGATCAAAATTCCCTTTGATTTTTTTTCAAACAAAAACAAATAAAAATCCTTAACCAGTCACTAGATAAACTCAAATACTTAAAAGAAAAATCCAAAAAAATAATCAGGAATGTTTTTTCTCCCCAATTCTATGACAGTATGAATGCCGCTCGAGCCTACATCCTTCTCTGGTGCCCATGAGATATGGAGGCTACTTCAGAAACCTGTCCATTGAGATCAGTGTTACTTTGGATAACAAACCTTTGCAGAAGTCATACAGGCCCTGACTGGAAAATGGGAAGATATAAATCTTGCAGGTGAACAACGCCTGTTACAGCGAGTCCTAAAGATGCTGGATCTACCCAGTCTACAGCCATCATCTATCCTGCAGCTACCCTGACAGTCAGGAAGCCTGGCCCTCTGGCTGCCTGGGACATTGAGCACAGAGGCAGGTGATGAGCCACTATATATGCTAAGAGATAGTGCAATATAAGAAATAGCAAAAACAGGCCAAGGAATTATTCCATGGAGTATTTCCCCATGAACAAAAAACAGCAAAAAGAAGACAGAGCCAGCTTTCGCTCTTCATTCACTTCCAGCTACCCCAAAATGGTTTCTTCGAATTTGCACTCTGGCTTCTCAGAGCGTAAAAGTTTTGTAGAACACAGGCTTCAGTGCCAGTTATGACAATAACTATTGTGTAAAGTCTGACTGTGACTCCTGAGACCACAAAGTTCTGTTTATGAAATCAGAATAGGATGAGCCAAAGGATTTCATGCATTACAGTCATAGTCATAGCTGGGTTTTCTCACAGACAGTATTTTCTCAGGTCTTCTTCACCACATCTATAATAATAGCTGTTCATTTGTTGACTAGAAAGAGCTCTCCTCTGTCTAATACAAAATAAGTTGCCAGTAGCTAATTCATCACAGATTCAGTTTTGCTCCTGGTAAAGTCAGTGGCAAAATTCCCAGGGATACCAATGGCAGCAGGATTAAAGTCAGCCCTAGAGCAGCATTTTACCACCCTGATTCCTGAAGGTAGCTGTTTGTGTGTTTAATCGCACACACGTGAATAGTTAGTTGGTCTCACTGATTAACTTGGGACTGTTTAACATGTAAACAGTTAATTATGTTCAGGATCAGAGCCATCATTGTATAGACAATTTGACAACTGCATTTATATTGTTTAAAATAAATGTTTGCATGTTGCATGTGCCTGGAGAAGAAAGGGGGACAAAAAGTTTGTTACTATCTATAAAGTCACTTCTCCTCCCCTAAAGGTTGCTTCTAAAATGTACTTACAGCTGTTGACTTTCCCTGCATGTTACTCCTGTCAAAAAAATACATCTTCAAAACATTCTCTCCCTTAACTTTTAATCCTACCAAAGCAAAAATAGATATTTTAATAGAAAAATACAAGATAAAAAAATATCCTAAAAATAAAATGGTAGCATGGAATGTCATTTTTACAGAAAAAGACCACTTTTTGAATTGCCTCAGTTACACACTTTCATATTTACATATCTTAGATGTGATCCTGCACTCACTGAAGTTAATGGGATTTTTCCATTGACTTCACTGGGAACAGGAGCAAGCTCCACATAGATGATATTTGCCTCTCTGAAAGGTGATGGCAGTGGAGAGAGAAGAGTGTGATAAAACATGCAAGACTGAAGAATTGGCAAGCCTTCTCCAGAGGCCTGTCGTCTCTCTCTCACTATTTCACACCAGTGAAACTCCACATCCTTCACTGGAGTTTTTCCTAACTCTCAGTGCATAAGAGGGAGAATCAGTGCTTTTGATTGTGATATTACACAAACACGGGAAGAATGATTTGTGTGTGTTTCCACCTGCCTACGAGTGGAATTCGTTACACTCGGTGGAGTTAATTACACCCAAAGTGCCAGCTCCCTCCAAGGACTAAGCTCTGTATGTCTAATTCTGCATTATTCCCTGTAATCAGTGATAATGATTTAGTGATGCAGGCTCATACCCCAAATGACCCTCCCCCCCCTTTTTTTAAATTTGACAGCAAACCAGCATCTTTGTCTGTGAAACCATATTGATACCCATGAGTGAGATGCAATTAAGGAAGGAGACAGTAGGAGCTAAAAAACAGGGAACAGAATGAGGCATCCCCAACAACTAAACCCAGATCTGCTGCCCTTAATATATGCCTTAATATGTAAAGACAGTATTTCTTAAGTACATCCTATAACATCAAACTGAATTTTTTTTTTTTTTCATGAGATGAAAGGCCATGCGGCATAATGTGATTAGTAAATCATTCCTGAGCTTCTGAAAAAAATTAAGACAAAATTACTGCTTAAAAGATTGAGTTCTTCAAGAGCCTCTTCTTTTTACACTGATGTCTTTGGTTGTGTCCATTTCCCCATTTCTTTTTTTTTTCCCCAGGAAGAATGGGATTATTTTTCTTCTTTATGCAGCAGAAAAATGAGATCTAATGGAGTCTTCGCGTAACTGCCGATGTTTCCCCATGTTACAGTCCTCCTGTCGAGTTCTTCTCTCAATAGTTATTCTGTATTTCTTTCTGCATGAAAGGAGAGGAACAGAGTGAGAAATCCTTCTCCAGCTATAGGATAACAGGACTTCCCTTATAAAGAATGCCCGTAGGGGACAGCTGGGTGCCAGTTGAAAAATGAAATGTGACAGCATGTGAAACCCTGGTCAAAGATTAAAGTAGTTTGCCTTGAAACATTTTACCCAGGCTCAAGAATGCTGGTTACTCTCTACACAGCAGTCTCAAAGCACCAAGACACAGACATTTGCTTCTTTGAAAATTACTGATCTAAGTGATTAGGAAGTTTTTGCGAAGTGTCATGTGAACTGTGTCACATCACTGCTTTATACTGATCAAAGCCAAATTTCTTTCCTGTATATGGGGGGCACTTTCTGCAGAGTTCAAACAACGGATCTCACTCTTTACTCAACTGCATTTCTCACTGAAGCTGTATGTTAGCTAACTAATCCTCCTGTCTCCCTTTCAGAAAGCTATTCTGTTTATAATGTCAGAGGAGGTAGTAAGATGAATTAAGAAGAGGGATGTAGATGGTAGATAAGACGTAAATACAGTTGCTCATGCATTAGACACAGTTTTTTCCTGTGTGTCTTCCTCTAGAGCCTTTGAAGAATCCTGTTAAGCTAATTTTTATGTCAAACAAACCCTCTGACTGCCTTTCAGTTTCCACTTTAGTACCCAAATTATGCCCCAAAATCATAAGACTACCATGTTTACATTTCACGCATTTATGCTTCTACTGAGTTTCGGCACCAAATTTTCAAAAGGGCATTAGTCCAGCCCCATCTGCACACAGTACTGCTTGTGCAAGTGCATGACAAAATGCTTGCATGCCATGGAAAGCTCTGTTCCACTTGCATGTGTAGCAGAAGACAGTGCTAGATACGTGGCGGTGGATGAAGGATTTTCAAAACACCACGGTTTTAATTTGGATAATACGGCTCAATAGAAAGGGGGTACCTACATTATTCTGAAAAGGTTCCCTAGACATCTGTGTCTGTATCTGTAGGCTCCAAAACAACTAGAAAAAACTATGTTCTTTACTTCACTTATGTATATTTAAGTCAGAGCACACTCAGTAGTAGCTCATTCCCACAGATAAATCCTTCTTTCAGAAATGCAGCTCTTTGAGTTTAAATCCTTTCAAAGCTACATATCAGAACCACAAACCAGACCTTTTGATGGAGTTTGCACACACACTCAAAGCTGTATTTGCATGCTCATCCATGGTGATTAGAGATCAAAATGAAAGATGTAGAAAGATGTAATCAGAAGGTGCATATACACTATGAAAGCTACAGAATCTTCAGGTAAAAATCACTTCCAGGCGCACAATTCCTAGAACTGTGTTTTCTGAAAATCTGACCCATTCTTCCTGATATGCTATGTTTCCTAAGTATATTCTACTGCTGGAGTTAGAGGGCATTTCTTGTCCTCACCGACCAATTCCTCCCAATATCAGCAATGCTTAAAAAACATACCTAAAAATTATCAGATCAGATTGGGTATGTATAAAACACGCAAAAACCTCTCATGAAATACAATATAAATAAACAACTGTATTTTCTTTTTTTTTTGTCTTTTAAAGACAAACAGTCTATAATTAGTCCCAGATAAATTGTCTTGTCTCAGACCTATACAATATAAGCACCAAAAACATTCAAGAATAAAACCATCCTGAGGAATTTCAGTTGTAAGTATTTGATGAAAAATCCTGTTTCTCAGATCTTTTGAAACCCTGGAAATGCACTAGTAAACTGATGCAATTTTTGCTTCTTCATTTTGTTGACATGTTTTTTATTAAATTAAATGATTGGATTCTTACATGCAGAGGTTAATTCTATTGTCCTGTCTGTCTTTTCTCTTCTGTACCATAATAGGATAAATAATACATGCAAAATGCTGAACAGGTGTAACAATAATTTGGTCTGTCGATGTAGGATCAAGTCTCAAGACTTTGCATTTGCTGACTAGCAGTGTAAGAATTATTTTACTTAAACAGGAATAAAACACTGATCACCCTCCACTGACCTCAGCTTATTAAGTCAAATGCACAGCTTTGAGATCCAAATGCTCTCTTAAACCAAAACAGAAATCCCTTTCTAGCTTCCCATACAATTCCACCCAATACTCAAAAACTAAGTATCAGGCAAGTGATATAAATCTCTTACGTGATCACAGACTGCACAATTGTTCTGGCAAAGAATACCAAACAAAGCAGGCTTTCAAGGCCAGGCCACTTTATTAAGGTAGCTGTGAATGAATAGAACTCAGTGGAATTACTTCCATGAGTAAAATTACTCAAAGATGTAAACAGTTACACAACAAGGCCCTGAGTCGACAAAATGATTCCAATATACACAAAAGGACAATCAAAGTGTATTCACTGTCTGTGGTAGAAATATTTCCATAGACGATTATTATGCCTCTTTGTCTCCCATCAGGGATGTGATGCAAGCAGCTGAGAGGTTTGGATGGTGAGTAAAGAGTCTAGCAAACTTTCAATGAATTGGACTAACCTGAAGAAGTAAAAAGCCATTAGCAGGCCTGCTCCCAGCAAGGCACCCACGACTATTCCTGTAACTGCTGATTCTCCTAGACCACCTGCTTGAAAAAGGGGAAAATGAACAATCAATATTCACAATGAGAACTATTTGCATTCACATACTGGAAAATACACATGGCTAGGAAATGAATGACCAACACTAGATAAAGCCATTCAGAGTTCAGGACTCTGTGGGAACCTCTTCTACTCTATTTCCTGCATGTTCTGATAGCATTGAAAATCACTCTGAACTTGAAGGGCAAGAACTGCTCCCTTCAGCACTGAGTCCCCCAGCTGCTAATTATCAGTATGATTATTCTCTGTTTAGGCTTTCAGTTATATCCTTCTTTCTGGCTAAAACAGATTCTACCTTTTAGCCCCTGGAAGGCTGCAAAGCCTCCAGAGCCCTGGGCTGTGCCTCACACAGGCATCATGATTATTATCACGTTTAAGGAGAGGAAAGTGATTCAGACCACGTACCATCCAGGGCTGCCAAACCCTAGCTTCACAGACAGTCAGTAGGGAGACATAGTCATGATGTCCTAGTTGGACAACTGTGCTGAGCAATTCAATATGGCCCATTATACTGCTTCGCCACATGGGTTCCTCTCTCTCATCACCGAGTGGCATTAAGTCACTAAAACTTACATGATTTACATGGTGTATTGTTTGTGTGCTCCGAAACTCGGCTTTCATCTAGTCTCAGTCTGCCGTGATTCCAAGGATATTTCACATTTGACCGAATTTCAAAACGTCCCTGCTTTCCGTAGTAGTCCCCAATCACCTATGCAAAAAAGAAAGGAAGGAAAAGATTTTCCTAACATGTTAGAGAATTAAAACAAACAGGAGAGCTGCAGCATTCACTTGGACTCCTGTGGCTGGATGCTGAATCACACAGAACAAGGCTGAAGGGGTCTTTGGGAGGTTATGTAGTACATGTCCTGCCCCAAGGCACGATCAGCTGAACAAGAGCATTCTTGACAGATATTTATCTAACCTGTTCTTAAAAGCCTCCAGAGGGAGACTTGACAATTCCTGTAGACCGTTATTCTGGAACTTAGCTATCTTTACTATCAGTGATTTTCCCCAGCATGTAACTCAAATCTCCCTTGCTGCAATTATCCATCACTACTTATCCAATTGTCAGTGGACATAGAGACTCTTCCTTTCTGAAACATCCCTTTACATATTCACATTCTTATCTGGTCTACCCTCAGGCTTTTCTTCTGTATAAACCCAGTTCACAATTATTATTATTATTTTTAACCCTCTGAATATTCCTCCTGCTCTCCCTGGGCTTTCTTTAATTCCTCCACAGGGGGTTGAATGCCAAGGACTGTCACTTAGCCAAGTGAAAGTATCATTTCAAGTACCTAGTATGTTGTACTTTTCTATTTTGCAAGGACCTGGAGATACTTGATCATATTCAGTTAAATCTTCAGCTCTTCTGCAGAACTATTACAGAGCCGGTCATTCTCCACCTTCTCTTTCTGCAGTTGTTTATATTTGCACAGGAAAGGCAATTTTGTGCTTATCATTCTGGTAGCATAGGCTATTAATTCAGACCAATTCAACAAGATACTTTAGAATTTCAGTCCCATCCTCAAGCATAAATTCAGGCTTTATTCAAGGTATCGTGCGCTGGATCTACTGCAAAGTTCCAGGATTAAATTGTGCTAACAGCAGTGTGTAAGTCATCTGAAAATAGTTCAAAAAATCTATGCACACTAGTAAAGGTAAAAGTCCAAATATGATAACAATGAAGTAGTCAGTAGCAGTGACAGGAACACATCAAAAATGTATTTGTCTAACTTGTGGATAAGAAACATCTATAAGCACACTGGGTTCAGAATTCAAGACACTGATTGCCTGTTCAAATATTTTACCTAAACTCTGTTTTGAAGAGAAATAGTTAAAAGACAGATAACATTTACCCTGGCTCAATACACAGAGGTAGATTTCACATGAAATAATGGAGCTAATTTCTCTCCCAACAAGGAGTTAAAACCTTAGAGGAAAGACTTTTTATAATATTTGTTCAAAAATAAGTGCTAATTCAGTAAAATGGAAAAAGGAGAGGAAAAGAAAACCTCAGAGAGCATTTGCAGGCAGCAGACTTAATTGAGGAATTGTTTAATTTATCAGACTGGAGTGGGAGAGGCATCTTTATTACAGCGTAAGCCTCCTCTACCATCAGGATTTACTAAATATGAAAGCATGCAGAAAAGCTTAAGAACAACAAGTAGCTATGAGCAGCAACCAGATTCAGATCAGAAATAGGATATAGATTTGTAAAAAGCAAGAGTGTTTAAACATTGAAACACACATCAAGGAAGCCAGTGAGACAGTCACTGTTCTTCAGTGCCTCCAAATGAAAAATGAACGCCTGTTACGGTGTGAGCTTTAGTCACATGTAAACTACAGGGGTCCACACAAGGGTAAGAAACCCGCCTGCCTGTCACGAAGTAGAAGCTGGACTAGGTGGACTGATGTTTTCATCTAGCTTTAAACTCTGTGTATGGTTCTTTGAAAACAGCTCTGCCCAAACATGGATTCATCTAATTCAGCTCAACTGAGAAACAAATATTCTCATACCGACACCGAAGAAATTGGCAAAAGGAATAAAACAAAGCATCAAAGAAACATTTTTAGAGTGAGGCATGTGGATAGAAATGAATGTAGCAGATGCTAGTAATACGTAATCACATGTAAAGTATATTAATTATCTGTATATATGGATCAAAAAGCAGAAAAAAATTTAAATGAGCAATATGTTAAAAAGTTAAAGGTAACATGAAAGAAATTAAAAAATTAAATTGCAATTGAAAGAACAACAGAAGGAAGGCTAAGCGAGGGATATTAAACTGATAAACAGGATAAAGAGCTAATGGGCTGAACAAACAGAAAATATACAAGTTGTTCATACCAAGCTTATCCCAACTAATTTGTCCTCCTAACTTCAATTAATCATGATTACTCCTACCCCTGGGAGTGTCTGCAGTTTACTGCTGGATTTTTTCAGTCATTTTTACACACCAAAACACACTAGCCACCCTTAGTCATTTAAACAGGCTTCTTCACTTTGTCATTGCTGCAGCACTGACAAGAAGAATAACTTCACCAGACTTCACACAGAGAAGTGTCCAGCTCAGGTTTACTGTTGCTTTGCTTTACTTCTGGGCTTGCTGGGCTCTTGATGAAGGTGGGGAGGCCATCAAAGTTTATGCTGATGCTTACTTCACAACAAACAGCACAACTAACAGAAGCTGTATGCCTCAGCTGGACTTAGAGCAATCTATGTATTAATAAACTCAATCCAACCATGCTGTTAACTGTGTGCAGCTGCTGCTATTTTGCATAGCCTGGTCTTCACGGTCTGTCTGCTTCTGCTCCTGCCACGTCCACTGGAATAACTCAAGTGGTGTACATCAAGCCTAATGGTCCTTAACAATATATAAAAGGACTTATTTTAAGCAATAGTTTCTCATATTCACAATTTACTAGAGTTTAAGTAGCATGTGATATTTCATCCTTTAAATTTTAAAGACTAGCATAATGTGAAGACAGACATGCAGAATTGTTGAAGACAAGACATTAAAGTTTAAACATTTTTTTAGGATCACACTTCAAGATAATTTTTTTTTTTTAAATAAAGGATTTGGGCTGCAGGTTGACACAGTTAAGCAATATCTTTTTAATGTGTATATTTAATAAACAGATGCCTACTGAGTAAACAGATGATAGGATGTTGTTACACTGCACTGGCTAACTCATCAGTGGCCAAGTGCAATGGTGTTTGTTTTCTTACCTCCTGCGTGCCTGCCTCGGGGTCCGTCATTGCAATCACAGAGAAATCCCCATATCTGTCTCCATTGGCATCAATGGACACCTGCCCTGCAATGCCTGAAGAATGGCATGTGAGGAATTAGAAAATTAATTAGTTAAAATACTGAGCCTTTCCAAGGAAAACAAGAAAACAGTGGACAGGTTTTTACAGACTGATATGACAGGAAATCTCATCAGTCTCCCAGCATTTCTGTTGGCATTCCAAAAGAAATTGTAATTTCATCTCGGTGTCTGCATTCCTGAATTCTTAACATTTCTCCTTTTTAAATATCAAATGTGTGAGACTGTTTGGGGAGCATGTGAGAAAAACCTAATCCAGAAAGCCACCACGCATGAAATACATTTAATGTGGGCTATTTACAGACAGCCTAGCCCTGAACTATCTGACGATGCACTGGTAAGGATAACCCAGCTCGTGTGCTGCAAGGAATGCAGGGGCACAGCCCTGTGCTCCGCAGACTTGACAGGGTCGGTGCATCCATAGAGCCAGTCCAGAGTTGTTTCCATCTGATGGGATGCTGGAGGGAGTGAAGACAGGAGACACCACGTGCATTACATCTGCATTAAATCCTGCATTCATTTACATAGGATTAAAGGCCTGATATGTTTGTGTTTTATAGTTTTAGACCCCCAGCTCACTTCCTTCCTTTACAAGTTTGAGGGAAAGATTTGATATTCCCTTAGGTCAGCTGCCAATCTTGCTCAGACTTTGACAACATTCAGACTCCTAAAACTACCCTAACTGACAGATCGTGGCATCATCCCAAGCAGCCCTTCAAAGGATGAAATCACTTTCAAAATTCTATACGTGAAATCATGTCTGATTCCTGGTGATTTCAGTATTTGTTTTTGATAACGAGGAACAAATTAAACATCTGTTACTATTTTGCATGTCTTAAAACAGCATCTCTGCCTTCAACTGTTTGTATTCTAAGAAACTTTTAGGGAAACTTGGAATCACAGACTCATAGGATAACTCTGGTCTGAATGGACTTCAGGAGATCTCTAGTCCAGCCTCCAGCTCAGAGCAGGGTCAGCTAGGAGGTCAGAATGGGCTCAGGGCTCTGCTTGGTTTTGGGAACCTCCAAAGACGGAGACTGCACAGCCTCTCTGAGACAGCCTGTTCCAGTGTTTAACTGTCACAATGAAAAATTTTCACAGTGAAAAAACATCGTGCAAGAACACAAATACATTTAATGTGGGTTATTTAAAGAGATTCCTTTCATGGAAGAAAAATACTTCCTTATATTCAGTCTGACCCTCTTGTTTCAGTGTATGCCCTTGCCTATGAAGAGCACAGCTCCAACTCTTTGCTGTGTGGGGTGACGAAGTTGTTGGGTGACAGAGCACTGGCACGGGTTGCACAGAGAGGTCGTGCAGTCTCCCTCCTTGGAGATCTTCAAAAGCCACCTGGACATGGTCCTAAATAACCTGCTCTAGGTGGATCTGCTTGAGCAGGGAGTTGGACTAGATGACCCTTCCAACCTCAGATGTTCTGTGATTCTATGTAAATCAAACAAGCACTTGAAAACCATCAAAAAATACCAATTTACTCTGATGAAGCTCTAACCTAACTATAATGGAAACACCACAAGACTTTGTGGATATGTTTTATCACCTCAGATATTCTAAAATGCAATCCTGTGATCCCTGCCTGACACCAAATACAGCCATTTACACCAGTGCAAATCAAACAGGCATCATTTTACATCCATGCTACACCAACTACATTAATAAACCAGGCACACAGCAGTAGAAAATCAGGTTCTCAGTGACTGTTAATCAAAAGAGAGAGGTCAGGTATTCAGCCAGAGTATAAATTCCCCTCAACACACCTAACAATAATAAAAATGAAACAGATTAACGCACCTCCATTTATCTTTTCTCTGTTCCCATTTAGGGATGCAAGGAATGTTTCAACCTGTTGTGCTTTTCTAAACATGCTCTGTTCAACAAAAGATTTACTGTCAACTGTCTATGTCTTCAGTATAACAATACAGTAACCAAACAATTGCAAATTTGATTACTGCAGGATAACAGAATGGGTATGACTTGGCTACTGGATCACCAAAAGAGGCCACTATAGAGAGCTGCAATATCCTTTTCTACATGACTTGGCTTCTGGATCTGACAGGAGACATTAATTGGAACAGACACCTTCCTGGCCAAAGAAGCCAAAATTGGATTAGTAGAAGTAGGTCCTAGAACTTGCTGAAATTCAGAATTCCTATGGGATTTTTAATGGGAAACACTCATATTTTACTTTTCCATCTGCTTCAGAGTTTGAATTTTTGATATTTCCTGCAACGGTCTTCCTCAATAAATGTTTTTAGGAAATTCTGAAACAACCTTAGTAAAGAACTGTGTTTGGATGAGTGCGGAAAGATTTTATTCGGGCTCTCTTGTTGTTAGATACTTACATACAGACAACATGATGCAGATGCTGCATTCACTTCAGAGAGCAGCCTACTGGCAGAATAAAGGGATGTAATTTCCCCAAAAAACTTACAAACCACCAAGTTGAAGATGTCTTTTGAAATCAGGTTTATCCTTGTAAATTACGTCCAGCAAAGTACTGCTGCAGGTAGGAGATGGTGTACAACTTACATGGCATTTTGACCTTTTCGACTGCACCCTCACAGCTCAGCTGGAAAGAGTATCTTCAGAACAGCTGTGACAGGTTCAGCAATAACAAACTGGTTTTCACAAGTGGGGAAAGAGAACATTTTTCCTTCCTGTCTGGTTTTACAAGGCAGGTGTGAGAATCAACCACAGAACCTGCATGAAGCACATAGTACTATAAAAGAATTGCATGAGCACATCAGCTGGTGGCTTCCTGCAGCAGAGAAGTAGGCAAGAAAACACAGACAGGCTGTGCTCGAGCATCTGTTCATACACAGGATAGCCAAACTGTGAGCCAAATCCTTAGATGCCAGATTCCCTCTATTAAAATAGTGTGTTTTGAGAAGCTGTGGGTGTGAAGGGAGGTAGTGGCACATTCAGCACTATTTCCAACTGATGCAGGGCTCCTTATGGGATGACTCCGATCAGCATAATTTAAAGCAATTCCTGTGTTGCCTTAAACCACTGGAGGCTATTCCCCGTTCTGTTCAGGCCACAGTTTGAGAACAGAAAAGAGTTTCGGGGCTGATGTCCTTCTTGCCTTCCTCCACTATATCCAGTGGGGAATGTTTTCTTCTCTTAGACATTTCCATAGGAAATCTTGTCAATCATACACCAAAAGACTGGAATATTGTAAGAGATGGATGGGAATATAATATGAAATGACAGATAATTCAATGATGTCACACTCAACACTCAGTTTCTTTACTGCAATCCCTTCCTGGCAAAAGCCCTTGCATCACTTTGCATCAATGGGGTGACATTCACTTGCCAGCTGTGCCATGGAATCACAACCTACAGGGTTAAGCACAGGAAGGCACCATGTTACAGCCTCAGAGATAACATGCACAGCTCCTGAAAGGAGGCTGGGGGAAAATCCTTCCAACGCCCAAAAGAGCCCCGTCAAGAAAGAAAAAGAAACAACAACAAAAAATCCCAGCACCATGGCACCAGCTTGCTTTGATCCATTCCCAGTCTTTGGTGGAGGGAAAAAAAAAAAAGAAAGAGTCAAATGGAAAAAATGAGGCAATCTCAGAGCTAGTAGATGCACATCGGTAAAGTGAGCAGCTGTAATTTTTTTCAAAAAGAAAGAAAGAGCCTGAGAAAATTATTTGTATCCCTTTACGACACCAGTGAGGGTCATTAAATTGTTAGGAGTTTTTTAAACTGAGTAAGACCTCAAGGGTCGATGCAGAAAAAATTCAGACTGGCAAAGTATGTGAGCCAGTCCTAAAGGTATTTATAGTTTCATATGGATATTTTCCTCTTATATTAGAGTGGAATAGGCACTGGTCCTTATTCTGCACCCAACAAATAACTGACTTTTTTTTTTGTCTCTGAAAGCTGGAATTCTACATGAACTCTTACCTTCGTAAGTTCTGTTGCGTGTTTGCTGAACAATTTTTTCCCCATCTTTCTTACTGAAACCAAACTTCAAGACTTCCTGTAAAGCTAGAGCATAAAGAAGAATAGCATCATGGAATCCTTCCACAAACATGTTCACCTAAAAAAAAAAAAAAAAGAAGAAAAAAAGCAATGGTAATTGACATGTGAAAAAACATCTTCACAATTGAATTAACTGGAGGGAATCTCCAAATTAACTAAAACTAGCAGTTTAGAGAATTATGATGTCAACTGCAGGTATATGAAGGAATGTCTCTTGAAGAAAAAGCAGGGGAACAATGGTAGCTTTTGATGCATTTTTGAAACCAGCTAACCACTATCTGCTATTCTGAACATTCAAATCACACTTCAATGTTGTGTCTGAATAGTTTTGCAGATAGGGAGAGAAATGTGCTGATCCCAGTTCCCATGGCCAGCTGCACAAATTCTGCAGCTGACCACTTGAGATTCTGTAAGGTGCTGAGCATCCTCATCCCACATCCCCGAGAATGTCCCCCTCCCTCTGTACAGAGGTCTTAGCACCTCGCAGGATTGGGAAGCACGTTCTGCCATGATTGTTTTGGAGAGCACAACTAGTGGATTTGCTTGTTTAATGATTACCACTTCCATTTCTGGCCCCTGTTCAGCTGAGCATCTCTCTGCTAGCAAATGAGCAAAGCAGGAAACTGCTTACCCTCTACAGTAATGTGTTCTCTGGAACTGCCAGCAGAAGTTTCCTATCCTTTGTTTTTTTTTCAGTAAGCGACATGAACTGAATGAAATGTTGCTTTCTAACCCTAATATAAAGTGATAGCGCTGCAAACCAGCTCTGTCTCCCACAAGTCAACAGAAGCAATATGCAGCTTCTGGTCTGCATCACTGTGAGTAACAACAGTTAAAAGCAGAGTGCTGCAGGAATATTTGAGGTTTGTACACAGGAGCCTGCCGTGCTTCGGTTATGAAGAAATGAATTATTATTAGCCAACACACATGGCTTGAGCAGCACAGGTATGCTTGTTTTGTAAGCAGCAACTCACATCTCAGTCAATGCATCCTGGCTCGGTGAACAGTAATTCAGAATGAATTATCTTTTCAGCTGGAAGAATTATGTTCCCATTCACTCACAGCTTCACTACAACGGAAAAGTTCCTGATTTACTAGAACTAGCAAAGGCATAACACAGATTACACAACATTATGGGGTCTCTTATTGCCATTTCCAATGAACAGCACATTTTTGTAAATATTCTCCTGGACAGAAACGTTATTTAGCTTCTCCTCCATTACAGTGTACCTAAAGAATTAAAAATGTTGGTAAATAAAGTGCTGTTCAAACTCTCACAGCTTTAGTTGGACGTTACAAAAAGTTGAAAGATAAAAACATGTAGACAGTTAAGTAAATAACCACTCCACCGATAAAAAGTATTACATAGCTGATTGGCTGAGCTGAACTAACCAACTCCTGGTAATGCAATTACATGCAAGACATTCCTTCACTCTTAAACCAGTTGCCAACAGTAAGGAGAATTTCAGAATTATTTACTGATAATACAAAAGTTTACATTTCTCTGACATTTAAAATTGGACTTTTAGATAAGTCCAAACTATGTTTCACTAAGAAAATGCACCGCAAGTACAGGGGAAAAAACGACAGAAGGCACAGAGCAGCTCAGCTCAGCCTTACAGCCAAGGACCAAAAGGCAGCTGCAGTTATTTTGACCTAAAGAGAATGGACGAAAGAAAAGGTGTAAGTCTGGCTTTTGGTGGAATATCAAGAGCTGATGGACAGAGTGCACACAAGGACAGGCTTTGCCAGCATGGGGCTTAATTTTTCAGGATTAAAAAACAAAAAACACAAAGCTCGACAACTGCTTTATGTGGCAGCGTTAGAGTCCAAGTAGACAGTGGATGATCAAACATGTCCTTTCTGGATGTGACACTCATTCTCTTCAGAGAGAAATGAGTCTCTCTAGCTGCCTTACCTCCCTGCTGGCTGATTTACAGACTGTGGCTGGCATCAGTTGCAAGGAAAGCTATTTGTCACTTCCTTCGTCCATGGCGAAGACCTCTCAGTGTAACAGAGAAACCTTCAAATCCATTTTGTCAGCTAACTTGCTCGATCCGAAATTCACCCATACAATCGGCCTGGAAACAAACCTTCTTGCAGAGGCTGTGGACTTGCCAGATGAGCCCTGGCAAAACTCACTTGGCGGTCTGGGAGGTTATCACTGCAGCCACCTATCTTACCTCTTGGCCACAAGCCCTGACATTACAGAGGAAAAGCTACACTGGAAAATCATCACAAGATGATTGTGCCACCTCTCAATTCCTCCTGCACAAAACCCCATCATTTTATCTTACGTTGTCAAGGAATGTGAAACTGGTAATCTATGCCATTTATTTTCCTAAAAGAATGCAAGTTACTAATTAGAGCTGGAAAGCACTCCCCAGCCAAGCTTCATGTTGGACACTGGCTACTTTTCACATTATTCCAGTGACATTTTCAAGCGCAAGTTCTTGAAACGAGATACAGAATACCACGAAGGGCATAAAATTTTGTTCCCTATCATCTTTTTTGATCATTTAGAAGTTGTCATGGTTCTACAAAGAGAACGGGCTCTAACCTAGAAGGGATACAACATTTGAGATGGGAGAAATCTTACAAAGCTAAATAACAGCTCCAGATACTTTTTAAGGGCTTGCTGTTTCTTTGTTCTATTTGTTCAGATCTCACTCAGGTTCATTTTGCAGCCCTGTTGCCTTTGACTAAAATTGCCTCCAACAGATACTCTGAATAAAGACTGCAAAGTCTGTGCCAGATTGTCATCTGATACCACTCCTGACTTACTGGAACAGTGTCCCAAGTACTGCATAGTCCCAGGATTGTCCATTCTGGACAATAACTGAAATTTCTGACCATGTGTACCTTGTTGTTAAGAAGGCTTTTCTTTATTATTCTCTTTTCTCTCTCTCTCTCTCTCTTTTTCTTTTTTTTTTTTTTTCAAACATAGCTTCTGTTCTACATTTATTCTAAATCTTGGCTACCAGAAATGATGAAACGGACTGACACTGAATTTTCCTCAACATGATTTTTATACTTTTTGGCCTGTATTTATTTGGTTTGTAGAATATCTGACAGTAACAGAACCATAGAGTGGCTGGGGTTGGAAGAGACCTTAAAGACCACCTAATTCCAGCCCCCTGCCATGGGCAGGGACACCTCCCACCAGCCCAGGTTGCCCAAAGCCCCATCCAGCCTGGCCTTGAGCACTGCCAGGGATGGGGCATCCACAGCTTCTCTGGGCAGCCTGTGCCAGGGCCTCACCACCCTTGGAGTGAATTTCTTCCTTGTTTCTAATCTAAATCTACCCTTTTTTAGTTTAAAACTAAACTGACTCCTTGTCCTATCACTCCACTTCCTGACAAAGAGACAAGAACAAATACTTACAAAAAACAACCAAACAAAAAACCACTACCCAAACCTTCCTTCTCCTTCCCTGCAAGAAATATACAACCACGAGCAAAAGGGTTATAAAGGGCTAGAAGTAATGTACATTCCATGAATGTGTCAAATAAGGACCAGAATAATTGGGATGACACCTTTACAGGTTGCTTGAAGGCCTCCATGGTAACTAATAATGCGTGGTTCAACATTAGACAGGTCTCAGGACAAAACTACTCCGATTATAAAAGATAGTGAAGACCTACTTAATCTTGTAGGTAACTAACAGTTCTCTTAGTTGAGCTCTAATAAAAAGTAGATTTTTTTTTACAGTGGTATTTTTCATTTTGGCTTATGCTGTTTTTCTAATTAGAGCTGAGATCCAAACGCCACAATTATAATTTGCACATCAGATCTGTTACCATGTTGCTGGCTGTGACCTCTCCTGCACAGCAGAGCCACCCCACCACTGTGGGTCCTTAAGCAATGAAAGTGGCAGTAAAGAAGTTGCCAGGTTTGCTGAGCTTCTTTGGAGGCTGCAGTACAAATATGTGCAAGGCCCCATCAAGATATATTCCCAATTACTTACAAGCCCCATTCAAGGTACAATATGAGAACTACATAACTGGATAAGTATACAACTGCCTCTTATTTTTCTACCTTTCTACTCTAATTAACCATCTTCCATCAGAAAAAGGAACTCTCCGTGGAAATCACATGAATAAATTTTACACATTTCAAAGTTATGGTTCCCCAAGCAGCTATAGTGTGACCACACTTTTCATATATACCAAGGTGTTAACAGCATACACAGCAATGCAAAATACTACCGACGTGGAAGACAGCCAAGCTACAGCTATGCAGGACCCATAATTTTCCATATCCTGCCCACTGACTGTTAAGTAAGGTTATTCTCTTCCATCTGGAGCTGCCCAGCTCTGAATCACAGCAATTACAGCAATTCATACCACTTCAGTGCAAGGTGAGGAGGATCGTCATTACTTTCTCTCTACTGCAAAAGCAAACAGCTAATGTTCCCCCAAATGGGTGCCTGAATCTACTTCCCAGTACACCCGCAGGGCCTTTCAAGTTGTCAAACCACAGTCCCAGGCAGAAGCAGTGAAGACTCTGGTGGAATTGTATGAGGTGTATCCAGACTTTTTGCAAAAACTTCACCAATTTACATATTTGATGTGGATTTAAGAGTTTGTGCTAAAGCTCTGGTGTGCTAATGCATGCAGAGTCCACTGATAGAATAGAACACAGAATCATAGAGTCATTTAGGTTGGAAAAGACATCTAAGATCATCAAGTCCAACTGTTAACTCATATTTCACTCTCTTTCAGGTTTGTCCACGGAGATGCAACTTTAACCAATCAGGTTTGGAAGTCTGGTGCTATAATCACCTGAAGCTCATCTAACCTCAGGACTATGAATACTACAAGTGAACACTCATGAGGTTTAGCAATGCTGTGTTATGCTACAAAACTACAGTATGACAGTAAAAATATGGCAACAAAGTTCAAATAAAGAAACTATATTTCCAGTATATATACACCATGATGCATTTCAAACAAATCTCATGCCAAGTTGATTCATATGCTTCACATGACTATGAACTTCTGTGGCACAGCAACACATTATATTTTCAGTAGATTTTCTCCTACCATCTCATTTTGTTTTCACATGTCCCAGTAGTCTTCTTCTAAGCAGTTGTAACTTAACTCTCAGTTCTCTCTTTTTAATCCTTCTTTAACAAGGCAATTATAATTACTGTTCTTTCTTTATTAGCTTTTCCAAGAATCCCTCATGCTGTCAACTTTTTAACATCCATTTCTGGATGCGTACCTTTGGTTTCCTCTGTTGAATGACTCACTATCCAGCAACACACTTTTCAAGTAATTTTGGAACAAGGACTTCTATCTTTTATACCATTTGCTGATGTCATATGCTTTCTTTCAAACATTGTTGCTGCTGTTGTCACTGTTACAAGTACTCCTTTATGTCTGTGGGATGCCCAGTGGGCCCTCAGCAGTTCCTTGATGAGTTGCTATACTCTTGCTCTGAGCTGCACAAGCCCAGAATAAGGTGTTCATGATCTCCATACAGTAGGTAATAGGAAGATAAAATTGATGTGGTCTTAAGAACTATTTTTTTTAAATAAAAAGGTTAAAATATGATTGTTGCAGTCATTTCTGATAAACTTTTGGTTTGATTAAACTCACCAAGAAACTCTGGATGAAACTGAGATGTAGACTGAGAATTTGAAGACGACAGAAAAGTATCTGTAAGTATCTGAGCATTATCAGCAAATATGGCAAATGCATTTGAAACCAGCAACGCTCTGCCCAGTGTCAGCTTTGCAGTAGTCCTGCCACCAGATAGCATACTGCGTGTTACCACCATACCATAATTGCATGGCAGATGTGATTTCTGCATCTGTGAAGCAGAAACTAAAAGAGTTCTAAATCCTGTCTATGGATAACCACTACTCCCATGCATCTGGATTGGGATTTCAAGGACTCCTAAGTACATAACAAATGCAAAGCCACAGGATTCACTCACAGCCAGCTGTTGTAAACGGCATGTCTTGGTACCTACAGATGCATGACCTGACCTGTTCCCACTGAGACCGTATCACTGTGAAACCAGTCCAGCAACTGGAAGGGAGGAGAAAGCTGTAAAACAGTTAATTAAAGCTGTATGTTTAAATAGCTACATCCTAAAAATACAGCCTGTTCTCATGGGCAGCCAGACCAGTTCCCTACTGGAACTGGACCTTAGTGGTTCAAAGAAACAGGAAGAGAAAGAGAAAAATAACAGAAATAACATGCCTCCTCCAGAGAAGGCCATTTCCTCAATACTTAATTCACAACTGAAAAGAATATATGGCGTTACGCCAAACTCTGGGCAATGCAGATGCAACCAAGGACAGCCTCTCAATGTATTCACTGATCCCAACTCTGTGAAAATACATAAATACATAAGCTGGCACCTGCTCAAGAACACGTTAGACCAGAGCTCAGGACTTGGTTTTCCAAATGACAAATAGCCATCCCAAGCCTCATTTGTTATCTGTGGCTGGATCCCACATCACTTCTTAGAAAAAGGGGTTGAGCATTCCTAAATATACGGAGACATCACATAATAATAAATCATTGTGCATATTCTATAGAGATTTATTCAAATGCTGTTGCACTTCTCAATGAAGCATCAATTTAATCTTTCACAAGGAGACAGTGTACATGTGGAAACCCATACAAGGCTTGTGATATAGGGGAGCATGTGATTTTATTATAGAATTCTGCAAAGTGAGGCTTATGCTCTGTTTTAAAATTGAAGGTTAAAAATACAGCTGTGACAAATTATTAGCACTGCAGCTGAATGAGACATCTCTTCCTTTTAACCTTAAGAAGGCTTTTTCCAACAAGGCTGCCTGCTCTTCTCCATCTCCTCGCTGGTAGTTACTGGTACAACAGTGATACTGAGTGCGGTGGCAATGGAGACGTGAGCCTCCATCTGAGGCCCTGCACATGACATGGCATGGGCCCTGCAAACTACAGGAGTTTGAGGTCAAAGTGTAAGTCAAGAGAGAAGGTGTATAGGTGGAAAAACAGGGAGGTGATTACGCCTGAGAGATAGCAGCAGTCACGGCACATCTGCTGCCCACCTCCACCATGAAAGAGACTGCAAGCACCTGAAGGACAAGATATTCAGAAAGCTTCTGCTTCTGAATCATGCTTCTGCTCATGCCTGTATCACCTGCATCTTTGCTCAGCCTCTGGAGAAAGGGGAAGAAACCTCTTCTAGGGCCCAGTTCCTCCCCACCCAAATCACTAGCTGGGGCTGGCTTGCTGTGCCACAGATTTTCATCCCTGGCAGCTGTCTGCAACAGTCGTGTAAAGGAGAGAAGCAAGCAGGACATGCTGCAGGCTGTCAAGTGTAGGAGATCCTCTGCAATGGGGCTTACCAGCGATGCTTTGCTCTACAGGAGCACATGCAGCTCCCCAGAAGATGGCAGCAAGGGGAGGTGCACAGTCAGGAGACCAAACAGGGCTCCTCTCCTGGAAGTGCCTTCTGCATGATTTGGACACAAAGACATCCTGCCGAGGCTAAGCCATTCTCTTTCAGGATAAGGTCATGCATTTATTTGTCTGCTTACACTGTTCAGCCATGCAGCTGACCCAACTGATACCCAAGCTGATGTGCACCCCCGGCATTATCACCCTTGTTCCACCCAGACAAGAGGACGCCTACTCCAACAGGACTGAAATAATGCCTGCAACAAATACAGTGACAAACTCCCACCCACTTCAAAGCCAGATGCAGAGCAGAAGCTAGCCCTTTGTTCAATAAAAAGATCTGCTGAAATAAAAAAAATAATGAAAACAAAAAGAAATTAACAACCAGTGTCTGGGATTTACTTAAAAAAGCTGCTAATTTCACGGAGTTCAGGGATTTTGTCAGTGAAGGTTATTTTCTTGCTAGGGAAAGAAAACAAACCACAAAACCATCTCTGCTGGTCTTGTACCTCCTCCCCATTCTTCATGCTCTCTTCCTTGTTTTTTTTTAATACCCCATTCTTGAAAAACTGGTAGATTTACTCACTGTCATCCAGCCAGGGCAGCCACAAGCTGCTCTTTTGTTTCAGCCATGAACTGAAGGAGAGACCTATTCAGTGCTAGACTGCAGGGGAGCCGCGCTGTAAAACAGTGGCTTGGACACGACGCAGCACAGCTGATGAGCAAGTGCATGGAGGAGCCCCACCACCACGCTGCTTGTGAGAGCTGCCTGTTGTTTGCTTATTTATTGCTTGCAACCCTCTTGTATGATTATCTAGGAAACGGCTCTAAACCCCTAGTGCCTGCTGCCAACAGGCAGCTTTCCAAACATAACCAAAACCCGCTCCTTCCATTAAACAGATACGGGAGTCTCCACCTTAGCAGATTAGAGACTCACCCACAATCAGCTCATGTAAAGGGGCTCTCACAGTTGCTGATTTGCACCAACTTTGGACCAGACCCCACCGTCTGACATCTGACTCCCCACAGACCTCCAACAGCATGGCCAAAGCACAGGGAAGTGAGGGGGAACTGCCCTGGTCCAGGCAAGGGGAACATCTCTGGAGCAAGATTTCCCCCCTGCAAGCCTGTACGGGCTGTATTCCTGGCTCTATCAAACACGCTCACTGGTTTCTTCAGCAAGTTGGAACCAAGCACTTTAATCCTCTGTGTTTTGGCTTCTGTATTGTGTTTTAATGCTGGTCTCAAAGGAGTGCAATTGCCACAGCTAAGCAGCAGCGCTGCTTTGTACCAGAATTGAACTACCTAGAGAATAAATATGTGGGGGAATTTTTCCTTTGCATGTACTTTACAAACAAAATATTCACATATTTAATTTAGCTTGAAGGACTCCAAGCCACCGATCAAGGCAACAGGCAGAATGAGAGCATGTATTAATGTGTTCCTTGAACCTCACCATATTCATAACTCTCTACGTAAATAACTAGTACGAAGGATCTCTAGCACAAAGAATTGTATTACCTCTGCTTAACTACTGAAGGGACCTTTACTATAAAAGGTATCGCTGGCAATTAAAAATAAACATCAGACATTTTTAGGATTTCCTGCCTTCTAACAAACTACTTAGTCATTCATGTGATGAGTTACAAAACTATTTTCAGAAGTTGTACTTCTAGTCACAGAGGCAAAACAAGAGAGATATTAAGTTATTCTTTTCATCTGAACACACAGAAATTAAAACGTGCTTGTTTTAAACAGACTTTAAGGCCCCCATTGGCAGTCTGATGATAACCTGTTCTATAGTTGGAATGAATGCTTACGTTTTAAGTTAGCATTTTATGCAACAGTTGGGACATTTTAATTGCAGATGAACATCTAGTAACCAAAAAACCACACTGGTACTTTCATTAGATATAAAGTTTTAAATGTCAGCAAGTAAGCTTGTTTTTCAAGTAGGAACGTATTTCAGTTTTCAGGATGACAGAGTCACTTATCCAAAAAAATCAGTTCCACTTGCTAAAATAAGCTAACTGGTTTAAATTTATGCAGGGCTAGGACAAACAGGAAGGGCATTTTCTGTTAAATGTTTATCTTTGTGCAATTGTTTTGGGTTCTGGATTTCTAACTTTATCACCAAACCACAAAAAAATCATGGAAATATTTTATTTTGTATGCAACAAACTCCCAAGATCACATCAGTTCTCATGCAAAACTAAGGCAAAAATCACTAAATCACTGTTGTGAAAACTCGCATGTTCAAACTGAATTTACCTGTGCTATGTTTTAGCTTGTGAATAGGTACTATAAAGGTGGGCTGGTGAAACCTTTGACAGAATAAAAAGCATCACAGGGTTATCATAAGCATTTGCTCACAGAGCTATGGAAGGACAATGGCATTTCTGCTTTGCAGCAGGTTAGTAAACGCTATCCAGCACAGCATTTGCTTTAAAAACAGTCTTAAGGGCTGGATAAACACGGACCATTTAGGCACAGCCAAAAGTAGTGCTTAGTTCAAAAGTACCCTTGGAGCTGGGATTAGGCATCTAAGCTCCTTATTCAGTACTGGGCAAAAACTAGGTACACAGGAACAGGATTCATAAGCACCAGCACAGCGTCTTACCCCTGACAGCAGATAATGTGGAGGAGAATGGATGGACATGACCCTGTTACTCTCGCCCAGGCAGGTAACGAGCTCCCTGCTATATGCAGATACGGTCAAGTTTTTACCCAAAAAACAAACAAACAAACAAAAAAAAACAACCCACAGGCAGCCAGACCTTTCAAATCCCCTGCCCCTTTCATCTAAAAGCTCTGGGGCTACAACTGCAGTGCTAGCATGAGAGTAATTCATGATCGAAGCCTTCCTTTGCGGTAGCCTGATCTCCTCCCTTCCCCAGCCTGGCCTGCAGAGCATCCCGGGGCGTGAGTTCCCAGGAGCTGAAAGCCAGGAGCCGGCTGACCTGTGAGTACCTGGGGTACCCCTGTGTGAGAAGTAAATCATTTGCCAGAAGAGCTCACCTGAGGCTGAGGTTGCCATGACAAATGATCCTTTTGTTTAATACTAGGGTAACTGGGCATACTGACTTGTAAACCTTAATGGCACGGAACTAATGCAAACCCTCAGGCAGCTATTAATCACGTTTCCATTCCAAATATTTTAAAAATAGATGACTTGTTTTTGTTATTTTCTTTCAGATACCGGATATCTGATGAAAAGTGTTCAGCTGGCTGATTAACCATCCCTTCACCGGCCTATCTGCGAGCAATCCACTATCACAGGAAAGGAGAGGTACAGCATCTGTCCCCAAAGACACGTACGTGTACCTGTCAGCAGGCAGTAATGTTCCTGCTATGCACCTGGAACATGTCCTACCACCCACCACCAGCAGCACGGTAGTTAAAGTTTGAATATTTGAAGATTTATAGCCCTTCCAAAAGACTTAGAACTCTCTTTTAGCTTCTTGTTTCCCTATTAATTGCCCAATCCCTGCGATACTGCTAGATTTGGCTGTCTAAAGGTATCCTGTGGTCTGCAGTCTGGTGGGCTAACTGGAAGCATTGTGAAAACATGTCCCACCAAATGTAAATGTCCTCCTGCCTACTGAATGTCGCCTTGTTCCCAAAGCCTGAGTGAAGGCTACCCGGAGCTCCTCACCTACCCTCCTCCCATTGTCCTGCGCCCCTTTCTCATGCCCCTCTTATTCATCTGCTCTGGGACATAGACAGTCCTTGTCTTTTCATTCTGCCTTGATATATTAGTTCTTCTTGGAATGGACTAAACCTTTTGATTTTGTCTTGGGCTTCTCTTACTGACAAAAAAAAAAAATCTGCTAGAGAGGAGGAAAGCTGGGAGTATCCTTCAGTGGATTCCTATGGCTCCTTCTACGCACAGGAACACCGCTGCCTTTATTCACACAGCCCATCCTCACAGGCTGACTATATTAACCCCTCCACATTAGAGTAATTGCTAAATATCCACTGGAAAAAAAAAAAAAATCTGAGCTGGCAGAGCTGTATGCTGAACTTCTTTTATACACAGGCAGAGCATATCTGAGCTCCACTGCCTGCCTGTCTGCAAGTGGGTGACTCCACTCACACACGGGGGCTGGCACGTCCTCCTCTCTGGTGAAAAGATGTGCAGCTCTGCAGAGTGGGTCTTAGTGCTGCCTTCCAGCTCTATAAGCTCCCCGTACTCAGCCACAAGTCTGCCAGTGTAGCAAACCTGTGGTATTACAGACTCCCACCTACGAGAATCTTTTGGGAACGTTGTTACCTGAATGTCACAAAGTCAGACCTCCCCTGCTGTCATTCGGGGTAGCTTTCACAACATCAATAGCTTAAATGAGTACAAGAAATCTTTCCTGAACGACCTTAGTGTGGGATCTGCCTCTGGGGAGGCAGCATCTCTTTTGTCCCATAGCCCTTAAACCAGGAACACACAACTCTGGCATTGAAGAATTGCCTTTTTCTTAAGGTCCCTAAAGAATACGAAGCACTGAAATCTTAACCCCGCATATTTTACTGTAGCTTGAGGCTAGCAATGCAGGTAGCTCCTATAAGAAAACAGCAACCAGCTGTGCATCCAGGACCCTGCTTTTGTCCTGTTGCTTGCTACCAACAGCATCCTGACACAGGACAGGCACGCTCAAACCTCCACTTTATGCTCGACTTATGTCAGATTTTTCTTCTACATTTAAAAAGGAAGCTTTCAACTGAATATTATTTTCACAAGCTACTCAGGGAACGGGACTGGTAGAAGAAGATACCAACTAAAAAAAACCAAAAAACAAAGAGTTAGCAGAGGTCTTTCACTTTTTAAGTGTTATTTTGCACAAAATGCAAAATGCACAGTCTTCTGCTTTCATTCAAACAGAGCCAAACCTGAGGACCATTTAATATCAGTAACAAAATTCCTATGAACTTAAATAAAAACAAGACCTCGATGGGACATACTAGCTTTTGGATCTTTGGCAATGCAAATAGCATGCAGAGGCCTCAAACAAAAACAGTTTATAAAAACTTTGCTGGAAGACACTGATTCTGTGATTTTTCACACTTTAATGTTGGAAAATAAGGTGTATTTCTAGCAAGTACTTCAAAGGAAGAGTGCCTTGCCCATAAATGTCTGCGTCTGTTCAGTAAAGTGGAATGTGAATGTCTGTGAAACCAAAGTGAAAACATGGGGCTATGGAAAATATACAACATCGTATATGAAGATCAATTCTAAACTTTTACATTCCCAAAGAGTTCAGTTGTTACTATTTTCAGATACACCTACGGTTTTGTATTATCTTGTTCATGGTTAAAACAGTTCCAAAAATCTGCTTAGGCAGGCTAGAAAAACTAAACAGAAAGCCTGTGGAAGAGAAGAATAATTTCTTTCTTTTCCTGTCTTTTATGACATCTGTTAACTGCAAATAACATACTATTATGCTGCAGTTTTGCCTAAGACCCCAACGTGGTAGACACTTGCCTTTCATATCACTGAGAAAGCATTAACTTCATCCAAAAATGCATCTGCTATGTTCACAAAAATTAGCAGCCCAGAGATCAACATTGCTTTTATGGAAATTGGAAAACATTTCATTATTTCCATGGGGTTATGAGCTGGTCTCAAAAATCCTAAATATGTTTTACTAATAGAATTCATCTTGTTAATAAGCTGGCATGTGAACCCTTTTTTTTTTCCGGCTGCTGAAAGCAGCTTGTGGTTTGCTTTTATTCTTTTGAACACAATTAGCAAAGCACTCCAGCAGCTGAATAGACCTATTCATTTGAACAAATTATTCCCTGGCAGAGTTTAAAAAAATCTCCCCCAAACTCTCTCCCCATTCTGGTGTAGTCAGAAGAGACACAAAAGCCTGCTGTCATTAATCTTGCCTGGCTTTGCCTGAAAAACGCAAGTGGGACATACACTGTTGAATATGTTACATTTTTACCATCTCTCTCAGTGCCATGACTGAATTGCTTGCTTCTCCCAACCCTTATCTTAGCTGGTGTACAATCCTAATTAAAAGGCTGACGTAAGGAATACACACGGGGAAGAGTCTGGCACGGATGTAATGGATGAGATGATAAACTTTATGAGCACAGCTACCTCCCACATAGCTTTTGTAGTGAGCTGTTGGAGCTTGAACAGTTGCTCTGATGCTGACCATTTCTCATTTCAGAGGGCTGAAAACATTAAAAATAACAGACTTGCCCTTTCTAATAAGTAGTAGCATCTCACTCATCTAATTAATCTGTGTAGTTCTGGCTCTGTGCTCATTCTTTCACTGAGATAACTTTACAGGCAAACTGGGCTCCAGTTCCCTTCTCCTGCAGCCTATTTTCAGTGATGCAAAAAGGACTGTGGCTAGGATAAAATCCACCATTTACCTAGTGAACAATGCTGTCATGTAGGTAACACAGCAGAAATATTTAATTAGTTGCACTTTCAGTTTTTAAATGAGAAGAAAAAACAAGCCATGGGTGGTCTGTAACCTCAGAAGAGCAAATATCCCCGGCTGTAAAATCATCCCAGCTCAGAATACTGGGTTAGACATAAAAAAAAGCATTTATTGAATCCTAGGCCTGAGCCAAGAACAGAAGGTGCATTAAGAACTTCCAAACTGCAGCCTACCATCAATTCATTAAGTGTTCGGCATTATTTAATAAAAATGGCTTATGCATATACTTTAACTGAAACGCTATTTATTCATAAACATTTTTAACTAGAGCATCTGTTGGGAGTTACACACACACCAATTCAGAGACAGTTTCAAATTCTTCTGTCGAGTAAAAGCACGCAATTACCATTGCTGCCTGACCTAGGTTATAGGTCTGCATGTGGAATTTGTCCCATATTTTGCTACTAAACCAAGGGTCTCAACTGCATCATAAAGACCAAGATATGCTGCTGTTAATACCTTGGCAACATGTTAACATTAGAGAAGTGAACAAATGTTATAGTTCGTGTAACAACATTAAAGCCTTTTGTCCCTATATCAGAACCCCAAATCCGAATGGATTTGGGGGAAGAAATCTACCTTTGGCTACTTTATCAGAGAAGACAGATTCCGAGAAGTAAATAAAATGGTCAGGCTTTCTACAGAACATGATGCTTGTTGAAAAAATAATGCAATGGGATGTTGCAGACAGTGAACGTCAATGTTTTTAGTTCCATCCTCTGCAATTACTGCCTACCTAAATACAAGATGCCTTCTCAGACACTCTCTACATCTCTTAAATTTCACAGCTGTTTAGCTAAAAGGTTTAATGAAGCTTTTTTCTTCACAACAGAGATTTCTTGGCAAGTCAGAGAAATTGCCTTTTCCACACTTTTCTGCTCACTCACAAGGTACACGTTATTCTACCTTCGCCGTCGTCACAGTGTAACATCCCTGCAAAAAAATACAGCAATTTCTGACATGGGAAAGATGTATCCAGAACACATTTCCTGACTTTTTTTTTTTCCACTTCTTCCTGTGTGATTTCACAGCTGGAGATGAGGATGACCAGCAGTCTTTGACCTGATAGTCCTCCAAGGGCCACATATGTTCTCCAGTCCAGCAATTTGACAGCTGCTGTTTTAGGACTTTGCCCTTTCTGTCTCCCTTATCTTTCTTTCTGTCATCTGGTTATTTTCCATTTTTATGATATTCTTTTTTGGTAGATAATAATGCCTTTAGGATTAATGTTGGCAAGAGGCCAGGACAAAATGGCAGCGCTAACTACTCTTGTTCGAGCTAGGGTCACTGTGAGATAATTTAGGCCATAGATCCAGGGCCCCATTTTCCCATAACACTGCAAAAATCTACACAGAGAAGCAGAAATGCTAAATGCTTCAAATCCAGATTTGTCTGAATTTGTCCTCTTGGGATACAGCTTGCAGAAAAGGATGAGGATTATATTTCAACACCCGCTGATAGGACTTGAGATAGACTGTACCACAGACTGTCTTTCCCCATAGGTTTTGTTTTTAGGAGCAGAATCCAGCAGAGAAAATCTGTCTCTGTCACTTCCCAGCCCACTCAGCTGAATGACCTCTCCCCAGCGAGTTTTCCTTGGAGAAAACAGCCCTGGTCAGCATGCTTTGAGGCTAATATTGCCACTTTCCTCCCATGCTGCCAGAAGAAGTACTGTTAACGAGGTGTCCACTATGCACATATCTTTCAGAGAGGAAGGAACTAGTCCTCAGTTTGGCTTTTTATTTCTCCACATCAGTTTTTTCCTTAAGCCTGAAGACTTCACTGAAATGTTTGTCCTCTCAACATGGCAGTAAGACAATCAGTTAAGGGAATAAGAACCATCTCCTCACTGACCATACTGGGGAAATGCAAAATTCATCATAAATGTTTTTGCATCTGAAGTCAGATAAAATTCACATACTGTTAATGAAATATCACACCTAATGTTTTCGTTATACCCAGCCCATGGCTAGCCCTCTTAAACAAGTTTTATTTTCCCATTATGTTACGAAGCTTTAAAAAAATGAAGTATGGTAGGATCTGCTGAGATCCATATACATTAAATACCCACGTAATACCAGGACATTCAGTGCTTGAAACCAAACCTCTTTTCCTCATAGCCAAGATCTGAAGCTCCTACATGGGAGCCCCAGATCCCTAGAGCCTCCACCATCAGCTTCTAGAAAGTCAAGAACTGCTATTTCAGACAAGAAGAAATTGCAGTGGGTATAGATAGATCATGAGTCCTCCCTCCGCTCCAGTGAGAATGGGCTGGGAAGTATTCAGAAAGCCAGGTGGGATGGGAAGAGCAGGAAGAGAAGTAGAAGACTCAGTAGCAGTAGCCCCATGCCACTGCCTCGCCCTGGCAAAGGCTGACATTTCTGAGTGCTGGAGTGCTTGGAACAACGTAAAAGGCTCTGAATCCCAGGTGGGAAGAGGATATATGGGCAGGCAGCCCACAAAGCCAGACAGAAAAAGGCTGAGGATGAGGCTGTGGGGAGCCAGGCTCCCCTGCGACAGCCAGGAGCATCACCAGCAGACGTCTGATTGCAAAAGCAACCATGCACTGAGGAAAAAGGATATCTGGCAGCAAGTACAAGGGTGTTCAAGGAGTATCCTCAAAAAAACAGCCTGCAAAATTTACTTTCTCATGGATGTAGTTCTGCTTGACCATAACAGGGCTCATATTTGTCCAGTGGCCTCTTCTCAGCATCTATGCTAAACAGGCATATGGTTTGCAGTGGATCCCCACCCTACAGAACAGCAAAGCTTCCACACTTCCTGCTCCAAACTGTTCTCCCAAACATGGCCCAGCACCCATGAGCTGGGCAGAAAGCATCCTGAGCTCTCTGCAGTTTTTCTTATCTGGGAAAATGTCACATAGCCTGGACTAGAAATCCCACAAAACTCTCTGGGGGTGACTGGATCTTTACTATTAGATTTGTACTTCTCCTCAACCAGAACCAAGAAGAGGCAGCAGTTTTTCAAGGTACATGTCTGGTTAAGTGACATCTGCAAAAGGGCACATAGAGGGAAAGGGAAGGACAGCACAAATTAGTCCCATACCTTGTTCAAAATTCATTTAGCAGGTTCTTCAGAGAGCAGCACCTTGAACGTGCCAGTTGGAGTTTCTCTTTCAACTCAAGGCAAAGAATGTCAACAAGACTATTTTCCTACACTCTGAAAGCTCCACAGTAAAAACACAAGCCACCAACATGACTCAGCATTACATTCTAATTAGAATATTTAAATAAAATATAGCCACGCTTTTGCTTTGAACTAGAAGATGATACCTCCATGTGGTAGAGACAAAGCTTAAAGTAAAGAGCTGAGGTAGATGCCTAAGTGGGAGCAATCAAATGAGGGGTTTGGGTTGCTTTCTTGAGTTTAGGGCATAAATTCCCCCAAATCTTTCTTTAGGAAATTAAAGGAGGTGCTCCAGATGTCCCACTTTTTTTTTTCCTTTCAGCTAAGGTGATGTCTTTCAAGCCAATTTAGCCTTGCTGGAGCATCTTATTTCATGGTCTACTTCACAGCAACACTTGAATTTACTTGAAAAACAACATAATATACTGCCTTGGTCTATGAAGCCAAAATTTCTTATGTCTTCATTGGTTCATTATTCCTCTCTTTGTAGGCATGTATGAAAAAGGAAAGTTTTGTCTCATGCTCTTGACTGCAAGAGATTACAGTTTTTCCCCCAACAGTTATTATTCCTATGGAACTACTTGTATTACAGCCCTCATTTCCTATGGCTAAAATGGACCAATCTCTCTTCAAGCACCTTCCCTTTCTTAGTGTATTTGGAAGGCTTACTCCCTGTCATAGGGAAGGGTTGACTGTCAGGGAAGTACTTGGGATAAACACAGGACAAGTGGCCATGGATGATGGTGCACAAACCTAAACACATCTATTGTAAACCTAAACACATCTATTGTAGCTGCTATTTGCTTTAACCACAAAAAAAAATAAAAAAATAAAAAATAGATTGCATAGGCAAGAGTGGGTTTTTACAACTGAACACAGGTGTTTCTGTCCTGAGGAGGGCTCACTGCTACTTTTGCTTTGATTAGGAGAGTGTTTTTTAAAAAGATTCTGATACCTGAAGCCTGTTGTTAAGTACTTACATAATCATCCTCATGCAGACCTTGCTTCTGAACAGAACTTTTCACCTCCAGGGAAAATTTCTCAAACTCAGGCTTCACGGTCCTCAGCAGAGTGATGGTTTGGAGGTACGAGTATGCCTTCTTTGCTTCAAGGTCATGCTTGTCTCCTCTCCTCCAAGAACCATTTCCTAAGTGAAAAAAAAAAAAAAAAGGTTATTTCCAACTCCAAATTAGGTACCACTACAGGACCACCTTCCTTTTTCCACCCAAAAGTCCCCTCTCCTGCACTGTGAGGAGATGGCACAGTACGAAGGAGGTGTCCTGCTCCAAAAAGAGCTGGAAACCAGGCAGTGAGGAACAGCTGGTGGGAAGTAAACATGCAAACAGAAAGACAACTTTACTCCCATGCTGTGCTTGCTAATTTTTAAGGGGTAGGCTGAAGTCTAAGCATGAGAAGACATCTCAGAGCAAAAAAACAAGCCAGATCCTGAACACACAGATATTTAAGTTAGAACAAGTGAGGGAGGATCTGACCATGAAGTTTTTATATCATATCATCCCATTGGCAACACTCTTCAGTCCTGGGCAGTCAGAAAGGCACCAGTAAAGTCAATAGTATGATCATCACCCTGAATGGGAGGCAGATGGTGTAGTTACTTCTCCCACAGCTCTCCCACTGCGGTGGAGGAGAAAACCATGTGTGCAGCGGCTGCCAGACCAGCCCTGCTCTTAATGGAAAAGAAACACTTACAAATAAATGGGATTCTGCACCTATGCTGTATTTACATGGTTTGTGTCACAGAAGGTGCATGATTTAACTCAGACCACCAGTAAAGTAATCAGAATTTAAAAAGCAGGACAGCTGACAGGCTGTTAGTTAACAGAAAAATCCCTCTGCCTAACAGGCACTGACGCTAGCAGGTCCTGAGATCCCGATCCATAGCTTCAGGACATCAATGGAAAGGTTACCCTGGATCAGATTTTGTGCTATTTTCCATAAACAATAAATAAGAGAGACCTACAGAGAACAATGATAGCCCTAAGCAATGTGCTTTTAAAAACTAACAAATAATTAAAAGCTAGATAGTCATTTTATTTTTGGAACAACAGCAAGGAACTCCCTGCCATGGCTAAATGAGCCATGACGAAGACTAATACCAAGGTCCCAAGGGTGACCTGAAGGCACACAGGACCCTGAAATGAGAGTGTACATGGCTGCCCTGCTTGGTTAGAGGACCACAGTGCTGTTTGGACCAAGAAAAGTGAGTGCTTTGGAAGCAAAGATACTAATGGCAACAGAGACAAGGTGCCAAACTCTCAGTGCTGTTTGCACAGCACTACAGGCTGCACTGGGTGCCTGTGGAAGAGCAAATGCATGAACAAGACCCTCCAGGTTCTCCTTTTTTTCCTCTTTTTTTTTTTTTTTTTTAAAGTCGGTTGAAAAATTGCTCTCCTTCCTCAGAGAGTACAGCGTAAACATTGAAGGACTTGTACTTCTCAGGAGAGCAAGTCTTTCCTCATGCTGATCTTGGCTCAATGGCAGCTCCCGGTACCCCCAGCACAGGGCAGGAGGCACAAGTAGGTCTAGATTGGTCTGCCTTGGTTTTGAGATTTCTTTCCAAACCCAAAGTTTAGCTGGTTAAAATTAATTACAGCAGGAATCCATTCATCAGGCTTGGTGGAAACACCAGACAGCAAGTAGCATCGTGCAGCATGATTTTGCCCTCAGAGGTAGCACTGTTCCCTTCCATGTCTGCACCCTGTCCTTTTTACTGCTTTTGAGAAAAAAAAAAAAAAAAAGAAAAGAAAAAAAAAAGAAATGGGAAGATACAGAAAAGCAATTCTGGAGCCTTGAAGCCGAAAAAACTCAGCCCAGCTGCATACCTGCATTTCAGAGGTACAGCATTTAAAATGTTCTGCAGAGACTGTTACATGGAGGGGTGTGCTATGTTTTGCATTTACAGAAGCAGATGGCTAAGAGTGGGATTACATACAAAAAAAATGATAGTGCTGGTGGAATGTAAGTTTCTGTCCTAGACGTTATACATATTTATTTTTAAAAATACTGACACTGGGAACAGGGAAGCTACACTTGCATAACAGAGTTCCTAGAATAATTTCCATATTTAAATTCCTTCATGGATTATTTTGCGGGATGTAGTCTTGCCACAGCACTTTTCTGCAATTATTGCTGCCTTGGCATTTAATATGTCTACTCTTCTGAAAAATTAAAAATATTCAGAACAGAGGGCAACAACAAACTGCAATACAGTCATCTGAACTTGAAGATAAAGTGCCAATTTGTCTATCATAGCCACTTTTAGATTTTGTGCCTCTTATAATTCTTATATCTCCCAGCACTGGGAACAAGGAATTTAGGTGGAATTTCTCTGCATTTCTCTTTTATGTTTGCTTTCCACATGTGATAGCCACCTGCACAGAAGTCATTTTCTAACAGTCATTTTGATCCTCGTGGGAAACATCCACAAAAAAAACCACAGAACAGAAAAATTGGTTTAAAAGAATTACTACTTATAAACATCAGGAAATTGCACTTTCTAACACCACAGACAGGAGGCAAACAGTTGTCATTTATCTCTTGGAAAAGCTACAAGTAAGCTGTGCTACCTGCGATGCAAAGCAGGATCATGCTGAGACCCCCATGCGACTGCACTGGCCACAGTGCCAGGGTCCCCCGGGGGCAGGATGCTGATCTGGGGGCTTGCAATGCTGCCTCCTAGCAAGCACTGTTCTGAAATGCAAAAGTCTTTACAAAATGCAGCAGCCTACCTCCTGGTCTTACAGGAGCATCACCTGCTCAAAGAGGACTTTGGGAATCACCTGTCCCAGCCAGCTCCTGTGTTTCCCCTTCTCTGCAGCCAAGTCACTTACCCTGCTCATTTCAGCCAAGGCAAGAAAACCATCAGATTTAGGGAATAATTCACCTGGGACATTTCAGACACCTAAGGATGAGATGAATCACTGTCCAGGGGTGCCTAATTCTCTCTTGTGACTCCAAAGGGTGCCCAGCTCATAAGCAGACTTGTACTTGGGGCCAGATGAATCACTTTTGATGCATTTTTACTCTGTGAGATGAAACGCGGCAGCAGTGCAGTGGTAACAAGGCACCAACGGCAGCCAGAGGGGTTATTTGATCAGTGGTTTCTAGGCACATGTAAAATCAAATCTGCAAAGCTCCCATGGTCTACGGATGGGCTGAAACTTCAGGGTTATGTGACTGCCGATATGGATTCAGCTTTTTGCATGGTCCCGATTAGGGCTGCAATGCCAAATGGCTTCACTTATGCTACCGGGGATGAAGTCACACTGAATTTCAGTCAGCAAACTGAAAACCTTGATTTGAACCATTGGCTTTGATCGTGCTCTGCAGTTTTATCTTTCAGTTATTTAAGTAATTTCCTTATTAGCTGGAAGAACTTGGCACTTCTTTAGCTAACTTAGACACATGTATGGGTATCTTTACTTCTGTACCTATCTGTATCTCTGAATTTAAACAGTTACATGTGTTCATTATAGAGCTTTTCAACAAACAGCACTGTTTATTGTAAAATAATCTCAGAGGTGGTAGATGGATAACAGTTTATGTAAAAGAATTTAACTTGCAATTAACTGATTCATTAAACAAAACACATCATCCCTTTGTGAATTCAGTTATTTCTGTTCATCAGCTTTTTTAGGCTTGAAAGAACAATTTTCCTTCTTTCTCAACTCCCACCTGGTTTTCAATTTGAAAATAATTTGCACTGGATTAGTTAAGGCAGCCTGCTGTGAGGGGAACTATTTTTTATGCACCTGCAAAAGAGGCTGCTCCATTCAAAACCTACTTTGACAACTTCAGCTAAACCTAGTTCCCAGGCAGGATTTCCCCAGCTTCAGTCATCTGACATTGTTTAAAACTCTGTCAGTAAACACACTGCTCCAGTATTACCTTCAATTTAACTGAGCTATAGCAGCTGAGAGTAGGTTTAGCCCCTACCATGCACTTCCATAGTATCAGATGTAACTAAACATAGGTGTATTTCAAAAAGCAAATGTATTCAACTTATATTTTTAAGTCAGGTTTTAACTTGACAAATCTTATCATATTTACTTGGGGTGAAATCAGCCACTCATTTGAACCCTAGTCTAGTACATTCGGACTGTCTGTGCTTTCCCTTAAATAGAACACTGCTGGATAGTTTTGCAGATACAGTTTGCAATCAAAAGCTGAAGTTAACAAGCTTGACTGGTTCACTTGGTGACTTCTGGAGACCCAGGCCCTGCAGCTGCCCACAGCCCCTGCCATCACTCATGCCTCCTCTCAGCTGGCTGCATGGACCACAGCCCACCAGGGAGCCAGGAGTGCCCCTGCTCTGAGATCTGATAGTCATCAGGCTGGAGGTGAGCGCACACACGCTGCAGCGTGGGATGCCAACGCCTGGATGCTAACATGCCTGTCTAGTGCTGCTTCCCCTAAAAGTAAGTAACACCTACAGTGGATTTCATAGGTTTGGGATGAAAGGGACCTTAAAGACCACCTAGTTCCAACCCCCCTGCTATGGGCAGGGACACCTCCCATCAGACTGAAAGCACCATCCATTTTTTTGCCCAAAGCCCCATCCAGCCTGGCCTTGAGCACTGCCAGGGATGGGGCATCCACAGCTTCTCTGGGCAGCCTGTGCCAGAGCCTCACCACCCTTGGAGTGAAGAATTTCCTCCTGATGTCTACGCTAAATCTACCCTTTTTAGTTTAAAACCATTATTTGTTATTCCATGATCCACTCAGTGGCAACAACAGCTGCCGGGTCCCTTTTATTTCCTGCGATGTCATAGCCTAAGTGGAAGGTAATCGCAACGATGGGGAGACAGTGGTGTATTCTGGAATTCAGTACAGCGTATTTTGAGACTAAGGAATCTAAAAATATTACTGGGTTTACAGAAGACTTTGCAACATACTTGGGCAGGAAAAACATTACCATATGACGAGCTGTTGAAGAGTTCAATATTGAAGAAAGCGTAGTCCCCATTGGTCATTCCTTGCCGATGAGCAGCCAACATGATGTTCCTGATTGTGTCACCGCTGGCACACATGATTACAACTGGTGGAAGAAAATGGAAAACACAGATAAGGAACAGTTCAAGAACTTTATGGAACAGATTGTTAAGCACGAACGCTGCCAAAGACGATGACCCGAGCTGTCCTCCCCATGTTGCAACAAACGTGACAACGCAAACAACAACGAAAGCTGATTTCCCAAACCGCCCACAGAAGACAGGTACCAAACACGGACTGACTTTTTACTGCTGTCTCCTCTGAAAATTATTACATGGAGCCTATATGTGATCTTTTTTTCCTTACTCCTGCAACATGTGTTAAGTTCTAGCTTCAAATTTCTTCAACTGCATATATTTGTAGAACTGACTGCAATCACAAGCCAGTTATACTTCAAATGGAGCATAGGATGATCTTAAGATGGAGAATTGAGATGATACAGTGATATTACCATTTTGATTTCCATTCTATTGAACCGTCTGGGGTAGATTCATCTTACCTACACTTCAGCTACACAAAATTTGGGTATCTAGTGTAGAATTCGTTGCCTCTCTACAGTTATCATATAGCAGCATCTCTGCAGCTGATTCACTCCATCCCAAGACAGCTTCTAGGGACAGTGGTACAAATCTGTCCAGGACACAACTACCTCCAACAACTATATAATGAGCCTTGGCAACCACCTTTGACAGGACACAATGTTCAGCCAGCTACAAATGGAAAAATGACTGTTGCTTTTTGGGTGCGAAGATTAAACATGGTTACAAGATTAAATATCACAGAGCCTCGCTTAGGACAGATCAGAAGCTGAACCAGGGCTTTGGTGCCTACAAGCCCCACAGGTGTGCTCCGTGCAGGCGCTGTGATCCCCACTTCCACAAGCCCATGGGAGGAAAGCTGTGACAAACCTCTTGGATGTCACCACCAGTCCCCAGCTCCCTTTCTGCCTGGAAGGCAAAACAGAGATGGGCATGGAGACAGTACAGCTGCAACCTTACATAGTGTTATTGGGTGCCCAAATGGCTGCCAGTGATCTTCAGGGGTAAGAAAGCCTTCAGGCAACCCTGCCCAGCGCCTGAGCGTTCAAGCTAAATTCACTGTGTCCCATCCTGAAAGATTTTGCAGCAGAAGCTTGGGAAATTAGAGCAGAGGTCTGCTCTCCACCCAGCCCAGCACTGCCCAACCACCTCCACTCCAGCAGGCTGGTCTGTCCTCGATCTCTTCATACTTCTATCATACTTCTCTGCACTGCTTCTTGTATAAGAAGCAGTGTGGCCAGCAGGGCTAGGGAAGTGATTGGCCCCCTGTACTCGGCTCTGGTGAGGCCGCACCTCAAGTACTGTGTTCAGTTTTGGGCCCCTCTCTACAAGAAGGACATGGAGGTGCTCGAGAGAGTCCAGAGAAGGGCAACGAAGCTGGTGAGGGGTCTGGAGAACAAGTCTTACGAGGAGCGGCTGAGGGAGCTGGGGTTGTTCAGCCTGGAGAAGAGGAGGCTCGGGGGCGACCTTATCGCACTCTACAGGTACCTTAAAGGAGGCTGTAGAGAGGTGGGGGTTGGTCTGTTCTCCCACGTGCCTGGTGACAGGATGAGGGGAATGGGCTAAAGTTGCGCCAGGGGAGGTTTAGGTTGGATATTAGGAAAAACTTCTTTACTGAAAGGGTTGTTAGGCATTGGAATGGGCTGCCCAGGGAAGTAGTTGAGTCACCGTCCCTGGAGGTCTTTAAAAGACGTTTAGATGTAGAGCTTAGTGATATGGTTTAGTGGAGGCCTAGTTAGTGTTAGGTCAGAGGTTGGACTCGGTGATCTTGGAGGTCTCTTCCAACCTAGACGATTCTGTGATACATCAACATACCCCTAAGGTGTTTTTCTTTATTAGACTAATGATGCTGATTGAGAAATCGCTTCCCCAACCTGCTGGGCAGGGTAAACTATGCCCCTCTCACACAGTCTCTCTGCAAAAAGAAAGCAGAAATTCAGGCGAGGTCTTCAACGGGGAGACACCTCTCACCCTGAGCATGTTGTACCATAAACTTTTATATGCATCCACAAGACTATCAGCATGAAGCTACTGACAACAGAATACCGCAAAGTATTGTGTTAGTGCGTGCTTTGTGGCTATATCCTACAGCAAGGTCATAAGAGAACTTGTTGGGACGATGATCTGAAACCAACTGCACGCACGTTTCCAAGGATGCCGTCACACATGGCAGGGCTCAAAAACTACAATAACGAATGCAAATGTTTTCACCCCAACAATAAAACTGAATCAAAACCACATTCAGCTTTTCTGGTTAGAAGTGTTTGCTATTATAAGAAATGAAAATTTGGCCCGTTTGGCCTTTCTTCTCAGACAATGAATCTTCTCCATCGCTTTTCTGGTTGGGTGCCATGACAGGCGTAAAATTCCAGATGCACCACAGGGGTGAATCACGTTTGGTACATCCCCATGCTCCAGGAGAGCTATACCATGCACAGCTCTGTCCTACTGATTACAGCAGAGCAACGTAACAATTTCCAGAGCAGCAGAGCAAGGCATATTTCATGATTATTGTGAGGTATATTAGCATGGACGAAAAGAAGAAAGAATTTCTTACAATAAAATTTGGATCAAATCTTTTCCAGACACACATCAGGAATGAATTTGTCTTGCTGTTCCTAATTTCAGTATAGGTGAGAGATTTCCTTCTGAAATGTTTCCTTGCTGCCCTCCCAACTCCTCCTTGACTTTGCCTTTATAATTCACATCTATCATAAAACTGTAATCTGTAGATGGAATCAAAGAGATTCCCACAACACCAGTAAAAGATCTTGAGCAAATGGAATAAGAAAAAGAGTGGGGAAAAAAAACCACTGTTTTAAAATATGTTAAGTCATATTTTGTAAGCCTCTAAAGGAATGTAAGGGAAGTAATATTAACTATTTGGATGTGGTTTTTAACCCAGCAGGAGAGCAAAGATTACATATTTCAGGATTTTGAGGCAAATAAGCTAAGGGCAAGTCTCTCACAATCTTCCAGATATCTAAATTATGTTTATTTAATCTGCATCCATACCTTACTATTGTATACACACAGATATAAAGTGGTCTCCCTCTGGCACAATACATGCAGAACACGGTCATTCTAATACTAATATTCTGCATTTCTTGACTCATCCTGCAAATACTTAGTTTAATTCCAGTTAGAGGAGTAAGCTCTTAGCAAAGGGGACACCTCGGACTACGTGCTTGGGCAGAACATGTTTAAGCACAGTGCTGGGTTCATGAACATTGTGGCTGACCTGAGCCTACAGCATCAAGTCTACAGCGTGGGGAACCGAGCCCACAAGTGAGTTTGAGCTGTTAATGACATTCAGTAAAGACGAGCAGTTAACTTTTATCATTGTATTTTTCCTCATGATTTTGTTATGACTCTGAGACATCTGAACTGGTTCCAGGGCCTGGACAGGCACCTGCTGGCAAACACAATGGGTGGCTGAGCGTGCCCCCGCCTGCTGGGGGCCCGAAAACCCAATGCAACCCCCCAGCCTGACACAACCTAACCCACAGGGCCAGCCTCTGCCCTAGGAATAAGGCACAGAGCATGGGTCCCCATGGCCAACTGATCCCCCCATCCAACTGATGGCCTGGGCCAACTGATGGTGCAACTTCTTTCTCAGCCCTGGAAGGGTTTTGAGCAAATATCCCATATCCATTTTAAAGCTTCTTCTTACTCAGGGTGGCTCAAGAAAGCCCTACCGTGCAGGTGGAACCACCACTTGCAGCAATCTCCAAAAAGGGAGAGCATGGGATGGTATCACAGTGGGTGTTACACAGGCACCCTTAAAAACTGCTGAGAAAACCAAGCAAACAAAAATGAAGTGCTTTGGACAGTGACACCTTATCCACCAGCCCTGCTACCCCCTGAGGCACCCTCCTAAGAGTCCCAAGAAGAAACGAAGCCCTAATCTGGTAAGCTAAGGCACATGGTGGGTCCTTCACATGATAGACGACTTTTAAAATATTTTGACAGCCTGCAAGATGTTGTAAACAGCAGGACCACCCCTCAGACCCTGAGGGATGTGCAAGGCAAGCTGTGCAGTCAGTCTTTAAAGCCAGAAGCACACCATTGGAGGCAGAAGGGCCTCACTTGCTGCATTTTGCAGTAGCAGCATGAACCAGAGGACAAATTAGGAGGTGAGATGAAGGGAAGGGACCCCACCGGGCACAGAAGGCTGCTTTTATTCACTCGTCTGCAAGTCACAGAACAAGGCAAGACCAAAGGTCCCAGTTCCACAAAGCATTTAAGCCTGGGCTGAAATCAAGCGTCTTTTCCTTGGCTGTCAGCATGGTCTGAACAGTGGGGTTTGCCCTTAGCCATCAGTCACATTCCCACAGCACATTCACAGCTCCCTTTGGCTAAGGGAAAACACTCATCTGTTCTTGCCACAATCACACTGTTACGTTCTTTGCATTGGGAAAGGCAAGCACATGCACACAAGTTAGGCTGATTAAAAAAACAGAAAAGCATCTTTCCATACATAGCTGTTTCCCCTAGCACTTCTACATTTCTTTCTCTTCATTCAGTGTATTTCCATTAATGGCACTAACTAGGACAGCTCTGTCTTAAGCACCTGCTTCGGTGTTTCCACAAAGAGAGAATTAAGGATGCATACATCATTAGACCCCAGTTACCTCGCAGGTTAAGGATTTCACAGCAGCGTAACTGCATCACCAGCACAAGGCTGCTCAGTCAAAGCACCGCAACCTACGGCATGGCAACGTGAACTGTGCCAGTCACACGTAGCACAAGCTTTTATCTGTTTCATTTTGGTACCACCTTAGTATTCTGCAACTGGGGATGTAAAAGCTGCACAAAGTGTTTTTCACATCTATGCCTCTATTGAAAAACACCGGAGGACTTTCTCTGAGTTGATCCTGCAGTCCACTTCTGGAATACATCTCTTCCCTTCTTACAACCACTTACTATAGAAATCCATGGTTGGTAAAAGCCTCTAGCAGAAAATACCTTTTTGATGAGCCCATGTATCCACACATCATTTGACAAGATCTCACTTTCAAGTACATCTAACTACAAATTTGTATGCCCCAAAGTACTTGGAGCGTTTTACTGCTTCCTGATGCAAAGCCGGTTCATCCGGTGCAGGGGTGACTTTCCAGCATGTTTTACAAGGCATTTATCTGCACGGTGTTTTGCTAGCAGTTGGTGGCAATATTACTGCACACGCTCACGGGTTTAGCACTCACACATCCCCTGAAATGAGAGCTAGCCCCAAATGGGTTTGTTATTTATGAACTACTCGATGGGGCTTCTAACAGCAGGAGCGGGGAAAAGGATCCCAACAGCAAGACACAGCAGGGTGAGAAAAAAAAACACATCTCTGCTCAGCCTTTGAACCTACCCAGAGTCACTTTAAAAAAGTATCTCAGAATGAGCAACAGACTTGCTGGTCTGCGTAAATGTGCAGAGATGTGGGCAGTTTTGGCCGTGCTTGTAAACCGGACCATCAGCAGAAGGCTCATTTCTTACCGTGCCACAAAACCATCCCATCCCAGTCCTGGAGGGCGATCCTCCATCCCTGCTGGGGGATGTGAAGTGCTAACAGACCTACATGGGGCAAAGCCTTCGTGACGGCCCCATTCTGGTGCGCACCCAGCCCCAGGATGCTCACGGCCAAGCTTCCCCACCATAGATCCCAGCCCACAATGCATCCCTCATGCAATCCCTTCCCAGATGACTCTTGGCGACCCGTCCCCAACCCCAGTCCCCAAAAAACATCCCGGCATGGCATCGCGCAGCCCCAAACCCGCCCCCAGCCCCACACAACCACCACTCACCCCTCTCGCCGGCCTGCAGCGCGCGGACCACGTCGTCGACGTCGAGGTGCCGGCTGGTCTCGTCGAAGCTGTGCACGGCCATGTGGAAGGCCTCCTCCTGGAAGACCACATGGACGCCCTCCATGGCGAAGTAGCAGCTGCGCTCGGGGTTGCTGTCGCTGTAGAGCAGCGTGGCGCGGCTCCACTGGTGGTGGCGGAAGAGGGCCAGCAGCATCTCGCCCATCTTGGCGTAGGCCGGGGCGACGCGGGTGAGGTGCGAGTACTCGCCGCCCTTGGCGCCGAAGCCGGCCGCCAGGGCCCCGGCCGACAGCATGGGCACGTCCCAGTGGGCCGCCAGCCGCGCCACCGGCGCCGCCGCGTACTCGCACACGGGCCCCAGCAGCAGGTCGGGGCGGCGGCGCTGCAGGGCCACCATGTCCACCAGGCTGAAGAGGGCGCGGTTGCCGCACGCCGAGTCCTCGTAGGTGAGCTGGAAGGCGTAGCCGGGCGGCAGGCCGAGCCCCCCGCCGCCGCCGCCGCCGCCGCCGCCGCCGCCGCTCCTCTCCCGCAGGCTCCGCACCGCGTACTCGATGGCCGGCCGCACCCGCCCCAGCGAGAAGAGGTAGGCGTCGTCCTGCGGCAGCAGCACCAGCACCCGGATCAGCTTCTCCTCCTCCTCCTCGTCCGCTGCCGCCTCCGCGGGGCCGCCGCCCAGCGCCGCCAGCACGCAGCAGAGGCTGCCGAGCAGCCAGGGCGGCATCGCGCCCGCCCCCCGCGGCGACCCCAACTCCGGCAAAGTTTTCGCCACCACCCTCCCCTTATCGCCCCCTCGCAACCCCCTGCCCCTTGTTCGGCCGTGCTTTATTTCTCAGGTGTGTGGCGAGACTAACAACCTGCCCCAGCCTGCGGGTCACGGACGGAGCATCTCATTTCCTAAGTTATTCGTGCTTCACCTCGCCTACTCTCCCTTTATTTTATTATTATTATTATTTTTTTTTAATTTTTTTTTTCTCCCATCCACCTCCCTCCCCCTCGCCGGGGCTGCCTGCCCCGCTGCTCCCTTCCCCGCTTAAGTAACGCGGCTTCTCCGCACGCCCGGCTCGGCGCCGCCGGGTTTGTGCGCAGGGAGGAGCCGGCCCCGCCGCCCCCCCCGGCCCCGCCCGCCGCCACCCCCCCGGGCCCCGCACCTCGCCCCCGGGCCGGGCTGTGGGGCGCACACGGGGCGGGGGTGTGGGGCAGACCCTTCACGGGACCCCCGTGGTGGTTGGGTGGTGCGGGGTGCAGGGGGGGCTCGCCGCTGGGCGGCTGTTTTCACCGAGGGGTGGGTCCCCGCTGGCAGGGAGGGTGGGGGGAATGGAGGGGTTTGCAACAGGAGAGAAGCTTTTGGGGTGTCCCCACCACCACCACCACCCTGCTGTGCTCTGCATCCCTCCGGGGTCTTTCTGAGCCCCCCAGAGAGCTCAGGCACAGTTTTGGGTCCCTTCCCACCCATGGTGGCTCATGCCACAAGCAGCGCGGATTTCCCCCGTGACAAGTGTTGCTCAGAGATTATTTTCTCAGAGTGGAAAAAAAGAAAAAAAAGAAAACTAACTTTTCTGATTATCTTGACAGCACTGCCAGCACTGCCCAATCAGAGCATGTCAAACGCATCCCCGTTCAGCTCTCCTTACTGATGGTAAAGCTGCTAAGCGTCAGATTTTGTCACAGTCTGTATAAAAACGGACACTCCTGTTCTGGAATAAAGAACAATGTCAGTGTGAGGCGTGCAAAGTCTTTTGTGAAAGAGGCTTTTGGACACCTGATGCTTTTCAACAGCAAAATCCTAAGGGATGTCTCTCTGTACATTTTTCTATGTACGCATCCTCAAACCCGGAGCCAGGGCTGCGCGGTTTGATGCTTTCTGATCACTCACCGAGTGCCAGGTTTGCATTGGGAAGGTGAGTGAACGGCTCCTCACTTTACAGAAGGGGTTTGTTTAGTTCAGCACAGAGGTCGTTGTCAGGGCAGTATGTGTAAACTTACAGTTGTTGCTGCCTTCACTGTGCAGCCCATGAATGGGAAACCAGGGCTCCTGGGGTGACCATCTGCTCACCTTTAAGGTTCCTTGATTAAAAAGAAAAGAAAGCTGTAAGTGCTTGTGCAACTGCAACCAGGAAGTGGAATGAAAACAACAGATAATACAATGTACAGAAATAATCATTAAAAAAAAATCTTTTTTTTTTTTTTTTTTAGGAGCATGGATCTGAGAGCTCAGTAAAATAAAATTTTAAAAAAAGGTCACAAATGTAAAGATGGGTAGCTTTCCTGAGAAATGTGCCTCTAATGTAGTTTTATTTGATTACTGAATCGAACTTCAGAGTGTTCTTGAAAATTACATAAACACCCACCCTGGTGAAGCTCGTTTTGTATGTTCCTGTACTGTAAGTTATGTCAGGCATTTTTTGCTGTAAATGACTCCGTATAACATACTGGAGATTAAGCAGAATGTTACAATATACAACATGCCAGCCATCTTCACCACAAAGCTTGCAAAAACATTTTCTTAAGACACATTTTGAAATGCTGACCTTTGTAGTCACTGCTTTATGGTGACCCTACAGATGTGTTTACAGCACCGAAATCTGGAAGGATCTCTTTTGATTCCCTCCTTTCCCCCGACAGAATATATTTTAAATTTTACGTGTGAGCTCCATACTCTTCTGGCTGTCTTATTTGAGTGTAAGCTGTGTAAACATGATGGAAGAGATAGTAAGCCCATAAATCACAAGGCTACCACCCTTCACATTGGCTGCTCCTTGTGAGGTAAAAGTACTGCTGGGAATGAATAAGAGTGGGAGAAGCACGGCCAGAGTAAGGGGGAAAAAAACATTGAGCCAGTACTGTTTAGCAGTAGTCGTGTCGATTGATTTCAAAGCTTTTGGAAAAAGATTTGGCCCACGGTATGTGGTCCTTTCTTGCATGAGCAATTGCATTCAACCTGAGTCACAATGTTTCTGCAGGCCCCAAGTGTCATGAACATTTCAGTCATTCCCCATCACCTTACGCAATTTACAAAGAAGAATCCCAGCCTGTGATTTATTTTTCCGAGCCAAAAAGTTATGCATGAGAATTTCCTCGTTAATCCCAATTCAAAATGTCACTTAATCCACCTCATCATTAGTTCACTTACAGTACTTTCCATAGCTATAAATCCAACATTTCTCCACCGACGTTAATTTTTTTTTCAGCTACATAAATGCTTTTTAATAGGAACAAATCCTGCAATCGTGAATCAGTAGCAGGCAGAATGCCCGTGGACTGCAGCAAGAGACTTCAGACTAGCCCTTTAGGACTAAAGGCATTACGGACATAGACTATTTTCCCCACAGAAATAACTCATACACAAATCAAGAATTACTTGACTCGCTCCAACTAGCGTTAGCAACAGTCTGAACTGCCTGCTGCAGATTAAGAAAATCCTTCACAGACAGGTTCGCTGAAAACATAGTCCCCCCTAGAGGCTGAAAAGATGAAATATTTTAGTGCCATCTGCACTGCAAATATATCGTGCCATTCAGACTTTCAAATTCTTTCCTTGTTTTTCTAGAAATCTATTCTCATTATTTCAAGAAATCTATATTTTGGAACACACACAATGGATTTCTTATTGCTACATGTAGGATCTGTATGTCTCTTTTTGCATTTTGTGGTCTTACCTTTGTATAGTTATGTGAAAATGCACCACAGCCTTTAGGTAAAAATCTTGCACCGTGAAAAATCAAGATGAACAAATCTGATGCTAAAAAATAAAAAAGGGTCATATTTACTTGTTCTGTCTTTTGATTGACACCAAATTCTGTGTAGATCTGTATATAAGAGCTACAAAATGACAAAATTACACACAGTAAACATAAGCATATATATAGTAATAACACTTTGCAGAACTAGTTACTGGTGCTGTCAACAGCTTCCACTTCACAGCACAAAGTAAGGTAAGGTGAGCAGATGAATCTTCTTTTATTTTACGACTCAGGAGAACAAAATTTGGGAAGGCAAACTGGGACGTACCAAAGGTATAGGGTGATCCCAAGGTCATCCCTCCACTACACCACTGATCATCATTAGTGCTGCGAAAGTCACATCTTGATGGTCCCCTACTGCTGGTGACACAGTGCTGCACCTATCCTTCCTTTCCACTGGTCCTGAAAAGTGCACTGGAATTCAGCCGGATGGGAGATGTGCTGCTCGAGTATGCAAAAGCAAATCCTAGGATGAAAAAAGACTGACACCCCACCATTAGTCATAGATTTTGCTCATGTTCCCAGGGAGTATTGTAAAAGCAGATACTCTTAAAATATATAAATTGTGGGGCTAAAACCCAGCCCTATCCAAATATATAGAGAGATATATCCCAATATAACCCAATCAGTACTTGCTGTGTTTCCTCACATCTACAAGGCAATATTGAATGTGAGATAATATGGTGAAAAACAACAAATCAGGAAACTTTTGCAGAGATAGAACACTTGAGGCAAAATGAGAGCTTCCATGGCTTCCAGAAAAATCCTCCTCAGAAGTGGCTTAGTAGGCTCCAGTCCAGTATAAGAATTATGACAGAGATGTGACTGTATGTTTCTTATACATACGCTAGGGACATACCCTGATTTATCAAGATTAGATTACTGACAACTGGTATGAGTTACAGCAACTTCTGGATGGCCCAAATTAATACCTTGGGACTGATATTGTATAAATCACGGTCAGCAGGTGTGTCTTATAACTGTCTTATTTCTGTGTCCCATGTAATTATAGCAAAAGGACTGGATCCATATCTTCATTTGCATCCAGAGACTTCAGAGACTCCCTGAAGCACTGCCCCTCCTTGCAGGAACAACTGTAATGACCTTAAACTAGAGATGTCTCATTAGCCCTTCCATAATGCACTTGCAGACACCTCGTTTCTTCTCCCCTTCCTTTTCAGGTCAATCCACCAATCTATGGCAGGGATAGATCAGCCCTGACATATTTTATGTAAAAGAAAGCTGAAGATAGAAGATGGATTGCTTGAGAAGTTGTGAGAATAACTCTATTTTACAGTATCAGCCCATCGAGACAATGTGTCTGAAATTATACTCCACTTTCCCTTTCCAATGAATGCCCTAGTTGGTATGAACAATAAACTCCCCACCTTAGTAATGAATATGCTGAAATGTACAACACATTGCCAATGAAATACAGGCCTAGTTTGAAAAGACTGATGCTAATTTTAAAAGAGAACTCTTGTTGCTTTTCTATGACACCATTAAAATTTTCACAACTTGTGTATAGCATTTTTCAGTTTCTAATAACTCACCAAGTGTCTCAAGAAGGTTATTGTCTTAACTGCAGAAAGAAGCACTGCGGGTTCTATGAGCAACAGAGAAAAACATCTTCTGAAAAGTTTCAAAATAAAAGAGAACTTTGTGCACGAAATTGTATTTCTATTGGAAGTTAATTTATTTTTGGTAGTCCCACCACTGCCACATGGAAGCAGTTGCTTTAGGGCTTATTACAAAGCACTTTTTTCTTTTCTGTCCTATGACTAATATTCATGAAAAAATAATTACCTGTACTTCTGCAGTTAAGGTGTGTTCGCAGCTGCTGCAGTAATTTTGCCACACCTATGACTTTCATTTCCAAAATGAAGGAAAGCCAAAAAAAGACATGACTACAAAAAAGGTCCATAGTTTTCAAGAAATGTCGCAATAAAAAATCTTAGCCTTTATAGTGCTGTCAGCCCCACTTATCAGTAAGCCCAACGGATATTGCCTTTTACATGATGTCATTACGTATGGCATTTATATATATATACTGACACAGTTTTCAGTTGCTTATAATTTTAGCTGAACATTAGGAGTTTGGGCTCAAGTTTTCAGGATGGACATCTACCATCCTCTTATTTTGTTGTTTTTGTTCTTTTTCTCAATTCAGCTGGAAAAGCTTGGCCATTCCTCAAGAACGGTTAAGGAAATTCATTGCCTTATCTCCCCCCCCCCCCAAAATTCTGGCAACTTCTTTTTTATTTTAGCCCTTTAAATTGGGGTTGTGAGAGTGGGAGCAGGAAGAGTCTGTGTGTGAGGAAAGGGCACATGAAAATGTGCTTGCCTTTAACCAGATGCAAAGTACAAGTTGTGGAAGAGTGGTGCTCCTACAACTGTCCTACCAGCAGTGAAATGTTAATAGCTAAAAATGAAGATTTAATCTGCCTGGTGTGTTCACCATCCCATTGCAACTTGCTTATTAGCAAGATACATCTGCACTGTCTATCTCCTTCAGCTCAGCTTTTCTCCCACCCTGACCCTGTACCCTATTGCACATACACAGCTTCACCAGCATGAAGGCATTTGCTTTGGGCCAGGATTTTGGGGGACCCCAGCTGGTCCAGACTGTGCTGGATGGAGGCAGCAAAATTAACATTGTGAAGCCCAGAGGAAAACTGGACAGATTCTTCTGCCTCCTCCTGAGACATCGCGGCACTGGCAGTTCTCCAGGACCTGCTCCAGAGCTGGCTACGCACAGTGATTCCTATCTGTCTCCTACCATATTTTTCTCGAAGCACTTCATTTGCTTCACAGAAAAAAAACACCCTGGGTAACAGGAAACAGCCCTTTCATATTTGCTTTGGGCAACGTTTAATTTGGAGTGATTTTTAAATGGTTCTGATTAATAATTATGAAAGTATGCTGTATTTACATGGTATTTTAATTCTAAAACTGGGTTGAGGAGGATTCAGTCTTCTTATTAAGCACAGATGATTATCTGTAACTAAATCTCAATCCAACATCTGCAAGCTGTAGCCTCTGATACTATACTGACAGCAAGCAGCAGAACAAGTAAAGGTGTAAGAGTTCAGAGGCCAAGCAGAAAACATAAGTTCATTTGTTAACACGGTTTTATTAAAAAGAACCACCTGAGTTTCAATTGTTAGCATCGACTTTGAAGGTAATTAGCTGCCAATAAAAGCCAAGAACACCCATTTGGACATGACTCACTGAATTCTCACCACAAAATTGGCATGTGGCTCATCTCTGTGTTGCGCTACAGAAGAGATTGCGCGGCATTGAAGCAGCGCCAAACATGCAGCCAGGCAATGTGGACAAACACTCAGAGGCAGTGCAATGTTTGCAAACTTCACTGAAAGACAAGGAGGAAATGTGAAATGACTGACTGGCTGATTATAACCCAGGTCACAAGTGGAAATAAGAGGGTTAGGCCTCGAGGGCAATTAGAGTATGGCATTACTCATAAATCCACAAATGAAAAAGTGCACTGATTGTATAGCACGGTTATTGACGTGGTGCAGATGTCTTTCTGTACCACATGCAAACAAGAGCCAGTGCTCTTCTGGGTTTACTGAAAATCTGTGAGTAATACAATGCTCTGCTGTGAAGTTGTACCGCGGTGCTGTTGAAAACAGTTAACGGGCTGTAAAACAGGGATCTTAATCAGTGCTGGTCATTTAAGTTTAAACTTTTTCTTTATTTATTTATATGGGGATTCTCTGTAAAACTCTTAAATGTAATCCAAGTATAAACTCAACCACCATCAAAGTTCAGGATTTCATTATATTTTATCTCTTGAAAATATTCAGTGCGGTTCTGCTGTTGGAAAGTGCTGCCTATTCAAGTAATTTGTCATCTACTGAACTACAAGAAAAAGCAGAATTACCAAAAAGGACAAAATAATGGATTTCCATCCTTTTGCAGTAAGATTTAAATGAAAAAAAAAAAAAAAAAAAAAAAAGGAATTTTCCATTTGAAAGTGTTTGCAAAAGAAGTTCCTCGTTTATGGGCTCACAGACTAAAACTATGCTTGAGACTCTGAGAGCAATGATGAATTAATAGGAATTACCACATTATCCTTGGGATGAAATCTTGTCTAGGTCCTATTGCTAGGTAAAAAATAAAAATAAAATTAATAGCCCATTTTGTCCTTTGCTCTAAAAATCCCTGAGCAACAGCAAAATACACTGCACAGCAGGACACATTGCCATTCTGTTAAAAAAAAAAAAAAAGGACCACTGAGGACCACTGTCTTGATTTGGGCTCTGCAAGTTTACTGCTCAGAAGTGTTGGATTTTCATGGAGTGAAAGCTATCTTTCCTTTCTCTTGCCTAAAAAGTAAAGACTGAATTTGTCATGGTTGTTCAAGGAGGAATATTATTATTGTCCTCCTTTTTCTGCCCAGGCTACACTGGAAAAATTCACTTTCTTTAGGTAACCAATTTCTCTACTTGTAGATCACAGCTGGGTATAAAACAGACCATGAAACTAACTGAACTGAATTAGAAGGGGAATTGAGTTAGTTTGGATTAAAGTGATGCTATCATAACCACTTAAACTTGTGGAGATTTTTTTTCTTTCTTTTTCCCTTCTATGTGTTAGAACAACACCTGCAAAATTTGCTCCTGGGATTTTAGTAATGAAAATACTTTGGGTGGTTTCCTGGACTCTATTCAGCCTTGGATGGTCACCTCTGACATGGCACAGGACGATGGCCACCTTGTTTCTTATGTGCACTTGTCTCCATCAAAGAATCAGTTACAGTTTGAGATAAGTAGCAAGAGCTGAAGTACAAACATCTGCTGTACCTTTCTAACAATTCTGTCCAGAGCACTTAAAAGGCTTTGAAGAGCAAAGATTGTTTCTAAACTAGATTTAGTAACTCTAAAATATATACCCATGCTGTTTGTAGAACAAATGTTTTAAATACTGTCATGGTGTTTCTCAAAACCAGAGTTGAGATCAGACATCTCACTGTCAACCAACAGTGTTGGATTGCTGTTATGTGTTACATCTCACATCAGGAGCTATTCTGATGTGCTACTTTCACATCAATTCCCACATAAATGCAATAGAAGTCTCACACTCTAATGAAACTAGGCTTTCTACACTTTGGCTGGATGTTCATCAGTATTGGTTTACATCGTACCATCAGTCCAGGAACTCATTCATCTTTAGGAATATTCTGATGGAAAATGTGGTTTATTTTTTAAGCCAGATCAGTTCGTTGATATGGTTTGCAGTTGTGTTGGCATGGCAGAGCTGGATATCTGCAAGGAGAGCAGCAAGCTGCCAGAGAGGGAGGGCAGAAACTGCTTAGAGCTGGCACTGAAGTCTTCCTATGTCTTTTCTCCCGCACATTAATTAATGAGTAAATTATGTGAAAAGGTGGAAGAAAATACTTTTAATCCTGTTGACAGATCTTGTTCCAATGATGTGATTTTTGTTTTTCTTGATTTGGGGATATTATGTAACAAGTTCTTGAACTATTGTTATTGGTTTTTCAGAGAATGCAAGAAACACTTTGAAGTCGTTTTAGGAAACACAGAGCTGAAAAATTCTCCGTGCAAAAAACACGTGTAATAAATACCTTTTACAGATGGATCCATCTCTATATTTAAACTAAATACAAATTTGACCAGCTGTCCCCTTTTTCAGAAGGGCTTTCTATAGCACAGTGCTTGAACATTAGGGACTGTCAATATATGCAGTTCATATGACTGTGAAAAAAGAACTAGGTCATTTATCCCTCTTCATCTGAAAAGCACCTACTTACTTAACTGTTGGCTAAATGTACAACACAGCGTTTTATCAGATGCCATTCCAGAAACATTAAGAAGTAATGTTACTTCATATATTTCCTTCTGTAAACTTTCAAGAGATTGTAGTGGAAAACCAAGCAGGTCAATATATAAGGAGTTTCATGGTGTCTACTACTGTTATTAGCAGCACAACTTGGTGGAACACTTGGATTCTAATTCCTAGCTGAAGCCATGCAGATAAACCTGTTCTTGTGCTATTTTCAGCCATGATGTGGAAATCAGATGAATGACTGATTTACAAAGTATCAAGATTTGGACCCAAGCAATGGTCATGTAGCTGTGCACTGTATGATCAAAGCCCAGTTTGATGGATGAAATACATTTGCATAATCTCCACAGAAGCCTTCAAAACCTAATTCAGAAATTTGCCCAAGATATAGATAGTACTGCAACCTATGCACAAATGGAATAAATACCTATGCATTTATGGAATAAAATAGCTTCTATTGTAAGAAGCAGAGTTTTTTTCTAAAACAACAGATAGTGATTTAAAATGTTTAATTAATGCTATTAATTAAAGATATAATGCTTTTTCTTTTTCCTTCTTTTAGTCATATTTGGAGAGAAAGTCAGTGTGGTTTAATTCGCCTGTTAAGATTTGCAAAATGCTCCAGAAATGTGTGCTTTACTAGGTAACCACAACAAATGTTATGTTCAAAGAATTCTTTGAGACTTCATATAGACCAAAAATCCATCATATGTGACAGAAGACAGAGAAAAAGGGTTTCAATCCTTGGTATCCATCTAAGACACTGCAGTTCTCATGACTGTAGAAAAGGTGTCTAAGCAAAGAATAAGCACAGTCAGAAACCCAAATAATCTCTGCTTTTTTTTTTTTCTTTTTTTTTTTTTGAGGTAGACGAGGTAGACTGCATAGTTTTGTATAGGTCAGCTGTGATCAGCTACAGAAGTTGAAGCAAGTAAGAAAGATAGGAGGAATTATCATCTTTATTAAGCTCAAGGCTGAAGATAAAGATTAGTATATGTAGAACCAAAGCTGAAGGTGGAGTCCATTTGGTGTTGTCTCAAGAAACAACCAGAAGCCTGTGTTGGCCATTCTTTACAGCAAGGAGTGCTGTGCAACACCCAGCATTGTCAGGAACAGGGGGCAGGTTCCAGAAGGTGGAAGAGACTGAGTGGATGATAAAGAAGACTCAACTCATGGAGAGCCAAATCTCTAACAAGGCAAGTTTCAAATTTGCTTCAACATGTTACAGATTGTCCCTGCAAACAACACGGAATAAACATAATTTGTAGATGAAGTACTATTTTTCTAGGTTTTGTTTACAACCATGCTTCTTAAATCAACTGAACTGTTGTGAATCAAAGGAAAAAAAAAAAAAAGCAAAAAATAGCTCAAAGTCACATCCATTCTGGAAGCAGCTCGTCTGAAATGACGGACTTTGGGTACTGGTCTCTAGCATCTTGCTGTCTGTCTGGTTCCTGCTGCCAGATACCAGATATGCCAGAACAACTGCATCTATAATTGCTACCTATCCCCATTGTGTCAGTTTGATATGATTTGAAATGGTGTTTCTGATAAAGTAGGTCATTTGACAGAACCAGGCTAGGGAGTGGCTTCATATGAAGAAATGCCAGGAGACTGGAGGGGTTGATAATTTCCAGTGTAGTGGAGAAAACAGCTCCAGGTAAGTGTTAGTAACAAATTCCTTATTCTAAGGCAGCTGCACCCAAGAAGGCATATGGGGCTTGGGTGACCTAGAAAGTAACATAAACTTTTATGTAGACAATATCTCTTTTTACCATCTTTCATTCGCCAGTGGTTTACCCTAGGTGCCAACATGAAACAGTACCGTTGTTTAAAGGGGTAATTGACCTTAGTACTTCTATGAAATGAAAGTTTTAAGTACAGAGCCTAGCAGCACAGACTGCATAAGTATGTGCCACATGCAATGAACAAGGTAGTGCTTCCCTGGTGCAGCTTTGAGTATGGGAGAATCACTTGGAGACAGGGCAAGAATTGTGACAAGCAAATGGGGAGACACCAGAGAGACATGAGTGCTATGACAAGTGTACTTACGGTTACAGTTTGTCAGCAAAAGGTCTGCAATAATATAGTCTGCATTAGCTTACCAAATGCTTGTGTAATTAGATGAAATGGGTGTCAAAGTTTGAAAACAATGCACTTAGAGAGCAGCTCCCAGTCAGTCTGTGTTAAACTGGGAGAACCTTTCAAGTAGGCTCCATCCAGTGTTTGGTTCTAATCCAAAAAGTCACTGGGTTGTATGAGGAAGGAAAGGGTACATGTCAAAAATCTATGAACATGCCAAGATGAAAAGAGGGATGATAAGTACTTTCAAAATTTGAAAATGATCACAGAATCAAAGAATCATAGAATAGTTTCGACTGGAAGGGACCTCAAAGATCACCCAGTTCCAACCCCCCTGCCATGGGCAGGGACACCTCCCACCAGCCCAGGCTGCCCAAAGCCCCATCCAGCCTGGCCTTGAGCACTGCCCGGGATGGGGCATCCACAGCTTCTCTGGGCAGCCTGTGCCAGGGCCTCACCACCCTCATAGTAAAGAATTTCTTCCTTACATCTAATCTAAACCTACCCTCTTTTATTTTAAAGCCATTCCCCCTTTTCCTATCACTCCTGCCCCTGACAAAGACTCCCTCCCCAGCTTTCCTGCAGCCCCCCTTTAGGCAATGGAAGGCCACTACAAGGTGTCCCCAGAGCCTTTTCTTCTCCAGGCTGAACAGCCCTAACTCCTTCAGCCTGTCTCCATAGGAGAGGTGCTCTAGCCCTTTGGTCACCTTTGTGGCCTTCCTCTGGACTCGTCCCAAGAAGTCAATGTCCTTCTTTATTGGGAGCCCCAGAGCTGGGTGCAGGACTCCAGGACCCCTGAGTGGTCCATCTGTCAAGTCCATGTCTCTCCAATTTAGAGACAAGGAGATCATGGGGACAGTTTCAACGTCATAATGAACACAAGAGGTAGTTGGAAGTCAATCAGTTTAATAATGTGTAGTGCTTTGGCATACAGGAAGCTATAAAAAGCAGAGAAAAGCAGAATACTGTACAGAATAGCTCTGCAGAAAATATTTTGGTCATCCTAACGAGCCACAAACTAAAGGCGAGTGAGCAACATGGTGCTGTTACATTAGCAGAAGTGCTTTATGTCAGGCATGAGTAATAGCCCTCTCTGCTCCGTTGGAGCACTATGTTTGATTTGAGCATTATGTTTTGAGAGAAAAGCAGATAAACTGGAGAGTTCAGAAGGGAAGAACAAGAGTCTGGAAGCATGTCCCCCAAGACAGGTTCAAAAGTTAAGTTTGCTTAGTCTAGGAAAGAGAAGATCAAAAAGAGATGTTATGGTCCTTCCATATGGAACAGATGTTTTAAAGATAGTGATCAGGTGTTTTTTTTTCTGTTCTGTACTATTGCCAAGACATCCCTCCTCATTCTTCCAGGTAAACTGCGAATAAATCAAACTTTTTATCTCCCCTCAGAATATCTTTTTCCCTATATAAATATCTAACAGCAGAGTCCTTCAAGAATCCAAGTTCTGGCAGCTACCACAAAGAAGAGTGCTCTACCCTCTATCCCTGTAGTTATAAAAACTTGAAATATTTTTTCAGTTCAGTATTATTTTAAGTAAGATTCTAAATACTTCCAACTGAAAAAGACACAAAAAATAAGCCTTTATATAACTCATCACAAGTGGTTTGACAAAAATCACAATGAATATGGTATTGTTTGCTTCAGCTTTCTTGTGTTTTGAACCAATGTTATTGGAATGTGTCCACGAAACATCATTAAAAAGTGATGATCATGAGAAGATCACCAGAATATTTGAGTCATGTCTAAAAAGAGAGAGCAAGGACATACTTTGCCAATAAAATAAATTATACTGAAAATGTGTGAAATTAAGTCATAACTGCAATGAAAAATATGGTGAAAGGAAACAAAAACTTAGAATTCAGCATCTCTTTTCCCTGCATTGTCTGCCATTTCTCCCCAAACCCTCTGAGAGAGCATGTGCTGGAGAAGCTAAAGCAAGAATTCTTTGCTCTTTGGTAGCTGGAGATCATTTCCAGTGCTATGGAGTATGATGGAGATTGCTTGCGGTAAGAAACTGAGTTTGGAAAATGGATGTTTATGGATTGCACCAAATGAATGACTCTAGAAACACATTTCTTCCATCTAATTGTGTTATATATGAAACTCCTCCATGTGCTGCATCATCATGCCTCTGCCATGCTGTCGGAGGCTCTGCTCATGACTGCTCATGCTCAGTTTCTGTGACTAGCAGTGTTCCCCAGGGGTCGGTGCTTGGTCCGGTCTTGTTCAACGTCTTCATCGACGACCTTGATGAAGGAATAGTGTCTACCCTCAGCAAGTATGCCGATGACACAAAGCTGGGAGGAGTGGCTGACACGCCAGAAGGCTGTGCTGCCATTCAGCGAGACCTGGACAGGCTGGAGAGATGGGCAGGAAGAAACCAAATGAGGTTTAATAAGAGCAAGTGTAGAGTCCTGCACCTGGGAAGGAACAACCGCACGTATCAGTACAGGCTGGGGGACGACCTGCTGGAGAGGAGCTCTGAGGAGAAGGACCTGGGGGTCCTGGTGGACGACAGGTTGGCCATGAGCCAGCAGTGTGCCCTGGTGGCCAAGAGGGCCAATGGGATCGTGGTGTGCATTAAAAGGAGCGTGGCCAGCAGGTCAAGGGAGGTGATCCTCCCCCTCTACTCTGCCCTGGGCAGGCCTCACCTGGAGTACTGTGTCCAGTTCTGGGCTCCCCGGTACAAAAAAGACAGGGATCTCCTGGAAAGAGTCCAGCGGAGGGCCACAAAGATGATAGGGGGCCTGGAGCATCTTCCCTATGAGGAAAGGCTGAGGGACCTGGGTCTGTTCAGCATGGAGAAGACTGAGAGGGGATCTTATTAATGTCTACAAATATTTTAACTGTGGGAGCCAGAGGGGTTTGGCCAACCTTTCTTTTAGTGGTTTGTGGGGACAGGACAAGGGGCAATGGCCACAAGATAGAGCACAGGAAGTTCCGCACCAACATGCAAAAGAACTTCTTCACAGTGAGGGTGATGGAGCACTGGAACAGGCTGCCCGGGGAGGTTGTGGAGTCTCCTTCTCTGGAGATATTCAAGGCCAGTCTGGACGCCTACCTGGGCAGCCTGCTCTAGGCAACCTGGTTTGGCAGGGGGGTTGGACCCGATGATCTCTTGAGGTCCCTTCCAACCCCTACAATTCTGTGCGATTCATACAGTAGGTAAAGGAACAGTTTGGTGTCCATGGTATGCAAATCACAACTTATTCTGTTAAGAGTGTCAGGAAGGATGTCTGATCATGCTTATTGTTTTTTATGGTAGACATAATCTACTAAATTTAACTTTTCATTGTACAGGTATTATGGAAGTATATCCATGGTCTGCTGTTACAGGCACAGAAAATATTATTTTCTAGAAAAAAAAATATCAGCATCATCTATGGGAAACAGAAACCCTTCAGAATTTGGAATTCCATTCCTACAATTATATATATATTTGTTAAAATAACTAATTATTAATTGATTAAACCACTCTTTCAGAATTCAAATTCTGAAATGAACACTAAAATGAAACATGATGTTCCAAAATCTTTTGCTAGGGACAAAAAAGATCACCATATAAGTTTCTGCAAAATTCCATATATGACCAAAGAGGTTTTTGGTAGTAGAATAACTTGGTGATTCTCAGTTATGGTAAAAGTTACTTAAAATTAGCTACAAAAACCAAGGATGTGTCCAAGAGCCAGAAATATGGGGAAAAAAATACCAATTGGATTTTCTACATCAGTTCATTGTAGTAGTTTAAGTAGTGATTAAAGATAGTTAAAGACGTGATTTTAATTTTTACAGTTTATCATCCCTCTTCCTCAGTGTATAACAATGCTAGCATCTTATTTGCCTTTTTAACTGATTTAGTCTAGTTAAATTGTTAGTTTAAATGACAAAGCCTTACCTTCACCAAAAAATAGGAAATGGAAGGCAGGAGCTCTGAATCTTCATCTCACAGCCCACTCACAAGATTCAGAGTGGAGAACAGAGCATGAGTCACAAATCCATACAAATGTAGACTGTGTATCTCTTTCTGAGACCAGTAGTGAAAAAAAATTTTCAATGAAAAACAAAAAATGGTTTTACTGCTTTTTTTTTTCCCTTCATATTTTAAAGTGCAAATCTTTTTACTGATACTGTGAAGGTGACATTTTATTGTAAATGTTAACGTTTGGAAAAGTATCCTAATCCTGGATATGTCACTTGGGTTAACAGTATGAAATGCACAATTTCTATGAAAAGAAAATAGGAAAGATCTGAGTTTGACTGAATGCACACCTACTACTTTTCATGCTGGGAGATAAAATATTGTTGACAACTGTATATATGCTAAAACTTCAGCCAAGTGAAGTGAAATTTGAAGTACGGTTAAATCTCAGTTAAATCTGAGATACAAGGGAAACATGAGACATGAGTTATGACTGGTATGCTTGTTACAAAGAAGCAAAAGGTCAAATCTAGTTTTTATTAGAGAAAAAGAAAAAAAAATCACCCGGCATCTCACATGTTTAAAAGGCCCAAGTAATCTTAGGAGTGAAGCCTGGTTTTAAGTTTCACCTAAAGTTTTTAACCTATGATCCTAGTATCTGTAACTATGAAACTGGATGCTGTCTCTGTTTGGCCAAATACAACTTTACTGTGTTTTATTAAAAAACAAAACAAACAAACAAACAAACAAACAAAAAAAAAAAAACAAAAAAAAACTGGTGGTAGAGAACAAACTGAATCTGTATCTCCCTTCAGTACTGAGTAATTTAAAAGCATTATCCCCCCAGCTGCAGGTATGAAGAAAGAGTGGCAAGCAGGAAAATTGAAGAGGACCTGCATTCTGGGACACAGGTGGGACAAGCTGTCACTGTATAGACTATGCTTCCAGTCTACAAATGGTCAGCGTGGGGGTTTCTCTTATCAGAAAGGATTTTCTCCCTGGGAAGCACAAAGAAGCATCTCTTCTGGAAGAAGTAGAATAATGCTTAGTAGACTTAGGCAAACCCTGTGGCACCATAAAGACTACTAGACTATGTACTGCAGTGATTGTATATTAAGCTGTCCTAGATATAGAGACAAAGTTAAAACTGTGTCCCTCCATTGCATGAAAGACCAGTCTTTTTCTTATCCTCCTAAAAATATACCTATTTTCTTTTTAAAACAAAGCCATGAAAATTGAATAAATATCAAAAGGCAAAGGCTTTGATTCAGTTTTCCTAGAATGTGCCAATTTGAATCAGAACTGCAATTATTTTCACAGGTATTCTACATTTAATGACAGCTTTCTGAAATTTTCCTTTAACTTCAAGTATTAACTTTCTGAATCCACATTTCTATGCTCACTCTACTAGACTTCCGAGAAGTCTACTGCTTTGTTAAATCAGCCCAGGTGAAATTAATACAGCAGAAAACTGCACAAAAAGATTTTGATTCTCAACACTGAGATTCCCATGTTTGCATTATTTTTTAATGAGGGCTGATAGCTCTTGCCTCGATGTAGGCTTCTGGCAGTCTGCTAGACTTTGATTCTAATAATGTATTTTAAACCCTGGATGTAAATGGGTGGCTTTCATAATGTTTGATTTTTAGATTAGTTAGGAGTATACAAAGTTAGGAAAAACTCTACAGTGAATAGAACTGCTTTAATGTATACCAAATACAAACAAAACTAGACACTTTTCTTTAGAGAAAAGCCAGTGCTGTATCGTAAATTAGATTGGTATCTTTAAAAAGATAGTGCAAGTAGATGGTGTACATATGTTACAGACTGTAAAATATTATTACAAAAAGCACCCCTTTCACTTTCCTCTGTTCCTTGTATTTTCATTTACCTCTTCACTTGTTTCTCATTCTCTTTCACTCTTCTCATGCTTCGTTTCTATCTTGATTGGCTGCTATTTTTAGTTTTCCTAAACAAAATATAAACCAAATAACATGATTCCAGTCAAACTCTCCAACAATTTCTTCCAACAAATTTCAAATTAAGCAGAGACATCCAGACATTCACCTGTTGATAATCACTGAAACACACTGAAATTAATTTATAGTGACTTGGAATCCACTTGAGTCTAATCAAACATCTTTGATTATTCTGTTTAAGAGCAAAGCCAGGAAAACACTCATTCATGTTTTTGTGTTCTATGCCATAAATCCCATTATCTAAAGCTGAGAGTTGTGAACAGGGCATCCTCTGTAATTTTTTTTTCCAGCGCTTCGTGTTTCGCTGCTGCCATCTTCTGGAAAAAAAAAGGACAGTTTTCCTACAGTTTTTCCAATCTCTTTTGAAATATTTAATCATTTTATTGTCATCTCCTTAACAGTATCAGTACAGGTTTTTGTTCATTTAGGGATAAGATAATTTACCTATAAGTTTTGCAATGTGTTCTCTTTTATTCAGTTCTAATTCTTCACCACAAAAAGTGTTTTAGAAGATAGTGCAAATCTAAAAATTAGTATTAAAAATAAATCTTCTCTGTATTATTAAACGCTGTATTGCTACAGACCATTGTATATATTATTAATTGTAGCTGTTTAAGATTTTTTTTCTCTCAGTATTTATGCTGCACGTTTTACTTTTAAACAGCAAATTATTCAGGTCTATTCTGTAGACCTGTTTCCATCTTTAAACTCATATTTACTAAACCTTCCCTTTTGAATATTTTAAAAAATATTTGCATTACTTGTTAGGTTCCTACATTTGTGATCGAGTAATGTGGTCATGTTCTCAAAACCGTCCCTCACTCGTACATAACCACTATGAGAAAACCATGCAAAACTGCTTATCTTTTCTGAACTTTTTTCTCACAGCACCTAAGGCCATACAATCTGAGATGCTCTTACATCCACCAAAGAACACTTTAACTGAATGAAATACTTGAAAACCCCAAAGCATTGTTGCAGATGAAGAGGAAGCTGCTACTACAAGCATCTTTGTACACGAGGAGGCAGTAGAGTCAGGCACCCTGCCGATGGCAAAGGTCCAAGCCCAGCTGTATGCCTGACCTCTGGTCTCGACTCTTCAAAGGCCCCTTCCAAATAAGGAGTCGTCTATACCTGGATGTCTTTAAAATGTGGAGTTTTGTAACAAATGCCTTTCCTAAACCAGGTCACTTAGCTACTGCCTGAGTTTAACCAGACATACGACTGCTCTGGGAGCCCATGGCTGCCATGAGAGCATAAATGGAAATACTATTTATTTTTACATAAAAACAACACCAGGGAAAGAAGGGGAGGAAGGTTACAAGAGCAAAAAGTTGTGCCTGAATATTATGCCCGTTTCTCAGAGAAGTCAGTGACCTCAGGACAGAGCTAAGTGAAGCAGACTCCTGCGGTCCATGTCTGACCCTCCATTCAGCAATTCAGCACCTTCCTGCCCAGGTTATGACTGAATTTCTTCAGAATCTCTTCCACTTTTTTTTTTTTTTTTTAGTGGGAAATTGGACATTGCTCAATTAGATTTTGTTGGTCTCCTTTGCAAATAGCACTCCGAATAATTTGTTAATCCATCCTTGAGTGACTCTCTCCGGCTTTGGGGATCAGACAGAAGGGTCAGCCCCAAAGCACCCAGCTGGGGGAGCCCCGGAGGTGTATCGGGTGCTTCCCTCCCCGGTCCTGCCGCCCTGCTGGAGGGGGAGGCTGCCGGCGAGAGGGCAGCAGGGACGCGGAGACACCGACCCCGCTTCCCGCCCTGAGGGCTGCTGACAGGAGCTCCGCCATTTTGAGCTGCGGGCACCCCCAGCCAGCCGCCACCCCACGGCCCCCTCCCGCCGCCCGCACGCCCCAGCGTCCCCGTCCTTCTTCGGCCCGGCTCGGCTCTGTTCAGCCGGTCTCAGCCCTGCCCGGTGCTGCCCACCGGCCCCATTGGCTCGGCTCTATGGAGCCGCCTCCGGTTGCATCAGCTTCGGTGCCGGGAGGCGCCTGCGCGGGGTCCTTCCCTTCTCTTCCCGCTCCTCCCTCTCTCTCTCGGTGCCGGCTTGGCTCGGCGGGTGGCAATGGCGGGGGCTGATGGCCAGGTGGGCCCCGCAGCGTGCTGGGGGCGAGGGGGGCACCGGGGTCCGCCTGCCCCGGCTTCCCCCGGCTCCCCCTCACTGCTCCCGGGGACTGCGCTGAGGCGGGCAGTCCCCGCGGCAGGTCTGGGGAGGGGCGGCCGCTCCGGAGGGAGGACGGGTGCTGGCGGGGAAGCCGGGGCTGTCCCCAAGAAATTTTTCCATCAAGTGGACCCGGTGTTGTCCCCCCAGCTCCGGGGAAAGGCGGTGGGGTTGGCACGATGTTCAATAAAAGAGGCCGGCGGAGTGGGTGCCCCTCGGTGCGTGGGGTTGGGGCGGCTCGCAGCGGCTGCTGGCATGTGAGGAAACGGTTTTTGCCTTCCCTAGGTGAATGCTGGGGGTGAAAAAAAGGCAGACTGCGGGAAGAAGAAAACGAAGGAAGGGGCCGGCGATGAAGGGCGCACGGAGGTGAGCAGCCCTGGGGTCGTGGGGTGTTGAGAGACGCAGTCCCTTGGTTTTGTGTGCTGCTGGCCTTGCTGCGGTGCATCCCTGTGACTTATTTTATCCATCCTTTCAGTGAGGCCTTTCCCCACTATTTCGTACTAAAGCAAAGTTTGCCTTGAAGTTGCTTTGTTGCCTTTGACAGCAAGTTATATCAGTGTAATGGGGGAGCAGCTGAGATTTCCACAGTTGCTGCTTCCTGATGCTGTTCGCTGTGCCCCCCCACTTGCACCAGGAGGTGGGCAGCAGATCTCAGCAGCGATTGAAGCCTTCAAAAGATGTGCTCTCTTCCGTGTTTTGGGTTGGTATGAGTAAATGCATCCCTCTGACTGTGAACGATGAGGGCCAGCTGCTAGCCAGCACTAAGCTGAGCTGGCCTTGTAGCTGTATGACCTGGGGTATGTGCAAGCTGACAGCCTGACATCTTTTATGTGACACGTAGACCAGAGTCACTTCCTCTCCAGGTGGCTCGGACTAGAGGTGTTCCACGAGTTTTCTCACATAATAATAAAAATCTGCTTTTATGGTGAACTTTTACATTCTTTTCAGATTTATTTTTGTCCTTGTGTAGTTTATTAAACCAGTGTTTAATAAATCAATTTAAACACTGGTTTAATAAACTATGTAGTGGCTTGTTAACATATCTATAGTTAATTAAACAGTTGTACAGCGGTGCATTTCAAAGTGCTAATTATTAAGCTGAAGTCTTATATAGTTATTAGTTACTGATAATGATTGCTTGTTAGATATAGCACACATATAACTATAGATATAGTCACATAGCTCCTTGTGAAAAGTACATCCATTCTGTTTATATTCTTGACATAATGTGATATTAGAGTACTCTAATAATCTATTGCATTTTTCTTTCTCTTTATTCTTGATATGTAGCTAAATCCCTGGCCTGCATTTATCAATGAGCGTTTAGAGATGTACAATAAACTTAAAGCTGAACATGATGCACTCCTTGCAGAAAGAGCTGCTAATGACAGTAAACCCATTAAAGTTACATTACCTGATGGCAAGCAGGTTGATGCTGAGTCCTGGAAGACAACTCCTTATCAAATTGCTTGTGGAATTAGGTATGATTCTATTCTGTGGTACACTTACTAATTTTTATACAGATCTACATCTGCAAGTCATGCCTGTGATCATTAATGTTAGCACATGCAGAATTAGTTTGCATGGGTCTGGGGAAGGAAGATGATTTGGGTGATGTTTCACTTGATTTTTAGAGTGCAGTAACATTATGAGAGTGTTTTGCTTAACTGCAATTTTACTTGCATGGGAAATACCTGGCAAAAAGAGCATGGCACAGCTTTGGAGGACTCAAGTGTGCTTTGGGAAGGATTTGAACAATGCATACTGACCACCCTAACAGTCAAAACTATGAAAGCTGGGTGATTCCTAGAGGTGCAATACCTTTTTTTTGATTATTTTTTCGTGTCATGTTATTGGAACCCTCTCTGCTTTTGTGATTTTGGGCTCGAGGAATTTTTTTTGCCTACTTAAGATAAAACTGTGAAGTCACTACGTTAGAAATGGTATCTGAAAATTTTTAAAAGAGATGTTCTGTTTTTTATTGCAGTAGGATTTTGAAGTCAGGTTAGGACTTTGCCTCTAACTTAAATACGTTGATGAGTGCATGAATGTCTAGTATACAATGCAGAATTCCTCCTACATCTCTGAAGAGATGTGAATAGGATTTTCATAAATGTTCAGGACTGGCTAAACTGCTCTTCCATTTGGAATTTGTTTACAGCATTGTACCCACTCTGAGCACTCATGAAAATCTTATTCAACATGGAGGGCAAACCTGGCTTGTTTCTACCTTCTGATTTGAAATAATTACATACCATGTATTTATTCTCTAGTCAAGGCTTAGCTGACAACACTGTTATTGCTAAAGTGAACAAGACGGTTTGGGATCTAGACCGTCCTTTGGAGGAGGACTGTACCCTGGAGCTGCTCAAGTTTGAAGATGAAGAGGCTCAAGCAGTGAGTATCGTCTAATTAAAATTGTTTGCTTTTAGATTTTCACTAAACCCAGCCTCCAGTAGTTGTTAGCATCTTTACTGTGCTCAAAAGAGGAGGAGGAGGAGAGAAAAGGTTTGCTGTGTAGATACATACACAGCTGATACTGCAGATACTGTACATTCTGCTTTGTATTAGTTGACAATTCTGCTCGCCATTGCTGTAGTTTATGCCAAGTCTGTTATATTTTCAACCTTCATGTTAACGTAAAGTAGGTCCTTTGAGCTGACCTCTTTAGCTTAACAGCAAAAGCAATGCTGAGTACAGAAGTACTGTCTACAGACATAAAAGAGCTGAGTAAGCTGCTCTTATTCGTTTTACATACAGAAGTACATACTTTATTTTGGCTCTTCATTCAGCTAAATGTAGATAGCCATTATCTAGCCAAATTTTTTAATTCTGTCTTTAGAAAAAGTTATTTGGTACAAGAAGCTGCAAACTTGTCACAGATGTCTTGCATTCAAACTTAGGGTTTTCATCCTGACTAAATGATGGCTTTTGTGATATTTATGTCTTCTGATCCGTGCAAATAAAAGCAGACTGAAGCCTTGCAGATTTTGTTTCACTTCGTCAGAACGTCAAGTGCACTACAAGATGTAGCACAGTTTTTAACTTTATGAACTGTTCTGTATCAGTGCAGGACTTGCCATGCATAAAGTCTTTGCAGGACCACAGCCTTATGTTGAAAGTGCACCTTGTCAGCTTTATGCTGTATGTCAGCAGAGCTGATCAATTGAAGTTAACAGTAAAGAAGAAAAGTTGTTGGGTTAGTTTCCTGACTTCTGGGCAAAATTTAATCATTTCAACGGTTGCTGAAACTAAGAATTATTTGCTACCAGGCAGAAAACAATATTCCAGTGTTACTTTTTGGAAGTGTTGATGCTTAGGATGGGAGTGTTTTGGGGCTTTTCTGATGACTGCTGTAATGTGGGATCTGCATCAAGTACCCCTAAAAGCAAGTGTTCAAAAAAAGTTTTTAATTAAACCACTCAGAAATGCATTGTGCATATTCATACTTGACCCCTCTTTTTCACTTCCAATAGGTATACTGGCACTCAAGTGCTCACATAATGGGTGAAGCTATGGAGCGAATCTACGGTGGATGTTTGTGCTATGGTCCACCAATAGAAAATGGATTTTATTACGACATGTTCCTTGAGGAAGGGTAGGTTTTATATTCTTTTTCTTTTTCAGGAGTAGGGATATGGCAGTCAGAGCAAGGTTTCTGTTATTTTCTTATTCCCGGAACAAAGTCATCTGCACTGCTGAAGATGAGTTTGTTCTTTGCAGTGTGTCCCAGCCACAAACCAGTACAATGCAACCAGGTCAGAAATTGCAAGTGAAAGTGAGAATGATTCGTTCTTCTGCGTGTGTTTATTTTAGGGGTGTATCAAGTAATGATTTCTCTGCTTTGGAAACGTTATGCAAAAAGATCATGAAGGAAAAACAAGCCTTTGAAAGACTGGAAGTTAAGAAGGAAACACTACTTGAAATGTTCAAGGTAGGCTGTTTTATAATATTGTTACTATCATCACACAGTTAGCCAAGTGTTCTATTAGTGGTAGAAGGTCTGTCAGATTAATTTTTAGAGATGTTGTGTTCCTACAGACTCATATGTGACATTTAACCAAAAAAAATGAGCAAATGCATCATTTAAGTTTTCGGGAACACGCATTAGGTTTTTCTGCAACTGTAAGAATTGTAGGTCTTCTGCTGGGTGACCTTGGTGATATTTTTGAATCCACATTCCTCGTTTATTTCACATGGATGTAAATTTGCAGTTATATTCAGATCATGTGCTGTTATGTGCCTGTTTTATATTGGCTGTAGTAAAATGCCATGGTGATGCTACAGCTGCATTTGTGATGCTCTCAGTAAGCTTCATACAACATTTTTATTTTTTTTTTAAGAATAAAGATTTCTGGGAAGCTCCAAGCAACAATAAAAGCTGATCTTTCTCTTTTGTACCTAGCTGTAAATAATTCTCTGGCATTCAGAGATACTCAGTTTTCACTACTAAAACATCAGGAGACTCATAGTATTATTCAGGTTGGAAAAGGCCTCAGCAGGTCTTCAGTTCAATCTCATGCACAGGGCAGTGTCGACCAGGTTTCCTGGGGCTTTGTCCATTTGGGTTCCAAATGGACTTGGAGGTTTAAAACTTGTAAGTATGGAGACTGAACAAGCTGCTCTCTGGGCAGCCTGCTACTCTTCTTGACTGGAGCACCAATACTATACAGCTATCTTGCATAATCCTCTTGTGATGTAGTATAGCATCAGGTTTGCAAATAGTTTAAACTGCTTGTCAGCCTTACTGCTTAACAAGGAGTTAACAAATATGTATGGTGTTTGTTTTTTTTTCTTAGTATAACAAATTTAAGTGTCGCATCCTGAATGAGAAGGTCAATACTCCAACTACAACAGTATACAGGTGATTATACATGCATAATAATATTACTGGATAAAACTTGCTAGGAGGAAATATACTAAATGAATGTTTTCCTGTTCTTAGGTGTGGCCCCTTGATAGATCTATGCAGAGGGCCTCATGTCAGACATACTGGCAAGATAAAGACCATAAAAATTCATAAGGTAAGGGCCGAAACTACCTTAGAAAAATGTGTTCGTTTGAAAGCATGTTACTGTGTTTGGGCAATATGACAGCACATTACCCAAGAATGTAATGCAAAGTGGATAGCCTGGCCACAAATTCAATTTAACCAATTAGTGAAGGGTTGTGTGCTACAAGAATGATGTTCATGTGGTGCGAAGACCAACTAGGTGGCCAGGGCGTGCACTTCTAGCACAGATCAGAAAATGAGTCTGGCTTAATTCTTGGTTAAACTGTATCAGCTAGAGTTTTTAGTTTTTGCTCAGCTGATGGTTACAGCCAAGGGTGAAAAGTTCATTTGGAATAGATGGCTACAGAGAGAGACAGTGGGCTATAAAAGAAAAAAAGACCTAAGTAGAGCTCAAAAACATTTTTACATATTCTATTTGTCTCTTCTTTGTGTGCTTTTCTCATCAGTGCTATGTATTTATGATTAAAACTCTCCTTGTGCCATAGTTACTCTACGTTATGTATAGAGGTTTGTTAATGATTGCATGCCTTTTCACAACAGGCGGTAGTAGTAAAATGTGGAGGCTACTCCTTTTATTCATCATTTCATTTATTTTTTTGCATGCAGAATTCCTCTACCTATTGGGAAGGCAAGGCTGATATGGAATCACTCCAGCGCATTTATGGAATTTCATTCCCAGATGCAAAAATGCTGAAGGAGTGGGAGAAGTTCCAGGAGGAGGCTAAAAGCAGAGATCACAGAAAAATTGGGCGGGTGAGACAGTCTGTCTGGTAATGTATTTCACAAACACACTGTATACATGACCTCATAACTAGAAGCATCTCAAAGACAGCACTTGACTGCCACAACCAAGATGTGACATGTCAGTATTTTCAGTCAAGTTTCAAAGCCAGCTGCTTTTCCGTTGAAGAGCATCAAAAGTCCTAAAGTAAGCAACTTATCTTTAGAGATTTCTCTCTTTAAACATAATATCCTTCGTCCACAGATTAAACAGTACATTACCTGAATGCTTTGGCATGCAAAACATGCCACTTCAGTCTGTAGGCAATGCTCATTCCTACCTGGGTTGCTACAGCTTGTTCTCAATATGAAGATTTTTTATTTATTTATTTTTTTAACTTTGGTGATGCACAGTCAGTAGCAATTAATTTGTGAATATTCAGTGAAAAAAATGGCTGTACAACTACTAATTTTTTTTCCAAATATTATTTTTCTGCAGGACCAAGAACTGTTTTTCTTTCATGAACTCAGCCCTGGTAGTTGTTTTTTCCTGCCAAAAGGAGCTTACATATATAACACATTAATTGAATTCATCCGGGTAAGTAATGTCTTTTGGAAATCTTTAGAAGAAATTGCTTTAGAAAAATGTGTGACAGTATACAACAGTGTAATAGGATAAATTGAGTTGAATTGAAGGGCTGTTCAATATCCTAGTTCTGTAAGCCATGGTACTAAAGAAACCTGTTTAGAGTTGGTCTTTTAACAATCTCTGCTGAGTTATGTTTTTATTAAAACTTTATTAACCTGCAGTTAAAGCAGTGATAATGATAATCTGTAGTATGGATTCTTTGACAACTAAAAGTACAGCTAAACTCACAGTACAGTCGTTCCACAAATCCATGTTGGTTTGATTTGATAAATGTATCTAACTTGACCTTGTAGAGTTATTTATTATAAAAATGAAAAAAAAAATCCTGATCTACCTGTTGCAATACATAAAAATCTGTGTCTTGTTACTTTATGTTTGCGCTGAGATGTACTACCAAGTGTCATTGATTAATGAGAGACTGCTGCTTTGCTTGCTGGGAGGGAACTTGTTCTTCTTGCTCAGAGTTGTTTGGGGGAAGGGTGGTGCTGGTGGAAGGAAGGTATCCTGCAATCTCCATCTTGTTTTTCTTTATTTATTTTCTTGAGTCACGGACTTCAATAAGGCAGCACTTCCATGTTTTTATGGCTGCAGATCAAGGGCTGCATACCATTACTTTTGTTTGCTTATTAATTATTTTATGTACTGGGTCTGTTTTAGAGTGAGTATCGAAAACGTGGATTCCAGGAGGTTGTCACTCCAAATATTTTCAACAGCAAACTATGGACGACTTCAGGGCACTGGCAGCATTACAGCGACAACATGTTTTCCTTTGAAGTAGAGAAAGAAATCTTTGCTCTGAAGCCTATGAACTGTCCAGGACACTGGTAAATACACATAGCAGCAAATACAATTTATCAAAGATTGATTAAAAAAAAAAAAACACAACACAGTTTTCCTTTTCTGCTTAATTGTACAGATAGCCATCTTAAGGCACTCATATTTGACGTTTTCAGGAGCGTTGTAGTTATGAGTCTTGGTGCCTATGAGCTCTCTCTATTGACACCCTGAGAAATGTCATTTTTCCATTATTACAGTGGTTGTGTTTTAGAACTGAAGCTTACCTTGGTGCTAAGAACTCTGGATAGCTAAACCAGCTACCAGAGCATTGTCAATTTTGCTGCAATTTAGTCATTCAGGTTTTAATGCTCAGTTCAGGAGCTGTTACCTTCTTTGTGTGAAGTGGGGGAAGCATATCAGCTATAACAGAGTACCTGGGTTTTGTGTTTTTGTTTTTTTTCACTGAAAAAAATAGTTGTAAATGACTGTGTTCAGGTTACATCACTGACCTCATGGGCATTTAGTAATGCCTGTTATTCAAGTAATAAACTTTTTCCTTCAGCCTTATGTTTGATCATCGTCCAAGATCATGGCGTGAGCTGCCATTACGGTTGGCAGATTTTGGTGTTCTGCATCGCAATGAACTGTCAGGAGCTCTCACAGGACTCACTCGAGTACGTCGGTTCCAGCAGGACGATGCTCACATATTCTGTGCTATGGAGCAGGTATGGGTTGCTGTTAAATGAAATTGGGTAATAAAATCAGAATAGTTGAATTTTCTATAGTTGAGACTTTATTTCCGTTCTTATGAAGATTGAAGAGGAGATAAAGAGCTGTCTGCAGTTCTTGCGTTCTGTGTATGATGTCTTTGGATTTTCCTTTAAACTGAATCTCTCCACTCGTCCTGAAAAGTACCTGGGAGATATCAAAGTGTGGAATGAAGCTGAAAAGGTAAATAATTTTATTAATTTTCGATATGAAAACGAGGTTGCAGCTGGAAGTCCTGTAAGGACATACTGCCTTCTGGGAGGTAACAGTTGCAGCCTGTTACCTGAGAAATGTAACTTAATAACACCCTTCAATTCCATCTGAGTACTAGCAGTAGCTTTCTTATTCACTACATGCCTATCATTATTTTCCATGCAAAAGTGATCTCCATGTCACAATCAAATTATGTCTCCTTTTTTTTCAATTGATTGAAAATTTGAAGGGGGGGGAGGGGAGAGGGAAGATGAAGAGAACCAATTCTGGCAGCCCCGGTATATATAATAAGACTGAACAGTCTTCCAAAAAACTGGCTGTTTTCACGATTAAAGTGTTAGCCCTTGCAGATTCAGAGGTTAGCAGAAGACAGGGCAAGAACAGACACTATATGTACAAGGGATGGATTCTCTCTCAAGATTTACAAACTTTGAATCTATCATAAAAAGTTCTTGCATCTTAGCTAATGCTGCATGTTTGACCTCTACCAAAATATATACATCAGCTTTGTTTAAGTTTGGAGTAAATTATTTAAACTTATTTATTTTAGCTGGGACTCTTCCAAAACTCACCTTTTTTCAGAAAAGTAATGAGGTGGATAGGAATGTGTTGCAATAGTTATGGGGAAATACTTTAAGTCTGGTAGTGTTAGATGTCTGTAGCAGCAGGCTGACCTGATGCTGTAACATGGAAACAAATGAGAAACACTTAAGTGTATATGTCCTTTAACTCTAGCAACTGGAAAACAGCCTGAATGACTTTGGTGAGAAGTGGGAGTTGAACCCTGGCGATGGAGCTTTCTATGGACCTAAGGTTAGTATGTTGCAATGGACTTCTAGCTGGATGAAGCTTTTAATTCTGTTTGGATGAGTGTCCTGGTTGATGCTGAAACCAGGACAATGAGGTAGACAAAAGCTTATACAATTCCTTGCTTTCCATTCGTGCCACTGCAATCTTAGTGGTGGGGGTAGCATGCAAATACTGTTCTTCTCAGTACGTCAGAGGAGCAGGAAAACATGGAAGTCTTTGTCTTCATAAAATCATTCTAACAGCAGATATCTCCAGAAAGACGAGTGTTAGGCATCTATTTGTGCAGAGTGTTTGCCAGGCAACTTCATAAATACCTGACCAAGAAAAAGGAATTCTGCTTTCAGTTAATTATATAAATACAGATGGACACAGTGCTGTTAACACATTTTTTTTTATATCTTATTATGAGAAAGGGGAAGAAAATACTATGGTGATGCTCTTGGGTTTTGTTCATGATCTTCTTGGTAAAGACAGCTTTTATTTTCTACTTATTCTGTACATTCCCTTCCAATGTAATGCAGTAGCTAAATTTTTCAGTGTCAGTATGTCTTTTTAAAGCATTGGTGCTATTTAGTTTTGGCTGGAGGATACAGAACAAAACTGATTCTTAAAGTGAGAAATTGGTACAAACTGAGATTGTTGGCTTTACAAGTGCAAGGCTTGGATCATAGAATCATAGAATGGCTCGGGTTGGATGGGGCCTTAAATCTAGTTCCCTAGTTCTAATCCCTGCCATGGGCAGGGACACCTCCCACCAGATCAGGTTGTCCAAAGCCCCATCCAGCCTGGCCTTGAACAACTCCAGGGATGGGGCATCCACAGCTTCTCTGGGCAGCCTGTGCCAGGGCCTCACCACCCTTACAGTGAAGAATTTCCTCCTCACATCTTACCTATACCTACCCTCTTTTAGTTTAAAGCCGTTCCCCCTTGATCTATCATTATCCATCTGAGTAAAGAATCTCTCTTCATCCTTCTTATAAGACCCCTTTAAGTACTGAAATGTCTCAGTGAGGTCTTCCTGGAGCCTTCTCTTCTCTCTCTCAGCCTGTCTTCACTGGAGAATTGCTCCAGCCCTCTGAGCATCTTTGTGGCCCTCCCCTGGACCCGCTCTAACAGCCCCACATCCTTCTTGTGCTGGGGGCCCCAGCCCTGGACGCAGCACTGCAGGTGGGGCCTCACAAGGGCAGAGCAGAGGGGCACCATCCCCTCCCTCCACCTGCTGCCCACCCCTCTGTTGGTGCAGCCCAGGACGCAGTTGGCCTTCTGGGCTGCAGGCACACACTGCTGGCTCATGCTGAGCCTTTCATCCACCAGAACCCCCGAGTCCTTCTCTGCAGGGCTGCTCTCAGTGGGTTCTTCTCCCAGTCTGTGCTCGTGTCTGGAATTGCCCTGACCCAGGTGCAGCACCCTGCACTTGGACTTGTTGAGTAGGAAGGGAAAGTTTTTGTTGTTGTTTGTTTTTGTGTTTGTTTTGTTTTATATAGTTATTTAATATTTTATGGTGCTGTTTGGCTAGAATTGTCTGTTTTCCCAGCTACATAAACTCTTGACTTACTTGACAGAGGGAAAGTATTCTGTGATTTTTATTTTTTTTACGTAGCTTTAATACTCGTTTAATTAATCAAACCCAGTTTACACACAAACTATTTGCTGCTTAAGCAGAGCTGAGTAGCTTAGTGGGAGATGTAAACAGGAGGTGGCAGTGTTGGATTAGTATAACCAAAGCAATTGCTGCATTACAAGTAATCCTTTTGGTGATCAGTGAATCCTAATGCAATAATCTTGTAGAAAGCAAGCAAAAAGGAAATCCTAACCCTGTCTTCATATTTACAAAAAAAAAAAAAGAGAAAAACAATAATAACCTTAACATTGTTTATTAAACAGATTTCTGGAAAAAAAAATCTTTCATTTGTTGGCATGGTTTTGTAGCTGTAGCTGCACTGAGTTTTGCTAGTGAGTTTTGTTATTAATAAAGACCCTTGCACTGGTTTTGCATCTCTTTAAGAGCTTCCTCCTCAGGAAGCTCTTTGCTTTGCTCTGCTTCCTGTTTGCACAGATTAAGTAGAACTTTCCAGAAATTTTGATATATTTGAGCATAAGGACACAGAACCTTACAAAGTTGCTTGTAAATATTTCCCCAATAGACGTAACTTTTATTTAGCTTTATAATCAGTCTAGTAAACTAGTTCTGTTTTTTTTTCTCTGTATGCTAATTGAATCAATTTCACTTTATAGGTTGTAGGTGGAATGTGTTGTAACAGCTAATCATAACTTGAAATGCAAACAAGATTTAGTAACTTCCTCAGTTCATTTGAAAGGAGGCAAATATCCACAAGGACACTTTGTGAGCCCTACATTTGCTCCTAATACACTAGCTAAAGTAAAGTGAGCAAATATGTAGCTTTTTGCAATGATTTTAATGGAAACTGGTTAAAGTTGCATTGTTAAGTGAAGCTCTATATCCAGGGAACCTTTAAACCAACTTGGAATATTTTTTTTCCTACTCTCTAAGTGGATGATTTGGAATTAAAGATGATTGGTAATGACTTATTTGGATAGAAACTCTTTGGTGAGTAGCTGAACTATGATAAACTGGCTTCTGAATGCAAAATTTTTGATCAGTTATTTAGCTAAATGACTTTTGAAAGGCACTTATTGCTTCTGTGAGTAAAACAGTGATCTGTTCATTTGGTACATAAGTTAAAATAAGGTAAACAGCCCCAACATATAGCCAGACCAGTAAAATGATGAAAAAGAGGGCAACTCACTAAATAAGTAAGGTTCAAATACTATAAATTAACTGTTTTCTAGCTGTCTACTTGTCTAACTTCTATCATTAGTGTATCCAGGATTAAAGTATAAGGTGCAATAGATAGAACAGTCTTTACTGTAGATGTTCACATGCAGACCAAGTGTCACTAAGATCCCTGTTGGTAAGTGGACTACCTAACAACAGGGTGTGTATCCTGTGTCCAGGATTTTTGGTGATTATTGCTGAGTTCTGAGCCAACACCCACAACTGCACACCCTCCCTTGACGTGCTGCTGAATTTACTCAGTTAAAAGACTCATGAAAGTCCCATGAAAAACAAAGCAAACTCACAGAAAATATTGAGGTATTCAATATAGTCCACCGTGAAGTAATGTCTCTCCACCTGCTTACCTTGTTTTTAGTTCTAATGCTGTTTGCATCAGAACCTGCAAATCATTTTAAAACATAGGCTGAAGTGAAAGTATGTTGTCAAAAAACATACATAGTTCCTCTACTATATGAGTAAAAGCTTCTGTCTTAAAACAGAGAGTTTGCTTTCAGAGTGACATGCTTGTATCATAAACTCTTACAAAGTTTCAATCTTTTGTTTCCTAAGATTGACATTCAGATTAAAGATGCCATCGGCCGCTACCACCAATGTGCTACAATCCAGCTAGACTTCCAGCTGCCAGTCAGATTTAACCTTACCTTTGTCAGGTAAGCGCAGAGGCTGGGGATCTTAACTGCTGTATAATTTAATTTTTCCAACACTTATATGTGTAACTAACTTTATTCACAGCCACGATGGTAATGACAAGACAAGACCAGTTATCATTCACCGGGCTATCCTGGGATCTGTGGAGAGAATGATCGCCATTCTAACTGAAAACTATGGAGGCAAATGGTAACAGTGGAAAGTAGATTTTGACCAAACACTTTTAAATGGAGGATAAATTAGCATACAAGAGTCAAGAGGGTTCATTTTATTTCCCTGCTACAGAGGCATGCTATAGGTATACACAAGACACTTCCTTCTGAACCCCTTTCTTCAGGTATTAAATAATTCTACATTTTGTAGCCTCCACGTGATACCACTCTTGCATGTGCAGCATACAGCTCATCTGTCTGAGGTGTGTATCTCTCACCTTGCTCTTCCAGCTGTGCCGCACAGCAGAGAGTCATGGTAATCTCCTGTATCTGCTGCGGTATAGAATCACAGAATCATAGAATGGCCTGGGTTGAAAAGGACTTCAAAGATCATCTAGTTTCACCCCCCTGCTCTGGGCAGGGTTGCTAACCACTACAGCAGGCTGCCCAGAGCCACATCCAGCCTGGCCTTGAATGCCTCCAGGGATGGGGCATCCACAACCTCCCTGGGCAACCTGTTCCAGTGCCTCACCACGCTCTGAGTGAAAAACTTTCTCCTAATTTCTAACCTAAATCTCCCCTGTCTTAGTTTAAAACCATTCCCCCTTGTCCTATTACTACCAACACATGTAAACAGGCGTTCCCCCTCCTGTTTATACGCTCCCTTCAAGTACTGGAAGGCCACAATGAGGTCTCCCTGGAGCCTTCTCTTCTCCAAGCTAAACGAGCCCAGTTCCTTCAACCTTTCTTCACAGGAGAGGTGCTCCAGCCCTCTGATCATCTTAGTGGCCCTTCTCTGGACCCGTTCCAAGAGCTCACATCCTTCTTGTGCTGGGGGCCCCAGGCCTGCATTCAGTATTCCAGGTGGGGTCTCACAAGAGCAGAGTAGAGGGGGACAATCATCTCCCTCTCCCTCCTGGCCGCCCCTTTTTTAATGCAGCCTGGAAACCTGATGTATAGAACATCAGGAACATGTATACAACCTGATAGGGATGACCCCTCTGACTATAACAAGGCTCAACAATTAAATATTTTCCCATGATTAGTTAGTAGCAAGATCAGCAAGTCATTTATGAGTTGCTGTCTGTTGTAAAACACAGCTTGAATCCTCAGATCAAAAAGTACTTTTGCCCACACTGCGATTCTTTTAGACGCTCAAGTTTTTTGGAAGGTAAGCTGTAACTGGAGCATAGGGCTGTCATCACATCTCAACGCAATCTAAGCTGCTGGCTTAATGAATCTCTCATGCAGATTTTAGTCTCATCTGTTAACAGCATTTTCCGTACTGAAAAATACTAAAAGCTATATAACTTTTTTTATTTGTTTATTGAAGGCCACTCTGGCTGTCCCCACAGCAGGTAATGGTGGTACCAGTAGGACCAACATGTGATGAATATGCTCAAAAGGTGAAGTATATTTTGGGGGGATTTTTTTTTTTCCCAGTTTCAGAAATGCTGTATTTAGTTGAGATACTCAGTCATTAATTATTAATAGTATTTTTCTGAGATAAATATTATAAGTCTTTGTGTATTACATTGTATCACTTGTATATATTACAATGATAATAAGCTGCTGAAGTTTTAGAAGGATTTTAAAGAGATACTAAAACAGATTTTGGGTGCCCAAACATCAAATACTTATCTTTGTGAGGTTTTTACTATTGGAAAGCTCAGATTTTCAGCTAGAGGGAAAAATTATCTTACACTTCAAGTTCCAGTCTACTGCAGCCATATCTATCCTGCAGAGCAGTAAGAAAGATAAAGATAGGTCTTATCTTTAGCATTCAGCAGATGCTTTTCTGTATTTCTTTCAAGCCCATGATACATAAATAAGTCTGCAAAATTAGGAACTAAAAAAAAAAAAAATCTTCTAATTGAAAGCCCCACCACAGTGCTACCATTTACAGTATCAAACCAGAGTAACTGTTCAGCCCGAAACATTAGGTATTGACATCACTGCTCACTGATTTAATGTGTGTGTACATGTACGATAGCTGGCCTCGTTTTGTTCTTTTAACTAGGCTCATTGCCAAGGCTCAAGCCAATGACAATGTCTTTGGTTTAGTGGAGGTCAGATAAGCTTGACTGGCTTAACTCTACAGGTCACAAATAGTTCATCATCACAATTTATCCCATTGTGACAGTTTAAATACTTTTTCCCTAGGTCAGACAGCAATTCCATGATGCTGGGTTAATGGCAGATATCGATGTAGATCCTGGGTGCACACTGAACAAGAAGATCAGAAATGCTCAGCTTGCACAGTATAACTTCATTCTGGGTAATGTATAGTGAATTTGTTACCTTATTCTGTCTGACTTTTTCAGACAGGTGCTCTGAGCAGGTGGTAGTGTTTAACTCACTTTGCTCCTTCAGACTCTCCATTGCAGATAGCCTCCCGTGTATACCTGATGGGCAGCCCTTGCATGTACAGCTGTTAGTGAAAGGAGGTCCCTGTTGTGTGGCCCAAGGCTTTGCTGCTGGTTTAGAAAAAGTTCTTTGCTGTTTTCTGATCAGCGGTGTGGACACGTTAAATCTACTGTCACTTGTCACTCAGATTGTTAATTGTGATTGTGATATATTCCTTCCCCTTCTTGTTCCCCCCAAGTAATTTATGCTTTCATTTCAATTGTAAAAGTAGTAACCTAAGTTCACTTCATTCAGCTGCGGTGCATTTCTGAGCTCTGAGGAGACTTGCAAGAAAAGGTGATGCAGGGACAATTAGAAACTGACCCTGAAGCACATGATTTGAAGCAGCACTAAAGTCATGTACTTAACTTGAGCTCTAGCATTGACCTTACATCTGTGGGCAAACCACAAAAGTTGAAGGAGTCTATCAGAGAGAAACTCTACTCTCACCGTAATTTACAGAATCATGAATAAAGTTCTTCTGTTATTTAAAACTTTAAGCATATGATACAGATAAGATGCAACCACATTTTACCTTGAAGACCACAAACAAATGGTCAGCCTACCAGGAAAAAAAATCTCACCTAACTTATGTTCAGAGGCTGTTTCCAAAAGTTGTCAGATACCTGCAGATGAGCAATCTCCCACTAAGTATAGAAATGCAATTTCTCATACCTACCTGCAAGTAGATTACATAAATTTTTATTAGTAATGAGATATACAGATACGGTCTTGGTATCTATCAATGCTTAATTTAAATAAATTGCTTTGGGCTTTGCCAGTAAGCTGTCTTGTTTCTGTAAAGCAAACAAATAGCTCTTGATTATTTACAGTCAAACTGTGTTTCTAACCTTTGCCCATAGAATACTCCTACATTTATTTTTCATTTCAACTATGTGGGTCTTCTTACTGGCTTATGCAGTTTACTCTTTTCTTTACTCATATTTTGCTAAATTGCTGTTTATCATATACTAAAACTAGGCTACTACAAGGCTATTAGCTCTCACAGATCTAAGTTAGGGGAGCTGGGAGGAGGGCGAACAAGGATTTCATGGTGTTGCGTTGTATGCTTTTTAGAATGCTTGTTTAACATGCCTGTGTTTTAAGGGAATTCATAGGCAGTATAGATTGTTAAAAGTTAAGTTCATTCCTTTGCATCTTGGTTGTTTCTAGTTGTTGGTGAGAAGGAGAAGGCCAGCGGAACAGTTAACATCCGTACCAGAGATAACAAGGTGCATGGTGAGCGTACAATTGCAGACACGGTGCAGAGACTGCTGGAACTGAAACATTCTCGATCCAAACAAGCTGAAGAGGAATTTTAACACCACCTGCTCTACCTGGCATAAAATGATTCTGGTGTTCCTAACTTGGTTAACCACAGATTGTTTGTACTGTATTGGATTGGCAGAGATCTTTAGTTAGACATGTCTCTTTTTGTAAAAATCAGTTTCTCACAGACCTTGAACTAAGATTTCCTGGCCTCTGATCAATGATAGATGGAAGCAAGATGACTTTGTGTGACTGCAAGAGAAAATGGAAATGTTAATTGGGGATATCTATAGCACTCTTAACTATCCTGTTAAAATAAAATACATTTTGGTAGCAACTGTTTTTCACTAAAGTTGAACAAGAAACTTCAGACTTAAGAAACCACATAGAAGCCCTGTGCTGCAGCAGCTTTGGAAGTATCTCCTTTAGCAAGATAAGTGATACCTTGCAGTCTAGTCTGCTGCTCTTACACCTATTAAATACATGACACTGAACAGTCACAGGGGCTGGGAAATGAACAGAAGTCTCCTAGTTCAGCATGTTTTGGTGCTTCTGGGAGGTCTCAGCTCTCACTGTGACAGTCCAGCAGTGGGGCCACGTAGCATTGAGCTACTTACCAAGGCTAAGCTCTACCCTTCTGCAAAGGTTGCACCTGAAATGTGCTTGTCCTCAGAGTAAGCTCCTTCTAGCTGCAGGAAGGGGTATGAGTGGAAGAGGTAGGGCCAAAGCAGCTAAGGAAGCCAGGATCCCTAGTTTTTTTTTGTTTGTTTGGTTGGATTTTTAGACATGCCATTTTTTTAACATGGAAGAGTCCCCTCTTGTTGAACACTATATACCAAGCCTCAAACCCAGGGCATCACATAGCAGCCCCTCCTGTCTCTCTCACACTTTTTTTTTCTTCCTCCTCCCCTTCTGGCTGGTGCCAAAATGCTAAATGCCTGTCACTGACAAAAAAAATACACCCATATTTTGTTGTTGGTTTTTTTTTTATTAATGGACCTGAACAGCTTCCAGCAGTGGTTGATGAGTGTTCTGAAAAGAAAATCTGCTCTAGATGGTAGCAAATACAGCCAAAGATATTGTTACACCCTTAGCACACAAATCTGAAACCAGGTTTGAACTATCTTACTATTTGAAAACCTCCAGCTCTCATCATTTCCTTTATTATCTGGGCAGAAGCATTTCATCCAGCTTTTTTCTCTTACCTTTTCCAGGTGTGATGGTACATTATATTAGCCTTTGAACCCATTGTGAATTCAGTCTCCCCAAACCACAAGCCCAGCTAATTTGAGCAAAATCTATTTCCAGCCCCTTCAGACTAGTAACATTCTGTCTAACTGCTATGAGTAAAAGGGAAAATTGACTTTCCACTGCTTTACTGCTTTCAGAATTATTTCAGTGACAGTGGAGTGAGTTTAAAATACCTCAGTCTGATTGTATTTTACATCTGCTTTACTCTGCTGTGAAGTGACTGTCACTTGTGCAAAAGAAAAGGGCATCAGATGTCAGCTGTCGCTGTGGCAGGAAAACTTCATCAAATGTAGCTGTTGAAGCAAAACCAGAGCAGAGACCAGTCCCCAGGGAAAATGAGCTACTAGCTCCATTTCTCTAGGAACCATGCTTTGAGCTGCCGTTCTAATACTCTGGTGTGGTTGCTGAGTTTCACGGAGAGCTCTGCCTTTTGTTTTATAGGGGTCCCTGTGCATGCTCGCATTAAGACGTGCACTGAGAAAAAACTGCTGCAAAGTGCTGGCCACTGCTGTGTGCATCAGCACTACTGCATATAACTCAGTAGATGGCAGTCTCGGACAACTTACCCTTTGACAGAAACATTTGTGTGGATCACGCTGATAGCTTCCATAGCTCATCTGTCAAAAAACTCTATGTAACAAATATATATGTATATAAAAAAATATATTACTAGAAACAAGACGTAACAGGACACTCCAATAAAGCATGTACACACCCCAAGCATGATGTGGACCGATCTGAGGTGTCCAAACATAAATTGTGATCAGTGCAGGACTCCACTCACATGGACTTGGTAGGACTAAGCTCCTCAAGTATCATGCTCATCCCCTAAGGCAGGAGGATGCTGTGCAAGCTTGGGGTAATAGCCCAATGGTTGGACCACTCACTTGTCAAGCAATAGAGAAGCCTTTGTACAGATCTTCCCAGGGACGGGAAGGCTGAAAGACACCCCTCCCGTTCTCCAGAGCATGCTCTGGCTTACTGCCAGTAGGCAAGAGAAACCAAAACGTTTGCTGCTTCGTTTTAAGCCTGCACATCCCCTGTGAGGTTTTCATGGGAATATGAATTGCCTCACGTTTAGCAGACTCCATCATGCCGTGGGCATTTTCCTCTGGAGTAGCTGATAAGGTACAGCTGAAACTCTGCTTTACTTCACAGCAATTTGGTTTTCTCATATCTTAAAGCAGATTCCAATGCAAATTGCTGAAGAAGTGACAGAGAATGACAGTGAAGGATGCTACCTAACCTGATAAATCATTCCAGTATATAAAAATAAAGTCTGGCAGGAACTTCTGTACTTAGATCACTGTGCCAGCTTTCAACGAGCCTCCTCAGTTGTGCAAACGCCTAAAAGAGTTTCCCCCAGCCCAGTCATCTGCAGACTGCCGTGAGCCAGGGTGAGTCCACTACGACTGTTCCCATCACATTTTGGGATCAAATTCCTACAGCAGCTGCTAATAGTACTGCCTCAGGCCACTGGGACAACCTGATGCAGTTTCAGTATTCAGATTCAGTAATGTAATTTCAACTCCTCTAAAAGCAGTGAAGAATCACCTTTAGGGAGAACCCAGCTCCAAGACAAATTTTAATCCCTGTAGGCACCTTTGCACAGTCAGCCCTGCCCTGACTACACGCTTTTCTACTGCATCTAAACCCAGTCCACTCCTGTTGCCCAAAAAAAAAAGCAAACAAAACAAGCCTTCTGTTAAAACAAACAAACATACAAACAAAAACAACTAAGGGGCTTCTTGAAAACTCATCTCAGGCCTTCAGCTTATGCCCTACATAATTTTGTGATTGCTTCAGCTTTCTCCACAGTTCCTTAATCGCACAGTAAATTTTGGCCTTCAAATCAGATAATGGTAAACTGATGCTATGACAATTAAGTATAGCCTCTAGCAGTACTTATAAAAACCACACAGCACATACTGCTTGGTTCTTAAAAGAGTATTTCTGAAACCACTCAGCCTATTTACACACTAGTGTTTTCCATCTGCCTGGACAGAAATATTCCTTTACAATTGTCTGGTTGCACTCGATGCCTTGTTAGTCACTGTAATAGAATATTCTCAGATAGAATGTGCTACATCTGGATTTTGTACTAAAGTTACTTTTTTTTTTTTTTTTCCAGTCCTCAGATAGGAATAGGAGAGCGCATGGAGTAATGCATGCGTTAACATCTTTGGAGAAATTACTACAAAGAAGCTTGTGCTCAGATAAATAAGAGCAGCCAAGGGCATTTTCTTTTGTTCTCGGACGTTAAAGGTAAATCATCCAGGCTACATAATTAGTTTCAGTAAATAACATACCTGTATCCCACTCCAAATGATAGTCTTCAACTGGATCACAGAGCTCTTCTGAAACCAGGAAAAATTTCCAAGATGCAGAGAAGGCAACTTTGGAAACTGAAAAGAAAAAGGGTTGAGCATCTGGGAAAAAAAAAAAAAGGTGTATTTATGGCAATTAAACATGACAGAGTCTACTGTATTAATTTGTGTGTTAAAAGATAAGGTAGTACAGAGCATTATAATCGTGGCAAAATAGCTGAATCCATACCACATCATGTCTCATATTTTGCCTCAGCCTTGTCTTTCCCAAAGTCTTTGGAACTGGCTCTCCCTGGGATCTCAGAAGCAGAAAGAGAAACGAGAGGGGGTGGCAGAAAGGGGAAGAGGTTAGGCAAGGAAGCTTTGAACAAAGACACACAGTGCTGTCCTTGCCTACATCCAGCTGAAAAGTACAATTAAGCTCCTTGGAGTTTCAAGCGTCCTCTCCTGTGATGGGTTTATCTCACTAGAAGAAAATACGTTCGTTCCATGCCAGTTTGGGGCTGACATTTAAAGCACCTTTTGCTATCCATCACAGGAAGCTGCAGGCCTACAGAACAGGCATTTACTGATTTATTACACTCCTGAAATATCATTCTTCATTTTGGGAATACTCTCAACTCACCCCTGTGCACAGAGCGCGTACGGCAACAGAACAAGTTAACTTAATATTCTGCAAGAGCTTAAATGCACAATGACATTAATCTAATCATGCTTAATATGTGATTTCTCAATTGCACACTTCAGGGACAAACTGTAACCTGTCTATAGTACATTAGCAATAGAAGGGAAATCTATCTGTATTTTTGTTTAATGGGATAAAGGCCCAGAATGATGCGATACGCATGTGTATCTGCAGGGATATCAGGCTGCACACTGGAACAGCTGTAAATCAACTGAGGAATGGGTTTCTTCAATATGAATATGACTGTGGAAAGAAAGCTTTTCTTGGTGCAGCCACTGAAATGTCAAAACAGTATTAATAACAAAGCATACATTTCCAAGAAGCCATTACCTGCTGAGAGCTAATAATCATGCAATCAATTCCATTCATAAATACTCTACAAGGCTATGGGAAATCAAATCACACGTGTTCTAAGTTCTGGCCTCCACATCAAGATAGATGGTGTCAGCAGAGGGATCAGGTGGAATCAAATACCTTTACATCATACTGACAGGACAAAGCGATCAAACAGAGACATTACTTAAGAGTAGGATTTCTTTCCTTAGGATTTTTAAGACACTCTAAATCTTTGAGCAGATCACCCCTGGACAGACTGCATGCACAAATATGACCAGTTAGAACTTTACTACCAAGCTTTCACTTTCTTACACTGAAAGGTGAATATTCCCAATCTCCTCAGTATCAGAAGGCTGAGCTGCTGTTATCTTTTACTGGGAGAGATTTTTGAAATTGTTCACCAGATGGAAATAAAAATAATTTCAGAATGTATTATTTTTAGTTTCCAATGACAAGCTTGTTTTATTTTTCAGTATAAGACTTTTCCACAGATTAAAACTTTCAAGATCTGTCTAGAAATGATCATAAAACAACACATTTCCATTTTGCCTTATGATACATAAACTTGCGTCATTCTGGATCTGCAGATAGGGAACTCAGAGTTAAGGAGGAACAAGGAGCACATTTTGAAAAGGATTTCCAAGCTGTTTTTTAGTGCTCAGATCCCTCAGACAGAGCTTGATAATTCTTTCAGATTCCATGTATGGACTATCAGGGGAACCCAGCGTTTAACTTGGCTGATCTGGAAGAGACAACTCACTGATCTGGAAAGCATACAGAATGAGCTGTTTAAAAGACTCAGTCCTTGCAACCGAATTCAAGAAAGATATCAGCACCTAGATAGGGACTCAGGTAGAAACTAGAGCCCAGAGCGAGTCCATAACTGATTCTGCAATCAGCTGCTGCCTGGCCCTGAAGCACCAGAACCACAGAGGCAATGACTTGTTTATCTAAAGCTCCGCACCTGCCATGCACTGAGTGTCTGTCCCAGAAGTGGGATCCCCCATTTGGTTTCCCTCCTCTGCATGGAGGGATTCAAATCCCAACATCTAAAGAGCCTCTTGTGAGATTGGAGTCTCTCCTGGATAGGAAAGGATACAAGAGAAGGGAAGAGAGCAAAGAGATGCAGAAAACAGAGCCTGACTGTGCAGCCTATTGGGGATTTCAATTACATTTCAATTTCATGGGAAGGAGCTACTGTCTCACCACCAGTAAACAATGTTAGGACTTTTCTTTACCTTTATAACAAATATTGAATTCCCAGCAATTAAATCCTGAATTTTCAAGATGTTCCACACAGACTTGGTGGAGCATGAGGTGCACCGATGTCGTGTATGATTCTGTGTTCTCAACAGAAGAATACTTTGCAGAGCAGTAATTTGTCTACAGGATAATCTGTATCTTCCAGTTAACAACCTCATCACAACAAGTATCACAGATTGTTGATAAGGTCATTTCAACCCCCCTCTATGCATGGAAGATATAGTACATGGAGATTATGGCAAGCTGTCACTCTTTCTCCAGCAGTGTCTCCAAATGAATGGAAGAGAGTAGCAGCTATAGCTAGTTACCTCAGTCTGCACATCATTAAAGATACACTGAATAATTCATTTTTCCTTCCATGTTAATGACGAAAAGCAAGTATTGCATTGCTTAGAAACATGACTTGCACAACCCACTAAAACTTGAGCTGGGTATCAGTACACATTTCGTATAGAACACCAGTCTTATCACAGGAAATGAAAAACCTGCTGAAGGTTGTAACACCAACACCTGCCATTCTCATCCCACCTTGATGTAACTGCAGGTGCCACTGCTGCCAAATTATGTAACACTACATTTTAATTCTGTTTTCCTGAACAATAAGCAGGAGGCAAACATGCGGTATTTAATTCATGGCTTAAGCTGGGACCATGAGGAGCAAAAAAGAAAAGGCTGAAGGAAAAGAGAGAGAGAATGTAGAGAAAAGGAGGAGACAGCAGGATGCAGAAAAGGAAACTGCAATTCAGCCTTCACCCAGATTCCCCGGCCAGTGGAGAACTGTGCCTCCTCCCAGACTGCCTCACCTACACCACCAAACAAAATACGCCAGGAAGTGCTGTCTGGCTCCCAGGCCAAAATTCACATTTCCCTCCCCCAGCCAAAAGTGCCACGTCCCAGCTGCCCACAGACAGCAGCGCCTTCCAGCTGATGCTGGGCCGTGCCTGGCTGCTACCTGAGTGGCAGGCTGACTCCAGGCAGTGCCAAAGGACATGCCAACCTTCAGGTTATGGACCAGTGCCCCAGCCAACACGATGAGCATGTTTTAGTTACAGCGCATCCAATACTAATCATCCTTGCACAGACAAATAGTTCTGGGTTTGCTATATTAGGGTTGGCTCAGAAAGCATGGGCATCTGCATGAGGGCTCAATGTGGGGGTATTTGCTGTCCCAGCTCTTCTAGCACAGCCACCATCTCAGACGACAAAGGAAATGACAATTCAAAGTTCAGCCACACGTGGCAATCCAAAACAGTGACAGTGAAATCTCTACCCTCCTGTCTGCCAAGGGGATCCTCTCTGCACCTCACCTCTCTCCCCGCTACGGCTGGCAGCCTGCTCATTCTCAGATTCAAACCCTTGGGAGAATACCTTCTGCTTATGAATACTAAATTACATCGGCTTTTAACAGGGTAACATGAGCTTAAATGGATTAACTGTGTCACAGCCAGAGACAAAACAAATGACAGCAGCAATAGAGCAATCTAGAGAGAATTTCTACAGATCTTAGTTCAGCGATCACTAACCTGTGCAAGCTGCGGTTGTATGCCAGTTGAAGGAACAAATGGTCAGCTCAAAATTGTAACAGAAATCTGGACTAGATCTTTTAACTTCCCATCCTCAGCTCTGTCCTTTCATCATAGGGTCGTTCTTCTTAAAAACTGTCCTACTGATGTGACCGTAAATCATATAATATGATTAATATAATAGTATTAATGCAGTGCCGAGGGACCTCAAACAAGATCAAAACCTCATTGTTCAAATCTGTACACAGGCAGCCTCTGCTCTGAGGAGCCGTCAATTTAATTAGAGGGGGCACCAGGAGTGCAGAGCACTGCAGTGCTCACCCGGTGTCACTCTGCAACCCACAGGCTGCAGGCTTGCAAACTAGTACTCTGCTCCCCACACTGCACTGCCTCTTTCGCTGGCTTTGCCATGCAGCAGCTTTCATTAGACTGAGTTTGTTCGAAGAAAGTGAGACCGAACATGTGTGTACACATGAACATAAGTGTGCAGCATCTGTCTGCAGCACTGTAAACAGGTGCAGCCCAAGGGATTGTTGTTTCTTGCACCGCTGATTTTTACCAGCTGCCAGCACTCGCTGGTGGTCTTTTGCATCAGCGTAGTCAGTGAACCATGCTACCTGCCACAGAAAGGGAACACAGACGCGGTCAAAACTTTTTCTCTCGAGAAGGATGGAGTTTTTCTGCTGTTCAAGTTGCAGCTGTAAAATGCCCTGCTTGAAAGTCACTGCAGGAAAGCTTATGAGACATTGATTCCCTGTTCGCAGTGGGACCAGCTTCACCTCAGATCTTTAATGCCTCTTCCCCCTAGCCTTGCAGTGTCAGACTGGCCTAGCAGCTGCACAAAAATTATGGATAGTCACAGCAGCACCACTTCATTTTTCATGGCCCAATTCAGCAACACACTGCAGAGGGGTGGTGTTACCTCTGCTAACACTGAAAGCAGGATCAAGCCTCTTCGGGATCAAGGGGCACTTGCTGAAAAGGTCATTGCCACCCAGCCCAACCTGTGTCAGCCCACTGTACAGCTCTGCATGACCTGCTCCTCCAGATTGCTTTGGCTCTGTCTCAGGGTCTGCAGGAGAGAGCAAGGGCAAGAGAAGTGCTGCTTCAAAAGCTACAAATGGAAAAAAAAAAAATCAATCAGTCCTTCTCTTTGGCCAAGCTTGGCTTATGGTATTTCAAGCCCATTATTGATTCAGTGCTCAAAACATCACCAGTGCCTTTAAACTGTTATTATCTGTAGAGGGTCCCCAGTTCCTCAGAAGACAACAGTCTTCATAAACTGCCACAGATGATGATGTCTGGAAGAAAAAAAAGAGTAAGAAAATCTTACCTGCTGTTTACTTTTGCCCCATAGCTCATCAGCATGGGGCTTCGGGTCTGGCACAACCCCCAGGCAGGCAGTTTTCATCATTTATCATGATCAAGCGTAATTCTAGAGGGAGATGAATGGATGCTGAGGCTTTGCAGTCCAGTTTGGGGTTATTGCTGCAGATAACCCTGTGCAGTGGTTAGATACCAACCTGGGTGTCTGGAGGGTCCTCTCTGAGCCCCTGCTGGTTTGAGCACTGCTGAGCCTTCTCCCCAGTCATTTATCAGCAACCCTTTTTCTCCTTTCTCTGTTCAGTTTTACAAAAACAACTTCAGAAGTTGTGTGAGCAACAAAAATGTTACTTCTAGCATTGGAGTGCACAGGAAGATCTACATTATACACTTGAAAAGGCAAAAGCCTGATAGCTAGCAATTTACCTCTTCCTTACACAGAGGCTGAGAAATCACTTCAAAAAGTTTTCAGTTATCATGGTGTAGGTGGAGGTTGTCCCTTCACAGCTGTTTATTATTGTTGGATTTCTGTACCATTACAAAAACTGCATTTACACTTGACAAGAATCATTGCTGCTCAAGAAATAGGAAGAGCTGGTGGGGGAGGGGTGCTGGACAGGAAGGGCAGCATCACAACCTCAGAAAGGATTACCTGATTTAACAGCAGCACACAAAAATTTCATAAAATCAATGAAGAACTGCCACCCAATAATTTTCATCCTCAGATAAAACTCAGTGCAAGACAAGCTGATTTTCTTTTCTCTGTCTGGGCTGCAAACGTTCGGCTCCCAGTTACACTTTCGTAAATCCAGAGCATGAAGACTGAGGACAATTTCCTCAAGAAATACAAGACATTATTTGTTTCAGTTACCAACACTATAATGGGCTGATTTTGCTAATTACGTTTCTAGTCCATACTGGGTTTTGATAGCCCTTCTGCTTTGGGTTGCAAACTTAAGTATTGTCAGTAGAGATATTTTCATGATCATATCTAAAACTGCCCCAGGAAAGTCTTTTGAACTAACCTACCTGAATACCAGCAGGTGGGTACCTGCTGTCTATCTCAAGTTTATCAGCTTTAGAAGGGCTTTTGACACTGTCTCCTGTAACTTCCTCATTGACAAGTTGGTGGAGGATGGACTAGGTAGGTGGAGGTAAGGTGGGCTGAACTCACAGGTTTAACAGGTTGTGATCAGCAGCATGCAGTCCAACTGGAAGGCAGTGACTAGTGGTGTACCACGACGTTGAAACCGGTGCCAGTACTGTTTCACATCTTCATTAATAACCTAGACAATTGGACAGAGTGGTGCACCCCCAGCAGATTTGTACTGGGAGGAGTAGCTCAACAGCATTTTCTTTCTTCACTATGAGAATGGTTGAACACTGGAGGAAGTTGCCTAAAGAGGTTGTGGAGTCTCCATCCAATGAAGGAAATATATATCAAAAACAAACAAACAAACAAAAAAAACACCACACACAACAACCAGACATAACTCTGGTCAACCTGAGCAGGGAGACTTTATTAGACAATCTCCAGAGGTCTCTTCCAGCCTCATCCATTCTGTGATTCTGTGAATTCGCAGAAGGTGATCAGGTAGAGATCACACACAGCTTCAGATGTAATAGAAACACAACAAGAATTAGAAGATGGCTAGAAGAGTTCAGCTGGAGACTGAAAAGGACACATACACAGACGTCTGTGGGAGTAAAAAGAACCCTGCATTGTTATCAGAGCAGTTTTCAAATTAGTAATTTACAGTCACGCAAATCTCATCCAAGAGGTGAGGGCTTAGCTGGACACCTGAAGCTTCAAAGTTATCACAAGCTTTGCAAAATATTTTTGTGAACGTGGACTGAATTTCCATAAATAAATACATAAAGCAATTATGTTTTGGTCATTGGCTTCAAAAACAGGAGAAGGGCAAAGTTATATAAATGAAAACCCTCATGAATTGCTGCTCAGTTTTATTCAGCCCTGTTTTTAAAGTTGCAAGACTTGGTATTTGGGTAGAAATCATGTTGAACCCGTCATTTTAGGGCTCACTTCAGTTCTCATACTGCATTTTCATATGAATCATGATTTAAAGTCGCATATGTTAGTAAATAACATGCAGTACCATATAACAGATAGAATATAAAGGTTATTTAACAATGAACTATGATAACTAATTATACCTCAGCAGGTGCCATGCAGTATTCCTCAAACCTTTATGGGGGGAAGTACAGTCACAGAAAGGAAATTAGACAGGACACTGGAGTTAACATTGCCATTTCAGAATCACTTTAAGTGTTATTTCTCAGTAGTTGCTAGGACCACATATGGGGGGTCAAACAAATGCAAACGGTATGTCAAGTTTTTGACTGCTTGTCAGCTTTCCACCAAGAACCACAATACTGTCAAGACTTCACTTTTAAAGGAAAATGTTAGCTATGACAAAATACGGTCTTTTCCACAGGAAAATATTCACTTTATCTAGTAAAACATTTATCCTAAAATACATCATTTAAAAAAATAATAATAATTCTGAGCTTCCCACAAGAGCTGAACAAAGTATCTTGAGCTGTGGTGGTTTTACCCAGCTAGGCAGCTGAGCTCCACCACAACCACTCCCTCACTCCCCCTCCTCAAAGGGAAAGGGGTAGAAAATAATGATGGAAAGGGCTCAAGGGTTGCGATAAGGACAGGGAGATCACTCAACCATTATCGTCACAGGCACAACAGACTCAGTATAGGGAGTTTAATACAATTTATTGCCTATTACTAACAGGCTGTAACAGTAGAAACTAGAAGCAGACTAAAACCACATTTCCTCCCACCCAATCCACCCTCTTCCACCTCCTCCCCCTGAGCGGTGCAGAGGACCAGGGAATGGGGGCTGCGGTCAGTCCCTGACACTTCGTCTCCGAGGCTCCTTCCCCGTCCCTCTCTGCCCCTGCTCCACGTGGGGTCCCTCAGCCAGCAGCTCTTCAAGACCTGCTCCCACACGGCTCCGTACCACGGGGTCCATCCCCCAGGAGCAAACTGCTCCAGCACGGGTCCCCCACGGGCGGCAGCTCCCCCCAGACCCCTGCTCCTGCGTGGGCTCCTCTCCACGGGCTGCAGCTCCGGCCCGGGGCCTGCTCCTGCGGGGGCTCTCCATGGGCCGCAGCCTCCTCCAGGCCACATCCACCTGCTCCACCGGGGGCTCCTCCACGGGCTGCAGCGTGGAGATCTGCTCCGTGTGGGACCCGTGGGCTGCAGGGGGACAGCCTGCTGCACCAGGGGCCTCTCCACAGGCCGCAGGGGAACTGCTGCTGCCTGCCTGGAGCACCTCCTGCCCTCCTGCTGCACTCACCTCAGGGGCTGCAGGGCTGCTTCTCGCTCCTCACTGTCCCAGCTGCTGTTCTGTAGCAGTTTGTTTGTTTGTTTTCCCTTTCTTCAATCTCCTCTCCCAGAGGCCCAACCAGCATCGCTCCCTGGTTTGGCTCTGGCCAGCAACGGTTCTCTTTTGGAGCAGCTGGAGCTGGCTCTGATCTGACATGGGGCAGCTGCTGGGCTCTGCTCACAGAGGCCAGCCATACAGCCAAACACTACCAAAACCTTGCCACGTAAACCCAATATACCAAAGTCGCTTTTTATCCATTAAAAGCCTCTGACCAGCTCCAGTCTTGAATTGTCTAGAGATTCAGAATCCAGTTACTATTTTATACTAGAAACCATTGACAGTTGAAGTAATAGTGAAGTAATATCTGATATTTCATATAGAAGGAGGCATTTTCAATCATAAAATGGCTAACCGGAGAGCGAACTCAGATCATTAGAGATAAGCATTCCCAAGCTGCGAATTCAGAAGCAAATTGCTCCTCCTTCACAAACGTATACAGTGGTGGCACAGAGGGAAAGCGCTAAGAAAATGAAATTTCTTCTCTTATAGAAATTGTACACATTTTGACTTCATTTTATCTGTAACCAGTAACTCCTACTGATTTGAAGTCATCTGTGGATGTTCTGCCTGACTACAGACCTATGGCTGCACTTTTGGGATCTGGATGATCACTGCTCAGCACCATACAGGCAAGCAGATTCAAAGAGCACCTGGATTTGTAACAAGGTCACTGCCACTTGCCTTTTCTCACAAATTTCACCTCCAAACTGGCAGTAGCTGGACCTGCTTATAAAACAACATACTTGCACTTCTAAGCTGTTACTGAAGCTAAACTGGTCTCCTGAGCTCAAAAGCAGCTCTGCTTCTGGTTTCATCTACAGACAACTACTGAATTATTTGTTCACAGGTGCCTGAGGCAGGTGAGGACAACCAGCACCCTTGAAGCCTTCCCCCTCAACCTGATTTGACTCTGCAGGAGCCATGGCCAACTAATGGCCCCTAGGGTAGTCCAGGAAGGCTCTAGTTTAATCTGTGTGCGCTCTACAGTAGCAGACTGGGGTTGGGATTCACTTTGATTTTTCAAACACAAACCTGGAGCACAGCATTTCCCACAGCAGGCTCCCCTGCTGATCAAATCCTCAGGCACATTGAAATATGGGGAAAATGGGAAAACAGACTTTTCAACTGCTTCGTAACAAAGCCTCTATGACTCTTATTTTTTTCTTTCTTCTCATTTCAGAGGACAGCATGCCAGCTGACCCAAAGATGCCTCCATAGTTATGTTAACAGAAAGCTGAGATCAAAGACATTTCAAAGCTCTTTTCAGTCATATTTGGAGTGTGCCTTGAGATTAAAACTTCAGTAAGACAGAGATTAGTGCTGTGGTTTTCAGTAGCTTGTTTCATATCAAACCAACATGACCATAGCCTCCCTCCAACAGACAACAGGCTTGTTTGGACTGAACAAAATATATCTGTGAAAAACTTTTGTCCCATCCAACATTTTGAATGCATAAACTACCACTATGTTAAAAACGAGCCCACTCTGAACTGATTATAAAAGTAACATACATAGGAAACATGAACCTAACACTTTCACTCCTGTAGAGAGATATTTTTGCCATTAAATATCTTTATTGTTGATCTGGAAGAGAACAGAAAATGAGTGCTGGGTTAGACAGTAAAAGGATGATTGGTTAGACAGGGTGAACTGGGTCACTTGCTACATTCAGTGGAATTTAAAGATTTGCTTTCATAAAAGCAAGGAAAAACAAAAAGCAAAGAAGTCAAGTCCTATAGAAGAGGGGGGCTGTATGCTGAAGTTCATCACATTGAAAAATAGCAGCAGAGTAATGGCAAACTACCAGCTGTGTTTATGCTTTATAACCTAATGCTATAGCTGTAAGAAGTAAAATTTGCCCCTGAAAAAATGGCAAAAGTAATACCAATGCTGTGTGTAGTGACAAGACCAAATTTTCAATTCTGTAGCAAGTTTGTGTCTGCACCTCAAAGTGGATTTTTTGAGGGTTCAAAAACAGAACAGAAAAATTGAAGTCCATGAAGCATGCCATGGCATAACTGGAAAAACTCAGTGTATTTATTTCATTTCATACCAAGAGGTGATGTGACCAAAGTTTGCAAGCACCTCTCTGTGGAGGAGATTTCTAGTAGAGGCTGTATGTATTTTTGGCACAGAAATAACCGCACACAGTCCAGAGGTTGAAAGCATAAGGTACAAAAATTTTCATCTGGGAAAAGGCTTGAGCTTGTGCAGTAATGAAACATGAGGTTAATCTGGAGTTTCAGTCATCCTAGCGGCCCAACTCAGAAGCAAACAAGATGCCTTGATTTCACCGGACACAACCCTAGGGTAGCTCAAATTAAGAACATACTTTTCCCTTGATTGGAACAAGCACTCTTAAGGACACAATAGTCCTCTAATCAGCAACCTTAATTCACTCATTCAGGGATAAAAAAAATTATAATTATTCAAAAATATAAAGGAGCCCAATAAATAAAGGTGATGGAAGAGGAGAAGGAAGCCAGCTCTCTGTGTAGCTCTTGTCTGCAGCAGATTTTGTGCTCCATATACGGCATATTTTCATCTCAGCAGACAACTCCCAGATGAGAGGGAGCGGTGGCACTGACTGTTGCAGAGGATACACAATGTTCTTTCCTCAAAGACTTATTTTATTGTTTCCCCTATAAAGATCCTCAGACTCAAGCACATGACGGGTCTGTGTTTGTTGAAACAATGGGAGTCAGTCAGACATACTCCATAAATCTGTTTGGGGACTACTGATAATTACTTACTGGGGCAATTCAGTACAAACTTGCTTTGGCTGTCAGCTAGTAAAACACACCCAGTGAAACCAAAAACTTTCAACTTTGTGCTCAGCAGATTTCCTGTATAAAATCGGTATAATTCATTTGACAACCAGAAAATGAATGGCGTTCCTAAGTGACTGTTTCTTTCTCAGGTGACTGATTACTTAAGATAGAGATCACCTGCAGTCAAGACAAAACTTAAGATTTTTCCCTGTGCACCAGAGAGGGGATGCTCCTTACTCTCAGCTGACAGCCCTAAATATCACATCACACTGTCCATCTCTCAGAGCTACTATAATTATCACTAAAAAATAAAAAATAAAACAGTGAAAAACTTCTGAGAGGAAAGACATCACTCCAGCATCCTGCACAGAAAGACAGAAAGACATGGCACTCATGCCAAGTCAGTCAGGTACATGATCCAAACACAAGCTCCAGGCAAGGCTGCTGGTGGATCAGCCACCTAACACAGCTTGCAGTTGGACTTGAAGGAGCCAGGAGTTGGACTTGATGTCCAATTTGTGGGTCCATCCAACTCAGGATATTCTAATACAGCTTCTGCCTTGTAAACAGTGCCTGCCCACATACCCCAACAAAGATTTCATTTCAGCAATATCAAAATTAGCAGTTTTGACGTCTTCCATGACTTTACACTGAACCTAACTTAATGTGCAAAAGGTTTCTAACACTCCAGTACTCCACTTTTCAATGACTAAACTTTTTAGCAAAGCTAGTTCCTGTTGCTGTTGTTAAATCTTCTCATTTACGCAGATAAACCCATTCTGCACCTAGGGCATGGGCTATTGCCTATAGCTGATGGAAAACTTCACCGCTGATCTTTATTGTGTTTCTACAGTTTCAGACCTACTTGGGTCTTGGACATGGCAGTCACGACAGCAGGATAAAAGATCCCAGCACAAAGCTTCCTTTGTGTTACAACATCAGCCAGTGAATGCAGAGACGTATTGCTTAAAGGATTTGTTGAGCTCAGTGGAGAACATGTTGTGTGTTCCCTGTCTCATTGCCCTTTTGAATACCAAGTGGTGAAAGTCACATTTCCCATTTGGAGGTTGACTGCAGGTCAGACAGATTGGGGTTGAGTCAGAGTGGGTGCTGAAGAGACAAACAAGCAGCTATTAAAAGCCCCAGCATCCTTGTGGGGGTTTCGCGCCAGCCCTGCCTGCTCCCAGCAGGCTCCCCTACAAATGAGGGTTCCCTCGTCAATCAGACCATGTGTCCCTTGTAGGAAGGGAGCAGGAGCCAGCAGGAAGCTTCAGCTAAAAATCTAGTTAGTTCAACTTGTAACTGCATTAATTACCAAGACCCGTTTCTGCTCCCATTAACTCCAGCAGGGTCTGGCTGTGGCAACATCCACTCTGTCTCTTTGCCTAAATACACGCTTGGAAGACAAGTGTGGTAAGAAATGAAGTGACCTGGAGTAATAGGGAACTGTCAGCTGTAACTTGCTAACAAGGGGACATCCATTGTTGGCAAACTCCCAGCTCATGTGAGATCCTGAGGATGCTCGTGCCCTCCCCTCAGCTCAGATGCAAAAACTTTCATTTTACACAGCTGTGAAGCTGAGATGAGCTGAGCTCACCATCAAATGGGCAGTAGAAGTAAAGTTGGTCCTGTTTCGTCTAAGTCTATGGCCACTGGGTGCAGGTCTGGCACAGGCTCTTTTAGCTTGGGGCAGAATCTTGCTGGCTTTTCAGTGTGTTAGTTATTCTAGTGGTGTGTTTTGACTAGCAGGACTGGGGCTGTCCCCAGCGAAGTCTAGGAGGAGTAGGGATAGGAACACATTGAAATGAATTTGCAGTTTTCCCCTGGAGAAAAACATCATTCAATTAGCATTCAGATAGTAGGAGATGCAGCAAAGGACAGTAATTTTATAAGCCAGCATTATTTGTTATGAGTATGATTCAGGCTGCCATATATTATAACATGACAAGGTATTTTTACTTCCAGAGCCAAGCAACCAAACAATACCCTTCGAAGTGAACCCAGAGGATAAGAGGTAATTTAATCTCAAGCTTCATTAGTTCAGCTATTGTATGAAACAGATAACAGATGCAGGAGAATAGACAGAAAACATAGTGTTTCCATGCCTGCCATCTGTGTGACACTTACGTGTGTTGGGGAGTTTGAAAATTCACAGAATCACAGAATCATCTAGGTTGGACGAGACCTCCAAGATCACCGAGTCCAACCTCTGACCTAACACTGACAAGTCCTCCACTAAACCATATCACTAAGGGCTACATCTAAAAGTCTTTTAAAAACCTCCAGGGATGGTGACTCAACCACTTCCCTGGGCAGCCCATTCCAATGCCTAACAACCCTTTCAGTAAAGAAGTTTTTCCTAATATCCAACCTAAAACTCCCCTGGCGCAACTTTAGCCCATTCCCCCTTGTCCTGTCACCAGGCACGTGGGAGAATAGACCAACCCCCTCCTCTCTACAGCCTCCTTTAAGGTACCTGTAGGGAGCGATAAGCTCGCCCCTGAGCCTCCTCTTCTCCAGGCTGAACAACCCCAGCTCCCTCAGCCGCTCCTCGTAAGACTTGTTCTCCAGACCCCTCACCAGCTTCGTTGCCCTTCTCTGGACTCTCTCGAGCACCTCCATGTCCTTCTTGTAGCGAGGGGCCCAAAACTGAACACAGTACTTGAGGTGCGGCCTCACCAGAGCTGAGTACAGGGGGACAATCACCTCCCTAGCCCTGCTGGCCACACTGCTTCTTATGCAGGCCAGGATGCTGTTGGCCTTCTTGGCCACCTGAGCACACTGCTGGCTCATATTCAGCCGACTATCAACCAGTACTCCCAGGTCCTTCTCTGCCAGGCAGTTTTCTAACCCCTCTTCTCCCAGCCTGTAGCTCTGCTTGAGGCTGTTACGCCCCAGGTGCAGGACCCGGCACTTGGCCTTGCTGAACTTCATACAGTTGGCCTCAGCACATCGCTCCAGCCTATCCAGCTCCTCCTGCAGAGCCTTCCTGCCCTCGAGCAGATCGACACACGCACTTAGCTTGGTGTCATCTGCAAACTTACTGAGGGTGCACTCGATCCCCTCGTCCAGATCATTGATAAAGATATTAAAGAGGACTGGCCCCAGTACTGAGTCCTGGGGGACTCCACTAGTGACCGGCCTCCAACTGGATTTGACTCCATTCACCACGACTCTTTGGGCCCAGCTACCCAGCCAGTTTTTAACCCAACAAAGCGTACGCCAGTCCAAGCCAGGAGCAGCCAGTTTCTTGAGGAGAATGTTGTGGGAAACAGTATCAAAAGCCTTACTGAAGTCAAGGTGGACTACATCCACAGCCTTTCCCTCATCCACATGCTGACTGGGCCTGATTGCCTGCTTGCCCTGTAAGTGCCGCGTGATGACACTCAAGATAATCTGCTCCATGAGCTTCCCTGGCACTGAAGTCAAACTAACAGGCCTATAGTTTCCCAGGTCTACCCTCCGGCCCTTCTTGTCGATGGGCGTCACGTTTGCTAGCCGCCAGTCGACTGGGACCTGCCCTGATAGCCAGGACTGCTGATAAATGATGGAAAGTGGCTCGGCCAGCTCCTCCGCCACTTCTCTCAGTACCCTTGGGTGGATCCCATCCGGCCCCATCGACTTGCGTACATCCAAGTGCTGTAGCAGGTCACCAACCATTTCCTCGTGGATAGGGAGGGCCACATTCTGTTCCCCATCCCCTTCCACCAGCTCAGCATACTGGGTATCCAGAGAACAACTGGTTTTGCCGCTAAAGACTGAGGCAAAGAAGGCATTAAGCACCTCAGCCTTTTCTTCATCCCTTGTAACTAAGTTTCCCCCCGCATCCAGTAAAGGATTAAGATTCTCCTTAGTCCTCCTTTTTGTGTTGATGTATTTGTAAAAACATTTTTTGTTATCTTTAATGGCAGTAGCCAGATTGAGCTCCAGATGAGCTTTGGCCTTTCTAATTTTGTCCCTGCACAGCCTTGCAACATCCTTATAGTCCTCCTGAGTGGCCCGCCCTCTTTTCCAAAGATTATAAACCCTCTTTTTTCTCCTAAGCTCAAGCCACAACTCTCTGTTCAGCCAGGCCAGTCTTCTTCTGCACCGGCTTGTCTTTGGGCACCACAGTCCCATTCACAGACCGTCCTTGTGGGTGCGTAACAAAGCTTTCCCTCTCTGGTATTCACGAGAGTAATCAGCTTCCCTCATACTGGAGTCTTCCTTATGGTGTTTTCCTATTATTGCCATGTTTGCCACCATTCCAGCATGCCAGCATTCCCAACGGGAATCTCCTCTAACACCAGCACTGTGGTAAACAGCAATGCCCTTCGCCCGGGGGGCTGGCAAGCAGGAACACAGATGTGGCATTGCAGGAAGGCAGCACTGGATGCCTGTTCACATCCCAAGGACCGCTGCAGTAAAGCCATGCACTGCCTTGGAATGCTTTCATGCACAGTGACCTTGATTTGCCTGGGACTCCCCTCTCACTTGCAATGAATTGGCTTGACCTCACATGAGCCTTTTCTCACTTCTGGCTTTCCCCCAGCCTCTCCACACACAGCACGTTCTCTTTTTGCTAGCTGATAGTATTTACGCAAATCCAAGACAACACTTAAAATCCAAGGTTCACTTTTTTTTTTTTTCATTTACTGAGACTTCGTGCAAAACAAAAGGGAATTTGGAGTTTCTGCTCTGCACTTACAGCATAGTAAAAGCTGACACATGCCATATGTACATGAATTGTGTTCCAGGGGTTCATCACAGGAGGATGGGAGGGGATGGCATTGCAGCCTCACCAAATCCAGCTCCAAACCCAGCAACACCCATGAGATAGCTTGAACTCTCCCAAACGCTACAGTCAGGACCCAGTGCACCAGAGGAAAAGCACATCCAGCACTCTACTTGCGTGTAAAATCTCTTACCCATAGGAAAGGCTTAGACAGGCTTCCTTCATTTGTTTAAAATTAACCATGCCCTATTTATATCACCTTTCTGCACAACCTGTTGATACGCCGGGATTGCTCCCAGGCTCCTTGGCTCCCTAGCAGACCTTAGTAATTGTCCTTTTGGGTGCATGTGTGTCACATCTATCCCAATGGCCACACATGAAAGCCATGCATTATGACTGTATACAGTAATTTCCTTCTTTCCCAGGTGATTTAAGTAATAGTGTTTTCCTGCAGAAATCTCCATGGGTAGGAGACATATGAGCTGGGCTCACCCATTTGTCTTTCTGATACCACAGTTACTGCTTTAAACTTTTTGTATTCCCTGTCAGAGTTTAACCTACCACTTGCCTGGCTGCCCAGACATTACCTTCACCTGAGTGGTATTTCAGAATTCATTGTTCAGGTTCACTTTTAAAGGGAGGCCAGTGGGTGAAGAGAACACATAATGGGCTTTTAAGCCCTGTCCATCACCATCATCACCTGTGGGATGAGGGTTCACGAACCATGTACTCATCCACAAAGAACTCCACGCAAGAGCCACAATATCAATAGTGTACGTCAATGCTGACACGCTGTTTAACAAGCAAACAACTGAGCACAAAAAAAATGTTATTTTCTCAGAGACAGCGTGTACGTTTGCTTTCAAAGGCCACGTAACAGCTCTGAGGTAAGAAAAGCAGGTCCGCTTCAGAGCTGTCACCTTTTCCAGCAATGCCCAGAGTGATAGTTCCAAAAGTACACCTGTATTTTTACTGTAACTAAGCCAAAAGGCTGAATTTGCAAGGATTATAGCCCTGAAGTTTTAGATACAGCTGATAGTAATGACTTCTAAAGAGGACATTACTAGACTTCAGATGCTATGATTACTCTGCGTTAGCATAGTTTCAGGCTGAATTAATTACTTGTTTAGACACCGTTATATTCCCCCATTATTCAGTTTTGTTTTGCTAGCCTGAAGACACCAACAATTGATTTGCACAAATTAGCTTAGATTTACCTTTCATGTTTTAGCTTTATAGCCCCTAACTCTTAGTAATTGCTGGTGAATATCAGCTGAGTCCCTCTCTTGTTTCACTGAAGGATTTGTTACAGAAATCTAACATACTTACACTTTTCTCAGTATTTTTCCTTGCTTTTTATAGCCTATGATGTTACAGAACATCAAACCCAGAGCCCAAATCCAGAGAAGACGCAGACATTGATGGCAGAAAACACCCTTATCAAACACTGTTCTTCTAAACTTTGTCCTACCTCTCTACTGGATTGAATAGTAGCTTCCTACCTGCAGCCAAAGTTTCTCCAAGCAGTTTTTCCTCCATGCTCTTCTTTGCTTTGACTTTCCGGAGAGGTGGCTTCTTTGCAACCTCAGGGCTGAGCTCTGTCTTGCCCTACACCTGGAAGATCACTAAAACAACCTACAGTGGAGGCTGGGCAGGCTGGCTTCTCCCTGGGAGACTGCTTGATACTCTGAGCAGATACAACTCCAGGCTCTCCTGGTATCAATCCTGCTGTACCAGCTCCATTTCTGCAAAAAGAGGAGGTTCTATCCTGGGTTATGTCCTCTCTTGCTGCTTCACTTACCTGAGAAACAAAGCTTTGCTCTCTGTGCAGGCCTAATTAAATCATTAGAACAACTAATTAGTTAGGACTAATTACTTAATTAACCAATTTGTTAGGAAACTAACATAGCCACAAAAACATGGTAATTTTTCTGCTGGGTTAGTGAGCCCTATCAGCTCAAAAACAGTGCTCAAAGAATGGGGGAGGTTGCCCAAGCTGGCATGGGCTGAGGTAGAGAATACTTCTGATGGCAGAAAGATGTTACAGGTTCTGCTACCTGTGAAACTGGAACCAACATTTCTACCACGTGTTTCTGAAATCCCCAGGATTGTGATTGCTCCTGTCTGGACCTTGTAGAAGCCCCTTCTGTCCTCTGACATCCACGAGCAGCTTGGCCTATAGGTTGCAGTGGAATTTAGGGATAAAGCATTCCCCTGACAATCTTACTGAGGGACCTAATCCACAGGTATGTGTTATACAGGTAATGCACAGATGGGGAGGAGGTACCATGTTTTTCACTCCGTGCCTTGGGCACTGTATTAGCCTATTAGGAAGGTGGGCTCAACCCCTTTCCTTTCAAATCTGGAGGGAAGTCAGCCTGCTGCTTCTCACGGAGGCTTTGGGGCAGGCCTTTTTGACTCATTAACTTTCATTAAGTTAATGGAGTTTCACAGGGTTCTCCCCAGTCAATAAAAGCTGTCTGAGAACAGACAGCTATCGAGGACCATCTTCTCAGCTGCTTGTAACTGGATAGAAGTAACTGCAAAGATCTAGGAAAAGAGTGCCTCCCCAAATCACCAATACCTCTGAGTAATTATTTTTCTGTTCCAGGTCTTTAACTTTGATTTAGTAAAAGCTACATCTAATGACTCATAAAGGTAATGTTGAATCATCAGAAGTCATGAAGAATCTGGAATAATTTTGGTTTTGTGTTTTTCAAGTAGGCATCTGATGGTAGCCTAACTGTTTAACAAATTCCCACTTCTCACATGTTCACCACAGATTCCTCCCCAAACCCAGGCACCTCATCCTCCTGGTTCTTACTGCTACCATCATTGTGTCTGCAGAACAGACTTGGGCTGCTCTGCTAACATACCTCAGGCTTTGTTCCTGTGGGCACGATGGAGATATTTGCATTTGTCCATTAAGAGAAAGAAGGGATAAGTCACAGAAACATGCAGTCTCCTTGCGTGAGCTCCCCATGTCCTACTACCTGCAGGTGTAAGGGCAGAGGAGGCTGCAGTGCTGGCATCACTCAATGAGGCCTCATGAAGTGGAGGAACTTCAACTCATTTCTCAATCCAATTCATTCCTCCCTCTTAAATCACCTGCACAGGACTGCTGCCCCTGGGGGCTGGGGATGCACACCTACTTAGAGAAGCAAGAAGCAGCAACTTCCTACAATCTCCATAGGGTGTTATGAGGCTGAACCTGTGGATGCATGGGTGGAGCTGGGTAACTGAGCACACTCATGGTGCTCTCTACCCAAGCAGATATGCCTAACGGTGACCCTTGCGCTTCTGGGTTACAGGTCAAGGAACTGAGTTAGCATGATCACATTTCTGGGCAGCACAGAATCAGCAGTGCTTTCAAAGCTTGAGTATTGAAAGGATTTGGGAGCAAGGGTGGGATGAGCACATTGCAAACAACCCCTCAAGAAAACAAACACTTCCCACGGTAGGCATACATACATACATCTGCTGCCAGGGAGCTAAGGTACATCTGCTGGATCTCAAGAGGTAAGATGTCATATATTTCATAGGAATTAACTTAGTACCATGATTTATTCTGCCACATTTTCCCTCTCTTAACGGTCTCTTTTATGTTGGAGTATCAAGCATCAAAATATATTAATGATGAGGATTCTGCTGGAATAATTAGATAGAAAGCACAGGAAGATATTGTCTTAGTGTTTTGTTGTTTTTTCTTTTTCTTTTTTTTTTTTTCATTGTAATTCCATTTTATGAATCTTCTTGCACTGGAAACAAAATACCAGAGACATCAGATATAAGCAATGCCATTTATTGAAGCTTGAAACAAATATGTCATCATAGTTTGCTTTTTAAAACTTGAAATATTAGAACAAGCAGTGAATGTGACAAATACACATTTTTCCTGAACAACCTGTTGAAGCTGAAGTGTCTTAGGCTAATGTGATGATACAATGATATCATGCCTCAGCACTTAATACTCTATTCAGTTTTGAGAATAGCAACCATCTGGGTTAGGATCATAAATCCACCTTTACTTAAAAAGAGATATGTCATAAGAAAGGAACCTTGCTAATGGATGGCAGAGATGTTTGCAAATACTATTAGCATAGAGGAGATATTAGGCTGATGAGTGCAATGTAAAAACCTATGTAAAATACAGCAGTGGCACTGCCCTATTAAAACGGTTCGTGTTGTCACAGTCTTTTCCCTAAAGTTTTAAGCTGAGCAACAGTGCTGACTGTGCTTCCCTGGGTAGAAAGATTGTTTTAATTAAAGTCCTTGATATCACTTACTCACTTTTATCCATTTCAAATGAAATAACACCCTCCTGTAGAAAACAATGAAGCCAGAAATGGTTTTACTCCACCAGTGCTGCAAAGAGCAGTGGAAGGCACAACCTCCCAGGCACTTTTCCTCCCACCTGCACTACCTCCACTCAGTCAGCTCTCTTCTCATTAGCTCACAAGCCTGATGGCTGTTTGCTGACCTCCACTTTGCATTCCCACCAGTCTAGGCTGCTTGGCCATCAGACAACTGCCTGTACTTGGCTGTACAGGCTCTGCTTTACACAATGCAGCCTGGGGCCAAACCCTGCTTAAATGCTTTCTGAATAGCAGATGGGACCCCTCCACTCCTTCGCATGATTCCGTTCTTCTGTGTCCCATGGAATAAGAACCAATCTGACTTCTGTTGCTCAGAGGGCCAGGAGCCATTCAGGACCTCAAAAGGACATAAGCACACTGTGATACTGAAAAAGCAGTATGTCTGGCATTGGCCAGCAACACCATAGATATGTATTATTTTAAGAGAATGTGCATGTAGGCTGTGTACACCCACGCATGCACATGCACCACTGTAAGTCAACGCCTGCAGCAATTTATACTAGCACCATTTTTTATCAGTGGATTTTAAGTTTTATCAGCACCTATAACTGGGGTTACATTGCCATCGCAGGGGTTAGTAAATCTAACCTTACCATGCTGCATATCCTGAACTCCCAGAGACTTCAAGTGAAGAAGTGAGCCCTTAGCCAAAGGTCACAAACTTATGAAAAAGGACAATTAGACTTGTGGTCTTCATTAGGTTAATACGATATAGTCAGGCCCAAACATTTCTATTAACTTTTATAAAAGACTGTCTAGAAATACAACTATTGCTAATCATAACTCTGTAACCATAGTGACACTTTGATTCATGGCTATGTATCTCACTCTACATTGCATAAAATATGACATTTCCCTGTATTACAATCTCAAATCGTTAGGTGGCTAGGGAGTAAATCCATGATTTTCAAAAGAGCACAAAGAGTCAAGGTGTCCAACTCCTACTGAATTTCAAAGGAATCTAAATGTCAGACTCCGTCCACCTCTTTTGAAAATGTCCAGCTTTCCTTCAAAGGGTCTAGTCTGGTCTCCCTAAGCGTTGTTCTGCCATTTTCAATAACACACTATTCAAAACATTATTTGGCTGGTGCTTTCCTAATGCCAGAGGTCCAGAGCTATGCAGATACTCTGGGTCTCAGGCTCCTAATCCCAGATGTCATCACCTTCACTATGATCAAGGATTTGCATGGCGGGGGGATGAAGTTTGCTGTGAGTGAGGTGATTAGAGTAATGTGGATGTGGGTTTATGCTCTACGGGAAATACTGGGTTAAATGATAGAACTGTCACTGATTACCTGTGTGAATTATATATCTGCTTATTCAGGTGGTAGATGCAAACAGCTTTGCTTTCATGGTACCAATAAATGTTGCTTAAAGCATATCTGGGAACTTAACATTCCAGATTTGGTGGGCTTCTTTTTTTTTTTTTTTTTTTTACATTACAGCAAGACATTTGAAGCAGGAGAAAACTGGCCAGGACAGGCTATTTCTGAGGTATCCTTTAGATGTTCAGTCAAGTACTAAATGAAGAAGTTTTCTTTTAAAAAACACATTTCAGATCAGCCTACACACCATAATCAGTTATTATAAAACTCTGCTTTTGTATTTATAACAACTGAAGTGAGCAAACAATCTAGAGAAACACTGACACCTCACTTTGATTCTTAAAAAAAAAAGAACAGAAAAGTGAGTGAGCACAGGGGAATGGCTGCCCCATCATCCACCTTCACTCAGCACTCTTGAGTAAGTGGTGCTGCTGTTTAAAGAGAGTTTTGGAAAAGAGATGGAAGGAAGAGCAAGCAAAACAATCATTAAAAAACAAAAAACAACCTTCTTCCAAGCTTGTCTATAGCCTCTATGCATGCCTAAGTACTAACCGCTTGCACATTGCAAATAATGTTACAAATTCTGGACTTCTACAGATAAAAAAATGAAGCAGTACATTAGGACTGATAACCATAAGGAATGTGTTTTCCCAGTTATGATCACAGATTTCCACATACGTTAGACGGTTCAGAAAAAACATGAAGAAACAAAACCTGTAAACAGAAGCCCCATCCAAATCAACTAGATAAAAAGCAGCTAGTGCTGAGCAGCTTGGTTGTTGTTTTCTTGGTTTTGAGGTGATTTTCTTCTAGGTTTAGTATAATTTTGTTGCTTGAGGCCTCGCTGATCCCAATATCTTGCTTTGTTACGAACTCGGGGAGGACTACACGTGGAGCAGCATTGAGTCTGTATGGATGGCACCAAGCACTTGCCAATGCCTTTCAACCTCTGGCAGAAGTGGACCGACAGTTGGTCTTTGCTGCAGGGTAGGCCTATGGTGGAGAAGATGAGAAGAATTAGCTATATTTTGCTGACAAATCATCAGCATTTCAAGAATCTTAAACTGCACGTATGTTAAGGCTCATACTTAGGACAATTTTCTCTTCCTTTGTATTACTTGTCAGCTCAAGCCTCCTGAAATTTTAGGACTTATAAGTGAAAAGTTCCTATTAAACTTCACATGACCTTCTGCCTTGGAAAATACAGCACTTTTTTATTATTGTTCAGTGAGGGTTTACTTTTGCAGCAGACAGAGCTTGGTTGATGTTTCTCACTTTACTATTTCTGCTTTTAAGAACTGCCACAGAGATTCAGTAACAATGATTTGTGTCTGGCACTTTGACATTCTTGTAACAGTGCATTTAAAACAGGCCCAACAAGCTGCAGTGTGCTACAGAGAAATGCAGGGCAGGCAGGAAGAGCATAAACAGGGATTGCTAATATCAGTAGTAAGGTGCTGATAGGGCTGTAGTAGCTTAAATAAACTGAGACATGTCAGATTTGGTTAGGCATTACTAAAATGGGGGTCCTGAGCTGTGAGGAGAGATGGCTGAGAGAAGGCAAAACTTTGCAAAAGCAGAAAGGCGGTGGGTTAGTTGAATGCAGGATTTGTTCAACATATCCCTCAACACTGGATCTAGGGAAACACAATGAAACCAGTAGAAAGTGGTTTACAACAGATATGAGGACTTCTTTTCAAAGCAGGCTATGAAATGCTGGAACTTGCTGCCAGAAAAGGTGGCAGAAGCAGACAGCATTGTAGATTCAAAAAGGGATGCAACATATTCGTGGAAAAAGGTCCATAAATGGAAATTAAAAGAAGCAGGCTAGGATGCCTTTAATAGCCCTAATATATCAGTTGGGAGTGCTGGAGGAATACCAGTGAAATGAACCACAGAGAAGGACTAAGCTCCTGTACTTTCCCTAAGTGGTACCTCCTAATGCCATTGCTGGAGACAAAGTATTGGGCTGCATGGACCACTGGTCTGCCCACTAGGATACTTCCTATGTTATATTGGCTTCTTTACAGAAGTAACTAATCTGTGTAGGTACTATTTACCTGAGTCTGTCTTTCCAAACACGGAGGGGATAGGAGATAAGCAAACCAGTTCAACCTTAGGGCAAAACATGTGGTAAAGATCCGTGAACAGCAGGAGGAGCAAAGGAACTTGTATCACTCTCAAGCACATAACCAGATCTGCACTGCCCTCAGGAGTTAACCTCGTCAATCACCAGATTGCACCCTTACTGCTAACTTGCTAGGAGGGAAGAATCCTCCTCCAAAAGGTCTTTGGAGGCTCTTCCAGAAGGGATCTGAGCTGTCACTGTGCTAACCTTAGGGTACCTGTTGGATACTGCTGTACACAGACTACAGAGCTTCAGGTATTCCTCCACTTCATATTTGTCACAAACAGGGATAAAGGAACTTGTCTGTAATTTTCCACCCTCTCTGCCCCCCACCTCACTCCTTTTTTTTCTGGCCAATTATCATCTGTGGGAGTTTCATTCTCTCCACCTCTTCATTTTGGAGATAGTTTCACTCTGGGGATCACTGAATTCATAGTGCCAAGGGAGTATCTGGGTTCACTGCCAGTCAGATTTTTCTTACAGTATCTTTTTCACTTTGCTTACTTGTACTCCCAGCCCAGAATCTGCAGTGCCTATAGGGGTGTCTGTCTGAAGAAAAGTCATCTGTTTGGACTTGCAGTATTTCCTACCACAGCACTTAAAGCAGCCTATGAGTTACCTAAAGCCAGTCAATATAGGAAGACCCATTCATTTAGTTGCAGCAGCATCACAAATTAGGGATGCATGCTCAGAGAACTGTATTCCCCATCATAGCAACACGAGGCCAGAAGGGCCGGAGAACATAACAACATGATTCTGCCAGTAGTGTGGCTGAACAGTAGCAGGTTAGGCTAACCTATAATACCAAGCCTGTAGCACTCATAACAAGCTGATAGATTGAGTCAGTTCCCAGCTTTGCAGGACCTCAGCACGAACAAAGAGCTCTTTGGAAACCATCTGCCACGGGTGTATTATCATACCTGTGCTTTTCCTGCACTCTTGCAGATTGCATTTCTGATGCTCTGTTGGCTTGGGCTTATCTGCACACATACTGTCATCTTCAGTTTTGTTAGTTTCTGTATTCAGGCACTTCACAGTTCTTTGCTGAACGCCCCCTCCACAGGAAACAGTGCACTGAAAGAGTCATTTAAAAACATATACAAGTCTTTTAAGTAGAAGTTGTGCAATATGCCAATATTTGAGCTGTAATGTGATAGAAAGCTGAAAACATTGTATGATACAGAACCAATGACAATAAAATACTTTGTGTGCTTCATACGCCATACAGACATTTCCATGGTGCATTGTGGCAAGATTTGTCAGGATACGGTGGACAGGGAAATAGAACAAATACAGCATCTTGGATTGTGTAAGCAGGGTGAGAGGACTGTTTTCTACAGAAATGCAAAAGCTACATATAGAGTAGTAATCCAACTTAGTATTACAAACTGACAATTTTTGTTTCCTGTGTTTTTTTCACCAGTTGTATTAAACATGAATAATCTCTGTCAATTAAAATGTTAGGTCTAGAAATGTCTGAGCTTAAGATTTCAGAAAAGCTCAGTGAGAAGTTTTTTCTTTGGTGACATTTGCACTGTGGCTACCCTTTCTTTATGACAGCAAAACAACCACCAGCTGCTTGTTCTGACTACAGACAGATGGCTGTAATAGAACATTTTCAAACCATGTTCCTTTACTATTCTGAAAATTCACTTAATTCTTCATCCCAGAGCTTATGAGAATTCCACTGAATTTTAAATTCTTATTCTCTTCAGATAAAGAGTGGCCAGCAAGAAAAAACAGTTCAACTGATATAGAATGCCAGCTAATGAAGTGCAAGAGATGAAGACATGACTGGCAGCTCTTTAATTTTGCTGCAGATCATCCTCTCTATATTGTACCTCTACCCATAAGAGACAATATTATTAGTGTGAAGTACATAAAGAGATCTTAGATATTCTTTCTGCAACTTTAATGTTTAAAACTTTTTTTTTTTTAAATAAAGTATAATAAATGGGATTAATAAATCAGTAAAGTAGCTGCTATACATTCTGGTATTCAGTTGCTTTCACTTCCATGTTTAAGTGTCAGAGTTGAAACCATTACATTACTCTAATATCCCATCCGAAGCCTTTCTCTCAAAAAACAACCCTCATTACATTTTCTGTATTAAATGACTCTCCAATATTTACTTATTTATGGCTCCTGGTGTTCTTTCAATGTTCTCTTCTATTATGAGGAGTATTTGTAATGTATGAATAGGTTTACAAAGGAAACTGGAGGGAAAGATTTATTAGATATACCAGATTCTTTATAAATAGCATGTACTGCAGTTACTGGAAGGTCCTCCAAACATATATACACCATATTCATCAGCTAGATTCCCAGAATCCAAAGTGGAAGGCTATTTGTCAAAATTCAGAACTTCTGGTTGTGTGGGCAATTCCAGTATTCAACTAAGTTGCTTTCAGGATATCTTCCTGGCTCCCCCCTCTGCCTCCTTGCTTGCCCTCTCCCCTGCTCCAATTCCCAGGCTTTGAAACATCACAATGACTGGAAAGGCTCTGAAAGCACAGACAGATCAAACAGGCTAGCTGTGCTAGGATGGACTCAGCTAGGTTTGTGTCAGGGACTTTTATTAGCAATTCAAGATTTTCCCTTCCTCTGTAAAGACTGTCTTGTTGTCTCTTTGAAATTTTACCTGACTTTGTATCTAACAGAACATGATTGAATTTATCAGTCTCTTTCAGTGGAAAATTTCAAATGAATAAGGGAAGAATATCAATGGTAACTCATTCTTTGTTAGAAAAGGAAAAAGAATCATCCCTACAATGTCGATCACTTGAAGGAACTGGGGCTGGCTCTGAAGTGTTTGGTAATATTTTCAAGAGATCTCCCATCGTAGCTCTAGATGTGCATAAGAGTTTACACCTGTCAGGGGCACTGAAGTTCACAGACAAGTAGATAATTAATTGTCTGCCTGATCCCTCCTCCCTTTTTTGCTTTAACACATTGTTTAATCTTTAAATAATAGCAACAATTTAAATACTACCAAATACGGCCAAGTCATGAAAACAAATACAGCAACAAAGAGTGGAAACCTACCGGGCCCCATGTCTGGTTAATCCATTGCGTACAAGGTTGCCTGTTACATGGTACAATGGCATCAGGTCTTTTTGTCCAGTCACAGTTGCCTTCTTTTGGGCAGTAGATATGTCGCTTTTGCTGGCCACCACCACATGTTCTTGAGCACTAACACAAGAGATGCACAAACCCATGAGGAGAGAGGTGGGAATGAATGAGAACCCAGTAACAGACCATAGAGACAAGCAAAGCGTTCTTCATGTAGAAATGTGGATACACAGGTAACAGGAAGCATGTCATGGACCTATATAATTTATTTTTTTTTCTTTGATCTAGAAAGATGTACAGGCTAGCCTACATACCAAGTCTTATAACCCAGATGAGAAGAAAAGCTCTGCAGGGAGAAATTTATTTAATCATATGCTTGGAAATAGACAGGGAAGAAGCCATTACTGGTCCAAAATACTTGGGAGAAAGCTGTTCCTGACATATATTAATGCAAGTAATAAGACAGTACAGAAGTAGCAACACAGAACAGGCAACGCAGAACTGCTCATGCAACACCACCAGAAACAGTAATTTCTCTAACAAAGATGAGATTCTAAGTCATGTGCCTGCAGGATTAATCTGTAATATTTACAGAAGACAGTAAAAGTTCATGGGATGAAACACCTCATTTTTATGAGGTGGTTGGGGACATTAAAATTCACCCAGTGCTAACAATAAATTAACTGCAGAATGGCAATAAAAAGCATAATACAAAGACAGTATCAGGGTTATTTTTTAAGCATTCTGTTGTCCCTTTTCTATTATTACTTTCCAACTGATTTTTTACTACTATTCATTAGGTCTGCAGTAGAGCCTGCCTGAAATACATAAAAGATTCTGTAGTCTAATGTGAAATAAGGTGCCAGATATAATTTGAATAATGCATTGTTCCTGTCCTCAGAGGAATTGCATCCCTACGGACAGAGGACCAGAGCTGGCATCTAATCAATGAACCTTTTCAACCCAATTCTACCCAGTATGCTCAACTTGAGGACAACTGCCAGGTTGGACAACTGTTTTTATAGAATATTTTAAGTGGCAAAATATGAATTCATCACAATCATTTGGTTACTCTTATTATTTACCCCCTGCTGCCTGCTCTGACAGTAAACCCACATCCTGCACACAGGATGATGTCTCCTACTTCTTATGGCAGGTGGGACTTGTCAGTGACAAGGAAGCAATGTGATCACCTCCCTTAAAATCTAAAAGCATCAGGTCCATAATGACACAAACATTGCAGCACTTCCTCCAGAGCTGCTTTTATTGGGAGCAAACATTCAAAGATAATCAGCCTACGTGCTTTAGCTGACATAAATATGTGCCTGGCTGCCTATGAAAGTTTGTTGGTACAAATTTAAATCACTAAGTCCCAAATCACCCCAAAATCAGATTTACATTATGTCTGATCTCAGCCTCTGGCCCATAAAATTCCAGCCCCAAAAAGCATAAAGACAAATAGATCATAATGAGAAAGCAACATTACAATGGCAGCAAAAGGGAAAAGTTTGAATGAATCGCATTTACTGATCCAGCAGCATAGCTTTAACAAATCTACTTCATCTTCCAGGCCATCTGCTTCTCTGTTTCAGGGTAAGGTAATTTACAGCTGTGTAACACACGCAATCCTAGGGATGATTCTGGGAAGTCTTTCTAACATCTATGATGATTTTTGCTCTAAGCACACACAAAGACTGCAGTGTCTCTAAGTGCAATATCTGTGTGTTTTCCTTTTTGCGGAAGTTTACTGAGCAGCGTGGGACATACTGCCACTGTTAAATGACAGCTAATAGCTCATTCCCAAAGTCTCTTTTAAAGACCAGTACCTCATTCCAGGCCTCCACATGCCACTGCAGGCAAGGCTCCATATTACAACTGGTGCTGAGTTGTGGTTTATATCCAAGTAATTGGCAGTGAAAAGGCCTGAGAAGTCGCTTTTCACGGATGTCGATGCACTGAACATCTCGGGTCTTGAAACCACCGCTGCAGTTAGCAGAGCACTGTAAACAAAACAGAAAGGGGCACTTCTTCAAATGATGCCAACAGCTGAGCCCTTCCAGTCTCCCCTTTATCCCCAGAGCTTGCTCAAAGTGCCTCATGCATCAGTACCAGCTTCCATCCCCAAATACCACAGCCTCTCCTGCTGCTCAGGAAGAAATGAATTTGCTACCCTAAGGGTAAGGACAAATACACATTTAACTATTCTGTCTTCATCCAGAATTAAAGCCAATTCTGCCAATGTCACTGAATAACCACAGATTAGCTTTAACTTCTACAAGTGTGGCATTAGTTGTTATCTTGCAACATTCTCGTTTACATCAATAATGATTCTTGATTTGAACAAGAAAACTGAACATCCTACTTCCCCTGGGAGTCGGAGGATGGGTGAAAGGGGCATCCATGTTCTTGTTCACAGAAGTCTCTGCCCCTCTGAATAAAAACAATGGACAAAATTGACTGTGCAAGAAACTCAGTACACAGCAGCCTGAAAACACATGCAAATTGTATTTGGTAATAAACTTGGACTATAAGACCTAGTTTGAAACACCTTTCCTTTAGGAGAGGGGAAGAATTAGATGAGAGGAAGAGAATACAAAGATTTACTACATTGGCAGTGGGATACAGCCGTCTTGCTGTGGTAAGTTGCCTTAAAATCTTTGAAACAAGTAATGAGAGAAAGAGTTGTTGCTTGCAAAAGCAAACAAAAAATACCCATTTTAATATATGAAATTGTAGTTAGGTTTGTATAGTTCAATTGCCGTAAAATAAGGATGGCTTACACAACAGAAATCCACTAGGAAAGGCCTTTTATCTCAAAGTGTCCTCTTGGACTGAGGCTTTAAAACATTTGTTTCCCATAATATTTTATCATTAAATTTGATTTCTAGCTACTTTTTGTGACACAACCATCACCTACTTGTTGCAAGAGCAATAACTTTTACAAAGGAAGAGTGAAGGTGAAATATGTCTTGCTTGAAATAGGACCGCAGAATGTCTGTGCATCATTTAAAATCGATTTTGAAGGTTTAAGTCTGGTTATGGCCTTGCCTGGACTTTCTACACAAGCACGTATTTCAAGTACAAATCAGTTCGATGTCAAAAAGCTCTATAATATAACCTGGGTTTTGTAACTATAATCTTTTCTGCAGACTCTTCTCTGCATAAATCTGCCCTCTAGTCCAATGGCAACAAAACTGTCTACAAAAATGATAAGTGACTGAGAAAGTTTGAGACACCTGTCTTTCTATCCCTTCCTAAAGCAACATTATTTCAAACAGAATTTTGCAGTTTTTCCTCTTCTGAGTCTTGAAAAATAGCTCACTATTTGATGCCCCAGTTTTAAAAAGCATGAAGACAAAACATAATAAGCTTCAAGAAGTCATGGAAGTCCTTCCAGGTGTTTATCATGCACCTTACAATATCAAAAAAGAACTCAAACACAATTCCTTGGGTTCCACTTAACCACTTAAGTATCCACTTGGATACTTTTCTGTGTGTTGCCCAGACCTTTGTACGTAACTAGGGCTAAAAAAGACCCTAGCCAAAACAGACATTCTCCTCATTACATTTTTCTCTCTTTCCTTCCCTCTTTCTTTCTCTCTCTCTTTTTCTAAATTACAAAAATTATAAGTTAAATGAACAAGGAATAGACCATTCCATGTGAGAAATGAGTAAACACTGGCCAAGGTGAGCAGGAGCATGCCAAGTCCCTCTCCCAAATTTTTTACCTCCTTATTAAAATCAGGATATGCCTATAGAGGCAGAGATCAAAAAGAAACACTTGCAAATATGTAGAGCTTTGCCCTAGGATCTCCACAAAACATGGACCATGAGCCCTGCGTTAGCTCTAGGTGCAAGATTTAATGAGCATGACCCCCCCACAGGAAGAATAAAATTCACAGCAGGTGCATTTCCATAAATAACTTAGTCAGGAAATTAGCACTGGATGGTCAACTGGGAATCATGTATGCATTCATTAAGTAAATGCTTATTTTAAAAATGAAGTATTTAGAAATCCCTAGTCTTTGAAGTTAGCAAGCTTACTGTTCAAACGCAGCTCTCCAAATGAAGTTACCTTGCTCCAATTTCCTGTTTTCCAGCTAGCACATGGGCGGAGATAACATTTTCTAGCAGGATCGGGCTGTTTTGTGTGTTGACAGTGAGATGCATTTTTGCTGCTGCACTCCACGTGTCTCCAGAAAGCTCCCATTCCACAGGTGGTAGAGCACTGGCCAAGGGGAGAGGAAAGCCCAAGGGGAAAACTCGAGGTTAGTAAATCATTCTGGAAACAACTCAGGTGCCTGAACAAAAACATCTAGAGCCATTTTAGATAGCCTAGGTTATTTGAGAAGTCTGTACAGATGTTCAAAAGAAGACTTAAATTTACCTGTCTTACTTTAAATTACAAAGCAGGGCTTTCTGTTGCTTTGTTAGGAAAATACCAATTCCGCTTTACAGCATGCAAACATTCTGATTTATACTGTGGCAAACTTCTGCTTATTGAGACATTCTAAATCTGTACCAGCTGTTCCAATGTTTCCCTCTCTCATCTTTGGGGATCTAAGGCAAAATGTCATTGCATCCAATCTTTGTCATTGTTCCCTCTCTATCTCTAACACTGCTAATGAGATATTTAGCAAATTGAGTACATGATGCTGAAAACCTGAAACAAATTGTGAGAGACTCCTGGGAAAACTCCACAGTAAAATGATTTTTAGAAAGATGAATCCAGAGAGTGGATAAGTGTTTCCAAAACTGTGGGACAGCTTTAATATCAGAGGTAAGAGGACACGGATTGTACCAGTCTAGCTCCCAAGAGTGAGTGCCTGCTTTTCAGCAAAAAGCCCCTGTAAAGAGGTAAAAAGTGACTGGAGACCCCCCTTTTACATTTTTCTGCCTTAAAATGTGAGGGACAGTGAACTATATCCATAGAGTCAAATCCAGCACATGCCAAGCATACTGTAGCCGACATGAGAAATGGCATAAATAATCCTGGATTAGGCCACCAAATAATGAAGAGAGCAACTTCTACTGTGTGGTTTACGGTAAAATTTACAAGTACAGACATACCCTAAGGAGCAAAGAAGCATCAGAATACTGGCAGTTATGAAATTTATCAAGTGCATTACAGTAACAGTAGAAAGACAGACAGGATAGCAGGAGATTCATCTACATAGAATATGGTGGTATTGAAATATCAAGGCCTTCAAGATAAGTCATCAAAAAACAGGAAACAATTTTTGCCAAACAGGACAAAAATACACAAAGTCAGAAAACTGCAGACTAAAAATGAATTATAAGTAAGGAACAATAAGAAAAGGTTCTGTCAGTGTTAGAATCAAGGTGTCTGCATGGGGAAATATAAGTCCTTCATCTCATGAGAAATGTAATAGCTGACATTCACAGAATCACAGGATAGGACAGGATGCCTGCAGGTCATCTTGTCCAATCCACCAGCTCAAGCTGGACCACCTATAGCCAGTTGCTCAGAACCATAGCCAGACAGCAGAAATTAAGTGGGCCAGGCTTCACATAAAGTTAATTTTAACTAGAAGCAGCAGCTTGAATCAAAACAGCAAAAGATCACTAAAATATTAAAAATAGTAATTTGAGATGTGTTAAGTATCCTCAAATTGTTTTTATCAGTTCTGCAAAGCTGAATTTACTGACCATACCACAATAGCCATTCAAGTGATCGTAAATAACCTTTGAACTGTTGAGAATAATTTTTTAAAAATTACGGAAGATTGAGAAGGTCCCAGAGGATTAGAGAAGAACACCTTTCAAGTTACCTTTGAGAAAACAAGACAGATCTGTGGACTAAGAACACACAGCCTAACTTCATAAGAAGATACAAAAGCAAAATATTAAACAATCAAGACCAAAACGGTATACGGTAACAATGATGACAAAGCAATACAGCAGACAACATGGACCTTTCAAGAACAAATGGGGTACCTGGTTTAATGAAAAAAAGAGAGCCAGTCAACATGATGCATTTTGACATGATTGCTCTTTTAGCAGATGATAGAAATATGATCCAAGTGAAATCATTACAATAGACATCTAATAAAAAAACTATAATAAAGTGCTCCTCGGTGATTCGACATCAAAATAAAAAGATATTTCAAACGTGGCCCTGCTGGTCTCTGTCCAGAGCCAAGCTTTCTTCAGTATTTTCATTAAATACTTGAGTCATGAAGGAGAGCATGCACTTAAAAATTTTGCAGATGACACCAAGTTGGGAGAGTTGGCAGGAACACTGGAAGACACAATCTAAATTCAAAAATGTCTTGAGAAGTAGAAAAATCTCAAGGAAACAGTAAACTGAAATTTAAAAAGATGTAAAAAAAACTACATTTAGGAAAAACCTTTTTTATATATATAAAGCTTTGGGTATATATATATACACCTGAGAACCTTTATATATATAAACCTGAGAACATCTGTTGAAAATAATAATATTGTATTAAGGGATCCAGTTTTACAGTGGTCCACAGATCAAATATCGAAATTAAATGGTTACAAAACAAGATAAATTTAATCCCAACAGTAATATATATATACAGACGTGTATGTGTGTGTACGTGTGTGTGTATGTATATACATACACACACACACAAACTATAGCAATTATTCCATTTTATTTGCCATGCGTCAGCTGGGGCCATAATGAACACCACTGTCGACGGCTTGATGACCACTGATGAGAGGTCCTAAGGGTGTGATCATAGAATTGTAGAATGGCTTGGGTTGGAAGGGACCTTAAAGACCATCTAGTTCCAATTCCCCTGCCACTGGGCAGGGACGCCACCCACTAGATCAAGTTGCCCAGGGCCTCATCCAACCTGGTCTTGAGCACCTCCAGGTATAGGGCAGCCACAACTTCTCTGGGCAGCCTGTGCCAGTGCCTCACCACCCTCTGAGTAAAAAAAATTCCTCCTGACATCTCATCTAAATCATCCCTCTTTTAGTTTAAAAGCATTCCACCTTGTCCTATCATTATATGCTAAAGCAAGAAGTTGCTCTCCATAGTTTTTATAAGCCCTCTTTAAGTACTGAAAAGCTGCAATGACGTCTCCCTGGAGCCTTCTCTTCTCCAGGCTGAACATCCCCAGCTCCTTCAGCCTGTCTTCACAGGACAGGTGCTCCAGCCCTCTGATCATCCTCACGGCCCTCATTTGGACCCACTCTAACAGATCCACATCCTTCCGGAACAGGTTGCCCAGAAAAGCTGTGGATGCCCCATCCCTAGAAGGGTTCAAGGCCAGGTTGGATGGGGCTTTGAGCAACCTGGTGTAGTGGAAGGTTCCCTGCCCATGGCAGGGGATTGGAATTAGGTGGTCTTTAAGATCTCTTCCAAACCAAACCATTCTAGTTTTTCTATGCTCAGTGCAACAAGGCTTCCAGTTATGGACTCTCGGCTGTACTGTTTAGCTTGGCTACCAAAGAAAGGCCATCAAAAAAATTAAGTAACTTGTTCAGATACCAAAGTCTCTCACTTCAGGTATTATGATTTGAAGAACATCAACAAAAATGGGTATGTTTGCCCCTTCACCATCCCTGACCCCCTGAATAAGTACTATCTCAGAACACAGCAAGATAGCAGCACAGAAACCTGACTGTCAAAAAGCATGGTTATATGTATTGGTAAAGGAAAGTCAACAGCACAATACAAAAGATTGTAAGCACTTTTGAAAGGCCATAGCAAACTCCACAATTTATATTGCTCCTGCACAGAAAACAGAAGTTACTCAAGCTTTATAACCATTCAGCAATGATCAGAGATATCCAAGTCTGGGAAGCACAGTTCTCTACCTGCTCGATTTAGCACATGATATACTTGCAAGGTAAGAGTTATGCTCACAAAGTTGAAAACTTCTTTCTGAAAAGCTAGGAAACTGAGACAAGTTTGAAGGTGGTGCTGTAAAACATCTTCCAAATGCTTAACAACTCAAAAGAGTTTTCAAACTCCCTGTGAGCTGTACTTGTTTCATTTACTCAAATAGGAAACCAGAGCTTTCATTAGTAGTATTATGGGATATTAACACCTGTTTCGATCCAACTTCGTTCTGGCACAGCCATTAATGCAGACAAAAACTGCTCATTTCTACCTTCAAATAACAAGACATAGCTTAATGCTGCAATTATCAGCTATTGTATCCAAAGATACTGTAATAACCAAAGCCACTGGCCTGACAATTTTAGTTTTTATGCCAACCAGACAAAATGCTTCATGTTTACTACTGCTTCAACCCAGTTCCAACATATGACCACCTAAACTTCTAAGAATGGTGCAGAATGGTGCATTACAATGTCTCTCTGTGGACATGTGCTGGACAAATTAATGGCCCAGATATACCAGTTTAACTTTGGACTAACATTCTTATCTTGACTTTGTAGATTCAAACTGGTTTTACCAGGCAGAATGTTGCTCTGAGTTGGGAGGCATTTGCTTAATGGTGGATACAAACACTGATGGTGGTATGAGATAGAAATGCACCACAAAAATCCGTTAATAGCCAACTAAAAATATGTTTCAGCAACCATGATATCAATGTGCTTTATATAGTAATAAAGCTAGCTTACCTACATGACCCTGGTCATGTACTAACTTAGGAAACACACATAATTAGAGAGAAATGATATATAAGCAAAGGTTAGAACACAGTAGCGTATCTACAGCTAACTTGAATTATGTACTTATTTGGAAATACAAGCACACTCATTTGGTGTCTCCAGGATTCATCTAATAGCTTATCTTTTTGCTATGCTTTAAAACAAAGCTCTTGAGGTATCTCTGGTTACAGTCAACCCTGAATGTCATGTCCCTGGAAGAGCTATGCATAGTTTTGCAGAATCCATAAACAGACACATTCTATTTAAGCAACCTAATATTAGATGCTCCAAGTTCTGTTACCCATTTTTTATACTAATATTTCATTTGAATTTATGCTATTCATGTCAGATAATTGTGACAAAGCAAGATTTATTTCCTCAACAGTGGTTCAGAGAGCTGACACGCTCTCCACTACTTACTTGCAAGTTAAAAATAACTTACCTCACTCCAGTTCCCTACTATCCAGTAGGCATCACCAGGCAAACTGTTGGATGTTATTAGGTGGTTACTTTCTGTGACATTCGTCAAAACCCCCTCGGATGCACTTTGGTTCCTGGTAGCATGCTCAAGAGCTGACGATTGTGTACTGGAGGTTATGTTGTCAGGAAGCAGTATTTCTGTTCTGTTGTCAGTCTGGTCTCTCAGTACATTACCAAACACTGTGGGCATTACTGTAACAGATGCTTCTTGGGTAGTTACTTCTATGACAGGCACATCGACTTGCAGACTGATAGAGTTTGCTGGTGTTGGAAACGCCAGCCCTTGTGCTGTTCTGCTAACAGGAAGGAGCGCAGAAGGCTCTTGGGGAAGAGATGCCTGGGGGAGGTGAGAAGTCACACTCTCATTCTGAAGGATGTGAGAGCTAGTACCTATCGTTGTGCTCCTGGTTGTGATTTCAGGATCGTGTTCTGTGCTGTAAAGGCGATCAATCTGTTTCCCACTGCCTCCTACTGACCCATCAACATCATCAGATTCTTCGGTTAAGTAATCATAGCTGGAACTTATTTCTGGACTACTGGTAAAAGAGGAGACAGGAGTGTACTCACTTTTTTGCACCTCACCCGTTACAGCAGAAACTGGCTCACTTTCAGAAACATTTTCAGCATGGTTTATAATTTTGGTACTTGAGCTATTATGAAAAGGCCACGAAGTAGTATTTTGATGTGAACTATTTTCAGTGGAAACAACAGGATAATTGTAAACATCAGTTGATCCAACAAAATTATTTTGTAATGTTTTGCTGGTTGTTCCTTCTTTTTCAGAGACATTATCCAAACCAGAGGATGTAGGCAAATAGGGAGTTACACTTTCAGGATTGGGTGTTTTTGTTGTTGTATGGAACCTTGGGCTTGGTAGAGGTATGGGTATTCTGTTAGGACGACTCCGTTTGGGATTAGTAGTTGTTTTTCTGATTATGATCTTTCCTCTTCTGGGTGCCAGTGGGGGTATCAGAAATCTTCCAGCAGAAGGACATTGCTGAAGACCACACAGGGCCTTAGAGTTTGGTCTCTTGGAACTATCACATGGCTCATGGTTATTTTTGGCACAAGTAACGTTACGAGTCCTAATCCCTCCACCACAAGTAACGGTGCACTGCAGAAGAAACAGAATTAATACAATACCTCTCTTCATTCTGTTGTACAAGTCAGTTAAGTATCAACTGGCAGCTCTCTTCAATAAAGAAGAATCATTGCAAATAATCAATGACAAATTTTCTTTTTTTCCTGAGGAACAAGCCCTTCATTTTAGTGATTTTCTGTTATCATGGAGCTTTTGCCAAATTTTTAGAAGAGTAAATGTCACCTTGAGTAAACATCAGTGATAAAAGACTACTTGATAAAGAAAAAATATGGAATTCTAGAAAAATACGCTAGAATTTGATTTCTACTGTGAAACAATCACAAAAGTTGTTTAGCCAACACCTTTACCACCAAAAATATAAAAAACAGACTGAAAAAGCTGCCATCAAAAGCATCTGTCTGGCTCACTATTGGCTGCTCCTGATGCCACAAACCTGCTGTGATGACTTCTGCAACTCCTAGATCCTTGCTGACTTTATGAAATGGATCTTTCATTCAGTCTTAATGCAACCACCACTTGCTGCCAGGGCTGTTCACATCTCTCCTATTGGACTTGGACTATTAAAAGTAAATAACCTATGTGTCTTCTGTTTAAATGGGAGCACTATCATGTGCAAAGTGTGCTGGAAGTTAAGGAGACGTTTTTTCAATGATGTTCCTTATCCTCAGCCCCACAGGTACAGCCACAAGTTTAGCAGCTGTCACTCCCCTGATGACTTTCTGAAATTTCAACGTAATTCTCCAGTTTGAAGTACTAAGGCTTGTTGACGGGTTGGTTATTAATGGTGATGTTACATATATAACCTGCTGAAGAAAGTCTCCTCTGGATGCAAGGGAGCCTGACCAGCTAAACCAGGTGCTCAGCACAATTACAAACACTCATACTGCCAGCACTCTAAAATCCCTGGGTTATCTAACCCTTCTTAGAGCTAGTCTAGGTCACGGAGCAGTAGAAACGCCTGTGACCTTGTGTTATTGGTACTTCCTGCACTGCCAACACCTGTACACTAACATCAGCTCTGCAGCAACAGGCACAGGGAGGAAAGCAGAGTAGGCACTTTCATTAGACATTCTGCCTGTCCTCCTTGCACTTCCAGCAATATAGCATATTTAAGGTACTCAGAGCTATGCAAGTTTACATTAGCTTCAATTTGACCTCTGAAGTTGTTGAGACTGGCAGTAATGGATTTTGCCTACTGAGGATGACAGTAACTGCTGGCACCATGTTGCTGCTTCCACAGAAATACAACAAACTTACTTTGCCACCTGTATGATTAAGATCAGCATTCTGGTAAATTAAAAAGAACATCTAACCTCATTAGCTTTTTGGGACAATGTGTGTCTTTCTCCCAGAACTAGCTTTGAAAACCTCTGCATTAGATTACAGCCAAGAACTAAAAAGAGATTTCAGAATGGCTGTAACACTTCATCCTCATTATCTACCTAATTAAGTATGTTCAGTTTTTAAGATACAGAATGATCTTCTAACAGCAAGGTAAGTTCAGAGTAAAAGGAAGTTTTGCCTGTATAAAATCTCTCTCTCAAATTTACTAGCGAAAAGAAAACTTTCTCCAATTACAAACATCCCAAAAATGTTGTCATTTGTTCAGGAGAAATAGTTGAGCCCATACTCAGCCCCCCCATTTTGTTGCAGGTGAATAAAACCATCATAAAATTCTACTAGCTCATTATCCTGAATCTGCTATCAAGCTCATTAGTGAGTTTGATAAAAAAAAAAAAGAAATAGGAGAAAGAAGGCAGTGGAGTTTTTAAAAATGGAAGTTTTGAAAAACTTGTTAAACTTCAATTTTATTAACATCTGAAATGGAAATATTTGTTGTGCATTTGTTTTCATGATTATCAGTTACACTTTCTTATCTCAGTATATACAACAAAACTGCCTGTTTGTGAGGTTAAACAAAAGCAAATCTCACTGTATCAGAACAAAACAATTTAAAAATTTCACATGACTCAAAACCTATTTCTTCCTCCCAAAAGATGTATCTTGGTGCATTTTTAGGTTTCATGTAGAAGTAGACTGCTCAATATGTTGGGGCTCCAATGGAACGTGAAGTTGGGAAGCACCTGCAGGTACCAGCAACATAATCTAAAGAAAGCTAAGAAGCGCGAGGTCCTTCCACAGATTAAAAAGTAGGACAGAGCACACAAAACAAGTGCTCCCAATTAATACTAGCATATATTGCAGAATCTGTTCTAGTGTATTTAGACAAATTTACTATTTTGCAGTCATTAACTTGACCACCTCACATTCTGCAGTTCATAAGTTGTCAATGAAATAACTGCACAATATTTAATTAACACTTGAAGGGCGCACAGATATTCTAGTGTTAATATAAGCTTCAGACTAATACTAGAAATAAAAGGCTTGCATGTTGCTGCAAAAAATGACAGAGATATGAATGTAAAAGAGATGTAAAAATTTTAAAAATGTTTCTTTTTATCCCTGTAGACATGACACGGAGCCTTCCCACATCTGTTTCACAGCAGTAATGAGTATTCCATAGAACTCTGTGCATGCAAACATGCTCTGTTCTGTGGTACCAAGCAAGCCAAAACCTCAGAAACATCTCACACACAGCACTTGTTGAGGTCATCAGCAAACAGTACAGCTTTTTTTTCCTCTTGTGAAGACTTGTTAAAAAATAAGGAAAAAAAAAAAAAACAGATCATTGGTCTTCTCTATTGATTATGACAGGTCATTTTGAAAAAATAAAAAACAGAAAACAAACATTTAATGCTACAGGTGACATGAATTTACCTCAGTCCAGTTGCTCACTGTCCAGTCAGATGGGCACAAGACATCCCTGTTGCATGACAGATGGGTCTTTGGTTTAAGTAGGTGCTGGCATTCTGTGACAGCCAATGCCTGCTCATCAGATCCCACTGTCTGGATGCAAAGTACAGTTCGTTTCTTCTGTCCTGTTGGGCCACATGTTGTCGAACATTTCTGCCATTCTCCTGCCCACCATCTGAAAAATGGGGGATACGAAACATTACAGAAAATAATCCATAACCAGCACATTAAAGATACTCCTTCACATCTATGAGTAACTGCTAGGAAGCTTAGTTATTTTTTTTACTCTATCATATTATCTGCTTATTATTACCTTAATAATACAGAAAGAGTTAACAAATCAGAATCACCAGAGGGTGTGTAATTACAACAGCTAGGTGGAAAAGACCACCACACGTGTCTATGCAGCCAGTGTTGCAGGAGTGTTCAAACTGGCATTGGCACTGAACTCCCTCCACAAGGGCAAGCAGCAAGGCAATAACATCAGAAGACCAGAAGCTATGTTGCTTGCAGTCAGAGCTATGCTGCTTGCACCCCTGCAGGATCAGTGCCCAGCAGTGCTATATCTCTGGGCCTAGCTGGGTGGTCTGTACTACAGCGGCCTTTTTTGTACTTTTTCCATTCAAAAGTAAAAACAAGCCCCTTCTGTGTCTCTCTCCTGATTACAGATGGTCTTCCATAGCATACTGTGTAACGCTTTACAAAATGAAAATTAAATATTTCATCTCAGAGCAGTGTTTTCCAGTGCAGCTTGGAGTACCCTAGGCAAGAACACAGTTCCAAGCTGCTATATAGGCAACGTAGCTCAGCTGTGAACTCCAGACTAAAAATGCTCCTTAGACACTGTAAATTGCTCCTGAGTTTTGAAGTCATGCCAAAGCCTTACACATACACACCCCACCAGGGACATATATTTTATTACGTATTTTGCTTTTACAGAAATATGAATTTCCCTATAGAAATATGCTTTTCTAGACAAAAAGGCAAAAAGATGTTTTGGGCTTAAACCCAAAATTACCATCTTTTTTTTCTCCCCTCCTTTTTAGGCCAATGAACTTAGAGCAAAATAAACCCATTCTGATAAACACATCAAAGTTCCATGGCAGGTTTTATTGCAGTTTTTAGCATTCATCTGGATCTATCACAATCTTCTTGCTTTCTCTTCCATCTTACTGCATTTCTGGCTTCTTTGGTTTGTGGCTTCTTCGGTTTCCCTCTCCCCTTTCCACTTTCATTCTCTGTTTCCCGATTAATTTATTCTTCAATTGTTAATAAGCTGTCACTCATTTGGAAGGCAATGATAGGCACTGATATCTACTCATAATCACCCAAGAAAAAAAAAAAAAAGGCTCAGAGCAATCAAGCTACACACACAGCTCATTTGTGCAACCATCTGGTCTCCTTTGGGGTACCTACACCTTCCTTCTCTTTACTTATGAATATATATTGCATTTCCTTTTAAATTACACTATAAGCCCTTTGGGGCACACGGTAGAATTGTAACCCACAGCCACAGCCCTGTATGAGGCCTCTGGACATTGCTGTAATAAAAAGAATAAATTAATTATCTCCTTCTGCCTTTCTCTGGTGTGTTTCTTGTTCTTTCAGATTTCTACAAATAACAAAGGAAAGCTAACAACTAGTTAAAAAGAAAAACAAAGTGCACCTCAGACGTATGTGGCAAAAAAGAAGAGAAAAAGATATTATCATAACCTTAATCAAGTCATTTCAGGGTTGTTTTCATCTCTTGCATCTTCTCTCCAATTCTCTTTATCATCTCTAGTATCTTGTAAACAGCTGATGCTTTGGCACAAATGCAATCTGAAGTATGTGAATTGCCCTATTAATTTTAATGGAACCAGATCACATATTTCAAGTTACAAACATGCTAAGCTGACACCCCCTCCCTCACTATTTTCACGTGGCTCTGAGTGAGGGTTCAGCAGTTTGCAAGTTTAAGTACTGAACTCTTAGCGCTAAATTATCAGTTTCCTACAGAACCTATCTTCACCAGCAGTAATGGTAAATTATTAACAAGCTAGCAAACACAAAACATTTTTTAAAAAGTCACTGAAGAAAATAAATTCTCTGAAGTTAGGAAATCCCAGAATTAAGACTGTATCCTATTGCATCTTCATGGACTACTTTTAATCATGTAACTTTTTCCACTGAACCCTTCCTCATGCAATGTAGGTAGCAGATGGTACTGATGAGTCAATTAGTTAATTAACCACCACCTTGTTCACCACACACAATTCAGAAAACTTGCTTTTATTAAAAGCTTATTCTCATCAGTAACTGGAGATCCCAATAGTGCATTTTTCTTATTTCCATTCTGGTGTATATGCACCTGTCTTAAACACTCAGTGTTGTGGTTTAACCCGGCCGGCAGCTAAACACCACACAGCCGTTCGCTCACCCTCCCCCCTCCCTCCCTGGGATGGGGGAGAGAAACGGGAAAGTGAAGCCTGTGAGTTGAGATGAAGACAGTTTATTAATACAGGAAAATAATAATAATAATAATAATAAACGATAATAGTACTACTACTAATAATGTGTACGAAACAAGTGATGCACAATGCAATTCCTCACCACCCGTTGACCTGAACCCCGGCTAGCCACCCCTATATATTGTTCAGCATAACGTCAGATGGTATGGAATACCCCTTTGGCCAGTTTGGGTCAGCTGTCCTGGGTCTGTCCCCTCCCAGCTCCTGCTGCACCCCCAGCCTGCTCGCTGGCAGGACAGAGCAAGAAGCCGAAAAGTCCTTGGCCTGGTGTAAGCACTGCTCTGCAACAATTAAAACATCAGCATGTTATCAGCGCTCTTCTCATCCTAATCCAAAACATAGCACCCTACCAGCTGCTAGGAGGAAAATTAACTCTGTCCTAACTGAAACCAGGACACTCAGTCATGAGAAACTTAACATGGAAATACAGCCTGGCTCTTCATGGTCCCCACTGAAGACTTCTGAACTGCAGTGTCCCAGCAGAAGGCGAAGACAGGCAAAGCAAGGAGGGAAGAACATTTACCATCTACTTGTCTGTTTTATTACAGGGTGCTCCAAAGCAGGTCCTGGACTGCACATAAGGGAGCAGCACCTGGTGACAAAACACCAGTCATCTAGGAGCTTCTGCTGTCTGCACACTGCAGAGCCATCACCGAAACTGGAGGTGGCTGCTGAGCACACAGCCAGAATTGACACAGCAATCTGAGATCCACACATCCAGCTTCTAAATTGAGATGACCAAGCTGTCAGTCCTCCCAGCTGTAAGCTAGAGAGTGGAGGGCACTGCCAGACAGACTTAGATTTGAGCAGGTTATATGCAAGCCTTTTTTTTTTTTTTCCTCAATCACATGCACACAGATGCCTGGCAAAGAAAAGGATATGGGGAAGAAAACTAGTAGGTAGCTGTGCTGATTGTGGTGGGACAAGTTGGTAGAAACTGAAGCCTGATGGGAGTTTGTCTAATACTTGTTCCTACTACAGCAAATGAGTGGCTCTTCAATATTAATGCATCACCTTGTCCCTACAAAGTGACAGGACTGTCTTATCTCCACAGGCAGACATGGCACAGAAAGATTGTGTTCACAAACAAATGAAGTGTATGATTTGGGTAACTAATTTGTGTGAGCACAAATTTTCCTGAGGCTCTCAAACTAGAGAGCAGCCTGTATGGTGAAAGCATAACTTCAGTAGATTTTCCACTGCAGCTGTGAGTGCTCAGCTCTTCTACAGTCCAGCTAGCAGCACCCAATCATGCATCCAGAAAATGAAGAGCATACACATAAGAAGAATTTTTGAAAATTATGTGACTTGCCTGTCATAACAACAATTTTGGGACAGAGGTAGGGACAAAATCTGATTTTCTCAGGGGGCATTCAGCTGCCTGGAATGAGACTTCTCTTTTTCCTATCATACTGAGTTTTCAAGGTCTGTAATAATTGAGGCAGAGCCCAACAACCCTGTCTGTCTATGCCTAGATGATGTATGCTGAATGAGGATCCTGTTGGGATTTTGGGACCTAAGTTTGCTATATTCATCCTATGGGGCTCAATATTCCTGCCCTCTCACTATTTCTTTAAAGAAAGACGGTCTTCTTTCACTACACATACTTGTACAACACCAGGCAGAGCACGTAACAACAAGGCACTGTTATTTGGTCTAAGTATTATAGTAGAAACAAAACTTTATGTTCTTATTATGCTGTTGAAGTTTACTAAACAATTTAGAAGTGGGACAATACAATAAAATTGTAAAGAAGCAGATCAATTTGGATATTGCAGGAGATCCCAAGTACTTTGAAAATATCCTATTTACGGTTCCTCTGTTTAAGGGGGTAGTCAGGTTAAAATCGCTTCAGGAAATTTTCTGTACGGGCAGGGTAAAACTTCTACTCAGAGCACAAGTAGTTAAAATTGCTCTCTTTTTCTTCATGTAGTATCTGTTGATTTTTATCATGAACACCTATGGAGCAAAATCCATGCCTATCCAAGAAACATATAACTGGAAACCTCATTCCATAGCGTAGTATGGAAAACACATTCACGCCACAGTCACTCCTGCTGAGGAGCATCACTGAAGTTTCACATGAGCAGCTGTATCATGTTTGAACTCTCAACTATTCAACCATATTTATTTTGTTCTTAGTCAACACGTGGCACACATGTATTGCTACATTTAAAATATTTGCATTGCCCCAGATTTTTTTAGTAGGAAGCATGGGGAAGAAACAAAACAAGAATAATATTAAGACTTGGACTTTGCAGAAGCCTGTCATTAAGCAGTTTATAATTAACTTCCTGAAATGGATTGATGAGATAAGACCTGGTTTGTGCAAGTTACAAACTTTAATGTTATTCTTTGCCTGTAGCTACCATTTGATACATTATCTAATTTTGAGCTAGTGACCTAGTAGATAGGTGCGTGGTAGCCTGTTTTCCATCCACGGGATTCAGCAGATCATAGGAGGGTTGTGCAAGACAGCATCCTTGTTTCAGACAGGATGTTCCCACAAAGAAACTGGTCTGCTGTTGGGAAACATGATATCATCTAGCAGTTCCAGTCTTGTGGCTACAGCTCCAACCAAAGGTTCCCAGTAGTGCCATTTTTAATGACACTGTCCTCAGCTCTCGTACAGAATTTAGCCACCTCTCACTACAAAACACCTGTCCTTTGGCAGTTTCACATGAACTCTCAGTTGTGCTAAATAGTGCCGTACAGGACACCTTTCTCTAACATTCAGATTTTCTTTACAACCACCAAACCACAGTATCTTGTGTGCTTGAAGTGCCTACTTGCTTTTCAGACAGAGATGTCTGAAGGTGAAGGGCCTAGAGAACAAGTCTTATGAGAAGTGGCTGAGGGAGCTGGGGTTGTTTGGCCTGGAGAAAAGGAGGCTTAGGGAGACCTTATCACTCTCTACAGCTACCTCAAAGGAGGTTGTATCAGGGTGGAGTTGGTCTCTTCTCCCAAGCAACAGGCGATGAGACAAGACAAAATGGCCTCAAGTTGAAGCAGGGGACATTTAGGTTCAATATTATGAAAATTTTCTTCACTGAAAGCATTGGTGAAGGTTGTAAAGCATTGGAACAGGCTGCCCAGTGAAGCAGTTGAGTCACTATCCCTGGAAGTATTCAACATACATGTAGATGCAGTGCTTAGGAACATGCTTTAGTGGTAGACTTGGCAGTGCTAGGTTAAGGGTTGGACTTGATGATCTTAGAGGTCTTTTCCAACCTAAATGATTCTATGATTCTACGTGTAACTACCTGTCTGGGTTAGACATAACACACATGTCATGGAAAAGTAAATATCAGCTAAACCCCATGCTGGGACCACAGCCTGGATCAGAGACCAGATCTACAAAATAAGTGGCCTGGGAAGGGTGAATAGGAACTTACTATTCACTGTCAGCACTTCTATTAAAAGAATTAGTGGCGACCAAAAGAAGCTGGTAAGAGCCACATTCAAAATAAATAAAATGTGTGGTTCTCCACACAGTGGGCATAAAAAATGTGGAACTTCTTGCAAAGGAAGACGTATATGAAAGACGTTTCACAGTTGCAGAGGGAGGCTGAATTACTGCAGAGAGAAAGCATACATTGCTCTGGAAATGCATCGAGTTAAAAACAGTTGGAAACTCTAAGAGTATTAGAACAGGAGATAATTTATGCCTGCCTTGTCTGTTCCTCCTTAGGCATGTAGTTATGGCCCTGCTAGAAACCAGAATAGGGGCTTACTTAGATGGTCACACAACTACAGTCATTCTTCTGTTAAGATAAAAATACATATGGAAATTGACTCTAGAAGTATATATTGTCTGGGTTCCCTGCACTGAGGACTGAAAATTGTCAAGTATTTTTTGCAGTCCTCAGAAGGATAATTACTCCTTTTCTCTGCTGAGCAGAATGAGCTTGAGAAGCATCACTCCAACTGGCAGCATACGAGAGCTTTTCTGACTAGTTCACACTTAATGTAATTCCGCGATCTGCCTTATAATGGACAAGTTCTGCTCCCTCACTTTCAAGAACAGGCCTGAATAATGCAACCACTTAGAGCAAATGGAGTAACTTGAGCACATTTGAAACATTTGGAATAAATAAAACAGTTAATACATGTAGTAAATACAAAGTTCCCCCACACGTGGGAAGGCTCAGCTCTTAAGTAGTCAACTAGTTAATAAGTCTGATCTATTGTCAGTTGATTTCCTAGCAATCTGTACAGAACTATGAAATGCTGACAGTTTATGCTTTTAACAGTTATTCATAGAGGCTGCAACCGTAAAGATGTAATTCTCAAAGGAGGCATCATACTTTCTTGTGAAGATACTTGGAAACGACTAATAAAACCAACAGCCACACAATTTGTTACATTAAAACTTCATGAAAATTGCTGCTGATACAGATAACATGGTATACCTTAAGGAAATCATTGCAATGACTTGGATTTGATCCCGAATTAACTAGAATTACTAGGGAAAGACTGATATACCACTGTGGACATCATGATAAAGGATTTCCAAAGAAAATGAAAGACAAAAGGAAGATGTTCCAGTATCCAAAGTACAAAACTAAAACCAATATTGACTGTAGCAACAAGAACAGGAGCTGTACTGTCACGTCCCTGCACCACTGATACCTTCCAGCAAATCTGTGCCTATTTTACAGCCACAGGCTGCTGTCACCTGGAATGTTTGCTATGGTTAATCTTCCTTACCCTGCTCCCTAAAATCGTAGAATGGAAAAAAGAGAGATGAAAAAGATCATTAAAATAATGCTATGGGAATAGAAAAAGTGATTCCCATGTGAACACAGAATGAAGAAAGCTGCACTTCCCTGGAAAGAAAAAATAAGAAGGGGTACAATAGAAAAGATGTCATATTATAAGTGTTATAAAGAAGGTATGGTAATTAGTGTTATGAAAAAGTGCGCATTTCCAATCATCCTTCCTCACAAAAAGGACAAAGGAATATAAAAAAAATACTGAAAAACAGCATCAAAAGGCTTAAAAATCTTCTCTGCAAGTTGAATTTTGGAACATGCAATGATACAGTATTACTTGAGCTAAGACAGAATTCTTAAAATAAAAACTTACATGGCTTGCATGCACACCTGCATCTAAACTAAATGAACAGAGTATCTATACAGATGACAGATAGCATTCTCTGCCTTTCACAGCAGACTGCTCAGCAACTCACACTGGAAACTTTGCAGGGCAGCACAATCCTAATTTAATTATTACTGGGTTTCTGACACCTTGCTTTGAAATACTTAAGAGCTGTCACCGTGGCAGGCTGCAGATGTCACATTAATCTGGTATTAGAACCAACATTTCCTTTTGAACGACTCTGAAACAAGATTACAAGGGCCCTCCCAGTATCTGGTACCTGGGCGGACAGTCCTTCTCATAGCATTTCTTCTGTCGTCCATTTGGCTGTGTTGCTGGGTCGCAGAAGGAGTTTTTGATCGCTCCACTTCCCTTTCGCATGCAGTGGGCAATCTGGCGCCGCACCCCTGGAAGAGAAAGACAAAAAAAAGGAAGAGTAATCCGAGTAGGCTGGGGAAAAACTGCAGAAGTTCTCTAGCATGGCGAGTACATAATGATTGCACTTCATCTTAGAATACAGGAACAGCTGTGTGACTCCTTCTGGAGTAAAATTCAGTTCTGCTGAATGCCTGGGCTATGTCGGGTATAAGTATACTTTAATCAAGTTGAAAAAGTGTCATGCATGGGTCTTTTGAATCAGTAGCTGAAACAACACACTAGAAAGCACTTTCCCTGATCTCAATTAAATTGTCAGTCTCCAAAAGGGTTCCTATATCCTGAAATCAGGCACAGCAAAGATGCAACATGATAGCACCAGGCTGTTTGCAGCAAGGGAATTTTGGTGATCTTTACTTTGTACTTCTGGAATGAGCAATTAAGCAGAAAACAAACCAGAGCATTTCACCAAAAAATATAACCCTGTGATTGCTAATGCTGAATTCTGCTTTTTAAAAGTTCTGATACAAATGACCTAAAATGATGATGTCATAACACAAAGGAGAAAATCTGTTTTTTAAATAACTAATACTCAGCACTGATGATAAGAGGCAAATTACAGCAGTGGAAAGAACAGAGATATTCCATACATACAACTAAGATTATTTACTAATAGTTCCACTCACTAAAACTCCTGCTCATTTAAGGGAAAGAAACATGAACCAAAATATTGCATCAACCCTACTGTGAACCTAAAGAAAACTACTTACCACAGGCCTGCCTTCCACAGAATTTTACAATAATTTGAGGTAGATTCTGTGCTGCAAACCCAAACAAATCCCAAGGACTAATAAGACTGAAGAAACCTTTTTTATTCATTGCTATTAAACTAATTTTGCTATTAATTCACAACAATTAATATGCAGATGCTAAGTCACTCTCTCTGTGACTTTTATCCCTCTCCTGGGAAGGAATGGGCCTAGTAACACTATTACCATGGTGTCAGGGAAGCATTACATTATTTTGCAGTATTGTTAGGAATCAAGCTTCTCCTTCTCTCACACCTCCTGATAACCAGCATGGGAATCTATCTGGAAGACAAGAACAGCAATCTATACATAATAATGCTTGGGAAATATGAAAATATCCTTCTATGCAGCATATGCTTCTGTTCCTCAATACAGTATCCCCATATATGACCATGAACATGTATGTCATAAAAATTCATGCTATTTTTATAAATTATTACTACTTTGATTTAAATAATTTCACAGCATTCAAAAAAAACTTTAAATAAAACAAAAAAAGAAAAAAAAAAAGAAAGAAAAGAAGAAACAGACTACCAAATGTAATACTAGGAAATCCAAAGTCAGCAATAGAGGTAATTTTTGGTGGGAGAACTGAGCATGGAGTGCAGATACGAAGGGGAACTTATAGCCAAATATTACTGAAAAAGACCTCCACAAGACAGAAGAAAATTAAAAACTGTCTATGCATATTTGGGTCATTCCTTCCATGAATTAGATGGAAACCTTTACCCCCTTTTGATAGCAGTCCAGGATATCAGGTCTGTGACACTGAAGAAATGCTATAGCTTCTTGAGTTACTTTCAGACTTGTGGCTGGGATGTACACAACAATTACCAAAGCCAGCATGGGATTTGATGTTGAGCCTCCTATAGTCATAAACAAGGGCTGATTTTCTAGAACATGGATTTGTTTCACCTAAAAGGGAGAATGAGAGGAACTGCAGCCCTACCCTTCCATTAATACTCGTTTTGCTGAGGCACTCGAGCTCCGGGGTATGTGATGTGGCAGTAGCTGCATGACAGCACAGCCTCTCTGACTGCAGCACGGACATGGCTCTCCTTTTCCTAGGGGACTCCAAGCAGCAGAATGCTTTTTGGTTCAGTGCAGGACTCCCAAGCAGCAAGGTCCTGTTTTATGCTACGGAAAATGTAACTGGAATAGTAAGCAGCCTTTCTGTTAGTTGTAAACAAAGCAGTTCACAGAAATACATTTCTGTTCCTTTCAAAATCATATGATATGTTGCTCTTACAAATGTAAATAAGCTACAGAAGAATTCTTTTGCTCTGATAATTTTTTAGTGTCATTTCAGCTGCTATAATTCACTTTAAAACCACTATAAACCTTCACAGAAGTATTGTTCAGTCTGTACATTTCCATAAAACATTTGCTGATCACTGGCATCAATAAACAAATTTATTCACATTTTTATACACATTTTTTATTATGAAAGTTATATGAATTTGCACTGTAGTTTGAAAATCTGGAAAGTTCTGGGGTAGATGCATATGTTTAAAGAAATCATTAATTCTTTTTTTTTTCCTCATGATGGTGTACAGTTCAGTTCGAAAGCTGAAAGGAATTCTATATACACATATAGATGCATATATATTTTCTTGAAAGCTGTCATCTTAAAAATATAATAGCGTTTCAATTTAGCTCAGATACGATAAAGAAAGAAGGAACCTTGTGTGCAACTTTAATGTGTTTTTCAAGGTCCTTAGCTGGTAATGAAAATAAGATAGAAAAATAAAGTTGAGCTGGGTGAATGGTTCACAAAATTAGCTTGAATCTGCCTAAACAAAAATTTTATGCATCCCAAGCCTCATTTTTCTATTGAATGTTCAAGTCTTGCTTTCAGCTATACTATTCCTCTTTGCTTTTCCCTATGTCACCCTAAAATGTGATTACCCCTTCTATGATTAGAGAGAGTAAAATATATATAGGTATACATATAATGACATAATGAAACACAGCTGGGTATTTCATCTTGAGAAAGTTGAACTAGAAAACAGTGCAACAACAGAAAACTAGTCACCTCACACTGACCCTGGTTTACCAGCTTTCACGCAGGCCTTAATTTCAATTAAATCTGCTCAGAGACCACTTCTACCTCTCTGCACCAGTTCAACCCTAATACAGAAGAACTTTTTAGACAGGAGATAGAAATTTGACCCACTCAGCTCCCAGTTTCTCACTTAGTTTGGAAAGAAAAAAAAAAAAAAGCACCAATTTGAAATCATTTGGGTCTGGATGGGTTTTGAAAGGGATTAGAAACCTCTTGGCTGAACAGCCTCACCACGGCAGGTGGCTTGGAACCAGACGATCTTTTAAGGTCCCTTCCAACCCAAGCTACTCCATGATGCTTAGTTTGGGTGAAGTTAAGGCTGAGAATGACAGAACCAAAGGTCCTGCACCTCCAGAAGCAGATACAGAAATGTGTGTGCAAAAGAGCATATTTGATAGCAAAACTCACTAGTTTTAACATTAAATTGTCACTGTTGTACATCAAATACTCTGCAAAGGAATTCACTTCAGTATTTGAATGAATGACATTCAGTGAATGCACAAAGCACTCACACAATACAAGAGCCAGCCTTTACATTCTTGGTGCTATAAAACTTAGACCCGTAATCGTGAAGTAAAACACAGTGACTGTTGTGTTTTTTTTTAATCTCAATGCTACAAGTTTAGTAGTACATTTCAGTTCAGGAACACCTGGAGGTAATTTAGCAAAACAGCCACGATAACAGTTGTAAAGGATTTAGAGGGCACACAACAATTAACCCCCAAACAAATCTTACAGTCAAGTCCTCTGCAAAGCTTTGAGAATTTGCCAATCACTGCTGTTATCTACGGAGAAGTACATTTCTGAAGTTGCTTAATACTCTCCCTTTGTTGCAGCCGTGTTGTGTTTTTTGCTTCTTGTTACATTCAATGCCACTCAAAGCTAGTTCTAAAAAACATCACTATGGCCTTTTGACAAGGATAGAGGAATTTAACTTGTAATTTCTAATTGACCATTATGTAAAGACAGCATAATGGGTAGAAAGCATAATGGATCTAGAAAAATACTCAGTGAGACATTCAAATTAATCTTCCTATAAAAAAAGCTTTAGGGCTTTACACGCTACCTGGCTGGACAGCAGACTCTGGAGGGACAACCCTCTTGGCTAGAGGGCTGCTGTGCACAATTCAAGTTTGACAGTGGAAGAGCTTGTAGGACACCTTCTATAATGCAGACTTCCTGACTGCAAAGCAATTCCTTTCTTTTGCCTAAAGCAAATGGCAATCAGAGATTCCAACTACCCTGCAGAGAGGACAGAGCAAAGCTTATGATTTTTATTGTATATTATCCCCCTTAGAGTTTGTCATGAATGGATTGCAATGTAATTACCAAACTATTTTCTACATGACAAATGGATATTGTTCATTACCAAGTGTTCTCCTTTTCCCTGCACACAGTGTTAGGTATCTTTTGTATAGAAAATATTCACAGAATCATAGAACAGGTTGGGTTGGAAGGGACCTTAAAGACCACCTAATTCCAACACCCTGGCATGGGTTGGGACACCTCCCACCAGACCAGGTTGCCCAAAGCCCCATCCAGCCTGGCCTTGAGCACTGCCAGGGATGGGGCACCCTCAGCTTCTCTGGGCAGCCTGTGCCAGGGCTTCACCACCCTTACAGTGAAGAATTTCCTCCTCACATCTTATCTACACCTACCCTCTTTTAGTTTAAAGCCAATCCCCCCTGTCCTGTCACTCTGCTCCCTGACAAAGTGTCCCTCCCACAGCTTTCCTGTAACAAGGGACTTCACCTGACTGCCAGGACTTTTCAAATGTGATGGAGAGAGGCTTCGCAACTCCGTAAGCCAGTCCCTCAGGACCCTGGGACGCAGGTCATCGGGCCCCATAAACTTGTACATGTTCAGTTTCATCAGGTGGTCTCCAACCTGCTCTTCACTTACACTGGGAGGAACTTTGTTCCCCCAGCCCTCACCTACAGGTTCAGGGACTGGAGAGACGTGGGAAGCCTGACTGCCAGTGAAGGCTGAGGCAAAGAATTTGCTGACTACCTCAGCCTTCTCCATGCCTGTTTTTACCAGCTCTCCCTTCTCGTTTTTCAGAGGGGGTAACACTCTCCTTGGGCTTTGCTTTCTGGCCAATGTACCTACAGAATCCCTTCTCGTCGTTCTTTGCATCCCTTGCCAAGTTCAGTTTCATCAGTGCCTTGGCTTTCCTGATCCCATCCCTGCACCTCAGAACAACATCCCTGTACCCTTCCCAGGCCATGTGTCCCTGCTTCCATTGCCTGTGCACACCTCAGTTTTACCAGCAGGTCCTTGCCCAGCCATCCAATTTTTCTGCCCTCCCTGCTCACTTTCTTACACAAGGGGATGGAGAGTTCTTGTGGTCAAAGAAAAACATCCTTGAAGAGTTGCTAGCTCTGTTCACCTCCTTTGTCCCTAAGGACATTGATTTTTCACACTACATTTTTTCCCTATTAAATGATGTTATTGTGGGCTGGTCAGACTCACTCTCTCTTTGAGACTATAAAAGACAGGGGCACGTGAAGGAGATGCTGGAAAACGTAAGCACATTTACTTCTTCTCTTTCACAGCTTCAATGGAATTGGGAAAGGATATGGACCAGGGCACAGCAATGTACGTGGTGCTATCCTGAGGCCAAGAGCGTTTTAGAAAATGGGGTCATTCTGAGAAGGGACAACCTCACTCTACAGAGACATTATGCATCATTGGGAATTTTTCCAGGTACAGATTCTTATCCAAGGGTAATGTATCATGGGGCTAGAACTACTTTTTCTCTTAGGACAGAAGAGGCATTCTTGGATCAGCCTGCTCTTGTGTCTGCAGTCCCATTTGTCACTCTAACTCAGTTTTTCTCTCTTGGCTCTGTAAAGAATTTGTTTGCATTGTTCTGATCTCTGTTGCTACAGAAGACTGAAGGGCTCTTGGATTTACTGCTACCATTTCAACCCATCCTGATGAGAGGCCTACAATGCATCTTTAGACAGGTCCAGGTTTGCTAAAAGAAAATTCTAGGTAAGGATCAATTTCTTCCGCTGGCTATACCCATCAGAATTAGTTCAATAGTTCACCTTTCTTGGCCCTCCCTTTGATCCTGCAAAACAGTTAGTTTATTATTTACCAAATGATGACTGCCTAAGTCCTTGAAGGTTATTTCACTACCACGTTTAGTCTAAACAAATGCAACTTTTCTTATCTCCTTGATCCCCATTAAAGGTCTGTCTTCAGTAAGGGCTGTCAGGTAGCATACTGATAGCTGAAGATAATCTCCTTGCCTACTTCAATGCACTTTTATCTTAGAAACCTTACAGAAATCTTTAAATGTCTGAAATCTGGCACTACAGCTTTGTTGCTGCCAATGGCATTAAATTCTGAATCTAAACAGGCTGTACATTCAGATAAAATCAATCTAATTATTTAAACCTAAAAGGTAGTTCTGTGGAAGTTGAGGAAATGTGTTGATTAATGGAGCAACATTGGGAACATTCAGTTCTGCCTTTATTTGCCTCTTGTTCCTGAACTGAACTTGGGGGGATCAAACCACAATATTGTGCAACTATGTGAGAATTTCTGGTTCTACATCAACAATTACTACCATAACCATTCCTTGCTAAATGAGGCAAGACTTTAGAGTTTCCATATTTCTATGCTGATGGAGCATTAACATTTTCCCAATATTCCTTCTCTGCTGATACTTCCTGTTTTTTTTTTCGTGCAGCAGAGCTCCAGGTGTTTTTTGCTTAAGTGTTTGTACTCTGCTCATCCAGACATAAGCCTGCTATGTTACTGCACTGGTGTGGTGCCTCAGAGGGCCAGAGCTAACTCAGACTCACTGCCAAGGTAATACAACAGCATGTTTGGTGCACATTCAGACAGCCCAGAGCACAGTCAGATTAAGCATCGTATACCTGCAGAAAAATGAAAACAGACTGTAATACCAGAGCTCCCCAGGTTCAAGGGTTCAAGTGATGTACTGAAGCTCCACACCAGGGTTTCCTTTTTTTTTTCTGAATAGCGAGTGAGGGACAATACCCTGACTTCATTATACATTAGTAGATCACATATTCCTTCATGCCTGTTCAGTCACTTTTACAAACGTATATATCTAAGGTGAAAGAGAGCAAAGGGTCTACTAATTCCTTTCCTCCTGTTCTTGAAGGAACAGAGAGAACTGAGAAGGCTTCCATGCTCTTAAACTGTTATGCACCTCTTGGTTCCCCTGTGCAGTCATACCAAGTTGTTCACTATCTTTCCTGAAACACATCATTTCTACCTATGCAAAAAAACAAAGCCATGAGCTCAAGAAATACTTGTTAAGAGTCCAAAGACGGTAATGGGGGAAGCCACTTATTAAATAAAAAACAAAAAATGCTCCATATCCTGCAGTCCTCTATTTAAGTAATCATGTGGTTGTTAGAAATCAAAGCCAAATCACACAGTTCTTTAGCCAGAAGGTAGTGCACAGGATTGTAATTTACTTAGTGAGAAACACTTCTGGGAAAAGCAGAGCAGATGTCGAATAAAAACATAATAAGCAGTCTAATAACACTTCCCTGCCCCCCTCTTTTTGTTATCACGCCAATTGTTATATTAAACTTTATCCACAAACAGGTAACAGAGCTAAAACATACAGCGTGCCATTAAGCAAAACATTTGTTTTGGGTACCTAAAGAAAAAGCTTTCTTCTGCTAACAAGAAAGCACATGGTGCTATGTGATGAGAGACCAGTCTCAAAACAAAACCAAAACAAAACAAAAAACAAAACAAACAAACACAGTTGACATGGGGTGGCTGGCCAGGGTGGGGGGGACAGCTGCTTAAGGATGGGCTGGGCATTGGTCAGTGGATGGTGAGCAATTGCATTGTGCATTACTGGCTTTGTACATTCTACTATTATTATTATTATCATAATCATTATTATTATTACCCTTCCTTTTCTGTCCTTTCAAACTGTCTTTATTTCAACCCACAAACTTTTATTTTTTCTTCCTCCCAGCTCTCTCCCCCATCCCACTGGGAGGTGTGGTGGGGTGAGCAAACGGCTGTGTGGTGCTTAGCTGCCTGCCGGGTTAAACCACAACATGCTGGTAAGCAGGATTATTGCAAACAATACTGGCAATAAGTTATGAGGAAAAGAAAACTAGGTTTTCGTTTTTGTTCGGAGAGGCTGAGAATTTCAAGGTAGGTACTACATAAACCCACTTGCTTTAAATAGGTTTGTTAACTTAATTTATTTTAAAGCCAAAATATATTACAATGTATGCTTTCTCACTAAATGCAAGTAAAACCTTACCTCTTATAGAACACCATCCAGATAATTTAAAGCAAAGATGAAATTTGCCAGTAACAAAGTCAAAAAGTAATAGAAGAAGAACATGGGAATTACCTCTTCCACAGGTAACACTGCAGGCTGTCCACTCTCCATATTGCCAAAAATACTCTGGCTCTCCAATCTCATTCTCATGACTTTCTTCTTTACGAACAGTGTATTCATACTTGATTCCAGGGTTAGTCTCTTGAAAAAGCAGCTGGAAAAAGAGTACAGTTTATTTACTTATTTATGATTATAATAATCTACTGGCCCAAGGCTTTCCATGCGTGAAAGCAGAAGAATCACCAAGGTTTAAAGCAGCTACCACCAGTTCCGAAATTCAGACCAGCAAACCTTCCATTCAGTGGTGCACACATGTGCCTTTCTAAGACACAGCTGTTTGCCAGGCACTTTTGCAAGCACAGGTGGGAATAAGTGGGTCAGTATAATTGGCATCCTATTGACTTGTAAGAAAAGATAATGCAAAGTCCATCCAAGGCACTGGCAAATGTGTTGCTGATTAAGAGCTATTGCCTACCATCATTATAAATGGTAATTACCCTATAACATGAAACATTTTGAAAAAATATCCAGTAGGTCAGAAAACTACAGATTTTATTCAAATCCTGCTTTATTTTTTTTCAATGTTTGTGGATTAAACAGGAAAATTCCAGTTGAGATGAGCCACCCAAGAAATTCACAATTTGGCCAACAGAAGGGAGAGAAGAAAAACATTTTCAAGGGATAAAATACTGAGACAATGAACTTCTATTCTTCCTTCTAATTGTTTCCTTGGCTTTGTTCCTGACAGTGATTGTTGAGTTACCCATTAGATGTGCCTTCTCTCCAGACATTCAAGGTGTGAAAGTGGTGCCCATCACTCCTCTAGCACTTCTTTAACGGCATGGTGGATACACAGGCAAACAAGCCGTGAAAGAAAGATACATTCAGAGAACAAAGGGGCAATTAAATTTTTTTTTTTTGCAGGATTAACAGAAGCTGGTTACATTTAAGTTAGAATCTATAAAGCAGTATAAAAGAAACAGAAGGTAGAAACCTCAATCAGTATATGCTAAGCAGATCCATTTTAGTTACCATAAGCTACTGATCTGTCTATCTAATGCTGTACTTTGTTGCTCAACATAAGCTGTCACTGCTGTCACTCTTTGCTAGCTCACACTGTTCCCAGCCTGACATCAGCTCCTTTTCTGGGATAGTTACTTTTCCTCTGGGTCCAGTTCACATCACAGCTACTTTTGTTGGTCTAAGCTGGCACATGAGATTGGAAAGTTTGAGCAAAGGACTGACCAACAATAGGTGGTAGTATTCCTATCCTAGTGGCAGCACTGAATTATACTAGTTTTTAACAATCAAGCTATGATATTGGATGTGTATTTTCAGTTACGATGAACTGCCTTCTCAAGCAACATGTTCATTTCTCTCCAAAATAGCTTAAGTGATTTTTGCAAGACTGCATGCTAATAGCATTATCTAAAATATACATATTTTTCCAGCCTTAGTGTCAAAGCCCCAATACATTCTGCTGCCATCCAAACCCAGCAGGCTCTGCTAGTGATAACCTATTTACCTGAATCCATATTGATTCATTGGTGGGTCCTGGAGCAGTCAGATTTTCTAGATCACCTGTTCTGTCATACTGAAATATTGTTCCTGCCACTTTGTATTCACCATTCCACTGAATGATAAAACCTCCATTCAGGTAATATTTTTCTGGATCTTTACTTCGCACAGCAAGGAAATTGCCTGCTTCTGCAACTTCTGTGACTCTGATTCCCCTTGCACCTTTTGGAATTAGCCCAATATCAACATATCCTAAGAGACAAAAAAAGATACATGGAGGTGAACAACAAAAATGACATTTCATTTTTACTTCAGATATTTTAAAACATCAGCTTTGTTTGAAAGTATATATAAATGTGCTATCACAAAGCTTTTATCTCATGGTATTCTTTTCAGTTAGTTAATGGTGGGACTTTCCAAGCTAGGTTTTCCAATATTAGTTGGGGAATATGTGATGTGTTTAGGCCATGACAGAGGCATTTAGAAGGGATATGGAGGTGAATGCTTTTCTTAGCTACACCAGATGAACTCTACTCCATCGGTAAGTGTCAACATCTTTATAACCACACCTGAGGCCTCTGGAATACTGCAATGTGAGTGCTCTGGAGAAAGGCTATGGAGTCCCAGTAGGTTAACAGCCTGTTGTAGGAAAGGTCTTTTCAATTTGCAAGGAACATTTTCATCTGTCATGCATGGATGTACATAATTTCACATCCCTTGTCTTAAGTTACTGAACTTCTCCCTGACTATTTCCCTTACGTAGCCTTGCTACAAAAACCTGAAAGTCATTCAAATGCCTCAAATTACTAAGATTAGTTAAACAGATTATTAAAACTCCTGAGTTTCATAAGAAAGATCAACAGCTCTTTATTCATGAGCAAAATTATCTGTAAAAAAAGATTATTTCATATGTGTGTTAAGAATAAAGCCAGAGAACCTATTACAGAATTTTGTTTGTACCGCAGGCAATACAAGAAACCAAGCTCAGTGCTTCTCATCTTAGAGGTAACTACTATTGCTGCTGAATGAAAACTGTAAAAATAGGAAGTCCGCGCACAAACTTGAACACAAACTCAAACAGCTTTCTTGCTATTGCTCCTGGGTGGGCTTTAGAAATCTGATGGAAGATCAGCTCTATAAGCAGGTGTCCTGTGAGCGTGAGCTGCAGTTTGGGTTGATTTATTTCAAGTTTGGCAACAATGTATGTATGTGGTTCCTCAGTTCTCATCATACATGGCTGAGGTCACAAATTAAGTCTGAGAATCACATCCCCTTCACCTTTCTTGTGAAATAAGCACATCATCTTTTATTATACCGACATAAAACATACTGGCCACACTTAGTGATCTTCTGAATCAATGCTATCCACGTACCTGAAGTACTAATATGCCCTGTAAACTTACTGCAGTAAGTGCCCCAAAGTCTTTAACATCTGAATTTTCCTTACAGCTTTTTTTGTAAGGTGATAAGTATTGGTGCTACTGTCATATATTGACAATGGTACAATGAAAAAAAAAAAAAAAAAAGATCTGTCAGAATCTGTCTACTTCAGGCTCTTCCTAATTAAATTCAATATATTTTTCCTGCGAATAACGTTAAACAGTATTAACGTTAAACAGTGTTTTTTCTGGTTGCTGTCTTTTGCAAGTTTTCTAGATTGACTGTGGGAATTTAAACCTTTCAGTCTTTCATAGGTGAAGGGAATAACAGAATCTTTAGGATTACTGAATAACTTCTATTATAGGAAACTAGAGGTCTAGGTCTATTATAAGTAACCAAGGTCTAATGATTTTCCCAAATGTTCTATTCATTCAGTGCAGTGGAGACATATTATAAGCACAGTATGTGATCGTGTGAGTAAAGACTTGATTAGATGGCATACTCACAAGTGTGCCAAATTAAGACAGCATGCAAAATCTTAATTGTATCATGTCCCAAGAGCTTGGCCTTGCAACCTTGGTGTCCTATTTCCAGCAGATTTTTTTCCAGATGTAATTGGAATAACATTTGCTCAAAACAGAAAATATAAAAACAATCAATTTTGGTTCTAACATAAAAGTCTGTATCCTCTCAAGTTTTTGCATAACTATTTCTGTCTGAATCACCCGCTGTTGCTCACAAACCTGATTTTAAATATATTACAGCTGTATGGTGATAGGTGTTACATTTGGTCAATGTATCACACTCCTTCCCCCTTGCCCTTCTTTTTTTAACTAGCTAAATTATCTCCTGATTTCCTAGAACCTCACCCTATTTCTCAATGAATGTTATCTGCTTCTGAAAGCAAAGCTAATCAGGAGTGAGCTTTTGACTTTATCATTCAACATAATAATTTTTTTTTGTTTAAAAATGAGGTGGATGGTGTTTATATAATTGCTCCTGGTTATATGATTCCATCTGATAACGATCTAGTAATCTGAGATTCAATAACAGTTAAAATGTCAGCTGTCTAACCTACATGCTGTATTCATTAAATCCTGGAGCATCTAAGCTCTAGGTGCTATCATAACACCTGTGAAATGGCAACTTTCAGATGCTATTAATCTTTCCCTTTTTAATAAAAAAGCTATATGCTCCTAATCACAGATGAGAGCACAGTATGAATAAATTCATGCAAACCTTGTAGGCACAGCTCTACTAGGACCGAAGAGCTTGCTTCTCTTTTCCCATTGCTGTGAGACAGAAGTAATTTCTGTGGTTAGCAATGTATTGTACATCAGATTATAATCTAGCTATTTCTCCTTATCACACCAGCTCTCATCCTGCTCTCCAGTTTGTCATATCTGTGACTTTCTCACTTTAAAATGTGAGTTCCTGATGCACGATTTTCCTCTGAGACAGTTTCTAGGCAATATCACAAGCATATTACATGGAAAACAGCACAGACTCCCCATGGCTTATCAGGTTTGTACAGTTACATACAGCCTTCTCATGGAACAGAGGGAGCACTGCAGTGTACGATGGCCATGGGAAAAAAAAAATGTAGTTCACAGACAGTTCCCTAAGTGAGGATCCAGAAGACCTTACAATCTCTTGGATCCATATTTGCATGGCTATGTCCACACTCTGTCTCAGGAACACACCAGAACTCCATCTGCACTTGGATAGCAAGGGACAATGGTAAGTGTTGATTCAGTTCCAACCAGGTTGGTCACAAGGTGACAAGCCCGGGATAAACCTTCAGGTTAAGGCAAATACAGCCACAGTTCCTTGTTTGCACATCACTTTCTTAAATCACTTTCTTAAAATTCAGCCCTTCACAGGAGTGACATGCACCATATTTTGCCTTCTGACTGGCAGAATAAGACCTCTCAACCTCTATTGTATGATCCCATATTTCTGGATTTTCAGAAATTTAAATGTATTGTCCCCTTCCTATTGAAAACCCAAAAATAAATTTCACACAAGAAGAGTGAAGACAGGATAATTCCCTGTCCTTTGCCTCACCCTCAAAATCTTCCGCCTTTTTGTTACCCATTTACTCCACGCTTCACTTGCCAAAGTCCTAAACCTATATCCCTTGCACGTCAGTCTTTCTTTTACCTCAATCCTTTTCCTCATTCAGGAGTGCCATTTATTTTCCTTCCAAAGAGTTTGCATGCCCTGTCAATGGTCTGCTGTATGGAACAACAGCCCTCTGCAGCCACCACAACAATGTGAGTAACAGGGACATCTCATCCCCCCCAGTACTCTATGGTAAAAAAGCAGACTTCTACATTATTCACAGGATAACTTGTAACTTCTTTGCCTGCCTAACCCTAGATCCTGCTTATGGTGCAATCTTTTGGCCCTATTAGTTCAGCTGAAGCAACATAAATGGTTTTGCAAAGGAACTTGCTGAAAACCTAGTGTGGACTGCATACTGGCTAGCATTAGTGCCAACAGTTAAGACCATTTGTGCAAATCAGACCTCTTGATTTGTTTTCCAACACAAAACTCTACTGGAGCCCATTACACTGATAAAACTGTCACTCCTACAGCTGTGTCAGGAATTCCTGGACAACTTTCTGTATTTTGCATCCAAAGGAAAGGCATTTGAAAGAAAATCTGAATAAAAACACAGGTTTTAAAACTTTTTTTTTTTTTCCTGAACACGAGCGGGTAAGACTTCAGGTAAAACCTACCCTGAAGTGAAAGGATGAAGTATTTAAAGCTCTTTTCTAGTGTATCATTTGTCTATTATCATTTGCAACCTAGTTGTCTTGCAGAGACATTATACTCTGCTACAGTACCAGAACCAAGAAAGACCCTGCTGGGCCTACGTTCTGAAGAAAGCTTTAGATCAGAATATATTAGCTTTGCTTTTGTAATTCTCATTAAACATTCAAAAAAACTCATTTTCCTTCCCTGCTGATGGCACCAAGTATCCTGCACTCTGGGCCAGTTTCATTAGCTATACTGAATTTATGACCCTGAAGTCTTTATGTTTACATAAACTGTTTAGTAGCCACTGTGTCATAAATCTGTGTTATATGACAGAACATCACAGTACCTGCAAGTCAGAGACAAAAAGAAGCCAGATGTTGTGAACAAAACGCATTTTCCTTTTCTCAGTTTCATGCCTGTTAACATCAGTAAGACAGTAAGATCCATACATTGCGTTAAAAGCCAAAGAGCCCACCAACCTTTTCCTTTCCTGACCTTTTTCCTTATTTTTTCTGCCATGGAGTTGACTTCTCTACAAGGGAAAGAATCTACAGAAGCTATCTTTCTTTTCTATTTTTTTAAAGAATCTAAAGTAATTAAATAATTTTACTTAACATTCAATATTCCTCAGTGGTATCTGTTAGTGAGGTTAATTGAATCTTGAGGAAAGGAAAAACTAAATGAAGATATGAGACAAGATGAATTTGAATAAAATTAGAGGCAGCTATCCTTCCATGCATAGCAGTACCAGACCATTTCAGAAAAGCTGTTTCTTGAAAACAAACTTCTGATCATCTGCAGCCTTGCAAAACTTGCACACAAAGGCAGAGTGAATTATAGAGTTGCAGTAGGAAAAGATCAAAGGCTGGAGGATTACTGCAGTATCGGAGGAAAGGGAGCTCTAGATTTTCCTTTGTAAGCCTCACATACGTATACCACCTGCGTGGTTGTAGGCATCATCACAGTTCATCTACAGGACACAGAGTGTGGAGGGTGGGAGGAAAGGAATATATCCAACATATCCACAGTTAAGAAAAAAAAATGAAATATTAAAAGGGCTTTTCCCACAAACTTCGGAAAACCTTAGCAAACCATTTCTAAATTATTAACTCAGATTTTATTTGTGCAAGTCAGATTATTTAAATGAAAAAAAAAAGCCCGCCAAAGACACGCCTCACTGCCCTTTCTCTCTCCCCACCAGCATGGTACCAGTCACTGCTCTTGAGACTTTTAATCTTGGCAGCAGGATCTTTCCTCAGCCACAGACCTTGCTCTAAGCACGCTCTCCAGCACCCTGTCTCACCCCTCCTGTCCTGGTTTCCCATTCAATGCTGTTCATCCCAGCCGTCTCTTCCACATCCAGCTCATCATCACACTTCTCTCTCGGTTTTAGTTCCCCTTCTCTCTTCTGGACTTTTTGGCTCCAGTTCATCCCACACAAGGCAACTAAAGGCCTGAATGTCTCACTGGCATTGGTGAAGAAGGGCTTGTTCCAACAAATGCTGATTCAGACCTCCATAACCCTGCCGGGAGTCTTTCTCGCCTTCCAGCACAGAGGCGTCCCACAGAAGCTTTTATATAAACCAGATGCAAAGTTCTGCATGGGGAAGAGGTTGTACATGGCCATGAGAGCCAATGTTATCACATTCAAGATACTTAGAAATAAACTCTCAAAGCACTCAGTGCAGCATTTTCTTGGTGCTTTACTCTGTCTACAGATTCAGTCCAGATTTTCCAAGGGCATTAATTACATTCATTTTGTAAATGCACTTACTATTTGGGGTTTTATCGGTGTAACTTGAATAGGACTTGTTAGTCTCTGACATAATTTTTATTAGATGAGGTGAACTTAAAAGGTACGGACCACTGATCTTTTCTGGCACAAGCATGATTCACTGTGAAATATCCATTTGCTATTTCCTATGCAGATTGATCACTCAGTTTACAATGAAAAGCATTTCTTTTTTTCTTTTTTTTTTTTTAATGCAGAAAACAACTTCATCAATGGAAGAGTTTAAGAAAAGAACCCATTTTACCAAATCCTTCGCTTTGATTAAATGTCATCTTCACTGTACGACAAGCAGAGCCGTCTCCCAGGCAAACTCCACACTGGTCTTCAGTTGCATTGGAATTTATCTCATAATCACAGCCGACAGCCTGGAAGAAAAAACTGTCTCAGAATAAATATGGTCTCCACAATGAATCTTCAGCATACTCTGTCGTCTTCTAAGACAGGGGGAGAATCAATTTCATGGCAGAGTATATATTCTACATAAAGAAACTAATAATAAAGATCATTGCATCTAGGTAAAACTCCTGTGGATTAATATGATGCTAAAAAGAACAAAAAAAAAAAACACTACCCTGCCATGAAACAAACAGTGGTAACTAGATTCATATACATGAGATGGAAATGTGCCACCCAAATGGCCTCAGCAACTAGGATTGCCCCAAACATTTAGGATTTGTGTCTGCTTTTTTATGCTGTAGACACAACCATGGATTCCCAGGACTACAATGCAGTAACAGAACCAAAGATAGGTTCACCAGTACCGCAGAGAAAACCCAATATTATACCCACAGACCAATGCAAACATTTTCTATCTCTGGTCTGTTTTCTCAACAGATGTAAAACAAAAGCTGTGCGCAGGAACAGAAGCTTTGAACCTATATTAATGCTGGTGTGGTGCAGGGGGTTATTGCTGGAGATTCACTTCCTGAACATGCTGAACTTATAAAACTGCACCCATCCAAAGATACAAAGCAACTCAAGACATGACAGACCACTTTCCGATTGCCATGTCAGCTTTTTGTGGCAGTCCCAATGCAGAACAGTTTCTGCAGATAACTCCCTGGCAAAGTGAAACTCTTCAGCAGGCGTGAAGTTTTATACCCATGATGCTTGCTTCTCCAGTTTGCCCGCATAAGGCAATGTGTCAGAGAGAAAGTTGTGGTAAAGACCAGTATTTCAGTTCATGCTTGGTAGGGGGTCAAAGCAAGAGAGAAAAATTATCGATTTTGAGTCAGGGCAAATCTTTCTTTCCAATGCCAAAAAATTTGTGCACTAATTCCTCTAAACTTGAACAAAATCTTCTTTTATTTTTGGGATGGCTTTTTTTTTTCTTGGCTCTCTTTAAGAACTAGCAAGGTTTTTGAAGTTAAACTGTTTTAATATTTAAAATGTGGTATGAAAATGATTTTACGTTTCTTGAATTTTATATCCATTTTCTTGAGTAGAAGTAGCACATGCCCTCACCAGAAAAGTGAAAGTGTAATATGTCTGGGTTAGGCACAGCTGAAGAGTTTGCTCCCTGCTCATATATAAAGTCAAAAAACCTTTCATCATCTGAGTCAGCTTGGAGGTAAGGCAATGCAAAGGTTTGGATTTCCCTGGAACTGCTCTCTCCTGACATGAACAGAGCTCAGCTGCAGGAAGAAAATCATCCCCCAAACTTTGAAAGGCTTCATGCTAAGATAAAACTATAAAAATACACCAGGGAAAGGATCCTAAAATTTATTTAAGATGGCTTTAAACAGCCAGCTTCAGAAACTTTGCAAAAGTTATACTATAACACAAAAGCTAGATTGTAATGTATTGTTAAAATTCGCAGATTTGTATTTTTTATAGTACTGCTTTCCAGACAAAGGGTGTACCGCATAATAGCACACTTGAGCTCCTAAAGCTCTTTAAATGGTATCTCCATTTCAACTGCTTTTGTCACAAGTCCATATTAATGAATTTTAAAAAACAGTTACAGTGCTTTGTACCAGAGCTAATCATCATTAATGAGGAGCAGGCTGTGGCTCTCCAACTAAAATAATCTCCATGTATTGTTCCATGTTTGCTATGCGTATCCCTACATGGTAGCTTCCTCTGTAGCATACCCTCATGCAGATAATGTGCATCAGGCAATGCACAGTCTTCAGTCATGAATAATAAATAGGACTTACTGCTTTTTTTGGCTTAATTTGAAGAACATTTCAACGAATTATTTTGTCTGCTTCCCTCCTCCTTGAATGTTTCATTTGGGGAATCATTTAACCTTTTAAAAAACTTTTTCTAAAAAATTCAGAATAGAATGTGTCAACTTTTCTGTCACTCCACATTCTCTGCTCCCTCCTTTCTATATTCTAGTTTCAGATTGAAATCACTTCCAAATTTTGACATGAATTAGTGCATAGTTTCAATCCCATAGGTGTTACATTTCTTGATTTGTTGAGTATTTACTAAATAAATAAAATTATATTTAACTTGGAGAGAATAGAGGTAATTCTGGGCAAATTGTTGTGCTGACCCAAGCCCTGAAGGACAGAGACCTGGCTGGTGCTCTGGGAGATGAAGATAGGGACATTTGCCTCACAGCTTATCCCTTCCTACACTCTCTGGCTGGTATATGGATAATGCTTGCACAGGAGCTTGAGGCACTCCTTTTCTCTGGTCTGTTGCAATCCCAGGCTCAGTCCCAATATGCTATCCATACCTCACAGACCCCAAATCAATTCTTACGAAGGGTTTTTTGTGGTTTTGTTTGTTTGTTTTTTGGCAGTGAAGCTCCATGATTCTGTGCCATCATCACAGCAAGGTAAACTTGCAGAATGCAGTCCGGTGTCCAATATTCAATAGCTATTAACAGCATCTAAGACATCTGGAGGCCTTCGACAGAAGACTGCCTCTGATTTAGATGAATAACCAACAGGCTGGTGGTAGTTAAAGTTTTTGTCTGCTGATTTTTCTTAAAATAAGCTTTCAGGTGTGGTACCTGCCAGCTTCTCTGAGCCTCTTGATGTATGAAAATCCAGGCATCCCCTCTTTTGATTCTGATCCTATTTCAGCTTCAGTACCTCAGCTATTGTAATCTTCTGTAAGCTCTTGACAGGAAAGCCCATCTATTAGATTAATCTAAGTATAAAGGCTTCTTCATATTCTACTATCTTTCTGTCATTTTAAGAGCCAGAAACACCTGGTCTTTTCCTCTGTGCACGAGTGATTTAATGAACAGCTAGAGAAGCTGCAAAGATAAAAGCATGAAAAGGCCCCATGTTAACAAAGGTGTTAAACCATGTCACTTACATTTTTACAGAGGTTTCACGAAACACTCATCTGTCACTTAATGACAGGACTTACCCAACACCTTTGAAACATTCTATGAAAAACAATGGCTGTGCCAAAAGGATCTGCAGCAGGCACTCCACTCTTATTTCACAGAAGGGAAAAGTTTTTTTAAAGGGGAAACTCTTTTTCCTCACTGTTATTGTAATGTCTTTCGCAGACATATCTCAGCACCAAGGACCATGTTTACAAGCAGTACAGAATGTTACAGTGATAAGCACATGCTAAGAAGGTTCATGACCACAGTTTTGCCTCCAAGCATGTAGCTATTCATCCAAGGATGGATTTAATGAAGTATTCAGAGTACTCAGACACCACTGTGATAAGTGCAAGATGATTCTTCCTCTTGCCAAGTGCTGAGATCTAACTCCTCACCTATGAGCTAAGTATTCACTACAGTTTATATTTAGCACTTCCTAAGAATGTAAAGAAGTAGATATGTAGCTATTTTCTTAAAAAGATGCATTTTCTGGTGTATCTACCGTACTATCAGTACATTTGTTAATAGTCTACAAGCAGTTACCAAAGTCAGCATTATCAGGTTTATCATTAGACCACAGCAGTAACCAGCCTCCCTGGGGAGTCCATCAAGTCGAAGTTTATTTTCTGTTCTACGCACACATTCACTATTAAACAGAACGTTGGGGATAAAGTGTTTTAGGCTGACATAAATTTGTCATTGCAAGTTTGATTTTTTTAAATAGATTTTATCTTTTTTTTTAATATGCAAATGAAAAATCTAGAATTGGAACTCTAGCACTTCATGTTTTGCTACTAGACAATATTAGTGTTTTTGAGCTTCCCTTTTGAACCTGAAAAAAAAGAAGCCTTCAAGTTTTATCATTTTTGTCAAATAAGCATTTTCTATCATGTTCTTAAAAGGTTTCTGTTCAGCTTTATTTACTGTTCATTCTTGTTTGAGTGGTTACACCCAGATATAATTTATCTAATGTAAGCTGTCAACCAGGCATTCTGAAATGAACATCACTGAGCATATTTCCTTTGTGAGCACCACATAGTATGAAAACCCCAGGCACTGAACAATGTAGTCCTGAACTACTATGCTGTCACTGGTGAAAGAGTCCAGCATCACAGTATGATCACTTTCCTGCCTTTGGGGTGCCAATTAGTGTCTCTGTATGGACTGTATGTACTCTGTATCAGCTCAGATCGTTCACACATTGCCATACATTTCCCTTATTAACACATCCATGGCATCAAAATATGACATCCTTGTGACACGAAGGGAATGAATCCCTTTGTCCCTTCCAAATATAACCACAGAGACTTCTATTTCGGTTTTCCCCTGACATTTGAAACAGCTTGTACCTGACCAGACATCACTTGACTTATCTATAAGCACAGCAGGGTGTGGTGCAGGGGTCCCCAAAAATGAGGCATCTGGATAGCTGTGTCACAATAAATAAAGCCTCCGCTTTACTCCCTAGCTACAGGGGTGCTGCTGGTGGTGAAATGACCTTAATATCTAGCAGCAGGTCATCATCTTACAAGGCCATTAATGACCATCACAAAGTGTACATTTTCATGCGTAAACAGCTCTAGCAGTCATTCATTATAAATACATTTAATTGAACTGTAATTTTCAGGCCAGGTTTTACCTTCTTGCTCCAGTGAATTGTACATTATTTTTGTTATTTGTTACATATATTTCTAGATGCTTCCTCCTCCCTTTTATTTCTTTTCCTCAATCTTCTATCTAGATATGCAGGAGCCATAATTTCTAAAGATGCCTTAAAAAGCATGCCTAAAATTTCTGCAAAATTGCCTGTTAAAGAGGATCTGTAGACTAAATACAGGGTATTAAAACAAGAAAAAAACAGCAACAATTACGCTCTGATTCTATTACACATATGCTCTTGTGCACCCTCTGCCTGTGAAACACGCTGTGCTAACACGAAACCCTTCTGTGCCATTGCATATGCATTGCAAATTGGCATCACTCCCTGCAGCCCTTTGTCATTGCCCCATTCACCAAGAGCCTTTTTGATGCACCTGAGACCAGCTTTATTACTGGTCCCACCACACAGTGTGGAGGCAGAAATAATGACTTGAATAGTCTGGCTATGCTACGAGGTAGGAGAAACAATTTAGTTCCTGCTGCTTGGTGACTAAAAGGAAAATAGCCAGAGATATTACCCTGTTGTCACTTCCAGAGGCAGAGACTTTTGTGCCAGACTGGCTGTGGGGAGCAGATACAAAAAGTCCTTGCTCTCACTAAAGGGTATGTCCTGGATGTACTGCCTGAATATCAAAGTTACGTGAATGCTATGTTATGCTTCTAAGCTCTTCCTTCCATCTGCCTCCCCCACAGGTCTACAAATAAAGAAATCATGATCTTGTCATGTTGGCCACAAGATTGCCTTGAACAGGGAAAGATGTGCCCCGATGTGCCTATTCCTCTTATAATCTGTCTAGATGTTTCTGAATCAATTTCCTGTTGGGCTAGCAGTGGGAAGAGGAGATTGAACCATAGTGAATGGTAGTAAAAGTACTACAAAAGCATTGAGATATGTAATCTGCTTTTTAGCAAGAGAAGAAAAAAAAAGAAAAACACAACACTTTCTTCCCTAGTACTATAGTTGTGTAATTCAATACTATGTTAATCTCTCAATATAACAACCACACATTACCACAGAGAACAGCTCACAGATTTGCATGACTGAAGGTCATTTAAACCTATTAAAATTCTGTGCAGGAGATGAATGCTTGTTACAAACAGCAGAGATGCCAGGTCCTCCGCTGTCGAAGTCTGCACACTCTCAGCGTGTTCACCAAGCTTTCACTTTTAGACCATGCCATGGCATATTTAACCAAACTCCTCAGTCTGGAGAACTCATGTATGTATCACTGCTCAGCAAACATACTATAGTGGCAGTATCTTCGCTTTATGACTCTGTGGGAGCAACCAAGTGCTCTAATAAGAATTAGAGTCTGCTTGTGATGTATAATTTAAAACATATGAAGATCGGTTATGTTCCTTAACAATATTCCAAATAAAGGGAAAGAGGCACCCAAAAGATGAGTGCAGAGAAATGTGGTTAAATAGCAAACTAGTCATGATATATCTTGACAATTTTAGGTAACATTACTAACAGATCTTGTTGCCTCCTTCCATTTCTAAGTTGGGCATCATTACAGGATTGGGTCCAAGAAGGAAGGCCAAGCTAGGTGAGAACAGAATAAAAGGGTTAAGGGGACTGCATCCCTCTTCCTCTTATTAGCACCAATTGGAAAGAAAACATGGTGGCAATTGCAGGCATGTAGCTTTGAGATTCCCCTTTGCAGTCCTATTTCCAGTGCAGAGTGATTTAATACCATTGCACATTCAGGGAACTCCTCTTAGGTGTAAATGACAGAGCAGAGGGCCCAACTGTCTTATTTGCCAGGTTCTCAAGTGAGTTACCAGTTCTGGTTTGTTTCTGATCAAGAAGTTCTAAAGAAATACCATACCAGCATCTAACAGGAAAGCGTCCTTGTGCAGTGAGGCATAGGCAATGCTTCTGAAAAATGAGGCCCCGCATATTGGGCAAATCACAAAGGCCAAAAGAGTCAGCACTGGTGTCTATGCTTACTTCCCCATGGATTTACCAGGACGGCTAGGAGACTGTTCAGTATACCTAAAGTAACTAAAATGAAGCACCTCAATCCATGTTAAGTCATCTAGGTAAGAACAAGTTATCTGTCTGTTCTGAGCAAAACCATGGCTATCTGAAAAATCAGGTTAAAATCAGCTGAATTTAGGAGATTAGATTCTTGACTGAATCTGAGTCTACCTATCTTCCCTCCAACCCCAGCAACTATGAAAACTCTGAGATTCATTGTTAAACAGGAATTACTCTGCAAACCAAATATGTGAGCAATATGGACAGACAGATCTAATGTACAACATCTCACCATTTTCAATTTTTTACTAAATTTCAGGTTGAAGTGTTATTTTAGGACTTAGAACAAACATGAAGTGCTTTTGTGAGATAAAGTAATGAAAACCAAAATATGGCGTTATTAGACACTGCTGTTAATGTTTGTGAACTCTTTTTCCACGTTATTAGCAACATGTTGCTATTGGAGTACAAGAATTATGTACCAGACTAATTATATTCAATGTATTTCTAGATTTACCATGATCTGCAGTGTATTTATTGTGTTTAACTAGCTGGACTAAAATATTAGTGAATTATGTTGAGAGGTACTTGAAAAAGCTTCTCCTCAGGTGTTATGCTGGGCACTTTTTTATATAAAGACACACTGTCTTTCAGATATATGAGATATTTGGGTTCACTTATTCATTGCTGGCTCTCATCTGTGACAGCTGCATGATTACATTGTTCACTCCGTGATTGTGATTCCAATTAGACCTGTTTGTCAGAAGATCTGAAGTGGTAGTCAACATATGAAAGGCTGACAAAACCATATTTATGATAGTGTCAGTACTATGGAAGAAATGCTTTAGTTCTTGGGACTCAAAGCCTTTCTATTTATGTTGAAGTATATCTGGTATCTAGAAACTGCAATTAAAATTTTCCTTTCAACTCCAATCTGTCAATCATTCTACTGTTTCCAAAATAGGTATAAATTTGAATGGTCACAGGCAAAGTTAAATACAGAAAGCATATGGAAGCTAAAATTAGCCACAGTGATCCCAATCCATTTGGGCTGGAAATCAGAACATAAAAGCGTAACATCACAAAGACAGCCTTCTGGACTTAGCTTCTTTGGCCTCTTGTTAGTAAAGAGCTGATACAGTTTGCAACATTTACTACACTTTTCAATACAGTAGGGTTTGTTTCCAGCTGGCTTGAGCTGTTCATGAGCAGGTCAGTTCTTTCACCATCACAGTTAAAAGGCCCATCCTGGCTCTTAGTAAAGCCAAGTGGAATCTCTTCACTGTGAATTGGAGCAGGACCTCAATAACTCCCTTTCACAAATGCATGTTCTGCAAGGAGAACTTAGAACAAATCTTTTATTGCTGCTTTCTGAGGGACTGATGTTATGAGGTGTATTAACTACCAACATGCAAAATATGCGGAGAACCTTATATTTATTCTTCAATAAACAGAACATTATTGAGCCACATACCACGTGTTTGCCAGTTACCTCGTTGTACAACATTATTCAATCTACTGTTGTAAAGGGAAATAATTTTAATTATCTTTAAAAGCAAACGTCTGATCCTACTACAAGTCAGTTTAGAACTGCTACATAGTGTGCAATACTAAACAGCATTTTCAAAATAAAACCACATAGCAGTGACACCAATTACAGCCCTAAAACTACTATTCATGAAAATGTTTCACCAGAAACAAACAGGCTATCTTTAACTGTTGTTTTAAAGCAACAGAAGAAGAAAAGAAGAGTTCGAAGGTACCAAAAATAATTAGCTCTCAGGGTAATGGATTCATTAAAACTAATGGAAATGTCTCTCACGTCTACTGAGAGAAGTTGTTTTTATGAACTTATTTCCATGATCATTAAAAATGCAATAAAATGAAATGCATGCCGTGGTTCTTCAAAAAAAAAAAAAAACCACAACCCACAAAAACATGAAGTGTTTTCCCATAACTACATAAAATTGTAGAGAAAGAAACATGCAAACATACCCAATACCTTACACATGCCATTAATACAGATATCTCTGCTGTGCCTTCCTTCAAAGCAAGGAGTACCATCAGTGACTGCATCCAACATCTTCTCTGAAAAATGGCCATCTATTGGACGACAGTGGAGCTCACAGGGGTTTGCTGAAATGAAAACAAAGATACTTTCTCAGAAAACATTCCAGCAGGACATTGAAGTGCAATGCACTGAGAACGACAATATATCTTCACTGCACCATCCACTAGCTTTCTCTTATATTTACTGACAAGAAATAGCATAATTAGACTCAGTTACCAAAGCAATCATAGTAATGCTAACTAGCAAGTAGCAGAGGCCTGACAAACATGACTAGAGTAGGAAGAAGCTAGAGTCCTGTACCATCAGACCTCCCACACCTCCACCGCTTTCTGTTGCTGATATATTAACAGCCAGCTGGCTGAGTTGAGCAGTAACAAGGCCATCATTTGGGATGGAGAAAGGGACAGGAAACTGGCAAAAACAACAGTCATCAGTAAGGGGAAAAGAGGAATTTGGGAGTAAGATTGCCAAGGCTAGGCAACTGGTTTTTATCAGCTGATGACTGAGTGATTTGAGATAATTTATAACTCCTGATCGGTGCTGCCGTCCCCTCTCAGTGATCAGTGAAATGATCACTTCTCATCTTCTGCCTGTCAGTCACATCACTGCTTAATTTCAGATACCTGCTGGCAGTTAATAAGTTATTTCAAACACTTGAGTTTTTTCCTGGTTGGCAATTTATGAAATGGAGATAATACTGGTGGGTCTGACATATCCAGGCTTGTTATATATAGATGTGCAATTGAGAAGAGAAAAAATGCAGCAAAAGCAATCTGTGATTCTCTGTAAGGGCTCAGCCTTATACTAGTCCATACATGGAGTAAAAAGAGCCAAACAGGCACCTGCCCCACCTCATAGATGCTGGTCTTCGGGAGCCTGAAATTTTGAATCTCAGGTTTAGGAGCGTCAAAGGACACAAGTTTGATAAATAAGTTGTATGCACTGAAGATGAGCTTGAATTGAAACCATGGTCAAAGCCAAGGACATAATCTCTGCCCTCAGATCACTACCCTAGAAACCCTCCAGCACAGTCACAGAATCGTAGAATGGTTTGGGTTGGAAGGGACCTTAAAGGTCACCCAGATCCAACCACCCTGCCATGTGCAGGGACACCTCCCACCAGACCAGGTTGCCCAAAGCCCCATCCAGCCTGGCCTTGAGCACTGCCAGGGATGGGGCATCCACAAACTCTCTGGGCAGCCTGTGCCAGTGCCTCACCACACTCAGAGTGAAGAATTTCTTCCTAATATCTAAAATAAATCTCCCCTCTTTTAGTTTAAAGTCATTCCCCCTCATCCTATCACTCCACTCCCTGACAAAGAGTCCCTCCCCAGCTTTCCTGTAGGCCCCCAGACAGCTATCTGACTGAAAGAAAAAGCTATCCACTGTCACATCCAGGAGGGACAGCAGCAGCAGAACTGTCTTTTGCTCCTGGTCTGTTCCAAGACCCTGGTCTAGCTAAGTGCCACAGCAATTTGTTCATGCTCTGCAAGCCAAAATCCTTTGCTGAGCAAAGCAGTAGGCCTTAAAACTGCCAGTCAGCAGTTCAAGGCACCATATTGAGACATTTTACTAAAACCTCCCTGGGTGCTACAGAGGTGCCTCTGCTGAGTGACAGTTTCATCCTATGCCTGATAGCCAACAACTGCTCCCCCGGTCTCAGAGCAATGCAGGGTAACTATAAATCGATATCCTAGCTGATGAATTTCTGTTTCCCCTTCCTCCTTTGTTGACCTTGCTTGTGTCATACAAAGAGCTGTATTTAGAATTGGAAGAGTTTCTAGTAATGAGAGAAATTCAATTTTTTGCTAATGCAGAGAAACCAAATCATTTCCTTTAAAAGAGCTTATGCTTTTGAAGGGGGAAATTCACTTTCATTGCTCTGGTTTGTACAGCACTAACATATATACAGCACCATGCAGTGCACAGAAGTGACAGTAGCCTTTCTTAATAAAGAAAGGGCAATAGGGAGATTAGAGGCAGAGGGGACTGAGGTAATGAAACTGGTGGAAATCAAGGTGATAATCAGTCACATTCAAGAATATCAACAGAGATTGAACTATAAAAATCTCAGGCAAGAACATAAAGTTTGTAAACCTTATCAGTCCTCAGACCCTCTGTGAAAACTGTCAGCCATAACCTCTGTCAGCTGTTCTGATAACAGAAGTCCTGACAAGCAATACAATTTATTTTACTTTTACCTGGAGAAATTGGGTTTTGGCTAATTTGATTATGTTAGTGCTCTAAAGTTTGCTTCACCTTATTTACCTTCTCACCACACCATTTTTTTAAACACTAATCACAGTACTCATATAGTAAGGAGAACAGAAGAATCCCAGCAAGCCCGTGACCTGTCCAAAATGCACCCTGACTGATCCAGACTTTGCTTAAAGCCATTTCAGCTTTTACACTGCTCATAATGAAATATGTAGAGTAGTAGCTTGGTATCTGTATCTCTTCCCTAGCTGTATGTTGACATAACAAGCAAGACGGTATCCAATTTCATTTCAGAAATCAATGAACAAGAAAAAACAGGCAGTGCTGACTTCTGACATATTCCTGTCACGACGATGGTCTAACTATATAACTCAGAAAGAGTTTGTAGGGAAAGATAATCTTCCTCGCTAAGCCAAATGAAAAAGTAAAAATAAATAACAAGCAAACTTTCAGACTTGCAAAGCCTCATGACTCAAAGAAGAGCCTTGTAGGCCTGAAAGCTTTCCTGTTTTTCCTAATTGTAGTAACTCATCTAAAAATAGATCCTATCTGTACGACAAATGCTTTTCTTCCTGTCAGTTTTCTACTGCGACCCACTGGAAATGAGAGATTATTGTTCCTTCCCCACAGACTCACTCCTATCCAATATTTTATACTCCTGTCCTCATTCTTAAAGCTATTTTCTTATTTCATCTGCATGGAAGGCTGATTAGGGCCCTGCTGAGGAAATTATCCAAACACTATATTAGCCACTCATTTGCTGAAATTATTTACTTATCTATCATTATTTTATTTTTTTTTTACAGCTGAGCCCAGAGATCTGATGAAGTATCAGGGCTCCATTATTCTAGGGCTGTAAATAAACAGCATGAGAATCAGTCACTGTCTTCCAAATGTCTAACATTTTAAACATGAGACAGATACAGGTGTAGAAAGGTCTTACCTCCTATTTTCAGATAGAGAACTGACACGCAAGGAAAATACTTTGCCTCATATGATGGAGGAACTCAAAAGCAAAGACTGGCATTGAATTCACATTTTCTAAATCTTATTTTAGTTCTCAAAAAACTAAAAAGAATAAACAGAGTTCAATGCAAGCATTAGGGTTGCTCAAAAAGAACTCTTTAAAACAGCTGGTTTAGTTTCCATTACTTCAGTAAATTTAGTTAACTCATGATGATACTTTAACAAAAAGGCTGTCATCTTAGTAATTTTTAAGCCAAAATACACAGAAATTCTTGCAATCCAGCATACACATGGAATACTACATCCAACCTGTAAACATTCAGTAATGATTAGATTTCTGCCTGAAATTCCTCCACACCAAAGTAGGATCAAAGCCACTTAGATTGCTCATGCCCAGATTGTGTTGTAATATAAAATGATAATATTAATTCCTCTAACCTTCTACGTAACCAGCAATAAAGAACTCTTAATGTGTAATCTGAAGTGCTCTTGTATTATTTTGGCTGTTACTGCTTCTCCTACCTTTCACAGACATGAAGAACTGCAGGAGCCTGATCTCCCTTGACTCTCTTTGTACTGTCTCTCCCCCGTCTTGAGTTGAGGGGCTCAGAAGCTGCAGCATGAAGTTCAATGGCATAAAACTTGATGCTGAAACTTTTCACTTGATGGTTAAAGCAGAAGAGCTACATTCACAACGAGCTAATAAGACCATGGGGTCCTGCTTTTCAAAGTCAGCTAACAAGGGCACAAAACTGCTTGAGGCTTTGTAGCTTCCAGACCTGAGCACAACACTGCATGGAGCCATGCAGACTTGCTAGCCTGTACCTCTGCTAGCTCAGGGATATGTATGCAATGCACCTTTAGAAACAATCTTCAAGCACTTTGCATTTAAATCACTCAATCTTCTCTTTTCTAGAGAAGCACTTGCCGTTTTCTAGCCTTTACTTTAAACTATTATTTTTAAATTGCTTGTCTTTCACATTGCTCTTCTGTGAACCTCCTCCAGATTGTCTGTATCCTTCTGGCATTGCATTGGCCCTAGTTGAACATGTGTGCTTTTTTTTCCTGCATATATCAGAACAGAATTCAGATTCACCAACTGTAAACAAAACAACGTGAAGATAACCAGAAAAGAACATGTTCCCTGCTCTGAGCAGAAATACAAAATTCAAACGTTTCCCTTACAGCTGACTTCCATGAGTTTGAATGCAGGAAGGGTCCTACTTAACCTGACTGAGATGGATGTGATTAATCTGTCTGCCAGCATACGATAAGGTTTCAATAATTTTTTCCCCACTTCTCAAGGAATAAAAGAGGTGGGCCTCTACTCTTGAAATCCTTGCCAATGTCAGAACTGGATAAGGAAATCCAAAACAAAGAAAATTAGAAAAGACAATTGCCAAGCAGACAAAACAGGTAAAAAGAAACTAAGGTGAAACTACCTTATCACACTAAAAAAACTTGGAACTGCAAAAGAAAATCTAATTCCAAAACAATGGCAGCAGATGCATTATCTTGCACTGTTAGCTGAAACCTTGTGACTATATCAGTACAGATCTTACTTGACACACAGATATATTTTGGAAGAAATACGAAATTTCCCACTCTTTAGCTACATAACCCCTATGCCGGTGAATTAGATGATCCTGGCACTCACTGAGAAAACAATGGTGTTTATATGATTATTTTAGTCACTTCAATGTAAGACTTGTGATGACTATGTGGACTTTAAGTCCTAGGAAGCTATCAGGTTCAGATAAATGTAATTTGTCAAAAGGTATATATATATATACCTATATAAAGGTGAATATATATATATACACATATATATATATATATATATATATAAATAGATGTGGGCTCAGCCTGATGACAACAGAAGTAATTTAGCACCGAAGTCTGACTAAAGTGTCAATGCAGGGGCCAGAATTATGAGAACAATTCAGTAAATACCCTGGTCAGAGCCACCATATGCTTTAACCACTCTTGAACCTGCAAGTTCCCTTCATGTTGACATTCCCATTGATATTCAGGTGCTCTAGCAAGAGCACATAGGTTTCTGTGCTCCAGGGCAACTCTACAACAGGACTGTGCAAGTCCCCAAAGGAGGCTCAAACTCATCTAAAACAGGGAGGGAAAAATCTCGAAGTATTTAGAACCTTAACCACAGTTGGCGTAGGAAACAGCAAGGTATTATCCACTTCTTTCCTTCCCAGTTGCTTGTTAAAGCTACTTGTTGCATCTCACTATTCACAAGAGAATCTTCATGAAGGTACAATTTACACAGTGGGAAAGAACACTTAAACAGTGTTTAATTAAGTGACAATTATAACTTGGTTAAGGAAACTATGTAAATAAAGATGGGAGAGATGGTCATCAAGGTTTCTTTCACCATTTTTTCAGAAGGATGAAGGAATGCAGAAATTAACAGCATCTAGAAAATTTCTGTCTCAGGGTTTCATCTCAACTAAATGTTTTCACACAAAAACTGTTACATCGGTCACGGTTTGGTAAAGCTTCAGAACACTTTCTTTTCCCCTTATATCACATGTGCAGGGTGAGGGAATTGAAAATGCCTGATAATAAAACATAAGCCAAAACCTTCTTGGCAGCAAGCTTCAAGTAGGAACAGAGTGCTCCAAAAATTCTTGAAAATGGGATGGCATTAGTTAGGGGGAAAAGTAAGGGAAGATGGTATAGACCGAGAAAGGTTGGCTGACTTATGGCAGACATGGTGATTCAGTCTCCAGAGCCCTGAAGCGTCAGCTCTCTTTGTGGGGGCTACAAGAGACTGTTGGTTTGCTTTTGTTCAAAGTCTCGTTTTGTTTTGGACAAACACAGGAAAGGCTCAAACTGCTCCATCTCAGACGGAGAACTGACTGATGAACCTACTTGAAGTTATTTTGCCTAGAACACCGTTAGAAAACACTGAAAGGTGAAAGAAAATTAAAATTTGAGATGACTGGAAAACTGCCAGATGTTCTGCAGTGCAATAGCTGGACATGGCTGAACAAAACTGGAAGCACTGAGCCCACAATAGCCACCTACCCCCATAAAAATACAAAATGATGTTAGATGAAGGATCAGCACAGGATTTGGCCAACTCTCTGTGTAAATGCACATACCCTGAAAACTGACCCGAGGAAGCCAAGATTCCTGTAAGATAGAGTTTAGCAGCAAGAAAACACTTGATGTTAATAGAACATAAGAATAAACTTGCAAACGTTATTTTTAATTTATATTTAATTTTTATTTTATATTTATTTCGTGGACCCCACAGATCATGAGGGAGAAATGCAGATCTACACTGAAATTCTGGCTGCTGAGAAAACAATAGACAAAAATAGACAAAAAATCTTGTAAGCCACAGAAGAAATATTTGCTTGATATTTGAAGGATTTGGCAAAAGGTCACCAAAATCGAGGATGTTTCAAATAGAATAGGATAGCATAGTTCAGTTGGAAGGAACTTACAAAGATCATGGAGTCCAACTGCCTGACCTTTTCAGGGCTAACCAAAAGTAAAAGCACGTTAATGAGGGCATTGTCCAAATGCATCTTCAACATTGACAGACATGGGGCATCAACCACCTCGCTAGAAAGACTGTTCCAGTGGTTGGCCACCAGCATGGTAAAGAAATTGCTCTTAATGTCCAGCCTGAACCTCCCCTGGTTCAGCTTTGTGCTGTTCCCACATGTGCTGTCACTGGTTCCCAGGGAGTAGAGACCTGCACCTTCCTTTCCATTTCCCCTGCTCACGAAGTTGCAGGGAGCAATGAGGTTGCCTCTGAGCCTCCTTTCCTTCAAAGTAGACAACCCAAGCATCCTCAGCCTCTTCTCATACGACAAGCCTTCCAGCCCTAATATCAGCTTTCTTGCCCTCCTCTTGCCCTTTGTCCAGTAGGATGCTTTGAGGAATGCTAAGGTCTTACTAAAATCCAGAAAAATTATGTCTGCTGCCTTCCCTTCATCCACCGAGTGGGTGACCTTATCATAGAAGGAGATCAAATTACTGAGGCAGGACTTTCCCTTCACGAACCCACGTTGATGAAGCCTGATAATTGCTTTGTTCTTTAACTGACTTTCAGTAGTGTCCAGGACAATCTTCTCCATAGCTCTTCCAGGGATTGAGGTTAAACTAACAGGTCAATAGTTTCCTGGGTCATCTTTCATGCCCTTTTTGTAGAAAGGTATAGTATTGTCTAGCTTCCAGCCAGCAGGGACCTCTGCAGACTCCCACAACCTTTGGTAAATTGTTGAGAGAGGTCCAGCTGTAACATCCCCTAACTCTTTCAGCACTCTGGGGAGAAATTCCGTCAGGCTCCATAGACTTATGAATATTTTGCTGATATAGCTGTTCACTTACAATTTTGGTGACCACAGATGGGAAGTTACTGCTCCTAGTCATGGTCCTCCAGCTCTGAGGACCAGGCAGCCTAAGATTTGTCATTACTGTTAAAAACTGAGGCAAAAAATAAGGCATTAAATGTGCCTTTTCCTCCTCCTTACTTTTTAGGTCACTATCTGCTCCACCTATCAGTCCATTGTTTTCCCTAGACCTCCTCTTGCTGCTGACATACTTGAAAAAGCCTTTTTTTGTTGTCTGACACCACAGTGATCAGTGTCAACTCAAGCTGGGCTTTGGCTTTTCTTGTTCTCTCCCTGCACTTGCAAAATGTAGCTCTCTCATCTCCCTGTGAAGCCTCATATCTTTTCTTTTTCTGCCCTAGTACCAGAAGGAGTTCCCTGTTCAGCCAGGCCATTCTTCTGCCCACTTGCTTGACTTGTGGCACAGTGGGATTGCCTACTCTTGGGAATTTATTCAAGACATTAAAAAATTCAGAGCTTCATACCTGTGTTATAAACTGGCACCCAGTGGTAGAATTCATTTTGGTAGGGAACTGTGTCAAATTCAGTACACTGCATCTGACGAAAGGTGGGCAAGCCTTTTCGACAGGGGCTAATATTACACATGCGATAGCGTTTCCTTTCTCCAGTGCAGTAGTCTCCTCCAAACTGTGGTCTAGAAAAGAAGCATTGAGATTGGGATGTGATATTCTGGGTGAAAAGTAGTTTCAAACACGCAATTACTTTCAGGTTCCAACGGGATAACAAGGTGAATCCAAATCCTTTACAGAGTAGTCATACTGTTCACATGTTCAACTACCCAAACATACCATATGAAGTATAGGAATCTAGAGGCACTTTGTATCTTGTTACAAGCACAAAGAAGTGCTTGGTAAACTGCTTGGCTGAACTTATGTCAAATTACCTTATCAAACGAACTCCCCAAAACTCCTTATTTTCCAGAATAATTGACAGTTCTTCCAAAAAAGCCAAGAGATTTCAACTGTTAGGGACCCTCTTAGTGATTTTTCAAATTGAGATGTAGTGTCCTCATAAATTCAAGTACGTATTAGAAAACTCTGCCCTTCATGTTCTGTACCCATCAGCTCATGTATATGAAGCTCAAACAAAACTGATGACTAAAATAAAACATGAAAGGCAAGTCCTTGATTTCCCTCAGGAACAGAATGCTACCTATTGCTCCTCTCCTGTGTATGAAGATGTTTATTTATGTATGACAGTATTATTAAAACAACATTTCTAACATTTACACAAGGCTTGCATGCAAAATAACAGGATTTTTTTTTTCATTTTGAATAGAAATAAACACAATGGAAGGTAAGGATTAAAGTATAAGACAATGACTTTAAAAGGTGAGGTTTTACCCGTTGGTAAAATAGCATCACACAAAGTGTCTCCAACATCATAAGTACCTTGAAGATCTTGAATAAGCATCAAAAGATTGTGCACTCAACTTACTCTGGGTTATCGCATGGTCTCTCTGCACTCTGAACTCCTGCCCCACAGGTCCTTGTGCAATGGGACCAGGATGACCAAACACCCCATCCACCATGGACTGCTTCTGGAGTCTTGCCTACTGTAATGCACTCACCAGAGAAGCACCACTGTCGAGAGAACAAACAGGACAAACAGGTTAAGATTAATAAAACAGAAAAATGTTACATGAATTGTTATTTCAGTCCCTGAAGGTTGACAACTTAGTGGATATTGAAACAGAGATGTCACAGGACACTCTTCTTTTACACTAAACATAGCAGAGCTATTCATGGTTTTTCTGCTTCCGTTTTGCAGACACCACAGCTCACGGTCACCTTGTTTTCTCCACATCGAGTTCCATCTGCAGCAGCATCCAGTTTGGAGCGACAGGAGCCTTTCACTGAGCACCAGAGTGTTTGGCAAAGGTTCTGGAAAAGAAAGAAAACTACAGCAGTCTGAAACAGAGCTGAAGAACTCCAATGGCCAAGAGTTTCAAAATATTTCTCACAGTTTTGTACATCAATTTAGAAAGCCTTAAAAGGGCTGTATTTCCAGAGACATGTTCAAAGTTTTCCACAAGTTAGGACCCACCAAAGGTCCAAATTCAGGTACTACTCAAGGAGGGACTACATGACAAATACAAAACAGTCAGTACTTTCTACCAAGTTAACTAACCAAACTATATTTGTGAGTTTAAATATTCCCCTCATAGGCTGCTCACCTCCTAGCTACACACAGGAAAAATGGTTTTACAAAGTTTGGCCAGTATTGTTTACGTTGAAAGTGAACAGTCTGCATTATTTTCGTTTAAAGAGTACTAATGAATACAGTATTCAATTTTGTATTGCTGTTTGCCTGAAAACATACAATGAAATAAAAGGTGACAGAAACCACACAGGTAAATGAAAACAATGTCACATCTCCAAGTACAACAGCCAGGTTAACATTCATTAGCTCCCAAAATTGGAGGAGGAGAAAGAGATCAAAACACAGGTCTCTTAAAACATCAGCCAATCAGACAATGATGGAATGATCTAAAAGAAGAAATCCAAGCTATCTATCTGAGAAAAAAAGCCTAGTAGGCTGGGAAGAGCAAGGGCTCTGGTTGGTGCATACTGGCAGATTAACAAACTCAGAAAGAGGTGCCAGTTCAATGCAGTTCCCTGTCACTAAAGCACAGAATTTCAGCTGCTGCTCTGCATGCAGGGGTCAGCTCTCTACACAAGGGACAGAAACTCCTGAGAGTCAAAGATAGCATGTCAAGAATCGTTACAGCCACCTTACAACAATTGCTCTTCACTCAAGCAGAACTATTTTCTATACAGAAAGGAGAGACATCAAGGGCAATTCCCCCTTGACAGAGGTGGTTAATACATCTCATGCAGACCTGACACAGTTCACATACAAATCAGCTTCTCTTCTGGTTCACGTACAGAAGCCCTGCATGCTTAGGAAATCCTAAGTCTGTGGAAGACCATTTCCAAGTTGGAGAAACCAGGGGTGTCAGAGACTGTGCAGTCCCAACTGGAACAGCAGAAGCAAAAGCCCAGGAGCTCTGGGCCAAGTCTTGGCAGAGGGTGTTGAACTGCAGAGTTCGGTACTGGGAAAGGGAACAAACCTGGCAGCGTTTACCTGTGAAACTGGGACAGCTCTGTGTCATCACATAGGAGAACCAACAAGAACTATCCCACTACCAGCTTCCACTGGGATTCTCAAAGTAAAAAATATGCTGAGCTTGGGAGCCAACACTGAAATTGGACACTTGGGAAAACGCAGCCCCAATGAGCTAGCAGCAACGTTTGGCTGAATTTGAAATCAAAAACTTGGCTGCTGGTTTCTGAGCTGCTTCTACTTAAAATAGCTAAGCTTAGGCATGGTCTGTTTTGATAGAGATGGCTGTTATTTATGTTCTGCATTGTATGTTCACCAGGAAAGAAATTTGATAATACAAAATGTTTCTAAGTACTCTACATGTCCAGTTGGAAATACATTGTCTGGGATATTGCATCTCTGCTCATGTAGCTGCTTTTGGCCAATATTTACGAGCCAGAGATTGTTTTGCAGTTCCCTATTTATAGTTCAAGAGTAGCATTACTGTGCAACTCTTTGTGGAACCATCACTGTCAGCATGTAAAGAAAGAGCTAACCAAATGTTCTGGCTGATGAATTTTCCATGTACCAGAGCTTTTCTCCATCTCTAAAAATACTGGAGCACTGTTTACTTTGTACTTTTGGAAGTACATGAAGAACAGTCAGAAATTCGTGACTGTAATATGGACTCACTGCAAGGCAAGTGATTTTATAATCAGCAACATGGTGTGTACACTTTCCACTCTATCTGTGAGATGAGAGTCTGTGCCTTGATGCTAAGTTCCTGCAGTCTGTCCTATAGAAAGCTGGGGATCGATCCACTTACTACTTGGAAAACTCCTCCCCCTAATCTGTATTTTGCTTTTATTTTCACATTACAGTGACAACATTTATGTACTTCACAGGATACTAGAGGACTTCTGTAAGTGTAATCACTGAACCTTTGGGCATCTTCAGCTATATACTGATATATACTAAATACTATATACTATATACTAAATCCCTAAAAAAGAATCTGTGGATTGAATTCAGACAGACATTAAAAGTTACACAACAAACGTAGCTTGGTCAGTGAATGTTAAGTAAATAGTGGAAAGGTAAATAATAGTCTGACCTCTTAGATGAAATGCCATGCAAACTATACTAATTCACAATTAATTTTCTTGCCAGTGCAGCTACCTGCAAAACACAGTCCTTGCACTAAAAAGCAAAATAAGATGATATCAATTAATTTTCTGACATATATCTAGCTGTAAAATTGGTCCATCAAGAGATGCTGAACGTAAAGGCCCACAGGTTCAAACCCAAGGAGACACAGAATGAACCAGCACTGCAAAATTACACTTTAATTTTCTATCTGTACTGTCGGACAAATTACACTAGCTAAGGAAACTGGAACAGCAAATGAAAGCAATTTTTCAATACCTGCTTCAAATTCAGTAGTTGCAGTTCAACATTGGTAATCATGTTATCTATTAAGGCTAAGGGAGATTAATCAGAAGTAATCCCTCTAATAGGAGAGTAAATGAGGATACACATAATTATCTAAATGGAATAAACAATCAAGATCAGCAGTCCCCAATCCAGAGTTGTGCACAATACCTTGCCTAGTGAAGACACTACTGCCACAGCCCTGCTTAACACGCAGAGGAAGATGTTATGCTGCCAGTAAAGTTTAATGAATATTGTTGCCCAAAACTCAGCAAAACCTAGTGATCCCTTAGCTAGATTAGCACTTCAAACCACTGCTTCTGAACTCCTCTATATAGGAAAGGACTGCACTGAGCTTCATAGCTCTGAACAAGCTACGTACAGTTACAATGGCACAGCATGACACCATAGCTAATATAATCTGCTACTCTGCAGTACTTCCTAGCTCTTGCAGGGAATTGTGCTGATGTCACTATACTGTTCTCATGCATCTTCACACAGCACTGTTCGACTGTGCAGTGAGATAAAACCCCAGGGTAACTACAAATTACCTGTTTAGACATAAAAATCTCATATATTATGGGGACACAGATTTTCAAAGTCTATGGATTGAAATTTCCTTTAATTAGTTAGACCATAGTGAGTATGAAAAGTCAAGACGTATGGGAAGAGAGCACAACCCTGATTTCTTCAGAAAACATTTCCTAAAACTGAATATTTGTTACCAGTATGATTTGGTCACTTGAAAGCTATATGCTTGAAAAGCATCTTGTTTTTGATAATAGGACTTAAGTTCCATTGTTAATTTACCTAAAATCAGGATTGTAATTTTCAAACCAAAATGACTCCACCATTGAACCACAGGCATTTAACATCAAGTATGGGGAGATCCAGTAAATGTCTTGGAATATATAAGGCAAATGGTGCAACAAGTCTGCGGAGTAGAATTAAAACACTGTGTTAGGCAATGCTTGTACTGTGCACCTAGCCTACAAGACTGAACATGCTACACATGTAGTTAGCAACCGAGGTTCACTGACTGCACTTCCACACTGTTCCAAATGTTTAAGTTGTCATTAGGAGGAAGAAGAAAAATACAGAGCACTCACATCCACATCTTCACAGAAAGTAGCATTGGAGCCATACTGAAGCTGGCACTGGTGATGCACATCGTAAATCATTCCAGGAGCAATGATTGGGGACTTTAAGACTTCTTTTTGGGGGATATCATCCAGACAGAATCCCCACCCTCGGCTAAAAAACAAAAATTGCATATTGAAAAAACTAAACAAAACAGAAGCCATCTTTTTGACACTTCTATACAGACTTGCAATATCTAATTGTTAATGGTAATTTTTGATACGGCCTTTGGAAACAACAATTCCAGATTCCAGCTGAAGTGCTACTAACAAACAGCACTTTTTTCTGGTAGTTTATGGAACTTTTCACACACAGTTGTACTCATTTTGGGGAAATGCTACCGCCCAATCACTCACTCTAGGAAACGTGTGATGTATTCCTTGCTGCACTGTGACCAGGTGAGCGGAGTAGGATCATACTGCAACTGCCGGGACATGATGTATGGGCGCTTTCCAACAGGCTCACAGTCGTTCTCTTTTCCGTCATGCTGGATACCAAAACTGGAAAAACAAAACATTTAATAACTCCAGCTGATCGGATGTACCACAACACTCATCTATAGGTTCCACGTTGTGTTTAAAAGACACTAGGGTTGCTTCTGCCTCTGGTGAACCGCAGATACCTGTTTGTCAAAAAAAAACACACAAACATATAAATCTGACCCAAAATGTACCAAAAATCTACACTCCAACAGGCTTTCAAATATATCTGTTATGCACAGCAATATTATCAGACAAAAAAAAATCTAGAAGTGGTAAAGATTACATGCGGAGCTATTTTAAGGGTGTCAAAACACTATTGCACAATTTGGCCAGGAGTGCCAGTTTAAAAGTTATGTCAAAGCTTCTAGAGTGCTTCCTAGCTTGTGGACCCCAGTTGCTTAGACTTGTACTACTTTAACTAAGGTCAGGCTTTGTTACACTTTCTTACATTCCCTTATTATGTCTTTATTTTTTGTTTTTATACCTCTTGGTAGATTTAGACAAAGACATTTTCCACATTACTGAACTTCAGTGGATTAGCCTCCAAACTCCACTTCTTCCTATTTAACTTCCTCCAGTCGTGTCCTATAAACAGATCTCCAAAGCAAGTCTTTCCAACAGCTTTCTCTTCAGCTTTTTCGACTTACTAAGAGATTTCTTTATTCAACAGCTTGTAAAAGTCATAAACAAAAAACTTTGTGTGCGATTCAGTTGACTAAACATAGATGCCTCCACATCATCTCAGTGTGAAGGAGATTATCTGAAACAATAATATACAGAGATATTAGTATATGAAGGATTTTGACACCTGCATTCTTAACATCTGAAGTTGTATATGTCCTTGTGTAAAAGAGCAGTGAAAACTAACTCAGGTCATGATTCAGTAATGACTCAGACAAAGACCTTTCCGGTGAGTTCAAACCACTAAGACTTTGTTTCTGGAAAATGTAATTGTACCATGACTCAAATGTTCCAAACGCAGAGCACGATTTCAGTCAGAATCAAGTCCAGTAACAGGCCTGAGCTATAAAATCAAGTGTGTCCCCCTAGTGACAGGCCCTTTTCCATGAACACGGTCTGTTGATGCAGGAGGCTGTGAACATCTAGAGGGACAGTATGTGGAAGAGTGACTTTTGGAATCCATTAAAAATGGGTTCAGGTTTTTTCTTTCTCTCTCTCTCTCTCTTTTTTTTTTTTAATCTGTTCTTACAGACTTTTATTAGCCATATTAGAACTTTTTAATATATATACTCTACGCTGGCTTGAGTGAAGGGTGGTTTCAAGTTCACGATGAACTCTACATTATTCCGCTGTCTTTGGGGAGACAATACTTAAAGGCAAGGAGGCCCTGCAGCACTCCTGCAAAAGCCAGTAGAGCAGTACTCTGTCTCACAGCATCCAAAAGACAGTGAGTTACCAGCCATGTAGGCTAGACCAGGACGTCACACATGGCTCTATGGGGCAGAAGTGTTTTCTGATAACGATCATTAATGAAAAAGCTCCCTGTCATCAAGAGGTTGTGGGGTCCAAGAGACTAAACCTCAAAGCACCTAGATCCAATTATGAACGATTTCATCATTATTTGCTTATATTATTTCCTTTCTGAGAACTGACAGGTTGAATAAAGAAAGGCCAATTAATATGTAAGTAATCTTTTTATCAGATTTTATATCTCATGAGGAAATAGACTCCATCCTGAGTGGAGGTTGGGTGCATAATGAAAGTAATGTGTTACAGCAATGAACGTGTCACCTAGCCAAGCAACATGGCCCAAATGAAAAGTGCCAACATTTTAGCCAAACTGAAGTATCCACAAGAATGTTCTACTCAGGGGAAAGCAACTCAGCCTCAAAGGATTCAAAAATCAAAATACTTCAGGTGAGCTTAATAAATCAACTAACCAACCAAAACACCCTCACAAAGTGGGAATACTGAGAAATCTAGTTTCAAGCAAAAAGACCCAATCATAGAAAAATAAAAAGTTTAGCCAGGTCCAAAACTAAATGCCTAATAAACTTAGTCAACTTGACCTATGTGAATCTACAATGGGAATATTAATCTATGGAAACAACCAGTTACTAAGACAAGACAAAAAGTGACTTTATTTGTTAGTAAGACAGGACTTGATATTTCTGTGAAGTTTGGCTGGTTGAATTAAAAACAGTTTCTAGCTAAATCCAAAATACTCAAATACCCTGATAGAATAGGAATGCTTTATATAAATGGTTTTGATTAATTTGAAGATCATACGAAGTAATTGCATAGTAATTCAATATGTGCTAGGAAAAATGAGTATGAGAGAAAAGGCATTAAGTGATGATTATTTGCAGCTTAATTATGTAAATGTACTGCCATAGCAGAATGTTAAAAGGGGTATACTAAATAATTCTAAGTATAAACAAAGGTCAAAGGCTTAAGAATCTCTTATTCCTCTGCTCGTTAAAAACCAGCACGGTTTTGATTTTAATAATAAAGAGACATTAACTCACTCCTTGTTTTGTTTCTGTCTGGCAATTCAACTATTAATAAGCAAAGAGTAAGTTAAACTCGTCATGGTCCCCCTTCACTTCCTACTATACCTGTGTCCAAGTTCATGAGCAATGGTGAATGCCAATGGAAGGCCAGAATCTTCATTGATGTTACAGCTTCTGTGAGGCTGACACATGCCTGACAGATGAGACAAACCTAAGGTTTCACATGGACGATTCATGCCAGCACAAATATCCTTTCTAGAATTACAAAAAAAAAGACTTGCCATTAAAACAGTTTTAAAACAACTGCAGAGAGTCCCTTATATTGGGTTGAGTGTCCCTCTCATAATGTATCAGTGCTAATTTGTGCTAATTTTTTTAAACAAAGCATTGTGATAACATTTTACAAACACATGCGTAACAACATGCACTCGATCTGGTACTATTGTATTACAGTGCTATAATTTGTAATCAATACTGACATTGCTGTTGTGCCTGAATACATATGTTTATTCTCAACTTGCGAAAAAAGGTTTTAAAATCTCCACCTCTGACAGTGTTTTGATTATAGCACATCTGAAGTTTTCTAGCACATGCCTGATGATGAATGACATGCAGAAATTCTTTTCTTCAAATTTTGTACAAGGATTTATTAGTCAGGGCAATAGTTTTCTCTCTAGCGATCCTCTCTCAGCCTCTTTAATCTGATTTAGCTTTCTCTAGGTCTCTTATTTTCTTGAAGAAAAATCTCCCTTTAATTCCACTACCTCACTTAGGGCACCAGGCCCACAGCTACAAGCATCCAGTGTGCTGTTACAGAAAAGTCTCCATACTACTGTCTTGCCAAAATCCCTGTAAGCTGTTTAGGCCAACAATTCCCCTCCCTCAGCATGGAGTATTTCCCCTAGCAAACATGTGTGAGCTGCTGTGTCAGTGCCAGAATTGAGGAACTGCACATAGTCAAAAACTGGGCCCTTCTGTCAAAAGGTTTGGCCAGATTCTGTCCAGTCTGCTAGAAGAACTGAAAGAAAGACATGCATTTTTGAGCTCTGAACAGGACAAGTCATAATAAAAAAAACCCAAGGCCTAAACCTGTAAAGGAGGGAATGAGATAGATCCTCACAGGGATCCTCAGAAATCTGGGATTTCCCTCTCCCAGTTCAGTCAGAGCAGGCAGAGGGGGTTACAACCTAATTTCAGGCTCTTTGGAGGAACATCCAACCGCAACAGGGTCTCCTCTTAAGTTAAGAATGGCGATTTAGATCCTGTATATCCTCAGCACTGCCAGGTACAATGCATTTGCAACCACTGAAGGGTTGCCAGAGTGGTGATCCAACGTTTACCCAGCCACGCATCGACTTCATTTAAATGAACTGTCTGAAGCCTGTTCATTTGGAGAGGTAAACCACTCAACATTTTGAGACTTCTTTTTCTTGTCCTTATTTTAAGATTTGTTGATTTTCTTAACTCTGGAACCTAATCTTTCCTCTAAGTTGTGTGCAGATTGGATCCATTCTGACAGGCTCACAGAATTTCTGCTTCATATTCTGCCACAAACTCCCTGGGTAACCTCATTTATCACCTTTAAGTTTTGTGTGCCTCCATTGCTCACATGTAAGAAAAATATTTCCTCTCCCTCTGAATACTGAGATAGTAATTAAAAATCATACAGTTTAAATTGTAGTCTTCAAAAACATTTGTCCATTCTGAACTGCACCTGTGTATTATTTTAGGATTTGTCATTATGGAGTTGATCACCTACATGATAGGTTGTTTGGTATATTCCTTCAAAAAAGATTAAAGAAGTGACTGAGCATTAAATGAGACAGGATCAGGTGGGGTGAAAGACCTGAGCTCTGTAAACTGCTAATCTCTTGGGACATACAGTTCTCAATTTCCTGACTAAGATGCATCTCTAATAAAACACCCACATACGTATATAGAGTGTTATATGTACTTTGAAAACAAATGAAAAGCAATATCTTTAAAAGGTACACCAGGTCTAACCTTAACCACATGTTTTTATAATATAACTCATATTCTCTGCCTTTGTGAATGTCAGGTATGCTCACACTAGGTTATTTTTGCATTAACACTGTGTTTCTGAAACAGCATGTCTTCATCAGATAAATCACTTTACTGGGAATGCAGAATGAACTAAATGACAACATAAGCTTATAAAAAAAAATCATCACCAAAAGAAATACAACTAAACAATATCTAGTCCCATCTACTGAACTTTTGTCATACCTGGTTAGAAGGACAGCCACATCGTGGTGTGTAGGGTTGACATCACTCTTAGGATTGACACTCTTTTGCCATTTGCAGAAGCTGGCTAGTGTCTTATCAGCATGGTGAACTATCTTCAAGCCTTGCTAAGGGGAAGTGAAAGAAAATATTGTTGTAAAGACAACACTATATTGCAATAACGTGTCAGCAATGTTAGCTATGAAGTCTTTGAAATACAGTTTTTATGCTTACAATTGATGCAGCTAACAAAAAATAAAAGGCAGAATGTACCTTTTTTTTTTTGTAAGTGGGCTTCATAAAATCCAACAGTATCGAAATTTTTGAACAAACATTCTGTATTTTCTCGAAAGCAACTTTTCCTTTCTTTGATGAAGAGGTTTACAATTAACTAGCATGTTAGTCACTAGCATGTTTGTCACTCATTGTTATGTGAACAAACTCATGAATAATTACACTTCTAAGGGCATATCTCTTTCACAATGTTTTTAAATTCCAAGAAGAGACAGTGCAGTCATAGATGCTTCTTCCTCATCTTATGATTATATAACATACATACATGCAAGTTACCAAAACTTCTGAAATATAAAGTATGCAAATTAAATTAATTAAGAACGATTATTTTCCCCTTTCTGGTCTTGGGCACCTGTTCTATCTTTCCTTAGTTTATTAAAGTAAACTTCTTACATAGCATCTAAATAACATTGCTACCAGATTTTCATTTTTGAGTAACCAACACCCAAATTTTTAAAGATAACCACCATGTTTGCTTCCAGCATTGCCACACTCATCTGAATAGTAATCCATGCTTTATTTTCAAAACAGACACAGAAATTTAGCAAGTACACTTAATTGGAGGTCACCATAGACTTCAGGTCTTAGCTGTCCTGTTTAAGACATGAACTACTATTTTTGCCTGCTTATTCTTAATTCACAAGGCATAGCCTCACTCCATGGCTTTGTTTACTGCCTTCCATAGCATTGGGACCATTTGGATTATGGCCACAAACCATAAGCCACTGAGAAAATCCCCTCAATATGTTCCTGCAGTCAGAGCAGGCTATGTTACTCATGGTGTTTTAAAAATAATTATAAAATTATCACAATCAGCATGTGTTTAAGCATGTACAAAATAGTTGTGTATGACTGACATTGGAAACCACCAATACACAGCCAGTTCACAGCAATTAGCATCTACTTAGACCTCATTTTTGAGCTTTGAAAGAGATCTAATAAGAAAAACGTGTATTGCAGCTGTACAATAATAGATTTACTTCTTCAGGGACCTGCAAATACTCTAGCATTAGACGTTATAATGCACTTCAGATAATGTCAGGTAATTAGATTCTGAATGGTGACACATACGTTAATTTTTGTTTCTCATCTAGTCTTCCTTGGCATCCCATGTTCTTTTGACACTCAAGAGATTCCATTTTGCCATTCCTAATTTACCCATTTTAATTATGTTTTCCTTGAGGACTTCATGCAGAAATACCTGAAGTCATGAGCTAAATACTTTCCTGTTTAGGAAAGGATTTATTCTAAAAGCAGACGTGCCAAAGCCAACAGATCAACAGAAGAGTAAAATGAACAAATTATTTTAAGCAAACAAACCCTCCTCTCCACAATTAGGGCTCAACTCCCGAGATTCATAAATAATATTTTAAGGAAAATTAAAACCTTACCTCCTCCTCCTCGAAGAGGATGAGCCGGACCAGCACAATGTGAATTGCATTGCCAATGCTTGGATCATGGAACAACCCTGTGACCTGTGCCAGAGCCAGGAGGTATGAGATTAACTGATTCCTCTATAGCAGAACAGAACTTTAGAGAGAAAATACGACATCTACTTGTCATATCACCTTGGGGTGTGGGGTGTAGTTTTGTTTTTTTTTTATTTTTTAGATCCCCAATATGCTTCACTGAAAATTTAGTGAAAACTAACGTTAGAGCTACCACAAAGGGTAGCTCTGTCAAATGAGTGATGCTACAGGATTTGGCAAAAATTACTAACCCGAAGAACAAAAGCACAGATTACACACACAAGATTATTTTATGTCCATTTGTCCTCTAGAGGAATGCACCAACTTTGGGCCTGCACCCTTCACTGTCAGCTGAAACACTTCAAAGTTCTTGAAAAATATTAGCAGAAATGAATATAACATCTGCAGTCATACAATAATGATGGAGAGATCATCTCAGGGTACAAAAGAACAGCATATAAAATCCTCATGTTTTGGTTTGATAGGAATCAGTTTCTGCCACAACAAAGCATTAGTAACTCTGTATTAGGAAAACAGAAATCAGTTAAATGATGGATACGTGTGTTCTTACAGCACAGAAGAGGATGTAAAAAACAAATGCAAAGATAATGAATCCATATTAAAAAAAAAAAAGGCAAAACATTAAGGCAAGAATTGAACTCCAGAAAAATTTGGCCAAATAAAATGTGATAAACATTATCACAATGTTGAATTAGGCAGAAGAAAATGGAATCAGAATAGTATATGGGGAGTATCTATAGGTCAGCTATGCTTTATATCACATTAAATATGAATGGATAAAATAGATTGCATTTAGGTCAAAATTGGTTTGGAGAATACCAATAAAGGAGAAATTACTGAGATATAGTGGAAATTGTGATTTTAAATACAAAGATTTGATTTGTCTACGATCCTTTTTCAAGATATGGGACTGGAAATTGAATCATTTTGGGTAACCCTAATATCTCAGGTACAGACTGCAGAGAAAATGCTAAGACTTGTTTGTTCCTGAATCAAATCATGGCAGTGTTTTATTCTACAGGTTTTCCCTGTGTAGACAAAACCTCACATGCTCAAACCATCTTTGAGTCTCTTCACTGAGACTCACTACCTCACTAGCTAGCCAGACCACTCAGGGTACTGTCAGGAGCACACAGTATAAATGTAAGGGATAGATCAATTGTCATGGCTAGAATTACACTGTGATTAATTTTGCATATATTACACACACACCATGATAAGGACATAGAATACATCTTCAACAGACTCTCCAAGGTCAATACCTGTTAAGATACAGATAACAACATGAAATAATCTGAAGTCTGTCTCAGGAAACACTACTGCTTTTCCCAGGTCAACTTATGTTTTGAAATTTGTCACACAGTAAAAAACATTGGAAGTTAAACTGTTAAACTTTATCTCTTCCTTCCTTCCTTCCTTCCTTCCTTCCTTCCTTCCTTCCTTCCTTCCTTCCTTCCTTCCTTCCTTCCTTCCTTCCTTCCTTCCTTCCTTCCTTCCTTCCTTCCTTCCTTCCTTCCTTCCTTCCTTCCTTCCTTCCTTCCTTCCTTCCTTCCTTCCTTCCTTCCTTCCTTCCTTCTTCCCTCCCTCCCTAACATGGTCTTTATATTAGAAGCAGAAAACTTATCTGGAAAAACAGTCGTACTCATTTTGGCTGGTATACAGTTGATTTTCTTCATAGTAGCTCATGTGGTGCTGATTTAAGACACAGATGTTTCAGCTGTTGCTGAACAGTGCTTATTCGGTGTCAAGAATTTCTCTGTTTCTCACAATGCCCATCAGCAAGTAGGCTGGGGGTGTGCAAGAAGTTGGGCAGGGGGACAGCTGACCTCAACTGACAAAAAGGGATATTCCATAGGGGAATTCCGAAGGCATAGTGTCATTCTCAGCCATAAATGCTGTGGGGAAGGGGGAAATGAGAGATGACATTTAGAGTTATGATGTTTGTCTTCCCAATTAACCATTATGCATGATGAAGCCCTGCTTTCCTGGAAATGGCTAAATACCTGCCTGTCAGAGGGAAGCAGTGAACGAACTCCTTGCTTTGCTTTGCTTGTGCACACAGCTTTGCTTTACCAATTAAACTGTGTTTATCTCAACCGAGGAGTTTTCTCACTTATACAATCATAGAATCATAGAACGGCTTGGGTTGGAAGGGACCTTAAAGATCATCTAGTTTCATTCCATCCCCCTGCCAAGGCAGGGATGCCACACACTAGATCGGGCTTGCCAGGGCCCCATCCAGCCTGGCCTTGAACACCTCCAGGGATGGGGCATCCCTCTAATACCCTTCTAATTCTCTTCCTCACCCCACTGAAGGGGGGGGGGGGGGGGGGGGGGGAAGGAAGTAACTGTGTAGGGCTTAGCTGTCTACTGGGGCTAACTCGCAACAAAAGTGGCAGAAAGGAAAAAAATCATTTCAAAAAACAGTACTGTCAAATATGTAAGTAGCCATATCATTTCTGTTAGGTATAAAACCTACACCCTAAATGTTTTTTGGCTAAACTTCAGTAACAGCATCTGACTCCAAACTATACTATCTTTATAACACTAGAGCAAAGCTCAAAGTTAGTACAATTGCTAGTGGGCTCCTGTATACCTTTCTCATTCAAAGACATGGGAAAGAATCCGTAATGGTTAAAACTGTAGAATTTCTCTCTGTTGCTGCAGCTACTGTTCACTGGTCAGCAACAGGTTCTAGGGGAGAACAGAAATTTCAGCTAAACAAAAGTTAGTGCTAGAATTTATAACTTTGTAGTATAGTCCTCAAAATTGAGAATTGCAGAATTTTCATTTAAAATCCAGAGAAAAATGACATCTATGCAAAATAAAAGGAAAAAAAAATGCTTTAAAAGACAGAGTTTTAACGAGTATGTATGAACTATATTCCATTTCTTTCAGTGAACAACGTTACCGACTTGTTTCCAGGTGATTAGCAAAATAATAAAGTTAAAATTTGCTCCATTCATCTAAAAACAAACAAAAAAGGAAATGTTTTACATACCATATTCATTATAGTGAGGATATATGATTCCACATGGTCACTTCCATGATACTCAACCATCTTACTGTCTGCAACCACAAGCGTCTCCACCCATCGCTCCTTGCTGACAGATCGCCGAGAAACCTTTCTGACAGCCATATGGTTTTGTTCCCATTTCTCCCTCCGACGCTCTTCTTGTTTGAAAAAGCTGAGGGTATCTAGAGTGGTAAGAAGCAACACTGACTTGAAAATATTTTCAAGCTTGACTTACATTTGTTGTGTATGGCTGTAATGGCAGCATTGTAGAATCACACGATGATACAGGTTGGAATGGCTGCCACCCACCTGATCAAAAACTTCGAAGTGACATCAGCCTGCTGAGGGCCATGTCCAGTGAGGTTCTGAATATCCCCCCAGTATGGATTAAAAGGTGCTCTAAGATATATATCCAGCTATCCCTACTCAAATACCAGTCACTAAAGTGCAAGTCAGAGCCAAGTTCAAAAAGCTGAAATGGAGATGCCCTTTTCAAGGTTTTTCTCTTCCATGTTTTAGCTCTTAACTTTCTCATGACGCCAGTTCATAGTTTAAGATAAGGGATATACTTTCTCCACAGGCAGCTCTTATCCTCAGCAGGATGGCAAATTAAGCTGAGCACTTTGGCACATCCATGAATGGTTTGTACTGTACATTGAAAATATCACTCCAGAAACCCTAAGGGGTGGGAATGCTTTACCAGTAGGTGTCATCTAAATAACAGTGAGGCAGAGAGCTGGTGGCCCCTCAGCTGCCTGTCATGTTGTCTGACTGGTGAGACCCTTAGTGCTTCCACTGTAATTTTGGGATCTGCACATCCAGATTTTTTTGGGAAGAATTTTTTGCTATGCTGAGTTGCAAGCAACCTTGCCCTGCACTCAGCAGGGATAGTTACTCTCAAGAACAGAAGAGAACAGAATAGAATAGTTCAGTTAGAAGGGACCTTCAAAGTCCAGCAAGTCCAACTGCCTGACCTCTTCAGGGCTAAACAAAAGTTAAAGCATATCATTGAGGGCATTATCAAAATACCGCCTGAACACTGAGAGGCATGGGGCATCAACCACCTTGCCAGGAAGCCTGTTCCAGTGGATGGCCACCCTCACGGTAAATATATTTTTCCTAATATGCAGTCTAAACCACCGCTGGCACAGCTTTTTGTGCTTCACTCATATTATCTGTGAATGCCAGCCAGCTGCATTACCAGAGAAGTACTGGAAATGTAAATATCCCTAGGCCTGAAAAAGAAATGAGAGATGCCAGTCTGACAGAAACTGGTGGCATTTTTCCAAGCTAGAAACCAGAGAAATACTTTTATGGTGCTGGGATTCCCCAAGTCCTAAGAAGGATCAGGAGTGCTTCTTGTTATTACAGACATTGCCGTAGCCCTTTGGCATCTCATTCATGGAATAGGATGTCCTAGTTCCAGACAGGGCACATTCACAGGCCTCTACGTGCTTACAGCCTGTCCAGCATTACCCCACACCACTGTGTGGCAGGGGACAGTTATCAAGCATTACCTCCATCTTCCAGCACTACCAAGCAATAAGGGACGGCTTCCCGGACCACACTTCCCTGCGGGTATGGATGACCTGGTAGCTAGGTCTCAAATCTGTGTGTTCACATCAGCAGGAGATCTGTTATGCCTCTGTCACCGAAGTGCTGTTTGCCATTTACAAGACCTAAGTTCAGTTAGAATGTACTGTGACGTGTTAAATGTCTATATGTAGCACCACTGGACTATCAACGATGTGTATAATACACCTCTCAGCATAAATGGCATCTGATATCTTGGGTTATTGTATATGTGCAACAGAAGATGCACAGGATTTTAGAAATGGGTTCTCTGAGTTCAGTCTGAAAGTTGCATAGAGAAAGAAATCCTGGTACTGATGATGTATTATTCATAAAATTGGAACATGCCATATTAATAATCAAAACTAGAACAGACATATAACAATTAGAACTGACTTCAGTACACAAATGTGTGTTACACAGATGCTCTGTTAGTTAACACACATGATGATCTCTTAGCACTGTGCTGCACCTGGCATGCATCACTGACAAGCACACAAACATACAAACTTACCCCATCCAGGTTCATTCTATTCAATGGAAGCCTGTACCTGCCTGGACTGCTTTCTAAAGCATACTGTACAAAGCTCCATTAGTATACTATGCTAATTAATTAATATACTATGCAGGATGTCACGTATTCTATATCGTAGATGCAGAATATAATAAATAAATTAAAATAGTTGTATGAACTGGCATTTGCATTTTAAAAGATGCTGAAAATACTACTTGCAAAGGCCAAAGAACTGTAAGATTTTTTACCTTCTTGGCAAGACAAACCTCATAAAAATAACAAAAAGTTTGAATAAATGTAAATGAATTCCAGTAAGCACATAAGCTGCTAAATTTACCATCCATAAACTGTCACAATAAAAAGCCCAACAATATAAATTTCCTTTGTGATTACCAACCCAAATAATATGTCAGTGTCATCCTATGTAGCCACACAGACTGTACAGAAAATATATACCAACTAGTAAAAAAAAAAAAAAAGTGCTCAATAGAGAAAGTTCTCTTCCCATCAAGTCAAGGGACTCAAAGAGAGCAATACATTTTGGTATATTAATCTTGAAGAATGAGCTGCACGGAAAAATAGTTTCTTATCTACCTGGAAAAATATAATTTGTGAGTAAAAACAAACAGAATAAATTGATTGGTTCATTTTGTTTTGTTTGTTTGTTTGTTTAAGAGAAGGAAATGAATAATCTCTGCTATAATCCCTACCCTAACTCCACTAACAAAGGCTGCAGCATCACTCCTGCAGTCTTCCCCAACCTTTGTTCAGTTACCACAATACTCACCACTATCAGGGCTATTTATGAAATGCATTCATTGATCTCTCTCATATATTTCTGTGGTTTTCAGCAGTCTTATTTTTCTCAGTAGCTACATTTTCAAGGGTTTTGTCCTGAGAAAGACCTTCCCCACAGCTATATGAACAAAAGGTCCTGCTCAGACTGCTGGTTAAACCATTTGCTTATGGCCATATAAAACACCATGTCAGAGGTCAGGCTTTGTACTCACATCCATCAAAGACTTTTGGTTATTGTCTGGAGAGGTGATAGCTCTGTAGGTAAAAAATTTTAAAACCATTCAGACTGCAACAATGAACAGCCCTCAGGTTTATTGATCCAGTTAGGCAAAAGGCTATGAACTGCAGGAAAGTCCAGAGAAGAGATCTGAGTTATGACAATTAATGCCATGTAGCAAGAAAGTGCAGCAGTCAAAACCCTCTCCTAAGTGTTAACCCCTTCCAGTGCAGGGATCTAACCTAGACCCAGGATGCTGTTGAAGAACTAGATCCGCAGCTGTGGTTAAGTCTCCTGGCAGCTTCGTTAGTGAGATGACGCAGAAAGAACCTCTTGGAGCTACACTAACATACAGGCAGCTTTAAAGCATGGTTCTGCTTCTGCTTTTGTATCTCCACAAACGATGATTGCCTCTTTAAGCTTTTCATTCTGATGTAAGATAACATCGCTTTAATTTTACCCTAAATTTGCTAAGTGTTGCAAGTGATTTCAGAGTTGCTGAGAATCCCCAGGTGCTCTGTTGGCCAGTAATGGCAATCTTAACAAGGAGTCCACAAGTTCAGGAATATCCAAGAAGGGATGGATAGTTTTAAACCTTCTAACACACAGTGTTGTCTGAAAACAACCTGCTTGCTTCCCACTGAAGTGGTGGGAACGCCCCACAAGTAGAACAGAGAAAGGGGTTTCCATGCATTTTTGAAAAACTAGACATGGGTAGATACAGTGCTGAAATCCCTAGGAACAGAAAAAAAAAACATTGCTGAAAGTACACCCTGGATAGTCACAGACTCAGTAAACAGAGGGTTGGTAAGAGATTCAGTTAACAAACTGCATGAATTCAAGCAGCGGCATTCAGAAGTTTCTGTCTGTTGTGGGAGATAATTTTGCAGATGTGAGGTTTTTATTAAGACACCTGATTTGGCCAAATTGGTCACATACAATGTTACGTTGGTCATATGTGACATCCAGCCATATCACAGGACAAATTGTGTAGAGGACAACATTTCACGATCTTCTCGTTAGAATTTTAGAATCGTTAAAAGATTGTAGGTGTTTTTGTTGTTGTTGTTGTTTTTGTTCTTGTTTGTTTTTAAAATCAAAATCCAATTGTTTTTAGTGAAAAATATAAATGTCTCCTGAAACTATTCATACAAATCCTACCTGAACTGGACAACATACATGATCTCTCAGATATGCAGCAAGATTTTAAGTTAACTGTGAGTCTCAGTTAAATAAGAAAAACAGAAGTACAAAAAAAATTATCCAGTACAGGTTAAAGCTGCATGGCCTTTGGGAAGGAAACAAATCTATATTCTTTTAGCAAATCAATTCTGTTTTACATTAAGTGGCAACAGAAATACATAGTTATTTTGCCCAGCCCCTATTGAGCTTTCTGATCTTTAAGGAGTAATCTTGATAGCTGCACTATAAAAAAAAGTTCTTCATTTTGAACAACTCATCCACTCAAGAAGTTGCTTATTTTTTTTTTTTGTTGTTGTTGTTCTTTTTTTTGTTAATTTCTGCTTTTTTTTTTTTTTTTAACCCCCCAACTCCCTTGAAGAGTTGATACTACTCACTTGGCTTACAGGCATTATTTGAGATTTCCATATCAGAGGCTCTCTTTCCACCTTTGTTTCCCGCAAGTGTTGCTCAAGGAAGAGTGCGGCATACAGTACAACAGACAGGGACCTGAGGGTGCTAACTGCACACAGACACCTTTCAACACCTTTGGAGGTGCACAAGGGCTTTGAAGAAGCAAAGTGAAAATGTCTGTAAATTCCCAGGAGAGAAGAACGCAACCTTTGACTGAAGGATATCAGACAAAATATAGTAGTACAGATTTATGTCTTCACTTTTTATCTTCACCTCCTTTCTCTTTGCACAACAGCTCTTTCATTTTTACCACACTGTATTATTCTATGTCAATATGCTACATCTCTAGACATGAGGTATGAACGCTAGGGATGCTAGAATATTAAATTCCATACTGTTCAGAACTTCCTAAACTATGATTTTTCTTAAAACCTTCTCATTATGTCTTGCTCTAAGACATGCTCTTAGGTTAAGCATTAACAAAAAGACCACAGTTTTGGGGTGAGTTCTTCAAGAGGTCAATAAACTCTGTTGCAAAGCAGTCACCGTACAAGGGGAGATGAATAAGCATATGAAATCATTTTTATAAACACTAATCCAGTGTTGAAAAGAATACAAGTTCAACCATAGACTAAATAAAGGGAAGGTTGAAGAGTGACTCAGCTAATAAGAATTAAAAAGACAGTAAGACAGAGGAAAGCAACATGGTTTTCTGAAAAGTGATCATCATCTTATCAGCTTTGGGCTAGAACTAATAAAAGACTTGGCTTTTATGTCAGGACAAGCTTCTCACATAACCGATATCCAACCTTACCAGGCTGTATCAAAATTCCCGTGAGGACACAGGACACATGTCCTGAAAGCACAGAGCTCCAGGACATGGCTGCAAGCAGATGACAACAGGTTTCCCCTTGGTGCTGGGGGGACTGTGCCTCATCCCTGAAAGACCCAGTGAGCTCAGTCTCCATGGGCATGGGAGCCTTTGTTCCTCCCACAATGATCTGGGCTTTCCAGCAGTCTGCTCAGGCTCCTGACTGTCCTCATCAACATGGGAACTGGGTACAAATTGTTCAGGATTCACATGTAGTTCCAGAAAGAGAGGTCCATCTCCTGCCTTCCAGGCAGGGAAGCAGCAATACTCCTAAAAACTCCTTTCCTATGATTACTTACATACTTACAACTCTGGTGGCTCTGTATGCTTTGTCAGCAAATGTATAGCTTGCTCTATTCAGATGCAGCAGACTGGTTGCTAGAAGTATACATCGCCTTGAGCAGCAAGGTATCACAGTTCTACCAGCCGATTTACTGCAAGAACTTACTATTAATCTACAAAACTAAAAAGCAATAGTTTTCTCAACACAGTAAGTGAACCCCATCCCCTGGTCTGATTCTCTTTGTTGAAATAAATAAGGGAAGGATTTAGAAAAGCTCTGTGTCACTAAGTACACTAGCCATTCTGTATCCATGATCTCTTCTTACACATACAATTTCAGTTACAAATAACCTTAATAAAAAACTAAGTCTGGATGCTGACAATGTGAGAGTGAAGATTCATGCACTGTACAGAAAAACTGTTGTAAAACAAGGAAGAAAGGATGAGATTTTAAAACAGAACAGGTAACCAAACCAGCTCTTTTTATGAGCATTTCTGAAACAGACAAAGCTAAATCACACAAATGCTTTGTGAGTGTTAAACTGTGTTCACAAAGGAAGCTACTACAGCTATTTAATCATGTACTTCCCATGTTGACAATAAACACCCAAGACACAACAAAAATAAGCACAGGGAAAGAAAACTTGCATCTTTGCAAACTTTAATTTCAACATTTCTGCTGTCAAAAATATCAACAATAAAACAGTGGAGTCACATCACTCTAATGCAGAATAAAGTTAAAAATTGTGTTGACTGATGCAGTCAATCAGATGCTGCTGATAAGTGTCTGTCACTCATTACCACTTACAATGGAAGGATGGAATGAAAAAATGTTCTGGACTACTGGCGTCAGGATGTATACAGAGAACAATGTCACAGGAAAGATTTTCCTTCTGTCTGAATATTCTCCTTTTTTTTTCCTGAGGGATTAAATACAAGCCAATAAAGGACAAGGGACAAATATATATATAGGTCCATATGATGCTTTTCTAGGAGTACATTACTTAATGTGGCTTGAACTCTCCATACTCTTTCATCTGTTAATTTTAGTGGCAGGTCCCTTTTATTCTGCTGATAACATCAATGTGATGGATGAGGAGAGCAAGGTGACTTTTCTATGAATTTAATCTAGCACTTGTTAAAATGGCATCTTAAATCAGTTTAACTTGCAGCACAATTCTTCTATTTTTGTTTTATGAAAACAAGTATCTTCTAAAAAAGAATACATCTCACTGTAAAACAAATTTACAAATTAAAGATTCCCAATAAATTATGTCTGTATCTTAATGTCTGTAACCAAATAATTTAAGAATTGCTGACCTCAGTTAAAGAAAATGTAGTTTTGTGAAACTGTTATGATGTGAACAAGGATTTAAACATATGGGCTTTATTAATATTTTTGCTTCTTTTTACATAAATGTATGCAACTTCATTTGCGTGAAATGAAGGCAAGTGACTAAAAGCAACATCTTGAATTATTTGTCTGTGCATTGTCAGGGCTGACTTATACTCCAGTGAGGTTAACAGAATAGTATCCAGAAGCTTTTCAATCAGACTACAAAGATTTCAATTAATGTTCCACAAATTTCATTCAGACTATAATGAAGAAAAATAAACTGCTTATATGTTGGTGGTCAGGGGTCACCAACCTCCTTTCATCAGGAATAAGAGCAAGGCTAAAAAGCCCCAAGGATCTTATTCTTGCAGTATTCCCTAAGTCTGCATGCTGTAGGAAAGCATGTGTAGATATAGCAGTGTTCAGTAGTGAAAGAAAGGGTTGAAACTCTGGAAGGATACATGCTTTGTAGAGCTTCTTGGATGTACAGACAGGACAGTTATGAACCAGCAGGAAACTGGCAGCACAGGCCTCTGGAGTGCCTATTTTCTTTTTGAAGGACTACTTAGGATTATATTCCAAAGATTTGGGCAGTCAGAGTGATTTAGATCATAGAATCACAGAATCATTTAGGTTGCAGAAGTCCTCTAAGATCACCCGGTACAACCTTTAACCTAGAACTGCCAAGTCCACCATTGAACCATGTCACTAAGCGCTACCTCTACACATTTTTTTTGAAAACCTCCATGGGTGGTGACTCAACCACTTCCCTGAGCAGCCTGTTCCAATGCTACACAACATTTTCAGTAAACAAATTTCTCCTAATAGCCAACTTAAACCTCCCTCGGTGCAACTTAAGGCCATTTCCTCATCTTATCACTTAGTGCTTGGGATAAGAGACCAACCCCCACCTCGCTACAACCTCCTTTACGATAATTGTATAATGAGGTCTTCCCTGAGCCTCCTCTTTTCCAGACTAAACAACCCCAGTTCCCTCAGCCGCTCCTCACAGGACTTGTGTTCCAGGCCCTTCACCTTCGTAGCCCTTCTCTGGACATGCTCCAGGCCCTTGAGGTCTTTCCTGTCATGAGGGGCCCAAAACTGAACACAATGTTCAAGATGCAGCCTCACCAGAGCCGAGTACAGGGGGACAATCACTTCCCGAGTCCTGCTGGCCACACTATTTCTGATCCAAGACAGGATGCTGCTGGCCTTCTTGGCCACCTGAGCACACTGCTGGCACATATTCAGCCAGCTATTGACCCCAGATCCCTTTCTGCCAGGCAGCTTTCCAGCCAGATGGCAGGTTCACTTACCACATGAGGCAGGACAGGAGAGCAATGCAGTCTTAAAGCTGTGAGAATTGCAGCCAGCCTCTAGAGAGACTCAAGAGGCAGCTGAAAAGGGCCTTCCACTTCCTGGGAATTAATAAACCTATGTACCCAGAGGCAGACTGGGTGCTGGACAAGGACTGGAGAGAGTCATGCCTCTAGGCAGCTTATGCACCCGTACACGTATTTAAATTCATAATACTAGCTAAACCCTAAACTGGTGAACGTTAGCAGTTCATTCTTTAAAACAGAATTACTGAGCATAATCACAGCTGATTCTGGGATTATAAACAAACTGGCACACTTCCCTGTGCAAACATTTTATTTCAGAAATGTTGTGCAACTGCTCTTTTATCAGAGGCTGAATCCTCCACGGTACAAATCTCTCTCAGAAGTCCTAAATGAAGAAACATTTTGTTCTGTTCCTCAGCAGAACCATGAGCTGCGCTACAGCAAAGGAGAGAGGTATATTAGCATAATGCTCTCCTCTGGTCTATAACGTCCTCCTTTCCACTCTGGCCCACCCTCCAGCCAAGATACAAGTTTCCTGGGGTTTGACCAGGGATAAACAGCTGCAGAGCAGAAAGGGAGGGTTTGGGATTCCCCTTGAGGGAAAACAGGAGGCCTCTTTTCCGATTTGCACTTGTATTCAGCTCTCAGCAAACAACTCAAGATTTCCTCGCCCCTCTCTGGAGAGAACTGACTGCTGGTCCATACCTCTAGGATGCACATACTGTTTTTTTTCCAGTCTTGCAATAACTGTGTAAGGACTCCCTCCACACAGACACCCTTCACAAAATGCTCTCTGTACTGTCACCATCACCACAAAAGCAGCGTGACCAACATTATTTTGTCTGCTTATGTTCCTCCACACATATGAATCAGAAACGCTGGGTGGATTTGAGAGCCTCCTCCAGGTCTCCAAGAGCTGAGCCATGTGCCACAGGAACTCCTCTCTGGCTTTTCTCTTCAGCAAATATAGCAAAACAGCCACTTGTGTCTCCCTGTGCAAAGTCCGGTACAGAACCAGCTGAGACCAGCGGCTCCTGCCTCCTCTTGTGGTGGGATAGGAAGTGAGAGGCAGAGAGGTGGTGCAGAGCAGCTGCGAGATGCCACCTCTCCTGTGTTTACTCAGACTGGCGGGTGGTCCCAAAACAGGATGCAGCCTCCCTGTGGGTTGTGACCCTGCTCCAGCTCATATTTTCATCCTCACAAAGCAAATCCCAAGAACTGAATCTTGGTGGATTGCTTTGCAACTGTCTGTGAAAAGTGTGGCTGTTGAACTAAAGCTATTCCACATCACCCACCTGTGTCCTCCTGCTTGGCCTGATCTCTTTGCATTCTTCTGTTCCTCTTGCCCTAACTTCCCCTCCTCCCTTTCCAAAATGCCAAACAGCTCCCCCCCAAGTACTCTGCAAGATTCCAGTTCAACTGTAGCTCCCATTCACGAGCTGAAGCATCCTGAACTCCTTGTCTTGTTTTTGTCTGTCTCAGATGTTGGCACGCTCCACTCTGCTGCCTCTGTTCTGCTTTGACTTGTGCTGGGTCATGGAAAGCTCAGAAAGTGCTGCTCAGCTAATCCCCCAGGAAAGCTCCAGATATTTGTAATATTCAAAACCAGCAAGCAGACAGTTGTGCCTGTCAGATCTTCTTTGACTTTCTAAGTTAATTAGTTATATTCTCCCAGCTAAAATGTTAAATTATGAGATCTTTCACCTAAGGGCAGCATTAACTTTGGTTTACAAGTGGCAGGTTTTGTCAGTTTTATTTGTGACCCGAGTGTTACAAAATACAGGACCTTGGGATATAACTTCAGGTCAAAAGCTTGCACTGAAATCTGCCAGGTCTTAGGTGAACTGTGGAATAAATCACTTCAAATTACATACTGAGATGAGCCCACTTCTTGATACAAGGAATAGCTGTAATAGAGAGGCTCCAGAAATATTTAGGGACCAAAACAGGTACTCTAAGTTGTGTCAAAACTGCTTAGGTCAACAACAAGTAGGAGCTCTACACCTTCCCAAGCCCATGGGAGCTGCCTATTCCCCTCCAGACGTCCTACTGGGTACCATGAATATATACTATCTGTATAAAGAGATTCTCTATAGAAAACATAGTTCTCATTGAATAGTTGATCTGGGGCAGTCTTTTCTAGTTAACTAAGGAATTTCACAATCTCTGCATAAATCTTACTGTCACAAGGAGGGCTCACAAGAAGTCCCGATAGGCTCTGTAAAGAAACAGAAACTTGCACAGTATTCAGTATTAATTGACTGTCTACAGCTGTCAAATCACCTTGTATATTTAAAATAGTGAGCAAATTTACATTTCATTTTTCATTATCCCACTGACTTCAGGAAGTCGGTGGCAGTTCTCTTCATCTCAGCCATAATTACTAGAAACAGTAATATTTATTTATTTATTTATTTTTCCACTTGGGCAATATTAGCAGTACACTGGGCTTTCATTTTCCAGATGCTTATCTTATTGGTTTCTACACATATAGATTACTTTCAGTTGCACCTTAAATGGCATTATATTTCACCTATCTTTATAACTTTAGTATTTGCTTCGTGCACTCCTAGACAGAAGAGAACAAATACTGATGGTATTTGTGGAATAACGGTTTGGGATAAATGTGGCAAGAGGTTGAAGTCAGCAGTGACATATAGTATAGCTCGTATTTGACGCTCTTTAACTAGTCAACTATAAAGTTCATAGAATCATAGAATCATAGAATATCCTGAGTTGGAAGGGACCCTTAAGGATCATCAAGTCCAACTCTTGATACTGCACAGGTCTACCCAAAAGTTCAGACCATGAACCAAGTTGGCTCCCTTAAGTTAAAGACTATGTTTCTTGACCACTGATGATCCATGAAACATCTACAAGACTGTCCAAAAAACTCATATTTCTACACATATGAGAAAGCCAACAAAATAAGAGCCATATAAATGATCACTCAAAGCTTATCTGATGTTTTAGTAGGACATAAATGAAAACTGTACAAAATATTCATTTTTCTCTCATCCAAACCAATTGATCCTGCAACTAAAAACAGGTTCTAAAACACTATTCTGTATCAGCAATTAGTAATGACTGACAATCTTGACCTGCTATGAGTTAGCAGAGAGAGCAGCCATCAAAACGCTATTTCAAGCACTCACTTCTGACATTACTACAAAGCTTAATTGCTTGTCTCTACAGTTGTAAATTCAAGTGACTGAAAGTGACTGAGAAAGTACTATACTGGCATCCAAAGCTGCAGGAAAAAATTCAGTCTGCTACTTTTGTCAAAAAAAAAAAAAAAAGAGATTCAGGTCAACTGAAATGCTTCAAAGTAATCTGTGATACCTTAAAATTAATTCAAAGAAATAGCAAAAAAGTCACGTGCTTCACTTCAAAATTTTGAAAATTACTTTTTTTTTTTTTAATTATGCAACCATTTTCAGCCTAAGTACAGTTCTGTTTACTTAAAACAGGCTGAAAAACATAAAAGCTAAGAATGTTTCATTTCACCCTAAAAATTAAGAATGTTCTGTTTAAGCCTGAGCAAAATGCTCTTTAATATGAAATCATTTTCTAATTTTCCTTTTGTTTTTCGTCACAACAAAATCACGTTTCAGAGCTCACCCTAACATATGCGTCATTTCCCTCTTACACTCAAATCCCTTTTATTTTCCATTTTAAACAATGAACCAAAACTTTTTGTACAAAAAACAACCTGCTGGTAAGACCTCAGTAGCTGCTCGCAGAAATCACTCCTGAAAACTTGCTTCCATATTTCCATAAAGAGAAGCAATCCCAACATACTTCTTTTTGACTTTCATATTTTGAAAGGATGAAGAGCTCCACTCCTCTAGTATAATAGCTTATTTGCAATAGCTTATTGAACCTCAGCTATAATATACTGACACCCTGACTTTCTGTGAATGGCATCTTCATTTCTAAGCTGTCCTTGTCAGCATGGCTGTCCCAAGAATGATGCTTCTGACAGGGCGCAGAACACCTACCACTAACATGGTTCCTCTTTAGACAACCTGCTCTCCGTGTACCAAAGATATATAAGGCCACACTTGAAGATTTGTGGTGCAAAATGGCACTCCATACTCCTAACTTCTCTTACCAAAAAAAAGGAACCAAAAGCTTGCCCCATCAGGCTGTAAACTGTAAGGCTTTGCCTGCTCCAGTAAATTAAATATGGTCAGGGAAACACACCCAGGCACTGGAAACTGCCAACTCAAAAGTGGACGGTTCCTGGCATGGCCTCAGGAAGGGGTGAATAGAATGCTCCCAATCTGTTCCTGAGTGTGGTACAGGAATCCCTCTCAGGAATTCCGCAGGCCAGGAATCCCTCTCAGTAGTCAGGATCTGGCCACTCTGTTCAAGAGGCTAAGAAAATGTAATGCATGGACACAGACTGGTCTTTACGACTTGGCAGCAATGCCAAAGAATGCAGACATGTTTCATTTATTAGTGCAAATCTGGTCTCATTGTGCTGGACTAGCAGTTGCCAAGAATACCTGCACGATTGTGGTGTATGAGTAAACACAAGCTCAGCATTTGCAGATAAAACATAACGTTGTAAAACACAATAGATACTATTTGGAATACCACCACCAGCATATTTAACAAAATTTGCCCAGCAAATTTAATGAAAAGGAAGCCTACTCATGTTTCATGTTTATCATATAACCTGCCTGCCTTTGTGGTTATTCTATATGCTTACAGTGCTGGACATTAGCTACACATTTTGGCATTCCATTAATACTTTCAATTTATTTTTATCATTCAGCTACCCAAACATCTTCTTGATTTGAAGAAATAACAGTTTCTAGTTCAGCTTTCAAAATGTATAACTTAAATTGCAACGTGCTTCAAATGTACTCCTTTAAGATGTCAGCAGAAAGGTTACTGGATACCCATACACATGGGAATTAGATAACTTGTTTGAAATCATCCCAACTGGCATCTTCTTACTTTTTGGCAATATCAACACAAAAACCTTGGCTAGATTTCAAGAAGACATTCACCTGCTTAAATTCTCCAGATGTGAAACTAAGTCAAGAATTCAGCTAAAAATATCTTTTCAAGACTGGATTTGAGAGCTCTCCAGCTGCAACATGACAGCTATTCCCACTATAAAGCACTAGGCAGAAATAAATGATTTCATGTCCAAACATGAAACAGGTAAAAACTAAAGAAAAAAAATAAAAATAAAAATTAGTTCTAGACAGATCTTTGGCTTAGTATTTGAGGAATTGACTGGTTAAGAAATAATTAGACCCCAGGTCCTCAGTAGCTAAGTAAAAATGTATGAGGATGCATTTACTTACATAAATTAATGAAGCATCCATTAAAATATATGTAGACTTATTTCACTGAGCACTGACAATGAGATTTTACGGGTCTTATAACCAACAATTTTACAACTGGCTCTTATCTGCTGTGAAATCCTGACTTTTTTTTAAGAGAGGACAGCAAAACAGCAAGAAAATTATCTAGATTACACTCACCATTTCTCAACATCTTAGCTTACCTCTCTGTTAATGCAGAAGATAGAACCTCATTTTTCAAAACTAATTTTATGTCAGCCATAGGTCTATCTATTGTAGGTGGTAGCTACATCTAAGAAAATGCGTCACACAATTCTTTAGCAAAACACACAGGGGGAGGAGGAGTGGGAAGAAAAAATTAAAATGCATATACTCTAAAAACTAATATCAAGTATTTGGAACGCCCCTTATAACTTTTGAACAACTCTTTTTCAATTATCCAAGGTCAACACAAGGTCCTTCGTGTTCCTTATAAAAATCGACAGGCTTTGTTTTAGCACTGCTTTTCAACATTTTATATAGTTCATGAATATAAACACAATCCTTTTAATCTTTTTTCTTTTCTTCCCCCCCAGAATACTTTCTCACAGTTAACAGGTAGTGTGCACTAACAGGACTGGAAAGGAGCTTTAGAGCTTAGAAAGTAAGACAGTAATCAGTCCTTTCTAAATACTCTAAAACCCTGTTCGGATACTAGTGTTCTTGGCTGTTATTAAAACAAAAATGAAACAGCAATTTGGTATTTGTATAAGCTATTTAGTGTGTTACCACCATTCTTGTGAATTCTGCAATAGTCTCATTCTGCGAGCTCTCTCTCTTCATTAATTCGGGTAAAGGTAAGGTAAGTTTACATAGAACAAAATGGAAATCATTGCACCATGCTGTAGGTATAAATTGCTACCCACAGCAGACTGGCTGAGACACCTCAGAATTCTACTCACGGTGCCAGTCTCACTTCAGAATTTAGAAAAACCAGTCTATGCTGAGAGCTTCATGTTGCTACGGCCAGCTTAGCGGTACCCCCAGAGCCCTGCAATCATGGTAGCACTTGCATCCCTGTGCAACCGCTTTAAAATCAGGGAAGCGCATCTCTGCCCTCTATTTTCTGGTGTCAAGCAGCAAGCTAATAACTGATTGTAAATTCAGGGAGTTCTGAAGATGTAGAAGGAACAACTGCCTCAGCTCTTTCCCCTCTAAAGGGTTTGAAACATATTGAGATGGGTCACATTAGCAAGACTAGGGAGCAAATAAAGCTGACTTGGACTTCCAAAACGATGTGCAGTCCAATGCCCTCCCAGCAAACATCTCAGCTGGCAGGACTGCTGCACGTCTTTTGGTGCAGTATCTCTTTCTTTCTCACTCTCATCTCAAGCAGGCCCAGATCTCTTGGAAATACATTAGAACCAGAGTTGTTTCTATATCAAAACCCATGATGAAATCTAGAAGCATCTCTAACACAGTGATACAACTTCACCTGCTATATAAAATCCTAGAAATGACATATTGGTTTGAAGACACCAGTAGAGTAATACTGATAAAACATTTATCTGAACCAGTAGAGCAAACAAATCGGTAACGCCAACACTGTAACAAAACTAAATATCTACTGTAAGGGACTACACAAATCCTGATGTTTGATTTCTAATATTATATTAACAGGATTTAAGTTTCAACTGCTTTTTTTCCCCTTTCTTCTTTCCTTCCTTCCTTTCTTTTCAACAGTTCTGAGGAAAATAGTGCTTTTTCCCAATGCACTCAAAACCATTGTGACATATTTCCATTACAAAGGGAATCCAAGGAGCAGTACTAACATGAGCCAATACAGGGGAGCAAGGGTAAAAGCTGGAGAGAATGACTGGATCCAATTCCTTTGCTCATTGGCCATACTTAGAAACACCCAAACCAAACAGGTTCTTCCCTAAAATACTGTAGCCCATTAAATCTTTTTGGCAGCTTCATGCACCTGTCTAAAGACCTTTGGGTTGGAGGCATGCTGTGGACAGAGAGGCCAGTAAGTGAACAATCCTAGCATGGCAGTTTGTTATATGTGGAAAATAATTGTAACAGTTTATACATAATTCCAGAAATTTGGATTGTTTCAAACAAAAACCAAACCAAAACAAAAATAAAAAAGGAAAAAAAAAGAAGAAAAAAACCCTCAGTTTTAAGTCCAACTTTTCCAAAGATACTTTAAGAAATGTGAAGCACCACAACTAAATCAATGTATAATGTCATAATGTCTGTGTTGTGAAAGAGAAATGGATACTCACAGAATAGGTTTTTGAAGTCACAGTCAAACTATGCCTTTTAATTAGTTTGGTTAAATACAGATTACTAAGGGAAAGAAGAAAAAGACAGTCTGGAATTAATATTGAAAAGAACAGTTCTTTTAAAGTTTGAAATGATATCTTCAAGAAATGCTGCATATGCTATAACTTTCTTATCTTTGTGCTTATACAACAGAGTTTATTTGGCCTTCTTCTGGACCAGTTGTTGTTTTTTCCATTCCATTTCCTTTGTATCTAAAATATACCAATCCCCCTAGTGCTCTCATAGGAAAAAACACATGCTTGCAGTTTGAATAGTCTCCTTGCCCTTGGCCAAGGCCAAATATCTTGTATTTCAGATGACGTTTTTAGAGCAATACAGCCTTCAAAGCCTTTGGCCCAATCCTGCTGTGCTTCTGCAACAAACACCAGCAGTGTCAGACTAGCTCTTGCAGGCGAGGACTGCCTTCTAGGCCTGGGCCTACAACGGGGTTGGTCATTCTGGGAGTTACTGAAAAGAATCATCCTAATATTACGTCTTGAAAATCATGGATGCATACTGCCTTAACTGTTTTCTGTTCTTAGAAGCCGGACCCGACAACATTTTTAAGTTTCACGACATTTTGAAAGACCATCACAGAGGCTCGCCCACGCTAACTCAAAACAAAAGCTTTCAGTTCGCCCAATTACACCTCTGAACTGGAGGCATCCACACACAAGACACCAGCAGTTGAAACAATAGAGGAGGGACAGCCCATGTCCCAGCTATTCAGGCACCTGTAGCATGAAAAAAAATCAAAATGTGTCACGGAAGGAGGCCAACAGCATCTCTGCATGTGAGAAGTTGAGGACTCCTGCCACTGAGCACCCCACATAAGCAGCCCTGTTAAGATAATACTGTCCTGGGGTGACCAGTGACATTTTGAGTTCTTCATGAGTGCTACAACTCAGGTGAGTGGATATTCATATAATCACAGAATCATAAAGGTTGGAAAAGACCTTCAAGATCATCTGGTCCAATCATATTCCTGGTTTTAGCCAGAGTTTTGAGTGTGAATTTTATTTTTAATTCTTGTTTCTGATCAAATGCTAGTTGTCAGAGGCAATACAACCTGTGGGAAGTCATGATTCTATTAATTTTCTTCCATTTTTGTCACGTATAGGATGGAGGTTGACCAGTGACATCAGCTATAGTTAACTGGACTCACTGTAGTTTGCTGCCAATGGAAACCACGACAGAATACTTCATGGGAAAGAGTTATTGGGGCTCACACAATCAAATACCAAAACATTTGAAAGTGTTTGCTTAGAGCTTTGAAATTTGCACTGTACTGGAAAAAAAATCAAGGAAAACCTTGTTAACAGACTCAACATTTATTATTTTCTAATAAACAAGCTCAGTTTTCATTTGCAGAAAGTTCCCAGTCATTTTCTTTCCTGTAGTCTTCAGATTTTAAAGGTATGTATGTGCATGGGACCAGAAAAAGAGAAAAATGCAGAAGTGTTTGCCTGAAGACATCCAGTTCAAACACATCATAAAATAATATGATTAATAATAGCCTAAGGAGAGAAAAATATCAATAAAAAAAAAAAGATGAAGATGATGATGGATAAAATTGGGCTACATCCATCAGCTGAGGAAGAGGTTGTTCAGTAAGCCCTTCTTTAATGCTAAGGCAATCTCTGTTGTAAAACTTTTACCTGCCTCCGAGTGTTACTGGCTCAGGCTTTCCAGGAAAGTCCCTTCTTTCACTGCAATTCTTCCCCATTACCTCCCCAGCAGGCAAAATTTCATTCTTCTCGTACCAGACATCTCCTCAGAGGAACACCTGACTGACAGAAATATTTCACAATGGGGAATGGATGCAACTGGGACACTGAAAATACCATAAGGCAGATAGTTTTTCAGTGAATATTTTACCTGGAGAATGTCAGGCAAATAATATAGAAAATGTCAGGAATGATCCCTTGATAAAACTTCTGCAACACCTGAAAGAAGACTTTGATCCACATCCAAATCTCCACAGAGCTGAGGAGAATGCAGACTTGGGGCACAACTGACAACAGTGAGGTACAGAGTGGAAAGAACTTGATCCAGCTTGTTTTAGTCATGAGGTAGGCAAGAAACTTGCTTCTAATTCTAACTTTGGCAGCGCGGAAGACTCATACTGAGGCTGTTCTTTGTGTTTAAGAAATAAACAGCTGAGCAAAACCTTAGACAAGACCTTTTTAAAATGAGTATAAAGCAGAGACAGCATGGAATTAGACTGTTTTTGAAGAAATGAATAAAGGACATCAGGGACATTCTGTTTTGCACAAAGATTCAACTTTCTGGCAGTGTTCCTTGATACTGGCTAGAACAGTTCAGAGGAGACCTCTAATCGTCTATTTTATGTGTAGAGAGACTTCATCAGTAATTGTTTAAGAAGGATAGGAAAATATATAGCTACCTCATTCCATGTTGTTTGCTTAAGTTTAAGTTGAATATTTTTGCAAGAAAAGCAGAGTCAGTACACAAGAGATTATGACAAGAATTAATATTCTCTTTTATTTTCTTTCATATAGAAACCTGGGCACATAACAAATGGTTTCACAAAGTCTTCAGTATAACAGTTAGTGGCAGTAACTAAAAACATTTGCTGTACCTTTTGGCATAGCAGTCTTTTGGTCACTTGGTGGTTTTTTTGTTTGTTTGTTTGTGTTGTGGTTTGTTGTGTTTTTTTTTTTTTGCATAAAGTCAGATGCCTACTTCAGCTGAACAATTCCTTTTTCTAGAAAAAAAAAGTGTGTAATTCTGTATGATCTTTCAGTGAATAATGTCCCTCCAGTCTGTTATTTATGCCCAGGTTTTTCAGGAGAGTTCTTTCTACAGAAATAGCATACAGCAAAGAGGCATTATTTACAAAGACACCCTGCAGCAGGTAAACTTTACATAAGCCCTGTGAGACTGAGAAACAAACCTGTAAACCCTACTAAATGTCTTTCATAACAAATCAAACCCAGCTAGTTCAGTAGCTTTCCGAATCTGTGTTGAGGCAGATCTTTGTTTTCAGATACTGAATGCATGAACAGTTCAGATATGAAGACCTGTGTCAGAAACAACGCCATGGATCCCCAAAGATGTCCTCTGCAGACTGCTACCTGCCTAGTGTAATTGCTCCTACTAAACAAAATGTCCCAAACAACTTGATACTGCCAGAAATGCATGATGAGACTGATCCCCACAAGCAGCCATTGCTAGAGCTGAGAACTCCATCCTACACTCAACAGATAATCAGGAGTGGAGAATGGGATCTGTGCATTCCAGAGCATGCCACCAAGTAATCAGGTGAGGAGCAAGGTAAGTCCAGATACAGCCTCACTTCTACACACAAAAGATAGAGCTTACAGTTTGCTCTGCAAAATGACTGAAGTAGTGGAGGATAAGAATAATCTTACCACCTCCTAAGTTATGCCACATCCTCTGTCCCCAGTTAATCATAAGTTAAAATCAATGAGAGAAGTAAGACAATCTCCTTTTAACTATAAATCACCCGGAGGACTCTCTTCAATTATGCAAAATGCATCCAAGTTCAAGCAGATGTTGGGAACATGGAGTGAAGAACACTACACCCAAGCAAGGAGTGGACAAGCTGTGAGGACACTGTGTTCCCTGCAGAATAAACAGGTGTCCAAGCATTACAAGCCTCTCACAGTTTAAGTGGGTCACATATAACAGAAGGCCACTGGAGGCTCATCAGGGACATGCAGACTTTGGAGAAACTAACTGAGAACATTGAGCTCGTATCAGTGCATTAGCCCCACAGCACAAGCCCAGCACTTCTCAGAAGAATTAGAAGTCCGTGATCTGCCCTGAAATAATAATGTAATTGTAGATTCTTCTTAGAAAGTTCACAGAGAGTTCAATATGACTGAGAAGTTTGGCACTAACCGCACTGAAGGCTGAACAGCTTTGCCAATACTACTCTATTAATGAGACAAGGGTTCTGAGCAAGTTTGCAAAATCCTGTAACAAAATCTTTTCCCCCATGCAGCTTTCTCTATTTTTTATTTCAACTGTGCAAATAAGGTTTAAAATTGTTCACGGCTAACATTACTCTACAAAAGAGAAAGGGATGATGGCATGTGACATGTTACAGTTTAATTTCCAACTGTATTGCTCCCCAAATCAATACTGCAGCAATTTAACATTTACATTAGCAAATCATTTGTTTACCAAATCAATATCAATACTTTAAAAGAGAAATAGCATCACACACAGTTTGACACGGGAAACCGTCGGCACAGATCAAGAGTAGAATATATTCCTCTACCATGGAACATGGTTTAAAATGCTGATCATAAGTTCAGTCTGCAAACAGACTCCTTAACGTAATGAGAGGTTATGCAAACTGTTTCAGTGAAGACAAGAGATCACAATCTACCCTTTAATCTACAGGAAAGCAAGCATAGTGTAGCAAATTCTGCTTCTTCCCAGTGGCACAGGATGGAACAGAAAGACTGCTGAAATGCAATAAAGGAGATTGCCTCCCCCACTATAATTTTGACTTATATTGTTTGAAAAATGTCCTTTCACAGAACTTTAAAATTTATTCAGTCAGTGAATGAGGAAGCGTATCATTTTTCTGATACATTTTGGTGCAACAAGTGACTATTACCAAGTTGTAACAACAATCTCCCATTTCCACTTGTTTTCTCCCCTACCTCCAGCACAATACAAGTTCAAATGGAAACCACCCTGTTACAGCTGGTAGGATGTACTGAAATACTGAAGCTTAAATTCCATTGGAAAAGAGAAGATAATAAAACCTTCAAGGACTAGGACACTAAGTGCAGGCACTCTGCCAGCACTGAGCTTTCTCTGCCACATTTCAGCACAGACTTTGGATCCACATGGAGAAGGCACTGGGTTTGATTCTACTGGAGAGGAAGAACTGCATAAAATGCAGTATTTTCTTCCATTCTCCTCCATCAATACTTCTACTGCATGTAACTACAGCTCCCATGGACAATGCATCCCAAATGTCAGAGAAGACATCTTAGGATAGGATGAATCAGCCTTTGACAATGACTGTTACTCTCCAAGAACTGTAAAACGTGCTAGCTTGTAACACATCCAGATTAAACTGAAGTATTCAGCTACTTGGGTAATGAAGTTAAGATGTATCAGCATTATCCTGTGTTGTTCCAACATAAAGTTCAAGTAATATTTTAAGCAGATTCATTGAACATCTGTATGCTAATGAAACCTAGTATCCTTTCCATTGCTTAGCAAGAACACTACACCTCTTGATTTCTTAGAAAGCCCACTTCTAACAACAGCATTTTTGACAGCAAAGTGTAATGAACAAAGAAGTCTTCTTAAATTTGTATGTTAAATGCTAACATCTACAAGTTGAAGAATTTTTATCTCCTGAGCACAGAGCCCAGAGATTTCAGAAACAGAAGACAACTCTTCCTTTTTTCTGGAGAAGGAAAGCAGAAGACAATGAAAAAAGAAAATCTATCTTATCTTTGATAAGCTGCTAATAAACTCCAAAGAACCCCTGAAAAAAAAAAAAAACCTTCCTGAAACATGAAAGTGTTGTGGTTTAACTCGCCAGGCAGCTCAGCACCACACTGCCACATGCTCACTCTCCCTGAGTGGGATGGGGGAGAGTACTGTAAAAGGTAAAAGTGCACGAACTTATGGGTTGAGATGAAGAGAGCTAAATTAAGACAGAAAGAAACACTTCCTTTACTTTTAAAGAAAAAAGAAAAAAGAAAAAAGAAAAAAGAAAAAAGAAAAAAGAAAAAAGAAAAAAGAAAAAAGAAAAAAGAAAAAAGAAAAAAGAAAAAAGAAAAAAGAAAAAAGAAAAAAGAAAAAAAAAGGAAAAAGAAAAAAGAAAAAAGAAAAAAGAAAAAAGAAAAAAGAAAAAAAAAGAAAAAAGAAAAAAGAAAAAAGAAAAAAGAAAAAAGAAAAAAGAAGAAAAAAGGAAAAAGGAAAAAGGAAAAAGGAAAAAGGAAAAAGGAAAAAGAAAAAAGAAAAAAGAAAGAAGAAAGAAGAAAAAAGAAAGAAAAAAGAAAAAAGAAAAAAGAAAAAAGAAAAAAGAAAAAAGAAAAAAGAAAAAAGAAAAAAGAAAAAAGAAAAAAGAAAAAAGAAAAAAGAAAAAAGAAAAAGGAAAAAGGAAAAAAGGAAAAAAGGAAAAAAGGAAAAAAGGAAAAAGAGAAAGGAAAAAGAAGCAAAAAAAAAGAAAAAAGAAAAAAGAAAAAAAGAAGAAAAAAGGAAAAAAAAAAAGTGATGCACAACAAAATTGCTCACCACCTACTGAACAACGCCCAGCCAGTATGTGCGCAGCAATGGCCCCCCTGGCCAGCCAGCCCCTATTAACTGTTCAGCACAGTACCGCATGGTGTGGGACATCCCTTTATCCAGCCCGGGTCAGTTGTCCCGGCTCTGTCCCCTCCCAGCTCCTGGTGCACCACCAGCCTCCTCGCTGGCAGGGCCAAACCAGAATTTGAAACATCCTGGGCTCTATGTGAGCATTGCTCTGCAACAACTAAAACATCAGGGTCTTAGCAGCATTATTCTCATCCTAAATCCAAAACACAGCACCATGCCAGGTACTCAGAAGAAAATTAACTGTATTTCATCCAAAACAAGGAGAGAAAGAAAGTTTGAAACTTCTGCACTTTTTTCATAAGCTTGTTTGGGAAAAAAAAAAATCTGCTGATATCAAACAGTTAAAAGCAATTTTTTCATTCACTATTAGAAAAAATCAGCTGTGATTTCTGTGTTTCCCAGGTATCCTACCTCTGAAATGCAAAATCTCCTGCTGTCTGCACAAGCATGTGCTCACTGCTCTCAGTTCAGTGAAGACTGTTCCAGAAATGAGATACTCCACGTACTCCTGGAGGCTGTTTCTTTTGTGGTTCCGGCTTTAAAACAGAGGTCACTCTGTCTAAATGTATCCATTTGCTCTTTTTTCACAGCAAGCACCATTTAAACAGGTTTGCAGAGCTTGTTTAAAGAAAGAAAAAGGATGCAGGTAGAAAGATGCTCTTCCCTCTGCATTGAATTCATCTTGGTTATTATAATTCAATACGTGAAGTTACTATTCTAAGAAAAAATAGACTTTGTGTTTTGGAGAAACTATGCAAATTAAGCTGAATAGTAATTGATGTGGTTAAACGCAAGATAAACAAATACTGGAAAAATGTCAGCATCATTCTTTGAAAGATATGGAAGTCACGCAGCATGTATCGGGTTCTGCCAGCAAGCAAGGCTGCTTACATTGGCCACAATATTCTTCCAAAAAAAGACAGACTATCCTTTGAGAATAAAACAGTGTCCTGGACTTTTTTCCTGCCCTCTCCCAACTGGTTAAACAAAGGACTTCACTGTCAAGAGCCAAGACTAACAGTTTATGCTGTACATTTACAGACAGAAAAAAAGAAGAGAGTCCTCTGGCAGCTGCAAGTTAATTATCAATGACCAAGACCATTATTCAATAAAATCCTGCACTCAGACACAACCCGTAGGAAGAACAGCACATAACTATCTTCTGAAACAGCTTAATAACATTCTAGTCACCTGCTAAATGAATTACTACACAAAACATCATTCAAACTACTTTAAAAATGGTTTTGCAGAGATACTGCTGCTCTGCTCCTTCAGTTCCCTCCACCCCTCTGCTCACTTCTCACAGCACCAGGGTACCATCTCCTCCTCCCTCACTCCAGCTTTATCCCATCACAGCTCCAAGGAACGAATGCCTTCAATCTGAGGGAGAAGTTTCTAAGATTTGTAACTCCTCTGCAGACAAGGATTTGGAGATTAATGTACAAGTGAAACTAATCCCAAATTCTGATATGTGTGGAACTCATCTATCAACTGTTTTCAAAACTGCCAAAATGAGGCAAAGCATATGACAACTGCTCTATGCCTAAAGCTCCAATGGCTTATTCACAGAGATCTATTTTAATACCATAAATCTCTCCTTACTTAGTTATATAGCATAGTTTACTGCAGCAATCACTGGGCTGCAGTCTGAATAAAACTCAGCTACCCTACCTTTAAACTACTGCAACTTGACCACCTCACCAGACCAAGAAAAAGTCCATCTTTTCATATCCTACCAGTCCCCTCTGTAGTGCTGCAATCTCCTATCACTGCTGAGTCAGGAAGGGCTCCACTGTCATTCACAAACTTCACAAAGCTCCATTTTGCAGCTTACAAATAAACCCAGTACCTTGTAGCAGACTGCATTAAAACAAACAGAAAGATACCGGAGCAGATCATCTCTTATTTTGTGAAAGGGAGGTTAATTCATCCTCTTGCAATGTATCTTGGAGCAGTGGAAAGTTTTTAAGATAGCCTATTTAGAAAAACAAAACAAATCCTCACTTTTCCTCTCCTATAGGCAAAAATGATCAGAAAAGTTATTTGTAAAGGTCAGGGCAATTTTTCATTTATCATGTTTGCCCCTTCTCACACATTTCAAATATCACTGTAAGACAGCAGCTTGCAATGTACTGTATCATAGTGCTGTTCTTAAGATAAGCACCCAGTTTTGCATTCAGCTAATGACTGAGTCATCCTGCAATTGCCTTAGCAGCAGTGGGAGCGTACAGCACATACCTAAGTTCTAATTTACATCATTTATCACAATGATTTTTCTCCAAATACATGAAACTTCAGGATACTGCAAATTATAAATTAATTAATATAATCATTGCAAGAGCACAGGAATGTAACTGATGCAGAAGTATTACTGTATGTAGATTAGAGACAGATGACAAGCAGGGTTGGAACCTGGAGATTCATCTGGTCATTGTCACAGTAAAAGCTGTTGTGAGCGAACTGCGCAGAGCTTTTTTCTAGAGCTCCTTACATCGAAAAAAGACTAAAAAATGCTGCACAGGAAGTAAGAATCCTCACCTCCTCTTTCCTACTGCAATCCCTCTTTTTTGATTTTGCTTGTAAAAGTAGTCTTTCTATTCCTTGCCTGACTGACCTGCTAACTCCAACTAGATTACTATTATCATCATCAAAATTTGTGTACTGACTTCAAAGCATCCATGTGGTTCAACTTTTCCAAGCAAAAATTATCACAGAATCATAGAATAATAGAATCTGTACGGTTGGAAAAGACCTGCAAGGTCATCTGGTCCAACCACCCCCCTACCACCAATGTCACCCAATAAACCATGTCCCTAAGCACCACGTCCAGCCTTTCCTTGAACACCCCCAGGGGCCGTGACTCCACCACTTCCCTGGGCAACCCACTCCAATGCCTGACTGTTCTTTTTAGAAGAAATGTCTCCTCATTTCCAACCTGAACATCCCTTGGCACAACTTCAGGCCATTCCCTTGTGTCCTGTCACTGGTTATTTGTGAGAAGAAGCTGATCCCCAGCTCCCCACAATTTCTTTTCAAGCAGTTGTAGAGAGCGATAAGGTCTCCCCTGAGCCTCCTCCAGACAAAACAACCCCAGTTCCCTCAGCTGCTCCTCACAGGACTTGTGTTCCAGGCCCTTCACCAGCTTCGTAGCCCTTCTCTGGACATGCTCCAGACCCTTGATGTCTTTCCTGTAGTGAGGGGCCCAAAACTGAACACAGCACTCGAGGTACGGCCTCACCAGAGCCGAGTACCTGGGGACGACCACCTCCCTGTTCCTGCTGGCTACACTATTCCTGATACAATTACATTTCAGCCTGGGTGTACAAATTGTTTCACAGGCATAGTTCTTAGAAATGGCTCAACTGTCCCGGTTTAAGTTCAAAAAAAAAAAAAAAAAAAAAAAAGGAATCAGAGCTCAAATAAACAAAATCACACACACCGTATAATGAACCTCAGCCCACAAGCTTAAGATACTTGACTCTGAAAACCAGGTCAAACATAGGATCTGGCAGGCAGCTCTTTATCAGTTACTCCCCAGCCCAGCACAAAGTTAGGACTGAGAATACAGAAGAATGGTCATGATGTTGAATCTGTAAAATAGAATTTGTTTCTACAATTAGATGAGAACTTGGAATTGTCTTCCTTTGAAGTGATCCCAAAAGGCATTAATCTGGGCCATCTGTGATATCAGTGGGTATACCAGACTTCTGGCATCAAACTTAGCAGGAAGTGCTTGTGGTGTTGAAAAGAGGGAAGAGTCAGCTTGCCACCTTTAAAACTTTTTATGTAGCAAATATTCCCCACACCCTGTGTAGTAAATATGTTTAGCAAAGAACTCAAGAATTAACTCACTTTCCATTTTTGTTCTGTATTCTACCTCTACGAAGAGCAGTTGCTCTTTAATAAGGCCTACTGTAAACAGGAAATGACATCGGAGGCTTTTTCTACCACTGTTGAAGAGTTGGCTACAACAGCAGTCGAATAACAGAACATAAAACACAAATTAAGGAGTTAAGGCCACCATAAGAACCAGTGATTATTATATCTTTTCACACAAAGAGCAGAAACATAATGAAAGGAATGCTTTCTTTTCCCAATGCACTTTTTCACACTGATTACTTTTATTACAGTCAAGCAGATTACTGCTTGACCAAAAGCAGGCATAACCTATAAAGGCTGATCAAGTCAGTTAAACACAGAAGCCTAAGTGACAAGTGCATTACTTTTTTAATTCATAAGATGCTCCCTTTGCTAGCCTGGAATTTCATGAACATATTATTAGCACCAGGAATAGCTCAGTCATATTACAATGAATAACATCAGACAGAGAGTTTAAATCCAAAAGCCAATTAGAGCAAACTTAGCTAGTCTAACTCATGAAATCTCAGGGAAGGTATGCTCTATTTGTCCCAGCGTTCAGGTATAGACAGTCTTTTTCAGTCTCATTCTTCAATACTTTAAAGGAAGACCCCAAAGATAAAAAGTGAGAAGTAGAAAGAAAATAACCAGAGTACACAAAGCAAATACACAGCACAATGCCTGTTATCTCCTATCTTCTCTCCACACTTAAAATTACTGCTTACAGACATTATTCCATGCATAAAAGAAACATGGAGGACAGTAGGCTAGAACAGTTCCTCACTCTTCACAGGCAAATCTAAACTAATTCCTCTCATTTATCCCAGCAGTCAGCAGAGGAAATGGAAAATCAAGGAGATACTTTAGATCTGTTAAAATAGACACCAATATTAGATATTCATGGCTTATCAACATAAGGTTTAGTTATCTAAAAAGTAGATATATTTTTATTTGATGAAAAACAGTAAGAAACACCATTGATACTAATTCTTATGGCTTCCCCTTATCCTCACCTATGCATTGTCACAGAAAATTGAGTATCTCCCCACTAGCCATCAGGCTTCTGGTTTCCCCCAGCAGTTTCACACTGCTTTTACACAGCAAGCAACAAGTGCTATCCAGGTCTACAACCAGAAACACAAGGGGGCTGAGTTGTTGTTTGCTTCTTTCAATTATCAATTCACATCACACAGCAATAGAACTGCAGCAGGAGTCATGACTGAGAATTAAAAATTCCAACATACCTTTCCTTGTTTTGCACCCTCAGAAAAGAACCAACTATTATTTAACCATTAACCCATGAAAAACACACAGACACACACCTCTACATATTCCGCACCTCTATTTGTACATAACTTGGGCCTTACATCATTTGGGTTATTTTTCATTCTTCCTACCAAAAGTTTACCATTAGTAATGAATGAATAAAGTAAATGATTCTAAAAAATAATTAAAGGAACTCATTTTGTAGATAGGAGATATCAACTACCCTCTAGACATACTCCACCTTTCCAGGATAGCCTATTAGCTTGTTTTCCCAAAAGGCATAACACCGACTATTTTTGCTCCAGTATGTAAATTATTTTTTATTTATGCTTCTAAAAAACACCAAAACAAACAAATAACTGTTGATCTGTTGATGCCTTATACTACACTTTCAGAACTGTCAGAAGTCTTTAAATATTCTGGTAACAATCACAAAGAATCTATAAATCTTAAATATAAACACTGGATTAGCTGTGGGATATTTTATATTAAGGACAACATTTCCAAGAAGTGAGTATACTTTATTCAAAATAATAACAACTGCAATTCTTGTCATCCCAAAACTACTGAAGAATTTCAAGTCAAATTTACTGAACAATTTTGGCTGGAGGAAAAAGTGTGGGGTAGAAAGGAGCAATGGTGTGAAAAACATATTCCAGCAGTCACAAGGGGGATTTAAATTCGGACTCAGAAAGGAACAAGATGGGTGGCCACAGAGGTGTTTTGACTGAGACACTCTCATTTTGCATAATCTCTTTTTCCACAATTTAGGAAAGCCTGGCAGAAGGAAAGGCACAGACAGCTGGAAAATAAAAGCTGCTCAGAGAGATGTGGAAGGCAAATAGGCAGAAATTCAGCAACATTTGTACCATTCAATCCACATGCTTGTTGTTCTTCCACTGGGATTGCTCGTCTTCTCCTTAAAGCATTTTGAAGGATATTTGCCTCATAGACAATGTGGGGATGGGGCGTTCCCTCTTTCTGTGGATGCTTTTTAATGGGCTCAATGAAGTAATCCCCATGGGGCAGATGGAAATATCCAGTCTGAAAATAAGCATAAAATAGTTAATCTCTACTGGCCAGTACCGGAAGTCAAAAGTAAAATAGACTCTTTTCACATCACCATCCTTGAGCTTTTCTCATAAGCCAGTCTTTACACTGCAGCATCAAAATATGAAAACAACACAAAACAACATGTTTTCAGCATTTATTTTGCTGCATACATCACAGTTGCTTTGCACCTCATGAAGGTGTAACAGACCAGATGGGAACAGAAGAAATATCTTCTTCCTAATGGCCTGAAATTCCATGTATTGAAGCAAAAGCTTCCATATTTGTACAAAGCCACTGAAAGGTCAAGAGTTAATTAGTCAAACATGATGCAGTACAAAGGGCCGCATCTTGTTCTTCTGGCATTTTGCAGCTATTCCCCAGAGAACAAACCCTGAATAGAAGCTATTTCATAAGTGAAAAGTGTAATTCTGCTCCTACTGAAATTCCACAGTCAGATTACACAACACAAAATGGCTGAACTTTGTGGTCCACTCTCAACTCAAACAACAAACCTCACCACCCACCCCGAGCCCCCAGGCTTTCAATGGGAGAAATAAGCAGCTTTTCGTGAATTATAGCAAGCTATTGTGATCATACAATAGGCTGGCATAACAAAGGCTGTAAAATTTTTCATGCTACAGCTTCTGTATCAAGCTCCTAACTTTGACTGAGCTCACTTTTGACAGGGCCTTTGATATCAACCTGAACTACACAGGATTCATTTACACCTCCTGCTGCTGAAATCTAAAAGATGCGTGCAACTGAGGATGGCCTTGGTACCCTGTGTCTCAGTTTGCATTTCTGCAGGGATTGCTAACGTTGCAAAACCATTCTACAGCCCCTCCACTCCAATATATACAGAGCAATACTAGATCTAAAGAGAAGAATCTACTGACAACTCAGGTCCCCCAGCCCATGCTGGGGATGCAACAAAAGATCAAGGTATCCCACCCACTCTTACAGCTTTTTTTCAATCTTTGTTTATTCTTGTTTATTCTCTTGCTGTGGTCAGTGCATCCTTCTTAACTTGCTCTGGGACAGGGAAGAAAAAAAAATCAGCAACACTGTGATCCCTTAGCTGGTGTATTCAAACTTACACAGACAGAAAAATTTTAAAAATCCTTCTGAAATACTCCAAGGTCCCCCAGTTTACCTAGACAGTTGGGAAAGCCAGCATGAGAGCAAGAATAAGAGGGAACTCTCTGGAGCTGGGGAGTCTGTCCCAACATCTCTAAAAAGTGACAACTCTTTCCCTTTCCAGTTTTCTACAGCAACTCAAAGTTTAAAAGCCAGTTACTCTTGGCTTGAAGCCTTAAGGTTACACCCATAAGGCTTCACAGGTTTAAGACTCAAAGTCACATATGTTCGCTCATCTGGTATTACTGTTACTGCTTGTATGTTTTCATTTCTTTTTTAAGGAAAAAGAAATCGAGCCTTCAGATTCTTAAACACGAAACCAAAAATGCCCAGGTTTCTTTTTAAATTATAAATCAAGGCTACTTTTGACATAGTCTGAGATGCACTATGAAAGCAATAAATCCCATGCTTAGAATGGATATTGATGTCAAGCAAGCATGAACCTACAGAGGAGGAATTCGTATGTGGAGGCTAGACCAGGAAATAAGTAGATGTTGCATTCCTCCTGCTGCTCAAGTAATCAAAGCATTGGCACAGGTCTTTACCCATTCCATTTCATTCCACAGGATTCATTCATTTTATATTTTATAAGTCCTTTTGCGTTTTTAGCCTGGTTGGAACCAGGAAGAACTAGCCATCTTCACTGCAGACCCTGATTTTGTAGGGCAGACTGATTAGTCACTGGCTTACTGTGTCAAAGTTGCATCTGTAAAAAGGAAGGCACTCACATAAAAAATGGTGTGTATCAGTAGTGACCTCATTTGCCAAACTCCCTAGTTTCTGTATGTGAAAATTCAGCTATCCATCCAAGCTTTACAGAGCATGAGAATAAAGAAAAAATAAACATATTTCATATTGCAAATGCACACACACAGATGGCAGGAAAGGTTGTTCAATGAGCCAGTAACCATTGGCTATTACAGAACCCGGCTTTGGACATTCCCATTGATTTTATTTTTATTTTTTTAATGTTACTGTTTCTCAATATGGAACATCTGCTTTCTCAGTCTTAATGCTTTTTGCCATAACAACTCTATTCTAAAGTCAGCTATGCCACAACAGACATCCCAAACCAGCTGGCATTCTGCAGACATCATTTGTTAAGTTCAGCACTATAATTTCCCTGTCCCACCCTCCTAAGGTAGAAATCCTGCCAGTCTTCCTGTAGATCAGGGGTGAAACAAATTTTCCTCCTGTCCTCTACAATAAACGCTTACCTGTAGTAGTTCTACTACTACCCTTATCATTATCATCATATCACTTTCCAGGAGTATATGCAGCTACTTGAAGCATGTCTGTATGTGTTTCATTCTTCATGTGGATGGATAATGGAATTTGAACAGAAACAGTTAGCTGCACCAGCCTTCTTCTAGTTGTAATTACTATCTTCCTGCTTGTCTCCTCTTCGTTACGTGAGGCAAGGTCCAAGAGATGCCTCCTGCACTTTATGCAGAAAACCTGGAAATTTTTGATGTCCCTTACTTTCTGGAAGAGACCATGTTTATGTCTCTTCACCTGAAGAAAGACATCTCAGACATGAATAACTTTTATGTGACAGTTTTAACATTTGTTCCTTAAAAGAGGTTTATAAAAGACAGCACTTTAATATTTGTTGGCTGCAGATTGCTCTGTCTTGGGAAGATAAAGGCTGCTCCCACACTCAACATCTAGACTGAAGTCACTGTGAAACATGAAGGAGATGCCTGGGGGTCCATTTTACCAGGGAGACATTCCAGACCTTTTCAGATCATCAACTCACAATTCAACATGCCTCAACAGCTCCTGACACCCTGGAGTAGCACAGCTAACCTACAGCTAGAACTGATACCAGCTCTGAATAAAACAAGAATAACTCTAAGCAGGCAGCTGAACTCCATCACAACCTCTCTCTCACTCCCCCTCCTCAAAGGGAAAGGGGTAGAAAATAATGATGGAAAGGGCTCAAGGGTTGAGATAAGGGCGGGGAGATCACTCAACAGTTATCATCACAGGCAAAACAGACTCAGCATAGGGAGATTAATATAATTTATTGCCTATTATTAACAAGCTAGAGCAGTAAGAACTAAAAGCAAACTAAAATCACCTTCCCCCCCATCCACCCTCTTCCACCTCATCTTCCTCGAGTGGCACAAAGGAATGGGGAATGGGGCTGTGGTCAGTCCCTGACACTTCGTCTCCGCCGCTCCTTCCCGGTCCCTCTCTGCCCCTCCTCCCCGCGGGGTCCCTCCCACGGGATGCCGTCCTTCCCGAACTGAGCCTGTGGGAGCTGCCCACAGGCAGCAGCTCTTCAAGAACTGCTCCCACACGGCTCCGTACCACGGGGTCCATCCCCCAGGAGCAAACTGCTCCAGCACGGGTCCCCCACGGGCGGCAGCTCCCCCCAGACCCCCTGCTCCTGCGTGGGCTCCTCTCCACGGGCTGCAGCTCCGGCCCGGGGCCTGCTCCTGCGGGGGCTCTCCATGGGCCGCAGCCTCCTCCAGGCCACATCCACCTGCTCCACCGGGGGCTCCTCCACGGGCTGCAGCGTGGAGATCTGCTCCGTGTGGGACCCGTGGGCTGCAGGGGGACAGCCTGCTGCACCAGGGGCCTCTCCACAGGCCGCAGGGGAACTGCTGCTGCCTGCCTGGAGCACCTCCTGCCTTCCTGCTGCACTCACCTCAGGGGCTGCAGGGCTGGTTTTCACTCTTCTCTCCCAGCTGCTGTGGCACAGCAGGTTTTCCCCTTTCTTAAATCTGCTCTCACAGAGGTGCGAACAACATTGCTGGTAGCTTGGTTTTGCCCAACAGTGGGTCCCTTTGAAGTCGTCTGAAACTGGCCCTTATCTAACATGAGGCAGCTTCTGGACTCTTCACACAGACGCCACCCCTGCTACCAAAACCTTGCCATGTAAGCCCAATACAGTCACACGCAATCCTTCATGGTCAGCTTGGCAATACTAACTGGGCGCACTCATGCAGTCATTTCACACGTTAATTCAGTGGTGAGTCCCCACAAGCAACTGATGGGATGGCATGGAAAAATATAAGCCAGCACTGTTACCAAATAGAGTACCTGTTAGGCCACTGACTGTGCACTTTGAATCATAATGAGGGCTTGTTGCTATTTTTCTGCTTTCAGCTCTGACCTCAAGATGGCTCATGATGGCTCTGTTTTAACCTCAGCCTAAAATGTGGTTCTTAAGGCAAGAGAATGCTTCCTTCTCTCGTTTTGTACTGCAGACTTGAAAAGTACATTAAAAATCTGTATGCTAGTAAGACTGCAAAGACAGAAAAGGCAGAGGTGATACTGTGTTACTGTTGTTTCCTATTCTTATTCAGAAGATCCAGCAGAACAGACAGTTTTTTCAAGTACTATAATTCTAGACAGATTGCAAGTTGCAGCAAAAATAAAAAATAAACAATTTGCTCCAGAAGTTCTCACAGATCCTAAATTCTAGCTGCCATAGAACTTGTTTAAACAAAACTGCCTGCTCTGTGTATAATAAATTCCTCGGTGAAGTAAGAGATTTATAAGCAATCTTTCCTTTCACTTGAACTTTGTGCTCTGGGAAATTCTAAAAGAGTTTGAAACTTGGATGAAAACATCATTGCTAAAATATGGAATAAGATTGATACCATTACATCTTACACAGCATTTTAGTGCCATCTGCATTCTCCACGGTAAAGAGAGATGCCTTGATGTGTTCCCTAAGTACAGGACAGAGACAGGATATTGTGACCAGGCCAGATCTTATCTTTCTAAGGGTGTTGGTCAATGTGTAACCAACATCCCCAAGTACTCCTTATTTCCAGACAGTTTCAGTATACAGGTATCCTCTATCCATGTTGCTAGCTTGAAATAAGTGCATGCATTGCCCTTATTTTTCTTGCAGCTGCTGTTCATATGGTACTGCAAACACCATGTGGGGAAAAAAGATGGAAAAGAAGATGAAAATAAAGGAAAATAAACTAAACTAGATTCCCTAGTCAGTATTATTCCCAGCCACCAGTCCAAGAGGATGTAAAGGTTCTTGCGAACAGTATCTTAAATACAGCTCTGTCTATGTGTTACATAAATGTTTTCTTTCCTGTAAGTCAAAGCAAATTTAGGGACACTCCCTCCTTTATCACGAACACTCAGCTTCCTCCTTTATCATGAACACTCACTGATGCTAAATACACCTCAAATGTATCTTCAAACTTCTTTCTTTACACCAACTCTGTGTCACTGCCAAATCACTCACAAACTGTTAGAACTGCAACTGCAATTCAACAGTGCAGTGCACTGGAATATATGATGCTACCTTCTATGTGTAATACATATAGTTTGCTGCCAACATGTATGTCCATGCTTAACATCAGTCAGTAGGATGATGGGAAAAGGAATAAATCTGAAGATACTAAAGGGCTATGATCATTTTCCTCTGGCAGCTCAATATTGTGTCAGACAAAAACCAAACAAAAGCCTCATCATGGTTACAGAGTCTATCCACATATAATTCTACTGAAAACACTTAACTTGCTCTCACTCCCCAGAAAGGGACTTGAAACCAAGTGAAAATGACCATGTCTTGTACCCTACACATCCATCTCATTCAAAACTTGTGTCCAGTACCAAGTTTTGGCATGCCTGGTAATTCGGCGTGGACATAATAAGGCAGCTAGGACTCATACTTGCAGCAGGACTTCCTGCTATGGTGGAAGTAGCTCCATCAGAATGGAGCTTCTTGAATTGTTTTTCTTCCACAAAGACTTCCTGTAGCAAGAAATCCTTTGCCTTAACCAAACAGGCACCTGTTTATCTTCTAAACAAGATCCTCTAGCCTTGCTTTGTTTATCCTGAAACTGTTTTATTTTTGACTGATTGGCTGTCAGGTAGGAATAGTTGTTTTCATTCCTGTCCAGAATGACAAAGAAGAGCACATGCGCCGTGCTCTAAATCATACATTGAACAAATTATCAATTACACAATCTATCAATTGGAAATGTAAAGACCCTACACATTATAGAGCTAATGAATAAAACTATCACAGTTTTAACCCTGAGAAATGTGGAACTCTAAGAAATAAGCCTAAAAAAGAGAAGACTAATATTTTATATTTCATATGCTAATCTACTTGGGGAAAATATTTTTTAATGAATTCAATTTCCTGCTCTGTCTTCATGAGGAATGCAGTACCTGTGTAAATTTATGGGTGAAACCAAATATGAAAATCACAATGCACTGTGCTCACCAGTGCCGCTTGGGATGAAGTGACTGACTGTCCGAGTCTGCTTCCAGCACATGCAGATGTACTTTCAAACAGCATTCAACAGACTTTCAGGACTTACTGAGTTCACACTTTGCACTTGTACTTTCATTCTCCACAGGCTGTACAGCAAGAAAGGAAATAATGAGACTAACTGGAAGAAAATGTCACCTATCTTCACATTAGATTTACTTCAGAGCACTCAGAACTGGCAAATTTCTCTTTGCTGTTTAAGTGCTTCTTTAATTTTGCTCATTGTATCTGTTCTTTTTTGACTCCCAAATGTAACAGCAAGTGTTTTTCATTTAAAATCCATCAGATTTCAAGCTATGTATACATACAATGTATGTGTGTGGTTTTTTGTTTCGTTTTTCAACAGTTTATAGCATTTATATATATATATATTTTTTGCATTTTGTAGCACATTTGATAATGTGATGAACTGCAGTTCCCGGGTGCATTCACATAGCCTTGGGATATACAAATAATCCTCACTATGAAATTCTCATCAGAAATAAGCAAGCTGAGTTATGCTTATTGTAAAATGCAGATTAAAAAGGTTAGTTTTTACCACAGAAAAAGTGATTGCAGCCAAGTTCTCTTCATTCATACTTTCTCATGAAAAGCTACTGTATAAAATAATAGAAACGGCCAGAAAATGGAGGGGCGCCGGGTCTCTCAATGCCTATTGTGGAAAACTGAAAAAATGTATTATTGTTCTTCCTTCCTTCCAATCTTCCTCAAATTCCAACATATTTTGGCTTTTTTTTTTCTTTTTCTTTTTTTTTTTTTTTTCCTAGGCTGTATTTGGAAGCGCTTCTACACTACTTAATGGGATTTTTCACTCAAGTGTCTCATCCTTTTTACACAAATGGCTCCCTGGACACGTTGCATCTCCCACACTCCCACGTTGCTCACCATGAGGCAATATTAGGACAGTTCTGACTCAAGCTTTTCAGCCAACTTTTTTAATTTTCAGTAGAAATCTCTGTTGTCCAGTGGAAAGGAGGTATTTTTTTTTATATAATATTTCTTTTGGTCAAATGTTCAGGGTTTTTTGTCAAAATATATTTTCTGGCAGGAATTTTTCAATCACTTCCACACAGGAAACTGAAGCAGAGTCCTGTGGGAGAAGGGAGAGGAACAGCTTCAGCCTTGGCAAAGTTTTGCAATTTGCACTTCTATTCCAGACAGGAAGGGCTGGAATTAGTGGGTGTATGTCAGGCAAAAAGGGGAGGGAAAAAAATAAAAATCTTTGAGTCCAATTCTGTATTACTGAACACATTGACAATAATGCCAAAAAAGTAACATCTGTAATGAGAGCAGTTTGTTCCTCAAAGTAGACTGCAATATTTCCAACAATAAATTAGCAATGGACTCTGAAAACATGGTGAGTTTTTAGAAATTAAGGAAAACAAAAATAAGAGGAAAAGATGCTGGTTTTACCCTTAAGTACTCTGCTGCACAGCCACATATTGTAACTGCAATGTGTGGTAAGAGAAATTCAGTTTGAATAAAGGACTTTTCTAATTAAAGAAAAAATTGTGCTGTAGGGAACAGAAGTATTCCCACACTCATTACCAGAGAATTTCAGCCTCAAATAATCAAAACTGAACTACTGAAGTAAATTATCTGCAAACATTATACATGCTGAGCTTGTTTTCCTTTTTCTGATTCTGATTTGCTTTCTTTGAATTCCCCCCTGCCCTCCCAAGGTCTTTCTGTTTGAAACATCATTGGTTCCTACCTCCTGCTAAAACACAAACCCTGTGACACAAGGGTCCAAGCAAAATTTTCACCTCCTTCCTCAGCTACAGCTACAAAGAAATTGACCTGCCATGCCATTGCTCAGGCAGAGAGAAGGCTGAGAGGCTGATTCTCTTTCAAGAATTGAGAAATAGGACAAGAGTTTGTATTATGAACATCACCCACACAAAAAGCCAGCACTCTATCTCTTTGAAAGAAAATAAATGATGCTTTCAGCAGGATTTAGTGACAAAGGTGCTAAGCCTCCGGAACAGAGTCTTATAGTTTAGCATAGTTTTGGTACAAAATTAAAATAGCTTATTTTTAGGACAAAGCAAGGGAAAGGACAGTATCATTATCTTATTATATCAGTCCAAACCTGGGCTTGAGCAGGACTGGTTCATTCCTCTTCCCACAGTTCTGCAAAGATGGAGACTTGGATGAAGGTTATCTAGGATGCATTTAAAGAAGCTAAGGCAGGTCCACATTTGAAATCCACCATTTATTTAAATGGGTAAGAGAAGCAAACAGACCAAATTCTGTGTCCATCTATTCCTCTGCAGTGCCCCAGAAAGAGTTTACTACATATAAACTGACAGCCAGGAATTACTTCTGTGGACCTCCAACTCATTGCAAGCTTCGCATTTCTTACAGAACCTGAATTACCTTGGCTGTATTCATTTATATTAGAGGAAGTTCTCTTTGAAATTAATCTTATGTGAGTATTTGAGAATGGCTCACATTTAAAAAAAAAAAAAGCACCTTTGTTCATACATCAGGTCATGGCATCCTAATCCTTATTGTCCATCCTAAAAACATTTTCTACTTCTTCTGGCTCTTTGTTGGTTACTCTTAGAAGCAGCAATCCATGTGTCTTATTTACACATTCAGTTCTGGGTATCCTGCTGGCCACCAACTAGCTAGACTGGCATCATAGACATATCCCATCAGACTACTTTTCTTATGATAGAAGATCTGTAAATGAAAGGTGATTTCTGCATGGCCATGAAGCTGCTTAAAGCCTCATTAATCTCTGTACAGGCTTCCGCTTTGTGATCTCCAGTGGTTCATGAAGAAGATGAACCACTACATCTCTAACCGTATCAGTCACTTCTTGTTGTCTAATTCCCAGACTGCCCTTCTGCTTCTTTCCACATTCTCATTTTCTACTTTTTGAAATATATCCTGTTTGATCTGCTTAAGCCAGATCTGTGCTTCTTTTCTGCATCTAAGGATCAGACACACCATTAAATTCCAACAGAATAAAAACTTATTGTCCATTAGTGGAGATACAGTGAACATCCATTTTTATGGTCTTAAAATACAGCGAAGATGACATTTATTAAATCTTACACAACTTCCAGCACTGGTGATATTAAGTTGAAACAAGCCTGTGTTTGCCACAGGCTGAGCGTCCAGCAGGGAAATTGCATGACACATCTGACTCGTAATTCATTAACTCCAGCACAGTTTGAGTCCTTATTCTATTTGCCAGCCTGATTTCCACACTGCCGCTGAGAGATGGACTCCTAAGGGCTCTCTGAAGCCCAGGGCACTCCTGAGGTCCAGGGCAGTTTTTGCCCACATTGCCTTTGCAGTTCGATGGCTGACAAGTCCACTGAGTCTTTGGAGCAAATGGTGTGGTCCTTTGGGCTGCTGAACCTGCCAAAATCCAGGGAGGTGATACGCCCACCATGCCCAGCCTGTGCACAAGCACATCCACACAGCAGGTCTCATCACTCTCGAATGCAAAGTGGCTGCACAAGTCTTTCCTCCTGCATAAGTCGGCTAGATAATACTGAGCACTCCAGCAAGCAATGAGTATGAAAAATATCAATACAGCCTTAAGCTCTACTTCAGAGTGAATCTAATAGCAAGTTAAATCTAAATTAAAGATTAATAACCTTTACCGTCCAACCTCAGTGACACCACATAACTTTTCTGAGTGTTTGACTCAACCTCAAATCCTTGGTCTCTCCTTCCTCCCCCTCCCACCTTGCAAAACCCTTGTATACTGGAAGTTTTAATGGCGACTTGTACTGAATAAGTATAAAACCACCAACAAAGCAAAACAAATAAACAACAAAAAAAACACAAGCTGTTTGTCCAGGTTCAGGAGGCTTACTTTGACTACAGTCACAGGCGGGTGAGATTATTGCAAGTTTTGCCTTAATTTGGGATCCAAAAACAACCTGGCAGGTGTCCCTGTTCTGAGACAAAATATGTTCCCCAATTCCTCCAAAAACAACCTTCAGTTTGGAGAAGTAGGAAAGAGTAACAGCTGTTTTATTCTTGGAAAATACTCTTGGAACATCTAATTCATCTCTTTCTAATTAAGCTTGTTCAAAAAGCACTGTATCTAAGGAGTTTACATGGTATAAATACTTTTTCCCCCTCTAATATCTGAACAGCTTCTCATGAAAACAGAAATAAATGTTAGAAGAATGGTTTGTAATACCCAGCTTCTGAAATCCCTTGAGACTTCTGATAACAGGATGAGTTCTAATGTTTTGATTTGGTAGACAGTAAACTTTTACAGTTTGTAAAGCAGATCAAATTTAAAGGTTTAAAGCCTACATAACACTAAAGAATAAAGAATAAACACCAAATCAGTAAGAGGATTCTTGCCTAAACTTTGATTTCTAATAACAATGCAAGCATAAGCAAGAGGATCCACGGATGCAATCTCTAATCCTACAGACTGAAAGCACCAAGAATGTTTTGTTTTCCTGCTCACTTACATTCTAAAACTAATTCCACGCCAGCAAGCATGGCAATGTTAGCACTGCAGAGCTCAAACTTATTAGAGAATAACTAAATACAAATATTTGATCAAGTGACAACTGGCATTGTTTCTACTGACAAGTCTTGTTTGTATTACTGTGACCCACAGGAACCCTAGTCAACAGACAGTAAAGCAGAGTTCAGAATGATGAACCAAAGAGACAGCTGCCACGACGTGTGCAGATGGATGGAAGAAAGCACAATTATCCCTTTTTGCAGTGGATGAAAGCCTGGCAGGGGCTTTACTCTCCCGAAGAGAAGAAAAAGGAAGATCACAGTACACCTTCTGCTCCTCCACAGAAATGATTTTGCTTGAAGAAGCTGAAGACTGAAGTCTGAGAAACGTCAGACTGGATTTCGCTGACCCATCTGCTGACTTTCTTCTAGCTTTATTCTGTGCAGCTCCATCACACAAACAAGCAGAGTTGTCTGGAGCAGAGGGTATGATTTAGGTCTGCAGTTGTGATTGTCAGGGTGTCAGGGAGAAAGCTTCTGCCTCTCTTTCCTGCAGACTCATGAAACCTCTGGCTGTGTGCCACAGATGGGACTTCTGAATGAATTTCAGCATGCCTAAGAAGGGTCACACCACCACTTACCTTGAAAGTCACATCAAGGTAACCTAAAAGGCAGACAGTACTGATGCCATCAGTCTCTTCACTATTCATGCTTCCAGTGCTTTTCCAAAAGGTCATTTTCCCACATCAAACGATAACCTCAGAGCAGCACTGTTACACTGAGTTTCAGCTCAGTGCCTACAGGAGAAATTAACGCTTCTGCCCAATAAATGCTTGAAACATTCTGCCCTTGTTTCCATGGGAGGCATGAGAAAACAACTGCTCTACTTGCTCTGCACAGGCTGAGAGCGATGCTCAAATGGCAGATTTCTGCACTGCCAGTGGGCAGGAATGAAGGGGAAGGGTGTTTATCAAAACCAAATACATTATGAAACAAGAAAATCCAGTCCCCATCTGAGGGCAGCTGTGACAAGTTAGGATACCAGAATATATCAAAATATGAGTGATAGTACACTGAAAAGGTTATTTTGCATTACAAGCAATGGCTGTATTGAAAAACGATTGAGAGTAAGAAATGAGATATGGAAAGAGAGGGGAGAAGAAATGAAACAGAGCCGTAAGAAAAAGGTTTGGAGTCCCAGAATGTGAAGGGCAAAGCACAGCCTCTAATACACAGATGATGCTTAGTACAATGTAGTCTGGAAACCTGCATAACAAAAACTGGTAATTAGAACAGAAATGCTACACTTCTGCTGGCCTGAGGCAAACCACATGCCACTCATTTGACTTTCCCTGTTATTTCTGTCTGCCTGACAAAGAAAAACTAAGTGATTTTACGACTGCATCTGGCACAGCACCATAAATGTTTTTACAAACCGGGTACAAGTTCCAGGTCCCATAACCAAAGTTGGAGGCTGAGCTGATTCAGCGTTGGGCTCAGGTCATTTTAAGAGCATAACGTATGCAAGTTAGCTCTAAACTTTATATAAATTCCACCCTGGAAGCTTTAATTCTGACTGAAATCCACTTCCATTGATATGAGAGGTGCACTGCACACACTAATACATCATCCAAATTACCCGTACATGTGAGACACCACAGCTTGAAGGCAGAACAACTCTCTCAAAGGTGCAGAGATGACTCATGATTTCAGATTCAAGTTGTTCAAAAACAAACACACACACACACACAAAACCACACTGAAAACTAAAGCCTGCAGAACAAACAAAAACCCCTAAATCCATTCACATTCAAGTTTCAGTTCAAAACTTGGCAGGATGTACATTCAGTAAGAACCACACAAAATGGGAAGTGGGTACAAAACCAGTAACTGAGTAAACTACTTACACTAAGACTGGCATAATTAAATCTCTGCTAATTCCAAGACCCTTCTGCTAGGAAGCTAAATCTGATGAAATGCCAAGCACCGCCTTTGAGGTGTCGAATCCTTTAGCCCCTACTGAAGCCGTTGGGAAGTCAGCATGTTCAATGGTTTCCAGAGAAAGGCCCAGAGCGACTTTTGCATTTCAGGCTTGGTCTACACAGATGGAGTTGCAGCTGCACTGCCCTTGTGGGGAAGAATGACAAGCAGCCCATCTTACCCATGCTTCTAATTATACACAGAAAATAAAAGTATCACAGAATGGGCAGGGTTGGAAGGGCCTCCAATCCAACCCCCCTGCCAAGCAGGATCACCCAGAGCACACTGCGCAGGAGGGCATCCAGGTGGGTTTTGAATATCTACAGAGAAGGAGACTCCACAACCTCTCTGGGCAACCTGTGCCAGTCCTCTGTCACCCTCACAGTAAAGAAGTGCCCTCTCATATTGAGCTGAAACTTTCTGTGCTTCAGTTTGTGCCCGTTACCTCTCGTCCCGTCGCTGGGCACAACTGACCAGATCAAGGGTTTTTCCAGTCACATTCAGACCTGTCCGAAGGGAGCAATACGGTGTGCAGACAGCAGCCCAGGGCAAGGACACAGAGAATCTCTTGGACTCTGCTGCTACATAGCTATCTGTGGCAGGAAAATTTCTCTCAGTCCCGGTACCATCTTCAGACCACGCATCTGCGTCATAAGCATTACAAAAAGCCATTATATTTCAAAGCATGAGGGGAAGTTCCCAAGGGATCAGAGCCCTTGGAGACATCGCAGGAAAGCGAACTTTGAAGCACATTGGGCCAAACAACATACGGTAGTGTTGGCTGTACTGACACAGACATGCTAATGGTCACGTCACCATGCAGAAGGTCAGCTGGGAGGCCACTCTTGCACAAGAAACAGCGCATGGGGAAAGGAAATGAAGGGGCAGCCTCTCTTTCTTACCACTGCCTCCATTTTCTGGAGCGCAGGTTTGACTCTGACAGGCATTTCCCTGTCTCCCAGAGACTCAGCAGAACCTGGGAGTGAAGTAAGGGGAGGACCAAAACATCCTTTCCATCAGCATTGCCATTCAGACTATGTTCATATCCCAGTAAGTCTCCTGTATGCACTGAAATTGGTTAGAGCACTTCCAGAAACTACAGACCACACCAGAGTAAGCCCCTGTGTCCAAACCTAGCAAAATTCTTTGTAGTGGGTACTGTGATGTATGCTAAAGTACCCATCAAAAAGAAAATAGAGGGGAAAAAAAAAGCACGTTAACAAGATGGGGCTCTCTTTTCTCTTCCCTCTTTTCTCTTCAAAAACTACAGGAGGAATTCAGTCAACCCACTAGTAAAACGGATGCAAAATTACTATATACTTGATGCAAAAAATAGCAGAACACAGTAATTCAGTGCAAACCAGAAAAAAAAATTACAGTACCGTTTTGTAAATCCACAACACACCTACACATTGAACACTTTGTAATGTCTTGTCTCCTGGCCTCCTGCTCCCAAAAATAGGGAACAGAAGTAGAAAAAGTACACAGAGAGGTGACTCAGGGTAAAGAGCAGCTTCTATGTAATAAGCACCTGAAAAGGATGGATGAGAGACAACATAGGGCAGGTGGCAAATGGCACAGAGAAACTGGAGAGTCTCTGCCTATTTGCTGTCTGCTCTAGCACAAGAGCTAGGGAGCTTTAAAAATGCTGCGAGGTTACAAAAGATTTTTTTCATCTAAGACACGTTTAAGCTGAGGGGGGCATTTGTCACACAGAACTGTAAATGGGAAATGTTTAGAGAGGTTCCAGAAGAGGCTGGATAAACCCATTTAGGGAAAATTAATCCCGGGCTCTCAAATAGAAAAATGCCACCTACAGCTCAGAAACAGCATGTCAAGGAGATGTTCCTATTTCCTAGCTCTGTTCTTACACCTCTCCCCAAGAACCTGCTGTTGACCTTTATTTCCTTCTGAAAGTCTGCTGTGTACTCAGCAAAGCCAAGGGCCTGGCAAATAACACCCTCCAAGACACAATTCACCATCTGCTGCTCAGCTGCTGCCTTTGTAGGAGCTTTTTCAGTACGGAAAAAGGCTTTCTGGGTTGCATTTCTTTTGCCTCCCAAGAGGCTTGTTCCTATTGTGCCTTTTACTCTCCTGGTTTCTATTTTCTTGTAGCCATAACATCAGGCCAAGATGCCCTTCAGGGACTTCACAGCAGAGCACATTCACTCAGCATAGCTCATCTTCTCTGAGACAGGCCATGCGGCAGGCTGGATCTCTGGGCTGACATGCAACTGCCATGGGTCTTAACAATTTATGCAAGTGGCAACCACTTCTTTTAGAAAGTGGCACCTTTAAAAACTATTCTTGGGGATACATTTCTGTCTGCATGCAAAAAGAATGTCTTAGTTGTGCAGCTTGCCCATGGAGATCAAAAGGTTAGATTTCAGGCTAAAAATGATGAATTTAGGATTGTTTTCAAGTATTTTGATATGCATGTCTTTCTTCTGTAGAATATTTAAAAAAAATAGCTTTTGCCTACTGAAAAAGCTTCTGTTTTTATTTGAAAATAACATTGAATTAGAAAAAGAGAATTAGAAAGATTTTTTTTGTTTGTTTGACTACAAAGTTATTGCTTTTGCTATTTTGGAAATAAAGCACTTCTTAGAATGAAAGCATTTTATTTTGTCTTTTTTGAAAAGCAGCAGTCAGCCTTCAAGGTTTGGATGTAGTATGCCCTAGCACAAAGAAAAGAAAATATAGAGAAGAATCAATCTATGTTTCTGGAAAAAAATGCAGTAAAACATTCTTGGGAACAAGACAGTTGAGGAAAAGTATTTTGCTAGAGTAAAAGGACTCATTTTTCTTTCTGTTAAAGCTTTGCCTTCATCCCTTCCTTTTGCTCAGTGTTAAAGTTTTGTCTTCAAAACTGGAATGTTTTGAAATTCTCATAATGCATCTTTCAGGGGTTCTGAAATGATAAAAATACCTTCTAACTTAAAAAGGAAAAAAAGGCATCGATGTTCAGCACTTCTAAGAATTCAGCACTTTGTCTCTTTAGGACATATAATACTGTTTAGAAGAAACCCACAGCGATATGTGGGAAAATATGCAACATAAGATGCCAATACTTTTGTGCAGATCAGACACATGTCACACGCAGATGAAACACCTTCCTGAAGACCTGCTGGTAGTCCTGAATCTTTTACTGAAAAAGTGAACATCTGCAAGACTTAAGCCTAAAAGATATAAAGTATCTTTGATTCCTATTCAGAGTAACTCTTGCTTGCCAGAGAATAATGAAAATCCAAAAGCTTGGTAACAATGGGAATAAATAAAAGGTAATAAAGACTAGATCATATGCAGACCTGAGAGAACTCCAACAGAGTTCAGAGTTCTTAAAAAGAGGTATATTTGACCCTTAGACCTCTAATAAGCAACTTGTGTGGCCAGAGGACTGTTTAGAAACAAATTTAGGAAGGAAGTCATGACTGAATCATCAGTAATTCATAATTCACCCCTCACAAAGGTGAGCTTACAAAAACAGTATGTACAATAAGCAATAAATGCTGCTGTCACTATTAGCAAGAGTTGCACAGCTGAATACCAGAATTTTACTCCAGAAATGTCTACATCTGTGAGATGAGACTGTGGCTTTTTCAGTGATATTTTCAACACCAGGATTTTCATACAGGATGATGCCATACTGTAATGGCACACTGAAGAATGGGCAAATGAAATGCTATCATTGTTAAACCACTGAAAAACAACGGGTTTGTACTAGGCTAAGCAGAGGCAATTTTTGTTCCTTGCCAAAGCAATTCAGACAAGATTTCCTCAAGTTGATCTGTTTCTTTGTCAGCACTACAACTTCTTTTCTTCTTCCCTACAACAAAGAAAAATGGAAAGCAAAACACTGAACCAATCTCACACTTGGCTCTACCTCGTTGTTTTATTTGCTGCAGGCATGGATCTGACTGCCTACATCATAACAAACTATGTGCAGATTCCAAAGGCAATGAATAATCCCCTCTCGGCTCATATGTAAAACACAAGTACTGTCCTTCTCCATTCTTTTCCTACTTTAAAATATGCTTGACCTCACTCTAGGATCAGCACACAGCACAGGGTTGCACCCACAGATCCCTGACATGCATTTTGTTTGAGAAGACTTTCAAGGAAGGTTCTGCCAGAGCTGAGCTGGAAACACAAAGCTGGTTTAGTAGAACTGGCCACTAAAAATCACATTCATCTGGCTTCTTTGGCCACCGCTGCTAGCTGTTTTCCAAGAGCCACACCATCTACCCCTAGCCCGCGATATGGGTTCTCCTTTCCTTCCATGGTCTGGCTCATCTCCCCACAGCAAATTGCTGTTGTTTGGCAGCACGTCTCCGGATTTTGCCCAAAGACTCGCACATGCCTTCTTACAGTTCCTGCCAATGCTGTTGAGACAGCATCAAGGCAACAGCTGTCCTTCCACCAAGACTACCCATCCAGCATCAAGTCACCTTCCTCCTTCTACTCCAGAGTTTGAAGACTGTGACCATGAAATCACTGCCCAAGCTGTTCAAATCCCCATGTTTTGTTTCCCCATGTAATCTGATTTGATTGATTTGGCACTGCTTTTGACTACCTTCGGTTGAGAAGCATTCGAGAGTATCTAGAGGTAAGAGTTGTGCAAAGTTACTGAACAGACTCTGTTTTTATCCAGTCTCCTTGATTTTCAGAGGTTTCTCAAAACATTTTTTTCCACAGTGCAGGCTTCAAGTCTCAGCAAATTATTCTGTGAAGCTCTAGGGAAACTGCTGGGATTTTCTTGACTGCTGTCCTTAAATGATAATCCTGCTAATTCAAGAAGACCATAACACAGGTGTAGAAATGAGAAATTAGCTCTAGCTCCATGGAGTTTGAAAACATGTCCAGCTCTCAGCCATGGCACTTTAAAATGCAGAAAGCAAGCATGTGAAACATAAGCAAAGGATGCAGTTACACACAAGGCACAGGTGACACAGGAACTATAATAAAGATCTCAGCTGAGTCCCTGAAACTAGATAGAAAAAGGCAAAAGCTATTGTGCACTAAGCACAATAATCACTGACTTGCAACAAAACAGTTGACCTCTGTCTCATTCTACTGGCAATGCATAAATAAAATTCAGTGGGTTTAGCTAAATTTGCAGTCCTCCAGATGGGACATTAATTTTAAAAAGAAAAAAAAAGTATATGTTAGCCTTTTTAAACCGTAGATATATATACTTGCCTTTACAGCATTAAGTCCTTTAGAAATATCATGCTCCAGTTTGCTGTAAGCATGCGTGCCTATATATGAGACAGACAGAGAGAGGTTTGGAGCATACAAGCCCGTTTTTATTAATCACCTGCCACAAATCCTTCAGACATAAGGAGATTTTGGACAACACAACATAAGCTGCAGCTCTGAATCACCTGCAAGACTAACAGGGCCAACAAGGTTGACGAGCAGCAGTTTCTGGCCTGCTGACACTAATATTCAGTGGCAAACACTTTCTCACTGGTGACACATGCCATCTGCACATTTTACCACTACTCAAAGAATTGCTGCTGTTTGTCAGCTGGCTGTCTGAACTGAGAGGTCGAAAAAAGCCTTGGAATCAAACAGAAAATTCAGTTTCCTTTGCTGAAAATAAAAGGTAGAACACAAAAATGCATGCCAAACCTACTGTTTCCCAAGGGAAAGTACCTCTTTTTAGTTTGCACTCATCTGCTGCTGCTTGTTCTATAATGAATAAACCAATGAATAAATTTTTGGTAATGTTTATACTGGACCTAGCACAACACCTATGACTCAGACAGCCGGCACTACTGCCATGTGAATTATCACTCTTGATAACAATAAAAATGAGTAATACTCAAGAGGAGTAAAACTCACTTTACAGCTTGGGCTCCCTACAGAGATTCGGCTTGGAAACCATCTGACAAACAGTACCATGTGCGCCCATTTGCCATAATGGGGTGCATGCATGTGCTTACAGACCTCCCTCTGAGCCTCAGCTACACACAGAATATCACTGTCACAGCCAAACTATGAGGTAGTAGTGCTTCTCTCCTCCTGCTTTATCTCGAGGTACCCAGCAAAAAAGTGTGGTGGCAAACACTCGTTCATCACAAGGGCAGGTTGGCTACGAAACCCTACAACTAACTACTGGTTAAGTGATTTATTTTTTTATTAAATGCCTGACAGACTCCAGAATCTGCTAAACACCCTAAATGCAGAGAAATCGGAAGTATACTAGAAAATCAGCCCATATTTGAGACTATTTTATGAAGTTTGTCTGTGTAACTGTAATTCTACAGCCACACCGACCAAGGAAACTTCTGGCCCTCTAAAAACAGTAGTATGTTAGTTTTTCTCTTTTCAAACTGTAATGAGGCCTGGGAGGCAACCTTTATCCTTCATATTATTTTCCAACATTTGCCATCTTTCAAACACCGTATTCACATTTCCAGAAAAACTTCATAATGCCCAAGTTGTAAGTTGAATATGATGTTTTCCTGGGTAATTAACTTTATGCATCTCTGCAGAGTGAGAGAATAAGCATTTCATTGCAGTCCCCTGCTGCCATGGAATGATTTCTAATAGGAAAACCCAAATAGAAACAGAAATCTGCTACCAGAAATTTGAGACGCAGACCTAAAGGCACGTGAGAAGCACATTTGCATTCATTTCCACCAGATTTTTAACCAGCTTCAGATCTGTCTGCTTAGACCACAACACGTTCCTGCCAACATCTGCAATTCAGAAAACACACAGAGTGAATGGTACTTTATTTAATTTGCAAAAAGAAGAATGTCATCTGTTTTATAATGTTTGGAGCAGCCCACAGAAAAATTTACAATGGTCAAAGACCCTGCTGCAAAAAATAAAAAAAAAAAGCCCACACTATTTACATTCCACTGTCAGAAGAGTCCTGCTTTCGCTGCTTCTCAAAAAAAAAGAAAAAAAAAGGGTTCCTCATGGTTTAGTTACCCTCCTGCTAGCCCTTCGGACTACTAGCAGTCTCAGATGTCCATTCAGATGTGTCCAAACAAGTGAAAAGATGTAGGTGAAGCCAATGCTCTTGCTTGAGCATATCATGTTTCCACGGGGTATATGCAGGAATTTAGCAGCAAAAGTTGGGATTCTGCTCAACTACTTTTGAAGGTCTCCCTGCACAACTCTACTACTGCATTTGCCGCCCAAGAATCAGCTTCAAAACATCTTCTGGACTAATGACCAACAGAATGAATTTTGACAGGACCGGGACACGACGGAGCTGTGGAAGCCCTGCCCCAAGCCCCAGCCATCCTCCAACAATAAGTCAGTAGCTATGTGGAAAGAAGGGGTGTGGGCATCAGGGTGACCTTGAGTTTTGTTCGGGCAGGTCACCTCATGTCAACAAAGATCTGATGGAGGCAACTGGACTCTTTAGCAAGACAGACTTCATCACAGGGCCTCTACATGCAGATATTCTGGACATCCTTCTACCTCCATTGTACTCCCTTAATACTTGTGGAGTCACTCCTGTGTGGAGGACACCAGACTGCAGTGCTGTGGGGAGGAAGAAGGTTTCTGAAAAGCCAGTGCTTAAGCCATATCGTTGCAGGAAATATCTGTAAACTCTTCTTTCCTTTCTTCATGCTTGCTCCTTCCAAACGTTAACTTCACTGAATGATATAGCTTCTTCAGTAGAACTCAGTGAGACACCAAAGCATCTCAGAAGATATAGAGATCTGAAGAGATGTGAATGGTTTTCCCAGGGCCAAGCCCACACAGGGCCACAGAGTCCTCAAGCTCCTGTGAAGTTCTGCTGCTTGCTCCCAGAAGCAAACCCTGTGAGGGTAATTTTTTTTTGGAATTGCAAGTTGTGGTAGCCCATGGCTGCACATTATTTCATAGCGTTGCAGAGCAGCGGGGTATTCTGATGGGAAGGTCTTGCCATAGGCTACCACCTCCTGGCTTAATGCCACAGCACAGCAGTGAGCTATTGACTGGAATTGACACCACCACTTTGAAAACGTCATCAGTCTTTGATCTCATGTCTAAATCATTACACAAAGAAGTGATCTGTGCTGCCTTTTATTACTGTTGTCTGTGAAAAGAGACGAGCATCTCAAGAGGAAGTCTGAAACCATGGGCTACAGAAGGACCGCAGATTAAGGTTTCTAATTTAAAGTCTCGGGGCAGTAGGTGGGAAGACTAAAGAAAGGAATTCAAGGTAATACAGGCATGTAAAAGCAAGAAGAATTAGCAGCAGTAGACAGCAGGAAACAAAATTGATACTGAACCATTAGCATTGCCTAATTTATATTTGTAACTAGCCTGAGCTGAGATCCTTCAGCAAGGCCAATGGGATAGGATAAGTAAGTCCCAAGCTGTCGGTGCCCTGCAGTTCTCCTTGAATATGGAGGAGTATGGCTGGTAACTTAAGCAGGGGATTTAAGCGGGCAGGTAGTCTGAGAGTGAAGATCAAACGTATTTCCCTGATCTTGTGAGATACTATTGAGCCTCACGAGTGCAACTTTCTCAAGCTTTCTGAATGTGATTTAAGAGACACTTGACACATTGAGATTCAATGATTACTCAAAACAGAAACACAATTTAGCTTACTAGCAGCTCTGTGAAAGTGGATTATTATTTTAATTCTGGCTTTTCAGTTAATAGCCAGGAGGACAAATAGTTTGAAACCCTTTCACGGTAGCTAGATGCAACAGTACCCAGTCACTTGCACCTATGTGCAGTATGAAACAATGGGATAATCTGCATGAAGGTTTGAGAAAAGGGCAATCTTTTTCTGTCTGAACTAGAAAGAAGCAGTTTACCTCTCCAGATAATAACAGCCAGGTCAATCTTCGCATGGGCAGTTTAATTAAAAATCTGTAATCTCCTGGCACTGACTGACCATTGTTTTCCCATTCCTGATTTTTCACTGATAAATCATTTGTTACCGTCAAGATCAGAAGCATCTGTTCTCTGTCTGAGGGGAAAATGCTACTCTCTTATCGGCAACATACTGCATGCAATCCTGGAAGTGCCTTTATTTATTCTGACTTGCATAAGTTGGGCTGAACTGTGTTTTGATGCAATATGTGCAGTAATGGATAACAGTACAGAGTTGAAGAAAATAAAATTGATTGCTCAAATTCTGCATTACCCAGCTTCTAGCAATGACCTAAAGCAGAAGGGAATTTTAATAAAGCAAGAACATCATGACGAATCGCTACACATAGTACTAGATCAGGAAAAGCAAGTGTATTTCCCAATTCCAGCTGGACACCAGTTCAAATTCTGAACAAACACACTTATGCATTTCCTGCAAAATACCTATTCTGTTTATGCTCCGATTCTTGTATAAACTACGTATGCTGGGAGTTTAATGTAAACCTGGTTAAGCAGAAAAAATTCTCATCATTGCTAACTTGTCTGTGGTCCATGTAATGGTGACAGAGAAGACACCTGATGGGACTCAGAGGGTCAATGATCCCAAGCAGAAACACAAGACACAAGAAGTTTAAAAAGCAAGAGAAATCAGATTGCTGACTGTGAGAGGAAAGGAACTCCTGCTACCATCATCCCACATACTACAGCAAGATAACTTCAGAGCCTTCAGAAGCACCTCTGAATTAACTCAGAAGATCCCACCCAGCAGAATCAATTAACATCTGCTTATTTTGTGGCTACATATTAATTACTTACAGAACTGCTACCAATAAAATTGTTATTTTAACCATGTAAACCAATGTTTACTTTAATCTTGTGTTGGTGAACAGGCCACATATCGACTTACTTTCCAGGAAGTATTTATATTACTCTGTTTATCTTTTTGATATATATATTTTTTTCTCCCTTTTTTTTTTGTCTTGTATCTGGCACATGGGACTGGCAAAGCTGGTTAAAACATATTCCAAATGTCAAACTTATTCTTACCACAAGCCAAAACAAGAAGATTAATCTCCCAGTGCTGGGCCTGTTGGGCCCAAGGAGCTCCACTCATAACTTATGAGTTTACCAAGGCTGAAATCAGATTCCAGATGTGCCATTCATCTGACCAGATGTAAACATAGAATCACAGAATATCCCGAGTTGGAAGGGACCCATAAGGATCATCAAGTCCAACGCCTGGCACCGCACAGGTCTGCCCAAAAATTCAGACCATGTGACTAAGTGCACAGTCCAATCTTTTCTTAAATTCAGACAGGCTTGGTGCAGTGACTACTTCCCTGGGGAGCCTGTTCCAGTGTGCGACCACCCTCTCGGTGAAGAACCTCTTCCTGATGTCCAGCCTAAACTTCCCCTGCCTCAGCTTGACCCCATTGCCGTGGGTCCTATCACTGGTGATTAAGAAGAATAGATCAGCACCTGCCCCTCCACTCCCCCTCGCGAGGAAGCTGTAGGCTGCGATGAGGCCTCCCCTCAACCTCCTCTTTTCCAGGCTGCAGGCCCAGTAACCTCAGCCACTCCCCATCTACCTCTATGCTTCTGCATTCAGGATCTCTTCATAATCAGTGAAGAACAGGAAAGTTCATCTGATCTGAACCATCAATATGAGTTAAAAAGCACCCCAGAAGCACCTGTTTCTCTTCACTGACCTTAAGTAAGGTCATGACAAGTGGAGACGTGAGCAACCATACACGGGGCATTTATGTTTGGTCAGGTAAATCTCATTTACAGTGACCTGGGATAACATTAGACTATTCTGCATTCTATTCAACTGTTTTTTCTCTGTCACAATGGATAGCTATACCCATTTGTAAAAAATTGACTGTTTCTAATTTTGTATTGCTATGTGAAGTTCAGACACTTGGGGCATAACATCTTCATCTAATCTGTGTAAAATGCAGAGTGTGTAAATAACACTGAAGGGCAACAAGAAGCACTGAGGATATTCTTCACTCCATGGAAGTATTTCTAATCAGAGCGTAAAGGATAAAGGTTCTGGAATATTCTCAATTTCTGAATTGTCTCTTGCAGTAAATCCTCACCTGTTCAACTAATAAAGCATTTATCACAGCAAAGCACTGATGGAAAAATATAATAAGCATTTCACTGAGAAGCACATGCCTAAATATTCTCACTAATTTACAAGTAACAATGTTTACAATGTCAATTAACAGTATTATTTTTTACTAGCTCATACAGATGATGCTTATTATAAATATCCTCTTAAATTTCGGCATTGCAGAGTGATGGGAAAACTAGTTTAGAGCACAGAGTGCTACACACATTCTATCAGTTTCCAAAGCATAAGGGGCAAGACCCCATAGAAGAAAGTTTGCAAACACTACCCCTTCAGACCATTCCATTCTTTAAAGCTAGTGTCTTGCTGATACTGACGTGAAAGACTTCTGAAAACACATCCAGAGTCTACACAAGAGCCTGCACATTTGCTCAAATCTGCAAGAAGCCTGAAACAAAATTTAAGATGCACCTTATTTTGTTTTCAAAGGATGCTATCTTGGATCCCAATAAGAATGCAATAGCCTTGTTATGTCTGTCCTTCCACAAAGTGCACATAAATAAACAGGAATTCAGTTACAAAGAACTCTGCTAGTATTTTCCCAGGCAAACATAGCCTGCATGCAGTACAGGGTGCAAGGCATAAAGCTGTCAATCGGGCCTGAGGCAGCTGCATTACAGAAGGGGCCACTCTTTAATTTCATGTGGGTGGAAAAGATGAAGGCAGTCTTCCCCCATAACATAATGTCAATAATGCTGCTATATACTGTGTGATAATACCATTCTCCTCTGATGTAGCTGCTCTTGCAGTGCTATAATAAGATACTTTTGAGCTCAGAATCATTTTCCCAAAGCCTTGCTTGCAGGTCCTTATTGTCCTGCTGAATCCCCACCCAGAGAGTTGCAGTAGCAGCCAGCAATGTTTGGTGACATTTACCCCTTTGGAGCCCTCTCCCTCACCCTTTGCTACAGCTCTGTACCCTACTTCCAGTCATTGAAAACTAGACCTAGCAAGTGGCAGCTAAAGTGGGATTGCACTCATGCTGTGTTTGCCTTGAGTTTCTGGCTGCTCCTGGAGCCAAGGTGCTAAGGAGACAAACGGGACCTTTGCTGGCTATTTCAGGATCCTTTAGAGGCAATTTCAGACTGCTTTTAAAACGGTTCTGTGGATAATGCTGCACAAGGAACACACATAGTGACGAGGTCTTTGCTGTCAGCTACATACAACAGACTTTTCACAACACTACCTACCTTCGCCTTAATTCCACTAGCTCTACTAATGAAAATAGTGAGCTGTCATCTGAGAATAGCATCAGCTCAAATCCAAATATGATGATGTTGCTCAGCATGTGAAAACTTCACTTAGTGGTGCTGGGAGATGCTAGGAGTGGTAGAAACTGAAGTGTAGTTTGCCCAAACAATTAGATGTTAGCTAACCGTTAGAATTGCATTTATGTGCTAATAACCATGTTCATATTTCAAATTCCTCTTCCCATGTGTAATCACTCAAAACAGAATTGCAAATGATTGCAGCTATACCTAATATGGCATTAAGTTCCAGATTTTGGATCATGGCACAATGTTATGGGCTATTTCTGAATAAAATCTGTCCCATCAGCCAAGTTTTAAAACCAACAGAAAGCAGTTGCACATTCCACTTCAGTTTATGTGGTAACTTTGTTTTTTTCCCCAATAAAACCAACAGTTTCTCAAGTCCTGTGCAAGTATTTTACTAACATATTTTTAAAATATCATTATAGGTAACAATTGTAGGTAAGAAATGACCTAGCTGTTAAGCTCTTGGCAAAAGCTACATTTCTGATTTGTATCTCCCAAAGAGGACTCGATACATGGCCTCCTCAAACACAAACAACTGCTGTGTGATTGCCCTGCTTAGAGCTAGCAGCTACAGGACAGTGCACAAAGCCAGATCCTGAGCTATAGGGGAGAAGTGGATGGGAGAGGCAAGGAAAAAGGTTGTGTGATTAGACCACTACTTAGGGGTATCTGTGAGCACAGGCTGTAAGAGAATAAAGGGCCTATTCTTAAATCAGTCTGATAATTTAATACACTACTGTGTCTGTTGTAGCCTTCTTATTGATGCTGGACACATCACTAACATGATCTTACAGATCTTAACACAATCCCTGATGATGTGTTTTTTTTTGGTTTTTTTTTTGGTATCCAACCTGCAAAGAAAGATGGCAGCAACCAAACATGCAAAATCACAAGCTTCAGTATGTTTTGTAATACAAAGGAAAATGTAAAGAATCAGAGAGTTCATTTATAACAAATATCTCAAAGCAGTGAACACATCCGATTTTAATCTTTCTGCTCAGACTTGTATGCAAAACAGGGCAACACTATCACCTTTGCCACTTTAGCTTTGTGAAAAATACATGCATGTTTGTGAAATTCACACTGAGGAGGAAAATTCAGGAAGAACTAAAGCTTTTTCTCATAGCAGGTGTTTAACTGTGCACTTAAACATAACATGGGTCCGCACTGTGAGCAATGCGAAGCAGTTGAAACAACTAGGTCTTGTTAGGAACACTTGAAAGGAATGAATTGAAAAAGCATTTATGGTTGAGTCATTGAAAGATCTCATAGCATGCCCCTCCCGATTCCATACCTGAGGTTGCAACAGCGCAACAGACTTTTCTCAGCCTTAATGCTGTTATAGGAGATTTCTTTAACATGAACCATGCAACAACTCCACTTGCTGTCGGTTCTTCCTATACATGGCCACCTTTTACAGCAGTGATATGAGTCCATTTGAGAAGTGAGCTATGTTTACAGCTCCACAGCATCTCACACCAGCATGACAATGAAGAATGTATGACAACATTTATAGTATCAGGTGGCATGGAATGGTGACTGCTGGAGGGAAAACAACAATAACAACAAAAATGCCTGCAACTGTTAATGCAATTGTTTTTAATTCTCAGCAACAGTTTACTGGGTTGTCAGAATATGATGCTGCAGATAAGGTTTCCAAATATCTGCTCCACACACGCACACACACACATAATCAGGACAATCTTATTCTTAAAAGTTGATAAGGATGCAGGAGACAAACTCTGTTTCCGAGAGTCTGAACCTTACTTTGGATGAACATCTGGACGTCTAAGCATGCGTGCTCTCCCAGATTACAATAATCCATAGGGAGAAAAAATATTTTTTGTTGCTATTTTGTATCTGTTCTTCTCTTAACTCGTTTTGCATGCAATTGGAAACTTACTCCTGGAGCCTGAGGAGATACATTTTTCTTAATTATTTCCTAGGGCAATTAACAACTTTCAGTAAAAGCTCTCCTGAAGGGAGTGGAAGAAAACAGTTCACTCTACTCAACAGATTCACCTGCAGTTCTTGAACTCAGTCTACTTAGAAACAATCAGACCAGGAAATAAAATTTGATCTAGAAGAAACAGGTTTATTTACTGTTTGAGTCTTCCAGATCATTTCCTTCCTGGTGCCTTTTTTTCCTGTTAAGCACCTTTCCAGTGCACCGACTACATACCATACCATGTAACTGTGCTTCACATGCAAGTCTTTGTCCAAGACAGCTTTCTCCTGTCCCTGCACTGCTAACAACTTGCTGTGAGGCTCAGGCAAGCCACTGCCACACAAATATACAATCTGTAAGAAAGATAGCACTTCTCAGTGTCAAACCACAGGAAAATTAAGAGGAATAGAGAGCAAATCTGGGTGAAGCATCCTTAGCGAAAGGAAAAATGATCTTCAGATTTCAGATCAAACATGAAACTCAAGCCAGCTTCACCTGACTGCTGACATTGCAGATGATGAGTCAGATGCAAATGAATGCTGGTGTAAGGACTGGAAAAAAGGCTTCTGTAAGCATCCTTCAGTGACAGCCTAATCAAATTTTTAGTAGCACATAGTTCTGGAACAAGCCTGGAGAAACTGCATTCAATCAAAATTTGCCTTTGGTGAAGAACAATACAAACTTGGAAGGATCAGACCCATCTGGGTCATTCATTTAAACACTGCAGAAGCAGAAGGAGTATCTGCACAGAACTACCACCTTGAATCACTGAGAAGGTTGCAAAGCCCCTCGAAAACAAGACCCATTGTTCACTTTTTAATGGTCTTTGTAACAAAGAAATGGTTACATTTTGCATCAGTGGAGATTCCTTCTCAATCCTAACCATGAGACAGGAAAGAGCAAATTTTATTCTACAGCACAGTCATCTACTGCACATGACTACACGCAGCTATCACAAATACAGAAACTTCAGCTTTGCCAGATGTAGTAGGGAAATAACATATCTCAAACTGTAAGCCCCAAATTTTGGTCTATCTTCTTCTGTGTTCAAGAGAACCCAAGGTCTGTTTATAACATGCATGTACACATATTTGGGATTGTAAACTGAACAGCTGCTTAGAAATAACATAGCTCTGAAGAAAGAATGAAAGAATGTGATATAAACTGTGCCAGCAAACATCATCTTTAGACATCTGGCTAAAGCCTTGAAGATTAAACTAATCCCTAGATGTGGGATTGTGACGTATTTTTCCCCTCACATCAAACCATCAGGGAGTATAGGAAGGAACCAGTACTGCCTTCGCAATGTGGTACAACTTACCAGAATCCTCTGGGTATAGAAAACAGTTTCCTGTCACATATATGAGACATATATGACCACGTCTTTAACACAGCATAATGTGTTTTCCTATAAACACAGGAAGAATTTAAATCCAAAAAAGAACCCAGAAAAATAGCCAAGTCCACCTGCTAAACACACCTGAACTTTAGTATTCACTTACAAGCACAGCTCAGATATAATTAGCCTAAAATTATAATCCATAACTCAAACATAAAGCAACTGAATTTTGAATGATATAGGAATTTAGCAGCTATGATGGTCTGCTTAAAAAAAAACTCAAATTGAAACAAATCTTGTTTGCAAGTATTTTTTCCTATCGTACAAACAAATTAGTGAGCATGATACCAACACCAACAACATTATTTTTAACCATGATGCAAACAAAAACAAAGACTTTGACTCAAAGCCTCCATTGAGTCAAAACTGAATAGTACAAAAGCACTTTTGTCTATAACAGAAAAAGGCAAATACGTATGTCTATTTTATACCAGGCTCACCAGCATGGCATTAAATGATATCAAGTCCCCAGAACAGCCTGAAAAGATTTTTAATGACAAAACACCAGTTAGAATTGCACAGCATTTGCTTCCAGATGGGACTTAGATCTTTTGTTGCCATTCATGCATGTCAAACCAAAAATAAACAAACAAACAAAAAAACAACCACCACCTCTTTCAGGCCTAGCCCACTAGGTGCTTAATGCATTAAGGCAATCAAACCCACAAGAAGCTGTACATCATTCACCTGGTTTTTACTATTATACCATCACACACTGCTCTTCTTTGGCATGCACAGCACCTCTACCCCAAAAAAAAAAGAATAGGGTCTGAATGCTATCTTGCCTACAAAGAGTGCAGATAAAGGAAGAAGCAAAACCTACTTGTCCCTCTCCCTGCTCTGGTTCTCCAATCTCTGCACAGTTTAAGGATCAGGCACCATGTAGTCCTAAGGATCCTACAATACTAAAAATAGACTCTCATCCCGATTTGATTACAGCTGTACAGCTCCTTGATTTTGTACATTCAGGAAAAAAAAAATGGTGCTGAAGGCCAAAAGATCAAGTTCTTTACCTCTGGGACGTTAATAATGTATTTACATTCAGAAAGCTTGAAAGCCTTTCTTTGAAAAGCAAATGAAAAAATCAAATACAGCATTAAGTTTAAGAGCCATGTGGTCTGTCCCAGGACAGGGCTGCACAATGAAGTCCTTCTCTCAGCTCTGCAGCTTTGAATGCTCCATATGGAACTCATGCAACAAATTTAGTCACCTATTTATGCAGATGCACCGCAGTTTTAGGCATTTAATCCTTTATGGTAGAGATCCAAGGCCATAATGTACACCTTTCATTTTCTGGATGTGGCAGAGAGAAATGAAAATCTCTTGAGCTGTGCCTTGAAATGGATTATCCACTTACTGAGCAGAATATTCTCACAAGTAGGCTGTAACACATAAGATGAACATTATTTCCCAAAATCCCACAACCACAATTAGCTTCCCATCAGCACCAGTAGAACCTAGGTCTGCATCACAGCCAAGATAATTCAGGTGACACAGAAGTGTTTAGGAGCTTTCAGGGTTAGACAGTTCCAGAAAGCAAGGAGACTGACTCCTTTTCTGGGACTGTGGTAGGATTTTAGATACCCAACTTAAAAATAACATAGATCCAGACAGGATCTTATCTTCAGGTATCTGGTCATCCTCTTTTTCCTTCAGCGCAGCTGAATGGAAATACACTTGATATAATAGGTTTTGCCAGAATTTAACAGGTTTTTAAGTAGGCTTCACTTCAAAAAGTAGATTGTCTTGAACCAGAAAAACCATTAATATCAATTTCACTGCACTCTACAGGTATCTTTGAAATGAAATTCATTGTCACTAATGCGATGCAGTGCTATCAACACAGAGAAGTAAGTACTGTCCAAACCTACGCATTAGTCAGCAGTCGCAGGTACGCCGTATGACATCAACAGGTATTTGTACAGAATAAGAGCATATCAAAAACAGGGTGACCATGCACTACCAAATGTATCTATCTGAGATGCTATTTTCACATGAGAAAGGAGGAGTGTCTGCACAGAGTCTGGGTCTGCAGCAGCCCCAACAAAGAGAAATGCAAGTGCAGGTTAACTGCAGAGACAGCCTGTACTCCTGTATACAAACTCGGCAGGGAGAAGATGCTTGAAAACTCAGATGCGATAGGTGATTAAGAGAAAATGCAATGAATTCAAGCATGCTTCAGCTACAAAATCCATTCTCATACATACCATCTCCACGCAAGCTAAAGAGCACGTCACTGAACAGTCATCCAAAGCTTTGCATGTACAACAAGACCACGTCTGGGAAAAAATGACTATTAGATTTAAGCTGTAAAAACGCTTGAGGGATTTCCAGATTCATTTTTACTTTGTTTTGGTTATCCTTGACAACAGGAAAGAAAATAATACACAGGAGCTTCTCTGAAGACCATACACAGGAGGGCCAGCCGTGTCAGTCATGCACATCTCTCTGCTTCCTCTAAAGAGGAAGAGCTATGATTTCAAACACATCCCTAAGTGCCTCCAGGTGTGAAAAAAAACCCTACAAGCACCGAGCCACATTGAAAAGGCCACTCCAATTTCATTTATTACTTCCACACAACAGAGCTGCCAAACAGGTTAAATGACAATACAGAGGAAGAGCTCTGGACATGAAGTTTTTAAGCATAAATGCTTATTCAGATGAGGCTCATTTGGAACTAAAGGTCCACGCCACCTCTAAAATTCAGTTGAGACGTAGCACTTAAGCAACCAGAGAGTTACCACGTAGCAGCTGCTGGTAACAAAACCAGGTATCAAGATTTATCCATTTAATACATTTTTACAGATCAATAGTCTCCTTTTTCTTTAAGTCATGCAACGGGGTATGTATTTAGTTATGGCACTGCACAAGAGAGCTATGGGGAAAAACACCACAGGCGGTTGTGAATTTAGCTTATTCAGGATTCAAGAGACCTGTTCAGGCCACCTGCAGAAGGTGAAGGTTGCTGGAGCTGAACCTTTCTGGTAACCAACTTAGTTTAATGCTTGCTCACCCATCTTCCTATGTTCCACAACTTTATAAAGCATAGATGTAAGCAAACAAAGCCATTTTTTAATACTACATAATTTTGGTTTTCACTTCTCTTTTACAACTCAGAACCCTTAAAAGAACATTCAGGAGACACAGCTAGAAAGACAAAAACCACAAAGAAATACACAGTGCCTACCTCTAATAATTTAATTTAAGATAAAGCACAACAGGTTCACGTAACAATCTGACAGAACAGAGGGGAGTGAGAGACAACAGTGTTCCAAAATTAACTCTCATTTTCCCTGTTAACTATAGTGAATTCGATTGCCACAGATCATTAACAAGTTCTTAGACAAAATGAAAAGCAATCAGGAAGAAAACAAGAAAAAGCAACCCTGGGGTTATACTTGAAATGAGAAAAATGCATGTATTTTTAACCAGATGGTTTTCCCTCTGAATTATAAGCTCTGATAATATGAAACCGTTACTCTGTGTAATAAGTATTACTACTACTCTCTTGCTTGCACACATTCTTAATTTCTAAGAAAACCTAACTCTGCAGCTGCACCTCACCTGCAGTGGAGACTTTCAGGAAATGCTAAGAATCAGCAAACCAATCCCTTCAGTGATCAACTTGCTTATTGACTAGCAGCACGAAGCTGAAGATGCCATGGGCTCACACATACTCAGTGTAGACAAATGTTTGTTAATGTGATTTGCTTTGGCCTGTATAGAGAAAAGAAAGGAAAATGGCCAGGATTACAAAAAAAGCAAAAAGCCACCATTTTGTTCAGGGAAGACGTTAAATTATGGAGCCTTAGCCTAGACAAAATGTCCCATTAAACCAGTCAATAGGTGAGGCCTTGGAGCATCCTTTTAAGAGCCTCTGGATATGACAATCCTCCAGTAAGAGCAGACTAGCAGATGGGAAAATGCTGGTTATAGGAGCGTCATTCTTTTCTGAACATAACCTTTTCTAATGTCTGGGATAATACCATACATTCCCTCCATCCAAATTCAGGCACTCAAACGAAATACTTACTGAAGTTACTAATGAAAGATAAACATGAACTGTGTTAGATAAGACCTTCATAATGCTGTGAAGCACCAAAAATCAGAGTTAAGAGCTCAGCCACTGAAGGCTAAGCCATTTTTAGAGGTCCTCAAAAAAATGACTTCAGCAAAAAAATGACCCACCCTCCAGAGCAACCGTGCTCCCACCTTGAGATCCTCAGGTAACTGTCCAAAACAAAACCACATGAATCCCATTCTAAGAGCACTGGTTTGAAGCATGAACAAATCTAAAACTTGTGTTCATACATCTCTCCTAATGTACCTATTGTTCAGACTCTTCAAAACACTGCCAACCAAATCAACAATAAGAAACCCCCAATCCTACTCAAATAGTCCACAGGAAAGCACAGTAATATCTGTGACTTGATTTCTTTCAAAACAAAGACAGGACACCAGTCCTCATCAAAATGCCATATGGTGACACCAACCTGTTTCATATCTTTCTGTAGAACTGGTTTCTCAGAAACAGGGGAGCGCAAATGTTTGACCTTCTAATTCATAGCTAAGAATTATTTTACGAGACATTTCAGTAAATGAGGGTAGCATATCAAATAATGTTTCTAAAAAGTACGAGAGCAAGTTGCTATGTACTTTTCAGCAATAATTAACTGACCATCAACTTTGCAAATGCCACTTTCTTTCACGTGTGAACTGTTTTATCTCTAGCTCCAATATGCAACAGCCTGACAGAACACGACTGCAAACAGCTTTCCAGATCATTGTCCTTGGACTCCAATACAAGCTGTATTAATGTTCTTTTCCCCAGTGTTAAATGTTTTTGATAGCTAAGAGAAAGGCTCCATAGTGTAAGAGCTAGTTGCTAGATGAGGGCATCCCACTGTGGGCTGTATTTGGCACTTCTTTCCTATAATGTGAAAGCATGACACCCATTAGTATAATTGGGATTTACAAGCCTGCACAATGAAGCAAAACTTATAAAAGACCCAAGAGAGTGAACATAAGCTATCATCAACAGGGGTGAATTTGATGTGTAAGCCATAACGCTGTTTCTAGAGCATTTGTGGCTTTCATGAAAAACAAAATTCTTAGTATTGTTTAGTATGCATATAGTCCTATTTTGCGTTTGTATCTCATGCTACTTATTAAAAAAGCAAAAAAAAAGCTAATCCTAAAATCACATGCAGCCACACATTTTTTAAAGAATCTGCTTTGAAAGAATAGCAATAGGTTATGTTTTTCAAGTAGGAAAAATTGATGGAATGAAACCTGCTGAGAGATTAGATGTGCAGGTCTTCATTTCTTCGGCCTTCTTGGCTTTGCAATTCAGAAATATTTGAGTGAAATAAACTACTCTGACTTGGCTTGTGATTCATAGTTTGAATGGTTAACTTCTCTGGTGTCCTAAGAGACTGCTTTGCATCTTTTAATACCTACTAAGTTTGTACTCTTATTTCATGGAGTGCGAAAGTGGTCTTTGGAACTTACACAGACATCACACCTCATTTAAAGCAAGTCAACTGCTTTAAAAAAACACCCTTACACAGATGGCACAGTTTGAATAAATGATTTTCTCTGAGTAACACTGGTGAAAGGATATCCTTAAAAGATTCTTTTTAATGCAGCTCAAATTGCAAGCAAAATCTGGTAAGTCTAAGCCATGGTCCTTCCTTTGTCCACTAAAATTGGACTTCTCTCATGTTCAAAGAGAGTTCAAAGCACAAGTGCTTATCTGACCAAAGAGCAGCACACATACTGCAAGGACAGTATGAATTAAAATAGCATAATAATCTCATCCTAATAGCCTGTAACTATCACGTGTCTGCTTACACTCATAAGCAAGTCAAGCTACCAGACTCAAAAGCAAAGACTTGGGATTTACAAGTTCCCCCTAGAAGTATCTTCAAGCAAAATAAAGAGGTGCCTAGGTCAGCAGAGAGAAAGAATCAAAGAATTCAGTTGAGGTAGACATCCAACTTATCTACCTCCTTTTTGCCCCTCTGACAGTGATTACAAAGACAATGAAACACAAATAACACGTATTAGAAATAAAAACATATATTAATATAACTTTTCCTTATTAAATGGAAAGAATAGAACTGTTGACAGATAGACAACAGCCAGAAAAAACATAATTGCTTATCAAAATATTCTTGTTTTGTGCATGGGAAGGCAATCCTCCAAGGCAGTCATTCCACTTCTACTTCAAAAATAACTAAGGAAGATGTCAAACAGCAACTACTATAGCACTTTTAGGGTCACTAAGTAACTTGTATCCAAGAGTAGTAAAAGAGAAAGTCAAGAACTATGGAAACTTCACATTGTTGCTCTATACGTTTTAGAACAAGAGGAATTTTTCTCAAGAGCTGAGGAAAGTTAACGTTGGCATAGTATCTACTAAGGAGATATAACACAACATAGGATATCACATTCATGTCAGCTTGGCATGATTCAGGGCATGCAGGGTAGGGAAAGAAGGAAGGACAGCTGATATTAACCAGACTAGTAAAGAATTAACAGCAGGAAATACAGTCAAAGCCAACTTTATAAACAACAGATCCTATCTAATGAGATTACAATTTTACATTTTCTAATCACATTTCCTAATGAGATTACAAGTTTGACCAGAAAAAAAAAATACAGTATGCTTATGACACATTTAGGCTTTGTAAGACGTTTATCTTGGCACTTTTTGATGAAGAATAATTATAGAATCAATGCTATACATATTCTACTGATTCTAAACCTGGCTAATTGAGAGCCCTTAAGGTATAATTATAAATGAACAGCCATTACCAAGCAGGTAAATTTCTACCAAAATCCTCCAGAGATATCAGTGTTGCACCTCTGAAACTGAACATTCTTATAAAGATTTAGAAGACGACATAGAAACATTCCTGGTGTTATCTGTAGATAATACAAAGATTGTGGGATTGCTTCATTATTGGGAAGACAGGTGACAGACATGAAGCAGCCAGAGCCACTTAAAATCTGAGCTCCAGGAAACAGCATAAAATTTCTGCATGGTCAAATGAAAAGTCACACAACACAGAAATTAAGCTTCAGGAAACAGAGCTGTAGTCTGTGAAGCCACAACTCTGAGGCTTTTAGTGTCACCTTAGCCTATTTGAACACTGGCTCTTTACAAAACTCTGCAGTCAAAAGAGTTAATGCAATCTTGGGAGACACAGCAGGACCTCAGAGTCCTTCCTAGCACTATCATCTATTGCTGCAGGTGCCTACTTACATCTCTGCCAACTGTGCTTTGCCTAGGCAACCCACTTATCCTTCTTTCATCAACATTCAGGCTTCTCTCAGCGCCGAAAAGCTTTGCCAGAAAGCAGGCAGCAGGCTAGTATTGCTCTTTTTTTTTTCAGGGCTGCCACTCCAAATAACAAGAACTGTCAGTATATGCTTCAAAATTGCATGTTGCTACCTACCATCACACAGTAAGCAGTATTTTGTTTCATATTTTTCTTCATGGTCTTTTTGTCTTCAGCTACCCATACAGTTAGACCTTTATCTATGCAAGCTATACTTACTACAATCTTGTTATTCTTTTATCTGCCAGCATTGCTTTGCTCACATCTGAGTGTAGCAGGCTAGCTTATGTTTCCTCAGAAACAAAGAAAAATGTAATTTTTTTCTGTGACACAGCAACAGCCATTACTTCGCCCTTCTCTCCAATTTTTGTATTTTGGCAAACCCAATGCAATATCAATCTTCTTTCAAGTAGATTAAGAATCTCAGAGCTACACTGTGCCTTTGCAAAGACACACATCAGCTCTGGGAAATCGATGACCCAAAATATTTAAACCTGTCCCCAGCATCACCCCTTCAATTAGTATTCACTGATAAGTGTTTCTGAAGTGACACAAACAGAGTACTTTAGAACAGAGTACAGGGGACAAAGTAAGATGAAGGCACATGTTGCAACGAAGGGGAAGATCCTGTGAGCTTCAAATCAGGCTTGTCAGCACAGTCCTAAGGACGTGACCTTGCTATTCTTCCCAGTAAGCTCAGAAGCATTACCATGCTTGCAGGAACAGTCTACACATTAAACAAACTGCTTGAAAATTAGCTTTGATTAGGTACCCAAGGGATTCTTTCCAACTGCCTGCTGTCTTTCTTATGGGCTTATTTCAATAAATATCAGCTGTGGCCTGCTAGAGTTTTCTGTATGCAAGAAGACAGTGTTTTCCACCTTAAACTAGAATATATGTATCAGGTTAAAAAACAACCCCCCCCCCCCCACCCCAAACCATTGTGGATGTGAACTCCTTGTCATGGGTAGGAAGCAGTAATTAACGCAGCAAAATGTCTGCTCTGATTACAAAGGAGGGAGAGTGCACTGGTCCTGAATCCTCATGTCAGACATCCAATTTCCATAGCTGCTTATGCCTCATGAACCACAACATGAAACAGTCTGGATTGCAGCAAGCAGACTTCCAGTGCTTGCACGTACCACCTTTGCTTGTAATCTGCATCCCCCTCCCTCCTCCTAGCTTTAGGACACTACTCCCAAGTGTCTCCAGCTTCTCCTTCCTGTCTCTTCTAGTTCCTTGCAGAGCTTATCAAACATGCTTCCTGATTTCTCCCATGGGGTCCTGACACTTTTCAGTACCCTTACATTTATCATCAGCAGTTACATGGGCAAGTAACTTGCTTCAAATCTAAGCATCAACACCACTTTCAAATGGTACTGAACGACATTTAAGAGTGCCAGGTAGATACCAACACTACAACTGCTGCAACACAGTTCTCAACAAGACCACATACCTGAGCTGGGTGGAAAATGCTGAACTTACACTCCACAGTGAAACACTTGGTCAGGTTGCAGACCCTGCTCTTAACATGCCTGGGATGTCACGTATAAGAAATACTGATTTTTATACCACAGATTACTCGTAACAGCTGTGTTGTCTAATACTGGTACAAAAATGGGAAAATTTAGAAGCACTATGTTCTTGTCTCATTATATACAAGGAAATCTGTGTCAACATACAGCCAAGGATCTAAAGCTTTTTTGAACACACAACATCACAATCTGGTGTTTACTGTTTTCTTGGCTGTATCTTTCTCTTATCATTTTATTCCTTTTCTTCTACTGGATTTTATTGTGTTTTTTGTCTGCCTGTTTTGCTTTTTTTTTTTTTTTTTTTTGGGGGGGGGGGGGTTGGACTTTTACTTGTTTTGCTTTCTTTTTACCTGAATTTCCCTTATCACTCTGGGTCCCACTTCTCTTCAACATCAGCTTTTTCAATAAAATGTAGAAGCATCTTATTCAATCACATTTTCACCTTCAAAAACAGTAATGCTCAGATTTGTGTAACCATTACCTCTTCAGCTAACTCCTGACTTCAGCTTTAAAAGGCAACCTACAAAACAAAGACTTGTTAACAATTTTTGGATGGGATACAGTAGAGTGTTATAGGAGAACATTCCAGAAGAGGACTTTCACAGACCACTACAATATCACTAATCCTTACCCTTCCAGCTTACAAGATCATTCTCCCATTTATTTTTTTCTTCCACCTGTGAAGCAAAGATCAATAGTATTTTTCAGGATTTTTCCCATCTTTTCAATGCTTTCTTGGTAAGACTGAAGTCCTTACACTAGTCTCCACCCTTAAACTAAATTTCTCCACAAAAGGTCACTTGGCCCTGTCACACTGGGCATTTTCCTGCATTTTTTATAGCAATGTTCTCAATAAAGTGCTGAAGTAAGCTTTATTATGCAAAAATACAAGACTCCAACAGGGCAACAGGAAAACACGTACAAAAGCAGTGAGGCAGAGGGGACGGAAAGGTTCTCTCTAACTACCCACTGCATAGCTAGAAGAGAAACACCAACTTTTTCCAGTTTCCTTTTTATCAGAACAAGACAATGCAGGGAAGAGGACAGTGGAAAGGAACAGATTCAAAAACTTCCTGAGATCTGCGGGAACTTCTTTACTACAGGTCAAAGCATACCAGGCACACGGGTGGAAGTCTGCAGTCACTGCATCTGTCACTGTGACAAGCACCCAAACATTACCCAATGCTCCTGACAGAGGCATGCCCACAGGGCAGAAGAACATCTCGCGAGAAATGTCTCATTACAGCAAAACATCACACTTCACTTACAAAATGGCACAAGTGCCACATAACTACCACTAACACAACCAAGCTCAAATCTTTCTCTCTACTAAACCCTTAGTCTAAAGGCTAAGGTGTTTGTTACTGCCATTAGCCCTTTTAGATGATGATTACATCCAACTTTTTCCAGAGATTACTCCCATATGGCCAGTTTCTGAAATGAATCATTCCTATCAAGTCACCATGCTTCAAAAGAGGAATTAGGAAACAAAAAATAAATCAAAAATAAAAAGAACAACCCTAGTCTTGAAAGGTAGTTTTCCTCTGTCTCAACTTGCTGTCAAAACTAAGCCTCTAATCACAGCCTTCTGGATAGAAGGAGATGGCCCAGCTGCAAAAACTCACCAAGAACACTGGTAACACAAGCATCGACCCTGTCAGACAAATTAAATGTAAACTCCAAAACAAGATACTTGATATTATTATTTACTACAAATTCATTCAGCAACCACCATCATTCTTCAAAGCAGGTATTACAAGTTCTACACTGCACAGAGAACACAGTATTCTTACTCCACATACACATTTTTGTCAGGTACCCATCAAATGATGCTTCTGCTGATTCAGAAGAAGAGAAAAGTGAAGCTTGTAACAAGACAGCAGAGTTTAATTCCTTGCACCTGCACAATCACAGGCTTCTTGTATGAACTTTGACAAACCACTGAGAACATCTATGCCTCCATTCTCTGTTTGCAAATCAGAGTTAACAATTCAGTGAGGTATGGAAGTGTTGCAATGAAGATAAACACTGCGAGATTCAACTGTTCCAGTTAAGGAGACTACACAAGCACCTAAGACAGATCAAAAATCAGTCTTTCACTTCAGACTTCCTCGTTTGAGTTTAGCCTGCTAAGAACTCCTGCTGTGAAAGGGCAAGGTAGCAGTGGAGAATGCAGGAAACAACGGTTCAATGGCTGAAGCCAGGCTGTGCCACCCTTGCTTCCATCCTCCAAACAGCAACCAGTCCCCATGAGACCTGGTGGATCTGACTGGTTGTGGAGTGTGAGGAAAGCTGGCCAGTAAGTGAGAATTGTAGGTTCTCTAGAAGTCTGCCCATGGTACAACCGTGCCAAGAAATGTTTCAGCTTCAGCAATCTACTACTGTACTAGAAACAAAGAAAACGAGCTCTCCCTCTAAGAACTCCCAACCAGTTCAATCAGTCGGAGACTTCCCATTATGAGCAAGAGCAGAATTCATCCCTTAGCTGTGACTGCCTTTTGCAAATATTCTTATGAGCTTTTATGGCTCAGAAAATGGTGTTTTTCTTACGGCAAAAATCTCTGCTCTCCTCATACTTCAAATCCCCCTGGAGACACTATGCCAAGCTGCTGCTGCACCACTGTTTAAATAGCCCTTGTACAGAGTAATTCATGTGCAAAACCAAACACTGTGCGTTTATACACTACCTCTAATTTGTATTTCACAACTTCCCATTTTAAACAAGCTTCACAACATGCCTGATCATCCTGGGGCAGCAGCTAACAAGATAGGGGACACCAGAAGGGGAACACATTTCCTGGAAGATGCTGAGAACAGAGGGGTCGACACCTCTGGACCAGGCAAGCAACAACTGGGCTGACTGGGCAGAGGAGCAAGCTGGGCTGTTTTGGGAGCCAGAAAACCTGCCTGAGACTGAAGACTGGCTTCTGACCATAGGGATAGACAAGAAAAAGCAGCAAGGCCCCCAACAATTGTGGGCACCTGCTATACCTGCTCACCCTGCTGTAACTACCACAGCTGCATTCCCAGCCCTGACCCCAGCATCTTGTGGGAGCATTTTGCAGATTGGAGGGGAAGGGGATCTGGGACAGTTAATGAGTGAGAAACAACTGAGTAAATCATCGGGGAGTAAATCATCTGGGATTACTCTCTTTTCCTTCTGTAACCACTGCATGAAACTACCCTTCTGGGTAAACCTTTGTCCTCATGACACATAATAGAACATGAAGAACTGTGGTGCAAGTCAGACAACAAGTTTATGCTGCTGCAGAAAACGGAGGGAGCACATTTCATTCTTCAGTGATACAGCAATACAAGAAACCAAAGATGGTCTTTGTCTCAGCCTTCTGCGCAAGACAGATCTGGAAGCACTACAAGAATATTTTCTCTGATGTTGCCCAACACTTACGTACAGGAAAACAACTAGAATTTCTTGTCATCAACATCAACTTCACCTCTCTCTCTCTTCTTACTATAGTCCTTTGAGCACAAATTAGACTTTCAAAGAGAAAAAAACAGAGACTACAGAGTAAGTGGAGCGTCTGCTCTCTAACTAAAAGAAGCGCAAGCAATACAGAAAAGAATCCCAGCCAGAAAGTAAATAGTTTACTGCCAGACATACTTTCCCAGTAACTTCTTAAAGTGAAAGGTGACGCAGAAAGTCTTTACAGCCCTGGCAAACTTCAAAAAGTATTTCTCTAAACAGTTAATCTGACTCATACATTACAGAATTCAGCATACAAGTACAGGATGCCCAGGCTTATCTATCAGCAACTCCAATGCACTGCGACCACATAACAAAATAGTTTAAGAGAAATCTCGTTTCAGGAACAGAAAGCAAATAATCTGAACCCTTCATGAAACCAACACCAAAAGGACACGAGAGTACTAAAAGCTGTAGTGCTATTAAGCCTTTTGGACAAAGAGTTAGTGAGATTCAGAGAATTCTGGCAGCACCTAGGGTCACTCCAAGTTACTCTGCTCTTGCAGACAAGCGAGGATATGTCCCTGGGAAATATCAACAAAAGGTGATAGGCTGTAATTAGAGCCCATCTACTTACAAAAGTCAGACACTGCATTTAGAGCAACTCTTCCCCCACCATCCTTTCAGTCCTGCAATGTTTGAGACGTCAGCTCTCAATCAGCCTTCTCCTGCAACCAAACACTTCTGACACCACAGGAAGGCTCTCTTCCACCGTAGCACCTTACTGAAGAGAAATAAGGATGCTACTACCTGTGGGGAAGGAAAGGGACGCACAGCCTGCCTCCAAACCCACCACCCTCCTTGGTTTTGGACTGGAGAAGCCACACAAGCAGCCAGCCCCAGCTGCAAGCAGTGGTCAGAGTGAGTAACAGAAGAGCAAGCAATGAAGAGACAGGGGATGAGCTGTACCAGACAGAGCAGCGTATGGCAGCTGACAGTCATATCTAAAGAAGCCTGTACTGCACTAGAGGATTGCACTCGCAAAGCTACAGGATGCCATCCATGATAGGACAAAAGGATGCTTGTGGCAAAGTTATGTGGAGAAAGAGATCTTAATGTGCTTCAGACATCAAACACTCTAAGGCATGGCTAATGGATACAGAACACTGCATATATACAGCATGATCAAAGCAAAGGGAAAAGTTTAGGAGGACCTTTTTCTTGCTTGGTATTTGTAAGTAAAACTACCATGGACTCGAGTTCTTTAGTTCATCCTGCTTGACTGATCCATAAACCCTCACCACTCAGCTCAGACACTGTTCTTTTGAATGACAACTGGTCAAGATGTGAACACAAGAAGAGGGGAAAAAACTCATTTTTCTTTCTCATTCTCCATTCTGAAGCACGCCCCTTTCAGCATCCCCAGAATACCAATGCTCATACACTGGCGCTGGCCACACAGGGCAGAGCACACCTCATGATCACTGCTCCCCAGAGCTCGCTCTCTACAGCGGACAGGTATGAAATTTATTTGCATCAGTGGATTGTACGGCAGGTTCACTTCAGAACAGGGCAATGAAAAAGGTTATAAAAATGTTCTGCAGCCCTTTCTGGAGCTCATGCTTGCCTCCTCCCTTTTACTGCATCAAATGCCAACGCACACTCTGTTGTGGGCGCTGCACCCTTCACACACCAAAGTACTGAGATGCTCTCTCCTGCTTTTGTGGGCTGGATACTCCAATATCCTGTCCTTGGGTCTCCTGAAGGAGAGAGGCTGGGCGGAAGTCTGATGAGGACAGGATATTTGATTAGGCCCAGAGTGATCTGACAGAGAAACTCCTCATGCAAACCCTGTTTTCAGGATCTACTTCCCTTTCCCTTGCCATCTACCATTAGTGATCAGTAGAAAAACTACATTTAATACTAGGGAACAGAAGTCATCCAGATGGAAAGGCAGACAGGACAGACTGAAAGAAGCGAGCTGCAAATATGCTTTTTTTTTGCCTAGAACAACATTTTCTCTGCCACAACCAGCAGGAGAGAGGTTAATGCTGTGCCAGACTCCACAACAGCAATGCTGTGGCATCCACACCCTGCTGCCTGTGATTGAAAGGACCAGAGAATTATGCTACAGCACTGCTAAAGAGCAGGCCACCTTTTGGTTAGTTTGCTGTTCTTTTAAAAGCTGTTAAGCAGTTTCTACGGTTCTGCTGTAGTCTCCCTAAATATCTGTGTTCCCAAATAAAGCCATTCGCAAGTGGATTCTCCTGATGCATACTGCTGCTAAGTGCTCCCTGACACAAATCCTGCAAGAATATTGCTGGGCTCACTCTGCTTTCAACATATACACAGAAACTGAAGCAGTGCAGTGTGTTTAACAGATCCCAGACAACTGAACTTTACGGCTGCCAAGATCTCTTCTCTGTAATCAGTTACACAAACAATACCCTCTCCTCCTTCTTCTCCCCCCCTCCTTTTTTTTTTTTCCTTTCCTTAAAGCTCTCTCCCTTTCCTCTTCTCCCTTCTGTCTCCCTGCATTATCCGTAAGTGTGTTGATTTAGCTGATGTGAGGCATTTCTCTTGGTTCAGAAGTCTTTAGGGTATTTGGGGATTGTATTTCAGAAAGGTGTTGGTTTTATTCATTTATCTAAGCTCCACTATCTGCACTCATACCGAATGCAGGCACACTGTGCCCTGGAGAATCACATTCACTTTAGCCTCCATGTCCTTAAAAGAAAGATAAAAGTTGAGGTGAATGAAGGCGACTTGTGAAGGAGATAAGATGCTTATCGATCAGATTTCAGAGTAGTGCTAAAAGGAAATGTCTCAACTGCTTGAAATCCCAGCGTCATAGCTTCAAGGATGCCTAAATCATCTTCCACAGTTAACTAATCGCATGGGCTCCAACTTCAAAGCTTGTTTACTTCTTGTCAGTTTTCCAGGTCTTCCCAGGAATGTCAGCCTGCTTGTTCCAGGAAGAGTCTGTGAATCCTCACAAACCTCCCTGCCCTGAGCACCCAAGCCACTACTCATGCAGCTAGAAACAGGACTTGAAAGAAAACCCTGAATCAGCAGATCCAGCTGCCAGTTCTCCATCGCAAAAGCTGAATCTCACATAAGAAAGCGGGACTGGCTCAGACCACCATCCCTCACCCCTCGGTTTCCAACAACTGCCAAAGGCAGACACCTAGATAACAGTAAAATAGGACGCGATACGTACCACTACTGCTTCCTTTGCCCTTTTTCAAATAGTGATGAGAAATGCCTGCTCTGTTCTAAATTACCCTTTAGAAAAACAGAGGGAAAATATGGCTAATCTCTGATCACTCACGATCATTTATGACTTTTCTCAAGGTAACCTCCTGCAAGTAATAAGCTATGTTAGCATCAGCTACTATATTTAAATCTTGTCTTATACTTCCAAGCAGTGAACTTTTAAAAGCAGAAATTCCTTTTACTTGCCAGGTGTATGAATTAACACTCTAGGCTATGATACTTCAGTTTTTCACCCTGCAAATCCAATTCTAGCATCATCTATTTTAGCAGCCCATTTCTCCACTAATGATACCTTCCAGCTTTGGGTCTTGTGCAAAGGTCATCACACAGTTCTTATTTTTGTCCTGTAAGTATTAACAAATAATTTAAATAAAAACAGCCTCAGAGGAGAGACTGGAGGGACTATGTGAACAGTCTCATTTCACCCAGTAACTTCCCCTCAATTGTTATTCTCCAGACATATGAAGCCACATAGTTCCCTAGAAAAAATCTTTCCTTCAGTATTTACTGTTCTATTGGCTTCTTCTTCCAGTACTCCGGAATGGAAGTTACAGCCTTGCCCGGGACCTGTGGCACATCTGTCCCACCACACTGCCACTAGCCCTGCAAACAGGTTTTTAGCACAACAGCAGGTTTCTGATACCTGGTTTATGCTGCAGTCTGTTACACACACTGCCACACTCTGAAAACCTCTGCAATCACCAATGACTGCCCCCTTGTTTGTGAGGGTTGCACTCAGATTCCTCTTTACTGCTGCCAAGCTAGACAAAATGGTCAACTATCCTGCAGTGAGACAGATACTACACTTAGCTCACTGCTCTCCTGAGTCAACCAGGCACAGCTCCCTTTCTAATCAATGGATAGGAAGCATTGCAGTGCCTAAGCAGAACTAGGCATGGCTCATAGCTTGACATCAAATTGTAGAAAGCCAGGTAACAATGACCTGCACTTACAGCCAGTAACCCCAAGTAAGATAGTGCACTGAAATACAGAGCTACCATTAAACTATAATTACAGCATACTTCTGGACAGACTGTCCAGCTGTGAGAAGAACAGGCTCATGCTGTGCTGGGTGATGAACTGGCTCAACAGCAGAGCTCAAAGGGTTGCAGGGAATGGGCTATGTCTGGCTGGTGGCTGGACACTAGCAGTGCTCCACAGGGCTCAGTTCCAGGGCCAGTCCTGTTCCACAATTTTATCAGCGATTGATGCAGGAATGGAATGAATCCTCAGCAACTTTGGCAACAAAGCTAATCTGGGGGGTGCTGTTGACTGTTTGCAGGGATGAGAGGCCTAGCAGAGGGATCTAGATACCCTGGAGCACTGGGCGATCATCAACGGCATGTTCAGCCAAGGAAAATGCTGGGTGCTGCACTGGAGACAGAGCATTGCCAGAGACAATCTAGGGGTGCTGGTCCACAGCAGGCTCAACGTGAGCCAGCAGTGTGCCCTGGCAGCCAAGAGGGCAAACTTCATTTTGGGGTGCATTAAATACAGCATGGCCAGCCAGCCAAAAGAGGTGATCCTCCCACCATACTTAGCACTGGTGTGGTCTCACCTTGAATATCAGGTGCAGGTCTGGGCTCCACAATATAAAAAGGGTGTTAATGTCCTTGAAAGTGGAGGGCAAGAAAGCTGGTAAAAGGGCCGGAAGGCATGTCCTGTGAGGGGACGCTGAGGTCACTTGGGTTGTCTACTTTGGAGAAAAGGAGGCTCAGCTGTCTGCATCTTCCTGAGCAGGGGAAGAGGAGAGGGAGGTGCCAGTCTCTGCTCCCTGGGAACTGATCACAGGGTGTGTGGGAATGGCACAAAGCTGCACCAGGGGAAGTTCAGAGTGGACATTAGGAGCAATTTCTTTACCGTGAGGGTGGCCAACCACTGGAAGAAGCTTCCCAGAGAGGCGGCTGATGCCCCATGTCTGTCAGAGCTCAAGAGGCATTTGGATAATAATGTGCTTTAACTTTTGGTTAGCCCTGAATAGGTCAGACAGTTGGACTCAGTGATCTCTGTAGGTCCCTTCCAACTGAAGTATTCTATTCTATCGATCTGTGCCAAATACTGGATGGTAAATGAGAAACACTGATTTGTACAGACATCTTGCCACATACGTATCATTAGCAGGCATAAATGGACACAACTAGGTGGTCAGAAAGGCTGACAAACAGCTCCCAAATGCCTAACATTATTTCTCTCGGTCAGCAGCAATTGCTTCCTGGCACAGCTGTGCTTCACAAACTGTTCAAGTACCATGCCAGTATGTAAGTTAGGGCCACGATTTAATTCTACAGTGGAAAAATGACAGTGAGAAATACTACTGAATTCCCAAATTCAATACAGACACAAATCCAACACGGATACATGGCTCATTATACTGCCACGGTCAGGTTAAATGACAAGGTCTGTTCAGGTATTTAATCAGGTTAAAAAGAAATAGAAGAAAGGCCGTAACCACACTTTTTTTGGTGGTTTTTGTTTTTGTTATTTGTTTGTTTGGATTTTGTTTTTAAAGTCAGATCAATTTGATCTTCTGACTTAGACAGAAATGGGACCCAAGTGACTTGCTCAGTCACAAGAACAGCCTGCATGAGGGCTGAGAGTCAGAAATGCCAATTCTGACAGTCCATAAACTGCTACACTTCACAGAAATTCATCCTCTTTGAGAGTGAACTATTATGCTTCCTGTTTTTCTGATTTGAACTTTTAACTCATCCAAGACTTACCCATTTACAGGTATTGTATGTCATTGCCCCTCTGTTCTGCATCTCGGCTCTTCATACCGTAGTGTCTGGATAAAGAATAACTTGCCATGAAAATGTTAGTTGGGACTTCATAGATCAAAGAACAGAAACTCTTAACAATGGGAAAACACTTGTCCAAGAATGAAAAACACAACTCAGTTTGGCTAACTTTGGTCTCCACCAATATATTGGATATAGACAAGTTGTTTTGCTTACATTTTAAAATGTTTAATTGCCATTCAAGCTCTTTACAGAACAATTTCTTGAGAAGTGTTATAATAATCAATTTAACTGGAGCAAGCACCATATACAGCAACATTCACAGGCATGACGTGAAAGGACTATGCCAAAGCCTGCTCTGCCATCTTGTCTGAAGAAGATATGTCCTCATTACAAGAAAATAGCCCAAAAGATAACACTACTACTGGGTTAGAGATCATTTTCCTTTCTAACGACCTGCAAAGCAGTTCAGAGCACTGCTATGGCACGAATTTGATGGCCTGAAACCTCACCTGGGTAAATCAGTGTAGCTGATAAACCAGCATTACATGCCTAGTCTCTGAGAGAGTATTGACTCTTTTACCCCTTTTCCTAGAAGACAGAAATAATTATTGCAAGCAGAGGCTTTGCAGTTAGTCATAGCTAATTTACGCTCTCCAGTTTCATTCCCTCCTTAGATTTAGATTGCCTCCCCTGGGAGCAGTAATGGACGTTTAAGATTTATAACTCCCCTTTGCATCTTTCTCCTGAATTGCTAATACTCTCAGACTTTTGAACTCTTCTCCAAAGCTAAGTGAAATCCATTTCCTCAATTCATAGGGAACACTTAATTGGATAAACAAGAGGCATGTTGTCCCCATGGCTTAGCTAGCAATAAAAGAAGAAACATGCATTTCTCTGTGTAAGGAGAAACCTGTACTACTTTAATTTATCTCTTCTTTCTGGCCGTTGGGATTGGGATCCTACTTTGAAGAAATAGCAGTAGTTTCCTCTGTGCATTTTGATGCAAGAAAGGTTAAATTACCTGTCACTTTTTGACAAGAATCTGCTAACAAACTGTAATTTAACTAGATTATATCAAAAGCTGTCAGCAAGTACTGAGCAACTCTAAACTGACACAAGATAAAAGTCTGTTAGGAGAAGAAACACAGTTTCTCCCTGTGGTTGTGAGTTATTAGGAAAAAGACAACATGTAGACAATGCAGTTCAAATGCTTTGCTGTCATCATAGACATGGCCAAGACTGCTAAATGCAGATTAAGATCTAATGAGGCCCTTTGAGGACAGAGAGCAACAAAGGGCATCCAGATTTCACATGGACGGGAGAGCCAGAAAGACCTTGTTTACAAAAGAAATCCTCAAATCTCACGGCAGCAATGGCAGCCAAGCGCTGTCTTCTATACCAGGCACAAAGCAACTTTCAAGAGGAGGGCACCTACATTAACAAGATATGCTGCAACAATACTCTGGGTTGGTGAAAACAATTACATACCGCATGCCACACGAAGGCAAGAATGGCCAGACCGGATTACAAAGATCCCTTCAGTCAAGGAGGTTCTTAAAGAAAGGCTGTAAGAACAGTACAAGGATGAAATGACATATTCTCGACCTCCAGATAGTCTGGCAATCCTCTGTTTATAAGGGCTTTGTGAGTCAAAGGCCGCACTCTTATCACATTGGAATTGAATTTTGTTGGAGCTTTTCTCCATCAGTAGCTCATTTGATTCATTTACTATATTGCCATCCAAATTATTCCATGTTTACCCACCTTCTAAGGTCAATTTAAATGACAGATTATGTCTCAGTTAGTAATTCAGCCATTTTATATTAATTCCTTTTAACCACTGGTTAAACACCATCTCATCCTAGTGATATATTATTTTTCATTAAATAATGTCACTTCTCTGCCACAGCCTTATCTCCCCCAACCATTTATTTGATTCTCAGTCACACACACTAAAAAAATCTCAGAAAGGCTTCCTGATTCTGAAATGTTTGAAAAAGCTCTCACTCTGTGCACTCTCAAAAAACTTTTCTTCAAAACATTTTTTTGTTTAGAGCCCTTTTTTTCAGTCATCTGGCCAGCTTGAATGTTAATTTTCATTCTCCCTGTCCCCCACCTGAACATAATCACTGTATTTGCAAGAACAAACTTTTGGTTTTCCTTTTGCTTACTTTTTCTTCTTACTCTGCTGTTTATTCCCACCAGCTTTTTTGTGCTTTAAAACCCTCAAAAATAAAAATAAAAAAACATAACTCTCACTTGTCTTGAGCTTCCAAAATAATAATATCAATCAAGCTCCATACCACTTAAGTATCTTAACCCTCTAGCTGTTTTCTTTCAAGTCTTCATCATTTTTAAGCAGTTTCTCTTTTGTAAGTTAAACAGACCCACAGCAGACCTGCACTACATATAGAGGAGTAGAAATCAGAGCTGTAAGCTCCAGCACAAGTTTATAGCTACAAATCATTGTATGCAATTCTAACAGATCTTAAGAATCCCAGCCTTAGTTCCAGTACCTTATTATCTTCAGCACAGCACCAGCACAGGACTAAATTTTTTTTTTTACCCTAGAAGAATGAACCTCGACAGTTCACTGTAAAAAAAATAAGGTTATAGATTGAGAAACATAACATTTTTTTTTTAATTTATTTATCATGAAATGCAATGTATCAGTAAGACAAGTACAGTTTCCCCTTTCTAGGTGTTTTGCACAGCTTAACACAGCAGAAAGACTGGGAAGGGCAATTATTACATATTTAGTACCTGTTTGTACTAACACTTAAGGGCATAAATAATCTTCCTTGTCAGAATAGGGCCACAGATGAAAGAAGCAGTCATTGACAGCTATCATAATAATAGCTGAATTGGCAGAAGTGCAGAGGAAATACAGCAATCACATGGGTAACTGTACTCAAGCAGCTGGTATACTATGCCATTCTGCGCAGCAGGCGAGGGGGGAAAAGAAAACAACACACATCAGTGATGCTACAAACAGCAGTTCTATTTCATTCATGTTTCCCTGCTCTGCATAAGACATTCGAGTGCACAGCCACTGACTAAGAAGTGAAGCCACTGCAACTTCAATTGTGAAGGTAAACAGGCACCGCACGTAAGTTATCTACTCCAGGCATCTGTAGGCAGGATTCACTCTGATTATTCTTGAGTCAAGTTTGGAAGTCTTTTCTTCCAAGACATTAAATTTTCTCTTTCCTAAAGGAAGAGCACACTGGAAACCTATGGAAAGAGCACACTGGAAATGGACCACAGATCTCCGAATACTTTTTTAAACCCCCCATGCCCTCTGTAAGACAGAGGGGGGTATTGGGGTCCATTGGTTTCATTCTATATACTGTTTCACATTATACCACAGCCCAGATAGTTCGTCAGCCACCTGCCAGCATACTGCACTGTTGGAAGTGCTTCTTTTTATGTCAACTGTGCTACAGAAAAGGCATATAAAGAAATCCACTTTATGAAAAAAATGCAGCCTTCTCATACATGATTGCACTTCAAGAACCAGGCGTGTGATGTCTGCAGGTGCTTGATCAACTCTCTGGACTTCATATGAATTCCTCACCTGCCTTTTCCAGCCCCCAACTTACTATTATTATTCGAAATCTTACAGCCCAATATGTCTTATGTATTGCTCCAAATCTTAGAGCCCTGAGCAGAAAGGATTCCATGCCATGAAATGATACACAAAGAAGCAGTGAAGGAGGGTTGCAGTTTATACGCACCACATACTCTTACTGAAGCTCCTTCTTCATTTAACTACCTGCACATACGCAGAATTGTGAGGGGTCAGAGCAGTCACAGTGCTGAGATTACTGTAGAGTCAACAGCAACAAAATGAATTTTAATGTGCTCAAGTTTGCAACTTCCCCAGATGCAACTGTTATTAATATCTGAAGACACAGCCCCTCCAAGTACCAGGCATACTGGCAGCAGAATGAAAATGCTGCCTCTCAACACAGGTTACTAGAGTGTCCGGGGGCAACCACAACCTAAGATTGATGACTTCTGGCTTACATTCTGGCAAACACATCATTACCAGCAAGTAACAGTTCTGAAGGAAACTGCAGACACGTTTTTCTTCCCTCAGTTTTCTTTCATTTGAAGAACCTAAATAACATAAATCTGGAGAACTACATGCCAGGTCTGTTTGTTTTCAATATAAGATTTGTTCCTGGCTATAAAATTCACAGATCAGAACATTCTTCTGCCAATCTTTACAAACAGAAATTTGATCCACTGAAGAATGCAAAAATGATTTGTAATTATTTGATTGCCACCACTGTACAAGTCATAATCAACTATGCAACACACTCGAAACATAAAAGAGAAATATTTGCACGAGTCCCCTACAATATCATTTCTGTCCTTACATATTGATGAAAATACAGTTCAAAAGAAAATTCCACTGATTTGGCTGCTCCCACATCCATCCAAAATTACCAGGCATTCCATCACAGACTAATTAACAAAGTTTTGGAGATGGGAACAATTGTTTGGAATATGTTGTCATATTTTGGAATGCTGGGTCCTTTAAAGCTGAGGATTTTTTCTACCACTTCCTACCCCTACCACCCTCCCCAACTCACCCCCCAAAAAAGCAGATTGAGATCAACTAAAATAATGTAATGAAAAAAGTGGGAGAATGTTTTTCCAATATTTTTCATAATTCCAAAACATAACCTGTTTGTTAGCTTTCGTTCAGGAAGGTATTCAAAACCACATACCAAGAAGCAAACCCATAAATAAAAATTTAGTTTTAAATCCAACTAAAGTTCCAGTTGAAATGATATGATGTGGGCATGTAGGGAAAAGGGGGAAAAAAAGCCATGTTTTGCTCAGTGACAAAACTCTACAAATTAAATGTAGTTGATCTGAAATTACTAGAAGTAATTATTCATAGTCTAGTTTTTAGCAGAGACTTTTCTGAAGTGGCACCCATGAACTGTAGTGTAATGGAGTTCAGTAAGGGTTAAATACTACCTACAATGTTATTTCAGCTCCATAAATCCCCTTGGTGGGTCCTTACAGTAATGCAAATTATTTATATTCCTCTTGCTAACACGGAAGCATGTTAATTCCTAACAAAGGAGTTGCTGCAAAAGGAAAATAAATTACTTAGCAATTGTTTTTGCCAAAAGCAAACAAGCTTTGTCCCCTAATATGTAATCCACTGTTTGCTTGATCTGATCTAATCAAAAAGACAGTGTACCTGACTAGATCTTGATTCATCTATCTAATAAACTCAAGCACAGAGAAAAATACAATGGAATACAAAATGAAGGCATAAACCACAGTTAACAAAAATGAAGAAAAATATCTGCTTGTACCATTAAGTTCCATCAAGCTCCAGAGCTATGGCTGTGTAACGATGTTGCAAAGGAACCAAAGGCAGATTTTTTTCTTCATGGCAACTTTCCTCATGTTTACATTTTGGATTAAAAATCAGAGACTGTTACACAGGATATAATATATCTTGCCTTTCCTTTTCATTTCACTGCCTCCTGTGGTAGGTAACTGCCCACTGGAAAGAAATTTATAAGAAAACTTCAGACAAGTTGAGCTGAGAAAGACAGTCTATACAAAGACAAACAAGAACTCACAATGAAGTCTCCAAATATTCCTACAATTACAATAAGTAGTTGCAGATATGGCTGTGTGGGAGGTAATGCTCATTTACGACAATTCACTGAGAAGGCTGAGCACAAAGGTAAGAATTCACTGCAGATTAATGAAAAGCGATACCCCATGGCATAGCAAAGGAGAAAAAGCAGCAGAGAAACAGCCCCAATCTTTGTGCATTAAGTAATGGGCTCTGACCTGTCTGCTGCTCTGGAGAAACATGAACCTGGGCTAGTATCTTCGCGGAAAAAGAAAAGAAACTTGTATAGAACAGCCTAAAGGCTGTCAAAGAAAAAAATATAAGAAAAAAAGGCAGTATCAAGTGTTCTGAAACACTAGGAAACAAAAAGGTAGCATAGACTATACTATGCAACTGAACAAGAGCATCTCAAACACCATGAACAATGACTGACCATTCATTGTCTCCTCCAAGACAGTAACTTCAGGAAAAATCAAAAAGAAGCTGACAGAAAGCTGGTTAAAAACGAAATGGAGTTAGATGTAGCTTCTTTTAAGTGTTAAAATTCATAGTAAAGACCCATGTCTCTAGCACCAGGTGACTATGGGGAGCCCAAGAAAGTATGTGAAATATGAACCTGTTAATAGATTCAATAAAGAAAATATCCAATAAATTTAATATCAAGAAGTTTGATGGAAGCCAGAACGCGAGGGAGATGTCCTAATACCCTATTCTTACTCTTCCTTAGATATTTATTTGCCGACATCATTGGACATAGGATACTGGGTAAAATAGACCTTTCCCCTACCCACAGCCTCCATTCTTATGGTCTCAATCAGATTTGCTCCATGATGGTTCTAGACAAGGAAACCAATCTAGTTAACATTGCATCAAGACAAACAGACATTCGAGTTCTAATTGAGTAGTGTTTTAAATATATACATACATATTTATATTTAGGAAAAGAAAAAAAAAAAAACATTTGTGCCTTAGCACAAGTTACAAATACAATGGATTTAGATCTATTTTTTTGGATTTCCAGGCATCAATAAGCCTAAGCAGTTTTACTAGGGACTTGTTGTCAGAGCTACCTGGAACACACAATGGATGTGTCTAAACACTGCCACTGCTTAGCCAACAAGACCAGTTCATTATTACTACTAGTTAACTAGTTATTTTTAAAGCTTGCAATTTCAGATCAGTCTTTCTCCAGAGCACACCCTGGAGCCAGTGTGTGCATAAAGCACATAAGTATCCCAGCCTAAATTAGTAGCTACTTGAATTTTATCTCAATTTGCAACTGGTTTGGGAAAGTTCTTTGATAAGCCTCGGCTTCTAGAGAAACGCAACATATTTGAGCATGGCTTGGTAATATCCAACACATATGACAGCACTGAAGTCTTCCTAACACACAAGTATGCATCTTAGCCCATAAGCTTCAGCTACAGTTTAACCCTTCTGCAATGCTACAGGTACATATATAGATATTTGTGTATGTGTCTAATATACGTGTATGTGTAATAGCCCCCTGATGCTGACCCTGCTCACAGCCTGCAGCTGCTCCTCTGTGGCAGACAGAGAACACTGAATAGACAGGACCTGATCTCCAAACTGCTGGCTGGCAGCTGTGGCTGGCAGCCAGGATCACAGAGCTGCTGTAGAAGTACCAGCAGCCCATCCATCCTCTAACTGAGAGCAGTAGGCACAGGGTATTTCAGTCTGGTGTTTACAACACCCACCGCTGTCTACCACTTAACTTACGGCCATTGTTTGTCTGCTCATAACAGGAGCAAGACAGGCTTTTCTTGGTACTTTTTTCTTTTTTTTTTTTTTAAACAGATAGAAAAAAAAGGCATACAATTGGCGAGATTTGTCCCTATTACTGTCACATTATATGCATCACTGGGTATGTAGGAAAGCATGAGCTGTTCCCCTCTTACGCTCATCGTTAATAATTACATACAAAGGATGTTCTATGATGGGCAGCAGGTACAGCACACGGTTAATATGGCAACCAGGAAAAACAATTCTGTTAATCCCCGAGCTGGACCCTTCCTTTCAGCATCATGAAAATGAATTAAAGAGGAAAAAAAAAAAAAGTTGTACAGATGGCTGAACTAATCAAAACCTGTTTTCTTCCCAGATTTGCTTCCCACATGCTCCATTTCCTCACTTACAGTTTTTTTCTCCAATCTCTCTGGAATCTCTTCCTTCAGCAATCCTCACTGCCAGCAGTAGCACTGCATCCTACCCAGTACCATGTCATAGTTGCACCTGTGTATGTTCATCACTTCTCTGATTAGGAGATTCCACCTTTCTCTGGTAATAACTTAGTATCTTTGATATGTCCATTTCTCTTTCAGATTGGGCAGAATTTGGCCAACAACATTCAAAGGTACTAGAAGAAAGAACAGACTGTCTTACAAACCCTACTACACAATCAAGCTAAAATACATGTTACGTATATTTTTTAATTCTGGGTTCTGAACCCTTAGACTGAAGTCACACTCCCACAGCTTTCTCTGAGTGAATGAAAAGCTTTGAAGCTTTTTTATATTTAAAAAACACACCACACATGAAATCACCAGTGGAGATTTTTGAGGGGCGAGAAGAACACAAAAATGCGCACAGAGACAATTCATTAAAAAGACTGATGGCAACTGGAAATGTGACTGGGTAGCTCTGCCTTCTAACAATATTCCAAAGCAATTAGCAAGTAACCACAGAATTAAACAAGAGAATAAGATTTCTTAATACCTTATAAGAAATGTCTGTCTTTTGTACTGTCAAAAAATAGTTATTTTGAAGTAGCAAGGCAGTCTAATTCTGAGTACATCATTCAGGGTAGTTACTACCAACTAATCCCTACTTTAACGTATCCAATTAATGACAATTCCACTGATATGTAACGTTATAAAAACTGCAGCCAAGCCCAGCTTCTGGGCTAGCAACTTCACACTGGTCAAAGGTGACAAGGCCAAGCCCAGGAGCCACTGACACAGACGGATTCTCAAGTACTGAGATCACTGATGAGATTCATTTGACCTGTCAATTAGAGTATTTTTGCTGACAATAGACTGGGGGAAGGGAGCTGGCAGATGGATAAAGTTGGATTTCAAACACAAAGAAAAGGGATGGATAAAGTAAAGTACTGCAGCAAATACTATTCAAAGTTTGAATGATTAATCTGTTTAACAACAAAAAAAAGCACCACCCCCACAGACCCTATCTTTTCTTGGTCTTCAGAGAAAATAAAATCACACACACAGGTCAAGCAAAGAGAATATCCAAATACTTATTATTATATGGAGAAAAATGGCAAATAAAGCATGACATAGAACAGATGCCCAGGGAACACTGGATTTACTTTCAGTGTATTATTCTTCTACTTACAGCATTTTCCATACTACTGCCTGAGAGAAGAAACGTACAGCAAGTACACAACAGAGTTAATGAGCAGGTTGTTCCTTCTTTAGAAGTGACAGAAGGAGCCAAGTCACAACATTTAGACTTTGGCAGTTCCATTATATCCAACCATGGAGAAATTCCCATCCCCAGGGAAAAGGTAGGCAGCTTGCTTTCATGCCTGGCATTCTTCAGACGGGTCATTCCTACACTTTGGCTCCAGACGATTATCACTGGCTAGACAAACCAGAAGAGGATGCAGTGGAGATATAACTGACATTAATAAGGAGACACTTGTTCCAAGAATGGAGTTCACCTGTTGAGGTAGCACAGCAGGAATACACTCCAATTCACTGTCATCAGCACGTCTTAAAGTAAGAGCCACTAAACCTGAATGCTTGTCCTGACACATTCTGGAGCTGTACAGTTCCCCATCATGGCACAGTGCTTAATCCAATTTCAGATGGTCATAAGGGCAACTTAAAAAGGCTACATTTCTCTCTTCCTTAAGTGTACTTCTGCATTCTCAAGTATTTACCCACTTGTGATAATCAAAATCTACTTGCATTTGAACAGAAACAATTTTATTGTAAGGTGTGCCATAGGGCAATAGAAAACACGACCATTGTTCTGGGCTAGAGGAGTAAGTTATGCAGGACAGGAGTTTTGCAGGGCTCTAGTGGCTATCTTTAATAACAAACCAACCTCACAAGCTGGAAGATGTAGAAGGAGACAAGAATCCCTATTACCTCTTATTGATGTGTTTTATCCTTCTATTACTTTAGAACAAAATATCATAAAACCGTTTTAAAGTAAAAATTCCTTTATCCCCAACCCTGTCTAAGGAAAGCACTAGCTTTGCATAGTCTGACAACACGATGCATGCTTTCCATGTCCCCAAGAAAGTCTAGAACAGTAGTATTAAACTACTCTCACAGAGCACATAACTAATGAAGTACTGTTATGGTACCTGCACAGAACTTTTCAGCCTGAGACAGACCATGAGATAATGCATGGTTCAGCACGGAAAAGCTATCTCACACAAAGCAGAAAAGTTTATTGGGATGTAGCAGGAGAACAGTGATCATGCTGAGTTTCCCAAAATTGAAGGAAGTCTGCAACAGAAGCTATTCTTGAGTGGACCAGATTAAGAAGACAGGTGACACTCCATAAGTACTAGACCTCATTCTTACGCCTCGTATAATGCAAAAAGGAGAACAGTTACACTTGAGGAGAATTCAACATCGTCATTCTTTTCAAGGAGAAGCTTGCCACAAGTGCCAGGGCAGGCACTGATCTGCGTGGAAAGGTCCCACTTGGTGCATCTTCCACCAGCTGCTGTATAAAGAAAAGCTGTCATACAGCCAGCAAGCAAGTGTTCACAGACGGCTGTTCTGACTGCAGGGACACAGAAGGAAGAACTGAGGCAGGGGAAATCTTAAAAAATCCTGGGCACAGGCAGCAGACTTGACCCAGTTTTCTACAGACTGATAGCACATGGAGCAGCCAACAGGTCTGGCCTGCCTGCCTGTCACTGCCAAGAACCAGCAGTGTTCTGCAGCGGCTTGATTTGGGGGAGGCAAGGGGAAGGTGGGAGGAGGAACAAATAAGCAAACAGTGCTTCATGACTGTGTACTGCGTTGCTGTTGCCTGGGCAGCAAACAACAGCAGCACTTCTGGTAAACACTGATGTCCATCAGGACAGGGGCAAGCTTCTGACCAGCTGGAGAGAGCTAAAGCATGACCCGTATGGAGACGTCACCCAGTATGGCCACGAGCTTACCAGATACAAGTGTACATATCATTCTTAATTTCCATACTAACGTTCTTCCACTGCTCTTCCATTTCCATGCTAATGTTTAAATAGTCTTTGAAGATAAAAACACTACCAGAAGTCCAACAGCAACTGTCTGTTGACACTATAAACAAGTGTAAAGGAAACAAAGCCTTAATGATGCTCTGCCATCTGAAAGTGCTATAAACAACGTCTGTGTTCATGATGAATAAAAGAGGGCCTTATTCTAATGAAGAGGATACAGATTATTAGAGAAAAGTTATCTCTGGAAGAGCTACTAATCTTCTACTCAGGGCACAAACTCAGAATATTCGTTTCATTCAACTTCTGAAATTTGTCCCCTCCCAGCCCCACTAAGGGGACAGGCTCACACAAGCCTTAGCAGCTAAGCAAGGGAGCACAGAACTAATACACGATTGAGTATCAAGGCATTACTGTTTGGAAAAGCTCATGATAATCTTTTGCTTGAAAGGCACTGTGGAAACATGGAGCATTATTAGAAGTGTGCCCTATGCAGCCTGCCAAGACAAGTCCAAATATTATTTCCAGAGAGAGACAAGAACTAAAACATTTCCTCCCCTCACTTCCTCTTGGAAACTCTCCTGTACACAAGAGATTTCACGTCTGCTCTCCCAAGTGCCACCATTTGATCCATTTCTGGTGTTCCAGCAGTGACCTTCTCTTCACGGTTTCCTCCTCTATCTAACCCAAAATTAATAGCAAGTGCCAAATTCCGCACCTGTGATGGGGCAACCCTGGCTATATGTACAGATTAAGGGACGAGAGGCTGGAGAGCAGCCCCGCAGAGAGGGATCTGGGGGTTGTGGTTGACAGCAAGTTGAACACGAGCCAGCAGTGTGCCCTGGCAGCCAGGAGGGCCAACCGCACCCTGGGGTGTATCAGGCACGGCATTGCTAGCTGGCCAAGGGAAGGGATTGTCCTGCTCTGCTCTGTGCTGGTGCGGTCTCCATTACTGTGTGCGGCCTTGGGTGCCACAGTATAAGAAAGAGATAAAACTGTTAGAGAGCGTCCAAAGGAGGGCTACAAAAATGGTGAAGGGTCAAGAGGGGAAGATGTAGGGGGGAAAGCTGAGGTCCCTGGGTTTGTTCAGCCCAGAGCAGAGCAGGCTGAGGGGAGGCCTCATGGCGGCCTGCAGCTCCCTCACGAGGGGAGCGGAGGGGCAGGCGCTGAGCTCTGCTCTCTGGGGACAGCGACAGGACCCGAGGGAACGGCATGGAGCTGGAACAGGAGAGGGTCAGGCTGGGTGTTAGGGAAAGGTTCTGCACCCAGAGGGTGCTCGGGCACTGGGACAGGCTCCCCAGGGCAGTGGTCACAGCACCAAGCTGCTGGAGTTCAAGAAGTGTTTGGACAAAGCTCTCAGAAACATGGTCTGATTTTTGGTGCCCAGGAGTTGGACTCGATGAGCCGAGTGGGTCCCTTCCAACTCGGGATATTCTATGATGCTAAAAACAAAAAGGGAAATATAAATCCATTTCTATGTTTTCTATACTTTCAGTTTTATGTCAGAATGATCTTTAAGACAAAACAAAAAAAAAAATATTTTCAATGGAGAAACACAATACACCCCAGGAAGAAGAAAAAAACAGAAGCAGAAAAATGGATGGTGCTAAAGAGCAAAAAAACGGGGATCTCCAGGATGGAAATAATTTACCCATTAGCTCAGGAAGCAGCAGACAACTACAAACAGGCTTGGAAACCTCAGGTTTTCATCCTGAAAATCAGATTGTATTTCTCAACACTGGCAAAACTATTAATTAACAGATGTTTATATTGACACTGGCGCTTTGGAAGAGCTTTCAGAGGAAAGGCAAGTTAAGCCACCTTTCCAAGCTTGTGGCAGTTGCAGTTATTAAGATTCAGACCCAACTCCTACTACAACCTCTTCAGAACAGTGACTTTTATACTTCATTCATCATTCCAAAGTCATCATAATTTTCCCCCAAGGCCCCTTTCAACCTGAATTAATGATTCGGTATTTTCAAGGTTTCATCTTTGAAAAAAATGAGACCGTATTTGTCTGGTACAGGTGTTTTGTCAAAAAGAAATAATCCCCAGGCTTTTCTTCCAGCAAACTTTGGTTCAAAAACCCCCAAATCAAAGTAAACCTCAAAACGTTTGTAAGTCAAATCAAAGGGTCACTTTGAAACATATATTTATTATGTAATTTGATTAATTATTTTTTGTTGTTGTGGGCTAAACACATCAGAAGGCATAATGAAGCTCTACCATCTCATTTTCAAGTTCTCATCGTAATGAAAACTAACCAAGCTGTTTTGGCAAAGCACACAACAAATCAATCAAAGAAACTACTTGTATCATTATACCACCTTTTTCTTACAGACACTCTATGAACATAAGGTCTTTCAGGAAAGTTTTCATAAACTGGTGCCCAGTGGAAGAATTTCCGAGAAGATCCCTGATATTCATCCTTGTGGATCTAAAGCTTCTGCTCTCAAGTAAAAGTCTACTTCTCCAGGCAGTATGCCAAAAGTGTTGCCAGCACTTGTGTGGTACTCCTGAGTTTCCCAACTCATCTCCATCAGACCTGTCTTCATGTTACTTTTCATATGATGTAAGGCTATTTATGAAACCCAAAGTTCCCAAAGCTTCTGAAAGCTTCATGCTTCTCAACAGCAAGGAACTCACTTGGATATAGACAGGTTGGCAGGGAACAGATGTACTATACAGATACCTTGGCGTTGAGTATTAGGCTCAAGAGTGAACCCTCATTCCCTAGCCTGTTGGAGACTGAGATGAGTTGGCCAAGAGGCGTCGATGTGCTGCTCTATGCACTTTAAACTGTTATTATTTGTCACACATGGATTAAGGCACTAAAGCACACACAGGCTGCACATACTTCATCGCCTCTGCCTGCATACTCCACAAGCCCTTGCATTTTGTCTCTCACAGATTGTGTGCCATTTTACAAAGCTCCCTAAACCATTACTTTCTTCACGTCCAGGCAATTTTGCCTCTCTTCCTTCCCTCCCTGACAAGATGGGTCCAGCCTTATCCTCTAGAACTAGAAACCTGAGCTACAGTAGTGATAAAGAACAAAGCACAGCAAAAATAACGCTTCCACCTGCTTGTCTCAGTCTGAACCACAGGCTATTGACAAATGTAAGACTTCAAGCTCCAGCCTTGAAAGTACTCCTTTGAATGAAGGTTGCCTACATGTGATTCAGGATTGAATTTAAAGCTCTGGCTAAGGTTGCATCTACCCTGGCATTTATTTCTAAAGTTGCAGAGCAGTTCCGAAACACGTCTTCCAGCTGTCCCCACCTACCACCTGCTGGAGTGGTTTGCAAAACAGTTTCAGTGCACCTGAGCTACATTCCCTTTAGAAGAAATTAAAGCAGAAACTCACACCCAGACACGCAGCAAAAGCACTCCAACTACTAACAGGATCAAAACAATGATTATACATTTGAATGGCTTCAAACCATAAGACAAAGAGCCCAGAGCATCAGAGGGGAAAAAAAAAAAAAGAAAAAAAAACATGGAACTAGTCAAACGTAAACCCCAAAGAGCCTCAGCTCCAACTTTTGACCTACTGATTCTCTCCTCCAAAATTCCAAATTACACCTATAATAATAAATCATTTCTTTTAGAGAACTGTGTCAGTAAAGTATCAGATTGGCACATTCCATTTCTTAGCACACACACTCATATACCGATGTTCTAGCTTAGTTCTAATAAAACCAAAATTAGCTGAGAACCCCTGTAAATGTCACTTACCAGGCCGCTGCACGTGCTGATTGCTGCTGTCCCGCTCCCAGAACCTGGCTGCAATACTGTGCCAATGAAGTGGCAATGAACGCCTGAGTGAGTTGCAATCTTTGCACTAGTATGGTTGCCACGTCTCTTCTCTACTATGTAGTTGTGGGAAAGAAATCCCATGTGGGCAGTCAAGTTGAAAAACAGATCCTTCTCCTTGTGGTTAATTTTATAATACACCGCATTTCCTTTTTTGCTGAGATCTCTCTTCTTCTTCGTGTTTGAGATGTGGTGGTGTAAATTAAAAGAAACAAAATGCCCACTTGCATCTACTCTTGCTGGATCAACCACGTGGTATTCTTGCAGTGTCTTGACAAATTGCTCTGAGAGGAAGGGGAAAAAGAAAAGAAGCAAAACTAGGGTAAGTGCTAGCCTGTTCAGAGGCTGTGTGATTTAAAGGAAAACTTGAGAGTGACAGAAGTTCACCACACAATCCTACTGGCACAATGGCAGACAGTACACAGACCACTTTGCAATACAGTCCTTACTTGGACTTTCTACTCTCCAATCACAACACATTTTAGAATTTGAACATTCTCCTTTTTAATTATTTTGTCACCATGCAAATCAAGTATTGACTCTCCCCATTCCCAATCCCACAAGAACTAGCAACACTGTCTTTCAACTAAGCACACTAGGCTCTGATCAGGGAGAAGATCCCCACACATTCAGGAAGCTGACCACCTGAAGGAGGAGACAGAGCCTTACAAATACACACAGAAAATGAAAGAAAATAATTCTAAGCAGATTGGTGGTCAGTAGCATCAGCTTTAGCAGATGCTGCAGCAGAGGGAATTTTATAGAGTGGTTTTGAAAGAGAATAAAGTAAATGTACCATTTTGCATAAGGTTTTCCAACCAGGATAAGATTGGACACCTTGTCAGAATCTAGAAGAGGAAGAAATCAGGATCTACCAGGGAATTAAAGCATTGCTGGCATTCTTGTCTCTTGCCACAGAACACCTGTCACCGATTTAAAAAAAAAAAAAAAAATAGTGTAAAACTCAAAAGCCCCAAGCAAATAACAAACCCATGTAAGACACAGCCCCTAAGAACTCATACCCTAAAGGCCAGATCTTCAGCTGGCATACTTGATTTCAGCCCAAGAAATCACAGACTGAACATATTTCATCAAAAAGAAAGTGTGAGGATACATGTCATTTCAATTCCTCCTTTCCTAGGGCTGATCTTTATTTCCAAAGCCTCAGCTGCTTATACATGAAATGACTACATTTCATTCATTAATTAAGCTGGTTAACAAAGCAATTAACCTGCTCCATAACCTTTCAGAGCAATTTACTCCTCCCAACGACTGATAAGGCAATCCTTCTAGACACACATCTCTCCACTGACTGCACCTTCAAAGCCACACAGGATAAATCATGCCCAGACACATTATCAGTCTGGATTCATCGCCTTTGGGAAGGAACATAGCTTCTCCGTTCCCATCAGCTGCAGTACGGGACACTACTGCTTGTGCGTCCTCAGGCTGTGGGCACTTCAGACACGTGCAGTGAAACAGTCCCAGTCAAAAAACAAGCAAACACACACCACACTTCCCAGCACATAAACTAAACTACATTAGCAATTTGGCCTTGTCTCAACAGCATCTTTTATTCCAGAAGCAAGCTTACCACTCTCCCATACAATAGATTTCTTCGTATGCAAGTCTTCCCAGCAGCCTACAATGAATTTGTGCCTTCACAGGATAACCTACAGCAGTGGGCTCTTAGATCTCCACAGCTGCAGGTCTTGCCAAGAGGAAGACTCACACCTACCACAAATACTGAGAGATGCCTCCTGCCCTTGTCCGCATCAGCATGGTGGGGACTGAGAGGTTGAAAACTCCATCCACACATTCCTGTCTGGAGTTTACACAGCGGGTTGACAGCACAGCAAGCGCCTGCTGCCTGACAATTTAGCAGCAGAAGCTACACTGAGGCCCTCCCTTCCTCAAAGTTTAGGGGGAAACCTCCAGAGGAAACCTCTCCTCTCTAGAGGAGAAACCCCCCGAAAACATCTTACCTGAAGAAGCTACATTACAAAACTTCTGGGTATTTCCCTCCATGTCACATACTATGCTAGCAAAGGCTGGGTTACAGAGAATGCTGATAGACCAGGCCCTCATTTCCCCATTTTTCAGCCCAGTTTATGGAACAATCTAATTAAAACCCTGAAGGAAATCTTACTTTCCACTGGGCAATACAACTTTGCTTGATGTCTTGAGCATTTTTGTTATGGCTTAAGTGTTAAACTCCATGCAAGACCAAAGGCTTGTGGTTTTGGACTTCAAATTGTTTGAGGAAGTTTTTTATTTCAGCGCTACAGTAATTAGTGTGTAGAGGTCAAGGCAATTTAGACATCATTGGTAAAACTGAAAACAGTGCCTAAGCATCTGGTGACACCAAGATTATCAAAGCAGAGAAGTCTAACTTCTTCCACCCACCCTTTCAGTACTCTTTTCTAAACGTTAGTCACTGGAGAGTGGAATTATGCTGAAATAATATTATACTGTAATATAACCGCAGAAATGAATTATTAAAAAGTCTGCAAAAGACCGGAGGGAATAAGATTACAACACAATGAAGTTTAACAAGATGAGGGTAAAGATATTTCTGCAAGTTATCATTATCAATATTAGCAAAGGCAATCCCATCAATATTAAAAGAATTAACTGAGCTCCATGTTAAGCCTAACATACCACTTGACCTTTCTAGCTGGAGATGAGAGTTTGAAACCAAGACAGGAGGTACAGTTTTGATAATACCTTTCTGCTTTCCTAAGAAAGAAGAGCACTCAACAAAAAGGAAGCGGCAACAGAGAGAATAACTTAACACATGCAGTCTCTCTGCACAAGAATAATGGCTGTGTTCATCACTATTGACTTCCTCAAACATCCTACAGTAGCAATTAATACACATTAAAACACTACAGGCTAACATAAAACTTAGTGCCAGCAAACACAGAATAGAGGAAATGCATCTTGGTGCCAGTGATGATCTTCGGGGCTGGCATGCGGCTGGCATGGCAGGGCGTTCTTCGCATTCTCCACAAAAGCCCTACCTGTCAAGTGGCCCTGCTTGGGATTTGTATGCTAGGAAAGGGAAGACTCCCCAGGGATGCTTCGGAGCTTCGATGTGGACACCACTTTGCCTTCCACAACTGCAGTCTGAGCACACTGGCTTGCATTGGCACCCTAAGCATGGCTGTAACTTCACATTAAGAAAGACACATTCAGTCTGTGCTTTGCCTCGGAACCACAGTGCTTGAATGGGCCCTTCTGGACAGATGGACTAGCAAGGTTGGCGAGCAAGCCCCAGGCCCTTGGGGCTTGCTTAAGAAATCTAAGAATTGCTCAGCTCCTTTGAGAAACACCCCCTGCAGACCCTGCCAATTCTGTGACTTGACAAACATCTGATAATATTTAAAACCACTGCTGTCTGTACCACTCCTGTGTGGATTCAAATGCACAACACATGGCAGAGTACTGCCTATATTAAGAACTGCTGTATACAGAGCGGATAAACTAGGATAAAGAGAAAAACATTCACAATCTGTCACACATGACAGGAAGTGCATAACTCCTTCTAGACGGAAAGCTTTTTTTTCTGACAAAATTCCTTTAAAACGTGACACATCATCACTTGCCATTGTTTCAACTTCATCCTTGCAGTTCATCTGCATCTGCTCCTCAGACCATCTGGCTTCTTTCCAAATGATCACGAGGGTAAGCACTAGTGTTGCTCACTGCTGTCAGATGTCTTCCCAAGCCAAAGAATGGCTCTGTACCCACAAAACACCCCTGAGCTGAAAAGACCCATCCTGGGGATCAGCCACTCAAAGAGGCCTTAGACATTTAGCAATGTTTAACTCTCTGACCAGCCACACTCACTGTGGATGCTGAGTGAAGACTGACACTTAACAGCTGTGCTAGACATTAGTTTTAGTCCTGACCATTGAATGTTTCACACTTAACGTTGCATTCAGTCTTCCTCTGAAAAAAAAAAAAAAAAAGCTGAATTGTCCCTCTAGACAAAGCTTAGAAAATGCTGTGCTTAGAAAGCTAAATTAATTCTACATCCATTTCCAAATACCTGGCAAATAAACAGCTATATGTGCTAACACTGCTATCCCTGTCCCGTCCCTCTTAAGCGTCACAGAAACGCAATGATTGTATTCATTCACTCCAAATGTATTCTGTGTAAACTAACTTCAGGATAATTGTTGCTCATTTTCCAAGCAGCTTATTTAAACACTTTTCCTTTCCACTCTCTCTGAGGGGCACAGAAGACTTCCTCCTCTGTGCTCAGGCTCTCCCACTGACTGCACCACAGCTGTCGATTAGATCGGGAAGGTTTTCCGAAAGCAAAAATTCCTCCTACATTTTCAAGCCTTCGACCACTTGGCAGAGTCTTCCAGCTACTCATGATTTTCCTGTCTTGGGAACTGCTTCTCTTAACGCTCCTTAAACAGGCAACAGCATAAAATTTATGTTACACTACCCTAGCTGGACGTCCAGCTGCTGTGAAAGGGTGCAGTAAAGTTAAGCCACCTGAAGAAGCAGCCCAACATGCAGGGAGTGGTCGGCCTGAGGCTTCTCCAGCACGGGAGCCCTCAGCCTTAACATGCTGTCCTTGATGAACGGGAATAACTCAAAGAGTTTATTTTATATCCCAGGAATACCAACCCTTTGTAGTTTGTGCTGTTCAGTTCAGCAGTAAGAAATGATACTGGTGTTTAGAGAGATGCTAGGAAGGAAAAAAGAAAAGGATTTGGCGGTGCCTTTGCAGAGCACAAGTTAAGGACTTCCAAAAAGCAGCAGGAAGGCACAGAAGCACTGGACGTGGAGCTCACGCTCCAGCAGAGCGTAGTAGCAGCAAAGCCTCGGCGGGGGCTAACACACCGGAGATTTCAGTCTCCGCTGAGTGAATAACACCGGGAAACAGCTACTCGGTCCTGCGGGAGACAAACCCGGAGCCGGGCTGCCCGGCGGGGAGCCCTCCCCGGCCACCCTCCTTCCCTCCCTCCCTCGCTCTCCCCCTACCGCCGCCCGCGTACCGCTGACCTTGCCTCCCGTCGGGGAAAGGAGACCCGCCCGCCCCGCAGAGCGCCGGGACGTGGAGGACGAGGAGCCAGAAGGAGCCGCTCGCCGCCCGGCTCCGCGGGACACATGGCATGGTGCGGGCGGCGAGCTCCGGGGACGCCTCAGCCGGGCCGCGGCATGGCCGGGCAGCGGCGGCCTCCCGGCACCGCCCGCACTCCGGCGCCGCTCCCCCGAAGGGCTGCGCGGGGCCGGCCCGGTGTCTGATTTCTGCCGGCGGAGGAAGGAGGGCCGGGGTGGGGTGGGAGGGAAGGGAAGGGAGACGCTGCGGGAAGCCGCTGCCGGGAGCCCCCGCCTCGGAGCCGCCGGGGTTAAGGCGCCCCAAGGGAGAGGAGCGAACCGGGCGGGCAGCGAGGCGGGGGCTGCCGCTCCCCTCCGCCCTCCCTTCCTCTGCCTCGTTTCCCCGGCCCCACAGCGGGACCCCGCTCACACCGCCAAGGTGCTCGGGACACGCCGGTGGTCGAGGTGTTGGCCGCCGAAGAAGCGAGGCGTCGACCCGCCTGAGGTCAAAGGCTGCGTAGGGCCCAGCTGGCGTCTGCAGCCCCTGACACGGAGCGGCCATTACGCGGCCTCCAGGCTGCTTCCCCCTGTATTGCTGTGTTTTCAGGGTGTGTTACCGTGCTGGGGCTAATTCCAAACGCCACCCCACAGGTTCTTTGTAGATAAAGTTTGCAATCACCTCGTCAGTTACACCTTTAGCTGGGCACTGTGTACTCGTCACCATAGATCACTAAACTCAGCCTCAGTACCAGCCCACGCACGTTGTTCTGCAGGTAGCTATAGATGCTCACACATGGCACCATTTTGATGCTGTCATAGAATCGAATAATAGAATCACTAAGTTTGGAAAAGACTTCAAGATAGCTGCTCCAACCATCACCCTACTACCACTGTCACCCACTAAACCATGTCCCTAAGCACCACGTCCAACCTTTCCTTGAACACCCCCAGGGACGGTGACTCCACCACTTCCCTGGGCAAACCTGTTCCAATGCCTGACCACTCTTTCTGAGAAGAAATGTCTCCTCATTTCCAACCTGAACCTCCCTGGTGCAACTTGAAGCCATTCCATCTAATCCTATCACTAGTTACCTGCAAGAAGAGGCTGACCCCCGGCTCCCCACGCCTTCCTTTCAGATAGTTGTAGAGAAACTGATAGTGGGTTCCTCAGTAGCCCCCTGCTTAAAACTGGCCATCCCATGTGTTTCTCTGATCATTTCGTGACAATCTGGACATCATGATGGACATTCTTCAGGCTTTCCCAAAGGGGAAGATTCTTGCATTAACTGAGGAGAACTCTCAAACTCCAGAGAATGAAAATGCATGAAAGAGTTAAAAATCCAAAGATTTCTAAATGAGTTAGAAATGTGGCTTCTCCCAGGCTTGGGACATGATAGCTCCAGAAATAAAACGTATTTATAAAAGAGTAGTGATATTTGATTCATGAGTCATAATGTGCTCTCATCTAGCTAATGGAGTGACACAAACTATGAAGAAGAGGGTGATTTTGTGTAATATTGATATCCAACAATACTTACCAAAAGAAGATTTGTTCATTGCAAGGTGTTTATTTTGATACAGCTGTCCATATGTTTTGCATATGAGTAATGTTATCTTGCACTTTACAGTGACAAGTTTCCTGATGTGCTTACTGTTAGGATTCTTTGAATAGTCTAGTCACATATTGGGCAATAGACGCTTCTGTGACACTGGAAGATGTAGTTTGTTTAGATCTTTACCAGTACATCCCTGACATTAATTTAAAGCCAAGTGTGACCTGAAATTGATATAATATATAATTTAATAATTGATATAATATTTAATACTTGAAGTTTAAAAATTAAAATATTTAAAATAAATTTGAAATTTAAATAAATATGAGATATCTATGGTAAATAGAATAAAAAGGAAAATGTTAAAATGAACAGAACAGACTAGGAGCACTGGAAAGGGGGGATGAAAGTTCAAGGGATTGGCATATGTTTACAAACTGCTCGTTTCTTGAAGGCAATCAGAAAAGCAGTCCTTCTGTGCGAGGCATGTAACTATTTGCTTCAGCTTCCCGTCATCTTTTGGGTAGCTGTTCAGTGTGTATGCAGTGATACAACTAGTATTTTATGCAGGACCATATCTTGGCTTCCTTCTCAGCAGGACAAGTTAATTCCCATTGCCCATAATTCTCTTGAAGCATGAGATGTTTTTCCTGCCTTTTTTCTGAAACTACAAAGTTTCTCATTCTGGACTAACTCTCTCAACCTGCTCTTTCCTGCTTTCTTCCCTGATACCTCTTCTCCAGACAGCATCACATGAGAGAAAGAAAAAAAAAAATCAGGATATATTGAAGAAATAATGGCTTAAGGAACTCTAGAGGGTTTGTGGAAATGTGGGTGTTTTGTTCTGATTTTTTGTTGTTGTTGTTAATGACTGAAAATTGTAGAAGTAAAAGCCATACAGAATGGAGAAAAACAACTGTGGGAATCTGAACCAAAATCTCTATAATTCCCTGGGCTTTCTGCCAGCTTCCACACACACACACACACCAGAAATGATTCACTGGGTGTAGTGTTAGAAAATATGCCGGGGTCAGTAGGATTCCTGCTTAAGAGCTGCAGTGGTGCTAGCCGACACAGTTCCCTACATTTAAAATGTGAAGCAGTGGCACAACTAGAAAGCGCTTAGGTGCTCTGCAGACATACTGAGGCCAGCTACTTAAATGCACTGACTTTATGGCACTCTGTCTTCCCAGTATAGGCCTGATTTAGGAGAGCATTTGTGGGCTATGAAAATAAAATACTTATATATTAAACCATGTAGTCATTCACAAGAAATAGTTAAAATCTAAGGATAAGGAATTAATTAGTTGCCTCCTGTTCCAAAAGAGGCATAACCTGAGTTTTTGGAACCTTTTGTGAATGTTCGGGCTGTTTTTATTTTAATAATTTGACTTCATTTACAAAAAGGAAAAGAATACACCACCACATCAGCAGTGTTATTGTGGCAGCAAAGGTATTGCAGTTCAGTAACTGCGGCTCAACACAGAAAAGCCTCTATATTTATTGAATGGAGATCGGGGAAAAACAAACAAAACAAACAAACAAACAAAAAACAACAACAAAAACCAACAAAAACAAGATTTGTGATCAAGAGACACTGTCAAACCACCCATATCTGAAACTTTTTAAATTTCCTTATCACAGGATCACAGAATCACAGAATCGTCTAGGTTGGAAGAGACCTCCAAGATCATCTAGTCCAACCTCTGTCCTAACACTAACAAGTCCTACACTAAACCATATCACTAAGGGCTACATCTAAATGTCTTTTAAAGACCTCCAGGGATGGCGACTCAACCACTTCCCTGGGCAGCCCATTCCAATGCCTAACAACCCTTTCAGTAAAGAAGTTCTTCCTAACATCCAACCTAAACCTCCCCTGGCGCAACTTTAGCCCATTCCCCCTCGTCCTGTCACCAGACACGTGGGAGAATAGACCAACCCCCACCTCTCTACAGCCTCCTTTAAGGTACCTGTAGAGAGCGATGAGGTCTCCCCTGAGCCTCCTCTTCTCAAGGCTAAACAACCCCAGCTCCCTCAGCCGCTCCTCGTAAGACTTGTTCTCCAGACCCCTCACCAGCTTGGTCGCCCTTCTCTGGACTCGCTCGAGCACCTCCATGTCCTTCTTGTAGCGAGGGGCCCAAAACTGAACACAGTACTTGAGGTGCGGCCTCACCAGAGCCGAGTACAGGGGGACAATCACCTCCTTAGACCTGCTGGCCACACTGCTTCTTATGCAAGCCAGGATGCTCTTGGCCTTCTTGGCCACCTGAGCACACTGCTGGCTCATATTCAGCCGACTATCAACCAATACTCCCAGGTCCTTCTCCGCCAGGCAGATTTCCAACCACTCATCTCCCAGCCAGTAACGCTGCTTGGGGTTGTTGTGCCCCACGTGCAGGACCCGGCACTTGGCCTTGTTGAACTTCATACAGTTGACCTCAGCCCATCGGTCCAGCCTATCCAGATCCTCCTGCAGAGCCTTCCTGCCCTCGAGCAGATCGATACACGCATCTAACTTGGTGTCGTCTGCAAACTTACTGAGGGTGCACTCGATCCCCTCGTCCAGGTCATCGATAAAGATATTAAAGAGGACTGGCCCCAGCACTGAGCCCTGGGGGATGCCACTAGTAACCGGCCTCCAACTGGATTTGGCTCCATTCACCACATGTAGAACTGCAGACCAGAGGTAAAAGAAAAGTGTGTAATACTTTGTGTACTTGTAGAAACGTGTGCAGAAGGACAGAAATGCAGTGGTCATGATTGGTAAAGAACTACAACATAAATTACATGATCTGATATTAAGGAGTTGCAAAAAAAATGAAGCTCACCTGAAAACAGTGAGAGAAATTCTGCTTCACTGGGAATGAAAGTCTCCTGCCCACAGTTTAAAGATCTAAAAGGCGTCTAATACGTGCTTGGTTGTCACTCCTCCATTCAGTAGATAGAGAAGATGCCCCTGGAGAAAGATGAATCCCCTTCTGCCATATGCAAGGTGAAGCACCATTTGGACCTGGCTGTCTGTTAACTGTGCAGGCGGCTTAACAGTTTGCTTGGACGGGAAACGTTAAGGAGATAAATCACATGTGATGTGGTGGGCCATGTTAAAACTACGAAGTATTAGCAGAGAAATGAACTGAAAGGGAATGACTCTGAATCCCAAAGACTCTGGTGGAAAGGTTGGTGAGTAATTATTGTGCATCTGTTCCTTTTTTTGGAGACATACTTAGAAGGAAGTTTGTAAGTACATTTTTTTTAAAAAATCTTTTTCATGCTTTTTCATTTAGAGTCACAGTCTCTTCACCAAGCTAACTTCTGGTAATTGAGATGAAAACAGTGTTGGATCTCTCACTTTCCATTTCAGTTCTAGTCTTTAAAGATTTTTCGAATTTCGTAAGTTACTCATGCAAAAAATATCTGCTTACATTCCACTTATGGCATGTCTGTGGATAGGTTCCAACAACAGAGCGAAGCAAACTCTAAAGTACTACGTGGTTCCATTACATGAGATTTTTGGGATGCTTACGTTCAGAATCCTGATGAGTGTTCAGACTTGGGTTGTTGTTTGTAATTGGTCAGATAATTCACAAAATGATCCCTTTCATGTAAACTTAAAAGCTCATCTGATCTTACTATCCATATTAACAATTTTGAAGCAAGTTTGTGAAGCAACAGGTCACTTTGAAATTAACTTTCTATGAAAATTAGTGTCAGGAAAATATGTTCTCAGTGATGTACATAGAAAGCAGATGATGAGAGGATGTTAAGATGATTTTTATTTTTTTTTTAATTAAAATTTATATCTAGGTTTAAATAACGCTTTCTGGAGAACATGTCTGTATTCTGTGAAATTTGTTGATCATGTTTTCCTCTGGTCATAATGACTTTCTAATGAAAACCTGCTTATATTTCCTTCTACACTTTTAAGAAAAGAATTACTGTGAAAGCCTTCCCATGCTGTATACACACCAAATTGCACCAAATCTTCACTGTCAGGATGTAGAAAGCAGAGCTGTAAAACCCAGTTCAGACTGTAACAGTTCACTATCTGAATATAATCAAAATCATGAGATCATAGCCACGAGCTCATAAAAAGCCAATATGAGACCATATGAGCTCTAGAAATTAGAACTGAGAAAATAAATAAGTATGAAGTGTCCTTTCATTTTTCCTATTTCCCTCTATTTCCCTTTCTGCCTCCTGCTCAAATTAAAAAAAAAAAAAAAGTGTTTTAATGAGAAGAAAATGCCATAAAAAGAATTATTCATAAAACAGTATCCTTTGGCAAGAAGGTAACATTTAAGAATAATGTCAAGCCCATCTAAGTAACACATTAATAACTCTTTGTAATGAAATCCATTCAAGACATTTACCATTACCAGTCTTTTTTTTCAGTATGTCGAATAGAAAAAAAAATACTTTGCCCTAAGAAATAGTCCCATTTGGAATGTTTCTGTGTTTGAAATAATAATACAATATTTCAAAATATTCAATATTTCAAATATATTCAATATTTCAAAATATTGAAATATTGAAATATTTCAAAAACGTGCTTTAAGCTAAAAAATAAAAATTAAATAGAGGCTGTCATACTGAAAACAAAGCCCCATCTCCCTTGATAAAAAAGTTTCTGAACAGCATACAGCTGCTTCAGTCACTGCTGTAATCATAATCAATCCTTTGTTTTTGTAAGAGCTTTGTAAAGGAAGCAAAAAATGACATGGATCCGCCAGGGCAGGGTGAACTGTATGAAAATTATCATTTTCAGCGAATGTGTATTTGGCATGTTTATCTGAAACACTATTAATGCAATTTGGGAAATGCATGCAGGCGCACATTTATCACTGATACAAGGGAGCGGTTGCTGTTGGTGTGAGCTGGTGCAAGCTTTCCAAGTTTACTCTGTAGATAGATGCTATCTGAAGTCGAGCAAGCCAAGCTAGCCCAATGGGTTCTTTTAGCACAGTATTAAATAAACACCAAAATGCCTCTCCAAAAACTCTAAAGGATCCGCTTGAGGTTTCAGAAGCAAGCAAACCAGACCTTATTTCTGTTATTGCCAGAACTCTCCTCTAAAGCTTACGCCCATCAAGATTTTGGGGTTGTCAAAAAGACTGAGCCAGTAACACAAGTTGCACTGGCACTTTGATGAAGGGAAGACTCCAGGAAGTTTCACATTGCAACAAGTCTTTAGCAGCATTGCTGCATTGACATGGAACAAGTGGAAAATAATATTTCCCAGAATAATAATCATTAGGTAATGTATCTGATGAATTTTGCAATAGTTTTTAAAAAAATCTGGTGACTTTTTTAAACATTTTTCCAGCTACAGAAATGTTCTGATGATGTGATGAGTAAATTATTCAGTGAATATTTCATTTATTATTCATCTAGCTTTAGCAAGTTCCTTTACCTACCTCTAAAACTTCTTCTCTGAGGTGAAGAATGACGAAAGAAAAAGACAAACCAGTGGAGACTGGAAAGCCTGTCTGGTTGCCAGAACATGAGCAAAAAACCTGGACAAGCAACCCGTGCTTGCAGCCCTGATTTCAAAACCCACTGCCAGTATTCCCACCAGCTACCTCAGTTCACACTTGGTGGCTTTTTCTGGGTGGCTAATGAAAAAGCAATGTATGTGCAGGTACAGTTTCCCTCCTCTCTCCCCGATGCATCTTTATTACTGTGCAGCCTCCACAGTGTACCAACAAGATACACAGGGCAGGGGAAGATTCACACGACATAAAAAAAAAAAAAAAAATTCATGCAAGACATGGTTTCTGCAGTTTTCCCAGTAAAATGCTTAGAACTGGGTGTACAGGCAGCAATGTGGTCAGAATGGGGCAGAATTCAATCCAGAGAAATCCACTTCTGCACTCTGTCCCGTCACTGTGGTTATGTCTGTTACGGTTGTTGCACTGCTGGTGCAGAAAGATCCTCGACCTTGTGTCCTGCCAGCACTTTTGTGGTCTGCTGTGCAGCACCAGTGGGGCTGTTGTGTTTCACTGCAACCATGGCATAGTCAGGGGGAGAGAACGTCAGAAAGTGATGCCATTCAACAGGCTAAGGGATGCATATTAATGCCCTACTATTGAAAATACTACCTGAATCCAACCCTGGTCAGTGATTAAGAGGTATGCAAGCCTAGAAAGAAATCCGTAACTTGGAGGAAAGTGGGGAGGAAATGTCAGGGGTCTGTCTTGCAAGGCCCTCTGTGTCCAGCCTTTAGAAAGCACTTTATTTCAAAATTTTCTTTCATCCTGGTACCAATGCATTTAGCAAAGCAAGCCTTCTGGAGGCAAAGCCTTCCCATGGCATTACACTGCTGACTCCAGGAAGTTATTCCTTCGTTATGTGCCATACAAATGATGCATAAAACTTCCTGATTACCCCCGTTCCCCGTTAGCACTGCCGCTGGCTGGTACCTCCACAGGGTCACCGCAGCTGGAAAGCAGAGGGAAGGGTGGAACCACCGGCAACAAATGGCACACGGCCGTGTCCGTGCAGGAACTTCCATCAAACAAATCATCTTGGAGGCTACGGAGAAACAAAGCCGCCTGTTAAACCTTCCTTTAATCCCCCCCACAGGATCCATTTCTCCCTCGAAACCTGCCCTCACTTCGGTCCATTCAAAGCCGGAGGTGGGGATAGGAAAGCCCCGGATCCTCTCCCCACCTCCTGCCTCCTTTTCCTCGGGGGTCTCGCAGGGATCGCGGCCGGGGGCCGAGGCACGGGCGGCTCCCGGCGGCTGCCGGCGCTGCGGGGCCCCCTGCGGGCGGGCGGGCGGCGGCCGGAGCCGCTCCGGGACCTTTCGCTGCCCTCCCCGGGGCTGGGGGCAGCCGCACGGCCCCGTGCACCTGAAAGTCGAGGACGGGCACCGCCGGGCCGCCCCGGGGCTAGGAGGGGGGATCGGCAGGATGCCCAGCTCGGGATATTTTGGGGCTCCGCGGTTTGCCCGTCCCCATCCCGCAGGCGGATCTTTTGGGGACGGAGGAGAGCGCCGCGGGACGGCTGCGAAAGGGAGGGGATCAGGGGGCTTCTTCACGACCTGAAACACCGTGCAGACCTTTTTTTTTTTTTTTTTTTTTGGGGGGGGGGGGGGGGAGGTGTTGATGAGCACCACCCCGGCTCGGGGGCGCGCATCCCGCTCCCCTCCCGCCCGCTTTTCCCAGGCGAAGGCTCCAAGCGGGACGCGTAAAGCCGGGGCGGGGGGAGACGGGGGACGAGGGGTTGGGGTTGGGTTTTTTTTTGGGGGGGGGGGGGGGGGGGGGGCGCCGCTCTCAGCACCCGGGAGAGCTCCGCCGCCGCCGCCGCGCATGCCCCGGCCCCGCGGGGCGGATATAACAGCGGCGGCCGCCCCCGGCCCGCCCCGCACAGCCCCTGCTGCCCGCTCCGTGCTGCTCCCGGGGACGGGGAGCGCTGCCGCGGAGCCGTCCCTCTGCCTTCTCTTCCCTCCCTTCTCCCCTCCGTCCCTCCCCTAGCATGGGATGGGAGAGCCCTGCGAGCGCGGTCCCTGCTCGGCAGCCGCCGGCATGAAGGAGAGAGCGGATGGGGAGCCCTGGGACGCGGCGCTGGACTGGTTGGAGGGAGCCCCGATGGGCAACAGGAGCAACGCGTCGGCTTTCCTGCAGCTCCTCAAGAACATCAACCTGGAGAGAGCCGATGGGATGCAGGGGGACAGCTCCGACGTGCTGCGGATCGTCATCTCCCTGGTGTACTCGGTGGTGTGCGCCCTGGGGCTGGTGGGCAACCTGCTGGTGCTCTACCTGATGAAGAGCAAGCAAGGCTGGAGGAAGTCCTCCATCAACCTCTTCGTGACCAGCCTGGCGGTGACTGACTTCCAGTTTGTGCTGACCTTACCCTTCTGGGCCGTGGAGAACGCGCTGGACTTCAACTGGCTCTTCGGCAAGGCAATGTGTAAGATCGTCTCCTACGTGACGGCCATGAACATGTATGCCAGCGTCTTCTTCCTCACTGCCATGAGCGTGGCTCGGTACCGCTCCGTGGCTTCAGCCTTGAAGAACCAGCGGCGAGGTGACCCGCTGGGTGGCTGCTGCTCTGCCAAGTGGCTTTGCGCACTCATTTGGTTGTCGGCCATCCTGGCTTCTCTGCCCCAAGCCATTTTTTCCACCACTGCCACCGTCTTTGATGATGTGCTCTGCCTCGTCAAGTTCCCCGAGGGCCGAGGCAGCAACGCCCAGTTCTGGCTGGGTCTGTACCAAACCCAGAAGGTGCTGCTGGGCTTTGTGCTGCCACTGGCCATCATCAGCCTCTGCTACTTGCTCCTGGTGCGCTTCATCAGCGACAAGCACGTTGGCAGCACCTGCAGCGGCCCCAGCACCAAGCGCCGCTCCAAAGTGACTAAGTCGGTGTCCATCGTGGTGCTGTCTTTCTTCTTGTGCTGGCTCCCCAACCAAGCGCTGACAACGTGGGGCATCCTCATCAAGCTCAACGTGGTGCGCTTCAGCGCTGAGTACTTTCTCTCCCAGGTGTACCTCTTCCCCATCAGCGTGTGCCTGGCGCACTCCAACAGCTGCCTCAACCCCATCCTCTACTGCCTCATGCGCAGGGAGTTTCGCAAGGCACTGAAGAGCCTCCTCTGGAGGATCACCTCGCCTTCTCTCACCACCATGCGCCCTTTCACTGACACCACCAAGCCCGAGCAGGAGGAGCAGGCCCTGCACACCTTGGTGCCCGTACACCCCATCGCAGCTTCCTCCACGGCTGCAGCGGTGCAGCCGGAGCTGGCTTACTACCCGCCCGGGATGGTGGTGTACAGCAGCCGCTGCGACATGCTGCCTGCTGCCTCCACGGAGCAACGCTGCTGAGATGGCTGGGGAGGGGTCCGGGGGTGGGACCGTGGGGTCTGCGCAGGATGTGGCCCTGGGACACTGAACGCCTGGTAGGGACGAGGGGAGGAGGGATGGGCAGAGAAGCCCTTCTGGGGTTGTCTGTTCTTGGAGGCTTGTTGGTGGAAATCGTCTCGCAAGTGTGTGTCATCCCTCCCCCTGCCCCCAGCCTGGAGAACAGGAGTAGGAGAAGGTGCCTGTGGTGCACTGGGGATCAGAGTGTCTCTAGGAGATGCTTTTTAGTGCTTGCACCTGTCCTAGCTCCTGTGGGAGCCCCGGCTGGGGGCACACGGTCGGATGCCGGGTGTGCGGGGCCGCGTGGGATGAAGCGAGGCTGGGGAGACCTGGCTGTGCTCCCACAGCCCAGCAGCACAGCCAGCAAGGGGCCAGCATCTCTCCTGCCCCTCTGTGCCTCTGTGGCAGAGAGGAGGAGTGGAGTTGCTTTCTTGCTGCTGTGTGGCATCACAAATGATGCCAGCCTGGCCATGGTCACCCCTCACCAGGCTCCGGTGAGGGCACAGGCGTCAGGCAGCCGATGTGGGTACAAGGCTTCTGCTTGTCCAGGCTCGGATCCTTTCCCTTCTCTTAAGCACCCAGGAAAGAAGGGACAAGGAGCGTTGTGCTCCCCTCCAGATCCTTGCAGCATCTGCTTTTCCATCTCCCTCGTCCCCTCTGCTACCGCCGTGATACAGAGCAACCTGAACAGCCAAGGAGAAACCCCAGGGCAGGACTTGCAGCTTTGTGGTGAGGTGTTGCTTTGCCTGGGTTTGGAGGGGAGGGAGTGACACCCCCATGTCCCCTGGCATCGTGTCCCCCAGCCTTGCTGCTGGGGGAGAACCCACAGCCCCAAACTTTGTGGGGTGTCCCTCCAGGGGCACGGAGGCTGCAGGCTCTGCCCTTGCGCATCAGACTGTTTGGTAACTCGCTGCAGGAGACCAGCACGATTGTAAATAAAGAGGAAAAAACAGATTGCACCCACTTCAAACTGTTTGCTCCAGGATACTTCTTGGTTCAGCTAAAGCCAAGCACAAAGGTTTGTGTTCTGCTAAAGTCTTTGTTAAGGGTCTGCATTGATACTTGCCAGTGTTTTGATTAATTCAAGTTCAAATACTCTGGTGTGAGGAGCCCTAGAGGCTGCAGTTCGGAGCTCTCACCCTGGAGAAGGGCAGGGGGAGTGCCTGTCCCATCCGGCGTTCCAGAGAAACAGCTGGGAAATAATTTGGGATTGGTCTGAAGTGAACTTTTAAGGGCATGAAAAAGTGTAATTTCAAGCTGTGAAACTTTTTATGGTAAGGTTATAGATTTCCTTTTTAAAATATTTTTAATATGAGGAAAACGATTTTAAATGGGAAGGTCGAAGTATTTCTTTTAGAAGATGGAAAAATGCAACAGTTCTGGCTTTGTTGTCAAAACAGGCTTATTAATACCCAAAACTGCAAGTGGGATGAATATATTGATACAATATTCAAAAGCCCTCTCTATTTCCACCTCCCTCCCCTGCAGCCTGACTCTGCTAAGGAAAAAAAGCGCTTCTGCAGAGGGTTGTTTGTCACCTCTAAGCACAAATGCAGAACAAACTTGCTATTTCTGTCCAGAGAAAATTGCAGTGCCATTAGTGGCAATTATGCTTTGCAGACTCCTTTAGGTTTACTGTACATGCCAATAACTCCTGTTGTAAAATTCCAGTTTGATCTGGGAGCAGCTGGTTCTGCTACTTGTAACAAGAAGCCGTTCCTTTTTTCAAGTCAGCAGAGACTTCTACTACAGCCTTGGGTGCTTCCTAACTGGGAAGATACTGAGATTTGCAAGGTGCCTGGAGAAGAACAGCAGAAGTGAGCTGGCAGCTGATGGACTTCTTTATAAAGATGCAAAGACTCTGGGGGGGGAAAAAATCAGATATATCCACAGAAGAACTTGAGCATTTAAGTACTGTACAACCGTCCCTCTAAGTTCATAAATGCTGACTGGACTGCCAGTTGAAGTGTGTAGGTACTCAAAGTTTTTCAGTAAAATTTTTTGTGCCTAGAAGTGTGCTCCTGAGCATGCCTAAATCTGCTTATGTCTGTAGCACCTCTGCATTTCATGGGGATCCCGCAGTCAGGACTGGCTGCTGCGCGTACCCTAAGGGGTACTCTGGCACAGGACACCCTGTACCAGGCCACACCAAGTTAGGAGGGGCTGCAAACTTGACTCATTCTCCCTGTCCCTCTGCATCTCTCTCTAAATATGCTTCTCCTGCCCTGCCTTCAAATGTGTGTGCAGATTATACTCTTTCCTCTTCCCTTTTGAGGTACTGCTCCAGTGGGCAAAGCTCCTGCCCACAATCTGGGAGATGCTCCTTTCCGTATCCCTGGGGAATGACTGAATCTCCAGGCTTCTCTGTCGATGTGCTTGAATCCTCTGGCTTGAAACAGTTTCCAGATGTATGAGGTGCTCACTGTTGTGGTTCAGAAAGTGAACTGAGTGCTACTTCGCAGCATAACAAATAGGGCATGAGCCCTAGAGAGGAAGTACCAAGATTTTTTCCTTGTATGAATAAACACAGAAGAGAAATTGGATCCAGGTCTGGCTCCCAGGTTTCACCTTCCAGAGGAAAATGATTAACCTGGCTGTATAATCACAGGCTTATTCTTGCTTCCGGATTCTGGTTCAATTAATGTTTCAGTATGCCATGCGTGATGAGATAGCTCTCATAGCCTGTGAGCTTTCTGGCTGTATAAATCTACCAGTCTAATGTGTCAAAGGATTTGTAAGAAGTGCATTCAGGTGTTATGTGTTCTGGGAGAAAGCCCTAATACCTGTGCTAGCAGATGAAGAAAGCTACACTGTTGTGTGAGAAAAGTGTGCCACAAACGTCTAACTCCAGGGCTCAGACAGACTTGAGCATATCTCCATAGAACAGGAAAAAGCACCTAAATTAAGAAGAGAGGATGGATCTTGAAGCCAGATTCTTTTCTTGGTGTTTGCTATTGAACAGCAGAGCTTCTTATTTGGCTTGCTGTGATTGTAATTCCTATTCTCAAATGCTTTAATGCTCTTGTGCATTACATAGAAAACTATCCAGGTATCTGAAATATAGATTTGAATTTCAGTAGATAGTGAATTGCCTAAAAGACCTCCTCTGTGGTGCTCAGCATGACAAAACCCATGTGCTTTTGTGGATGTCGATGTACACATTATTTTGTGGCAGAAAACCAACCCATAGTTCAGAACAAATCATAGTCATGATGAGAGGAAGCCTCAGATACTTGATCACAAAAGATGTAAAAACCTTACGTATGGCAAATCACCTGACTAAGACAATATCCTGGTTGTGTAGAGAGGGACTGGACTATGGACTAAGAGGGCTACTCTCTCTTAAGCCACTGATCCACCAGGTCTAGGTCACAGATACGGTGTTTGAAAGAGGCACAACTCATCCACAATTGGTCAGAGGTTGGTTTATGCCTGACCTGCAGCTCAGGCTGTGTAGCCGGTCAGTGTGTGTCCAGCGTGGCCAAAGAGCACGGCTCTGGCTGTGCACGAACAGAGAGGAATTTTGCTTCAGGTGTGCTGTGAGTCCCAGCTATCCGTGCATGAAATCTGGGCTCCGCGTTGCGTGGGCAGCGGCTCCAGCCTGGGCACGGGGAGCACTGGCTGTGCGCACAGCATCAGGCATGGGGCCAGAGCAGAGGGTCTGTCCAGCTCTAGCCTTGAGAGTACGTTTTCACAGCAACAACAGGGTATCGTGGGTTTTCCTAAGTAATCTGTAAGTTGCAACGCTCTTCAAAAGCTCCTGTTTCCTCCAAATATTGGTGTGTTCGTTTGTAACAATCACCTTTTCGTGGACTGAAATAAACACAGCTGAAGTGTTTAAAAAAAACGATACTCACAGAGTTCTTTAAGAGATTTTTTTTTTTTTTTCTTTATGGGTCTCGTCCTGCTGGAGATTCCTCTTCGGGTGCTGCTCGAAGTGCACATCGCTGAGGAGCGATAGGAGCCCGAAGGTGCAGACTGACATCTAGTGACAGTCTGAGAGAACCTGCAAAGCCCAGATATTCTGATGAGGCACAAAATCTGATTGCCCAAGGACTTTTAAATATCTACCCCCCTCAAGTAACTAACCAAGCTCTTAATACGTTAACAACCTCACATCTCACTTCCAGGTTTCCCTTTGAAATGCCTCTTTGGTAGAAAATGTTTGAATCATTTTGGCGCTCATTTCAGCAGTAAAGCAATGCAGTCCCATTCAACCCTTTTCACTACCATCTGCCTTACAACTTGGTTATTCAGTCGGGTGCCTGCACAGAAAGCTGATGTAACAGACATCTGTGAGCTGAACAGGCATCGGCAGGGGTGCAGTGCGGCTCAAGGGCATTAGTGTGGGAGCCTGGTCGGTAGTTTTTAGTGAGGGTTATTTCTCTCTTGCTTCAAAAGAGAATTCTGATTAAGCCGTCCAGAGGGGGCTATGGGAAATACCTTTTTGTCATGATTGCTCAGTTATAAGAGCTCCCTCCAGGTGCACTCTCAGCAGCAGTGATCAAAACAAAGTCTGCAAGAGAAGGTTTGGCAGTGAGTTAACTTATTCCTTTGCTAAGAGTGGCTGCTAACACACCTTAGACATGTTCCCTAGTTGCAGAGAGTTGTTTTCATTAGAGTAAATGCTTCCAAATCCATATGAATTTGCACATATGGGCAGGTTTCTCAGACTATGTTTGTGTGTAGCCTCACAGTAATTCCCTAAACCTTATGTGTAAGATACAGACTCACAGGACACCAGAATAAATTGGGGGAAAAACAAACAAACAAAAATCAATGCCCAAACCCAATGAAACAGCTGGAGACAGAAAACATTTCTTTCATCAAGCAAAATTTTTGAAACCCTGACCTATCTCCTTAGGGAGTGCTAAAAGAAAGTTAAGGTGAGTCACTTTAGACTAACCAGATTGGGGAAAAAAATAAAAAAAAATAAAAATAAATAAAGATAGCTCATTTTCTTGGGCTAATGAGTTAACATTCCTCCACAGAATCTGTGCTGTTCCTTGCTTAGGCCACCTGAATGAGGGCAGTCATTGCAGAATGACCAAATTAAGTATTCAGCACTGACTTGTAGTGTCAATGTTCATTGAAGCTTTCCACTTTCATTCAGAAGTCCCATTTAGCTTCCTGCTGGATAAAACTGAAATCTTGTAGAAAAAAATGAGTTTTTGCTGTATTTGTGAAAAAGTTTCTGATCAGCTTGGACAAGAAATATGAAAATCAAATTACTTTCCATTTTTTCTTTTCAAGCCCAATCCTAAAGCTGAGATAATAAAGTTGTTAGCAATTTATAGATACCAACAGTTAGTCCTGGGTCAAAATGATGGGGAAATCACATCTGACCAACCTGATAATCCTCTATGATGACACAACTAGCTTGGTGGGTAGGGGTGTTGATTATCTCAACTTAAATAATGCTTTTGATGCTCCCCCATATTCCCATAGACAAACTGAGAAAGTTTGGCTAGATAAGTGGAAAGTGAGCTGGGTTGAAACTGGCTGAACTGGGTTGTGATCAGAAGCACAAAGTCCACCTGGAGGCTGGTGACCAGCAGGGTACCTGAGGTCGATATACTGAAGCCAGCTCTGATAAATATCTTCACTAATGATCTGAACTGTGGGACACAATGCATCCCATCGTGTTTGCAGATGACAAAAAAAGGTGTGGGTGTTTGTGGGGGTGGTTCCACCATTCAGAGGAACCTCAGCAGGCTGCAGAAATGGACTGACAGGAACCTCAAGCAAGGGAAATGCAATGTCTTGCACCTGGGGACAGATACACGTGTCTGGGGAAACCAGTACAAGCAGGGGCTGGCTGGCTGAGAAGAAGTTGACAGAAAAGGACCTATGGAACCTCTTGGGTGGACAAGTTGAATACGAGCCAGCAAAGTGGTCTTGCAGCAAAGAAGACCAACAGCATTCTAGGCTGCATGAGGCGGGACATCACCAGCAGGTCAAGGGAGAAGATCCTTCCCCTCTGCTCAGCACTGGTGAGGTGACATCTGAAGTGCTGGGTCCAGTTCTGGGCTCCCAGTGCAAGAGAGATAGGCACTCATTGGAGGGATGCCGGTGATGGGCTGTGAAGGTGACTAAGGGCTTGGAGCATCTGACATGCAAGGAGAGGCTGAGAGATCTGGGGTTGTTTAGCCTGGAGCTGAGAATGCTCAGGGAGGTCTTAATGTGTGTCAGTTCTTGCTAGGTCAGGGGATTACGGCGAAGAGGACAGAAACAGACAAGAGGGGATAGACAGAAACTGAAATTCAGTCTTTTTTTTTTTTTTTTTAATGTAGGAAAGAACTATTTTGTGGTGTGGCCAAGCACCTGGACAGGTGCCCAGAGGCTGTGGAGTCTCCGTCTTTGGAGATGTTCAGAATCGGACCAGACACAGTCCTGACCAGCCTGCTTTAGCTGACTCTGCACTCAGCAGTGTCATTGGACTGAGTGATCTCCAGAGGCAACCACAACTATTCTGTGATTCTACAATGGCAAATGAATTGCTGTGAATACATCTTTGTTCTGATATGATGGAATCAACATATGTCTGTATTGCTTGATATTTATTCTGAAAAAACTCTAAAAAATCCAGTTTATGTCCTCAAATCACCTCCTGTTATATATTTCAAATCTTCTATTCTATATTTATGGTAATAAACACTTAAACTTCAAAGCTGTTTTTATTGTTCTTTTTATTTCTACTGAAAGAGCTCTAAGGGTTTAAAGGAAATATAACTTACATTTTTTTTCTTCAAGACATCTCCCACTGAGCTCCAGATCACATCCAGTGATGCAGTTATGTGGGCAGAGAGCTACCTATGAGCTCCTGAACCAAAGGTAGCAGGGATCCTACAGCTCCCAGGACATACTAACGATATTAACCTGTACAGTTGATCATAAATAATGAAAAGAATCATGAATCTACTTTGAATTTCAGATTTGGGGTTACATGTTCAGAGATGTAGGTTGATGTCCTGGTTTCACCTGAGATGGAGTTAATTTTCTTTATACTGGCTGGTATGTTGCCATGATTTGGGTTTAGGATAAGAATAATGCTGATAACACACCGATGTTTTAGTTGTTGAAGAGTAGTGCTTGCACTAAGACAAGGACATTTCAGCTTCTGTTACAGCCCTGCCAGCGAGGAGGCTGCGGGTGCACCAGGAGCTGGGAGGGGACAGAGCCAGGACAGCTGGCCCAGGCTGGCCAAAGGGATGTCCTGTACCAGGTGGCATTGTGCTGAACAATAAAACGTGGGGGGTTTGGCCAGGGGTGCATGGACACTGCTTGGGGGCAGGCTGGGCATCAGTCAGCAGGTGGTGAGCAACTGTATTGTACATCACTTGTTTCGTGTATGTATTTATGGTTATTGTTAGTACCCCTTCCTATTCTGTGCTTTAAACTGTCTTTATCTCAACCTACGAATTTTACCTTTTTTCCCAAATTTCTCCCCCATCCCACTGGGGGGCAGTGAGTGAACGGCTGTGCGGTGCTGCGCTGCCTGCCGGGTTAACAACAGCTCCGTTGGTGCCCAGTGTGGGGCATGAAGCTCTGGGGTAGTGACAGATCTGGCCAGGGCATGTTAAAACAAGTTGGTTGTAAGCATGATAATAGTTTAATAGCTTCTGGTCACAATGTTGATTTATTCATTCACAGTGTTGTTTTATTTGCTCTCAGGGTTGTTTGTCTGTGTACAGCACACACTCATGTTACACCCACCGTGAACTTAATCTCGTATTTGTACTCAGTATTGCTATCATCCTTACACTGCAGGAACCTTCTCATGGCAACTATTAATAAGCACGCTGTTTACCTCTTCTCCTCCAAGCGAGTTACAATAGTTCATGAAATTTTTGAATATTCCTGGGATGTTCAAACTAGCATGATCCTGCTGCTATGTCTTCTACGTGTGTTTCCAGATTTGTCTAAGTTCAAACCACTTCTAAAGAATTCCACCCAGAGATGTGCCCTGAGGCAGGGTGGCTGTGGTGGTGAGGTGTGTGGGAGGATGTGGGCAGGTATCTACCATGGTTGTCACCTCTGATGGTTTTGGAACTCACCCCTGAGCTTAATCCTAAAAAACTGATAGTATTTTTTTAAAAAGGTGTGCCCCTGTCCTGGCAATGCCAGAGACTTACAGCTCACCGCACTGTGTTGGGGTCTGGCCTGCACCTATCAAAGTGCACTATTCAATAGTACTCAGCACCCTCAAGAGGAAGAAAATGCCTCTGGATCTGATCCAGCTCCTGCAGCAGGCACTGCGGCTAATCGAGTTCCCCTGGCAGGCTCTGTGGCACATCCAGCCCCACAACAGGCCCTGCAGCTGAACCAGAGAACCAATTCGTGCTGGTATCAGCCACCCCTACAGTGAAGAAGAAACGCTGGATGTGAAAAGTGGCTCATCTAGTAAGGGAAAAGACTCCTACCAAGAAGGGAAAGGAGAAAGAATGTGGTGAGATTGGCTACTCCGAAGTAGGGCTGTCACAAGAACTGGGAGGAAGCGGCAGAAGTGATGAACGAGGCAGTACCCCCCTGATCCCTGTCACTGAGTGAGCTGTGAGGCACACAAAAAGATTTCAGTCATCATCCAGGTGGGCACGTTGTCACCTGGCTGTTCCCATGCTGGGATAACTGGACCAGTAGCCTGCAGTTAGAGGAAGCCAAGCAGCTGGGATCTCTCTCTAGTAAGGGGGTATTGACAAAGCAATGGGAAAAGGGGCAAGCCTTCAGCCTCTGGCGGTGACTTCTGTGAGATGTAGAGGAAAGGTATCCCTTCAGGGAAGATGCTTCATGTCACCCAGGCAAGTGGACTGACGTGGAAGGGGGTATCCAGTACCTGAGGAAATGAGCTGTGCTGGGGGTGATTTATGATGACCTGGACATGACCAGTTATCCAAAGATCCAGGTGAAGTCAAGTGCACGTAACTCTTGTGGCAGAGTCAAGGACTCTCAGCCACAGCAGGTGCTGCCCTGCCAGCAAGGGGCTGGGGGTGCACCAAGAGCTGGGAAGGGACAGAGCCAGGACAGCTGGGCCGGGCTGGCCAAAGGGGTGTCCCACACCCTGTGGTGCTGTGCTGAACAATAAAACTGGGGGGAGTCGGCTGGGGGGCTGCTGCTGCTCGGGGGCTGGCTGGGCACCTGTTGGTGAGCAGTTGTGTTGTGCATCACTTGTTCTGTGAGTATATATATATATATAATTATAATAATTGTTGTTCTTTTTATTTTTCATTCCTTTTCTGTCCTATTAAACTGTCTTTATCTCAACCCATGAGTTTTACCTTTTATTTCCAAATCTCTCTCCATCCCATGGCAGGGGTGAGCAAATGTCTGTGTGGTGCTGAGCTGCTTGCTGGGTTTAACCACAACAACTGAAATCTTGGATTCTGAGTACACTTGATAAAATGTAATTGCAAATTAAATAGTACAAAAGGAATTTACAGGCATGCTGTTCATAAAAGAACAACACATTTTGATAAGATGCTGTCTCTCTCTCCCTCTCTCAGAGATAACCACAGTTTTAACAACTGTTTTATTGCCAAGTTTTGCAATGTTATGGCAATCTAATAATATTTGGGATATGTTTCTTAAAGGCTCAGCAAATGGGATGTTAGAATTTCAGCATTTATTTAAGAACCAATTACTTCAGCCCTTACAGTCTCCGGAATCTGATAGCTTGCAAATTGTATTGCAAAATAGTATTTTTTGCACCAAAAAAAAAAAAATCAGGTCAATGTTGAAAAACAAAAGGAATCATCTGGGATACATTGGGATACATTTGCACTTATATCCTGATCTGCCAGCCACACAACTCCAGGCTAGTGATCCCAGCCTCTAATAAAAGGCATCACTGCCAGAACCTTTTCCTTTCCCCCCGCCACTCCTTAGACCCCACACTTTGCACCCACTGAGCAGAGGAGCCCTGAGAACAGAGGTGCCAAGGAATGCTGCCTCTTGTCCTCTCTGTTTGCTGTGACCACTCTTCCTGCCACCCAACGCACCTCGGCTGCTGGGAACCAGTGCAATACAAACCGGCCTGTCGGCCAAGCAGGGGACAGCTGCGCTACTGATCCGACTCTTGGCATTAGCACTGAAGGTTTCAAAGGCCAAATTCTAGCATGAGTTGGATGCTAGACATGTCCTGGGTGGCCTCTGACCGCCAGGTGTCCGTATGGATGTGTCTTCATCCGTGTTATGCAGTGTTACAGCTCGTAGCAAGCAAACTTTCATTTGTTGTAGACACACAAGGGAGAAATGAGCTGCAGCAGGACATCCCTATAAGGAAAGTTCAGAATAAGACAAAATAGAGAGGGACAGGCGTTGGGTTAGAGAGCAGTAGGGAAAGCAACTCCCATGCCCCAGAGAAGTGCTATAATGCCATTGAACACTGGGGGGCAAAAAAGCACACAGCCTTTGGGAAGGAAAGAAGTGCTCGGTTCTTAGGAAGGCAGCAGCCCCATTCCCTCTTTCCCTTGGAGCATTCTTGGTCTCTGGTAATTTTATCTCAGCCTACTGCACCCTCCAGAGTGCAGAGCACGACATTTTGTTTTCCAACTACTGCAAGTAGTTACCTATAGCAACACGAGGCAGTATTCTCTGGTTTGATGGACCTGCAAGATGTGAAGCCATTACTTTTAATACACAGGTAAAATAGTAATACATGGAGAGAGAAATTCATTTTCACGAAAAAAAAAAAAAAAACCAACTTCAGGAGATACAACGAATTAATACAACATGAGTAAACTAAACGAGCATGTATGAAACTGAATACAACATAGAAGACAACAGAATTAAGAAAACTTTTTCAGAGTGTAGTTTTGCATGACTGGTCCCAAACATTTGCTGTTTAAATAAACAAAGAAGAGCAGCTAGGGAATGAGAAACGAATGCTGGAGACTTAAAGGGAAAAGTTTTGCAGGTAATTTTTGTACAGCTTTACCATGTCAAAAATAATGTGAAAACATTTTACTGCAGATACCTTCACCCTTTTCCTTCATGAAGCAACTCTGTTACACTCTAAAAATATCAAATTTCAGCATCAACACGTCTCCTATTTGCATCACCATCTCCCTGTCTTTTGGCATACTGCAGGGACTGGTGATTTGCAGGCACCGATGCTAAAACTGAGTTGTATCAAGGGAAAGGCTTTTGTGACTCATCCTGAGATGTCTAATTTATCTTTAAGAAAAGTGTCTCCCACAAAACACCTTGTTTTCTTGTTTGGAAGTCAAAGAAATCTTTTGAAATCTCTGTGAAAGAATGAAAATTGTGCGTGTGTGGGAGCAACTGTGACATTACTAATACTGCAAGTACTCTAAACAAGAGAATCAAAGCTTCTTAAAACATTTTACTTACATGACAGGCCAGTTTATTAAATGGAAGAAAATGAAAGGCACTTGTAAGAGAAAGAAAAAGGAAAGTGTCAGGAATATAAGGCAGCAGGCTTGTTTCCTGCCTCCTTTCATTCTGCCATGCCTAGCTCTGTTAAAATGGGAGAGCTGGAAGGCTGGTTATTGCAAAACATCTGCATCTTCATCTAGACGTATCGTTTGCCGAGACACAACATAGATATTTATTTGATTCTATGTATATGGAAGCAAAACTAGATGTGAAAGGTCAGACCCAGGGTCCTTCTAACTTTCAAACTCACATCATTGCAATAAAAGCTGATACTAAATATAGAAACTGATCGTACTGATAACTCAAATGAAGTCCTGAACTCATGTAGAAAGACAGAAAAGGTGGAACTTCTTAAATTAGCAGCACTAGTGTGGTTCTTCAGTGCCTGTAACATAACTCAATAGCTGAAAAAAATACTTTTTTCTCTCTTGTCATGAATCAACATTTTTGACTGTTTTCAGTGACACCTGAAATATGTATTTTTTTGCTTCAGAATAAGCACCATCATACTTCCGTTTTAAACCGTTTTCCAAATTGTACTTATTTTTTTGCTTGCTTGTGACAAAGACACATTAAGTAGGACGTTACTTTTAAGTATTAGAAGCAAATATAGGATGCTTTTATGGGAAGATTGTCAAAGAAAAGCTGAATCTATTCTGTTGTGTGTTCTATAGAACACAACTCATTTGAAAAAGATAATGAGAAAGATGATGTGAGTGCCTGAAACATTTTTCTCTGAACAGACTTGTAAATAAAAGCTTTGATGTTTAAGATAGTCATATCTCCCTTCTCTTTTCAGGTTCACAATTCCTGTGTTGCTACAGACCTACCGTCACTCTGTGGGCCTGAATCAATGCCAGCTTTCTCTTTGTGTAAGAGAGCAGAGATAGCACTGACCATTCAAATTTTAATGTTCTGATGGTATTAAACCTCAAAGAAAATGTTAACAAAAACAGAAGTAAATGTTGCAAATTTCCTTTCCCATCCTCACACTGGAATCAGAGCTTTACGTAGTTAACCCATTCTCAGCTCCTGGAGCACAGGTGGTCTACATGGTGCTTTAAGTCTTCTTGTCCTACAGAACCAAATCACCTCACCCTTTCCTTATTTTTATGGCTCCACAGAAGCCTTGCTCTTCTGTTAAAAATTCCTCCTCCTGCTAGATGTTGCATCAATGCAAGTTAATGATGGCAATAAGTGAACTGAGAAGGTAACAATCCTTCATTTTCTGGCCTTCTCTTTGTCCTGGGTGAGGCCCTTGTTCTCCAGCCATCCCAGCACCTACAAAGCATTTCAAGTGCTGTCCAGGGTGTTATTCTTGCAAGCTCTTCTCTTCCTTGAGTATAATGGGAGAGGGATTAATGAAGAGTCACAAAATGGAAGAAGCCATAAAACTTGTATTTTTCACAAGGCAGGATGAAGGAGCTGTGGAGAAAGGTAAAGTCTGCCAGGAACTGAGCCCCATTTGGGGCCTCCAGAGGTGACACAGACACAAAAAGGCAGCTGAGGCCTTCACAGGCTTGTATAATTAATGAGCTTATATAAGGGAATTTTTTATTATTTTATTTTCCCATGAGAATAAATGACTTGCCACACTCTTAAAAACAAAGCTGAAGCTGGTGCACCTGTGCAGGGGCTCCTCATGCTCAAATCCAATGATTTGCATGTGTTGGTGTCAGTTCACACTGTGTGGAGCTACTCCAAGAGGTGATGAGCTCAACAGCTAGCTTGCTGAACAGTCGAGACTGTACATGTGCAACATGTATATAAAAACATACTTGGCAGCAGTCTTTCTCTGTATCCCCATTCATTAAAAATATTGCATTAGTAGATGGCTTTGTGGTGCTTAGCATGTAACATAACAAATGACAACCTCCAGAATCGAGGAAGCACAGCATAAATACAGCATATCACTTTCACAAACAAAGGGCCTTTGAAACTCTGGCAATATAATAACAATAGGAATCAAACTCCATACTCAATTAAATACAAATTTTTGGACTGCAGGATTCACTGTAGAGTTTAGAGGTACATCTGTACAATAATTCATGACAACCTTTGCAGAACTGAATTGACTCAGAGCATTCTGTAAAGAACAAAAACCATTTCACTCAAGGCTAGACATATGCAGGTAAACAGAGAAAACAGATACTACATTAAGGTAAATACTGTTATTTCCAATGCCAAGGTTTGACTGGCTTACCACCATGAATACAATTCTTATTTTGGCTAAGTTTATTTTTTTCAATTATAGTATCAAAGTCAAGAGGACAGACTTTTAAGAATTAAGAAATTGCACGTTTCCTGTAGATCAATTGTTTAGGTGCCTAAAAACAGATTTGCAGAGTAGCCTTAGCCAAACTTTCATGGCAAAGTCAGCCAGTACTTTCATTTCATTTGTACACAAGCAGCAGGATCCAGTATAAAATAATTGCTTTACTATTATGCTTTTAAACAATAAGCTTCAACATTTTTTACACTCCAATCACCTTCCATACCCAAATCTGCTTTTATCATAGCTGGGAGGTTAATATACCATTTAATGATCCTGCTAATCATGACATAATAGCACCATGGCTTATGACAACTGTTTGATGCTCCTGCAGCTTTTGATTACCAAGGAGAATAACTCCAAACTTAAGATGCTTGTAAAACAAGATAAATAACAACTTTCATCCCAACTCTGTCCATTTTTATTACTTCTTCAATTTATCATATACTTCATCTACTTCCACAAATTGATAATGAGTTTCATGGCTCCTCAAGCAGGGCATCAAGACACCACAGGCAGACATGTCTTCACATACAATACAGTGTGTTAATACACTGAGGTCAACTGGAAGGAAGTAGTAAAGCAGCCAAAAAAAAAAAGAAACTTTCAATCTGAGGCTTGAGGCAACCAGTTTTATCAAGTCTTCACTTTGCAGATAAGTGATGCTCTGGAATTGCAACTGCTCCAAGCAGGTAAGAGAGGAGGGTGTACCAGTAGGATCAGCATGGCAAAAGCACCAGTGCTACTGACCCAGAAAGAAAACATTCCCCTGGTGGAATTTCTTCCACTTGCTTTACGCAGTCCTACCCCACATATCGAACACAAAAAGCAACAAAGCAGCAGCCGATCAGTGCCACCATCGATGCAGAAATCACAGTGACCACACTGCCAGCAACACTAACCAAGAGCCCCAGGCCCACGCCAAGGATGATCTGGGCCAGCTGGACCATGCAGGTGAGAGCGGCGCAGTCGATGCCCTTCCCTCGCCTGTGATCTGTGTCTTGTTTGTCCTCCTGCAAATTCTGGACCTGCAAATAAGCAAAAAACAAGATTCAGGGAAGGGAACTTAGACACTGCTGGTAACTTGCACCTCTCAGCCGATGATGCACTGTCATGACATCCAGGTGCAGCAAAACAAGCCAACAGCTCTCCTCTTCCTTTCCATTTTCTTCTGCCTGTCCCACAGAGGTTACAAAATTAAAACAGATTTTACAAGTGATAATAAGTTTTCCAAATTGTCCCATTTCTCCCACCTGCACTTTTCCCTCTACCCCTTCTCTCAAGGAAGGAATTGAGGAATGATCAGCGAAACCAACCTTTTACTTGAAGTTCAGGTCTACTTGAGCTCTGGCAAACTAACATAAGGAGTAAAATTCACTGTACAGGACACCCTGTCAAGGATATTTTTGTTACAGTTCTCACATGGCTGAATCATACAATCATCTAGGAATGACGGAATGGAAAAGGAATGGAAGAGACCTTCAAGATCATCAGGTCCAACCATAAGGAGAGCCTTGGGGGGAATATTGAGACATAGTATGTCCCACACACAGACAGATCATAATTTGTTGTAATGGAGCTCTGTGCTCTGAAGTTATGCCTCAAAGCACATAAAGGAGTTCAGTATTAGAATCTAACTGCAGTGCTTTTATTGCTGAAAAAAAAAAGTCTGCGAATGAATGTACAGACTAGGATTCTTCTACATTACAGAAGGCCATTATCAGCTGCGACATTCAAATGACATACATAGCAGAGGAAAAGGTTTTATTGTATATGGGCATCTCGTATACAAGCACCATGTGAGGTTGGCTGAACACTGGAACAGGCTGTCCAGAGAGGTTGTAGAGCTTCCGCCCTTGGAGACCTTCAAAACTGAACTGGATATGATCACAGGCGATGTGCCAACTGTTCTGTTTCATTCGAAAATTACATAAAAGTTTACATATTTATTGTTCTTGCAGTTGAATGGAGATGGTTGCTTTGTAACACACAGAGGGTTTCTGTGCTGTGTGTTAGCTGAGCGGGTCTCTATCCAAATGCTCAATTGTGATTAGGATGCTTTTATCAAGACCTGTTATATTGTTTTTGAGCTGTTACCACCCAAAGCTCAAAATTACTGGAGGCAAACAGTGTCTTCCTAATCCCGTAGATGAAACTGAATTTGGATCCTAGGGAACAGCAGCATGGAGTAGGAATTGAAAGGGCAGCATTTTAAAAACCAGCACATGATTTTGGTAGACTGCATACTGAGGGAAAAAGTCTGTTCTTTGTTCTGGAATAATGCAGACCTTTCCTCTGAAGTATTTTCAATTTTAGACACAATTTCTTTGGAATTACATCTGTTTTGCTGTGCTCTGCCCAGGGTTCCTATGTGCCAGTAGTTCTGACCACAGTAATATGAATGTGTGAATGAACACAATCTTGCACTTGATGTTTCCTCTTTATTTATTTTTTTTCCTATTATAGAAGGTTCTGTTAATGTCAGAAGGTTCTGTTAATTCTGTTAATGTCAGATCTTACATAGAATTATCATTTAACATCTGGCATAACAAGTACTATACACCAAACAAAAAACAATCAGTTCTCTCACAAGTCACATTTGAAGCTATTAGCCTATTAAGTACAAAGTCCATTCACACTCAGCTTATTCTATTTCACTTCTATCTTGAAACACGTCTGAGTCAGAGATGGGCTATAATTTACTTATAATTACTTTACTCCCTCTCTCTGAGCTGGCTGGCCTAAGATTAGGGTTGTGATCCTACCCTAAACTGGGTTCAGACCCTGTCTTTTGTTAAATCCCTCTGAAATTCTGCATTGTAATTGTTCTCTGTTGGAAGAAACAGAGAAATTAACTGAAAAATTATGAATCGGATCTATGAAATATTTAACCACCTTGAAACATCCTCCTAGGATTCAACAGAGTAATTTAGGGTTTTCTTGTACTCATCATTCAGATGATGATGCTTAGAAGTCAAACAGAACAGTACAACATGTTCTCATGGACTTAATCTCGTCCTGTGCTGGTCTCAAGTATATTTTTTGTTGTGTTTCAACTGTTCAACACTTTCTTTATTAATTTCTTCGAATGTCACTGGACATAATGAGAGCTTTTCCTAAGTCCTCCCAATTCTCCTTAATCCTTCTTGCTTCCAGCTCTCTTACTAAGTTGAGAGAACATTTCCATTAAAGAGCTAAACTCTTTACAAGACATTAAGATCTTGCTGTGTCCAGTAACATGGTAGAAGGAATGCAGGCTTTTCCAGATTTCCTTTGGAAACACGATTTCTTGCTGTGGAAGACCAAAAAACAACCCTAGACGTTTAGAGGGAGAACGAGAATGTGGAATATAATTTATTACTGAACTACATAAAGCTGTTCGTACTTGAATTGCATATCTTTATCAGCTAACAGTTTTTTGTAACACTTTGCAGTTAACTGAAACTTCTGACAGCTTTTACAGCTTGGTTATTAACTTTAGGGCCTCAGAAGTCAGCTCCTCAGCTAATATGAACGGGCTAGGCTTTCCTGAAGTAATTTGAGTTTGGCAGCTGCTCAGCCTGAGCCCCTTGCACTTAGAAACAAGGGCACGCACGCACAGCTGAGAGATCAGTGGTGCACAGAGCAGTGGTTTAGATTTGATTCTCAGGAAGGCAGCCCTCGAAAGCAACACAAATTGGAGCCCTGTTATCCTCTTCCTGCCTGAACATGTACTGCAATTGGCTCTGTTTCAGCTGGGATGATAAATAATTACTTGTCTCAATGCAGGACTCTGTTTGGAGAGCCTGGAGCTGGGACCTTAGCTGAGAGATGTCATGTAGCTACATGACAGCTAATAATATTAGTGTTGTTTAATAAAGTCTTGAACATCTTTATGTCAGAAACTTTCTGTTCATAACACGTGTCACCATAAATAGTTTGAAATTACAATTAAAACCCATTTGCCAGTTCTATCCAATGTTCTACCAAAATACACTAAACAGATGCAGCCAGATATAAATTTACTCTTCTTTTGATATTGAACTTACCTCTTCTTCTCTGTGATACTCTGCAATGAGTTGGAATGGCACTGTGTACAGCGTGCTGGACATGACACCAAAGAGGGAACACAGAGCCAGAGTGGAATAGACATTGGGAAACAAGCCAATTAATCCAGTACCTAATCCAAAAAGTAGGTATCCAATGAAATAAAGTCCCTTTAATCCTATGTATTGCTGAAGGATTTTCTGCAGGTCTGTGGAAAGAAAGAAAAATTGCTGCTGAGACTAGAACTGAATAAGTCACATTTCATTGGGGAATTCCTTTAAGGAGTTTTATTTTGTAAGATGAAATGAAGGACAAAGTTATTGATTTTGGAAGTTGCCTCAAATTACTGCGGTTATAAACTTGCTGCAGAAACTTCTTTCTGCTAACTCTCTCTGGGGTACTTTTATTCAGACATAACCAAGCTCTGAGAAGAAGTAGTTAACAGCCATTCTGGAAGAACTGACCCACTGACAACCTCAGACATTTCTGCTGTTTGATTACAACAGGAACATTTGGCATCAGCCCCTGTCTGAGCTGGAAGAGGTGCTACATAAATGCCTATAATTAAGCTCCAAAGGAGGAAGATTCTTTTAGATGCTCACTTCAACTCCCAAAATGCTCCTAATTTGAGATTTTGGATAGCAAGCAACTTTTAAATCCTGGGTAAGAGCTATGGTGAGATTTATTTGGGAAACTGTGCTAGCATATTTACACATAATTTTGAAGAGCAAGGTTCATGTTTTTGGCAAGAACTTCTACTGTATTGTGAAAAGGTCACAGTATCACAGTATCACAGTATCACAGATTTCTAGGTTGGAAGAGACCTCAAGATCATCGAGTCCAAACTCCGACCTAACACTAAGTACTCCACTAAACCATATCGCTAAGCTCTACATCTAAACGTCTTTTAAAGACCTCCAGGGATGGCGACTCCACCACCGCCCTGGGCAGCCCGTTCCAATGCTTAATAACCCTTTCAGTAAAGAAGTACTTCCTAACATCCAACCTAAAACTCCCCTGTCGCAACTTTAGCCCATTCCCCCTCGTCCTGTCACCAGGCACGTGGGAGAACAGACCAACCCCCACCTCTCTACAGCCTCCTTTAAGGTACCTGGAGGGAGCGATAAGGTCGCCCCTGAGCCTCCTCTTCTCCAGGCTGAACAACCCCAGCTCCCTCAGCCGCTCCTCGTAAGACTTGTTCTCCAGACCCCTCACCAGCTTGGTCGCCCTTCTCTGGACTCGCTGGAGCACCTCCATGTCCTTCTTGTAGCGAGGGGCCCAAAACTGAACACAGTACTCGAGGTGCAGCCTCACACCAGCTTGGTCGCCCTTCTCTGGACTCGCTGGAGCACCTCCATGTCCTTCTTGTAGCGAGGGGCCCAAAACTGAACACAGTACTCGAGGTGCAGCCTCACCAGAGCCGAGTACAGGGGCACAATCACTTCCCTAGACCTGCTGGCCACACTGCTTCTTATGCAGGCCACGATGCTGTTGGCCTTCTTGGCCACCTAAGCACACTGCTGGCTCATATTCAGCCGACTATCAACCAATACTCCCAGGTCCCTCTCGGCCAGGCAGCTTTCCAGCCACTCATCTCCCATTCATTTTGTGAGAAATGCAGATGGGGAGAGACCATCAGAGTGACCTTTGAAAACCTAATGCTATAGGTCTGCTAGGTGAAAGAGCATCTCAGAATGATAACCACAGCTTCAATTTTACTCTGGCATTTAACTTTAGGATGATATTCAGTGTTTAGGGTCAGTTCACATGCAGAACAATGTCTTCCTCTCAAAGTGACCCCTCATCACATGGTCCAGACAGGAACTGCTCATGTCAAGATACAGATTTATAACACTGCTGAGAATGTAAAATTTCTTACAGTTTTCGTGCAAAAAAAAATTTGGCATCACTTTATTTTTTTAAACAATGGCAAACTGCAAGTAGTATAAACACTGATTTAAAACAGTGTTGGAGTACATTCCTGGATACTTACAAGAATAGACTGAGGACGAAATTGCATTGATACACAGCCCCCAGCATCCAACCTCTACGCCTCTTCTGTAGGTAAGGTAAAGCGTGGAGTTATGAGGTGCATAAGGACTACCTCGGTATACAACCTGAAAGAGACCATAGAGATCACAGAAGACAGGGATGCGTGGCATGTATAAATACCTCGTGCTTACGAGAACACGGGACCCAAGACAGGGCCTCATCCCTGGCAGGGGTAATGATTAGCACCCAAGAAATCTTTCAGGCAGTGCTCCCATCATCCATTCGCAGTTCTTCCGATTTCACACTCATTTCTCCCAGACCAGCTTTGTCCTCATTTCTTACGCTCAATTTTTTCCTGGACTGTCCACTCCTTTGCCCTTTTTCCTTTGGGTGTCCCATTTCCCACTCTCCCCTCTCTGCTTCTGCTTTCCTGCTTTAGCATCTCTTTCCCTAATTTATCTACAATTACTTTTTTTTTTCTTTCATGCCACACATACATTTTTCCAATCAGTCATTCTCTTATTCAGTCCCTTATCCAGCCAAGCAAAAATTTTTCTTTTAGGTGTTCATATACACTGCAGGAAACCAAAACTCCGTCTCACCTACAGAGACAAAAAAAAGGCAAGGAAACATGGCATACTGGATGGGAGTCACTGACATTTCTTCAGATTTGTAACAATATCTCACTTCTTTTTGGTGGAGGAGGAGATGCTACGAGGGAGGAAAAGCAAGAGGATTTTACACTTTTACCTGTCCCATGAAATCCGTGAAGAAGAGCATGTTGGATAGGAAAGCCATCCATCCAAAGAGGTGGCTCACACACAGATAGCGATAGTGGGATGGCATGCTGAAAAGCGTCTTCAAGAGTGATTTAAGGGTCATCCGCCTTTGAGTCTAAAAGCAAGTATTTAACAATAATACTGTATTATTGCCCTGAAGGCTAATAAAATAGCTGACGGCAAATGGAGAAGGCCTCAGTATCTTTTCATTGCTAAACTTCCAAAGTGTTTTGTTTGTTATTGCTAGGATGGGTTGCTTGGGTACTGAATGTCCTTCACTATAATTTGTAGAGCCATTGCATAGTAAAGTCATCTGAAAGATCACAGAGACTTGGGGAGCTGGGGTACATCAGTAAGGATGTAGCAACATTGCTTGTTGTTGCAGGCAGTAGAATTGTTGTTTACCACTAGAACCAAGTGAAAATTTTCTGCAAAAACACATTCAGCAGGGGTTCAAAAAGCAAAAGAAAAGAAATACAAAAATAATTATTTCCTGGAGACAATCAGCTTTCCATTGCAGATTTAAAGCTGTCATAGAAAATAATGAAACCCAAAAATATCTCCTCAGAATTAAAGTATGTCAGTTGTGGAGTACTGCAGTTCTGAGACTTTGTTCCCATTCCTCTTTCTATGTCCTATGTTCCCTAGAAAACTTAATCTTTTCTTGTATATAATTACTACGAAATTTCCACAACATCTTCCCCCTCAAGAGGCAGGAAGAGGCTGTGATACATAACAGGAGATGCAGCACCACACAAAACCTTACTGTCCAGATAATGTAAGCTCCAGCACCTGAACGCCCCCATCTCATGGGCAAAGCAACTCAATACAACATCAAAAACATTATAGGCATGGGTTAACAAATCTCACTGACAGGCAAAAGCAACATTTCTCACCACCTTCAATGCCCCACCTTATCTCCCTCCTCCTTGTCTGAGCCCTGTGCCCAAAAACTATCTGTTTTTTTGTTTTTGTTTTCAGTCACAGTCACCAGATCACCTCTATCACTTGATTTTTTCAGTACTTCAGGTGTGCTTGATGTCAGGCATTTGCAACATAGAGTCGTTACTACTTAAAAGGTCCTGCGTGGTTCTTTGCTTTCAGAGAAAAACAGATGTTATTTTTTATATTATTCCGTGCACTATGGAACACTTCCAATTTTCTCTAGGAATATTTGGTGGCAACAGTGGAGAGGTGGTGCGAAAAGCTGTATGGCCACTAAATGGGGACGAACTTTAGTGTAAAGTTCATGGCTGGAAAGCTGAATTGTGTCTTCAATCTGCTGTTAGCTGATAACATTTTTCCTTCCTTTAATGTTCTAGCTACTTTTCACAATTCTGCTTTCCTTTGAACTAGGTTATGCTGCAAGCTGCTCTATGAACAATCACCACATATAAAGTTGGAAAATACATTGCTCCAGTGTGAGGTTTTTAATCCTCATAGGAATGCCAAAATTCAAGTCATCGACTTTTACCTTGAACTGCATATTGTCTAAATCCCTTGGAATTTCTCTCAGTATCACTCTCTCTTTTAACTGCATTTTAAACAGAGTAATCATTCTATTCAACTACAATTATACAAAAAAAAAAAAAAGACAGTTCCACATTAACTCATTAGCATTATTTTAATGATAATTGCTATTGTTTGACTTAGCTTATATAATTTGTTCAACTCTTCCACAAAGTTCTTCAAAATAGGCTTTCTAATCAAAGTGTTAAGATACGGTCAGGGAACTTCAAGGGACAGTAATTACAAATAATAATTTGACAGACATGCTTTCTTTCTATTTAGATATTTTAAAGAGTAGAAATGGAAACAGAAATGTTTAATAAATATATTTAATGCCCTCCAATGCACAATCCTTTAAAATCTCACAATACCTAATCATTTTTTTCTACAAAATCGCTACAACTCAATGCTGATTCATAAGGATAGCGAGGAATTCATATGACAGGTTTTATGGCCATAGATCCTGAGTAATTTGGCACCAAAATAAAGAACAAGAGTAGAATAATTTTGGATTTCTGTTCATACTGTAACAGGTGAAATCTCATTAATAACCATGGATGCTATTAGTATGTAAGAGCATAGCCCTTAATTTAGAAGAAATTTAGGCCTGTGATGCCTGCAGTGAAAAAAGAGGCACAGAAAAACAGGAAGCCAAACCATTTCTTCAAGGGAGCAATTACAGTAATGAATGAACTCAGAAAACATGTGCCACAGGAGACAGACCACTGCGGTAGCGAGAGTGTCTAGAATTTATACAAGCCCGGGCACATCAAAGGAACATGAGACAGATCAAAGCACAGTGAGCCTCTGATGGGCTGTCCAGCTAAAATCCTTGAAAGGAGGGCAATAGCAGAAGCTGGCCTGCAGTGCATGACAGAACTTTTCCTCGGGCGTCAGATGCTACTGACACACTGGAATTATTTTTTGCCAAGCAAGAGGCTACCCCAGCCCCCTCTCTTCTTCATTGCCCTTCCTTTCTTTTAGAGCCTGCATTGGCCAGTCAATGACACAGAGCACCTCTGACAATCTGGAGGATACTCAAAGGTAACAGTGCTGGTGAAGGATGCTGTCTGCTCAAGCTGGCCTGTGGTGGGGAAACAGGGAGAACACCGCAGTGTGCTTGCCATATTCTCCCAGCACGCTGCTGCTTTGCTGCCAGTCCCTCACCGTGTGTCTGGCATCCTCACCCGGCAGTGTTCATCTTTTATTCTAGCTTTGCGTGGTGTCTGCTGTAATAATATTCTTATCTGGGTAGGGAGTACCAAGTGCTGTTAGAATACAAGTGATAAACAGTAAAAGATTATAAATCCATTATATTGGTAGGTTAAACGTGAATTTATGTTTCTAACTTAAAATCATCTGGGTGTTCTCATTAATTTTTAGCTGATTTCCCAAGAATTGTATCGGGGATATATACACATGATGCCAAGAGATCAGAAGTGAAATTAAAACAACAGGCAACTGTTTCACTACATACTGCCATGCTAGGAACCAAACATATATATTAACTTTTGCTTACCTAGGATACCATGAAAGTGTGGTAAGGATTCCTACATTAAAAGTCATCAACAAAACAGTCAAAACCACTACTTGTTCCTAAGACTACTCTATAAATTTGCTTCCCAGATATTTTTCAGGTAGGTTCACCTTTTCTCAGCTTCCTTAGATTGAAACTATCACTCATAAGAACTCAGCAGGATCAAAATACCAGTGATTACTTGCAAGCACACACTATTCTCTCCCACCTAAAAGTTCCACCAATGGCACAGCTACACCATCACTTCAAAATAAAACTAAAACCCTGAAGTGACGTTGCACTCTTGTTTAAGTAGCAATTTCAAACAAATCAGCATCATCAATGAATCCTCAATGAAATACTGAGCAGTAGCATAACTGAAATGTTTATCAGACCAGGGAACTAACGCTTCATACTTACTAAATATGTCAGCCTGTTGACATCAGTGGGAGTTGCACATTTATATCAAAGATTAATGGTTTGTAGCTCCTGTCCACAATGTATTGTTAATTCTGTCAGGACTGAAGGACAAATCATATCCCCTTGACAAATTTCAGATGAGGAGGATACAAGAAACTTGCAAAGAGTGGAAACTTGAATCTGGTTCTCCCTCATCCCTGCCAACTGTTCAAAGCATCAGGACTAGTCTGTCCCCACCCCTCTTGCTGGAAATACTTTAGAAATAACAAAACAAAAAAGAAAGCAGACTTTCTACTGACGCTGTATCCTGGTGGAAGATTCTTTTTCTGAGTGTGTGTGTGAAAGGGGAATATTTCAAACAGTCAGCAATTAAAAGGCGTTGGTCACCAAGGATGGAATGATATGGGCTACAAAATCATCTCTGCACTTACCTCTGTATGTGATGTAACAGCGTGTTTCTTTGGTTTAGCTGCAGCATTTATTTCAGTACATGTTAAGTATCCATTCCTGATTTCCTCTATGGAGCTATACTTTTTGGGGTCAGTCACTTCCAACAAGAACTTTGTCTCTTCTTTGTTATACCTGAGTGGAACTTCAGGAATACTGCGCAGATGTATAGTAAGGCAGATTAGGAAAACCAAGGCTGACAAGAGGAAAATCACCTGGAATTCCGATGCTAAGGAATATCCTAGTACGGTTTGACCCCAATCCACAGCACCTGTCAGGTAACCCAGGGCTCCTCCTAAGCCTACATGGGGAAAAAAAGGGGGAAAAAATCTACTGGTATTCATAAAATAAATAAACAGCACACAATACCCTCAACATGTGATTCCCTCTAGTAATGATTGAATAATTACCCTTCAGATATCATTGTATGTGGGAAGAATCACAAGAAATTGGAACACTGAGCTATTCACACATATGAGCAGTTACCAAAATGTCTCTTGGAAAATATCCTCAGTTCTGATGGATGGAGCTCTCAAAAAAGACCCAAATAGTTAGCAACATGGGCCTTCATCTCTTTGCCAGCCAATATTCTGTATGATTCAGAAACATTTCTTTGAAGCTGTCTTTTCTTTGAAACAGTGAGTAATACAAAATAAAACTCTACTGGAACATGTGTTTTTTAAAACTTCATAGAAACAAACAATTTTTCTATTACATCAAGACTATCTGTAGTTCAGACTTTGTAAAACGTACTTTATATAGCTGAATCTGAACTGAAATATTGCTTCCATGGTTTTTGCTTATTTGTTTGTTTGTTTTTAAGAAAGGAATTAAATAAAAACCATTGTTTTGTAATCACCAAAATCCAAGTACCTCTCCACTAGGAAAGGAAAACAAAAAGGAATGAATATAAATGTGAAATTCCTCTTACTGAGATTCCCCATCTCAGAAAATTTAGCATTCTCATTTTACCATTTACTCTATCTTATGTCTCAAAGTTAATAAAAGTAGAATTCAGTCCATTAAGAATTCAGTCCATTGTTTTACAATTCCTTCTTTTTGATGAGAGTGCAAGCTGTTTCAGAAGTACAAGGTACAAGTGTACACTGTTACATCCAGCACGTAGCTTTGTCAGGGGAAGCAGCTTAGTACAGTCCCAACACCCCGTTAACCAGGTGGTTCTGCAGGACATGGAAGTGACCCAGCACAGAAGCATCTGAAGAACGTGGAAGTATTTCTACGCCTCTGCTTAGGAGAACTGGAGACAATGCATGGCAGAACCATTCTGTCCAACAAAAAGTAGGAGAGGTAACAAGACCCACGTATGCTTCGCCTAAAAACCACATCATTATCATTCCACTCTGGACTTTCTGTACTTATTTCCCTCGGGTGTGATCACAGCCCTCCTTCATTGTGTCCTACTGGACAGGGACTGTATCGTCGCTTTTCTAATGAAAAACAATTAAGCTGTTAATATATTTTGGAAGAAAACTTACACTACATGTTTGCACAGCAGTTAATGCTTGATGCTTGAGGTCTTTTTTGCATACTGTTTTGACAAAAAGTAATCATGATATTGGAATGCACAGTCTGTGTGTTGGGTGTTGGGTATGTGCAGTCTCTCTTCTACTTTTCTCAGTTTTACATCTGCAAGCTATCCAGTTTCATGTTTGAACTTTAAAAATGGCAAAAACAAATTGGAGAGCAAAGTCTTGGGGATAGTTAATGTAAAAAGAAGGAACTAAATAGGCGAAAGATAATAATACATAAAACAGAAGCAATTAAAAAGGGGAAGGAAGGATGCTTTCTGTATTTAATAGGGACAGAGAAAAGGAATAATACATTTTAACTATAGGAAATGTATATTAAGATTAGATTTTAGGGAAAACCATTTAACAGCAAGGCCAGTGAAATGCTGGAGAAGGCTGCCTTGGGAGAGCTGCAGAATCTCAAGCTGTGCAACCACCCATCCAGATGGGTTTAGGTACAGAAGATCTTGATATAGTGACAAGGTGCTGGACCAAATAATGTGCAGAAATCTGTTCCGTTCTTATTTAATGTGATTTATCTTACATCCCTTTTCACAGCTCACCACACAAATGAATCAGTTCAGTAGCTCTGAATACAGAAATCAAAACTTTTTAGTAGGAAAAATTGTAAAGAGTTCTGCTGAAGGCAGGAATATACTCAGAAACTCGCTCCTCATTCTTTCCAAACTAGTGATTGATTAAAATGTTGTCTGTGAGTTTCTAATGGCTCATACTGACTTCATTCCCACGTGGCTTCAGGGTTCTCTTAGAATCTGTGCCCAGGTTCCAGGATGCAGCTCTTTCATATATCCAAAATCTGCCTGCCGACAATAGCTACTACACCTCCCTCTCAACTGGGGTAAGCACCACCGAAGCTATGTGCTTCTGCTCTTGGTACAGCTCCGTTGCCACTAAAATCTGCATCAATACAGACTGCATGACTTCTCATCCAGACGGTTTTTTGTCTAGTCCTTTCACAGTGACTGCTCTCAGACACAGCTGGAAGCTCCTCCAAAGTCACATCTCAGGTACCCAGCCTTATGTGCACTGCCTGTGTGTTTCGCCAACACAGGGCAAAGCCTTCTGCACTACGTGAGCTCTTTCCTTCTGTAACTCAGCAACTTTTCAAATGTCTAAAGGCAATCACATGAAGCGAGTTTTTGGACTGAACTCCTTGGTCTTATTTTCTGGAAGTTAGTGATTTTACATAAAACTTCTTGTTTCTAAAGTGGAGGGCAGCATACGCTGGAGCACTTTCAAAGAACAGAAACCAGCCATACTGCTGGTCACTTGCTCTTTCATGTGCTGGGTCAAAAATATTTATTTGTAAGTGCTACGGCAAGGAAACAAGATCCTTCTCTTATTTTTTCCTTCATCAAAAACTTGAAGAAAATCAGAACAAAATGAATACACACTACTTCATTTTTTTTAAATAGTTAATTGCTCTTAATTGAACCATGGCTATATTACTGTAAATGTTTATGCCTGCAGCCTTCTGCAGCAGAATTCTTGTAGCAGCAATCACAAGTTGCTGTGCTCTGGAGTAGTTAAAATCCAGCAACAAAAGACCCGTGACTGAAGCGCAGAATCAGATGATCAGTTCATTCAAGATTAGCTCACAGAGATTATAAAATCCATGCAACTGCCTTCCCCTCCCTCAAAGTAGGAAGGAAAAGAAAGGATCTGAGTACCTGTAAAGAGGGCATGGTAATGCAGACCCTTCTCTTTATCCTGATGAGAGCAGACATCAAATAAATATGCTTTGATAGGGCCATCAATAAAGTCAGCTGCAAAGTCAAAAAGCACTACTCCCAGCATGGTAATGACTATTGCCCACATCTGCTGCTTGTCTCTCCCATCGATGAAAGCTACAAAAAGGAGAAGAAAAAAACAAAAACAAAAAACAAAAAAATACGCCTCATTCTGACAGCAATAGTGTCATGTTTTGCAAAACCCCATTTTTCTTTCCAGAAACCTCCAAATCTAAACAATGCTGTTATGCACAAGAGCTCAGTCATAACAGAATGACATCTAAGAAGCAGGATAACTATGTTTTGAGTTTGCGTAGCTCTGAGCTGTGCTAGGTTGACTTTTATACACAAGCAGAAACTTGTCAGCACGAGCTTAAGGCTCCGCAATAAGAGCATCACTAGCCTTTCTCTACTCTGCACTTCCATTGCATGCTCTGGTAGCCAAACATACTTGTATTTTGGAGTACTTATTTTACTCCATTTGTTCCACCCTTCCACTGTTATAGACAGTCAAGAGTTGGCTAACATCTCTTTCTGGGTAAATGAATACAAATATACACAACAGCAATGATATCCAGGAACAGAGAATAAACCAGTCTGTGAAAAACACGCTCCTCCCCACAGGAAGGAGACACAAGCCACAATGACAGCAACGACTTTCCAGCAAGTCTTTGAGAAGTTAGATCTCAAGCTGAAATAAAACAGCAACTGGGAACATCACTCCTATCTGATTTTGCACACTCCAGGTGCAACAGGGTTTCCAAGGAGTTGTGATTTGTATTATTCACCAGCATAACACGTTCCTGAGTCAAGCAAGTGCTGCAATAATTAAAGCTACATTAAAAGATGAACTACAGACAAATTTGAATGCTGACCCATCTAAAATAGGGACTAGTAGATATTCTGTTACAATTTGTACTACATCATACAAACAACATTAACCATTTAACTTAATAAGGTAGATTTTAGTTCTTTAAAACTTCTCTGGGCCTAAGCAGTGCTTTAGTTGTATGAACCGATGAGGCAAGCAGATCAGCATACAAAATACTGTAATCACATGCACAAACTACAGAACACTATGTAAAAGGCACATAACATGCAGCATTAGGATTGAACATAATTGCAGTACTCCTCAGCTCCTTCAGTGCAGCCGAGTAATGTGCTACCCAATGTTAACACCCAACTTTTACAGCAAAATAAAGGAACCCCTCCTTTCTTTCCTATTCAAAACACTGGGATGAGTTTTGTCTGTCAGCACAGCGCATTCCCCTCACTCACCTGCGATCATCTTGTCCCCATTGAGGTACAAAGCCATGCCTACCAGCATTATGATGCCCAGACCCAGAATGTACGGTCGCCTCCTGCCCCAGCTACAGGTGCAGTGATCACTGGCTGAACCTACCACGGGCTGCAGCATGAAGCCCAGGATCGGGCTGATGAGCCACACCAGGCTGTAGAGGCTCTTGGGCAGCCCTACACTGAGCAGCACCGGTGTGACAAAGGCGGCCTCCACAGCATAGCAGAACTCCCTGCCGAACATCGCCATGCTGTGCATGACCAGCCTTCCCGTCCGTCGCTTCTTTGGTACCACCATCCCAGTCCTGGTCACGGATTGCTGCACGGCCTTCTCTTTCCCTCTGGTGTTGTCCAGGTCGGTCATGGCCACCTCAGAAGGGGGTGGAAGGGCCCGGTGGAAGCTCTGTTTGGTTAAGGTCATCGCTCTGTCTACTCGCCCCGGCCCAGCAAGTCGGTGCTGCCTGCTCTGGCTGACATGGAGTGCAGGTCATATGCTGGGTGGATTTGGTCTGCACTGGGGGAGGGACTCACATACTTTCATGGCTCTGCGATCACAAGTTATGAAAGGAAGGGGGCGGGGATGAGTGCTAACATTAGCAGATCTGCCCTCCTGGATGTCTGCAAAGCTGCCGCCCATCCACGACTAAAGCATTACTGTTGAAGCGCGAAACACACCTACAATGGGAGCATACATCACATGGGCAAGGCGCAGGATCAGCCCGACACAAAGCTGCTCCTCTTGTTGCTGCAAGATAGCGGTGACACCGGGAATATAGAGCCCCCATCTTCCCATTCAGCAAACAACCCATGCACCGGAGCGCTGAATTCCTGTAGAAGGGGGAAAAATACAAATAAAAATCTACAATCACATATCCAGAAAAGGACTTCAAGGCACTTCATGAAGATAAGTGAACCTACCTATTGTTCTAGTGTTAGTGACAGGCACAGAAGTCTGACAAACAGAAACTGCTGAATATTTTTTTGCATCTGCTCTGTGCCACCCTCGATAAACTGATTATTTTCTTGGTTTCTAAAAAACAAAGGGGTATCAGGATCACTTAGTTTTTGTTTTGTTTTGAAATAGTCTCACCTGACACATACACTTTTGGCAAGAAAACAGAAGGCTTTAGAAGAAATCTATAGTGACACACCAAACCCCATTCCTTTTAGGTCAGCCACATGACTGAGGCGGCTGAGCCAACCCATGCTGAACTTAGCAGTAGTTTTCATATTGACCTCAGCAAATATTGGGTCAAAACCTTGGCGTGCTGTAAAGTAAGTTTGACAACATTGACTCTACTCCAATACAAGCAGATGCATTTGGGACTAAGCAAACTGTCAGATCTTAGTGTGGAGCCAGGACTTGGACTCGATAATCTTGGTGGGTCTCCTCCAGTTCAGGATATTCTCTGATAGTGCAAAAGTGCATAATACTCAGCAATTCATCAGTGATTATCTGCTGAAAACTTAGAATACTTTTGTTTAATTGTTTATCTAACTTGTCAATACCTACTAAATAATTCCTCCTTCCATGCAGGTGTTTGTGTAGTAGAATGTAAAAGGATTTTTGGTAGTAGTAATGCTAACATTTTGGCATGACATGTCTAAAATAAGCTTTGGAAGCCTTTGCAAGCAATGAGCTAATCTTCAGCAATGTAAACACTGAAAATATCACTCCCCCACCCCCCTAAAACAAACAAACCCTAACCCCCTATAATTCCTGACACATTGGACTAATGATTGTACTAAGACCATATAGCTAATTATTTTTAAAAATGTAATTACTTTTGTGTTGAAGGAGCAAACACTGTTTCAAATGACTAATTTGAAGGAAATGACAACCACCATAGAACAACCATTGTTTAAAACCCATGCAGCTAAGTTGCCTACCATTTTTCCAAAAAGAAAGGAAAGGATTAATACTTGGCAGATATTTTGTAATAACAAATTTATTTCTGAAATGACTTTTCAGGCAAACTGAAATGTCAAATCTAATATAATCAGGCAATTGCATAAAGAAAATGCAGACAGGATTTTAAATACAATTACTTTATCATTGTAACTCTACAGCAATATGTAAGGAAACAGCGTTATTTGTATAATTGTTTTGGCATGGTAAGGCAAATGAATCAACACAGAAAAATAAAAATCCCCTCTAATCTATGAGTAAACAATCGTATGTTTAGGAAGTATACAACTATATTTTATGAAAAGTATTGCCGTCAGGTAATTACAACATACACCACAAAGCAATGGATCAACTATGAGTCAAAAGAACCAACCATTTCACAGGATATGGTATTTTAAAAACATTTTGAGGATTTAAATCTGCTTGCTAAGGCAAATAGTGCAGAACTTGAGAACACAATTTCATTATCCTCGGCTGCAAACCATCCCAGCACACAAATATATAACTCCCATTAAATCTAAAATTTCCATCATTTCAAAGCAGTAGCACACAAACATTTATTTGTCATGTAATTAAATTTAATACATAAAAATCTTACTACATCAGCCTGAAGTTTGTCTGATTTGCAGAGTCAGAGATTATAAATTAGCTTTTGGTTTGTTGAATTCTATTACTTTGTCAGAATAAAGTTGAGCAATCTCGTTCTTAGTAAACCCATATTCCAGAAGTATCTCTTCTGTGTGCTCGCCTATGAAAGGATCTCTTTTAAGCGATGGAACAGCAGGGGTCCTTGAAAGTAGAGGAGCAGGTCTAGGACTTATCTCTTCCCGATCATTTTTGATAAAAGAACTTCTTTGTTTGTTATGCTGATGTGCGGCAGCATCATCAAAGGACAAAACAGGGGTCACACAGGCATCAGTTCCATCAAATATGCTGCACCATTCAGTTTGTGTCTTCCCTGCAAATATGGATGCAAACTTTTTCTTCATTTCAGGCCAGTCAGAGAAACTCAACTGATCGGGAAGTTTGTCTGAATCGAGCCCAAGACCTGAAAGAAGAAAATCAAAGCTAACCATGTTTCTCTGGAAGCTTTTGTTCTACAGGCAGTCCAACGCAGCAGAGCACAGTAACCAGAAAAACTTCATTGGGATATCTATGACTGGGGGAGCAGGGATCAGAAAAATAAAATGTTATACTATTTGCATTAGACTAAATTGTATCAGCTACAGCCTCTTAACTACATCGAGGCGCTGGAGTGTGTCCAAAGAAGGGCAACAAAGCTGGTGAAGGGCATAGAGAACAAGTCTTAATAAGAGAAGCTGAGGGAGCTGGGGTTGTATAGCCTGTAGAAAAGAAGGTTCAGGGGAGACCTTATTGTACTTCACAATTACCTTAAAGGAGGTTGTAGTGAGGCGGGGATCAGGCTCTTCTTCCAAGCACCAAGTAATAAGATGAGGGGAAATGGCCTCAAGCTGCACCAGGGGAGGTTTAGGTTAGATATTAGGTGCAGTTTCTTCACTGAAAGTGTTTTGCAGCATTGGAATAGGCTGCCCAGGGATGTGGCTGAGTCACCATCCCTGGAGGTCTTCAAGGAATGTGTAGATGTAGCATGGTTTAGTGGTGGACTTGTCAGTACTAGGTTAAAGGTTGGATCTTAGAGGTCTTTTCCAACCTGAATGACTCTATGGTTCTGTGAACTAAGTTCACATAAATGCTCATTTCTGTAATTTATAACATCAAAGGAGCAGCAGCTGCCTCGAGATCACATTTTGTCCTGAGAACACTTTCTACAACAGAAGCTATGTCACAGAAGCTGTCTGGAGTCCAACACGACCAGGTATTTCCATGCTAGAGATGAGAAGACAGTGTGGATGGATAAGCTTGGGCTTGATGTGAACAAGGCCGCTTGGCAGCAGGCACCTGCAGGCTAACTGATCTGCTTCTCGGACTCCCTCAGTCCAAACAGACTCCAGCAACATCTGCTGCTCTCACCTCCTTGGCACGTTCCCCACGTTCAAACTCTCCTGCTGCTGCTCTTTTGGACGAGTGAAACCCACAGCCCTCACACTCATGCTTAAGAGCCCAGCTTCCCAGAAGGTCGCTCATATGGACCACCAGGTATGCAATACACACACCTCTTCTGAGACACAACAGCAGAAGATCGACATGCAGGCTTTGTACCGAAAATTTTCTGAACTAGGGGACCCCTAGGTCCATTTCCCAACTAAGCACCACTTCTCCTCTTAGTGTGGAGTTCACATCTCTCCTGTGCAGCCAGTTTCCTGTCTCAGTTTCTGTTCTCATGGATTCTGCTCCCTGCACTCTATATTCCAAGGAGACAGAAGAATTGTTACAATTTCTTCTAGGGCTTACCGCAAAAAGGAATTAAGAAACAAGAAAGAGACAACACAATTAAACCACATTTTCAAGTTACAGATAGCATAAACATAATTTACAATATCAAATAGAATTCAGAAGTGGTATACTGAGGGCTGCCCAAATAATCACACCTTTAAATTTACTACATTGAATGAAGCAGATAAAATCCAGAAGAATCAGGGGTAGGAGAGAAGTTAATCTCAGAAATTAAGGAAGGTTTGAGAACAATTATTATCATAATGCTTTACAAATAAACAAAAAGGGGGCTTCTTAGAAAACAGCTTTGTGTAAAAGGCAGAGAAAATGTGGAGCTCTGCAAATATTTAATGTCGAGACTTCTTATACGTTTTGATATGGCTGCTATCAGATTGATGATCTGACTTGCGGTTGTTAACAGGCTTGGCTACTAGATGCCTGTTTGCATGTAGAATGTACACAGAACTCCTCTCATCTTCAGCTGTAGATAGAAAGTAAAAAAAAAAATTTTTTTTTATATTTTCCACTATTTCTACAGCTTCCTTATCACTGAAAGAGGTTGAAATATAGATAAGCAAAACACAGAATGGAGAAGATGACCATCTCCATTCTTCTGCTCTTTAATATCTTTTTCCTCATCATCTCTACTATGTGCACTTGTTGGGTCTCAGTCTCTTCCAAATTATATAGTTATCATAATATGAAAGGAGTTTGACTGTTGCTCACAAATTCTTAAATAGTAACTTTGAAAAAAAAAACACATGCATTGAAATCTAACTTTGGTATTGCAAGGTACGATGCAGAGAGATTGCTAATCTCCAGATTCAGAAATACTGCCTTGCAATAGTTCAAATTTAGAAGAAAATCAACACAGCCAAAGGCAGAATAAGAATTCTCACAGCTTATTAGAGATTCCCAATGATATCTGGTTAAGTATCACTACAAAGTAAACACTTGTCCTAAGCAAGTTACCAAGTTACATGCACCTTAAATCACTAAACTTAGAATCTACTATTTATAACCATTCATATCATCCTCAAAAAGAGATAACTAAAGATTAGTCATAATGGTAAAGTATCCATAATTAAATTGAACCTAATGATGCTTACAAAATCTTCAAAGTATAATACTGAAGATGAGCAGTGCTGGACAGTTTACCCAAGAATAGGACATGAGGGAAATTTACCTTCCACAACAGTTAAAGCTAAGTGACAACATTCTATTTGAGACTCCACCTCAATGCATGAAATCTTGTCAATTGGAAACACCATCTGATAAACACTGATGTACTTATTAATTATATTTGGGTTCCACTAGTCAGCTCAGTATGAATAGAGCTCTACTATTATCCCATTACACAATTATATTTGAAGACCATGCCAGATGGAAAGTTGGCTGAATCTAGCCATACATGCTCTAGTAAAATAGAACAATATGTAGAACCTGGAATTTAGTATTACATGCTCATTTTCCACTGACCACTGAAGAGCTCAGCTTTAAATAGTATGAACTGACAGCATTTAAGCACTAAAGCTTCTCATTTTCCAGCTTGTGCTAACCATTTGTGGTGCAGATGAACAGAATCACAGCAGGAGTGACTGAGTCAACAAGGAAACAATTACACAGCACAGAATTGTTTGGGATACCACAGAATGACATATTTCACCCAATATAATCAAAAACAAAATAGCCTTTACAAAGAATATCTGGTAGAGCAATCAAAACTTGTTTCCAAGTCTCTCTTGCTCCGATTTCCATCCAGCAATTTTTGTTTAGAAAAGCCTAATAACCTACTCTAGTACAGCCTTGACGTAATGTTTTTTGAAAAAGAAAATGTAAGTCTCCTTGTAATGCTATTGCTATAAGTCTCCCTTAAATCATAAAATCACAGAATGGTTTGGATTTGAAGGAACCTTAAAGAAGAAACCTTAAAGACCACTTAATTCCAAGCCCCTGCCATGGGCAGGGACACCTCCCACCAGCCCAGGCTGCCCAAAGCCCCATCCAGCCTGGCCTTGAGCACTGCCAGGGATGGGGCAGCCACAGCTTCTCTGGGCAGCCTGTGCCAGGGCCTCACCACCCTTCCAGCGAAGAATTTCTTCATTGTTATCTAATCTAAATCTACCTTTTTTTAGTTTAAAGCCATTACTCCCTGCCCTATCACTCCACTCCCTGACAAAGAGTCCCTCCCCAGCTTTCCTGCAGGCCCCCTTTAGGTACTGGAAGGCCCCTGTGAGGTCTCCCCGGAGCCTTCTCTTCTCCAGGCTGAACAACCCCAACTCCCTCAGACTGTCTCCGCAGTAGAGGTGCTCCAGCCCTCTGAGCATCATCGTGGCCTCCTCTGGACTTGCTCCAATTAGTCAATGTCCTTATGCTGAATGCCACAGAGCTGAGCTGAAGGCAGTACTCTTAGAGCGTGCCATAGCTTTATTGAGAGGTATATCTACAAATTATTTATTAAAGCAACACTTTGAGAACTCTATTTCTGCAGAACTTCTTGAACGAACTGTAGGAAAATTAGGCACCTATTTTCTCTGCTTAAAGTTTCTGAAATAGTATTTGTAGAAAGTGACAGTTTATATAGACTACCAGACTAGCACCAGAGTGTCACTAAAAGCATCCACAGCTGTTCTCCAGGTTTGCATTGGTAATAATAATTGCCAATGTTTTGGTGCAGCAAGAACTGGCCCTGCTAAGTTCCTGTACAAAATTTAAGGCTTGTCATGATAAACAAATTCAAGTAGAACTTAACATTATGTGTGACAAGAGCGTTTAAAACATAACAAGGAAACTGTTTGTCCACCTTGCATGTCTTAATAACAACACTGTATCAAATTCAGTACATTAACAGATTTTTAATACAGTACACCATACTTCACAATCACTAAATGGAAAGCCCCGTGGAAATCCTTCATAATGATGTAAACTATATTTTTCAAGTGCTTTCTACGTTCTTCCATCCTTTCAAATAGAAGACATACAATGTAGTGAAAGGATTATCAAATAAATGTTCAGAACTTCAGAGACTGTTTCTGCTTTTCACATAACTGTAAATTTATACTAAGTTCATCTGATACAGTAGAGTTCATGCCACATGATAATGCAGAAGCAACCTTTGTTTCTTACTTGATATATGAAATTTCCTGTGTTCTGCATGCCTGCCTTAGACTGGCTACAGCAATACTAAGCACGTACTGCTGAAAATTAAGAGAAACTTGCAGAAGCAATTTACAGGTCTGCTGGAAGACATTCTGTCTCTTTTTATCAATATATTGAGACTTAACATTAGTAGCACATGTTCCCTACATATGACTTCTTGTAAGATGCAAAGGTATTTTCATTATTCATTGGCTGACTTCAGCAGTAATAAAATTAATATAAGCAAAAGGATTACAGCATGTTTGTGAACAGGAAACAGTCTGTAATGTAACCAGAACACAACTCCTGATACTGCAGCTATTACAGCAATTATTTACTGCATCTATTTTATATAGCTTCAGTTTCTCATATAACCTATTTTCTTCATAAACCTGTGGTAAGAAGAAATTTAATTTTCCCTGCTGAGCACAAGCCAAAAAGCCAACAGTTTTCTCAAACTAAAATACTGTATTTTCGTAAACTTAGTAAGTTTCCCTCTGCAGATCCTTAAGAAAAAACTTTCCTCACTATTTCATTAAGTGCACTCAGATCCACTGAGCTCCTAACTCTGCAGGAAAACAATGACGTAAACTAAAAGCAAAAGGAAGATAGTTTCACTTCTGCTCAATGAAATTCTGGGGGCAGTGACAACTGGTTCAGAAATCATGTTCCCTTCTCACTTCTGCACTCTTTAAATCTCCAACCATTACTTCTGCAACATACAAATCCTTGTGTTCTCATTATGTAGGAGTGGGAAAAATAACCTATTCTCTGAGTATGGACAGAGAGACAAAGTGGCTTTTGAATTTATTTTATCTGGAACAGCACCAAATTGTTTACTAGCAGAAATGACCAGAACTGGGGGGGGGGGGGGTGTGTGGAATGTGAAATAAAATTATGGAAACCGTAACTGGAACATACCATTTAAATCTACTTCAAAGCATAGAGTTAATGCGTTAAACAGATGACTCAAGTCAAAGCTCCTTGGGTTTGTGAAATAGCAATACAGTTCTCACAAGCAGCTTTCTCTTCCCTATAACATTCGCAGGCTTAAATTCTGAACTGAATTTCTGCAATAGATATCCCGGAAAGGAAAAAAAAATCCCTAAGCCACAAGAAGAACCAGCTGTTCTAATTTAATACACTATTGCTTCAAAAAGGCTGCAAGAAGAGCTACTGAAGGGGATAATTATTTTCTATATGGAAGTCTGAACAATTCACACAAAGACCACTTATTTTAAATACATTGTTGTGCAAACATCTGAAGTTCAGTCTGATATTTTAAACAACACACTTTTACAGAATAAACAAAGAAAACTAGTGAATGGAAATAAGCAAAAGTTGTAATTAAAGGCAAAAAGCAGCACTTCCATGAAGACTGCAGTCTGTATGTTGAATTTTTGACAGAAGCACACTGAAACACAGGTGCATCTGTGATTACACGTCATCTATCTACTTACATATAAGTACATAGGTTCTTTATTGGTGGAATAACTGTTTTTGAAATTTCAGCTGTTAAAAAACAAGCCATTTATGTACATTTTAAGCAGATGGAATACTTTTAGGCATGAAAATAAAGTTCTTGAATGTGGATGCCCCAATATAGGCAGATGAATTTATAGTTGCTGCTCAAAGTTTCTGAAAAACCACATAGAGAAAAACAGAATTTCAGCATTTTCCTCGGGAAATAGTTATCTAGATAAGACAGAAACTGGTCAGTGGTCATGTTATATTGCCTTAACACTGGATTAATTCATTACAGGGATCTTGTTATATAACATGGCTGGCTGGCTGCCAGAGAAAAAGCTGAGTCCTCACCCTGTGGCAACAATCAACACAGGATGCCAGAGTGTCCAGCAAAGGCTTTGTGAGGCATAGTGACAAACCAACATCTGACTTCATTGCAGCATTTGTTTTAAGAACAAGTATAGATTCTTTCCCACTCCTGCAGCTTAAAAGTAAGTACTATTCAACTAAATCTCCAGAGAATAATAAAATACTGCAGCCATGAATGCTGCAGGCCAGTGTTTGATCACTTCAAGCCAAACATATGGGTGTTTGAGTAATCAGCTTTATTCTTTTCTTTTTTCCTTTGTATTTAATACAGGCATTCTCCCTAAGGACATGTACTGGAATTCCAATTCCCTAACTTTCATAACAAGGGTTTAAATTTTACTTTGATACAGTTTTATATTTATTTTTGATCCCCAACTATTTCTTGCAATCAATATATATATATATATACAAAAATCCCAAGGCATTGGATGAGAATAACATTTCCAAGAACTGCTAAGCGTGGAATAAGCAACTGTACTTTCTCTTTCAAGGGAAAGTAGCTTAGAACTAGAGCTCAAAAACAGACAAATTACTCTCAGGCCAATGAGAAGAGGAATACCACCATCTTCAGCCAGGAAGATGGCATTTCCAAACTTGGCATCTGATCTGGGTGCCGTCCGTAATGCTGGATATATCACTGAGACGCTCTGTGAGCCTGCCTTATGAATTTCATATATCAACACGTAACAATTCTGATCCTCTCTGCAAATGAACAGCCCTTTTTAGCCACACAGAGGAACAGCCATTTACAGCCGCTGATGTTCAAGAACTTTCTTTGGGAGCACCATAGGTTGCAAAAGAACAATGCCAAAGTCCACAAAATCTCTTAGGGGTTCTGCTCAGCAAAGGCACACCCCATCTCACAACCTCATACCTTCATTTCATCCTGTCTTAGCCATGCTCCTGAATTTCAAAAACTCCTGGAAGTGCAGGTCCTGGCATTGGCTATGCTCTTGTTAGCACAATGTAGCTGATTGGGGCTGAGCTGACAGTAACTGCCCGTGAGAAGGTATCCACCCTACAATTCAAGAAACAACCAGTGGGGAGAAACTGAGCAACAATAAGGAGCTGCTCCACTGCCACCCTCACTTGGCAAAGATTTACCATATTTAAGCAATTCATACACAGAAGCAGTATACATAATGCTGTCTGGGAACATCCACTTCAGGTATGTTCTGCATTGGTACTCCTACTCATTAAGCACAACTCAAATTAGATTGAGAACTTTAGATATATTTCACACTCAGAACACTGGAAACAGAAAATATATCTCGAATTATTTTGTGAATTTTCAAAATTTTTATAAATTCTGTATGGAAAGTATAATAATCTGCCAAAGGAGCACAATAGAAGAAATCTGTTTGTAAATGAAACAACCGATAGGAAGCTAAAAGCACATCTGATCAAAAACACAAAGTACACAAAAAATTCAAAGGTAAAGAGGTACCGGTGTATTTCTGTTTTGACTACATGAATTAATGATTTTGCATAGAACATCCCAAGTTGCAAGGGACCCACAAGGACCATTGAGTCCATCTCCTGGCTCCACGCAGGACAACCCAGGCCCTATGTCTGAGGGTGCTTGAAACACTTGAACTCCAGCAGCTGGGTGCTGTGACCATGTCCCTGGGGAGCCTGTCCCAGTGCCCGACCACCCTCTGGGTGCAGAACCTTTCCCTAACACCCAGCCTGACCCTCCCCTGTCCCAGCTCCATGCCGTTCCCTCGGGTCCTGTCGCTGTCCCCAGAGAGCAGAGCTCAGCGCCTGCCCCTCCGCTCCCCTCGTGAGGGAGCTGCAGGCCGCCATGAGGCCTCCCCTCAGCCTGCTCTGCTCTGGGCTGAACAAACCCAGGGACCTCAGCTTTCCCCCCTACATCTTCCCCTTTTGACCCTTCACCATTTTTGTAGCCCTCCTTTGGACACTCTCTAATGGTTTTATATCCTTCTTACATATAAGAAGTACCATGACCCATTCTAATTTTTCAAACAGATAAATAATATTTTAAAGTCATATTTTAAAAGCTTTTAGTCAAATATAAAAAACATATCCATAGCTGGACAGAAAAAAAACCACTCAATTCTGTGATGGAAATTAATTTATAAAGCTTTGTTATTATAAAAAGTTTTTATTTATTAGGAAATACTATGAACTACCCCAATGAGCATTCATTTCTAAAATAATTTCAAGTTTCTTTAAAAAAATTATAGCAGAAATAAATGAATTGCTTGCAATTTTATTTGCAATAACAAAGAATTACATCTTCTTTTTAAGGCATATTCACTTGCCTCTGAATAAAGTGGTATCGAAAAATAGTTGATTAGTTCTTAAGCCTCACCACAGACTACCACTGCTGCAATTTCAGGAGAAAATTTTTAATTTAAGTGTAGTGTCTGGGGATAAGGTCAAGAAGGGATGAAAAACAAAGAAAATTGCTAGAAGAAAATCAGTTGAACTGCTACCATATTGCCCAATTGTTTTTGAGAAGTGTTTGGCTTTTACAAAGAAATCAACATAACTGCTGTCATGAATCAAAATAAAGTATTAAAGCACTCATTCAATCATGCTTTGCTGATGTGAAACAACTACTCCAAGCTACTTACCCTTTATTAACTGCTCATAGAATTGGGGCTCAATAGCACCAACAGCCATGAATTTTCCATCAGAGGTCCTGTAGGTTTCATAAAACGGTGCACCACTGTCTAGTAAGTTCTCACCTCGAGGTCTGTTCCAGAATCCTAAATTTTGCGATTTCCACAGAAAAGAACTTATGTATGCTATTCCTTCTACCTGAAAGATACACAAAACAAAAACAAGAAAACAACAGCTTCAGTAAATTCACTGGCAGGTTACCTTAATTCTACATAAAACAAGACAATAAAAACCTACTATAAAGTTTCTCCTTTGTCAGGATTTATGACAAAATTTCTGGTAAGCAGTTTAATTTCTTATAATTTAGAAGTACTACTTACATTGCATATGTATTGTCTCATGTATTATATTGTCTAGAGTTAAAGAATAAGAAGGAGCATAAATGTAATAATGCAGCTCCAGATGCATCACACACTTTCAACACGTTTTCCTAGTTTATAGAACCATAGAGTGGTTTGGGTTGGAAGGAACCTTAAAACCCACCCAGTTCCAATGCCTTGCCATGGGCAGGGACACCTCCCACCAGACCAGGGTGCCCAAAGCCCCATCCAGCCTGGTATGGAGCACTGCCAGGGATGGGGCTGCAACAGCATTTCCAGGCAGCCTGTGCCAGTGCCTCACTGCCCTCTGAGTAAAGAATTTGTTACATATATCCAACCTGAATCTCCCCTCTTTTAATGTAAAGCCATTCCATGTTGTCCTATCACTCCAGCCCCCGACAGAGTCCCTCCCCAGCTTTCCTGCCTTTTAGGCACTAGAAGGCCGCTGTGAGGTCTCCCTGGAGCCTTCTCTTCCACAGACTGAACAACCCCAGCTCCCTCAGCATGTCCTAGTAACAGAGGTACTCCAGCCCTCTGATCATCTTTGTGGCCTCCTCTGGAGTCATCCTAATTTTAACAGTTCCTGTATGAAAATAAAAGGCTACTGATTTTTCATGTGGAAATATCTATTCATTTCTACCTTTCTAAGTAAGAATTTAAACTATGTGAATCTTTGAAGTACGATGGCTTCTTCATTTAAAATGTGTTGCTTGGCCTCTTTCCCAAGTTCCTGCCACGAATGCTGGAACAATTTTGCCCTACGTTTCTATGAGAAAACACTATGTACCTTCCTCTGCATGTTTGCAAAATAATTGCAAAAGTGTCTGCTTTATTAATGATCTTTCACTGCTCCTAGTAACAAAAAATTACAACAAAAAATTGCAAGTAGGGATAATAACAAATGGGAATAATATTAGAATAAGCTCTAAATACAAATCAGATTTTGGTGCCAAAATTTGACAGAACTACTGACAATCTACCATGCTACTACCCTGTAGACACTTAAAATAAAATAACACCTTAATTTTGGACTGGTATATGCACTTAGCTGGGCAAATGGCAGCTAGGTTCTGCCTGTGGGCTGCTGCAATTCAAAGACGAAAGGCACCAAACATCCTCCCCAAATCCCCGAAGGCATGTCTCCAAATGACACCATACACACCAATGTGGTCACTTTCTTTTAAAACATGAAAAGGGTAACACTGGGAGGTTCCGCTTTAGCTGAACTACACAGTGATTACAGTAATAGTGAGGTGTTTCACTTAATGACTCCCTAAAAGCATAAGCAGCCTCTGAAGTAGGGACAAGAATCCAGAGGCACCGTCCTGCTGGGTGACCTCTATCAGCTCCGTGAGTCTTCTGGCACTTCTGTAGAGTGAAACAGCTCAAACAAAGCTGAGAATAAATGCACACCAACCTAATCTACCCTTCTGATAGAGGAACATTTTTAGGATGTGGGGGTTTTGGTTATGAATACCTCCAGGCTGAGAAAAACCTGGAACCCCAGCCTTCTGTCAGACGGCGGACAGCTCTCACCATGAGACTATTATGTGAGTGATCATTATCTTCCTGCGGCTGTCTTTTCACAAAGAGCGAGTCATTCTTGGTCAGATGCCTACCATCAGCAAAAGACTGAATCTAAATTCTGAGTGAACCTCAAGTACTGCCCTGTCTCGCATCCCTCTGTTCCAGAAGAGTGTGAGGGTGCAGATGCATCGTTGTGCCTACTGTATTGTATCACAGCATCCACCCCTTGTCCCACGCAGTGTGTGGGAACTATCAGGGTGACTGTAGAGAAACCTATAACCCTTGCAGAGTCAATGAGAAGAGACAGCAAGTAACGCGAAGCAGTTCAGACCAGGTTCTGAGCTATGCAGCTGAAATGCAGGACCCAGTGTCTGCTTTTCTATGCAGTGCAACAGGAACACAGGACACTGAACAAATTCTGCGAACATACCCCTTGACCTGATCGTCTCTACCCTCCTTTCCTATCAGTTTACCTTCACTAACTAGAGGAGTTTATTTTATGTATATTACAGTTCATATGAATGCTCCCAAGACAACTTTTCAGCTTTCAGCACACTAATTAGAAATAAAAGACATACAACAAATTCTTGCATCACAAAAATTCTGAGGACAAACTAGAATTACTAACATCAAAGACAAAAAACAGATGTAATTTTAGATGAGAAAAATTTACAGTGCAATAAAAAGACAAAACTAACACGGTCAGTTTAACAATCCATGAAGTAAGATAAAAACTGAACTAATCCCAAGGACACAAAACTGCTATAAATAATAAATTCATTTTCCCTCTTCTACCTTAGAAAATTCCACCATGTGTCAGACTCATTAACACATCCAGACTACCTAAACTGTACAGCAACTTAATACGCCTATTAAATAAAAAAGAACGTTAAAATGAAATGACAGCTCCAATAGTGCAGTACTGTGATTTTAAAAATCTCTGTTTCCAGGAAACAAAATTAGAAATAAAAACAGGCTCATCAAAACAGTTTATTTAACTGTCTGCTGATTATGATGCACGTATATTTTTCATCAACTGTCTCATTGGAAATCTGTTCAAATAAAAGCCAAGCTTTTCATAACAACATTCCAGAAAAAATACATCCAGCAACACTGCAGAATATTCCATCCATTTCGCAGGACACCAGGAAAATCAGCAGGGAACTGTATATTCCACAATTAATAATGAAACAAGAAAAAGCTGAAGGAGAGAAGATTTGCAGGCTTTAAAAACAAACAAACAACTAAAAAAACACACACACAACCAAAGATGTCCTAATGAGATCTCTGGAATGTGGGATATTAGCAGACTTACAGTGACTCTTCTTGCAGAAAATTCTTTTAATGACTAAAAGTACCAATAGTGAAGATAAACTAATACTCCAAACAGTTGGACTAGATGATCTTTGAAGGTCCTGTCCAACTGAACTATTCTGTTCTACTCTGAAGTAGAAGAAGCATCTTTTTAAGTATTTGAAGACTCATCGTTTCTTTTTGTAAAGACACAAACCCTCTCAACGTTCCTTTCTAGGTCATGTTTTCAGACCTGCAATCATTTTTGTTGTGTTCCTTGGAACCCCACAAATTGATGATTTTTTTGGGGGAAGGACAATGGCCAGTGCCAGAAACTGTACTTTCCTGAGGCCTTAGAATGCCTATTAGATGACAAGAATTACTTAAGAAACCTTGCTGGGTCTATTTCCTGTTTATACACCCTAATACAGTGTGTATGTGTTTCACAACAGCATTACATTGTTGACTCATGTTCAGCTTGTGACTATTACAAACCCCCAGGATCATACTTCAGCCAATTGTTCTCACGCTATATTTGTGCGGCGAATTGTTTCTGCCTAAGAAAATTACAGAGCAGCAGCATTGATGAATTTCAGCCAGGTTTTTCAGGTCATTTTCTAATTTGTAGAGGTCATTTTCAATTCTAATCCTGTCATCCAACATGCTTGTAGTTCTTCCCACATCCACATTATCTGTGAATTTACTAAACGCAATCCCTTACCCCTCTTTCATCTTACTGTAGAAAACACAGAAAAAAAATAAAAATAAAAAATAAAATAAAATAAAATAAAATAAAATAAAATAAAATAAAATAAAATAAAATAAAATAAAAGTCAGGGAACAGCACAGGGGGAGAGCTGCAGTATGTCACCCATGTCATAAGGATGCCATGGCAACAGTGACCTGTGAAAACTGCTTTCAGATAAAGCAATAGCCATTTTATGCGATGACTTACTTTCACATTCCAACCTCTCAATTTTAAACTTTACCAATAGCTCCAACCTCCTTCCTTTTACAGACTTAGAGTTGGGAAAAAAAAAAATAAAATCCAATCATCCCCCCCACTTCCCCAAGAGAAAACCTACCATGCTTGCATCAATGATCTGTCCTTTGCCAGATTTGGTACGTTCATAAAGGGCTATGAGAATGCCCATTGCACAGAGCACACCTCCACCAGCAAAATCAGCCAGAAGATTGACTGGTGCATAAGGATTTTCAGATTTTCTACCTAACTTTGACAGCACACCTGGTAGTAGAGGAAACAAAGCAAACATAAGTATAAAGTTAATTGTAGAAATGTAGAAACCAATGTTTATGGTCAAATTTTTCTTCTTTTCAATCTATGTGAGTAAATAAAAGCTTAAGTAAACTTCTACCAACAGTTTTCTGATTCCACTCCAGCTCTGTCTTACCAGATGGTTACTCCTTCATTCACAAAATTATTAATAGAGTATCTCAAATCATATTAGTGAAGATGCATTTAATTAAATTAATAAAATAGATATTATCTCATAGATAATCCTTTGATCATTTGGCTCTATAAGGACAAAATTTCATACAAAAACTTGAATGCAACAATTCTATATTAATACTTTGTACACGCATAGAACCTACCACAAAAGAATTCAGTAGGCAATATGAATGTGCTTCAAGCAACTTCAGTAAATTTTTCTTCTTTGAATCTTCTAAAGTAAAAACTCAGATTTACAGTCTTCTGTGCACATAACCCATGAATTAACAATCATAACAAAAGATTTCACACTGACAGCTGCACTTCTGTCCTTTCCTCACACTGTAGTTTTGAAAAACAGGTTGCATATCAGAGGTATGGATGAATATAACATACAAAGGTTACCTCTGACTGCATGCAACACAGACATAGGGAAACTATGCCAGAAATTATGCTGAAATGAAAGACGATAGAGCAAAGGCAGTTTTGCCTCTGAATCTGTTGGCATTTCTCTTCCATCCTGAAGAGCTTTTTTACTGTCACTTCCCTCATAGGTCCCTTTGGGCAAATAAGAAACTCTGCATATGGTCATGTCTCTTCTAAGCCTATAGCCTAATGTCTGAGATTCACAACATACACGGTAAGAATTTCCCAAGAACTGCATGATGGTGAAGCACTATTTAGTTAGGAAGTGCATTAGACTGTTAGCTAAGTGCAAACAACACTCACAAACGAGTTCACAGTATAAAGAATTTTGCAGAGCATATAGTACAAGCATAAAGCCCTGTCACTGACTAAAATCTCTCTTTTAACAGTCTAAAGGTTGTCACAGGCACCATTGAGTTAACATAGTAACTTGTATCTGGAGTTTCTAATGCAAGACAGTTTTATTTGAAAAAAGCCAATGCTCATTAAGAAATTACGATGTTAGATCATTTTTCAGGACTGATACATCCCAAATACCTTGTCCTATTTCCTTAAAATTTCATAAAGAATGACTTAAGTTTTAGTGATGTAATATAGCACCAACCAAAATACTACTGATTACATCAGCTCCAGAGACAGAAACGGTACTTTTTGTAAACAGGAAGCACTACAATCTAAGACAGCAATAGACAATAATGTTTGACTCTCTACCTATGTTAATAACAAATTATCATAATACTTTGAAATCATCTCAACATGAAATCACAACTGTTCCAAGCTGTGTCTTTTTCACTCTTTTTGATATCCTGACAATCTTACACAATGAGAGAAGACTGAATCTATCCCAGACAAAACTTCATTCCACAACACTGTGGATCCCCACAGTAGGTGATTCCACATCACATTTGCAGCACCTCTGCTTTGGCCCTTTTCTGGGGCTAAAAGAAATGTACCATGCAGTGGGAAGCTGAGAAGTTTTGGCCCACTTTCCTCCCTTGTGGGCAGAGACAGAAGCAGTATGAACAGCAGTAAACAGGATCATGCATGACAGCACTGATGACACACTGATTGCTACCATCAGAGTTGGGTAATTTTGTTACTGTTTGTTATTGCATACCTGTAGAATCACCATACTTAAAATCAGGATTCTGTCAACAGTAATTTAAGGAAACATAATCCTGCAGTCAAAACTGCTTCATTTTAAACTTCCTTTCCCTTCAGTTGGTATCCTTAGAGATATTTACAGCAGAAAAGAAAAGAACATGAGAATGCTCAAATGGCTTAAGTTGCCTAGTTTTTCTTTACTTTAAAGCAGCTGCTCACAAACACACACAAAATAATCTACAGCCCTTTAGGGACTGTAAAAAGATTTTCTAGGACAGAAGCCCAGTACAAAGACAAAAATGCATAAAAACTTCAGTCCTTTCATTAAAGAGAAAAAAACTTATTCAGATAAAATGGCACACAAAGGAAGGAAAATACTGTACAGTCTGAGATGCCATGCTGATCCAGCCTAACAGCTCACTGCTGCTGCCAAAAGGAACAGTCCAGTCCAGCCCGCATTTCGTCCTTTCTTGTACCAACTTATTGTTTGTCAGATCTCCTAATGAACTGCTTCCCCTCAATAACCCGCCAGAAAAACATCCTCTTTTTTCCTACTTAGTTGTTGACTTGTTAGGGAGCCGAGACAGCTCACACACGGGTTAAGCAAGCACCATATTTGACTGGAGAGAAACAAGCAGGGAGAAGCACAATAAAGGAGACGGAAACCCTCCTTTCACTGACAGGGACGCTTCAGATCTGCTCAGCTGTTTCATCAGACTAAACCTGAGGTAATCGGAGCTATCTGCAAAGAATCTTTCAATAAATTCTTGAGTCTTGACATAAGGGGAAAAAAAAAACAAAAAACTTATTCAACAGAAAATTTTACAGCCTACCTGATAAAGCCACATAATTGATGTCATGTCCTGCAGACTTGGCGTATTTTCCTGTCTGACCAAATCCAGTAAGTCTAGCATAGATGAGTCTGGGATTCTCATGCATAAGGACCTCTGGACCAAGACCAAGTTTTTCCATGACGCCTTAACAAGACAAAGCACAAAATCCTAATTTGCATTTATTTTTAATAAGACTCAAAATATAAATGGTTCGAAGTTTAATTATAAAACAGAAATGAATTGCAATTTCCGAAATAATACATTCTAATTCAGAATTTATATTAAAATATTAATAGTCAGAATGTCACAAATTACCAACAAACTGCATACATTTTGAACGCAAGCCAGTTAAGTCGAAATTAAAGTTTAGGGTCTTTTTTTCCGACTTCTTTTCTGTTTTTATTTCCCCAAAAGCTTGCCATTCAATTTGCTGTACTCTATGTATCACTGAATGAGCGAGAAAGCTACTGAAGGCAGTCATCATTTTAAAACAAACGAAAAAAAACAGCAGACTCTCATGTTTTCCACCTTAAAATGACCTGAAATTGCTTCCACCTTTCACTGGAATATACTTTCCTCATCACATTAGCCTCTTCAGTACACCGTGTGTTCCTGTATCTTTTAACTCACCGATGTAAACTGTATATTCCAAAGCCTATTTGCAATGATTACATTCAAGAAAATTTATTTTTTTTTCTAATGCAGACAATAAGGAACTTTCAGAACTCAATGAAATATAGGTTTGGTCAGCATGGGTCTACAGTAATCAAGCCTAAAGTTTTATCTTGCATTCCAAAGTAGTGGCTTTAAAAGAAGCAGATTCAAGTTGCAAACAAATTACAGATTTTTATTGGTTCAGTGTTTGTTGGTGAGACTACATCCTATGATCCGTAACAGGACTGCAGGGAGACGCGGTTTGGAGGGGAACAGATCTACTCTCCTGACAGAACTTCAGTGCCCATTCTGCCCCAGGACCTATTACTACAGACTGTTCATAAAATTACTACATCTTCAAATTCCTTAAGATCTCCTTCTGTTGTATTACTTACTGGGAAGTGGCAAATGATAATGTTAGTGAGAAAAGTGGTGACATTTGTAACACATTTCTACCAATTAGCACCTATTTTGAGAAGCCAGATCCATCAAATAACCAAGAGAAAATTGTAAAAATCAAATTAAAGGAAAAAACATTCTCCCTATGGGCAAGAGCAAAGTTTTTAGGATTCATAGTTTAAAACAGGAACTGGGGACAGAGCAGAAGCCCATCCACACGAAGCTTCAAGCAAACTTCAGGATTGGCTTGTATAAAACTCCAACAGCTTAGTACAACAGTCTGAGTGCTTTATCATTTTAAACTTTCAATTAAAAAGAGTTATTTACAGAACCAAATACGTTCAGTTCATAAATTTGCTTATATGACAACAAAGGCACAGCAAAAAAAATAAAAATTCAAAAGTTAGTTTCTGGTGACTGCCTCGTTAATATGTGAGCAAAATTCCCGAAAGCACAAGTGAAAAGTCAGTGTCCCATAACCAGTGGAGCCACAGAATCATTTGTTTAAAGGTTGATGGTACACGTGCATTTAAAAAACCTCTCCTGCTGCTGCCTGGGCCCTCACCGTCTCATTGGTTCCCACCAGCTCCATGTTGGATCACGGATTTGGCTAGTTTAGTCAGAGCCCTGTAAACCTTAATGCCTAGTTACAGAATTATCTGCATTACTACATAATAAAAGCAAGTGTTTATAAAGCCGAAGAGCATGGAAATTTTGACTATATGCAAAAATTAAATAATAAAAAAAATGTTAGAAAACAGGAGACAATTTACAATGAAAAACTTAATTTTTTACTTTCTCTGCACTACTTCAGAGGGACAAACCCCAAAATATACTCATAAAACCCTATTTTCTGAATGGAAAGCACCGTCACTGACAAATTCCTAAACCACACACAGGCACACCCCGTGCATGAGCATCAGCTGAATGCCTGCGCAGGGCTTATGAGGCCAGAGAGCAGCTCCCTGCTGCTGTGTGCAGAGGAATCATAAGCCCTGCTGTCTGCTGCGTCTTCCCAAGGCACTAACCCTACAAATGTGACTTGAATTACACCAACAGGCCTGAAAACCACTGCAGGAGTGCTGTCCAGGCTCTCGCATGCCTCCTGCTCTGTGACACACAGCGGTGTTGCCCACAACTATTTGTCAAACCAGCCTCAGCCAGGCTGACTTCACTTCGGTGCTGCTCACCACCCTTTCACAAACCCCTGCCGTTTTTCACCCAACCACGGGAAACCAACTCCCAGCAAGCCGCTCCCTCCCCGTGACACCCCAAAAGCCCACAAACTAAGCCCAAACCCACCAACCCTCTACCCTGCGACCCTCTCAGTGCCCACCCGCACCCAGCCCCTCGGTGCCCCCGTGGGGGGGGGGGGGGGGCCCATCACCGGCCCCGCCTCACCGTGGCGGAAGGGCTCGATGAGGACGTCCGCCCCTCCGCACAGCCGCCGCAGAGCCGCCGCGCCCGGCGGCCGCTTGAGGTCGAGCGCCAAGGAGCGCTTGCCGCGGCCCTGCACGTCGACCGACACGGCGGAGCGGGGCGCACGGTCAACCCGCACCACGCAGGCCCCGAAGTCGGCCAGGATCATGCCGCAGAGCGGAGCCGGAGCCAGCCCGGCCAGCTCCAGCACCCGCAGCCCGCTCAGCGCCATGGCGGGGATGGCGGCTGCCGAGCGCCGAGACATCGATCCTCGGCGGCGCGCCCAGCGGCCACAACGGGTCGACGACTCTTAGGGCGGCGCCGTGAGGCGCTCCGGCAGGACAGGACGGTGACCCGAGACCCCGTACTTCGTCCCCAGCTTGTGGGGACGGCTCGTGTTCCTCTGCCCCTTGCCTCTGCCTCTTCTTAGCGGCAGGTTTCCCCGCCTCGCCTTCAGGTTTCCACGCCTGCAGTAAGATTTCAGTCAGGTTAAGGCGTGCGGGGGTGCTATCCCTTGCGGCTCAGAGTTGGGTGGATAGCAAGGAATGCGAAAATCGACGCCCACTTTACACACACACAAAAAATCACTGGACGTGTTTTACAGGGCAGCTAACTCCATGCCAGTCGTTTGTCCCGGCCTTGTGAGGCTGCTATGGAGGGTCCCTGAGAGCTCAAACCCACACTCAAGGACATTAGTGGATGAGATGATAAAAACTCTTTTTTGTTTGTGTTTGTTTTTGTTTTCTTTTCTCCCACCAGATTTGCTGTTCAACTGGCCTGTCTGGTCCTGCTACAGCAGCTGTAACCTCTGCTGGAGAAACTGCCCACAGCTAGGATAGCAACATCTCAAACAGTTTATAATACCTTGTCAGGACCAGATTATCTGGTTGAGACAGGGCTGTAAAGTGCCCTGTAAAATGCCATTTACATGGCACCCACGTGAAGCCATCCATTAGCTCAGTGGTGCTGCAAAGGGAAGATCATGCACGTGAGGGCCATCAGCCCAGCCTTTGCACGTCAGGAGCATAGAGGAGCTTGAGCCAGGAATATCTCCTGTTTCATCATAGAATACAGAATCACAGAGTCCCAGAATGGTTCGGTTTGGAAGGAACCTTAAAGACCACCTTATTCCGACCCCCTGCCATGGGCAGGCACACCTCCCACCAGCCCAGGCTGCCCACAGCCCCATCCAGCCTGGCCTTGAGCACTGCCAGGGATGGGGCAGCCACAGCTTCTCTGGGCAGCCTGTGACAGTGCCTCACCACCCTCTGAGTGAAGAACTTCTTCCTAATGTCTAATTTAAATCTACCATCCTTTAGTTTCCCCTTGTCACTTCCCCTTGTCCTATCACTACACTACCCTACCTAGATTTCTTGTAGGCCTCTTTTAGGTACTGGAAGGAAGCTTTCTTGAAGTTTTCAGTGTTTTCCCTGCACAAAGCACAGGTACTTTTGTTTAGTTAAATTATACCGGATTTAGTAAAGCCTGTATTCATGTACAGTTGCTCTTTAAATTCAGCCTGCCTGAAAAACAGCCACATTTGACTAGAGGCAATGGTCATTTTATTTTTGTTTAGGCTGCTGACAGGAATGGACATCCATTCAGGAAAAGTGATGGAGCAGGCATCAGATTAACAGGGCTTTTCAAATTTATGTCCTGCTCCCAGTATCTCAGGTTATGGCAGCAAAGAGGCCCTTACAATCAATTTCATGTTTGTTTCATTTATTTCTGTAAATTAGTTGGACTACAAAAACATGTAAAGGCTGCAAATACAAATGCAGAATTTGTTTTAACTGCCATAGTTAGCAAACAGAATAGGTCTATTTCTAGAACACTCTTTATTTTTCAAGTAGACACCTGGTCCTATAATGCAGGCACTGATTGTATCCAATGTATGCTGCCATCCACAAGAAATGGTGGAGAGAAAAAAAAATATGCATTTTTATTCAAATGAAGGTAGCTTGTTTCCTTTATTATCCATTTCCCTTAGAGACACTGTTCCATACACAGGTTTGTTTCCACAGTTACCATGATATTACTGGGACATTGCGTTTCTCTAAGTGATTTTCAGTTTCATTTGTCTCCTCTCAGCTTAGGGTCTTGGAGTTTGTGTTGAATAGGAACAGGCAATTTCACCTTTTTTCATTTCACCTGATATTGTTTAGGTTATCACATCCAAATAACACTATAAGCACAACCTGTGTAACTTCTGGATTTGGCTATGGTTTAACTGAGCAATCCATTTATTCTGGCTGTACACCTGCATTTTTGCTACCATCAATCATTCCAATGGATACTCTGTGGCAGAAACATTCAAGTCAGTACCTTATTAAATTACCTTAGTTTCAGGGAAGCAAGGGCACCACTTCATGAGCATTAATTTCACTTTGAAAAATTGGCTTTTAACAAATTAAGAAAGACATGGGTGTGGGAGAGAAAGAGAGATCCTAATTCACCAAGGGGTGAGGCTGATAATCTGAATCCAACAAACTCTCCCAAAGCAGTAAGTTGCTCAGCAGAAACTATGTGCTGAATACAAAGAGCTATCTCTTGACATAGGCTTGCAGTAAGAACAGTGCAATGCTGATATATGCAATACCATTTAATATGTTTCATTAATATGCAGCAGCGAATAGGTGGCTGTATAAATTCAGCGCTGCAGAGGTGTGGGAAGAGAGGTTGTTACGAGGTTAAAACCCCAGTCTGGGTGGCAGGGCAGGCAGTTCTGTTTCAGATCTTGCCAGGCTGCTTTTGTGGGCTTGATTAAATTACTTCAGTGAGTCACTATCCGTGTCATCCTTTGAAAAGTGTACATGTCCTATACTGAAGCTAGTGTATTCCACAGTCAGTGTTGAAAAAATGAAATAATGTATCATATGTTATATCAATTTTTCTGACATAGGTACAGGTACTTCTGTGATACAAGATGGCTGCACTGCATGCCAGGTTTTTACATTTCATATCAGAGTTGTTGTTTACAATTACTCTAATTTTTCAGTCCATCGGAAAAACACTGAGGTAGGAATGTGAATTACAGCTCTATACAAAACCTAGATTCTCGTGGTTCTTTCCTTTCCTTTCTTTCTTTCTTTCTTTCTTTCTTTCTTTCTTTCTTTCTTTCTTTCTTTCTTTCTTTCTTTCCTTTGCAAGTATATTATGCACAATTTCATCCATTCTAATGCATGGTTTTAAGAGATACTACTAACAGTTCCATTTGTACTGGTTTCATTAAATGAAAAAGCAAGAAATGCAAAAGAATTGCTCACATCTGTTGCAATATTTCAAACCTTACTTGATAATTATCATTGCCTAAAAATGCAAGTAGTAGGTCACAACACAGAGTGACACTTCCCTTGTAAATTCAAACATATCTGCATTAATCTGAAGTTGAGAACTTTAAAGATTCACATGAAGTTTATGGTGGTATTTTTGTGTCCCAGATTTATCAAAGCTTTCAAGCACGGGTGCTTTATCCCCAAACCTGTGTTTATGCTTTGCCTGAATAGCAGCTGTTCTCCATTCATAATACTTCTCAATATTTGCAAAGTAAATTTTCTCCACACTTCTGACCTCATATTACGTGTTGTTATGGCACACTGTCCCTCATACAGCATGCTTCTCAAATGCAGCAGCCTAATCTCTGCAATCTCAATAGGTTATTCAGCTGGGAGACAGAGCGTCTTTTTGCTTGCCTGTGTTTGCTTCCCCATGAGTGTGAACTGACACTTCCTTGCTTTCTGTTTTAAGAGTGCATCCCAACACACACACAAGCCCAAAAGTGAATCTATCTTGAGGTCAGTACATCCCTCTAAAGTAGCTGTGAATTCATACTGCCTGAAATTCTGTCTCTGTCTAAGAATATGAATTACAGACTTAGCTCACTCTCATCCACAGAAAGTAGTTGCATAAACTGCCTTGTGCTACTTCATTAAAATCAAATCTCCTAGAAAATACACTGTTTGTGAGTTGTCTAGTCCAGGGAGTCACTGAGGTGCAGACCTGGGTTTGCCACAATAAACAAGCTTTGCCATTAACTTTCACGGTGTAAGAAATTTGCCTCCTGTTACTCTGCTGAAATAGAACAAATTACTGACCTCTGTGACAGTGAGTCCTGTACTTTGGACCTTTACCCTTGTACCTGAAACAAAGTATTCATCTTTGAGTCGTACCTTATGATATTGCTGTGCTTTCTTGATTTAGATGAAGAAACTGGCAAACAGCTTTATATAACTAACCTTTATATTGGCTAAACTGTAGAAAATAAATATTTTCCCAGAGGTTTATTATTAACCACTGCTGAGGGGACTAGAAACTAGACCAGGGTTATTCCCAGGTTTTGATTGCCTGGATACTGAGCTTCAGCTCTCTGCTGGGCAACACTGCTTGGCAATCTTACCCTCACTTCTTTCCAATGGACCATTTCTGCTGAATAACATTGTCCACAACAATCATTACAGACAATTTTTCCAGCATGCGCTAGTGTGATAAGCCTTCGTTTTTATGAACTGTTTCCAGCACAGAGCCACACTGTTGCCCATAAGCCACTAATTTGCACCTTAGCTATGGCCACGATTTACTTGTAACTTTTATTTATTTATAACTAAATCAGTTCCTCTTCATTTTTTGTCCCTTTGATAGTTTGAGAAAGCAAATGTGGACTTTTCTGAGGAGCATGTATTCTCAGAGGGAAGACAGCACTGATCTGCCTTGATGCACTACATGGAAGATTTCGTTTGAAACAATGGTACTTCCACTCTTTTGTAGTTTACAAGATGAAGAGCAGACAAATTAACTCTCCTCTGGAGTCCAGGGCTTTTCACAAGACAGGATAACACAAACTCAGAATTCCCATCTTCTGGCCTGAAGTTCCAGTCCTTGATGACATCCTTGACTCTCTTAGTACACTGTGAGAGCCTGGAGCATTTTTCTTTCAAATAATTGTTAAGATTGGTAAATGAAGCTCTTAGAAATGAAAAAGAAAAAAAAAGTTAAAGGTTGCTGCTGTGAATTAAGTTACATTGTTCTTTCTTAAGTATTAGTGTGATCTGTATTGTATAATAACAGTGCTTCATTAAGTATACGTTGGATGGAATTACTGAATGAAGTTCTATATTCATCTTTGGCTATCACATTCTAGTATATAGCCCTCATCTTATTTAGCAAGCACTATATCATTGCTGCTGGATAAGGCAAAGAAGCAGCATATGACTATATGAAGGGAAGAATGCATTGTGAGGCACGTTTACAAGAAACAGGAGCTAAGATATCAAAGATGATTTTAATGTGGGTATTACTATTCTTGGTGTTGTAACAATGCACTTCATTTAAAACACTGTTGGGTTTTTTGCTTTGTTTTTGTGGTGTGTTTTTTTTTATTGGTGAAATTTCTCTAGTCTGCTGGATTGTCTTCAGAAAAGCAGGATAAAACTCCATTTGTGCAATTTTTCAGCAGCTAATGCAAGAAATCTCTTTCCTGCACCACATGGGTTTTATTATTCTGTGAATGTGTTCATGGAGTATGCCCTGCCCTGTTTCAAATGCAGCTGCACAATGTTGAGGCTGTTCCACTGTCATCTTTACAGTTTTCATGCCAAAATCTATGAGCTGGATTTTATCAGCCCAGTGGTAGAGGAGAGGGATGAGGCCAGTTAAAATTTCCTCCCAGTTTCACAAGTCCAGCGTGGTCTCTTCTCACTCTTGTTACCACTCCTTTGTCAGCCTGCAAAGTGCATGAGGACCATGTACATGCTACTGATTCAAACAGCAACAGGAATTTCCAAATGTGGGAATGGGTGCATTGTAGTGCCGTGTTTCCAAAATTGATGGGTTGTACAGTTATGTTAGCAGAATAGTCCCAAGAATGCCTTTAGCCCCTGAGAAGTGCTATCTTCCAAGCTTTCTTAAGCCCTACTTGTAAGTTAGCACCACCAAGTGCAAAACAGAAGCATTTTGCTATTGATTTTCAAAATTAAGATCTCTGGACATTTCATAACTAATTAGTGACTAATCTCCTTTGTTGCTCCCTGCATGTTTTGTTCTTGTGTGAATTTTTTTTGGCCCTGAGCACAAAATGTCATTTTAATCATGCCAGTTAAGTATGAGGAAAATGTTTATTAACAAAAAAAATAAAAGATTTAGTTAAAAAATTACTTCAGAAAGCAGTTGAGTTGCATTTAGAAATTTCATGGGGAAGATGAAAGATCTGAGTGTCACTGTAATTAAAGACCTATTCACGTTGCTTAAACCCACAAATTTTTCAAATACATTTTCACTACAGAATCAGTGGTGAATTTAACAGAGCTTTCTATGCAAGATATGCGTTTTCAATTGAAGTATATTCAGTCGTTGGTCCTTTACCAAACACAAATAAATTTTCTGAGTGCTTTACTCTTGTGATGTCAATGTTTTCCAACTAATTCCTCTGGACATGCTTTTCCTTTGCACTGCCAGGCCATACCAGAGACCACAACAACAAGTTTTTGCCTTTCTCTTGCACTCATCTACATTCTGCTCACTTGAAGTCTAAACTCCCCATTGCTTCTGCCTTACATGTTTCCTTGCAAACTGCTTCCTACCAAATCCTCTTTCTTGGCAAGTTCTGCTTTCTTAAAACGCCAGTCGTGAAACTGGGACCCAGACCTAAGACATTTTCCTTCAGTTAGGTTTCAGCTCATGCCACCAGCATCTCTCAAGTGACATGCAGCCATTTGCAAAATGCTGCCCTTAACGCTCCTAATGCAGCTGGAGCTGAGAGTTGCCACATTGCAAGGCTGCTGCCGAGAGGCAGGGCAGTGTCACAGGGAGGGATGGCAGTCCTGGGTCTTGGGAGAAAGGAGGACCAGGAGTAGGGGCTGGCAATTCATACAGAGCAGGGCACAAGCTGTGTATGGGGCAGTGTTTTTGAGTTTCCAGGAGTTTGTTCACTTGAAACACAAATTACCAGAAATCAAAACCACTTATTTTAAAACAAAGGAGAAAAGTCTTTGTAACTAGGCTATTTTTTGTTGTTGTTTTGTTTTCTTGAGTATCTCTTAAAGGCTTTCAATTATTGACAGCAGTGGAAAGATGACTAATTTTCATAAACATTTCTGAGACAAACACACATATTCCACAAGACTTACTGAATATAAAACTTGATAATATTTTGAGGGATGGGAACACACACATGGATTTTTACATCAGCTGCTATATTTTGAAGGATCTTTGAAACTAATATGTAAGTTAACAATTAAAATGTAAAGTATCACAGCAATCAGTCAGCAGAGATTACATGCAGTAACTTTGCAGAGAAAAGTCTGTAGAGATTTCTTATAAATGCCTGGAAGTTTCAACCTTGATGTAAAAAAAAATGCTTAACGTTGGAACTGAGACCACATTGCTGTCATCAGAAAGCTTTCATGGTTATTCTCAGTTGCCTTCCACCCTGTTTTAGCAGTCCAAGTTGTACAAAACTTGTGAAAATGACATAAAATGAGAATGATAAAACTTGGCTTTCTTTTATATCATGGCCATTACAAGAGATAATGTAAAGAACCTTAAAATGAGTGTATGTATCATCATTTGTAAGCGCTTTATTCTGACCAAAATGAATTAAAGCAGCCATGCCACAAAGGAAAATGAATACCTTAAAGGAAATCTCAGGGATTTAAATTCTTATGTATGCATATATATAAAAAATGAATATATTTTTGGTCCTTAGTACAGTCTTTCTCCAGTTTAGATTAATTAAATTAATGCTTAAGAAATACATATTATGAATATATCTCTGTAATCTCCAAACGGTAGCTGTCTTTGGCTGATCTCAGATATATTATAGTAAATAATGATATGAACAAACCATTGCAGTTTTATGTCTATTAATCTTTATTGGGTAAATATATGTTTTACAAAGTAAGCAAACATTCCTAACACAAACAAGACATAATTTTTTTTCAAGATTTTTCTGACTGTGAACCTTAGTTCATGGTGCCATATATCTCATGCACCTTGTGCACTTACTCCAGAAGAATAACATTTTCTGATTACCTGGTGAGTGAGTTTTAAATTGAAGGCATGCCAGAATGTTACTAAAATACTAATTAAAATAACATGGTCTCAGGTTTTGAAAACTTACGTGGTGCAAACCCAACCCAAAATCATGTAAAAAAAATAAAAGTCATCAGAGGACAGTTCATTAAAGCTAATATTTTCAGTGGTTGATGCGTAAAACTAAAAAATTCACAAGTCATAATCATCAAGTATCAACATGCATTTTTCATCATAAGACATGGTTTTCATACACTAGGAAAGCGTACAAGAACACAGACATTGATAGGGCAGATTTTGATTCACTTTCTCTATTGGAGAGATAATGGTATCTTTAGCCAATAGAAGAGAATTTCAGATAAATATTGCCCTAACCCCACCTGCTTGTTACACATTAATGACAGGTAATGTCTGTGTGATCCCCTTTTAAAATGTAATTTGTATTTCATTAGCTTGCATGTGGAGAGACAGAATGTGCAGAAAATATATACAAACTTCAATATTGTTTTAGTATATTCAGTGCTGATTCTGATGAAAAGAAAATAGCAAGACAGGATTTCAGGTAGCCAAATTTTGAAAAACTGGTAGCAAATATTAATGAAATATTAATGCTGAAGAATGACCTGATTTACTGTGGTCAGAACTTCTGAGCCAGCCAGTGTTTGCTTTCACCAGTTAAATATGAACTGAGTCTCTGCTGCTTTGCTAGGCTGCAATGTCTTTTCCTGAAATACTGGCTCTCGGAAGGTTGGTAATAAAACTGTATCAACAACTTCGCTGCTAAGTAAATATGCCATACTAAAATATACATCCTTCTAAAAGAGCTCCAAACTTCACAAAATGTGTTTCTCTGTTTGTGCTGTTGACATATCCCAACTTCTCCAGCATATATACCTCTGCTTTGACAGCTTGCATTCAGTTACATCAGGTTTCAACAACTGAAAAGCTTGGAAGAAACATTATAGTTCCCCTGTCCAGTCTCGTGTACCCTGCAGACTAAGTTACCTTAGCTTTGAGCTCCTACTGAGGCAAGAATTATTAAATTAACAGTCTTTTTTTTTTTTTTTTTTAGAGAGAGAGCAAGCATAAATATGTACTAAAAATCTATGAAAAATTATCTTCAGAGGTTTGAGATGGGGATGCAATAAACCTGAATCCTTGACTCCTTAATTTTCACATTTTTTTTCTTTCTATTTGTAAAATTCATTCTAGTCCAAGCTTCCTTTAAATCTGGTCTCAGCTGAGCCTACTTATAATTCATTCAGGCCTGTTTCCATGATGCAAATTTAAATGAACATGTCATAAGAACCGAATAAAAGAACAGAAAAACATTGTTCACTTCCTGGTGTATATTTAACTAGAGTATATTTACAGACAAAATTGGCTTTACTGTGCAAACTGCTCTCTAAATTACTAAAACTCCTTCCCCTTTGTTTTTCAGTCGCTTTGGAGAAGAAAGCAATCACAACATTGAACAGCTGCAGCCTAGATGACAATACATCCTCCGTGCATCTGTAATTGTGTCAACTACCTGGTGTATTTGGCTCATCTCTGATACAGAAATAGCAACACATTGCATCAAAACAAGCCTTCTTGATCTTTACGTGTCGTAATGCAATTCCACAGTCCAAGAAAAATGCCAGTTCCCAGTAAGAAGCTTCCTCAGGTAAACACCTACTTGGTTGTTTCTTTCTTTACTTGGTTTCAAAGAGAAGAAACCCAGCAAAGGTGGAGAAGCGTTGATGGTCCCCATGGAGAGCTCCGTTTCCCATTCGCAGCCAGACTTCATCTCCCTTGGCAAGTTTTAGCACTGCACTGTTTCCTGAAGTGTCTGCTTTCCCTTTTGATTCATAGCTAAGGATGGATATTTTAACAAATCAGTTTTTTCTTTGTCAGCAACGATCATGCAAACAACTTAAAAAATGAATTTGAGAAAGCACATTGTTATCCTGAGCAAAACTTCCTGGAAAGGCTTGCCAACATTTTTTCAGCTTTATGCGGAAACTTTGGCATTTTTGTGCATTTGACCTGTTAGACAACCTCTGCACCTTATATAATTGTATCATTCCTTTCTGAAAATCTGGAATTCTGGAAGTTTAAATTATATGGTTTTGGTTTTGGTTTTGTTTTCCCCATGACACAGTTATGAATTTATGCTTTAAAATAGATTTCTGCTCATTCTTCACAACACTCCAGATTTCCTGTGATGTTCTCTTTTCCTCTGATTCATCCAAGTCCATTTTGAATGCCTTTAGGTCAGGAGTCTCCTGTGAGGTGAGTCCCTGTGCTCCCTGCACAGGCAACAGGTGGAGACAGGCAGTTTGCACCATCCTGAGGTCTTGTGTTGGAACTTCAGTGTGTATGGTGTGGGCTAACTCACCAACTTATTTGTGTGTTAGTTCCCTTTCCTCCATCTGTTGCTTTTTCTGATATTAATACATTAGGGGAAGAGATCTTGGTGCTTTTTGTTTTGAAGGAAAGATCTATTGGGAATGAAGCACCCTTCAGTGGTGCTTCTATTACTGGCCGTTGAAGAAGCAGCTTCAACAAGGCAGCTTAAATGAAGCCAGTGTCATCTAAGTGTCTAAAATCCAGTGTGTTGAATCTAAGCTTTCACATCCATTTATTCAGGCTTTGGAGAAAGACTTGATTTTGGCACCAGAACCCTTGTTGGTATTAAACAAATAACATTTTTCCAAACACTTTTTTTTCTTTTTTTCAGATGTCTACCTGGCTACAAGCTTCTTGACGTGGTCTTTATACGAGTCGCTAAGCTACAAGTGGATCCTATTCTTGATGATTCTGCAAGTAGTATAAACTTCATAAAAGTTCAGAAACTTTTTTATTCAAAGTGTGTTGAGGATAACAAAGCTAGTAAGTGGAACACCTTCACTTCTTACCCATCCTCACTATTGCAGCTTAAATGCTCTCCACCTTTAAAGTAAACATCTTTCCCCTAGTCTTTCACAAGACTATTATTAGCTGCTGAACACTCATTACACCCTTTCTCTGACAGACAAAATGAGGATGAAGATATGTATTAGCAGAATGACTTCATGCTACCAGTGAACTCCAACCCTGACTTGCAGTGCTAATTCCTTTTCCCTCAGCACTGAGGAACTTCTGATCAAGGCAGAATTTTTGGTCCAGGATCTGTGTCAGGTAGGATCCAAATTTGCAAGTTGAGGAGAGCAAAATATAATACTTTTTCATAGTTGGTTAATTCACCCTACCAAATTTCTTCAAAAAAAGAACAACTTAATATTTTTTTTGAAACATGAGCAAGCAGTCACATCTATGCAAACATGGCTTTTGCAGTGAAAATGGCCTGACCCTTCACTTACCTATATAAGCTGAATACTGTGTTACCATTATGCATCAGGTACACATACACTTCCTCCACATCTTCATGTTTCATCATATTGAAGGTGAAGAAATACACCCCTGAAAAGATTGCAAAATATCATATGTTTTCTCTGTAGAAGGAGGTAGTCACACTGCCGGCTTGTGCTCCTTGCTTAGGAAGCAGAACAGCTGAGACCAAAATTCACTTATAGTTATCAGTGAGTATTTTTCTTCTGCTTGTAGCGAGACCAAAATCTGATTCATTTTTATTCTGCCTAAGGCAGGGGCTAAGCAACATCCTGTTCCAGAGAAATACTTTTACTTAAACATGACAGGACTGCCCATCTCTTTCATCTCACCAAAAGAGAAATTTCCCACAGGCTGAGTCCTGTGACCTCACTTTCACCTTTTTTTTCTCCTTGCTTTCTTGCTGCTGCCCATTCCTAAAAGGGCAGCCTCCAGGCCAGGTTGGGCTCAGCCTCAGAGGCTGTCATGCAGCCAGCATCTTGCCTTAGCCAGTCAGAGCATGAGCTGTTTTAGCAGTACTTGCTGGTACTTACTGCTGCTCTACTGGCCATGCCACATCCCGAACAATGCAGGCATAGCCACCACTTCTTCTGTTTGCACAACACATCCCTTGCCATCACCCTTTTTCCTTCTAGCTCTTTCACTGTCTGAAAGGTGCCAATGCTGTCTGTGCAACTATGTCATGTATCGTGAGATATACAAAACACCCACAGGAGAGAGGACAAGCTCCTGCTCTTTGAAGAGTAATTCTGTAGCACTGACCCTACAGTGGGAGCTTGGAGTATGCATCAAAGTTGCTGAATCATTGTGGGTCAAAATTTAACATCCACATATACAGTAAGCTCCAAAGTGGGCAGCTGTGACCAAATCACCTATACCTCTAGCCACCAGTAAGACAAGTGCCACAGCAAGCTTGGAGGGCCTAACTTCCATTTAATCTATCATCACTTCTCATAGCTCTGGGTAAATGAATGGAAGGGTGAGAAAGGCCAAGTGAAGATGGTCTTAGGCTTTGCTTACATGCGTGTTTGGTTATGGCTCTCTCTCCCCCATCTCCTGTTGTTTCTCCTGTGCCACAGCTGTGAGGGGGGATTGATGTAGCAGAAAAATAACTCAGGAAAAACTGTAATGCCTTGGTTCCAGACACATCTGCTGTTGGCCAGCTCACAGATGGACAGATTCAAGGGAAAACAAGGATGGAGAGAATGGCTAGAGGCAGGAGGTGGATGAGAAGCTGCTGCAACATGTGGCCATGGTTATACCATCACAGTGGCAGAAGGGCTAAAGGTCTCAAAGCAGACCATCTTGCTCCTTCCCCAGATCTGGTAATGCCTCTTTCTTCTGCCTTTGTGCTAGCACTAGTCACGCTGGCTAGCAAGCCTTCTCTTGGCTTGCTCAGTTTCCAATACAATTTCCCTGAAAGCAAGTGGCAATCATGATGTCTCATCAGTTCCTTGTGCTAATGCAGCACTGTTTTCTCACCATTATTGATCACACTTCTCCCCAGAGCTCCAGAATTGAATTATTTTGTTTTGCAAGCACTCACCATTCACCGGAGCACCAAATCTCCCAGTCATAACATCAAAGAAATTTCCAACGTTGGTTTCGACACTACTGAAGATGATCCCACTGTTCTGGTTGCTGAAGTGAGTAGCCATGGAAGCCATGAAAGCAACCTGGAAAAATGCAGTTCTCAGTCAGTCGTCCGTTACGTGTACATGTATAGAGGAATCAGCTACAGAATTTTTTCCTGTATTTGCAGTCTGTTTATTTTCCTGACAGAGATGTTCTTCTAGGTTCTGCTCCAAGGCCATTAAACACCAGTAACAAAACTCCCATTGAAAGAAACTGGAAGAGTGCTAGCTTTCTTATATTCAATTGGACTATTCATGACTGTAAAGGTAAGTGTATGGGCAAGAGTTTGCAGAGCAGAACCTTAGTTTCAGATTTTATTTACCTTTGACTCTCTCTAGAATGATGCAATAGACAACTGGTATGGAAATGTATGGTGTTTTTGGTACGTGTGATGTAATTAGTTTTTATATGTTCCCCAATGCAGTTAGGCTGGATATTGCTTTTAACTGAATATGTGAAAAAATAATCTTGGTAAAATCCATACATATTGGTGTTTCTTGCTAGCTACCTACTACCTAACTACCTCCTAAAAATGCATCAAGCATTTTTATCAGAGTTCTCCTAAAAGTTCAGTGAGTGGGATTCAGCAATCAGCACTTTTTCTTTCTTGCCCTGTACCCCTCAGTCATGGCAACAGAGAGTGGTGAAGATCAAAAGAGGAAACTAAGAAAGTGAGAACTGTGCTTGAACTTCATATTATACTTCTTGCAGTGGGACATATTGGCCATGGAAAATTTTTCACAAGAAGCAGTGCAAAACCTCCCACACCAGACAATTTAGATTATTCTCAGTAAGATACCAGGGAATGACCTATAGAGAACTATTTTGCATGGGTAGGGAAGGAGGTTATCTCTTCTGTAAGTCTGTGATCACCCCATCTGATTGTCAGCGGTTGGGGTATAGGCAGAATCACACCTGGATGCCAGAAAGTCGCATAGTGACTTGACAGACACTTTATTATTGTCTCTTAATTTCTTAGAAGGAAAGTGTTCAACGATAGCTGTTAATGATCTCCATAAAAACAATATTTTTCATGAAATTCCAGCTACAATGGTATAAACAAACAAACAAACAAACAAAACCACCCAAAATTTCTTTTGATTTCAGATACAGAAAAGAAGAAAACTGAAAAAGGCAAAATCAGATGCCAGGTCAGATCCAACAATGGAAATCATTAGCCATCTGCTCAGAAATCTGAGGCACTCCAGATGTGAACTGAGGGTTTGGGCTGATTTTCCTTGTCCATACTTGATACATTTTCTCTGACAGCAAACAATTAACTTCTTGTTTCTCAGCCAGGATCACATCAAAATTCATCATGTGTTAAAGCAAAGCAGCTGTAATGGCCACTTGATGGAATTTTTTATTTATTTATTTTTAGATTCCATTTCACATTCTTTTTGAACCCAAGATATTTTCTTGGGCTGACCAAAAGAGCTGAAAAAGGTGTCCTTTTTCCCTATGTCTCATTTTGAAGTAACAGATCAACATGGGAATGCAAGTCTTTCAAAATAATTATGTACTTAAAACAGTATTGTATTCAAAAGTTTTTTGCCAATCTATCCACTTTCTAAAGTTCTTAAGCATGATGTTAATGAGAAATGATATGCTCTACAGTATAGGGAATTTTTAAGCACATCTATTAAAAATAGTGATGGAATTTTACACGGAAACAGGTATTGATATGTAAGCCTTTGTTATTTGTGCCATTTCATTATTATTTTTTCAATTAAATTCGTACCACTATGCATAAGAAGAAATACTGATCACTCATTTAAAACTGCAAAAATGTCTATGCTGAATGTAATTACAACCAATATGTTTTTCAAGATATTCAGCTATAAAGTTAATCCCAGTTAATTCTTCAAGGGTGCTAATATAAATCTGCTATATTACAAAAGTCCATTAGTTTTGGAAGCTTTTTTCATCATGATTTTTATTCTGTGCAACTATTCCATCTTCATGCAAAATAAGGCTGAGAATTCAAGCATACACAATGCCAAGAAATCTACAGTCATTTTCCCACGTTATACAGGTTATCTCTACTGGTGATTTTGCTGTTAACTTGCATACTTTTATGAGGATATAAAACAGACATGAATGACTGTTACTCAGAGCAATATCTTTCAGTTAAAAGGTGTAGATTTGTAAATAGATCAGAAATTTGTTTTTGCTCATGGTTGGAGGTTTTGGAAGTGGGATTCCTTTTCCTGCATGTTTGCTACACCCCATTTTGTACTTTCTGTGGTGAACTGACTTTGGGGGTATGAATCAGCTCAGGACTAAGACACTTCCATTTAAGAGTGTACATGTGAGTGAGGATGTAGACTTCCTTGTAGTTACTGGAGATCAAGTCTGTATAGTCCACGGAGTGTGAAGACCCATCTGCCCCAAAGCAGCATTGACCATCAGATTAAGGTGAGTTGTTCTTCTAGATCCCCAATGACTATAAATGGGAGTATATAATGAGTATATAATCAGTATTTAATGGGAGTTCAGATGCTTTCCTCATAAATAGGCTCCTAAACTATGTTAATTTGGAGCTAAATCTAACTCCAACCAGGAGCCCACACAAATGTATCTAGCGCCATCTGAAGTGTTTTAGGATTCCCCTATATGGGGCTGGCTGATCTGACAAGACCTACAGAAGCCCATTCCATAGTGGCAGCTGGATACCAGGGAGGATACATCCAAAAGCTTACCATGCACCTAAATCTTGCTTTAAGCACCTATGCTACACAGAATCATAGACATACCCAAATCTACTCCTGCTACTGCTGATGAACTACTCACATACTCACATATCCTCACACTGCAGTGTATAGTGTGGGCAACTCTTAAATCCCGTTTTCAGCAGCAGTCAAAGGTCATAGTTATACAAGCCCTATTTGCTTTTGGTTGCCTTAAGAACAAGACTATACCATGCCTCTGCTCTACTGCAGGTTTATATATATAAGATCTCCACCATCTGCTGAATTCCTGGGACATGAATAAACTCTAATCCAAATGCTAGGGGATTAGGTCAACACAGTGTTGAGCCCAGAAAATACATCCATTTCTCAGCAGAGCTTATAAGCTCAGGCTCGAACCCATATTTTTATGCTTTCCTGGCTTTCGGGTTGCTCATTCCTAGACAGACCCTACATGCTTCTCAACATATTTCAGACACTGAGACTTCTAAAACCACAGATAACTAACTGAAGGGTATTTTTCAAAACCAGAGGGTTATGGGCTGCACTCAAAGGTTTTGACCCAGTACTTTAAGGATTTGCTTACATGTGCTTATGAGAATCTCACAAAGCCTGACTGACTTGAGAAGCATGAGGCTGAGTAACTCCTTTACTCTTTTCACATGCCCTGGGAAGCACAGAATTATGTGTATAGTACAGCTTAATAGAAAAATGGTAGTCCCTGTTATTCACCTTTAGTGACCCAGGTACTGGCTTTCTGTCATAAAAAGGAGCCATTTGTTTCTTCCTGCCCATTTCTTAGCTGGAAACTTACTCTAAAAAAGGCTAAGCCCTGATGTCTTCCTTTCCCAGGAAGATCTGGCAGAGCATATTTGTCAGTCATGACAAATGCAATATATATGTCTCTCACTGTATTCATTTACAGGTGGATTTGCCTAAGTATCCTGCATTAGTTACTGCTGTAGCTGACACAAGCGGATTTGTACCTGTAGCTCTGGAGGAATCCCAGGGTAACCCTTCTCGCCTTTGGGTCCATGATGGCCACGCTCACCCCTCGGTCCCATATCTCCTTTGTCTCCTTTCTCACCTTTGGCTCCTTCCTGGCCAGTTGCTCCATTGTTTCCATTGTTTCCATGATTTCCTTGAAAGAAACAGAGTTTTCTGTTTAACTTCAATTATTTCATATAATACATTTCAACAGCTATCTGTGACAGGGTCTTTTTCTACCAGTTTGCAACACGTACACTTTTCATAATTAAACCCACATTGAGTTGTGATGGATAAGAAACAGTTGTGTGGTTAAGATGAAGGTAAGGGTTTTGATGAGCATGTTTCCAGAAGGACATACATTGGTGTTTTAGAGTCAATTCTCATGCTACCTTGGTGTTTCTGTGTAAACTGTAGGTGTCTTGGGTCACTGCATTGTTGGGGAGGTATGCAAGGAGGAGACCTCAGTGGACGTGAGGCTTAGGAAAAGGGAAGGCCACTGCCAGATGACACATACCTGGTAGCCTGCATATATACTCTTGCTTTTTCTTTTGTGTAAAAACATATTTCCTGTTGATTCAAGTTAACTAGGATAGGATAAGATAATTTTGAAGAACAGTTTGTTGTCTTAAGAAGTTGTCTACACAAGTGGAGAGTGGATGTAATCTTAAGCTAGTTAAATGACCCATCTGTGTGAAAAATTGGAGGAGCTACATTCTTAGGGTGCTGGTTAGCTTGAAGAGGTTGATAGCTTGTTGCTAGATTTAAAGACAAAAGCCTTATAATGAAACTCTTCTGAGATGGCTTCTTATAAAAAGGGTCATTATAAAAATGTGTTTCTGCATCTGCAGTATTACTTACTTCCCAATGTTTACTGAGGAAATTACTGAGCAAACATGTGTGACTATGCGACTGACAAAATGTTAAAGTTGGCCAGAATAACTGAGTAGTTATTATACCTGACTGAAGCAAGAGCCTGACCTTTCAATTAAGTACTCAGAGGATTAATTGGTGTCATCATTGATCTACTTCAATGTGAATTTAAATTAGAGTCTTTGTCACTCTGCTTGTTCTCTGATTAGTCACTTAAATTATGAATTTACAAGAAGAATTATGTTGTCTGTGATCAAATCTGAATACGTGATTCTTCAAAGTTTTTGTACTATGAAAAAATTGACTTCAAACTAAGAAGCTAGAGAATAGAAGAAATCAACCAATTCTTTGTTTGTTTGTTTGAATGGAGAAATCAGTAAGTCCCAAAAATAACAAGAATGATCTTTCCTGAAAGAACAGCACTACCCTCCTAACAGCTCAGAACAGAAGTGTACAAGTGGTATTTGTTTCAATCAAAGGAAGAACAGCTGTTGTCATTCCCCTCAAGCACACAATGATAGAAAATGCAGCAGTTGAATGAAACAGAAATTCTAGGCTGTGTAAGGTTGCCACTGGCCATACATTTGTGGCATCCTTTGATAACACAAGAGTGTGACGGAGTTGCATCCTGGCTTGAAGAAAGGGCAAAGCTGGGACTGGGTTGTGCCCCACTGTATTGACCAGCAGCCTTAAAAGAGCGGGTGTAATAAAAATATTGTCCAGCTTCTAAGAAGTTGACTATGTATTAGTACGTAATGCAGTATTTCTGAACAAGAGGCCTCACCATTAAACTCATTTACATTATACATCTGCTTTAGGAATGATCGTATTCAAATCCCTGAAGGTAGCTGCTGTAGCAAACAGACAAACATACAACTATCTTTTTTCCCTTCTGTAGGCTCTTCTTTTTCTAGTTTTGTGTATTCTGTTCTTCTGTGTGCATTTTTAATTTAAAGAAAAACTACTTCTTATTGTGGAAGACAGCAAGAAAGAAGAAAAAGAAGTTTCCATGAGAAAATAGGAGAAGGTGTGTCTCTGTAAAAATCTGGCTAGCAGTGTGCCAGATGAAAAAAACTCCTGCATACAGTACACAACAGCATTGCTATCCAGCAATCCATTATTGCTTCACTATTCGAAGGTGAAAGCAATAATCAACTCCAGGAAACAAGTTCTTCCAAGTTTAATGGAAGCTTCATGCTGCTTTAAGAAGAGAGAACAATTTGGCCTAGAAACATAAGGAGATTAATTTCAGTATGAATATTTGAAAGCTGATTTTTATTAACAATTAGTTTTACACTGGGAAAATCTTTAGAATCTTACTGAAAACCTCTGTCTTCCTAAGAATTTATAGAAAAAACTTGCTTCCAAATCTGTCCCCAGATACTGATTTGGACCATTCTCTGGTACTTTGAGAATAGCCTGTAATTTGTAGTCTGTAATTAGACTGTTCAAAAATAGATTAAAGTGCATTTTTTACCTGGCATCCCAGGGGGGCCAGGAGGTCCTGGGGGTCCTTGGTATAGCCGAACTCCAAAGTCACCACGGCAGCAGGAACTACAGTCTGGATTCTGCGGTCCAGTTTGCGGTGGCTAAGTGCACAAAAATAAATTTTAATTAACTCGTTCATGGAGTGCATATACATGTCACTTACAGGGTCTTCATTGCATAGCCTCTGTTTATATATTTGCTAAGTTTTCAAAACATTTCTTATCTGGAATGAAATCTCCCATACTTGGGTTTTCCCTAAAGATGTTATTTCTGGAAGATTTAAGGCAAAAGCTCTTCAGGTGTTCTAAGACCGATATGAGTATTAAATAAATATAAATATACAAAAGAAAAATGTTGTCAACAAATGTAGTGGGGGTTTTGAAAACAAAATAATACCAAGTAATGAAAGTTAGCTGAATATTTCAGTTAGGTTCCTATCTTGATTTTCACTGATCCCACATTTCTGCTGACCTTTTGTTGGCAAACAAGGCTAGGAGCAATGAATGGCAGGAAAAAAAGGGATTCCATTTGGCCATCAGCAATGAACAATTCTTCAATTAGCATTAAGAAAACTGGGCCAGACTGCCAGAAGGAGATATTCAAAAATGCAGCATATTCCTGTTAAAGCTCTCAGACTTGCATATTTACAGGCTATTAAAGCTGGGAGAACCTAAAAAAGTGCCAAGGTACAATACAAGTAAACTAATACATTTACTAGAAACAGCTCAGTTTCTGTAATAGTTTGATAATGGCTTTATTTCAGTGCTTTTCCTTCCCAAATTATTGTATTTATACTAGTGGAGTCTCATTCAATCCTGGTTAGATTTTGTAGCTAGGCATTGTGGTGATTCAGTGGCCACAAAACTTCTGATGGGTCAGCTGAGGTAGAAGTACTAGGTTTGATTTTATTTCTCTACTTCCTCATTTTTCCTACTGTGTTGTTTTTTTCTTACAATTTTTTGCTATTATCCAGAGGCACAAATCTGCAGTTCTTAAATTCTGCAGGAGGATAGTTCCAACTACATCTTTTCTTTCAATATCCTCCTAGGTCTTCCTTTCCTTTCTTTCCATCATCTTTATCATCCTCAAATTACTCGCTTGATGCAGACCTGTTGGTTTAACAGCAGCAAATGATCCTCTGGTGAGATGGGAGCTTCCAAATGAACATGCAGATGTGCTGTATTCCTGCCCTCAAGGTCAACAGCTGGATTTGAAACACTGCTTTTCTGCCCATGTTTTGAACTCTTCCAAGCATGCCTCTAGAACTCATACCCTCAGAATTCATTCATTTCAAAAGGCTTGGGAATTTATGTCATAAATACAGAAAACAACATTCATGCCAACAAAATACTGCTACACGTCCAATGCCACAGACACGTTCCCTCTGCATCTGGAACCACTGACAGTGAAGCCACCATGGGAGGAAAGGTTGACCTGACAGTTCAACAAATGTGCTCCATATTCAAAGACTTGTGGAAATGTTAAGACTTGCCAGTGGGCAGAAGAGCTTTGGATTTATGGGATTTTGGTCAACGAGATGATTTTCATCTTCATTTTGGATAAGTTCTATATTGTATGAGAAAAATGAGTTCTACTTTTTGGACTATCTCTTCCTGGAGAATCTGTTTGTATCTTTCTTGCTGCTTTGTCTCTCCCTGTTTTTACAAAGAACTTAACTGATAATCACCAGACACACTGTTTGAGTGTTTCCTAATATAACAAAAGAAGTAACCCTGTTTTCAGCTCATTTTCAGTTCTAGAAAGGGAGCCAAACACAAGAGGACTGGAACAGTGCAAACATTTTGCACCATCAGAAATGCTAATGTCAAGTATGGGCTAAGAATAAAATCTCCAGCTTTTTCTTTGATAGAGCCTGATATTCATATTAAACGAGAGGGCCAACTATATACGCTTCTGCCAAGAGCAAATAAGTACTATCAGCCTGGAAATACCTAAATACTTAGAACTGTGGATTATTGGAAAGGGAAGGCCTGAGTCCAGTCAGAAAACCTTACCTCAGGCACATGAAAGTCTCTGCACGGGTAAGATTTATTTTCTTACAAAACGCACTGAAATCCTGACCAACATTATTAGATAAGCAGTAGTTTTATTGCAAAATGGATACCAGCGCTGGTCATAGCCAAAAGCTATTTGACATAATCTCTCCAAAAACTCAACAGATTACGTGTGAAAGGGGGTAAGTCCTGCCAGCCTGGTTGTACTAGAGCAGTCCCACTGACTTGAAAATAGCTACTTATGGAAGTCATAAAATAGTATTGACTTATTATCTTTACTAATCCTTTGAAGAGGAAGAAAAAAATGTTCATAACTGGCTGCCAAGAACAATCAATATCGAGGATATTTTTTTAATCTCTGAAAACAGAGAACTTCATGAAAAGTACACTTAAAAGAAAAAGCTGTGGCTAATGTAAAATTACACCCAAACGGGACATAGATATTAATTACAGCCTACTTGCCAAAGGTGTCCTATGCAGCCGTTTGCACATAAATTTTATTGCACAATGAATCCTTTGGCATTGCTTTCGGAACACGAGTATGATTTAGGGTCTTTTGAAATGTATCTACCACACTGATATCCTAATAAAGATAGAAAACTGGAAACAATGACACTGCGGATATTTGTTGAATTTCCTAGGATTTAGTGTATAGGAGGCAGTTCTAGGCAGCAGATGGTCTATAAAATTCCCTTAATTTAAACATGTGAACTAATCATAGTAAGAGACCGAATCCTTTTTCAATTCCTAATTAATTTGATGGGTTTCCATTGTGCTATCTAAGACAATGCAGGAGACAAGTAATGTACAGCCACCATCCTTGGCTCCTGTTCTGAATGTAAAATAGCATTTCTTTGTGGGCACTAATGTCCTCCATGCCCCTTTTCTAGCAATGAAATAAACAAGCCACCAGAATTCAAGGCAAAACACCAGTAGTTTGACTAGTACCTGAAGGTTTTCAAGGAGCAAGCTAAAAAGGGCAAATGTGTCTGGCATGGCTCTCCCCATTTATTAAGAAACCATGTGCTAGAGAAATACGCATTATATTTTTCATAAGTTACCGGGGGTGTGGAAACTGACCTCTTACCCAGTGCAATAAAGACAAATGCCATAATCTCAGTGCCACAACAGGGAATAGGATCTTTAAAACTCTTTAACTAGATGGTTATATTCTCCTCTCACAGTTAGGATAAGCAGCAAAGTAGGACTTAAAGGTGAAACCTTTCCATTCACAGACCGGGTGTCTTCAGCAGCTGCAAAACAGCTTTCAGATAGCTCAGGGGGAGGGGAGAAGTTTGACATAAATTAAAACAAGTCTTTACCATCTCTTTTCTTTCTCTGCCTGGAAATCCCTGGAGTTTGGAGATGGAAAATACCTATTGCGTCAGCCACTCTGTGATGGATTGGCCCTGTCACGCATCTGCTAGTACTCCATTTCATTTCAGTAAGCCAAAACTTGCATCATTTCCCCAGAAAAAGATTGCTTCCCAGAGAAGGGACTGGCAGGTAAATGACTGCCATCAGCTGTATTCCGGCTTGCTGGGCTCATTTTCAATGTCACAGCCTCTTCTCCCAGCAGGCAACTCTGCACATGTACTAAACTCTCTGATGAGAGACACATGCACCCAAAAAACAGTGGCACTTTCTGTGATTGAGAGCTTTAACCTTAAAAAATCATTATGCTGCATTAAATACTGCATTATATGATATTTTGTTAGTAGTTGTCTTTAACTACCGATAACATATGGTCTATAATATGCAGCTGTACAATTCTCTATGCAGTAAAGAGGAACACACATGGTAACTGACTCATTGGAATATATATATCTGTTTGCTTACACTGTTTGTATACTGCAAGTGTAGTTTAGCATAACTACAGTTAAATATCTATCTTGCTGAGTGTACTATAGGAACATGTAATTCCTGCTCAAGAAATATGAAATGCAATGCACTACAAAAATTAAATGATATATTTATATTTATATTTAGGTCATATAGTGGTGTATTAAATTCATTCCCTTACTCAGATGTGTTTGAGTTCTTTAAGCCTAAAACAGGATTAAAATCAAATTTCCCCTCTGCTTATCATGAAATAGATTGTTATTCCACACTTGTCTGTATGTGCGTAATTTTTTGGAATTCAAAATGTCATGGTTCAAACTGAAAATTTGTTTTAAATCACAAAGGATAAATTGTGGACTGCATAAGACTCAAACATTTCTATCAGAAATAAGAGCAAAACATTCATGTTCTTGTTTCTAAGAAATATCAATCAACAAAAATTTCATTTGAGTATCATTTTGTTGTGCTGGGGAAAGCTTTGTCTTCTACCCTTCAGTTTTCATTTTAAATTTGGATTGCAATATTTTTTGTATAATCAAATTATGCAATTATCTCTTTGTTGTGAGCTAATGATTATAACATATAAAATGCCATGTAAAAGACATAAAAAGACCCCCAGTTTAGAAAGCAGATACTACAGATGATTTCAAAAGTTTCATTCCAAATCTTTTTCCACTGACACTAAGTTGATATATATCATTATTAAATCTATTCAGATCTCAAACATTTTAATATTTGTTTGTATTCAAACTATCCCTGAGAATAATAATTTTGAATACTAAGAGTTTCAATGTTTGTCTCAAGCCCAAGAGAGTATAATTTATATAAATAATTTTCAATGAAATTCATTCTCTTCTAATTGAATCTTTCCAAATATCTCTGCAAATTAATTTTCCTTCACATCCAAATGAGTCGATTGAATCTAAAACTTAATATATTAATTAAGTAGTACCTTGAAATAGTTAAGAGACTGTATATTACAATGTATGATTGCATTGTATCATAGTTTCAGCAAAAGAGGACTTCTGTCTATGTTGTTACCAGTGTTCCAAAAACACTGCTGGCTCTGCCAGCTCATTTAAAGATCCTATAAAGCAACCCAGCAGGATACAGACCAATATACAGCTATAATAAAATTCATTTCATAAATATATTGTTAATAATCTTAGGAAAAAAAATAAATATTCTCATTAGCTTTAAAGTTATCTTTAGAAGATTAATTCAGAGTACCTGGACTCTATCTGAGGTAGTCAGTTCTACATCATCTACCTCTGGTCTCAGGACATTTTGGTCTGTAGAAGAGCTATTAGCAACAGTCCACTCTATAAGTTGACTCCGCTGTTTCAAATTTTCCCTGCTTCTGGAACCTTTATGGCCAGTCTGGTGGTGACTTTGCAATACTTTGGCCACTGGTTTATAAGATCTTCTGCTCACCTCCATGTATTCTTCTTGACACAGGCAAAATGGAAGAAAAAATAAAGCCAGCAGATGCCAACTGATGAAATCCTTCTCTGCCATGTTATTCAAAATAATTTCTCAGGAGTCCAGAAAATGCCTTGCAGAAGGAGAACCTCTTTGCTGCACCAGGAGTTATGTGGTCCTTTCAGCTTTTCCACTAGTAAGCCTGGCACTGAGACCAGTACCAAGTTTTATACGGTTGTGTGCAATAAATAAAACTAAAAATGCCAAAGTGACAGGATCCTTCATCCAAAATCAGTCATGCTCCTTTAAACAAACCAGGCATTATTCACCACTTCACCACCACAAGGAAAATTGATTTGTATGCTGGAAATGGCCACAGCATTTAACGGACTCCCGTGGTTCCTATTTGGGGGCATTAAGAATGTAGCACCTTTTCTTTGGCATGTTTCTGTTTAAGTGTGAAAAAATGTGATGGAAATGGAGAACATGTGGCTAATGGTTTACGTTCCCTGATTAGACATGGAAAAGCTGTGAATTCACACTCTAAAATGTCTTTTGGACACAGTCACCTTCCTTATTTGCCAGGAAATTCACACACACAACTGCGTCAGCCCAGTCTGAAAAATCCTTCCAAGAGCAATTAGGAAACAAAAGCACAAGAGGAGCTTTTGCATATGATTCTGCCCCAATGGCTGTTTCTGACTATGCTTTTCATTCACTAAAAGAAAAATATTGAATTTCTGTCAGTTGGCCAATGGTGGAAGTAGACTGGGTAAGTAGCTCTGAAAAACTGGGTTGAATTCAGATTCACAGAGCCCCGTTTCTCAGCTTTAGTTCAACCTACTCAGCCAGGCAATATTTTTCCCTTGAGTTCACAATGTTTTGCTAAATGCAACTGCCAAACCAAGTTTCATGTCTTCTCTGCCAAGTAAATATAAATTTACCGGGGGCTTATTTCAGACTAAAGGAATCAAATTATATATCTATAATAATATCCTTATTATATTTTTAACCACCCACTAGTATCCTCTAGAATGCCACATCTGCAGAAAGCAGTCCTGCAAATGCACACACATAGAGGCTTACACATGCATGCACTTCACCCTCCTGAGAGCAAGGAGCATCCCGGCGCACGAGAAACACTTCCCCAGTACATGACAGTATCACTACTGAAGGCATCGGTCCCAGGGAATGATCCTTGGCCCTGCAACATGATGGACTGCTCTGGACCTCTCGTACTGAATTTGCTCAAGGATGACTGCCCTGATTAACAGGGCTCCTCTCTGTGACCTCTGTGGTGCTCTGTGGCCTTGAATTATCCCCCCTCTCCCCCCTCTTTTTTTTTTTTCTTTTCCCTGTTCAGATGCCTGAAGAAATGTGATGGCTGTGGTGCAGGTTGCTACAGTGGTTGTTTTTAGAGCATGATGTCTAAAGTCATGTGTTTGAGGAGGGGATGTGAGGGGACTGGGAGCAACAGAGACCTACATATATAGTGTGAAGGTTTCATCCATCCAGAAAGTTGTTTCTGAAGGTAATAATATATAAATATCACCCAGGCTTAATTTTGAGGGTGAACATAGACAGGGCACTCCAAAAGAGATTCTGGGAAAAAACCAGGAAGTGAACAACCAGAAGTCTAGGACCCACAAGTGAAATTGAGGTGCTAAATTATCTGTCAATGTAAAAAGCCTTAGGTGTTCTACAGCAGCAAAGCCTAACACCAGAGATGCTGCTAAACAAGGAAAATGAGTTAGAGTTGCTAAAATGCCCCAACTTCGTTGACTGCAGCTGTAAGGGGCAGCCATCACAGGTCTTCACTGCCTGGTAGAGTGCTGAGATGCGTGGAGCATCTTAAGGAATAAAGCCTAATCTTAATCCTTGTGAAATCTTAGGAAATCCTTTTTTTGACCCCAAGTAAGATAAAAAAGTCTCAAGCAGCAAGGATTTTGAAAGGAGATGTGTCTGTCCTGTCTAAGTTGAAGATGAGCCCAAAAGGGAGACTGGTGATTTGAGGGTTGTTCAGCCCCTTTCAGGTGCTGGGAGGGATGAGTAATTGATGGTTGCTGAATGATGGTGAGGAACTGCTCTCTGTTTTATATTCTGACCCTTTCTGTGGGTGACAGCAGGGCAGTCACGTTGTGGGAGGAGAAGCTGTCTGGAAATGTGATGGAAAGGGGTGAGCAATGCTCCGTTGGGGTACATCTACCACTGGTGCAAGTGCTGGGAAAGGTGTCAGCACAGACGTGTACTTGGCCACTCTCTTCCATGATCTGCAGTTTTGCAGCCCACAGCGAGGAGTGTGGGGCTGTGCTGGTACCCCAGAAAGGCAGTGCCAGCCACCACAGATGCCCAGGGTTCAAGCTGAGCCAGTCCAGGGGCAGTGCTCAGGCCTGCCAGCAGCAGAAGTCACCAAGAGCAGATCTTCCCCATTTTATCCTTCTCCATTGGCCAAGTGTGGCATAGGAGCAGAGACCTCAGCTTTCCCCACAAGGATAAACTTGACCACTGTCTGCAGCATCCTGGATATCTCAGCAACAACCTCCGGAAAAGGGGCAGCTCATGGTTATGCCAGTCCATAGGTTTGGAAGGCAGAATTGTGTCTCCTGGCTTTGTGCTTTTGTTGCCTTTATCTCCCTTATTTTGAAGGTCTAATCACAGGAATCTTAATTCAATTTCAGTGAAATCTTGGATTCTAAAGCCAGATGTTCAGGATCATTAAATACACTTCATAGATTAGCCCTTGAGCCTTGCTTCAGTGTATAAATATTAATCAACTAGATAGTCTCACAGAAGAGGCTCATTAGCCTATGCTTTATGACAACTGAAAACCCTGATTTGAGAAAAAAATGCAAATATTCCAGTTATTTCACTGGGCAAGGAGAAATGGAAAGGAATTTACTGAAGAATGAAACAAGTCTTCTCTAAACACCATTCCAGAATTTGGAAGCTGCTGCCACCAAAATGGGATTTCTTTTTCAAGGAGAGAGGATTTTCTTAGTAGGAAAGGAGCTTGAAAACCCTGGACTCCGTAAAATTGGGAATGACTCAGAGACAAACATTAATTTATCTTGGCACTCAATAATTTGATTCAGCAAGCGCTGGGACAGCACTGATGTTTTCAACTGCTGTTAAGGCTTTCATGGCTTTCCAAACTCTGTTCCAGGAGCTTCCTGTGGCAAATGTTTCCAATATGAGTAATGAATATCGCCAGCACCCATGTCCCAAAGTGAGAAGGAATAAAACCAGAGAGATTTGGGCTTCAAAGGACCCATCCCATCTATCATTTCATGCAAAAGCTGAAACGAGCATGTTTCTTGGCAGCTATGAGAAAGAAGAAATGTTCCCTTCCTCACTTTCTAATAGAGTCCACCTGGTTCCTGCCCATCATGTTCTCGTGGTTTGATGCTGCACAAATTTTTTGTCCAAATTAATGATAGAGTTTAGCCTCTGCTCTTTTATTTTCAATCTTTTGATCAAATGCAGAAGTCTTTGCAGAATCATATGCAGAAGTCTTTGCTGCCCATCATTCTCCTCTGTGCCTTCCACAAGGAATAGCAGGCAGACAAAGTCACTGTCTACAGGCAGAAAGTTTGGACTTGAAAGTAAAAAGCAATGGAGGTACTGATTCTCCATTCTTGATCTCTGAGTTTGGACGAGTGAAATACGCTCGTCCAAAAGTGTGACGTGAATCTAAAATAATGTAGCATCAAAACAGCAATACTTTGAATTTGCTTTGTACTGGAATAAAATACCAAGAATGCTTCACAAAGAGCAGAACAGATCCTACTGATCTGGAGACAAGAAGGGACCACAAGGTTGATTTCTGCTTCTAGTTGTGGGGCCAGAGAACAGTGCAAGAGAGATGAAAAAGAGAATAAAATCTGACACACTCACACACACACACACCACCCCTTTGCTGCGTGCACAGCCAGCATCACCCTTCCAGCCTTTGCTACATAAGCTCAAGCACACCGTAATTGCCTTTCTTCTATCGACAAGGTTCTCTAGCAGCAGGATATATTTCTGCCTAGTTATCAACAGTTTAAGATGAAGGGAAGCACGTGGATATATTTATGTCAGATAATTAGATATCAGCTAAAATGCAATAACTATTAGGTAAAAACTGCTTCCCACCTTCTGTGCAAGCAAAAATGCTACTCTGTGAGAAAGGTGACTCTTATTACTACCTTATTAGTACTGAGATTGGGAAAGCAGGTTATTAATGAGGTTGTTATATAAAACTGCAGGACATAATTTCAAGAGGCAACAAAGCAAAATGATTATAAATAAAAATGTTCTGGCTGAGGCAGGGTTTTATCTGTAATTAAACATTTACAGTTCCTTCACTTAGAAATAATCCTGTTTGCAGTGTTAACTCCTTCATACCAAACACAGAGGTAATCTGCACCTGCTCTTTCACAAGTCATCTCCGCGGAGCCATACTGAGAGAGCCAGACCACAGCTGAAGGGACAAAGGCCACCCAGCACCATGCCACCACTGACTGTCACCGAATTCCTGACCCCACCATGACTCTCTGGGCTCCTTCATTCCAGGTGTGCCACCAGCTCTGCTCCTGCTGGGCCACCAGCTCCCCCCACCTGGCTGGCACTTAACGCTGCTCCTGCAGCAAAGCAGGGATGAAGCCTCCCCTCTCCAGCAACAATGCAAAATGCCCAGCACTGTGCCATCCTTTGGCTAGCTTCTGCAACAGCCACGTGCCACAGCTGGGCAGAGCCCTCTGACCTCAGCATGGCTGCAGGGAGAACACAGACAGCCCTTTCAGGTGGGATTTGCAAGTGTTGTCCCCAAGGAGCTGGGAAGGAAGATGAAGAGCCAACGAGCTGTGCAGCTGCTTTTCATACGACGGCTTTGAAGCCTTTTCCCACCTCTGTGCTGACCACTGCAATCCCACAGGACCAAGCAAGGGAGGTATTTTTGCTGAAAGCTTCTGAGATCTGCTCTTTATTTCTGCAGGAGTTTTGGTCAGTAACTGGAATTCAGGCAAACTCCACCACCCTCCTCCCTGAGGGAGCCTCCACAGACATGAGCTATCAAGGGGAAAGCAGATTTGTGAGGATTTCCAAATATTGTGCACCCACAAATGGCTTTTGGGCTCCCAAGGCAGGTGGGCCACATGCCCTCAGCACACCAGAAATGTCTGGCAAATGCCTGGTGGGAAAAGCCTCTCCTCACCAGGCCACCAGTATGATCAGGTCTCTTCCTTTGGTGCCTGTCACTATCCCTGCAGGGGCCCATGAAGGGCTTGCTCCACTGCTTGGTGTCAGCAAAAGCCCCTCCAAGGGCCTGCCAGTGGGGATCAGCAAAGGAAGGCTGGCTTTAAATGCCAGACGAGGCATCATTAAGCACCCTCTGCTTGGTGCCACAGAGGAAGGTACCCAAAAGGCTTCGTGCACTCTTGCCCAGTGGCCTAGGGATGTGCTGCTGCCTTGCTGCAGCCTGGCGATGCAGAGATGTGGCAGCTGCTGATGAGTTTGTCCAAACCACAAAGCAGAGCAGAATTTGTAGGGCTCAGGCTGGCTTTATGCTGGGATGAGGTGGGGAAATTTGGTGTGAACAGCAGTGGGCAGAAACTTGGTCCTGAGCTCCTGGCTCTGAACAGAGCCTCAGTCTGGGTGATCCTCTAATAAACAGCACAGCCTGCATCAGTTTGTCTGCACAAACCGTCTCTCCAAAATATGCATTGGTGAAACAGACCCCTTCCCTCTGTCAATGCCATTTTTAAGAGACCGTGAAAAACTGCCTGGATCAGACTGTCGACAGTCCCAGACAGGATCGCCAGGTGGTTTATCCAAGTCTCTTTCAAGCTTGCAGAAATAGATTTCACAGTGGTGATAGGGCTCTGGTGGTGGAACAAATAATGCAGTGTGATAAGCTTTTTCCAGTCTGCAATGCATCAATTATCCGTCTGTAATTGAAGAGCCAGAGCACAGTGACTTCCAAGAAACCAGGGTGGGGAGAGAACAAACACCGTGCCAAAAAAATAGCCGTGGTCAACATTTTTGTCAGGGATGGATATCCTGGTTTGGATTAAACAAGATCTAACCTGAATCTTTGGCTTTCTCTTAATTCACCTTTTTCTCAAGTTTCAAAATGTTTAAATGTATTACTTGAAATGTGTTCCTCTGCAATTCTCTATTCCGGCCAGGACCGAGAGTGTAATGGATGAAATGCCACAGGAACAACTGCTCGTTATTTTAACTACCCAGCAAGAAATAAGGAATATCTTGTGAGAAATCCTCCTCTGCGTACATCCCCAGCTCAAGTTTTTCACATGCAGGAGGTGTGGGTAGTTCAGATAAGGTATGTTATTTTTAGATGGGAAGCTAAGACACAGTTTCAGGCACGCTATTACCCAAGACTAATCTTCTGGCCTGGAATGAAAAGCATAAAGACAAAATGCTCTCAGTGTGCCTCAGTACCCACGAGAGGTCAAGAATTGCACATTTGTCCAGGGTGTGTAAGCAGAATTGCTTTGGTGACCTGATCTCACATAAATTGTTTTTAAAGGTCCAGATTTATCAGAGTTTCTCAGATTCCCAAGACATATCAAAGACTTCAAGTCTTCAGAAAAGTGTGATATCAAGTGAAAAACGGGGCTTGTATACGTAATCAAACTCCTCCAGAAGTGCCCTACTTGGGCACCTCCTTGGGTGAACTGTGACTGATCTGTGATCTGTTGACCCAGTAAGATCACTGGACTAGTTCTTGACAATTCATATCAGATTATCAATCTTTACTTTATGTTTGTATTGCGACACTGTAGTTCAAGAGCTGGGCTGTTAGGCAAATGCCAGGAAGGCAGCACCAAAGCTCTGGTTTACATCCTTCTGGTGAGCCCAGCAGAGATCTTCAGGAGAAAAGTCCAAATGCTGGCTTTGTGAACACACTGTGTCCAGGCTCCAAAATGAGAAAACCTCTGCCACCACACCTGGGATCCAAAGATCACAAAACGGTTCAAATAAATCACATTATGGAAAGGGAAGGGTGTCTGTCACTAACTGATCTTCTGATTTTGTTCCTACCTGCATTTCCTACCAACACTACACACTATGAATTGGGCTGGCTTGCAAGGAGTTAAGAAGCCAGCCCTAGAAAGAGGGAAAAAGTTTGGGCTTATAAGAACAACCCAGGACAGATGCCAAGATAGCATATAAACCCAGCAACTATGGTGTGCTGCAGGACTAGCTCTTTGCTTCTTTTCATCCCCTTGTAAATGATTTCTGATAAATGCCCAGTCCATGTACATCTCTTTACCCCAGAAGAGTCAGAAAATGGTGCTGCCATGAATTAAGAAGGACATCTGGCACAGCATGAGATAGAATTTGTTAATTTTCATTCACTGCCTGCCTGTTTGGGCTAAAAATATATTTAAAAATATATGCTATAATAATAACAACTGGGAAAGAGCCACATGGACTGGAGAGAAGAGTAACCTCTCTTACAGAACTGGCAGCCCTTGCTGGGTAAAAGCCCAGCCAAGCTGCACCATTTATAACAGAAAAGAATGAGTTTCCTGCAATGCAAAAAAAGCTGTGTTTGTCTTCCTAATTTGGTTTCTAAGTATTCACTTTCATGGAGAGAAGAAAAGAAGATAGTTTGAAAAGGAAATTATATCACTGTGGTGGTTTTTTAATGGCATTTGTGGAAGATTATGGCCTTATGCACATGAGGAATTCCTTTTGCATCTATAGGAAAAGGTGGGGAGTAGCAGACAAACCTTCTTCTGTAATGTTCCAAACATTTACAGACCTTCTCTAGACCTGTTACCAACCATGTCCAGGCCTTTAGTCTCAAGACTGTCAGTAATGACTCCCTCTGGTTGAGGTGATGGCTTTTGCAAGACTTCTAGGAGTTTGTCCAGTTTTTAGAAGCCCCAGCTGTTACCAAATATTCCTCCACTTATGACATCCCCTAGGCTGATTTGGAGTGACTGAAGTGGAAATAAAAGCCCAAAACTATGAAAGGCTGTCTGTATCTGTGGCAAGCTAGACCTAAATATTTTTTTGGCTGGACACCTCAGTTCTCTAGCAGTGCCATAGTTCTCCTCTGTCTGCTTCAGGTGTCTGTTTTAATTGAATTTTTCACTGCATTAAAGAGAGTAGTATGCCAGCTCCTGGGCTATTTGCTCTTCTCTGCCTCCATGTCTGACACTTGAATATCCACACATTGTCTTCTCTAAGCGCTCTTTACATAAGGTAGGCAGTTTACATCTCATAGCAAATGCTACATATTGTCCAGGTGTTTGTAATTAGGGACCCAAATTACTGGGGCATCAAAATAAGGACCTGAACAACTTATTTATGGCTATGTATCAAGGCTGTGATCTTGTAACCTGCCAAATACATCAAAATAGTCTCTGCAGAAGATAGCGATGATAGGAATAGGTGCTGTACAGAGCTGAAGGTGCTTCTGAGAGTCGTGATAACTTCTGAGTGTTATAAAATATTTTGGTGTTAGCCAGGGGATGTAGGGGTTGTCCTTCAACTCTGGGGTAGTCCCTTCTCCTGCTAGCATGGGGAGGTCAGGTGCAGTAAGGCTGTGAGTGTGTCCAGCCTGTGGTGTGCTGCCCTGGAGGGAACAGCAAGCATCATGTGAGCTGATTTCCATGAGCACAGCCGAGCACATTTACAAAATGAATAGTATGTTCTGTCACAGTATAAATCAAATACAGACTGCAGTCCAGCAAACAGTGTAAAAATAATCTGAAAAGCAATGTTACCTAAGGCTTTTGCCCTTTACGCCTGCAAGTGTGGTATGATTTCCCCAAATTCTTTCTGCTGGCAGCACTGTTTTAGGTCCTACCACTTTCTTGGTAAGGCTGATGGGATATTCCCAAAACAGTTTAGAATAGCCTTTTTGGCAGTGGTCTGGGTGCTGACAGTGATGTTTCCATCTGAGATGGATGTAGGATTGTGCAATCACAGATAATTCCCTCACAGAGAAGTTCTGGTTCTCCCTGAACTTTCCTAGTTGCAGCTTCAGGAAAGCTGTAAACTCCCTTCAGCTGGGCAATTTCTTGTACAGTTTATTGTACAATTTCTTCTCTTCTCTCTTTCTGTGTCTTGCTCATTGCTTCTAACAAGGGTTAGTTGTTTCTCAAGTCTACAGTGATGTGATCTGTGCAATGTCGGTTAATCCTCTAATTGCTCTGTACCTCGATACTCAGGACAGCAGGATCCTTACTTTGCTCTTACAATGTACTGATCATGCAGGATTTTTGTCAAAAAATAGGATAACCAAAAAGCTTATTTTTCTGTAGCATAAAAATAAAAGTCACTCCAGTGACTGAGGACACTGTTTGAAACGATTCCTCTCCTCAAATAAGGTGTAAACCACACATGAACAAGAGGCAGGTCAGTGAAAGACTGTCAAAGCTGGCCCAGTTGCCTGTTGCAGGTGGCACTGACCCTGCCAAAGGTACAGATTTAAGTACACATCCCAAAGTTTTATTTTTAAAGCCCTTCTCCAAAGAAAAAATGTAATTAAAAAATATTTGACTCATTTAAGAAGTGAATGGATTGAGCTGATATCTTTGCTATCATCTTGTGCCAGAATGTTCACTTTCAAAAACACTTTCCCTATCAGTCTGTAATTAATTTGTTATGACCACCCATGGTACTGCTATGTCTACTTACTTTGTTAGAATCATGTTATGGAAAGATATTGCTTTCCATTTTTAATATGCTTTCTGGAAAGAAAACATTTCTTTCTACAAGCCTTACTGTGGAAAACCAGACAGAGATAAAAATTGTTTCCTGAACCAATTACCCTTAAGGTATATAAATTAATCTGCTTTCTTGTTGACTCACTATTGTTTCTATTTAGTACAGAAAAATGTCTTTAATAAATATTTTTAGAGAAGTCAATCATCTTGGCACCTTTCGCAATTTAAAGGTGACAAGTGCAGGAGGGATATCATAGAATCACATAATGCTTTGAGTTTGAAGGGACCTTAAAGACCATCCAATTCCAACCCCTCTGCCATCGGCAGCGACATCTCCCACCAGACCAGGTTGCTCAAAGCCCCATCCAGCCTGGCCTTGAGCTCTTCCACAGGAGAAGTGCTCCAGCCCTCTGAGCATCCTCGCGGTCTCTGGATCTGCTCCAACAGCTGTATGTCCTTTTTGTGCTGGAGACCCCAGAGCTGGGTGCAGGGCTCCAGGTGGGGTCTCATGAAAACAGAGCAGAGGGGGACAATCCCCTCCCTCTCCCTGCTGGCCACACTGCTTCTGATGCAGCCCAGGACATGGTTGGCTTTCTGGGCTGCAAGGGCACATTGCTGGCTCATGCTGATCTCACCAACCACCACCTCCAGCCCCTTCTCTTCAGGGCTGCTCTCATTCAGTTCTCCTCCCAGCCTGTGTTTGTGCTTGGTTTGCCCTGACCCAGATGCAGGGCCTTGCCCTTGGCCTTGTTGAACCTCATGAGGTTTGCACAGGCCCACCTCTGAAGCCCGCCCAGGTCCCTCTGGATGGCATCCCTTCCCTCCAGTGGGTCACCTGCACCATACAGCTTGGTGTCATTGTCAAAATTGCTGAGGGTGCATTCAGTTCCACTGTCTATGTCACCCAGAAAGATATTAAACAGCTCTGGTCCCAGTGCTGACCCCTGAGGAACGTCACTCATTGTTGATCTCCACTTGGACATTTTGCTGTTGACCATAGCTTTTTGAGTGCAATCATCCAGACAGTTCCTTACCAGTGATCCATCCATCAAATCCATGTCTCTTCAATTTAGAGACAAGGAGATCATGGGGGACAGTGTCAAATGCTTTGCACAAGTCCAGGTAGAAGACATCAGTTGTTCTTCCCCTATCCACCAATGCTGTAAACCCATTGTAGAAGGCCACCAGATGTGTCAGGCACAATCTGCCCTTAGTGAAGCCGTGTTAGCTGACACTAATCACCTCCTTATTTTCCATGTGCCTTGGAACAGTTTCCAGTAGGATCTGCTCTATTACCTTGCTGGGCACAGACGTGAGACTGACTGGCCAGTCATGGTAGTCTCCCATTTTCCCTTTTTAAAAATGGGAGTTGTGTTTCCCCTCATCCCATCAGTGGGAAGTTCACTGGCCTGCCATGATTTCTCAAATATGATGGATAGTGGCTTATCAGCTTCAGCAAACAGTTCCTTCAGGACCCCCATCAGGTCCCATGGATCTGTGCACCTTCAGGTTCCTTAGGTGGTCTTGAACCCGATTTTCTCCAACAGTGGGAGGTTCTTCATTCTCCCAGTCCCTGCCTTTGCCTTCTGGGGTTTAAGCTATGGGGTAGGCGTAATTTTTTTCTTGTATAGATTCATTTAGCCAACATGGGCCTTGGAGAGAAATAAAGAGACGTTATTCCTGCAACACATCTTTAGAAATGCCTCAAAAACCTCAAGACACAGAAGCTGCTAAAGCAGACATTAAATTTACTGATCTGATTTTAATGTTCCTCATTGGTTCATAAGAAAAACAGATGGGATGCTGGATTACGGCCAAAAGATCTTCTGCAGTGGGACACTTTGGCTCAACAAGTCTCGCCCCGTGTCTGTAACTTCTATTAACTTCATCAGTAATGTCGGATTCAGTTTCTGGCAGGAAAGAAACCTGAGTATTGTTAAGAAAGGCTCTGCCATGGGACTGTTAGCCAGCTTCTAAGCAAAGAAACTCCCAACACAGTAGGCAGCAAGCCCAGCCTCTACCTTTAGGCTGAGCTGTATGGATGGTATGTGGGAAAAGCGACACCATCGTTGCGGTCAGTGCCTGTGGCCAACTGTAGGCATAGGTAAAGTAGGCTGCCACCAAAAGCAGCCTGAAGGATGGAAATGGCATCTCAGAGATAAGCCAGAAAGAGAAACTGGGGCCGAGGCAGAGGGCTGCCCTCCCTCAGGTGGCCATATCAGGGAGGGGAGGCAGGGAAGGAGGTAGGCCTCAGAGATGTGGGGACATGCCAGGCAAAAACAGAGCCCAGGTGTGAGGCAGATGGCAGGACTCAAGACATGGCAGGAGGCTGGACTGGGCAGGGCCACCTCACACAGCCTAAGCAGTGCTCCTGGACTGGAGGGACTTCATCTTTCCCCTTCTCCCCAGAGCAGCAGCTTTCACCTCCTCTTGGAGACTTTGTTTCCCCCATCTGCTGATAAAACTGATCCAAGACACTAGCCACGTGCACTCCTTTTAATATATATATATATTTTTTTTTTTCCAGAGAAAAACTGTGCTTCTCAGGGTGACTTTGGAAAGGAAACTGTGTCCTTTCAAGTAACTTCTGCAAATCCTCAGGTTGATATCTTTACCATGTGCTCCAGTTGATGGGATTTTCCGCCATTAGTCCTCACCCTGTTTTCCCCCTGAAACATATCACATTGCACAGATTAGCAGTGTCCTGGGCAACAGGTGAGCACATGTTTTCCTGAAAACCAAGAAAAAACAATCCCCACCAGCAGAAGTGTGCCAGGAGGTTAAGCCAACAGGGCAAGGATGAGCAGCGGAGACAGGAGATAAAGGTGTTCACCTAGTCTGGTGGGTGAGAAGTGTTTCTGCAATTCAGAAACTCAGATTTACCAGCACAGTGAAGTGTATATGTCCGGAACTGGAGGGGGTTTAAAATGACCTGCTGAAGCTTTACATCTAGCAGACAACAAACAGTTTGCTAGACTCAAACAGAGGTTGCATAACTGTCCCAGCACCCTCTAACACAGCAACCATCACTGAGAGGGACTTACCTACCTCCTTTCAGGCAGTGAACCTAAGCAGAGGCCCCGAGTCTGCACAATATCAGTCAGAGGCTGCCCATCACATGTCTGAATGTCCTCTATAAGACACTTCTCTGCCTGCTGTGGTCTGGGGTCTTGCTGTAGATTCATTTCTTCATCCAAACTGAGGTTCATGTTGTGCAGGAACCTGCAGTGCAACATGGGTACCAGAAAGAGCAAAAGTTTGCTTTCAAGTGGGGTGAAAACCCTAAAGGACAATAATTTCTAGTGGTCTGGCTTTCCTTCACTCTGAAAGCAAACAGGACCCCAATGTGTTATGCATGCAATCAGCAGAGCAGCAGGAGCTGCCATGAGGTCGGTGCTCCAGAGCGCTGTGCAGTGCAGACCCCCTAAGGTGCAGTGGGGGAGTGAAGGGTGAACCAGAGGAAGGGAAATCCACATCAAAATTATTTGTATTTGGTGTAAACTCCATCATCAGAGAGACGGGCCATGTTAGGAGACAGCTCAACACATCTCTAAACTCAGAGCGCGTAGCGTTCCGGCAGCTTGCTGACAAAGGAGGTGGATCCTGCCAAATGAGACCATGCATCCCTTTTAACTGAGGGAAAACTGGAACTGGATCCAGCGTCAGACACGGCGACTGGATCTATATGAGGACTGTGGCCAGGGAGCGGTCAGCCACATCCATCAGCGGGAGGATGCTGCTGGCGAGCACTGCAGACAGCTGTGGGGCAGCTGCTGTCCCTGTGCTGGTTCTGCTTGCAGTCACAGGGGTGGGATAAGGGTGAGTTACCAACCACATTCTTCCATGCTAACTGAAAAGAATGACCTGACCACAGCAAAAGGTACAAAACCATAAGCTTCTTCCTGACAGTAGGAAGGGCAGGGGGAGAAAAAAAAACATTGAAGTAGCTGAACCTAATTTTGATTGTATGGGAACAGAGTGTTGCTTCTTTACAAACCACCTTATACTGTGGAAATACCTTCCAAACATCAGACTGCATGTGTTCAAAGGAATGAGTTCAGTGAAGGAATACATTTACCTACCAAATAACTCCCATTCCAACCTGGAGGGCAGAAAACTGGCATTCAGTTTCAGAGACATTAATCGAACCCTCCAATTCATACCACACCCATAGGATCTACTTACTCAGTAGCCTGTACATGTAGTAAGAGCAGTTCTTGTGGTATATCCATTCATCCATCCACACACCCAACCACCCGTGGCTTTAATAACCTTAATTCAGAAATCCACTCTGAAAGCTGTAGGCAAGGTATCTTGCTTGTGGCTCTCATGGACTTAGTTCAGGAATTTTGTCTCTTCTTTGTGTATTTAACAGAAGAACAGAACTGCATTCAGAACAGTGTAGTTTTATATGATTCCCTCTACTGCTCTGTGCTACAGCTCACTGCCATCTTTGTGGCATCCAAACAGTCTTTGAAGGTTTACACACCGTTGCTGGCATTTGCATGGGTCTGAGCCTTGGTGTGCAATAGGGCTGGAAAAATCACTGCAAGACTTACTTGCGTTTTTTTGTTGTTTTGTTTTTTTTTTTTTACTGTTACAAGCCACAAGATCGTGGTTTAATGCAAGTTCACAGACCTGAACACTGAGTTTGTGTCAAAACTTGATTAACTTATTCATGATTTTGTGATAAAAGCTTGCAAAGCTAAAGCAGACTAAAGTGCTTAGTCTCTCATACACACAGACCTCAGAGACTTTGGATAAGAGCAATGTAAATGCCTTTTGAGAAAAAAAGAGAACCCCTCTCAGCAAAGTTAGCTTTTCTCAGCTTTTTTTTTTTTTTTTTTTTTTTTTGAAGATCCATGCTTGCAAAACATATCTGGCAAATATATTAACTAAAGTCTCTAAAGTACTATACAAATCCCCGCCACTCAGAGGTAGCACCAAATTTTCTGGTCCCAATTTATGAAAGTCCTTAAACCTGTGTTTTCATCTCCCTCAACTCAGCAAAGCCTTTTTGCTGCTCTCTTGATCTGGCTTAGCATCAGCAGCACTGCAACTGACGTTTGCTCCAGTGGTGACCTTTTTGACTTGATGAGCAGTCAAACAATGGAAAGTGTATCCACATGACAGCCCCGAGGTAATGCCTTGTCCGTCCAATGTCCTACAAGACATTTGTAGGACAAGACATTTGTTTGACATTTTGCTTTGTAACTTACACTGTGATGTGGAAAGCTAGAAGGCAATTGATTCAGAGAGGGAAAGTTAAAGTTTAGAAAATGCAGTAGTGTTGAATAGAAATATCTAGTCTAGACAATCAAAAACATACAGAAGCCTGCAGGAAAATAGCAGGAAAGATAAATGAGCAGCTTGAAATTCTCCTTTGCATGGGAGATTTCCTTAGCATCAGGATTACTGGGGCTTTACTTGCCAGCCCTGCTGTGTTTTGACTGCCCAGAAAAAAAAGGCCTTCTCTGGGAAATCCAAGGTACAAACTTGCTGTGCACTTTTTATCTAAATTACCCAGACAAGGTATTCCCACTTATACCAATACATTTCAAAGCAATATCTACAATTACTCTGGATATACACTCAGGCAACCAACTCACTCTGCTCTTGTTCTTGTGAAATTTGCAATGATTTTATCCTCCCATATATACTACATGGTACAACATAATGAGTAGTACCAGCCTTGAGCAATCACCTTGGAATTTTACACCATGAATATGTTGCTCTGCACCCCAGCACCCTTACTGATGCTTGTGTGCAAAACCATCTGCATTTAAAATTGTGAGAAATATTAGTAAGGTTTAAAAGACTATAAATGTTTTTGTTTTTAATTTAAAGTTGATGTTTATCAGAGTGTTTGATTTAAAAGGCATTAACAGAGCTCATCACATACACACACACAAACTGAGCTAAAATGGAGAGTTAAATCTATAGTAGTCAGTCTGTAATGCCAGTGAATAGGCTTATTTCTCTAGCTCTCAATGGAACAGAAACAGCACCATCTGTTGCTCTCCATGCTGTCAATCACAGCAGCTTTTTCTCTGCCCAGAATATGATTACAAGAACTGGATCATATGCAACAGAAATTAAACGAGGAGGAAAATGTTTATTTTCAAGGTATGCTTGGACAGGAATAATTTAATCTGATCCACTGGATGTATAGGGATGAATCACAGCTGCTTTTTCATTTTACGAAAACAATGAACAATCAATGAGATTTAAAAAAAAAATGGTAAAGGCAGTTTCATGTTTCTCCAGAAGGCTTGCAATGTAGGAATGACCCCCATAAAGTTATAACCACTAGGGATGGAAAATATTTTCTTGGTCTAGCCTGATCCCTAAATGTCAGCTTGAGTATACGTCTCGTGGAGCATCTTATCCAAATAACACCATCCATTATTTGGCAAGTTGAGACAAGACATTTCTCCAGACTGCTTTCCTGACATTTTCTCCCAGAAGGGTTAGATGACACTGCTGAAAACCCTGCTGCCAGCTGGAAGCTGTTTTAGACTAGGGCTCTCATGTAGCCGGGTCTGAACCCTGATAGCAATGGTGGAAAATTTCTCTCCACTTTTCTCGGTGCAGTGTGAGCCAATATATGAAAAAACATCTGGGATAAGCACAGACATGGGAAAACCATGGCAGAAATTTTAACAGGATGCTCTTGCGCTGTTGCACTTGTGCCATTCACCATTTCACAGTTCCTTCTTGGAGGTGAAGATCCTTCTCCACAGTTTAGCAGACAGATGCTGCTGCTTGTCTAGGTTTTGCATCTGTCTCAGGTGTGAGATCCTACTCCGGGAACTCCAGGTGGTGTGGATGGTATAGGAGCCCAGGTTAGCCTGGCAATCTCTGCCCTCTCACATAACCAGACTTGGGAGAGAGGACTTTCTATTTCAGCTGGTCTGCTGTAAAGAGGGTCATATAGTCTAAGTTATTAAGAAAAACATATGGCAGTTATAATCTTCAGTTTTGACTGTTATTTGCATGGCAAGGAAGGTGCTTTTTTTGTCCACATATTGCATGGCGTATTTGCATGGGGCCTGCAGCAATGCTCAGGAGCTCACGCAGGGCAAAAGCGCCGCTCAGCCCTGTGCTCCCCAGGTACGCAGCCCTAGCATCTTCTGACATAAAAAATCCACGAAGTCCCCGGAGCCCCACAACAGACCCACAACTGCAGCCCTCACCTATTCTCTTCCACAGGCCTAGCGCCAATAATTTTCTTCCTATGAATTTTGAAAATGAAGTGAGAAAAACAAATGACTTTGTTCGGAGTGATCAAAGGAGAGTGCTGAAAGACTCAGCAGAGACTGGCAGCTGCTGTTCTCCTTCACTTCAAAGTTGAGTTTGGAAAATTGGACACTGGAGTTATGGTCAAGATACCTTAAGGGTGGCTGATGGAAAAATGAGTCTTCTTCCCCTCCTCTTTCCCCACAGTCAGGTGTTTGGTTTCCTTATGTATAATACCAAACTAAAACTGACATTTGTTTCACATCAAGTCCCAGTTTTGACTTCAAATTTTAACGTGCAGATAATAATAATAATAATAATAATAATAATAATAAAAGTAATACGTGGTTTTCTTTTCACTTTTGTGGAATAGCTTTTCTTCTTATCCAATGGAAAAAAGTGGGGAGATATTAAAAAAAAGGGGGGGAAAACAGAGTTTTAAAAGGCAGAAACAGAGTAAACTAAAGAACGCAGTGAAACTAAAAGTCACTTTTTTTGCACTTTAGCTGTTTTTCAGAACAACACTAACCTGTACTTTTCATGCCGAGGTTTTTGTCAAAAATCAATGCTGCTTCCAAAAAGGTTTCAACATTAATTACATTACAGACTTTGATGGAAAAATATTTGGCCAAAATGTTTGAAGAGCCCTTCCCATGCAGACAGAACACGTGGGGATGGCTGAAATTGGTAATAAGCGTTCAAAATATCAAGTAATACTTGCTAATCACAGGATGCCCAGGTTAGCATGAGAAGTTTGATGTGGATATACTTTATGTTTTTTAGCCACTTGCCTTAAACTTAATTTTGAAAGCTGAGAAATTTATTAGCTCCTCCATCTATGCTCTCATTCCCTTAACTGACTTGTCAGCTCACAACTTAATTTCTGCAGAAAAGCCAGATGCAGTTGACTCTCCTTCATTTACACTGGCCAGTGCAGCACACAGATCAGCACAAGGCACAACCATAGCAGAATATCACCCTCCTAACTTATCCCCATCTAGGTTAGGGAAGCAACTGCTGCTAGAAGAAGAAATAAGATATCACTGCACTCCAGCCAAAAGTGCATAGTCTGGGTGTGATGGTGCTTCCTCTATCAAATCTGGAAAACTGAAGAAAGTAGATACATATGTCAGTGCTTTGCTTTTGTCTATTCTGTTTATTGTTATCAGATAGAACAAAGGGAATAGCTCAGAGAAAGCATACCTCCCAACCCACCCCCCCCCAAAAAAAAAAAAAAAAAAGAAAAAGGTACGGAGAAACATTTTTATCTCTAGTGGTGTGTGGCATCAGCTCCACAGCATGGGACGAACATCTAAAGATCTAAAGATGATCTACCATGTCAGGAAACAACAGAAAAAAGGCAAAACTGAAAGCTGAAAAAGCAAACTGAACTGAGACTGACCCACAGAAAGGGTCACCAGACCAGAGGCAGTGAAGAGCACATGAAGCTCTGTGCAGCAGTCCTGGGTCCAACAGGGTAGTGTTGAAACCAGAATAATTTCTCACCAGCAAGCCAGCAAGGCTGAATCTTACATGCTGAATAAAGCAGAGTTCCCTTTGCTGCTGGGGAGAGCTTTTCTGAGTGTGTATTCTGGCAAAGACACGAAGGAAATATGTGCCTAGGAAGTAGAAAATCGAAAAGAAAAAAAAAAAGCCTGGGTGCAACACTGCTGTCACACAGGTGCCTTTCGGCTTTGGGTCTCTGGGACCGCGTGATACTGTACAACCACCCCCCTGAGAAAAAGTAATTTAAACTAGCTGTGGTAACAGCTGAACCCATCCTTGTTTCTGCCTGAACACAGAAACTTCAAGAGAGGCCGCAGGATGGCATCAACCCTGCCATCCTGCCACAGGATGGCACAGACAAGGCTTGCTGGCAGGCATGGCACACCTCAGGGTCCTGATCCTCTTTACTCAGGGTCTTCCGAGCTAAGGGCGAGGAGTGGGAGAAAGAATGGTTTGAAGGAAGCTTCCAACCCTGTCTCTTTGGCTTCTTTCTTTGGACACTTTTTGCAGTTTGGCTGGTGGTGTTCATACGAGCCTTCCCTCCACCTTGCACTTTCCCCATCCCTGTGAAAAATGTTGGTCAGTTCCCAAAGAAGACGTATCGTTTTCAGTATAACCCTCAAAGTGAAGAAACAGAGGTAGATGGCAAGTTTTTTGATTGATTGTAGCTGTCAGGATGCTCATATCAGAAACGTCAAACGTTTCCAACTCTTTTCCTCCACTTCATGAGCCAACATCTTTCCCTCTCCAGCCACTCAGCACTGTTCACCTCTGCTCAGGATTCCAGTATCACTGTGGGAAAAGAAAACTGCAACCTGGCTCGGAGCAATCCCACCGAGATCAACCACATCTGCAGGTAGCCCTAAGCCAGCTTTGTTCCTTTGTTGGCAAGGGCAGCTCCAACTGTCCTGCCCAAATGCGACCATCTCAGGCTCCAGCACAATCACAGAAGCAGGATTTCTTAAAACATCCAGGATGGTTGCTGATAGAGAGACATCCTCCATGCTAGTCCAAGAACAATCCTTTCAGTACTTAAATTCTGATGCATTTTTTTCATGTGTGTCCAGGGCTAACATGTTCTTTATGACCTGAAAAGAAATACAAAAGTAATCCCACAAAGCATTAGCAATGCAGACTTAAGAGGAAAAAATCTATTATTGATTTTCAGTTCAAGTGTTTTCTTGTACTCTGTTTTCCAAGGCACTGGCTATTGAGTTTCTTACAAGTACATTCTGTGTCCTGGGGTGATGAGACCTACAGTTTGATACCAGTGTCAAAGGTCTTCATGCAAACAAACAAAAAAAAGGCAATAATGTTCAAACTGATGGCACCACAGTGCCTGAAGTAGGTTAGGGAGGAAATGGGAACAAAATCTGTCTGAAAGGGGAGATCTCTGTAGTTTCACATCTGCTATACTTTTGGTCCTTTGGCTTCATATCCTTTCTGTGTTGCAGCATTCTTTTATCCATGCTCCCGGGGGGAAGATTAATTGCTAAGAAGGGCTGTTCTTCCCCTTGGGTGTCCCCCTGTGGATGATACAAAGGAACCTCCCCTACAGCTTCCACACACGGTCATGCAGAAAACCAGTGTCTGAAGATTTTGTCAAAACAGTCCATCTATTTGGATAGAGTTGAAAACCAGCTGTTTTTCAAGTTAACTGGTATCAGTTGAGTGAATTAATTAGTATGGTGTATAAAATAAACCATCTCCCTACCTGCAGTAGTCTGGGCAGTGCAAAACAGCACCGTGGGTACCTCCATCCTGCTAGTTCAAACGCACCTTCATGCCCCTGCAAGACCCATTTCCACTATCATCACTCAAACTCACAGCAGCTGCCCGGCTCCCCTTTTCCAGGCAGTGCACTGGGCTCTCATATGCTGACACCAAAACTCCCAGCTCCCTCCTCCTGGTGTCTTCTGACTCTATTTGTGCTCTTGCCAGAAGAGGAGAGCTCAGAAGGAGGGGTAAGCCCATGGTCCAGCTCTGTGAAGGTGTATTCTAAACATCTTAGTGCTATGGTCAAGAAATTCACAGTACAGCATAGCAGACTTCGATACTAACTTCAAAGTGCAATATAGACAGGGACTGGGATCCACATGGCAGGCTGTGAGCAGCACCAGGGTCTATAGCGTACATCATGCACAAACTCTTTTTGCTTGTACATACATCCCAGCTTTTTAGATGAAGTGGTTACCTTTGGGCTCATCTCTGGGCTTCCATGTTGAGTACATAGCCCCTCACAGCTGTCAAGAGAAGCTGGCGTGCATGAACTCAGTATAAGCAAGAACAGATGTGCCTTCTCAATAGGACTGAACTAATAACTTCAGGACATGTCTAACATTAACATTACCACAGATGCACCCACCTGAACAGGGGAGCAGTGGGGTGGCAAGCTTGCCAGCTGTAAATGTCCTCATTTATTGTTACTAATTGCAAGCCTAATTGCAGCTCCCTCACAATTAGGAGTCCCAGTGCACCTGCTGATGACCTGACAAACAGGGTCTAAGAAAGACCCACAGCTGCGAGGATAAATTTTTCTTTTAGAAAATCACAGTTGTTCATACCTTCATCTCCGCTACAAACCCTTCCACTTTCCTCTGTGTCTCTCGTGATCCCACTGTACACCCTGCTCTGCCCAACCTCAGCTCAGTCTGCTGCCTCCGTGTGAGTAAATGCATTTGTGCTGTCTGCTCTGTGGTGGTTATCCACATGCTGCCTCCCACCCAATGGGACAGGCGAGGTGGCTTGAAATAGGGAGAAATCCTGACAGCTGGAGGAAGAATTTCTCCTACATGCTTTCCCATCTTTGTAGTGGACAGAGGGGACCGTGCTGATGTGTCTGCCTGTGTTGAAGAAGAGGTGTCTGCACCACTCCCCAGCCTGGGTGAAGCCACAGGGAAGCCCCAAGCTGCTGTGGCTGGGACTGAACACAATGCTCGGCCTGGGTCCTTACAGTTTGGAACTCGCTCCTGCAGCATAAATGAAAACAGAGCAACTACTTCACGTGGCTGAGCTGTGTGTTGTGAAAGGCTTCTGCTGGCAGAGAGGAGCACTGGGAGCATGCACATGTGGGAAGAGCAAGCTTTGGGGGAGTAGGCCACAAGGCTGGTTTAGCCAGAGCTTTACATGGCCCAGATTAGCGAAACCTACTTCTGGAGTATCAAGCAAGTGAAGTAAGTAGTATGGTGTATAGAGTGAAGTATAATTTATACAAGGATTATAGTTCTGTTACGAAAATGACCGTGATGGAAGACAAGGTTTATTCTTGCCTAAATTAAAGTGGCCACTTTGCAGGTTCAACAGGAAATGGATTGACCTCAGCAGTGCTTATTCATGTGCCTTAAAGCTTCCAGAAAAATAAATATGATTTTCATATAAAGGAAGGTATGTTCATCAAGCACCGCATACACACAGATGCACACAGCAAGGAGCAAGCATCTCGGCAGACAGTGAGACGCACTGTTCCCAAAAAGCCATGTCAGAGCTCTGAGGCACAGGGCCAGAAATTCCAGTGTGCGGTCGGATAGACAAGGAAACACAAGAAGAGGCTGGGGGGGATCTGGGGAAGGAGTCGTGTCTCCAGGGAATATGTGGGAGTTCATGTAGCAGAGGAGTCTATTGTGTAGATAAGTATGCAGACAATTTCCAAATGCATGATGTTCACTTGATAAATTATAACAGATTCCTTGGAGTTACGCCAGGCTATGTATAAATAATATATATTTCTGATGAGATGAGAAATGCAGGCAAGGACAGAGGAGGTTAGAGCTGCCACTTTGAAACGTGGTGACAGTCAGGAATTTGGAGGCATCCATTAAGAGGGCTTTTCTGGATATTCCAGTTGGGTCTTGGAACAGACTCATGTTACAAAAATATTGTAAAATAATGTGTTGTTCATACACAATAAAGTTGTATAATACTCCCTTGCTGTTTCTCCCTTGCTGTGGTAAGGATTGTGATATAACGACTCCCTAGATCAGAGATATGTAGATAGGACATACAACTGTTGCATTAATACAAAGTTACATTAGTTTAGAAACATTTTCCTGTAGTCAATTTACGGATCACAAGACGTAGTGTTCAAGACAAGGGTCATTTCAAAATGGCAAGAATGCAGCACAAGCTTAATTTCGAATGAGGGTTATAAAGGAGCTTTTGTGCCCTGGAATTTAGATATTTCAAAGTTTGTTCACAGACATCTACTAAATCTAACGACAGTGAATCATAAGGCCTCCCTAATTGGGAGAGATGGAGCCAAGACTGGACATTTGCATCCAAGTTCAAAATAATAGAATCAAATCCATGCAAGCATGGAGCATGTAGTGTCCTTCATATAGGTTAGCAGCTAGCAGAAGACATCATTCTACACACCACAGCTAAACTGTATACTCAGTGCACATATGCATCTTACCTTACAGGTTATTAACCTATGGATTAATCTTTTGGTTAATAGGATGGGCTCCAGAACAGACATCTGGAGAAGCTCCTTTTCTGGAGCTTAGCGTAATCCAGAGAGAACCATCCACAGCTCTCACACATAACTGCAAGTCATCCACCCAAGCTCCACATCCTCAAGCAAGGATTTGAAGCAGCTCAGCTGGATATTGCTGAAGGCGGGCAGGTTCAGAAAGAAACACGATGACCTTCAGTTATGCTCCCCCCCACTTAGTTCCTTTCAAAGGCTGAGCAAATTTCACCCCCGTGGGATGAAATTATGCTGTGACAGATGTGAGCAGGCTGATGGCAGATTGTTATTTCAGGTGATGGGAGTACACACACTGGTTAATGCTATCTGTAATGTATGTATCGATCCTGGAAATGTGGGACCAGATGAGTCCCATGCCCTCCTGTTGCCATGGAGATTCCTTCTGGGAAATAGGCATTTATTTCTTCTTCTTGAATCAGTCACATTGCTGCCTGCAATTAAGATGATTAGTGATATGTGGGCCCTTGTTTCCGTTAACAGGAAAAAGCTGACTACACTATCCAGGTATCTTTCCAGTACACTACAGTTTATTAACATGGAATACCCTCAGTCCTGTGGCCCTGCAAACAAGTTGAACAAGCAGAAAGAGAAAGAGTTTTGATTGTCTCAGCCCTGCGCAAAGGCAGGGGCATTTAATGGCCCCCTTGTTTCAAACTGAAGAGGTGCAGACCAGTGCCACAGCTCCCCCCCAGCAGAGCAGCGTTTGCCTGGGGTCAGTGACTCTTCCTGGCATCTGTTGGAGGATCCCAGCATGACCGCATACTCACACAGCTATTCCTTAAGGGTCTTAATTCAAGACATGCATGAGCAAAAATAAGAAAATGTCTGAATGCCCGACATGCCTGAAATTACAAATAGTATCTCCATTTCAGAAATGTGCTGTATATTTGGCTGCCAGATCCCTGGCTATGATCAACTTTGAATTTCATCCCCTTTTAATCCATGAACCAGACAGGATTTTGATGGCATGCAGTTTTGAAAGGCAAGGAGTTAAGGGTGGAGAAAGGCCTGAAGGCTGCATGACAGCCCCTGTGCACAGAGCAGGGAGTAAAGGTAAATGAAGCGGGGCACTATGTGAGAGGTGGGAAAGGGAGAACTGGAGTTGTAGGAAAACAAATCGAGGGCTGTGAAGAGCCCCAGCGTGGTGCAGAGACAGGAATGGGGGCACACACAGAGAGCAGTGTCACCATCAGAGCACAATGGGGTGCCCCACAGTAGCCCTGGCACAGCGTGAGCAGCGAAGGGGTCAGAGATGCCCCAGAAACAGGCAAGAGAAGAACTCACAATGGATGTTTGGGAAGGACAGAAAGGAGCTTCAGGAACAGGTGACCTACACGTAGGAGCACACAAGGCTCACTGGTTCTTAGGGGTTTTGAGCAGCTGAGGTGGAGTTTGAATGTACAAGCTTCGGAGGGCCACATCTGTAAAATACAATACCGGTGTTACAAGGGTTGTTATCTGAGGACTTTCAACAGGAGAATTCCCACACGTCAGATTTTAAATGTTTATATTGTTCCAAATATCACAGTTCTGTCACAGGCTATCACAGAAGATGCAAGACCTGTAGCTCTGAGGCATGGATCCCATATTAACTAGACCATTTTTCTTGGGAGTTTTCCATCAGCAGTTGAAGAGTGCTTTTCAAAAGCCACCGGGACGTGGTCCTGGGCAACCTGCTGTAGGTGTCCCTGCTTGAGCAGGGGTTTGGACCAGATGACCTCCAGAGGTCCTGCAAACCTCACCCATTCAGTGATTCTGAGAAGACTGAATGAAATATGATGGTTGTGTAAATTTGCTCATCTTCATTGTCTTCTTAAAAAAAAAGGGGGAATTGGAGCATTTTCTGAGGGTCTCACTGCACCACTAACATTCCGGAAATCTGCACTGGAACAGATAGTATTCTCTATTCCCTTTCCTCCCTTTCTGTTCTCCCCAAATTTTACTCATGCTTCCTGATACCACGAGTGAAGGCACAGTTTGCTACTACATACATGTGAGATACAGCTCTAGTCAGCCTCTGCTTAGCTGCCTCTGTTGATGGAGCACGGCCACATCAAAGCGCAGAGCTTGCCCCTTACTTTCCATTCCTTCAGACCAAGAAATAATGCTGGGGTCTTCTTTCTTTCTTTCTTTTTCTTTCTCTCTTTCTTTCTTTCTTTCTTCCTTCCTTCCTTCCTTCCTTCCTTCCTTCCTTCCTTCCTTCCTTCCTTCCTTCCTTCCTTCCTTTCTTCCTCTTTCCTTCTTTCCTTCTTTCTTTCCTTCTTTCCTTCTTTCCTTCTTTCCTTCTTTCCTTTCCTTCTTTCCTTCCTTCCTTCCTTCCTTCCTTCCTTCCTTCCTTCCTTCCTTCCTTCCTTCCTTCCTTCCTTCCTTCCTTCCTTCCTTCCTTCCTTCCTTCCTTCTTTCTTGCCTGCCTTCTTGCCTTCTTTCCTTCCTTCTTTCCTTCTTTCTCTCTCTCTCTCTTTCTCTTTCTCTTTCTCTTTCTCTCTCTCTCTCTCTCTCTCTCTTTCTCTTTCTTTCTCCCTTTCTCCCTTTCTCCCTTTCCCTTTCTCTCTTTCTTGCTCCCTTTCTCCCTTTCTCTCTTTCTTTTTTCTTTCCTCATTTCCTCCTTTCCTCCCTTCCCTTCCTCCCTTCCTCCCTTCTCCCCTTCCTTCCTGCCTTCCCTCTCCCTCTCTTTTCCTGGCTAGTATACCACTGGAGACTCCATAGACGAACATTTCTTTAAAGATATAATGGAGATGGTGATCAGGCTGGCTCAGGAAAGAGGAGATAGATACAAGATAGCATGCAGAGTAACACAAGCTAATGGGCAGAGAGCTCTGGGAGCCTGCAGTACCCTGTGCAGCGCTTGCACTCGGCAGGAAATGATGAAGGGCTCTGTTTAGCCAGGAAGGCTGCCCGGAGGTGGAAAAAGGCAGGCTTGTAGTGCCTTGGCATTTCTAATGGTCTCTGAGAAAGCTGGGAGGTGGTTTGTTGGGTCTCCAGGGAGGCAATGATTTCTGATGATGAAAAGCTTGGTTTGACAGCACGAAAGGCAGCTGTCAGCCTCACTGAGAGCTCACACAGCCGGGCAGGGCAGGCAGCCAAGCCCCACTGAAGGGGGCATTTGTGGAAAGCTTTGTGGACCCAAAGGGTCAGAAGTGATACTCTCAGAGGAGAGCACAAGTCTCCTCTGGGCAGACCAAACGGCCTTGCAGCTCGAGGAAGGTTTCTCCTTCCCGCTGCCGACAGGTCTGGAACATCCCCGGTTGGTGTGGTCCTTGGAGCAGAGCTGGCTGTTTCCCAGACACCAGCATTCCTCCTCTTCGTTCACCACAGCTGTGCTGCAGTAAGGGAGCCTTGTTTTTTTTTTTTTTACCCAGGACTGTGATGACAATACGAGTAGAACAGCGTACTTTTGCCAACCTCCTTTATCTGCACATTGATAGCTGATGCTATGCAGATTGTTTGTTTCTAATCATAAGCCTCTATTTATAAACATCCTTTCTGTCAATAAGTCTCATATCACTTTGTGAGCTATTGAAGTATGGCACTATAGTTGCTGTTACCTGACAAATGCATAAGTCAAATAGAATAAAAAGAGAATTTATTTCACCACTGGGCAAAGCCAGTGCTAAAATTCAGTCCCCAGTTCCCAAGCATCTCCCACTTCCACTCCTGTCACTGGCATTTCTTCCTTTCTCTAGAAAAAAAGTCTGAAGAAAACACAAGAACTTCTCAAGAACAAAATTTGCAGTGATTTTATACATACGATAGTGTTACACCAGCAATGACATAAATCTAAAAGTATAATGTATCAGAGAAAAATAACTGCTGAGAACAGCATGATAGCTGGATTTCATGCTGTTTGCTATAATCTTCTCATATAATGTGGCATACATATTTCAGAATGCAAACACTCTGACTTGCTTCTCCTTAAATTTTGAATTGGTAATATAATCCACATGACAAAGACTAGAAAACAAATATTTGAGAGATGCATATTCTTCTGTATCTGCAAGTCTGTCCTGAGGAAAGGCAGAAAAGGTGTAAATACAGGACAGAATTAGCCTTTTCTAAAAACATTTATTTTTTCAACTAGGAAAAAATCCAGGGGCAAAATTTCTAATACTACAGTATTTATCTTGCAAATATCTTGTAAAATGTATTTCTAATACAACCAAAGCAAATTTACAAAGTTGTAGACAAAAATTTCAGGCATATGCTATGAAGCCTATCCTGGGAACCTCTGGCAGTGAAACAGTACAACAGCCATAGTGGTCCAACAGCTTAACCTTAGCTCCCAGTGTGATGTGACAAAACTGAGTTTGTACCTAAGGGACAAACATGCATGATCAGGGAGTTAATTTTGATCCTGTATGTAGTCTTGATGAGCTCAGCTCTGGAACCATGCAAACTGTTCTGCTGGCAGTGTTTTTCAAGATTTCAAAAGAAATGAAGAAGGTAAGAAGAGCATCATGAAATTATTCAAAATACATTTAAAGACTATCTTTCTTCATCTCTTTATCAAAAAGAAAATTGAGAGCACATTTGTACATAGAGTCTAAATAAATGGGAAGAAAACAGTAATGGAGAAACACATTTCAAAAACTTGTGACTAGACCCTAAAACCAGGTGAATTTAAATCAGAAATCAGAAAAACTGTTAAAGTAGTGCATTGTCCAGTCTTTGATATGCTTGGCAGATATTCTGCTGGAAGATATGTTTGTTTTTGCTTGACAGAGGAGAAACAGGGTGTTGTGGTATGGGCTAAGATAGATACACCATGGATCAGATTAAAAGTTACACTCAGTCCAGCCAGCACAAGCCAACAGCGAGGCAGCTCTTGTGGGTGAGGTGTCAAGGCTGTTCTGTAGTCAATAGGGAAGGTAAGCCAAGAGAATGAATCACATCACTTATCTCAAACACCAATCTCAGGAGGAGATGAATTGCCTTTTTGGGTTGTCTTTCTCTGTTGTTTGGACTGGAAAATGAGAGAGCTTCGTCTAGAACTCTGGGACAAAGCTATGTGAGGTGAGTCCCAGCTCTGCCTGATGGTCCCTTTGGATCTGGAGTGACCAAGCAGGCCAGCTGCAAATCTTACTCAGGCTTTCCTCAGCTCCCAGTCACCCACAGCTTTAACCCAAGGTTTAGGTTATCTGTTGTGCACGCAAAGAGCAGTCTCTCCTGGCTGTATTTATGTGAGCATTTCTTCTCTGTAAGAACAGATTTCTTTTTTCAGAGCATGTATTTTTCTGCAGCTTGGCCATTTTCAGCTACTCACATCCCCCTGCTGCCCCTTACACTCCTGCTCAGTGGGACCAGCAGGCAACATCTTGCCGCTTTTTCTCTACAGCAGCCCAAACCCTCCACAGCTGGCTCTTCTTTCTCATGTCCTCCTGCATGTTTGCTATAGACACTAATGTATGCACAGCTTCTTAGCTGCTTTACAGACAGGGTGTGCATGTGTGTTGGTGCCATCTGGCATCACAGGGCTTTGTGTCCCCGGTGCTGGCAGGAGCAAACCCACATGGTCCTAGTAGGAAGAGGCCGAGGGCCCCATGAGTCTGTCATACTCCACAGTGCAGCATTTCAGGCAATAATCTGAAAGAAAAGGCACAGAAAATTGGGGTTTAAGGAGCTACGTCTGGGCATTGCCACAAGTCAGTGCTCCGTCTCCCTCTAGTGATGCCTGTGAGCAGGAAGGAGGGTGGCACAGCTCAGGTTCGACCATGGGTCATATTCAAGTTTGGCTTGTGCCTTACAGCCTAATCCTGTGAGGGCTGCTCATCCCTCTACATGGCTTCCCTTAGCAGCTTATTACCCCCCCCGTCCTCCCCTGAAGGGAAGATTTCATCCATCGAGTCTATGGGAAGGACAAGCAGGCCCAGTTAATTGCACAAGTCAGACAAATAAAGCAGTTTCATCTTCAGGCCACAGACGTATCACATGAGGCCATGCGTGGTGACACGCAAACTCAGTCCCTGCCCAGACAGACTTCTCCCTCTCCTGGCACATGGTGGGAGGCCCAAGTCTCCACACCCAGCTTGTGGTTCCCGTCTCTGTCTCCCATACAGAGCTCTGGTTAAGGCTAAATACATCATCCCTTACTGTGGGAAGACATTGTGTGGAAGAGCTGCAGTCCCCTAGGCAGCCTAATCTAGCAGAGGCCATGTCAGAGCTCACGCCACCTGCTCCTGCCAGAGAAGAGGCATCTTGTACCACTGGAGATGACCATCCATGCAGGCAGTTTGCAAAGCAAGAAAGCAGAAGATGGAAAATGGTCTCATGCCCCAGGAGATTATATCTGGCCTGCTTGGTGTTGTGCGTTGTCACTGCTCAGAAAATACCCTGGGTTACCTTCTTTGAGCAAGAGACCTCCCAGACTTGCTCTCTGGACAGTGTCATATGGCAGGGGATCAATATGGTGTCTCGGGTTATTTAGAGGACACCTTGGTCACTCATCCTGGCACAAGGGGTGAGCGTGCATCCTCCTGGTCTCCTCTGTACGTGCCTTGTCCCCTGCATGGAGACTCAGCTGGGTACCAGCCACAGGGCTGGGCAGTGTGGGGTCAGCGACAGCCCTGGCTGAAAATGCCTGTTGGACAGAGCAAGGGGGGACACACAGCACTGGAGAAGGGGCAGACAAGGCCAATCTACCAGCCAGCCAAGGCAGAAGGCATGCAGGGCACAGCCGCTTCCAGCAGGCTGCTCCAGGAGGCAACTTTTCTCTTGAGTTTGCAAGAAAAGCAGAGCCCACTAGATGGCAATCACAGGTCTAGGATGGCCAAGATCCCTGCAAAGCTCCTCAGGTTTAGCTCTCCGGAAGTGTAAAACAGACTGTATGTAGAGACTGTATCATGAGCACACTGGTATTCAGATTTCCTAATATTTCCTGAGAGCTACTTAGGGATAATTGTCCAATAAATGTGAGGTTTCTTTGCCATATGCTGTATTAGAAGTGCTGTGCTTTTTCAAACTGTCTCCTTCACTGATGCTTCAACAGGGTTCAGTTACACGGATTGACTTGAGCTAATCGAGCAGGTCACCAAGGCCAGAAGGAAGGAGGAAGGCTCCTTCTCTGCCACGTCCCTCCCATCCCAAACATGGTGAACACCCTCGCTCTGCCAGGTCTGACTTTCCCTGGGCCTGTGCCACTCCGACAGTGCTCTGCCAGGCTGGGGATCCAGGTGGACCTGTGAAAGGCCGAGCAAGTGCCAGAACAAACACAAGGGAGAGGGCAAAACATGTCTGGGATCAGAGAAGTGAGCGAGAGGGGCAGGACTTACCATTCTTGGTGGCTGGGAGCTGTTAGATGTTACCTGTAACTTCAGCTTTAGAAACTTTTTCTTAACAAATCTGCTTTTCTTTGAGGAATACATAGGGTTTTCAGCCACGGATACAAAGAAATTAATTTTATTTTGGGAGGGACACCAAAGTGGAGGTCTTCCAGTCCAACACACAGCTCAACACAGGTGAGATCAGGTTGCTCAGGTGCTTTTCTGATTGTTGAAGATCTCCAGATATGGAAATTCCCTACATCTCTGGTCTCTGTTTGAAGATCTGTTCCCCTACACAAAGAAAAAGGTTTTCCTTTCATCTGATGAAGATTTCTCATGCTCTAGCTTGTGTGTCTATTACCTCTTGTCTTACCACCGCACACCTTTTGTGAGGAGTTGACTGGATCAGCCTTACCTAGATAGACTAGTTACCTAGATAACTATAGACAGTATTAAATCACCTTCACCTCCCAAATAATATACTCCCAGAGAAGTTTTACACCAACAGAGTTTTGTTATCAAGTATCATCACAACTTCATTTAGTTTAAAATAACTTTTTCCAGTTTCTGACCAAAAAAAAAAAAAGTCAAAAAGCAACCAAAAAAAAACTTTGTAAAGCATCGGGCAGTTACATACATAAACCTGTCTGATACATTGGTCCCAAAGCAAAGCTTTTTATGTTTCTTCAAAAAAAAATCAGTGTCTGTGGTTGCCCCTATGCGGTTCACTACACCCATTCAAGGAAGTGTGGTTTGCAACACTAGCAGCTGACACCCACACATAAAGCTTTAATGACTTCAGCTGGGGTGAGGGTTCTGACTCACTAACAGGGGCTTATTACCAGTCTGGGAGAGCTGACCCGACCTCTTGATCCCCCTTTACCCCACCCTCTTTTGGATGTTCCCACCCCAGCTGCAGGCACAGCTAAAGGTCTCCTTAAACACCACTGCCATAAACTATAAACCAGCTGTGAAGGTAAACCTGCACCAATTTTGGTTTTCTTCCATGCATGAGGGCTGTGATCTATAATTCATGAACTGCTTTGCTCGGAGATTATCTGGAAATTGATGGACTGATGGAATTGAAGCTTCATTTCCAGACTCAGGGAGCTCTGATAATCACAGCTGAATCATATAGTCTGTATTGTGCTCATGATGTGAGCTACAAGGAAAATGAGAGGTTATCTCTGCACTCACAGACAATGAATCAACAAAAAGACATCATTAAAGAACTAAAACTGAGGGAGGAGTACAACAGGAGTTCAAAGTCACATGAACTCACTGATTATGTTCAAAACAAGCCACCGAGGAAGTGCGAACTTCTGGGTTACTTTGAATTAACCTTGACAGCGTAATATTCCTTCAAAAAACAGAGCACAAGATGAATGTTATCATTCTATAACCCAGTATTGTTGCCAACTATTTCATTTAGTGAAAACAAAATACTGAATTCTATAGGCAAGTAGAGTGGATAATCAATATACTCAAGTCTCTGTCCTCAATACTCACTCAAGGCACCATAGGCAAGAAGTAGAGTGGATCTGCAGAAGTGACAGTCTATCTTTCAGATCCTTTATTCCTGATTAATGCAAAACTCCCACTGAAATGTAAAGGTTTGACTGACCATAACTAGTAATTAAATATTGCTACAGCCAGTTTGCAACGTAAGTGTTCTCCACAACAGGAAAGGGATATGAAAGTTTCCCTGAACTCCTATGATTTTCTGTAATTCATACAATGACATCATGATTCCAGGCACTAACTTTTGCACTCACTATCACATGCTGGACGAATGTTACACCGTCTCACTGCCCCTTCCAGGTCCCTTTGATCCAGGCAGACACACCAGCTGTGGCAGCTGCTGAGCTTTGTCTGGAGGAAGCAAATTCTCTTCTATGGAATATTTAAAGAATTTTTTTGGTTGATTCATTTGAAGCTGAAATAAACTTTCTGAATTTATCTTACAAAAAAGAAACACCACCTTTTCTCAAGCCTATGCAAATTTCATTTTCACAAAATGGAATTGTTTGTATTTTTTATTTCATTATATAATATACGATTTAAAGATGTTTAAATACACAAAAACATTGAAGCAAATGCATTTAGCATACAAACTAGAAACATATGTTGAAACAGGACTTTTTTTTTTTTTTTTTCCTGTCTTTTGAGTTGAAACCTCAGCAAATTCAATTCCACTTCTGAGAACATTTCAAATTCCACAGGCGGGCAGATCCCAGCAGCCTCTTCCACCGCAGCATGTTTCACCCTTTCCACTGCTGGTGCCTTACTCTATTTTCTGAGCTGCTTTGCAGCAATACTGGAGTTACAGGAGTCCTATCACTCAGCTCTTTTATACGTGGGATCACATTTTCGGGAGGATTGTTTTTAGCAAAGCTGTGCAAATCTGCTTGAAAAAACGACCTAGCATAGGTCTGCTCAGGACATGGGCCAGCTCTGCTGGGCATGCAGCGAAACACAAATGGAGGCTTTTCTCAGCTCTAATAATTGCAGCCAGACCTGGTGCTGCTTAATTTAACAGCAAGGCTCTGAGGCCAAGATTTTCTGTTAGCAGAATCACGTGGGAATTGTAAAATGCTCAGAATGTCTGAAAATCAGTCGGCTTATTCAGATGGCTGAACAGTGGACTTTGGAGACACAGCTTCAGGCAGACATTTTCAAAAGTCTTGGCTCTATCGACTGTAGCAAGCAAGGTGATAGCACACTTCTTTTATATTGCTTAGAGAGATGCAGGTATTCAAACAACTGAGTCATATTTCTAGCTTTAGAAATCTGGCCTCTAATTCAGTGATTGCCCCTCTTCCATTTGGGTGCTCATAATTTTATTATGCAAAAGTCAGTCTTTATTGGGGAATGGAAAAGAGATCAAGCTTAGCCTTTTAATTGTCTTTTCTTTAGAAATGGGGAAAATGTTTTCACTGCTACTTTTTTTTTGCCTAACAGAAACTAGAAGTGATATCATGGGGATGTGCTGGCATGGAGAGCCAGTGGTAGGAGAGACCAGAATGATGCCTCAGGGTAAACACAGGGAAGCAGATGCCAACATAAGCAGCAAGAGTGCCCTCCTTTGCCCACATCAATGAGAAGTCCCAGAAAGGTTTGTGCCCTGACCAGGTCTTCTACCATCTATTTTTAAGATCTGTCTGAACTGCTCTACCTGTTCCTCAGTCCCCAAGATGTGCAACCACATGGCCACAGGCACAAGACCCTCATCCTCCAGTCACCCATCGGGATGCTGATGTGACACTCAGTCCTGTGACCCAGAAGGGATGTGATGGACACACATCCAGTTGGGGACACACAACAGATTCTGGTCATAGATGAGATAGTCCTTCTTTGGAGCACATCTGATAAGATGCTGGAGGAGAAGACATGGTGTGTTTCCCTCAAACACCTTCTGCAGTGGATGTGTGGCCCATTGTGGCTCAGAGGTTGCCTGCTTTGTTCTCTGAATCCCACACTTTCATTTGATCCCCATTCTCTTCAGAAAGGAAATGATGGTATCCTGAGAGCTACAAGCACATAAATGTTCATATTCACAGCTATTCTCCCTCAAAAAGAGGGTGGCCTCACCCCCGCCCTAACAAAACCATCCCCTGGTTCATACTTCCCACTGCCCCTGGTGTTGTTTGGGACAGTGTGAGATGTGAGCTCATGATTAAGCAGCAGGGAAAGGCTGTGTGAACCCCTGCCCCTGGTTCTAGCTGGCCCAGGCAAATGTGACTTGGATTCGCAGTCCCCCTGCACAAAGCCCTTTCCTGACACAACGTGTGTCCCAAATTGGCCAGGGGCTGCTTGTGGTGGCCCTCCATACCCTTTGCCAGGGTTGGAATGGATACTCTCAGGTCACCACAAGCTGCTTTTATTGCAGGTTCCTTCTCCTTTCCTGCCAGGCACATTTTCCCTTGAACCATATCCAGGTCTCCACCTGAGCAATACTCACCCGCCACTTCACCACATGTCAAATGCCTGTTCAAGCACTAAACCAACAATGTCCCTGCAGAGTTTTCATTTCTCTGATAGCAAGCAGATTGAAATTACTGGTTACATGCTTACCCCTGCTATGTAAAGCCGAGGAGCTTTAACTCTTTGCTCACAGCTGACAAAAACTGGCAGGAAGTTTGCCTCCAACACCTCTGCTCTCTCTTGTTTCTGACATGTGAAATTGCCATGTCTCCTTGAGCTTGGTGAGCAGTACTAATGAGTAATTACAGCCAATTTGGAGCATGAAGGGTATCTGTACAGCCAGCAGAGCCCAGCAGGTACCTGCAGGATCAACAGAGCTACCGAGGGGGGAAAGGGGATGAGGTAGTGTGGTGCTGCTGTGCTTGAGCCACTGGGTCCAGTTCAGTAGAAAAACCTGGTGGAAGACACAGGGTTTTGCTCTCTCCTGGGCACCAAGTCATTCCCACATCCAGGTGTAGGCCCAAAGGCCCCCACCCTGGTGAAGGGAGGATGACTCCAAAAATAGGTGTGTGGAGATGCCTTTAAGCAGCAAATTTCAAATGGAAGGATTTCCTTTGTAAGGGACATGTGCCACCACCAAAGGGCATCCCACCTGCTCTGCTGCACATGGACACTTCTCAAATCCACAGCAAAACCCAGAGCTGCTCAAGGCACAAACTAATTTTTTTTGTATAACAGTATAATCAAATTTTGTTTGGGAGCAAGAGATAGCTTTTCACTGGCAGAGAAGTTGAACCTTGAAATATGTTCCTTCAATTCCAGAAGCTGTGACTCCCACTACCCATGTTAGCCTGCTACATAAGGCTTTCAAAGCTCTGCACTTGAAAGGGAAGGCTCCCTTGGTAATGCACACAGGCTAGCACTACACAATGCATTCCCGTTTCATTCACTCTGTTTTGGAGAATTAATATGTTATCTGGGAGCTCTGGCAGATTGCAACCTGCCATGTGCCAACAGTGCTATCCTGATGCAAAAATAAAAGCTCTATACTGACGTGACAAACAAGACACAAAAAGTAATAATTCACCTCAAATCAGCACTGGTAGAGCTTCACCTACAGAACCCATCTGTTTTGGGAAAATGTTCTTCATAAAAGAGGTAGACAAAGTGGTGCAAAGATGCCAACAAGAACGATCAGCTGTCTGGAAACTGTTTTCTTTCCAGAGAAATTGAGATAATGGAGTAGGTTACCTTGGGAGGCTGATGAGGTTTCTAAGAACAAGTTAGAGAAATTCTGTTGGAAATGGTTAAATTATATCTGATCCTATCTTGTAACAGGGGAAGTGACTGGCTGGCCCTTCAACATCCCTTCTAGAGCTATTTTTGTGTTTCCATGACAACTCTTTTTCAGATACAATTTTTCATTGTATCACCGGGGTATTCTAAGGTGACTCATGGAAGAAGTTTATGGGGGTTGATACTTAACACCCACATGTGAATAGCTAATAACTTTTTTTCCCTAGACTGATCCTGCTATTAATTATTTGAGGACACTTTCGTGTAAATCTGTCGTTAAACCATTTTCATCGTGTTTCCATCCCCCCACTGAAATTCAGCCAAAGATGGGATGACAGCAACAAGATCACACCCACTTTCAGTAGGACAGAGAGGGAAGAATAACGTTTCCTGTAGTTGCTACCAAAGGAAGTTCATTTAAGCAAGATTTTCCAGCTGGAATTTGCCCAGGTATGCCAGGGTTCACATCGTTGCTCTTTTAAAAATAATATTAGAATGGCCAGAAAGAATTTGAATGCTCATTGACTTGCAGAGATAGGAGCTCCAGCTGAGCAGCATCCTTTCCTCCCTGGGGAAGGAACCTGAGGTGGGACTAGACACGGTGCAGAACGAGTGCAGACGATGTTGCCAGCTTGGACATACTGGAAAAGAAGGTAAAGAAGAAGCTGCAATCTGCAGGAACACACATCAGCCAGGACTGATAAAGAAATACTCAGTAAGCAAGTATTCTTGGCCAGAGAGTGAGCTCTTACAAGAGGTTTCCACAACAGCAGTAGCATAAAGGGTGAAAACAGCTATCGAGTGACTGAGAGCCGGTGGTACTAGAGTAGAGGGTGAGGTCAGATATTGCAGGTGAGATGGGAGAAATTCACTTTGTCTTTTAGGGACAAGCTGGAATTTTCCTCCTAATGGGTATTCTACACCCCCCTTACGTAACTGTAGGAAAATGCTGGTTAAACAGATGCTGGGCTGCTACCCTGAGCGATCTCTTAACTGGCCTGGCAGGCGGCTTGGCAATTGCCTAGGATCCAAAGGCCTGGATGGAAAACTCTGAAACAGAAGCTGCTCGCCACGTAGCACATTGGCATCCTGCGGAAAAGACCTTGGCCTGGGACCAGGTACTTCTGAGTAACAAAACCAGCCATAAGACGAGCTAGCACGGACACTTTGTAACTGTAATTTACACACAACTTAAGCACTTTTAGTTGGTGACAAAAGTAAAAGAGTAACGAGACTGTCTGAGCACCTACACAGACATGAAGACAGAGATTACAGAGTGATGTTACACACCCGTTAAAAAAACAACCACTTGCCTCTCCCTCCAAATTGTTTTTCTTTAATTTTTTTCCTTCTGCTGTACACCACCCCACTTCAGTTTCACAGGAGCTTCCCACAGGGCCAAGCCAGCCAATGTGTCCACATGGTGCATCTGCTGATCCCCCAACACATTCCCAATGATGCTTTGCAGACCTCCTTGGGTGGAGGTGCAGCAGCCTCGGTGAAAGCTGGGCCACCTGGGCCAGGCAAGGAGTTTTCCCCTACAGCTGCTCTTGTTGAATCAGCAGACAGCAGCAATGGTTTGAGGAGCTGGACCTGATTCACATCTCGCTTGGACTAATATTTCAGTTGGGAATGTATTGGTGTGCAGCTGCTGTAAGCAAGGTCAAAATGAGCTCTCATACACAAAAGGAAATAGAGAACAGAGGCAGCTCTGGGTCAAAGTCATAGGAAAGGCACGGTGGTGCTTAATTGCACGTATAGTTACTCTATACATTATATCATACGTTATGCTCTTCCTGCTCCTGCAGCCAGCCAGCAATCCAGGGCTAAGTTGCGGAGGAAATGGACTTCAGTTCCTCCACCTCTCTGCTGTGTGGCTTGGGGAGACTCTCCATCACCCCATGCCTCTGGGAGCACGCAGGACACAAGCTGGAACAGCTCCAATGCTGCCCTCACAGTCATCTTCTTTAACTGTTAAAATGCCCCTGGCACCCAAAGAAGATACAGAAAGTGAAAATGCTGTAGGTTAAAAGGCACTGTTGTGTCCTTCATAGCAGCGTGTAGAAATGAGATGAAGATGCTGGATGGGACAACATGTAGGCAGCAGAATGTGTTCTTGGGCTGTGCTTCTCAGTATTACCAGGGGTGAGGGATTCTAGCTGTAATTCTAGCTCCTTCAGATTAGGTATCTCTGGTCTGAGGGATTTGTTTTGATTCCTCGTGTAGTGAACAGATAGAGAATGGCAGCTGCAAAGGGGGTGATTCAGCCCACCCTAAAATAGATGGAGTGAGTCATCCTCAGACAGGCTTATCGCCTGCCACCGATTATAGAGAGAGACCAGACAAATTGCTTAGGTGAGATGCCATGGCTTTTAGATGGCTAAAATTAAATGAGTGGTATTCCACTCTGTAGTCACAAAGGTCTTTAGGTCTTCTGCCCAGTGATTCTTCTGAAAGATAACAGCTTTTCCATCTTTCACTTGCAGTGAAATGATATCAATGTTCTTGCATATTTGGAAAAGCATGGTCCAAGCAGGGTTTCAGCTCTCAGTGCAATTAGAAGCATTCCAGAGGAGGACAAATAGGGCCCCAGGCAGCTGAACCCAAAGAAAATCCAGGCTAAATTATCTGTGGTCCACAATCACTTAGCAGAATGCTGAATCTTTATTTTCAGGAAAAAAAAAAAAAAAGCATTTTCTTGGAACATTTTCCTTCAATCAACATGCGGGGTGAAAACATGAGAGGCAAGGATTGGAGTGAGGGGGGATTTTCCTGGGGTCTGAGCCTCAGCAGCACATCCAGCAGACCAGGAGATGGGCAGCAGCACCACAACACAAAGCTGGGTGCTGCAGCGGTGGAGCCTTGGGTGTCACGGGCACATCTGCTGCCCCTGCATGTGCCCAGAGTCCCCAGCACCACTTGCCATCGTGGCTAAACAAATACACTATGAGGGAGTCTGCACCCCGGCCCCCATTTTCCCCTTCTTCTCCTCTCCTGATGCCTTTCTACAGCAGTTGCACAGAAACTGCGTGCGTTTCAAGTAGTCTCTGACCTTCTGATAGAGGAGCAAGGCTTGCCAGAGAAGAGTAGAAATGTAGTTGTGTACCTTCTTAAAGCTTCAGTATGTTTTACAGAATTATAAATAATAGACCATTGCATAGCTCAGGGCAAAGCTGTTAAAAACAAGTCAGGTTAGTTCTGCTGGATAAGGTATGGAGCAGGAAGGTTACGCAGCAAAATGTCACAGCCCAGAAAATAAGCTGGCAGCGGGATGGAGGGAGCGAGCTGAGTTCCCATGCTGAGGCGGGGAGCAGAACGAAGCCTTCACACCACCGAGCACATTTCCTGCAGCATCGATACGTGCTTTGGTTGCATTTTCCAAGTGACACATGCTAAGGTAGCAGAGTTGCAGAAGGACAAAGCCAAGGGTCAGTGGTATTTTCTCTGTGGAGCCTGTGGTGGAAGCTGAGAAGTCCCAACGTAAGCAGAAGTTTTAGTGCTGCAAGGGGCACAGCGTGGGCACAGACTTAGCACCTACAGGATGAGGGTGAGCTGCTGCTTGGAAGTGTCTGGAGCACAAAACAAAGGAGAAAAAAAAAATCAGCACAGTTACTTTGAAACTGGGGAGGTTCATATAGCAAAAACATGCTTTCAGGGCTTTCAGGGCACAATCATTTCTGAAACAGCTGTGGTGGTTTAAAGCGTTAACTCCTGTGACGAGGGAGGTCTCCATCACTTCCAAGGACAGGAAGAATTAAAAAAAACATCCCACCATCCCAGAGCTCTGACTCAGGAGGCTCAGACCACCTGGTAGGTAGCTACACGAGGGAGCAATCTACTGACCAGCTGCACCAGCAAGGAGTTAAAATTGTTGCTTCCCCTTCATTTAGACAAATCAGTCTGCTTGTGGTTGCCTCGAAGGAAAAGCAGCCTGTGGTATGTGGGCTTCTGGGCCAGACTCAGGCCACATTCGTGCTGTGGTGAGAGACCAGCGTGGCCAGGCTGCCACGAGCATCCTCCCCGAGCTCCTTGCTTGAGGTTGGCGGCAGCCCTCCGGCCGCCTGCTCCTGTCACGGATGGACACGCTGGGATGCGATGTCCCCAGCATCCCTCAGCACTGTGAGGCAGGCTTGTCCAGCCAGGACTATTCTGCATTTACTTTCCCATCCCTGGAGTCTGTGGCAAACTGAGAAAAATAAATAAATAAATAAATAAATAAAGAATTATGAAAGCAGCGAGTTAACAGCTCTTGGAGCAACCCTTCCAGCAGTGCTGGGTGTGCCTTCCTATTTATGCTTGACAAGTGTTTTTCTGGTACCAGAGGGAGGACAAGGGCAGTGGCACACTGTTTGCAGCTCTGTGCAGGGGCAGCGAGGAGCCCGGTGGGCTCACACCCTACAGAGACCACGCTTCTGTGGAGAGGTCCCCATCTGAACGGTCTCCTTGGATTGAGACCTTGGGGCAAAGCAACAGGAAAAAAAGCTCTGTGTTAACGCTGCCCTGCAGAAAGTTGTTTCGGGAACTGTCATCCCTGCCAAGCGTAAAAACAGGCATTTTACCTAAAGGAAATGAGTCCTGCCAGACAACGAGCTATCACAACCCTTCCAGACGGAGTCTGCACTCTGAAGGAACTGCGTGGCAGGAGGAAGCGGGTTACAGAGCAGGCGGCACCAGCCTCAGAGGGAGTGGAAACATTCAGGCAGCTCCTGAGGAGAAAAGAGGCATAGGGAAGGCATGATAGGGCTCCTACACGTGGTTTGGTTTCTTCCCTGATGTAACAGGGGTAGTTAAATAGGCTAGAGGCACAGGCAGGAGTCCCAGATGCAAAAGTGAGCTGAGTAACAATGGGGCAGTGACTGTAACTTCAAACGCAATGAAACACAGGAATATTAAAACATATATTAAAACACCTTCTCCCCTCTGCTCCCTGGGCTGGCAGCACTCATCCCTCTTCTCTGGCAAGAGCTGGAGTGGAGCAGGGCTGTCTGCATGCTGTGGAGCCTTGCAGTGGGTTTATGCCCTGTTTACAAGGGGGACAGAGGTGAGTTGCACCGTGGAGCGATAGTCCCAGGGATGTGATTCGATTTCCCAGGTAAATCAGGTCGCGAGGGGAGCAGGCGGCTTGTGACTGTCCAAGAGGCACAGCTGCACAGTGGGCCCTGAGCCTCACTGCCCCTTTGTCCGAGACTGGTGGTATCACACTATGAGGTGAATCATTACACTGTTTTTCCTTGGTTTTACGAAAGATGCAAGTGGTATTGCCCATGGCTGTTACATGATCTGCTTCCTCTTTAAAACTTTCTTCCAAGAACAACATTCCTACCCTATTATCTTCTCTTTTCTCTCCTCTCCCCTTCTTCCTAATCCCTTCTCCACAGACCAGTCATTTGTCACTGTTTTCTCAGACTGAATTCCCCACCAAACCCTCCTCCACCACCGGGGGTGGAGGAAGGGGCCTGCGAGCTTCCTGCATAGCTGTCCTCCAGGCTTCATGAAGCCTTGCACAGCCAATGCTGCCCTCTCCGAAACGGCACTGCTCCTCTCTCAAAGCATATCTCAGGGTACTAGGAGGGCAGCAGAGAGACTTGTGGATGCCAGGAAAGCTTAGCACAGGATGTGGCAGAAGCAGGGTATGAGTTTGCTCTGCTCCTCTCCGCCTGCAGCTTGCCCAGGCTTTCTGCACGCTAGGCAGCTGGTAGCTTTTTAATGAAAACAATCACCCTGCAAACTCTATTTGGTTTTAATTTTGCAGGAAGGAAATTACCAGCAGCTAATAAGCTAATGTAACTTTTACTGGGAGGTCAGGTATGTAGCCTGCTAACCTTGACAGACTCGATCACGCACATTTAACTGGAGCACTTTGCTGCAGGATTTTGTATGGATGTTTCCAAAGGGCTGAAGGCAGAGGGGTCAGGGGACTCATCCACACGAGGTTCAGGTAGGTCTCAGACTAGGGCTGCTTGTCAAGGAAAAGAGGGCAGGGAGAGGAGGGAAAACAGACTATACACAGTCTATCGCTGCTGTGGTTTTGGTCTCTCAGGATTAATTAACTTCATTGAGAGCAGGCAGAAAGCAGCTCTAACTCACACTACAATTGCAAGCAGTGCAAGCACAGCGTGAGGAACAAGGAGGTGCCACTACTCCTTGGAAGTCACAAGCCTGAAACCAGTTGCCATTGCTCACAGCTGAGGTCTACAGAGTGTGCTTTCACTTGTGTCCCTCTCAACAACCACCACCAGCAGCTAAGAAAAGTCCTTGGGCAGGGCGTGGAGGGACAAAGCCAAAGGCTCTTGTTTAAACCAGTTCTGTGCTCGCGTTGCTTCAGAGGAACCACCCTAACCACCATGGACAAACCAGAGAATAATGTTAGACCCTCAGGACTTGGTCCCATTTCCTGGGAAGCCAGTGACTAACCTGCCAGGAATGGCTGTGGTGGGAGATATCTGCTGCTCAGTCCTGCTGCCCCACAGCCCGCCTCTGAGGAGCATTCGAGGAGCTCCATAGTGAGCACACTTCTTTGCATTGCCCAATAACAGTGCAAATATCAGTGATCTTTCCCATCTGTCCTCCTCAGCCTGAGCACCTTGCCTCTGGCTGCACTGATCAGCATTAATGAGATGCTGGGTGGAGACTGGACACGGAGAGGACAGGGAAAGGATGGTGTGAACTCCCCTGGCAATGAAATTTGAAATTTCCCTTTCAGCAGAGCCCCAGCTCTCTCTGTGCAGAGGAAGAAGTGGGCAAAGAGCCGCGCGCTTTCTTCAGTGGGGAGAGGTGAAACCTTGAACTGGCCTGCCTTCGTGTATGAAAAATGAGAGCAGAAACGTGGGAAGACAAAACGTGTTTCATACCAGCTTTCGTACCCTTCATACCAGAGGACCTCAGTTCATCTAAACGTGGGGATTTGAAGCTCACATTTCATCTCTGAGAGAGAGGCTAAAACACACACACCTCCTTGCCTTCCTTCTGAGTCAGTGTCAGAAAGCAGAGTCTGCACACTGGAAAGCCCCCTGTGCTCCGGCAGTGACGGCAAATTTCCATTCCTGGAAATCCCCCGCTGGCTCCAGCAGCCCTGGCTGGGGAGGAGAGCCAGGGCTGACCACTGTTGCCTTCCCAGAAAGCCCAAGCAGGGAGCAGGGGTTGCAGGGAGCATTGCTGGCAGCGGGGCAGAGCAGTGTATGCTGCAACACAGCAGGACCGGGGGCTGCAGGGGAATTTTCCTTTTCCTTCCTCCCCCAGCCTCCTTTTTGGGACAGGAATTACCAGGGGTCAACTGAGATGCAGCAGTTTGTTGAGGGGGACCAGCATCTGCTTCTTCCACCTTTTCACTTTGTTTATATATATATATTATCGTCTGGAAGAAATGTCTTGTACATTCCAGACAGCAATAACAAAACCTATTCAGCGTGGAGGGAATGGGGGTGGTGGGTAAGGCAACACAGGCAGCCCAAGCCAAGCCTTTGGCTGTGCAAAGGTGACAGGATAGTGATTCTGCACTGTTGCCCTACGCTCTACCCCTTCCCTTCCCTTCCCTTCCCTTCCCTTCCCTTCCCTTCCCTTCCCTTCCCTTCCCTTCCCTTCCCTTCCCTTCCCTTCCCTTCCCTTCCCTTCCCTTCCCTTCCCTTCCCTTCCCTTCCCTTCCCTTCCCTTCCCTTCCCTTCCCTTCCCTTCCCTTCCCTTCCCTTCCCTTCCCTTCCCTTCCCTTCCCTTCCCTTCCCTTCCCTTCCCTTCCCTTCCCTTCCCTTCCCTTCCCTTCCCTTCCCTTCCCTTCCCTTCCCTTCCCTTCCCTTCCCTTCCATCCAATTCCCAAGGGAACTTAGGGAGACACAACTCATCAGTCCAAGACTTGCTCAGAATATTCAGAATCCCTTTCTCATTAGGGTTTTTCACATCAAATTGGTTTGATAAACGTTTTGACCTCTGCATACCACTGATAAACTCCAAAGGCTGTTCCCCTCCTCCCTCTACCCTTACTGTAAATATCTTGCAGATGCTCTGCTCATTTTTCTTCTACTATAGCCAGCTGGCAACTCTGTTGGCATGCCAAAGAATTCCAGTCATCATAGCAAAGCAACCTTTTAGTTTTCATCTCTGAATATTTTCTTACCAACATGCCAATCAGTTGATATTTTAAGATTTCTATTTAATTTTGCCATTAGACCAGTGGACAGAAAGTGTCATCTAGAATATGAATCTTTAGAAGAAGCATCTTCAGAAAACCCTGTACTCCGGGATGAGAATACTAAGCAGATGGAGGTTATGGAAAGGTCCAAGGTTATGGAAAAGTCCAAGAGAATTTCACAGAAGGTTAGTGCCTTTGAACAAAATATTTAAACCAATATATAGCATTTTATAATAGGGATAGAATTTTCTATTAAATTCCTTGGATGGGGCTAAAAGTTCGCCTGGAAGGATCACATTCAGCATCGAATTTTCATTTGCTGGGTATATCCCAGAGGCTTCCAGCTTTGTTTCAATATATTACTATTATTTTCATCCCTATTAAATGCTAAACGCTTTTCCATTTAAAAGAAGAAAAGAAGCAGCAAGCCAGAGCTGCTAGGTAGTACCACTGTTATGCACAGAGACTGTGTGAAGTCTGTGAGACTGACATCCAAGGAATGCACAAAAAATCACGGGAAAAATGTGCTGGACATGGCTGATGTGGAGCCCCTGTGGTGCTGTGTGCTGCAAGAGGAAGAGAGCCGGGGAGAGAGGAATTCGTCTCTGTCCATGTCAGTGGTGGGACGAGCACGCGAGGCAGAGGGGAGGGTGGCGTGAGGCTGATGCAGCACGCCCTGCCTTTAATGAAGCTTGTTAATTCAGACCCTCGGCTGCATGGTCCCTGTCACACAGCTCGCAGGCAGCATGGAGAGCAGGCGAGGAGAGGCTGTTTCTGCTCACCACGGCACAGAAAACTGCCCAGAGCAATGCATTTGTCTGGAGGAAGCCAAGTGAAGCCTGTGGTTTTCGAGCACACCCAGCAGTCGTTCGTCTCCCAGCACTGCCCCCGTGTTATTCCCAAGGAGTTCAGAGGCAAATTGCAATGGGCAGAGCCTTTTCTTCCACATCCACATAGGCTCCTAGTGTACGGGAGTTGGCTGATCAGCTCCGACATGTAACACCACATGTGACACCATTACGCTTGTTTTAGCATGAAGGAGAGGGAGGCGTGAGGATGACACAACCAGGAGTGTGGGTGGGAACTGGTTAGGCAGGTGTAGCTGTTGGGAAAAGCATCTACCAAGTTTGACTCAGAAATGGAGGGGCTGAGCCACAGCTAAGTAGGGAAAAGAGAGACAGGGTAATAATACGGAGATCAGCCCGATATGATGGAGAGACCAATGACTAGAGCATGGAGAGAACCAGGAACCCACAGAGCAATTATGGAAAATCAGGGAGGTCTAAGGAGTGCCAGGGGAGGATGGAGCAGGGAAAACAAGGGAGAAAAATATTTTGAGGAGTGTCAGTGGAGCGAAAGGAGCAGGAGCTAGATTGATGGCATGTCAGACAGGTCTGGAAGAGACAGATTTGAGATTAAGTTGTGGATTCTCCTCCTGATTCTGCTCTTGAGGCAGAAGAGATGATGGATTTATGCATCACTGTTACTTTTATCCAGCCTAGAGAATGAAAGGTTGTTTGCTGTCACAGCGTGATTCACACATTTCCAAGGACCAGGCCTGGAAGACGCACTGTGCCTGTACATCGAGCAGTTGTGCCTAACTCACTTCTCACTTGAATGGACGTACTGGTTAACAATCTAACACTGGCTCAAAATCTTTAGGCATGTTTAAGAAAAGACTGCTCGCACCTCTCCTTCCCTGCTCCCAACACATGCTAGTTCTGCTTTCCACTTTCTCCTCCAAATCCTCTTTTTCCTTTTTTTTTTTTTCCTTTAACTTGAGGGGTGGATAAAGAGGCACTCACAGCCAGCCAGGAGACCCAGAGATACAGGAAATCTGACTGGCCAGCCGGCTACTCACTCTTGGCAAACAGGAAGGTTAAGCAAACGGGTTTGTGGGCCACGTGTGTACAGCCAGCCCCAATCTGAAATATAGCTGTTAGTTGCTTCCCCTAGCTCAGCACAACCTCTGAACCACAGCCCAATTCGTCAGCTCCTGACAGCTGAAATACTATCTCTGAGCTCCCCTGAGATTAATCCGAGCCCCGCTGCGCTGTCAGCACAGAGCCGCCCTGCCTGTCCCTGCTAGCTTCAGCCTGAACCCTTTGCGGTCCCTTGGGGTAAGTCCCATCCCAACCTAATCAGCTTCTGTTCACCAGACTTTTCCCCTTCCCTTCACAACTAGTGTCAAATCCAATCCAGGTGTGAGTACTTGAATTTCCCAGCTCTGCCAATGAAGTAATGACCATGGGTGGGTACATGGGTGGGTACCTTTGTTCATTAGTCCATCCCGACCTTAATGCAGAGATGCCTTCCCCCTAGGTCTAATCATGCAGCTCCTGCTTTGTTCTTTTCTTATTTTCTCCTTCCAAACCCAGTGCTAACAGGGCAATGAACTCGACCAGCTTGAACCTGCATCCTGTACAGTGACCTCTCGCAACAAGCTGGGGCAGGGGCTGCCTTCTTAACACACCCGTGTGAGATCTTTGGTAGCAAACTACAACCACCAGACAGGATAGAACTGTTTTACAGAGAGTACATAGCAGCATGCAAAACTGGCAGAGCTGAAAAGGGTTTTCCTATGTTTATATTGCTGTTTGGAGAAGGAGAGGTTGGAGAAAAATGTAAGACAGTGGCCTTCCTAATCACAAAGGACAGGCAGGAAGGGAAGGACTCAAACAGTGCTTGAATATCACAGCCCTGATGGAGCTTTTCATGAAGGGGCATGAAAGGACCAGTCGAGCTGGGGTGCTGTGACTGGGGGAGCAGAAGAGAAGCCTGACTCTAATGGGATCCCCTGGCTGCTGAGGCAGTGGGTGCCATGCATGTGTGCCCCAGCCTCTGCAGTACAGAGTAGGCTGGAGGAATTACAGGTGAAGGACAGGCTGGTGAAGAAGGAGATTTTCTTTTTTGTTTACTCATTGTAGCCTTGTTTCCAGCCTTGTAATGCAAAGACAGATTGCGTTTCTTCCTGAGTAAACTCTTACTCTGTCTTTATCCTTACATTCCTTTGCAGCTGGAGGTGGTCCAAGTGGGACTCTCAGATTTGGTGATTTTTTTTCTTTTCCGATAACTAATGCAAATACAGTACTGTGTACCATGCCTCTCTGGGGTGTTTGCACTGTGACATCTGTTCAGCTTCATAAAATACAAGGACCCTCCCTTGACTCCTTCAGTCTGAGTGAAATGGGAAGTGGCAAACCAGTTGCAGAAAACTGTGACTGGATATACACACACATATTGTTACAGGCCTCATACATTGGGAACTGGTCCTCGGCAGTCTGCAGGCACACAACCAAGCAGTTTACAAAGTTCTGAGGACATTGACACACAACCACAATACCTGCAAAAGTCATTTAGTGATTACATGACTGTGTGAAATTGCACCTGCATTTATACTGAAACCTGACTAGTGAGTGCGATGGTCAGTGTGACATGGATCTACAGTATGTGTATAAAAAGGCCAACAGCTTCCTAATTGCATGCATATGTAAATCAGGCTCTCAGGCCATGTATTTTACACTGTAGTGCATTTTACCACAGACAGCTTTAAACTTTTGTTGCCTTGTTTCTCTATGTTGGGCCCAAAAGCGTTCTTTCATTCCCAAAAGAAGGACCATTGTGGGGAGCAAAAGTGAGGTGAATCACTTTGGGAATTGAGGGTTTGCTTCTCTCTTCTCTTCCCTGTGTCCTGCCCCATCAGAAAGCTACAATGGTTTTAACTTGCATCGGCCAGCAATGATCCCATAAAGATACTGAGATAGTTGTGGTCTGCTGCTGCACCTACCATCCAGATGTGCCGATTTCTCCCCAGTAAGGCAAAGTGTAACATAAGTCCTATAAAAGTTATTCTGCTCTGATTTAGACAACATTCTTCAGAAAGAAATCTGTATCTCTTTCATATCCCTGTAACTTATGAGGCGAAAAAGGAAACATAAATCAAACATATTTAAATGACCTGGATATGGGCCTCACTGGAAAAATCTAAAATGCTTCTGTGGCCACAGGAATAATTTTCACTTCATGTTTTTGGACTCCATAACACACCACCAAAAGCACTCAACATTGGGAAAGTAAGATCTCTTAATGGAAATATTATAGACTTGTAATTTGCTTAGGCGGCAGTTTCTGTAAAAAGATTTCTTGCTATTCTAAGGAAATGAAAAACGTATGTTTTGTTTTCATACAAAAAGCACAGCCGTTGACAGAGGAAGGGCAGTAAACAGTGAGCGTTACAGCAAAAGTCTTGGTGCAGTGCTATTTTAAGGAAGAAAGCATAGACTTCTCCGCTGAAAGGCAACTGCAGACCTTTATGGACATGAAGTTTAGCTTGAAGTGTAATGGACAACATAATCAATGTTAAATAAATAATAAAACTGGTTTAACTTTAGGATGGACTTCACTTTGGGCTTCACTTCTGTTGCCATTTTCACAAGGGTAAAACTTAAGTGGACATCTCTGAGTGAACAATACAGATTGTATTGCTGGTAAATCAGTAAAGCAGAAAGCATAGAGCTGTACACATTGAACTAGATTTTCAAATACATCAGGATGTGCCAGATGAGTTAATATATACGGAATCAGACATTTTTCTGTTATTAAATACTTTACTTCCCTGTGAAATAATGAATCCCAAGTAGGTATGCCCACCATTAAACAGTTCTGTGGAGAAGACTTTTAAACAGTGATAAGTGATTTGAGGTGTAAATCTCTCTACCACCTCTACCATCACTGAGGTGTAGTTCTCTCTAAATATCTCTTTGAACAACAGGATGTTCAAAATGTTTCAAGCACCTGCATTCAAAAAATCATGATCTTTGATCTTTAATTTTATCTCATTTCCAACACCCCAAAATGGAGTCACGCAAAGTGATTATTTTGTACCAACAAACTTGGGTTTCAGTTCTTTGCAAGCTCTAACTGTGTTGGTTAGATCTGAAAGTAAATCTCTTTGCAAAGTTTCAGCAGGTCCAGATCAAGGGTTTGGGTTTGGTCTAGAGTATAGAAAGTGGCCCAGCTGAAAGTCTTGGAAAATAACTGAAACACGCCCAAGGTCAGAGTGCTGGTGAGGATCCAGGTCTTTGATTCTGTCTCCTCTCTAATTTAAGCCCTGTATTTGATGAATTTTCTCAGAATAACAAAGGCTGAAGGCTAAATGGTCCTGTGGTCAAGCCTGGAAAGTAATATATATATATATGACATGAAGAGCTTATGTTCATCATATTAGGAATTTAGACTGATTTCTGCCATTTTTAAGTAGCTGCAGAGAATGCTGCTGTGTCAGGGAAATGGGCCAAGGAAAGAACTGCACTGTATCTCTAATAAAGTTTACCTGACAGCTAAAAATCAGCTCAAGTGGGGATTACCTAACTGTAATGTTCTCAGTTAACAGTGAGTACACTCATGTAAGACAGCTAATGGTTTTAAACACCACCTTGCTCACACACCCGCACAGCCCTCAGTGGTGTTTTGGAACACTTTCTGGTGTGCCTGCCCTCCTGCCAGGGCTGCTCTGATGATGACTCTCCCAGTTCACACACACACGGTGCCTGGCTGAAGACATATGGGACGAGCTGACCGGCCGTGTGAACTTTTCACGGTGGTTTCTGTGATGTCTGGACCCTCTGGAATGCGAAAGATTCCTATTTCACCAGTGTACCATGACTTGCATTTTGGGCAGAGAAACATGTAAATATAATTAGGGAGCTGGCAGCTAAAATTCCCTTTAAAAAGGCAGTCAACATCTGTGGCTTTCATTTCTATTTTATTTGGGACAGATTAATCTGATACTGCTCGAGACAAACTTGCCTATTGCCTTAAGAATTTGGGAGTTTTCCAGCAGACTGTCTATGGGTTGTGTGTGCCTGTCTGTCCAGAATAAAGGTGAAGCAAGAACTGTATGATTTTTACTCTGTGAGCAGCCGTAAGAGGCTGTGTGTTTAGTTTTCTTGTGTTTTCCCTCCCAAGTATCAAGATACGCAGTTTTTAAATACCTACCATCAGCAGGGTCCAGGCTTTCGTAACTCTAAAAATGTGTGTTTCTCCCTGCCGAGGTTATGGGCTGAGGAGAGTAGCCCTGCTCTGGCAGCCTCCCCCATCTCTATCGACGTTGCTGTTGTCTGTGGCCATGCCACAGTGAAGCAATGTAAGGCCAACAAGGTATTGACCGCCTTTTGGGTAGGCATGACAAGATGCAGAACCTCAAGAGGTCTTAAGGGAAGGAAAAGCGGACTGACAAAGCACCACGTCTGTGGCTGAAAGACACCGATTCCCTCCTGTAATTAGACAGACATAGCTATCTAATTTTGCTAGAAACTACAGACAGGGAGTTCTGTTTCCCCCATGGTCAGGCAGTAAAAGCAAAGTCCTGGAGTCACTGACTTTTATGTAATATGAATACACTGGAACTTGTAAGGACCCTAAAAGCAGTTCTCCAAGGCCAGCTTCTGGAACCAAATAGGGATTTACTGCTCTGTCTGCGATGGGGTAGGAGTAACACAGACAGATTGATTTCAATGCGTGAGGAATTTCTGTTTATGGAGCCTGTGATTGCATTGAAGGGACAGAGAGGCTTTTCTAAATTGCTTTTCCAGAACATCAAGGAAGGGCTTTAATGTGCACAATGGGGGTATACTAATTTATCTTCAGCCTCTTGCAAAGCACTTCTCCCTGGGCTCTGGAAACCAGCCTGCGAGAACCTTTTTATGGCTGGTGCCAGCAATGTGCATCGACACCCCCAAAACACAGAAGAATGACCTTCCCTTATTTCTTCTGCTTTTGTTGCTTAATACTTTCCCTTTTTATGGCACTATGTATAGAAATGCCATGCCTACTCTGTTTTATTTAATCTTTAAAATCCATTTTCCCTTTCCATTTGTAAATTCTGCACACGTCTTATGTCTGCATCCCTAGGTCTTAATGCTGACTGTAGGTGATGGATCAGCTCCAGCTTGCTAGTTCATTTGGGAGTGTGCACAGCTACTGACTATGGCCAAGGTTAGTTTCTCAAGTAATTGAACCACAACCTTTTGTTCTGCTTCAATGTTTGTGTGGCTTCAGCTAGCAAAGGCCTATGGCAGACCATGCTCACCAGTACGCAGGCATCAGCTTAATAGCAGCAGCCCACAGGCTTTTTTCAGGGCAACACGTGCAGTGATTACACAGACAGGCTATGGGAAGAAAGCAAAAGACTTGTAAAAATGGTAAGGATGAATGGTTGTGTGGATCTATTTTTTTCTCTATAGTAGTAGTAGTATTTTCAAAAGAATACCTCCAGCAAGAGGGAATGAGAAATCAGAGGAGGAAAAGGAGGAAATTGGACAGAGTGGAAAAAATATAGAGAAAGAAGAGACAAGGAGCAACAAAGAAAAGCCATGAAACATTAATAGGTGGAAAAAGGAGAAGAAAAATTTGGAAAGGACCCATTTGGAAAGCAGAACAACAACAACAACAACAAAAATAAATAATAAATGTTGAAGCTGTGTTCAGTGCACACTTATGAACTGAGATGTCATTTATATTTTGGTGAGTATTATTTGTTCTTTCACACCCAGAAAACAAACTCCCACACCCACTTCATAATATATTCTCAATGTTAGCTGGATACAGCTATACTCACAAACAGGCAGCAGTAAATTTCTGTTCATGCATGTACATAAAAGAAAAAAAAATGTATGTTTTCTGCTTTTGCTGACCTGCGTAAATGTTAATTAAGTTATAAAGCAAAAACACAAACATTTTCAACCTTCCCTCTCAAACTCTTATTTGAAGTTCGGGTTGATTATGGTGTGTTCTTAAACCAAACATACACACAGCTCAAAAACGCACGGGCAGCCCAATTTTTAGGACAGAATTCTACATCTTTCCTCTTTTTCCTTGGTAGTAAGGCCAGCATAAAGAGTCCCTATTGCGCACTCCACCCCGAGACTTGGGTTTATAGCTCACAGTTTCCATAGCTGAGCTGATACAATTGCTTGGGAGGCCATGCTGTACATATTTTTGTGGTATTTATAGAAATTATATGGTAACACTCTCCCTGGTTTTCAAAGACAGAATGTTCTTTCACTCCAATGTGGAGGTTTTACAGGAGTATGACCTTTGTGTTTTTGTAACTGATCTAGATCAGGGTTATCATTAGCTTAAGGGTTTCAAAACACTCTCTCTCCACCTCTTCTCCTCCTCTCAGGCCACCAGCAGTCTGCAAAACCTTGCATCAGCCACAGAAGAATCTTTTATTTGAGGCTGTGCTGTTACATTTACTCAACAACAGAATTTTGTCAAGCTGCCCTAGCCAATATTCCACCCATTCTGAATATCTTGCTGGGATTACAAATTTAGGAAATCCTGATCTAGACCTAAACTTCTGAGAAATTTCTTTTCGTTGACACAAAAAGAAAACACATTTCAGTGAAGTTTAAAATGTAATAAGAGAGGTTTTCCAAGGTTATCTGGTTGTGCTCATACATTTTTATTATTGCTTAAAAAAACATTTACAGAGCATTCAGAGCATAATAGCATCATTATCATGTATTCCTGTCTCCCAGATTGTTAATCCTCCAAGACAGAGGAGGTTGTGGTGGAGGGATAGGGGCAGATTCCAGCCAAATGGGAAGGACACAGAGTAAAGTTAATCACAGTACCAGAATAGCAATGATTTCATCAATGACCTCGGTATGAACATGAAGTTTCCATTCAAAATCTGCTTCAGAAACATCAGAGTTTATAAATACAAAACTAGCTATCATGTTCAGATTGACAGTCCCTCACATGGCTTTTCCTTCTATTAAAAATTTATTCATGATTTTTTATGTTAATCCTGTTTAAGGGTAACAACATTACTGTATCTATCCACCTACTACTGCAAAAGTGCTGTACCTATTATTTGCAAATAATAAAAAAGAGATAAATATCTAAAAAAATGTAATGATGAATGGATGTTTACTCTTATAAGTGTCTACCATGAGTATTCAATCTCATCATAGGTGTAGCCTGCGTCACAGAATTCCCTCAGTTAATCTTTCACCCAGCCCCATACAGCTCACCTGAAAGGCACCCATCTGCTCCTGGCAACTCCTTCTTGAGCTGGTGCTGAATTCTGGAGGCCAGCAACCACTGTGCTCTTAATGCCCCACCACATCAGCCTGAGATATGAATGTAATTTACAGCCACTCCAAGCTCCTCTTTCATCACATAAAGAAGGCTTTATATAAATGAAACTGAGTTCCAAATGCATAAATAATGAAAATTGCACAGGTACATGAGGTCGGCTATAGCTACATGGTGAGCTGGATGGGAAAGCCCAGCAGCAAACTGTTCTGTCCACCCCTGAATATCCTACCCAATTTAGCCTGGTAGATAGTGGGAATTTATTACCAGCTTTGGGATTTTGCTCACATTTTTCTGACCTTTAGGGCATGCTCAAGAGTCTGCTTCTGCTTTCTTAGGTAATTAATGGGGGAAGTGATGAGGTCTGGGCTCCGGGAATGCAGTGTGTCTTGAGCAGTGATGGCTTGTATAAATAGATTAAGTGACAGACAGAAGCTTTCTTTTTTCTGTTTGTCTACAATATAACAATTCTCATACACAGGCTTGCATATATATCTAGGTATATTCATTAAAACATAGTCTTTAAAAAGACCAGTCTGTGATCAAAAACCTTAGAAAAACTGAATCACTTTGCTGTGGCAGTCCTCTCTGACACAGTGCCTGGGAAGAAATCATGGGCTGGGAGAGAAAGAGTGAGGGAGAGAGGCAGAATGTTAAATCAACAGTGGGAGACACAGAGGCAAACAGAGAAAAGAAAACACAGGCCATGGAAGAGGGCACAGAGGTGAAGGGGAGCTGTAAAGGCAAAAAAGTCCAGACAAAGAGAGAGCAAATGGGATGGAGACTGCGAGACAAAAGGTGCGGGGGAGGGATAAGGGAGAGAAGGAATGGGAGAAACCTATTCCATCAGTTTTTGTCATTTACTAATGGAAACGTCTTAAAAAACCTGATGAATGCACGGTCCTCTCAAAAATGTGCACGTGTTCCATGGGAAGATTTGAACGCAGGGCATTTCTTTGCATGCCTGGCTATGAAGCCCAGATTGTCCTCTGATCAGTGAAGGGAACCGTCAGCATAAATGATGTTTAATGGCTGCTCTTGACATTAGAAAAGATTGCCCTCACTTCTGATTTATAGCCCCAAGGGGACAGTCTATGAAAGAATCTTACACACTGAATCTCCAGTTTGACACTGCCCCAATATTCAATAGAAATATTTCATGTTCTTCATGTATTCTTTCTTTTTATGGATTTCATTTCATCTCAGAGCAATAAAATCTTAGGATATGTTCCTACTGATTAAAATTTAAATTAGACAAAAATTGATCTTATTGATTATCTCTGTCTCAATGTGCCATTACCTAGAGATTTGATGAGAAGCATTTGCTCCCTTTTGCACATCTTTAGATCACTTTAGTAGCAGAGAAAGGAAAATCTTAGATCAGTACATGTGTATAAAGTAAAAAGATTGAGGAGTATGACTGTATTGTGATACTTCAAATTAGACATAATATGCATATAGCTACAGGTTTTAGCTACTTGTCTGATATTTATGCACTTCAGTCCTTTCTCATATCTGTAATCCCTTTTGTTTTACTAGAGCTATTTGCGTGAGAATAAGCTATCTGAGTAAGTAAATGTTTCCAGGATTGGCCCCTAACTGCTTTTAGTACGGTTATCAACACTGGCCATCTGTGTTTTTTCATTTTAATTCCATAATTGAATGCTTGCCCTTTGAGAATTTCAAGGACCAGGAAGCAGCAATAAACCTCTTTTGCAGCTTCAAACCAAATACTCCAACAATTATAATTTGATGGGAAATGTAGTAAAAAGATTTTTTTTTTTTGACAGAGCAATTTATAAATATAATTTAGTTTTGCTAACAAGAATTATAACATTTCTGTGCAAAGATGTGGCTTGCTTGGCTGTGTGCTTAACCATTTTTGAGCTGGTCTCTTGAGATGCAACCTAAACAAACAGCAAGTACATAATCAGATAAGTAGGTCTGCATTAATGGTACATTCTGATTTGGGATTATTAGTGTTTTCACTCACTTTTATTTTGTTTTACAGACTGTAAATCCAAGCCTGTATTTTGTAGTTGGTAAGTAAGGAAAATTAAAAACCACAACCAATGAAAAGCAGCGGTCCAATCTGCCATCTATACTGGCATGGCTGGAATGCTGGTAAGGATACAGTCACCATCTTACGATTCAGCGCTTACTCAGCTTTTGTTAACTTTCCCATGATTAGTTTTAATAATGAGATAAAACCTAAGGATCCAATCACCGTACTGGTTTTAAAGTCACTGGGAGCTGTAACTGTGTATATGAAAGCAGATATGGCTACAAGACCAGATACCTACTTAACATTAGCTGAAGGAAAGAATGAGATGTATGGATAGATTCTTACTTACAAGGCAAGTAAAGCAGTGAAAATGTAATTGGATCTGCTTTAAAGGAACTTTACACACAATAAACAGCATAAATCACCCCTATAAATGTAAATGAAAATACAATTATTATATTACATCCAATTGGCACAAAATTAAGATTTGTAATTTTCCTCAGAATTCTTGACTAATAATCTTCCTCTTGAAATAAAAAAGTTGAGGCTAATAAAAGCAATTCCCATGTACAGCATGAAACCTGCAAAGCAGATCTCTGTGCTAATACTTTTACCTTCAGACCAAGAACAAATTTACAATGTAGACTGTTCCCTAACTGTCCAGGAGAGGAAAAAGCCAAAAAGCATAAGGAATGATAGGTCGTATATTTATTTATTTATTTATATTTTTCAGGCATTAACTGCAACATAGTTAAGGATTTATTTATTTTTTTTTAATACATTACTCAGTCATGACATTTATAAAGAACATCACACTCTTTGCTAGCCTTCTGATCTAGTGAAGCATGAAGCCATTCCTAGTAGACCCATGCTTCTTTGAATACTGGCTGTATAGGACAATACATGCTACTTTGCAGATTCAGTTCTCCTAAATACCGATGGCAATCTCACTCCATCATGAACTGAACTGAGGCTTAAAAGCCTGTTGACGTGGCAAGGATTCAATTTAGGTTGATACAGCTTTCATGCACGGATACATATCATGTAATCTCACCTCCTTGCAGGCAGAGAAGGAATTTGGACAGGCATTTTCTAGTATGTAGACAGACAAAGGGGCTGTCCCGATTCCTAAATCAAGTTAAAGTAAACAAATTGAATATACATAAGGAAGATTTGGCTGTGCTTATATTAACATTTTGGTTTGGTGTGGTTGAGAGTGAACCTCCAGTCACGTTGGCTTGATCTGCATGCAGAGCAGCTCTGGTCCACATGAATTAGATGTAGAAGAATCTCCATTACAAATTCTCATTAAACATGCTCCACGTTCTTGTGGGATTACATGGGTCTAAGTCAACAATTTGTACTTTGGAGGTCTTCGAAACACCTGTGTTGGGGATGCTTTGCTCAGGGGAATAGACTGAATGATGTCTGAAGGAAAAACGCACAGCTGCTTGCAGTGTAAATACAGGGGCCTTAGCTCCAGCTGCTCTCATCCTCCCTCAAGCACCAAATGGTTTGGTGAAATAGACACAGGTCATTACCATCCTCATTTAGAAGATGTCTCTCACTGAGACCTTCAATTCACTTATATAATATGCATTTTTTACAGACGATGAAAAGGGATGGTTTGATATACTCTGAAGGACATCTGGGGAAGGTCAGGTTCCTGGAACTTTCAGCAAAGTCTTGGGAGGGAATGATGCTGATGAAAACAGAGGTCGAGGGAAGTTCAAAAGCTGCATGCAAGTCATGTCAGAAATAAAAGTAAAAAATAAAAATAGAATTCAAAGACAAGACTGCCATTCACAAAGGAATTGCTGGTTCAATTATTTACCTTAACAGAGATTTTCAAAGCAAAGAGACCTATTTTCTCTCTCCATTAACAGCAGTGCTGCAAAAAAAACCTCTCAAAGCACAGGACATATTGAAGGATGAATTCAGTACCAGAGGCTGTCATCTTCCCCAGTAGGCATCTCATTGCAACCAGCTACCATTTCTTTGCAATGCAACCTTTGAAGAACAGATTTTCCTGATAAAGTCACTGTGTGGCCCCCAGCACAAGAAGGACATGGATGTATGAGTCCAGAGGAGGCCATGAGGATGCTCAGAGGGCTGGAGCACCTCTCCTATGAAGACAGGCTGAGGGAGCTGGGGGTGTTCAGCCCGGAAGAGAGAAGGCTCTGGGGAGACCTGACAGTGGCCTGCCAGTGCCTAGAGGGACCTGCAGGAAAGCTGGGGAGGGACTCTTTGTCAGGGGGTGGAGTGGTAGGAAAAGGTGATCTGAGCTGAAACTTGGAGTTTCAATGAGACAAAAAGAGGTATATGAAACTTATTCCAAAAGTCAGAATAGCAGAGGCTGAGACTTTCCAGCAGGAATAAAATTCTGGATAAGGAACAGATATAGTTCCATCTAATGACAGAAAATAAAAACCTCCATCTAAAATATTTACAATGAATACATTTAATATATCACGTAACAATCAGGTTCAATTATGGGGCTACTCTAAGGGCAACTCTATAGAGAAAATTATGTTTCAGAGTATGGAAGGCAGAAAGTGGTTTATGATAAAACTGGAAAGGGCACCTAGTTCTTTTTGATGCCATGGCAGAAAATGATGGTTTACAAGATATTTTGTGAACTCTCATATGCATAAATGTTCTTAAAACTCTTCCTTTCTTTGAATTTTCAAAACAGAAGCCTCTTGCTTTCATGAATGATTGCTGAAACAAATGCTGAGAAAATCCATTAAAAATTATTTTAAGGTACTTGGTATTTACTCAGTTCCAACAAGTACCAACTATCTAATGCTCACAGAAAAAGTGTTTGGTGTATCCATCTGTCTCCACTCTTCAGTATCCAACTGCAGCCACACTTTTGTTATCCAACTACTAAAAAGGGAATTGACAACATCCTTACTGCTAATGTCTATACAGTTTTTTTTTGATTTGTTTTGTTTTTTCAAAATATATTTTTCTTGCTCTAAAATTACAAAATGAAATAAAATGGCAGGCAAGTACCCAAGTAAACAATTCTATCTTAATTATTGTCTGTGCTTTATTATTACATTTTATTGTAAATAGTTTCATTCCTTACAGTAACAATTTCAACCCGAGGCTGCAGTTTCTTGGCTTTTATTTTTAAACGCACTTAAAAGTTAATTAATAAAGTGTATCCATATCTCTCAGTAGTTGCATTTTTCCTTCCAGGGCAGCAGAAGGAAATAACTAGCAACTGACTAGAAACAAATGTTGACTTTTTATATTTAATGATGTTTATTCAACCTGAAAGCTAGAGGAAATGGAAGCAGCACCAGACTGTCAGCTGGGCTCTCACAGTCATGGCCTGCAAGAACTGAATTCTATGCCCAGGGCAAAAGCTATCCGGATATGGTGTCGGGCTCTGTATTTTCTCAGAGGCTGGTGCCACCAGACCAGATCTGACCTTCCTGCATAAATTGGAACACTTTCTAAAAAGGCGTTCTATTCTCATTTCTTATACAGCAGTTCAGATCCAGGCAAAGTTTAAAACTGAAAGAACTGGTATAACTGAATCCAAATCTGGACCTCCTGTATATTGAAAGACAACCGTAAGACACTCCAAGATATTGCTAGACTTCTAGGATCTCTGTACACCATCCGCTATAACAACCCCTAGTGTCAGCGTGATTGTTAGTGGATTTATGAATGGCTTGTCACCTCTCAGCACAAACTCGATCTGCCTGAAATGTGAGCACACCTAACCTGGTGACAACAGCACAGCCGCCTCATGGTGTTAGCATGGTGATGCACAAAGGAGTGCATTGCTGGGTGTCTCTTGCATTCTGCTTTCCACTTAGCCACTAATACACTCTGGAAGGGCTCCAAGCCTGTAGTGGACTGATGTCCCACTCCCACGATCATGACCATTCATTTTGTTTAGTCTTTTTGCATTCTTTCAGCGCCTACATTCTCAGCAACTTTAAAGAAAATGACTGCTCCTTGAGTGTCTTCATTCCCAGATGCCAACTCTCTGAGCAAGAGAATAAAAGAGGTTCACACAGCAATTCCTGGGAGATAAAACTCCCCTCTCCTCCATACCACAATCTGGTGAGCGGGACAGTGTTGCTGATACCAGACCTATCTGTCTGCCCCAGATCTCCACCTGGAAGGGAAGGACAGGCAGAGGAACAAGTCTCAATGGTTCTTAGGAAACAAAGACTCATGGTATGATTGGTGTAATGGGAAAGCAGAAGATGGGTTTGTGGTGAGAGCATGCTGGGACTTCTGTTGTACGTGTTCCTCTGATTGGGAAAGGAGGGTGAGATTTGGCCTGGACTCAGTAGTGGACACATGAATCCACAATGGGTCATGAAAAGTGCTTGAGCATGTAGGAAGGAAGAGGGGGATAACCCAGCTGGTGACCACCATGACATTTTGACATTACCCTCGCACAGGGTGATGTGATCCTGTGAGTTGTTCCAGGCCAGCAAAACTATTTCTTCCCTCTAGGCTAAAGGAATCTGCTGAACAGACTGACTGAGTCTTCTCTGGTGGTAGGCAATGAAATGCCTGAGACTGAACACTCAAGTGACAGAGCACGCACATAATATAGAACTCTGAGAGTGGAGGAAGTTTCAGCCATAGCATTGTAGAGATATGCAATACTGGTCCAGCTCTGCAAAACGTGGCTTTAGCTTTTTTAACCTTGATGTGCCAAACCCATATCTCATCAGTTCATGGAACTGTGTCCTTGGATCCATATCCATAATCTTCGATATAAAACTGCATTCCTCTGTGATCTTTTGGCTTGTCACGATCTCTAAGAACTGGTACAATATATCAAAGGCTTACTCTCACTCCTTTGTTTGCTACATATTTGGTGGCAATTAGCTGCTTCATTTGTAGAAGTCCTTTCACAAAGCCTCTCTGCTGGAGCAGGATTACATAAGATTTATATCTGTCCTTGTGCAAAGTGCAGAAATCTCCAAGGTCTGCACACTAAATCGCAGAGTCTTAACCTTGGATCCCATCCCAATTTCCAACCCTTTGATATTTTTTTCTTATGATAGAGGATGTACGCTATAGCCATCTCTGAGAAGTAAAATGGAAGGTCTGATGCTCATTTACTACAACTCCAGCAGAGGCAGGGGGCTTTGAGTACAAATATGAATCAGTTCCAAACAAGCTGTTAGTTTCTTCTTTTATTAAGAAGTTATGATTTATAAATACAAAAGAAAGATCTTAATGCCTCAAAATAAATGAAGAATCTTAGAACAAAATTATGGTATGAAAGTCTCTGTATCAGAGGAAGCATTTTTAAAAACAAAACAGATGACTGACATAGTTTTGTTTTTTTCTGGAGATGTAAGTGAAACTTCTGTTTCAAAAGCTTGAAGAGCAACAACAAAGATAGAATTTATATTGAATTTTGCACCACCACCACAAAATCAGCAGCAGAAATTGTGTCACAGGAATACAGCGTGGGACAGAGCTGAAGTTTCAGCTTGCAGATGCCAAGTACTTTAAGAAATCTTGTAAGAAGCAAGACCAAAAAAAAAAAAAAACAGTTAGGAAATGCCATTTGCAAGGTGCTTGGTTTCTCTGTAATGCAAATAGTCATATAAAATATGCAGGAATGTGGATTTCTTCGTTTTGAATGGGAAGAGGAAATTGATTTACAAGTCCTGAATGGAAGAGAAACCTTACAGCAAGAGCAGAGACAAAGCAACTCTTGGCATGGTGTGGAGTATATATGGCACATAACTGCCTCTGCCTGTGGGAACTGCTTTGACTTTTGTGCTGTTACAACATAATCAAGGTGCTCTCCAGCATAATTGAATACTAGGGTTTTACTCTTTAGTGATCTGCAGATTAGTATAATCTTCGTGGTTATTCTCGGGCAACTGGCCTTTCAGGACTTTCCGTGGTGGGCCTTCAAAGAGACCTTTATATTTGCAGAGGGGTTGAAGTCAGCTCTCTGCAGTGTGTGCTTTGCCTGGCCTCTGGCAGTCGGTTAGCTTCACGCAGACGTTGCCATCAGGATTTACAGAAGTCTTAAACCTTCAAGCTTGCAAGGAAGTCTCTGGGTTGTGCAGAGTCTGGGAAACAAGGGATTTCCTCACGGGTGATCTTGGTCCCCAGTTGTTCCTGGAGCATCTATTGGGCCAAGCAGTGAGAAAATCTTCCTCTTGCTTGTGAAAGAAAGGGGAAAATTGGAATGAACCAAAACTCAGAATTTTCACAGCTCCATGCAGGAATGGCTGTGAAGGTGAGATACTATCTTAGAAAAAATAAAATAAATAAAATAAAATGAAATAAAATGAAATAAAATAAAATAAAATAAAATAAAATAAAATAAAATAAAATAAAATAAAATAAAATAAAATAAAATAAAATAAAATAAAATAAAATAAAATAAAATAAAATAAAATAAAATAATAAAAAAGCAGGGAATGCTCCAGAAAAACATTTCATTTATGGTAATCTGAAATACACCGTTTTGATTCTGAGATAGATTTTTAACAAAGCTTTACTTTTTACCTACAAAAATCTTCTTGCCTATTTGGAGTGTTGCCTTTCTGCTTGCAGAACTTTTCTATAAGAAGAAAAGAAACACTTTTTCCTTTTTAAATTATTCACATAGACGCACTGCCATTTTAGGCACGATTTGTTTGTGTGGGGAGTGTGTAATCCTCTTTTGTTGTTTCCATGGACTTGTGCTTTGAAAATAATTTTAAAATGAAATACGTTATGGGATAATTCTGCGGATGAGTCTCTGTGGGAAAGCTGCATTAGATCATCAAGCTCACTGCCTTGCAGCTCCAAGCTGTGGTCCCCACAGCGAAGATGTATAAGATAGTAAACTTACATTGCACTGGATGTTAGTGAAAGGGCCAAGAAATGATTTTTCTCCTAGTTAAACCTACAGAATGCACATTCATATCAAAGCAAGCACAAATTTCCATAATAATGTGAGAAAGTGAAAGGAAAAAAGAGGATTTTTACTCTTTGTAGTTAAGAAGGATTGCATTAATTCCTTTTGTATATCCCAGTGGCTAAAGCTAAACTGAAAAAAAAACATATCCAGAGGCAGATAATGTCCTTCGTCTCATACGGATAGAAGAGTAAACTATATTTCTGGAGGGCTGTTCGCCTTCCTAACCAGACACGTGCTCAAGCTCTGATCCTTTCAGTTCCACCCAGGTAAGGCTGCTCTTTAAGGGTGGCTCCCCAATGTCCAGGTGATCTCTGCTGCAAAACTCCTGAAGAATGTAACAACAGTGACACAAACAGCCTATTTCTGCTCCTATGGTAGAGGAGGAATATAGAGATTTATGAGTCCCGGCCGATGGCAGCCCAGCCTTGCAGTACCTCCTGCCATGGCAAAGCAGGTCTCGGTGGCGCAGAAAGGAGCTGGCAAAACAAGTGAATTGCTGTGCGATTTTTCTAGAAATATTACCTGGGACCATAAAGAGGTCCCACAAGTGTCATAGACTCTGTGGGACTGGGACTGGGACTCCATGCAGAAAGGTGTGAAGAGGATAATGCGGATGTAAAAGCCACAAGGGAGAAGGAAGACTGATGGAGGCAAAGGAAATATCCATCTAATAAGTGAAAGTTGAAATAATCGAGAAAATTCCCTGCAACTGTTTCTGGACTTTTCTTGTCTAGCCTTTAAAAGATCACTTCAGAGGAAAACAAATCCCTAGACAGATTGTCCTCTCTCTCCAGGTGTCACCTCAGTTAAGAGCTTTGTCTGAGCAGCTCCAGTTGTGACTTTCTTCAGTCTTCATTATTTTCCTCCGCTGTCCCTGTTCCTCTTACACATCAGAAGGCCCATTGCTGGTGTTACACAAGTGACACCGGAACAGGAAAGGAGAAAAATTCCCCACTGGGTGAAATGTGTCATGCTGTGAACTGAGACACAAGAGAGGCATCAAGTAACTCTGTACTGTGATAACAATTTTTTTAAAAAAGAAAGTGCTCTGGCGGAAGCAGATATAAAACACACTTTTTAACTATCTCTCATTTGTTACCACAGAGATTCCTGCATTTTGGGGGGACATCTCTCACAAAGTGTGAAGAAAATATTTTCCCGTAAGCAAAGAACTGCCCATGAAAAAAAGCATGCCTCAAAATCTAAAAATAAACTTTATTTAAATTGTTCTTCAGTAAAAAATAACAGCCAGGATTAGTGAAACAAACTGTATCCAGGTTGGAAGCAATCAGACAAGAACAAGTCCAATGAGGGAAGACAATATGCAGAACTTGGGGCGCACAGAACAAGTTTACGCGGCTTGCAAGATGGCAGGGAAGTGATGAACCTGTTCAGGAACGTGATTTCCTTTGCAAATGATTTCTAAGCGGAGATGTGACTGGCACTTTGTGTACTACAGGAGGCAGTAGCCAGAAGCAGCAAAAAAAAAATTAACAATGCCAAGTAAGATAATTAGCAGATGCTATCAAGGCAGTAGAGTGATAAGGTGTGGTTGAAGACATCTTTAAGCCACTTCCAGGCCTCTCCCTTCTGGAGAAGCAGCAAGGAAAGCACAGGTGGTTTCATTACACCCTCACTGTGGTGGGCAGCAGCTCCAAGTCACAACTGGCAGCAAGCACCCCAGCTTTTCCAGGAGAGGCTGAGCAGAAGACAATATTCTCTTCCTCTCCCACCCTCTTTGCATGCCTGTGGTACAAAGGGTTGGAGGGAGATGGGACAGGCACGTCACACAGCTGACATGCTAATACTTAGATTTTGACTTTGCTTTTGTGTGTTGGATATGCTCCACCTTCCGCCTCTTGCAGATTAGATTATCTCCATTTTACTAACAACTTTTGTTAGCTCACAGGTAGCATTTGTTAACTACAGGTTTCAAAGAATGGTTCTTACCCTGTAGACAGATAGTAGTGGCACAGGTGGCTATCCCAGAGCTTTATGCATGAGATCTCCTGACTCCGAGTCTTGTGATGTGCCTGAAGAGGCACAAAATTACATAGGAGTGTTTTGAACCAGAGGCAGTGCCCTGCAGTTGGAGAGGAACCCAAAAGGGAGCTCAGAGAAAAAAAAGATGAAAGTGCAGTCTTCCATTAAAGGAGACTAACCTAGAGGGCAGTCAGGACCTGTAAGGCATCAGTCTGGTTTAACAAATTTAAGCTAGCTGCCACTACAAAGCCCGAAGTCTTTATCCTGGACCACAGTTTATGAGATGGTGAAAAACACTTCTCTGGGAACTAGTAAATACTGTATTTCCCAGTCCTCAAGAAATGAACGTTTTATCATACTGTAGCCGAAATATATTAACTGTTATTAAGGTGTTGTATGTGACATGCAAACATACTGAAAAAAACATCTTTTTGATATTCTGGCATTAAGAAAGCAAGTAAAAATTCATAATGGTCAGACTATTCAAAATGTAAGAGATTATACTTGCATATTAAATCATTTTCATATTGGTCACGCACAATTACATGTAATTTTGCTGGTGTTTGAAGAAGCAGGCAGGATATTTTCTAACCGTATTGTACACGTGTATTTTGCTTTTAAAAATAACCGGAATTAAAAACAATTGCACAATAATTACAAGTTTTGTAGCTGCTGAGATAGTATTGTTGGAGAAGTTTAATTTTCCTATTATTTTTTTTTCCGTGCAAATTAAATTTTCAGCATTAACTATATTAGATTAACATTGGTGTTTTTTTTACAAGAAAAAGGAGGGGTAACCGGGTCAGCACGATTATGCCTGTTCTCAAAGGTAAAACACACGCAGAATAAATTGGCTGAGGTAAGGACTGCATGTTAAGAGAGGAAAGTATGCTTCTGGCGATAACCGAGTGTATTTATTCAATAATACTTGCCACTATTACAATAATGACCTAAAGTTTTCAAGTGCTTACTTCCTCCCCTTTACTGTTTGCCACTTCATGTGTGGATATGGCTGGGAACAGAAAAGATTAAGAGATTATAGGGGACCTTCTGAGGTGGGGAACGTGGTTGTGGTGAGTGGGACTAGCTGATGGGCTTTTCCAATGAGATGAGGTGGGAATTTGGCTGACGGTGGACTCTTGTGGTGGGACAGTAGGTGAAGGCTCACCAATGTTAAGAGGTGAATTTGTTGACAAAGTGTCCAGACTTAATTCCACAGGGTCTAGAAGGCAACCGCAATATTCGTGGTGAGATACGGAGGTGGGACAGTGGCTTGCCATCGGACGAGGCACAGCTTTGAGAGGAGGAAAGCTACTTTTTGGAGCACATCCAGCGAATCACTACCTTGGCTCAGCTACCGAGCCCACTTGTCATTTTCTAAGCCCAGAGAAAGGTTAATTCCAGGGACGGGGCGGGGAGGGGACGGGGGGCGGTGGGCACGGCAGCGCGCAGCCCCTCCCGCCGCCCCCCTCAGCCCTCTCCTCAGCGCTAACGGTCGCGGGGGCGCTGCCGCGCAGCGGCCGGGCGGGCTCCGCGCGCCGCCGCCACGTGACGCGCGCGCGAGTGTCCCGGGGCGCGCGGCGGCGCCGCTCCGCCCTTCGCAGCGCCGGGAACCGGAGCGGGACCGGAGCGGGACCGGAGCGGAGCCGGAGCGGGACCGGTCCGGAGCGGGAGGCGGCTGCTGCTGCGGCTCCATGCGGTGAGCGTGGCTCGGAGGAGGGGGGGAGCGCACGCCCGCACGGCGTGAATCGGGGCTTTGTGTGCGGCGCCCACCTGCCCCCGCCGCCCGGGGGCTGCTGCTGCCGCCGCCGGCGGAGGAGGAGGAGGAGGAGGAGGAGGAAGGACGCAGGGAAGGAGCTGCTCCGGAGCTGCTCCGGAGGGGAGAAGCCGCCAGCTCGGCGCAACAGGAGGAAACTTCTCCCTTCTCGCCCCCGTTGCTGCCGGAGAGCCCCGTTTGCACGGTGCGGGGAGCAGCCCGTGAGTCGCCGCCGCTGGGCTGTGCCGTTGTATTTTTTTAATATAAATTATATGTATTTGTGTATTTCTGTGTTTCCTGGGGGCTGGCGGGGGTGACAGCTGCTTGCCAGCGTCGTCTGCGCGGGTCCCCTCGGTGGAACAAAGCGGTGGCCCCGGGAACGGGCTTGTGGCGGCTCCTGCGCCGGGTGGTTTCCCCCAGGGGCTTTAATTTTATTTATTTTTTATGACTATTATTTTTTTTTTTTAATGTTACCGGAGCCCCCGGGGTCCCCTGGCACCGCTTCCCTCCCCACCGGGGTCCGCGCTCGGGTGGCGGCGGGTGCTCAAGGAGGTCGTGGGGGGTGGGGGTCCCTGTGTCTGCTCCGAAATAACAATAATTAAATGTAATTAAAACGCAGGCAGGCTGCGCGAGGGGTCGCGTCAAGTTTAAGCAGAGCCCTGCTCTTCTAAGTCTCAGCAGCACCAAAAGGTCTGCCGTTCCCCTGCACGGCGCTTGGCAGGCAAAGCCTTCCGCAGGCTGCCATGGCTTCTTGTGACAGCCTTAAGTTTTCCTGAGACCGTGAAAAGTCCGGCGACATCCCGCTTTATCAGCGCTGCGGGATCTTAGCACATTCCCCTGTTTATTTCTGGAGGGAGCGTGAGCGCACTCATTACAGAGCTGATGTGAAACGCAGCCTAGCTGGAGTGAGTGCTACTTCTGCAGAAGCTGATTTTTTTTTTTTTCCGTGTATGCCAGCAAGTTTAAGATTAGAGTGTTTTATTTCAAGTTAAAAAAATAAATGGAATGCCAAAAAATATGCATATGTCATCTTAGAAGGGCCGTCTGATGTCCCAGATTAACTAGGAGTAAATGAAGCTAGTAAATATCTGTCAATGACCTGCTTGGCTCTTTTCGTGGGACACTCATGGAAAGCTGTCAATGGGATTTTATTTACTAATAGAAGAATTGCATAAGAGCCGTATGAACCAGAGTAAAAGAGCATTTGAGTAGAAAGAGGCTGGATATGAGCTCAGGATTCTCTTGAGTTCAGGCCAAGCTCAGTGCCAATAAGTCACTATGCAGTAGCAGATGTCCATCCCTCCAATCTCTAAAAATATTGGCTCTGTGCTATTCTCTTCCCTCTTCCAAGAGCACATCTGCTAGCGAAGCAGTAAAGCGCTATCTCCTCCCCTCTCCTTCCCTGAACCAAGAAATGGATCGCATCAAGTGAAGAAGAGACGAGGCTGCTGGTCTCTCAAAGGGATGTAAGCATTTCACAGGAGGGTTTACTCACTTGCCTCATCTTTGTTTTTATTTTGTACGCTCCCTGTTACGTTGCTGTTCTTTCCCCCCTCTCTAATAAGGAGTTTATGCCTTTCTTAATGGGGAAGCAGTGCCAGGAGACCATGAAAGCTAACTTCTTGTGTGAGACGTTGGCAATTTGTAAATCCTACTGCAACAATACCCTAATCACATGCCTTTTGAGAGCTGCTTGTGGGCTGGTTCTTTTTGCGTAGGGATAATACTTGAAATAGCTATAGAGGAAAAACAAGCAAAATTAGAACAAATCAATTCAAGGCTTGGTGCCTTGCTTAGTGGCAGAAATAGTAGACTACCGAAAATCTCAGGCAGCTTCCATTAGCTGGGTGGTAGGTGGGAGCAGAGCAGTCCGTCACATCTTTTGGGGTTATGGGTTTGAATACCCATACTTCCCGCATGTCTGGGAAGCCGAGTCCCTCTAACTTGTTCCATGGGGTTGCTGTCTAGGTGCCTGTGAATGCATGTGTGCAGGTGATAGCTCTGCATGCAAGGTAGCTTGGGGACTGTTTATGGAGTCGTCAGTCTTGCTGCTCCTCATGTTTTGAGGGTCACCTAATAATGCAGCTTTAGGGTGTAGAAGAGAGAGCGCAAATAGCTGCGATTCAGGTAATATGTTATAGCAAAGCTTGACAGTGTCACACTGACAAATGTGAGGCTGGTAAAGCGTGAAAGCAACTGAAGATCTCCACTGGTACTTAAGGTAAAAATCTAATAAAATAATCTAATAAATCTAATAAAAATCTAATCCTCTGCACCTGCAGAGGAATGCTGGAGCAGAAGTACCCAGCAGTGAAAGAAAGCATCTTTTCCTCATGTTGAGATCCAGACCACGATGTCCAGTAATGCCTGGAGGTGATGGTGTCGGTCACAGAATCAACCAACAGTTGGTTGGAAGGTGCCCCTGGGTCCATCTGGTCCAACCCAGAGTAGGATGCCCAGGACTGTGTCCAGGCAGCTTTTGAAGATCTCCAGGGCGAGAGGCCCCACAGCCTCTCTGGGCCACATGTCACAGCACTCCATCACCCACACAGCACAGAAGTGCTTCCTGATGCTCACCTTCTGTGAACCTTCTGTGCGCCAGTTTGTGTCCATTGCCTCTTGTCCTGGCACTGAGCACCACTGAAAACAGCTTGGCTCCATCCCCTTTGCACCCTCCCCTCAGGTACCCTCCACATCAGTGAGATCCCACCTGGCCCCCTCTTCTCCAGGCTGAGCAGTCCCACCTCTCTCAGCCTCTCCTCAGAGAAGAAAGAGGTGCTGCAGTCCCTTTGTCATCTTGGTGGCACTGTGCTAGTTGGTGTGACCACTTCTGGAGGGGAGAGCCAGCACCCTGATGGTTAGTGCATTTGCCTGGGCAGTGTTAGATCTTCACTCAAATCCTTCCTCTATAGAGCAGGTCTTGCATTTTAGATGAATGCTCTAATAACTTACACATACTTTCTAAAGCTGCCATGGTTTCCTTTTTTTGGTTTTATGCCTGGAAGCCATTGCTTATATTCAAAATTCTGTAGAACAGGATGTGTGGAGGGTTTTTGCGTTTGTTTTCCACCTGAACCTGTAGGCGAGAGCAAAGTTTATCCAGTCACTACAAAGAAAAAGATCTTCTGTGTCTGTCTATGACTCTGTAGGACTTTAGAAGGAGGTGAGACCTTTCCACTTCTTTCCTTATAACTGCTGAGTGTCAGGGAGTGATGGTGGGCTATTGCAGATGGGCATGCAGAAACAATGGCCTACATCTGATTCCAGCAACATTGGGACAGCCTGAAAAGTCTCTGGGTAGTTTGGCACTCAAGTGCTTTTTGAGAACCTTGTTTGCAAGGACTTGTCTGAGTTCCTACCAGGGTAACTCTAAGGAGGTTCTAGAGATTCACAGGTCTCTGAAACCTGGGAGAGTATCCTGCACACTGCATCTCCTCCAATACTTGTCTAGCAGTGCTGCTACCAGCCAAAATGAAATCAGATAAAACTCACTTGATTATCACTAAGATGTAGGTGCTGATCTTCTGCTTGTTTATAGCATTGGTAGTCTTCCAGAATAGAAAAAATCTGAATTTCGAATATGTTTTTTGACGTGTGGATGTACTTAATTTTTGATTTCTAAACACACCCAACTCTTTTTTTCAGGTAACGTTTAAAAATGTTCTGCACTTTCATCAACTAAAATATTTTCCCTACCCAAAAACTTGTAAGGGGAATAGGAGAGTTGTTATTAGCACCATCTCTGAACATTTCTGTATTAGGAAAGTTTTCAGGAGGATATTCTTCCGAGGCCTTTCAAAAAAAATTTAAGGGCAGAGTTTATAGGAGTGGGGCTTGGCAGGTGTTAAATTGATGTTCCAGTCTTCCCAGCTCCTGCCCAGTAGGAGCCTGTTCTGCATTGATGCTATTTCAGAATATTCATTTATACATTGATGAAGTTGGCTGTTTTCAGGTTTAAGGTTGCATCTGTGCAGATTCTCATTGTTTGCTGATTCTGAACAGCACTTAGTTGAGTGATTGATACAGAATGCTAGGAAGGCAGTAAGTATAAACAAGTGCTAGCTGTTGTTATCCACGTGGGTTTCTCATTTAAATAACTGGCATTTAACAAGTGGAACTCTGCATCATTTTTCTCTATTTCTGTTTGTAGCCTTATGCTTCAGTTCCAGTCCAGCCTTGTTGGACTAAGCATTGAACATGGGAAAAGTCGTCAGGACTGCAACGTTATCTTGTGTACAATAAACCCAGAGAATATTCTCTTAAAATGGAGCAGCACACAAGGTAGAGGGTGGGCTTTTTGTTTTAGAGGTGGGGAAAATGAAAGCAGAGAAAGATAGCAGTATGTGCCAGCTCATGCAGCAAATCTTGTCTCTTACTGTGAGTATGTGTGTTGACAGATACTTCAAGACAAAAGAATTGGAGTAAGTACAGAGTAAAGTTGTAGTGTAATGAGCGAATGACAAATTTGCTTGGACTTCTCTTGAGCAAGGATTTTGCCTGGAGTGCTGTCTAATATGTCAAGTAAACAAATCAGAGCAGTGTCACATTTTGATGATTTTTCTCTAATCTCCTGTGTAACTCACTATGTCTAAGGCCTTATTGATTCGAACTTTCTCCTAGTCATCTAGAACTAGGATAAAACGCTGTTTAACAAATTGCACATATCCCCACATTAACGGTTGTGCATTGGTTTTTATTCATGGAATCATAGAATGGCTTGGGTTGGAAGGGACCTCAAAGACCATCTCGTTCCAACACCCCTGCCATGGGCAGGGACACCACCCACTAGATCAGATTGTTCAGGGCCTCATCTAACCTGGTCTTAAACACCTCCAGGGATGGGGCATCCACAACCTCTATGGGCAACCTGTTCCAGTGCCTCACCACCCTCTGAGTGAAGAATTTCCTCCTGACCTCTGGCCTACATCTCTCCTCTTTTAGTTTAAAACCATTCCCTCTCATCCTGTCATTATCTGCTTGAGTAAAGAGTCGCTTTTTCCATCTTTTTTGTAAGTCCCCTTCAAGTACTGAAGGGTTGCAATGAGGTCACCCTGGGGCCTTCTCTTGTGTAGGCTGAGCATCCCCATCTCTCTCAGCCTTTCTTCGTAGGAGAGGTTCTCCAGCCCCTTGATTATCTTTGTGGTCCTCCTCTGGACACACTGTAACAATTCTATTTGTTGTGCTACATCCCCAGAGGCTGATATTGCTTCAGCTGAATACATCAGAAATGAAGTAAAATATTTGCAAATTTTGAGTATCAGAAGGACATGTAAGAGTAGAAAGCTGATTCAAAGCATTCTGGAGGGAGGAGCAATAACTGCATTTGTTAGTGCTGCAATATCTATGGAGCCATAACTTCTGGGCTCAAATGCTTAAATTTGTACAGTTCAGCACATCTTTGCCAGTGATTTGTGAACAGATAGAGGGATAGTACTAAGTTACTCAAGGCCCTTGCTATCTCTGATGTCTGATTCTGTTTGGAGTGGGATTAACTGTATATAAATCACTCCCATTCTTGTATAGTACTTGGGCTTCTCAGTGCATTTTTCAGTGTGTTTTCGTTGGTAAGTAATAATAGATTAGCCAAGCCAAGAATTATTTGTCTTTATAGGTGACACTAAGTTCCATTTGACTTTCCTTATGATAGGAGGAGGAAGAGGAGGACGGGTTACTCAAGATGGAAAAACTGAGTTGTGCTGATAAAGAGCGGGGAAATGTTCCCATTGCTTTTGGTCAGATTGTACATGCTTCCCTGCTTTGGCCTGAGCAGTAGAGAGAGGAATATGCTCAGCGGGATGGAAATGAGAAGGTAGTCCAAGATGAAGTGCTGGGAGGATATTTGTAGCACAATATGGACTTGCCTGCAGTCATGTGCAAACTGAAGAGGCTGGGTAGTGGCTAATGCCTCCAGGTGGTGCAGCGGGCTTTGGCAGTACTAAGGAGAAGCTTGTTTTTGGGCATGTTCTCAGTATTGGTTTGTAGGTCAGGGTAGCTGAAGCATGTGAAGCACTTGATGGGTTGGGTACTGAAGGGGGGCAGCAGAAGAAAAGCTAGTGCTGTGGATGCCTCTGGCGGCCATGCAGAGCTGGCTGCCGCAAAGGCTTGTTCTACTGGGTCAGAGCAGGGCTTGTGGTTTGGAAAGATGATGATCATCCAGAGAATAAATGATGTTGAGGTGCTGGAGTGCAAGGTAGAAGTGACTTCTGAGACCTCTTATTTTCCCCTGAGAGAGGAGGTATATTCACACAAAGGAGATGTGAATGTACAGCAGCAATGGTACTCTTCAGGACCATTTTTTTCATATATGTTGGTTTCTCCTTCTTCAACCTTGCATGGAGTCTCCAGTTCTTTTCTGTAGCCTAATATGGTGGGGAAAAAATATGATATTTTGGGGAGTGGAACGGGAAATTAGTTCACATTATAAATGATGCTTTGCTTTAAAATAGCATTGCCTGACATGGAAGCTTCTCATTATGTTCTGAAAGAGATGCAGGACTTTTGACACCTAAAATTAATCAAATTCAGCATGTGCCAATTATTAAAGGGCAGCAGTCATTGCCATGAACAGTATGCATTGAATATCCTAAGGCTGTTTTACTGTTGCCTCAGTGGATCTTTGGCCATTCAAGGAGCAGGAAAGGCCCTGCTCTGGTTTTGCTGTGAACTAGTGAAAGAGGGAAAAAAATGTCAGTATGGTTGTTTACTGTGGTTTGCCCAAATCTTACTGGGAATCAGTAGGGGAGATTATCTTAATCTGCTTCCTACATTTAAACCCAAAGAGTCTATTGTCTTTTAAGACACAGTTTCAATGAAATTATTGAGGCTGAAGATTACTGCCACTTCAATGTCTCTTGTTTTTAACTAGATAGGTTTACCGCCGACTTTAAGATGTTTTCTGTGGCTTGTCTTCCTGAAAGCTATTAATATTAAGCTAAAGGAAGATGAGATAGAGGACCAGATATTTCATTTTGGAGATAATGTTTAAAAACATGTGATCAGCATTAGCTGTTGAGAATCTCTGGAGTTAAGCAATTCTCTACTGCAAAACTTGCTGCAGCTACAAAATGACAGCCCTGAGGATTTATTACCACATTTGTTTTGAAAGGGGAGAAATGCAGCCATAGGTAGAACTTGCTTCTTGTTAATACCTGTGATTCATTGCAGAAATAGTTTTGAAGTGTCTTGATTCTCCATAGTGAATTTCTAGTTGTCGTTTCCTGTCTTGTAAAACAGGAGTTTATTAAAGGTGCTTCCTTTATCCCCCTCTGGCAAATGAGCAGTTGTCATAAAGCTCTGCTGAATCAGAATGTTGACCTCTTTTTGCATCAGTTCCAATAATTACACCCTTTGAGAGGTGACTTCCTCCTTTAAACTGTGCCAAGAAAAGGCAGCCCTCACTGCTTCATGGGTTTTTATCTCTACAGCTGAGGGATTATGGGCATTATGATACATGAGCTGTAATCTTAATGTTTGTGTTTAACTATCTTTTATGGAAAAAATACAGATGTGACACACACTAAACTTAGGAATGCTGTTTTTGTGTGCTTGTGCATGCTTTTTTAATTATGCTGTGGATTTAAGTTTCAAATTTAATGTATAAAATGCACTTACGCAAGAAGTGAAGTATCCTGTGGGAAAAAATAAGCTGGCTTCTAGCAGAAACACAGCTCACCTCCCTTCTTCCTTCCTGAAACTGGGAAAAGTAACATACTGGGAGTGCTTGCAAAGCTTGTTAGACTGCTACAGGTTCCTTGCAGAAGAGAGTTCAGCTTTGCAGCTCTTCCGTGCGTATACCTACAAGGATTTGCCGTCTTTCCCATAGCTCTGTACTTCAGTACTTCATTTCCATGGGAGCTATAACAAATATTTCGTTTGTGGGAGCCAAAAATGCTGTAGGGGGTGGGAAGGGGAAAGATGACCTATAGCAGGCAATTCTTTGGCAATCTGTCTGTGAGGAAAGACTTCATGTTTTTAATTCCCCATGCAAAAACTTTGTTTTTACCCTAATAAATAGGCTATTTAAACTGAATACCTTTTTGTTTAACTTCTAATTATAAAAAGACCTGTTAAACTTGGATTATGTAGGATACTGTGTGATGTTTCTGAGCTTAAAGTTCTTTTAAATCTTTCTTCCCCAAAAAACTTTTGCTGGTGTGGTATATAAAGAAGGCTAGATAAATATAATGGCATTTGTCTTCTCTGTACTGTGGCATTTCTGGTCTTTGCAAGGCTCGTTATCCTTGGTGTTGCTAGAGAATGAGTTAAGAGATTATTGGGCTCTTGCTGAGGTTCAGGCTCATTTCCACTGCAGGTTATGACAGCTGTTCTGCAGTTTCACACTTCCTTGAAAGTTTGAATAGGTGTAGCAGAAATAAAGCGTTATGCTTCTATCAGAGCAATCTAAAATAATTCTTTCTTTTTGCTTTTTCAGAGCTTCCAATTTTTTAGTTCATTCAGCCCAGGAGAAAGCTAAGAAATTGTCACTTAAGGCAGGGAGTGAAAAGCTTCTGCAGTTGTTTTCCCCCTTGCACGATAAAGATTTAAACACAATGCCACAATCTCATTCTCCGTGGTCCCGTACCTTGAGACGAACAGCAAGAACTTAGAGTAAAACCTAATGTTTGTATTATGTGGAAGCAGTCAGGAATCTGACATGACTTTAGGATGATTATTTAATTAGAGTCATATAATTAGAGTTAATGATATTTTAACAGCCTACAGAATTATCCCATCCAAATTACCTGTTGGAGGTCTGTGGGAAATGTATTTGTGTATCTGCAGTGTATGGGATTTTTTTTGTTTGTTTGTTTTATTTTTTTTTAAAGAAATGTACTTGTGTGTGTCTTAAATGGCTGCCAATTAAATATGGGTTTGAACAAAGTGACATGTTTACTTAGTGCTAATTCCTCTTCCTGAATGGTGCTCCATGTTCTGTTCTGTGGGAGCGTTTTTATATACTCTATAAAGAGCGTACTGCATAGTTACATCTTGAAACTCGCTCATAGTAGAGGAATCATAGAATGTAGCAACCTTCTTCATAATAATAAGGGACTTTCTCTTATGGAATAATTGAATCTTACTTTGCCAATCAAACTGTAATCTGCTGTTTCTGAAGAGTGATGCAAAACATTAGTGACCCACCATGACCTGTTTGAATTTATGTTTCAGTCTTCTTTTCAGTTATTTATTTGGCTAGACTCATAGTATTTTTCTCCTTTTTTTTTTCTTTTTTCCATGGTGGAGGGAGGAAGTTTATACAGCTGAACACCCTTCACTTTAAACTTTTCTTTCAGCAGGAATTTGTAGAACAGCTAAACTATGTAGATGGGGTGTGTGGGCTATTCCACTGAACACACTGTAGAACAAGAAAGCTGGAAAATTTTTTGTACAGGTGGCTTTGTCCAGTCCACAAGTTGTTTCATTAAGTTTTTCTACTGTTGTATATGAATAAACACATCACCATGCTACTTTATTATGTTTTCCCCATTTACATTTATCTTGGATTGTTGTATATTGTAACTTGCTGTAGGAAACTTTGCTCTAGATGCTATTTCCCCATTTCCCTGTAAAAGTTTGCGGCTTGTCTGTAATGCTGGATGTATATGTTTGTGTTACTGCTGCTTTTCTTCATTTGAAAGAGAGGAAAGGGGAATATGACTGTTTGTAATTGATAGCGCATTGTCAAATTAAAAATAGCTATGATTGCAAGATTAAACATACAATTTCTTTTGGGGAAAAGTATGAAACAGTTCTTCCAGTGATGACCCCTCTTGCTTAGATGGTTCTACCTGCTACGTTGCATTGACCTAACTAGTATGCGTTACGCATGGTTTTGGTGTACTTCTGAATTGGTTAGTGGTTAAATTTTTGCAGGTAGTACTTTGTCTACCCAGTACAGACCTGCAATTGTAGGATAGTGAGGTTTTAATTGAATGACTGTACATATATCTTTCTGCTTTTTCTTCTTCACAAATGGCTGCCTTGACACTAATGTTAAAATTGGTTGTGGGGGGAGAGAGGTGCTACGTGTATGAATGTGTGAGTGATGTACTTATAGTGATAGGTAGGAAGTAATAATGTGATGTACATTTGAGTTTTTGGCAAAGGCCTCCTCTGTTCTTCTGTGATCAGACTTAGGCTTGCTTTCAAGTTTGGAAGTACAGAACACTTCTCTTAGCTGGCTGTTAATCTTTTTTAGAGCTTGAGGGCTAAACCCTCAAAGGGTGATATACGTATGCAAATTGAATTCAGACTTGTCTGCCAATGAACTGAAAGGTATCAAGTTGGAATCTTATTTCTCTCTTTTTTTTTTCTGTTTGTTTAGATATTGAAGAAGGATAAAAAAACTCCTCAAAGATTTGGAAGGTTGAATGTGATCAGCATGAAGAGCTTAAAAGCAAAGTTCAGGAAGAGTGACGTAAGTATTTCTGCTCGGTTTGATTGCTGGTTTCCATGCTGGAAACAAGTTCTTCACTCCCACCTTGATAAGGTTGTAGGTTAATGAATTACAGAGAATAACAGCTTTTTTTCCAAGCACAAAGGCAACAGCTGAGTACAGCATGTAGTAGGCTGTTTCTATTTTGGAGTGCAAGTCTCTGTTATGCAAAGTAATGGTATTTCACTACCTTGCTCCCTTTTTGGAATAACTGAATCAAACATGTACATATAGGGTCTGCAGAACTTCTGTTGGATTGTGCTGGTGCCCAGACTGAAACTTGGTTCCAGGTACAGGATTACGCCTAGTAAAGACTTTACTGCCCAATCACATTTCTGTCTAAACATATCATCATTCTTATCAGTGTGGTGTTTCAGCACTTAACAAAAGGTCTCCCCAGCCTGTGTCGGGGTTTCTTTGTCAGCAAGAATACAGGAACCAGCTGTACAGTTAGGGCAAGATGTGGCTTATCAATTCCAGCATGACAGGAGAGGTGGATACAAGGCTTGATCAGTGAGGACAGGAGGCATAAATACAGAGGTCCTACAGGACGCTCTTCACAGCTGCATTTAGAGAGACATAATCCCGCATTTTACATGTTGTCTCTTGCTAATGGTAGTACTGGGGGGACCCAAGCCTGAAATTGTACAGCAAGTGTACTTCCCTTGGAGCAGTGGGACTGCTGTAGTCTGGTCCTGTCCTTCTCTTCCTCTTCCTACTGCTACTCATTCCAGCTTCTTGCTATGCACTAATGTTGATGCTCATGTGATAGTGCAGTGAGCAGTCAGTGATGTAGGTGACTTTGGATTTAATTGACTTTCCTGATTTTGTGTGGAATTTAAAAAACCAACCAACCAAACAAAAACAAGCAAAAACCAACCAAACAACAAAAAAACCTCCATGATCTACAAAGAATGTGATGTTTCATCCTTCTGCAACTTGTGTGCTGCTTTGAGAGAAACGATGCGGTGTTGTTTGTTGTTGCCAGATTCCCACAGGATCTTAGAGCAGCCAAGTTTGATGAATATACATTAGATTTGAAAGTAAAGCTTCTTTAGAAGTTTTGATATTCATCACACACTGCACTTGGGAGCAGTACAAGCTGCACTTTGATGTAAAGATGGTCTGTGGTACAGAGTTAGAGTGATCTCTGTAGTCTAGTGGTCTCAGCTTGTAATGAGCTTCAGTAGCTGGAAGGAAGGAAGAGATGTTGTGCCGTGATCTGTGGATGTGCTGATTACAGCATACAAAGTTTCTGAGCTGCTGGTTAGCATCTGGTGCGGGCAGCTGCTGTGCTGGCACTGTAGCAACAGTTCTGGTGGTTGTTCTACCCCTTCGTTTTAGCAAGAGGCCTTGCTAAACTCTATAACCAAGCTAAATACGTCAACCAACCTTTGTGAGCAGAGTGAAACACTTTAAACTGTTTAAGAGATACTTTGCTTTAGCTGTTCACCAGGACACGTTGGCCAGTGGCACGGTTATCTAACTCCATATGCCTCTCGGTCTTCAGTTGCTTACTTGGTGGTCAGAAATTGCCACCACTGATGCAAAGAGTAGCAGTAGTTGCTGTTCGAGTTGACCTACACCAGTAAAACTTCCTTTAGGCATCTGCTTGAGTAATGAGAGGAGTCCCTTGGCTAAAGCATGAACACACTTGGTATTAATGGAAGTTAGGTGTGCCTGTGTGTTAGGATGACTTCATTCACACTTTTATGCTTGTTGGCTGGGCTGCTGCTCTAGAGCAAAGGCTAAGTGACATGCGTGATGCAACTAGATCTTGCTGTAGCTAGTCCACCCACTGTTATAAATTCCACTGGTTCACTTCTTACTCGCCTGGCCTTGATAGCTCACTCATACCTCTCCCCAAAACCAAGGGAGGTCTGAAAGTAATTGCTGTTTTGATACTACTGCTGTCTACTGGCTGGAAACAAACTTGCAAAGTTGACCACAAAGGATTTTTAAGATACCTAATGTTTAGATATGTAGCTCTACAAGCACAGCAGTCTAAACTCAAGACAGTTTTGTTTCCTCAGTGTTGAAGCCAAACCTTAAGGGCATAATTCAAAACAGCCAACAGGAGCTGTTCTGTATTTTGTGCATGATAAGCAAGGAAAATTATCTTTCTTTTCTTTAGTTTCTAGAAGCTGCCCTTAGCTATAATTTGGGAGGAGGACAAGGAGGTGGTTTTAATTGGAATTAGTCTTATTTGTATCTCAATTTATATAAAATGTGGTAACTGCTTTCAGGATGGGGATAAGAGGAAAGTCAGCAGGGATAGAGGGACTTTTTTTTTTTTCCCTCTCATTCTGCCTACCCTGTACTGCATTCTGGAGGAAATCTTCAATGTCTTATTCTGTAGAACTGGAGGTGTTTTGGGGTAGGGAATGGTACCTCTCTTTTTAGCCTCATTGTTAGCATAAAAAAAACGTAGGAAGAGGGGAGGAGTAGGAATAAGTCTTTAAGGTATGCGTGGGAGACAGGAATTACTCAAACACTTCTCTAGCAGTAAGTCTGATAACAAAACTGTATGCTAAAGCTAAGACCGGGTAGGCAACTTTAGTGGTATATTAAACCTCTCTAGGCTGCTCTGGAATGGCTGAATTGAAAGTGGGCACAACTGCAGATACTTAGCCATAGGTATAAGTCTCCCTGCTCTGGGGCTTTGCTTTAGTGCCATGTCTGTACCACTCTTGCAGCTTCAAAAGAGATGGCCCTGCTCCTTCTTCTTTTATCTCTGCCCTTCTGTTTTTAAGGATGTTTGAACCTTGTTGAGGGTAACAGTGAGTCAGTTCAGGAACCTAAAGTGATGGAAAATTACATTGTGGGGTTAGTTTTAGCTGGGTTAGTTGGTTAACTCCCTGCTTTGTCTCTCTATGTGGTCAGCCCCGAGAGGAATGGTGAAATGAGGAGGAGCAGCAGGACTTCCCTTTCTTTGCTTGTTTTAACTGTGTTGTCAGATCACGCCTTCAGATTATTGGCCTAAAAAGCACTGGGCTGAGAATGACTGCAAAGGAGTTGCAGGAACACAGGAGTAAAAGGCTGCTAATTCTGATATTTAGCAGAATTGGTGTAGTCCACAGCTGAGAGACAAGAGCATTAGTCCTCTTGTGGCTTTGCATTTTATGCTTTTGCTACTCAGCTCCCCTCTCCTTTGCCCGATTCACTGTCTGTGTGCACAGGCAGCTCCATTAACTGGAGAATCTTTTTTCCCTTGACACATTTAATTGTTGTGAAATCCTTCCTTAGGGTGACTGTTGCCATGTGAACATGTGTATTTGAAGTGGAGGAGTGAGATTTATAGCTCTGTCACAAACAAGCATTGTCAAAGTGTGATGTACAGTTACAGGAGGATGTATGTAGTCTAGAAATCTGAAGAGGATGCATAGGTGGGAGCAAACACTGAGACTAGAAGGCAGGTAGTGGTTGTGCATACTCAAGTATCTGTAGACAAAATGACAGAAATCGCACATATGTCTTGACAAAGCAACTAGGCTCTTTTTCTGCCTGGGGAGCTGTTTTTTCTCACTTCTTTCCTTACTTCTTTGCTCCTCGTTATCAAACTCAAAATCTACTGTTGGTAACATCTAAAAGCAGACCAATGGATAGCCATTTTAATTGTTTCAAGGCACCTGTTACATGTGATACTTAAAAAAGTTGTTGTGTTAATATTAGGTGCTATCATTTCAGAGCTTGAATTTATTTATGGACTGCCTGTAGGAATTTTATCTGCAGGAATAGACTGTAGGAATATGGTGGAGAATAAGTGTCCTTAACCATAAATTCAGAAGCTCTTCAGTGTTTCTGTCTGGAGTAGAATGTGAAATAATCCAATTAAAACCAGTGTTACAGGTGTTTAAATGAGCCTCTTAATTGTTGTTAATATTTGAGATTTGAATGCTTTCTGTAGTAATTAGTCAGTTTGTGGCCTGACTTCAAAAGGGTCTAGAATCTGAAACAGGCAGATCAGGGCCGGGTGGATTTTCAAATGTACACAGATATCAAACCTGTCTAAACATGTTTTGTCTGCTTCTTAAATATGACAAGATGCTCATCCAAATTTGTGGGCACCTACATACATTTACATATCTTGCTCTTTGATACTAAGATATCATAGGAAGCTAGATGACCTGGTTAGGTGATTTGTTTTTAACAGTATTTATAATTCTTCTAGAAAAAGGATGTGAAGGTTGTGATGGATTGGATTTTTTTCACACTGACTTATATCAGTGGGAAAATAACTCAAAAGTTTTAGGACTGTTTGCTGTGAGTACTGAAGATCAGCTGATAAACATTTCTTGTGATTTGACAACATAGCCCCTGTTGACTGGGCAAGTGGAAGATCAGGATTGGGATTTGTTTCTGCATACCTTCAATATTGAATAATTAAAATATTACAGTGTCTTTAAAATTTAGAATTGACTGTGCAGTTTAGCAGAAAAAGTAACTATTGTCAGAAGCAGAGCCAAGACAGGCTGGGATTTCCCAATGCTAATTGCCAGCTCAAACTTCTGGTATTTCTGGAAATGCCTATTTGTTTTGCTATCAAATGAGGGAGGAAAAGTTCTCAGTTCGTATGGAAATTTCTTCTTTTTGGCCTGTGTTGTAGTCATTGTTCCATAAATCTTGAAGTAATGAGGCTGTTAGGTACGCTGTAGTATAAAATATCTCAGTCTTAACCTAGAGGCTATGCTAATTAAGGCTTGGCACTTCTTTTTAATGCCCAACGTTCTAACTAGTAGGTTCCTATTCAACAGTTTTTATAGTATAAAATGCTGTGTGGGGGTCTGGAACTGAAAGATTGCTGGGATACATTCCACTGAAATTGCTGTGTTCCCATGTGCTCTGGACTGAGTGAGTGTGTGGGAGAACAAAATGCGGGTGGGGCAACTTTAAAAATAATGAAGCAGAATCTCTTTTAAATAGCCTTTTTTTTTTTTGTCCACTGAAAACTGCAATTGACCTAAAAAGGAACATGGGATTGTTGAAAATTGCTCTATCCACCCCGTGTACACATATTATTTTCTACCAGGGTAATTGTTACAAAAAAGGCATACAAAATTCACTCTGGCTATAAAATGGAGTAGCAATGTTTTCTGATCACTCTCCCTGGTTATTTAGAAAATGAACTACTGAAAGTTGTGTGTAAGTGTCTTTGGATCTTTGGATTCCACTATACAGTGTGTAGGAGGAGACTTACTTTCTGGAATGTATTGGACGTTCTCCTCCACCTCCTCTTGGAAAAGGAGGATTTATCCTCTCTCTTGAAACGAATGTGATGGCTCCTGCTTCTGCCTCCCTCTGTCTGGAGTTGAGGATTTTACCTTCCACTGCATTTTCAGCATGGGAGCTGTTTGGCGTCACGCCTCCAGTTCTGGACAGAGTACAACTCTGCTCTAGTCAGCCTGCTCTCCCAGGCAAAACTTACATGTTTGTGCAAAAAAGTGAAATGTATTCAGAGTCTTACAGTCCATAGAGTAGGACTTGCTGCCTGTTGCAGTCAATTCAGTGTGAATATCTTGACATCACGTAGTGTCTCTTCGACATTACTGACAACAGGAACGTACTTAGAGTAAGAAAATTACTTTATTCATGTGAACTTTAATTCTTGTGCATTTCAGCCCTCTATGAGGGGGCCAAAGTGACACATAAGTGATGTAGCGTCTCTTTTAGTGATGGAAGGAAAATGTAATGGAGAAAACATGTGAGCAAGGACTTAGAGATAAGGGTAGGGGAAAACAGAAAGGAAAAAGGAAAGGTCTGAAAGGGATTGCAGGGACAGTTGAAGCTGCTGGGTATGTTGAAGCTGGTACCTGTTCTGTGTGAAGGAATAACTGGGCCCTTGTGGGATGCCTGCTATCTGCTAGCTCTGGAAGGGAAAGTGTCTAGCTTTGGCAGAGCGCATGAAAACGGGTCACTTGCAGGTTCTCATCACGTCACAATTTGGAAACAACCTGCAGCATCGCCAAATGGTTGGGACAGAAAGAAAGGGAAGTAGATCAAAAGAGAAATGTATTGTGGTGGTTGAAATTATGGCAGAGGAACCTGAGCTGGAGTTGGATTACTCTGAACAAACGTAGTTATTTCCTAAAACAGGATTATAGTCGGGAGTGTAGTAGAGAACATCCTGGTTGGGCTCCCAGCCGTGCTTTGTCAGTCTGTAACAAAATGTCATTGAGCTACAAATTCGTTATTGCTATGGTGCTAGTTCCTTGTCTGCTAAGTATGCATTGTTCATCCACAGACTGGGTCAATCACGGACAGCTGCAGCCCTGATCAGCTAGCCCCACAATGTCATTGCATGGCAAGTGGAACTCTGTTAAATCTGGTGACTGAAGTCAGAAGAAACTCTGGGGCTGAAAGACTGTCAGATCAAACCTGCAGGGCTGGCTAAGGACATGATACATAGCTCCTGCACTTCTTTTGACTCCCACCTCCACCCATGTTTGTGCCCCAAGTTACACGAGGAACAATATCTCCCATTATTACTGGCCGTAGAGTCATATTCTTACCAGCTGAGAGTGACACAATAACGATGACTCCTGTGTAAATTTAGGTTGGGGAAGGGGAAAGGGAAAGGTGTCTCCTTTTCCCAAGTGCCTGCCCAGGCCTCTTGACTTCGTTATCCCAGATGCCTCCTCACTTGTTCTCCCATTTGGAGCTGGAGGAACATTGGAGGCTGTATGAACAGAAACATTGGTTAGTCACTAGCTGGCCTCAAACGCTACTCTGCCCTGCTAACCTGAGCAGCGCTTGGCCAGCTAAACACATTGCATCTGTGTTCTGCACATGCCATCCTCATGTGATCCCTCATTAAAAAGAACATGTAAAACCTTTGCAGAAATGAAAAGGACACCCTCCCCCCATTTACAAAGCTGTTTTAGAGTTAAACCCTGTAGTGGTTGGGACAGTGATCTACAAAACTGTATTAGATCAATGCAGAAGAATTAGAATGTGAAACTAGCCAGTTTGTTCACAGTTCAAGACTAAATCAAGTACGAAAACTAGGCAGCATGAAGTGGGGGTGGGTAGGAAAAAGAAAAGCAAGTTGGCATATACACACTGGGGAAAAAGATAGTATTTTTAAATATATTGGTAACAAGAAAGGAATTTTTGTTGTGTAGAAACATGTCTTTTGTGTCCCTTTAAACAAAGCACAAAAGTTCAAAGGCCTGTGTTTGGAAGAGTTGCAAAAAAGCAATTGTAATTTTTTTCATTTATTTGCTTATCTTTAGTAAGATTTAAATGTAAAGTAAAATAAATAAAAAATATGATAAATTAGCTGTCTGTGCGTTCTTACTGTGGTACACTATATCCTTGCTCTTCCTTTTTGGCACTATTTGTGCCTAGTCTGATTTTTTTAAGAACAACAAAAAAAATCTGTCCAGCTGTCAGTTAAAACTCATTTAAAGGGATTTAATGAGTGGTCTAGTCTTCATCTGAAGTGTTGTCTCTTGTCTTTACTAAGTATAAAAACATTTGCTGAGAATAGGCACTGTAGTATTAACTAAACAATAAAACACCCATACATCTTATTCTGTTGGAGACAAGACTTGAGCCTTTTCATTCCATGCTTATCTTTTGAGAATGGTACAAGCAGAGAGCAAATGTTAAAAAAAAGTTTATCAAACTGAAACACGTGTATTGTTTGCCTTATTTAGCAACCCTTTTTTGGTCCTGTTCTTCAAGGAGCTGTTCTGCTTGCTTGTAGTCAAGTGCTCAGCTGAGTCTAGCATTAGAGACATGTTAAGTCCTTTTCTGTTCCCTGGCTTGCCACACTTTTGCATCTCCTTGAGTTTCAAGACATGCATGTTCTGAAGGATCCATGAAGCTTAAGTGTAGAGGAGAATGGCATTCTTCCCAGGAAATACCATGTAGTGATTAGGGACAGTTCAGACAGTTGGACTGCCAGCACCTCATTGAAGATGCCTTCTTTGCTCAAAGGTTTGGGCAGACAGGTAGAGGGAATAGGGATGAAGAGGACTTCCTGTATTGTGGTTGATTGTGGTGGTTATAAGGAAGTTGCATTTTTTTTTTTAGCACAGCTGTGCAGAGGACTTCTGTGGGCTGAAGATTTTTTGTGTCATGTGAGATTGATGGCTGATGTTTGTGTTTCACCACTCTGTGTTAGCTGTAGTGATTAAGGGAGTGTTTAAAAACTGCAGACCTATGTAGAGGGAAAACACAAAATTGGGATGAATATAAGGTTGAAAGCTAAAAGGAAATTGTCTTTTGTCTTGTGAGAAAATGCTATAGTACCACAGTGTCTGTCTTACAGTGTATGTGTACTATAGCTCAGTGGCAAAGGTGTTCTATGAACAACTGCTCAACTTTTTTTTCTTTTACAGATGATATTCCTTTAATGAACTTTGAAATACTACAGACTCTTAAATATATCACTTAATTGTGAATTGATGCAAAGCTAATAATTTGTGGTCATTCTTACGTACTTGGCTGTAACTTGGTCGTATAACTAGCCAAAACCTGACTGGGCAAGGTTGTTGGGGTTCTTCATTCTGGAGAAGAGTAGGCTCCAGGGAGACCTTAGGCCTTGTAGTACCTAAAGAGGGCCTACAGAAAAGCTGGGAAGGGACTCTTTATCATAGAATGTAGTGATAGGACAAGGAGTAATGGTTTTGGACTAAAAGAGGGTAGATATAGATTGGTTATTAGGAAGAAATTCTTCACGCATAGGGTGGTGAGGCATTGGAACAGGCTGCCCAGAGAAGCTGTGGATGCCCCATCCCTGGAAGCGTTCTGAGGCCAGGCTGGGTGGGGCTTTGGGCAACCTGGTCTGGTGGGAGGTGTCCCTGCCTGTAGCAGGTGTTTGGAGCTGGGTGATTTTTAAGGTTCCTTCCAACCCAAACCATTCCATGATTCTATAAAGTTCTGAGCAACCTACTCTAGTTGACCCTTCTTTTAGCAGGGAAGATTATCTTCCAAACTTGACCACTTTGTGATTCTGTATAAAGATTTGTATCTTGGCATACCATGTAGGAAGCTTGCAATCATGCTGATCCTCACAGAAGATACAAAATTCTCTTAAGTCTAGAACAAGATACCTCTACTTTTTTCACAGCTGCTGAAAAAAAGCTTAAGGGTTAGCTTCAGGAAAAGCTATAGTATCCTTGTCCAACTATTAGTAGTAAAGCTGCCTGGACTCATGTAGTTATTCTGACACATGAAAAGCTATTTAAGGAGCTATCTTTTTCGTGTTTCTAGATCTAGACCATCTAGAGTTATGTAGACTTAAGCTTTTAAAAGCACTGTAGACTGTGTTGGTGAAAGCCATTGTGGTTGAATGTCAAATTTTAACTACAGCTGCAGGATGTCTTAATCTCTTTGATTCATGGCTTGTATTCATATTTTGTATTCAGGCTGATTATTAGGAAAAAAAGTCTTCAGTGAGAGGCTGGTCAGGCACTGGAACAGGCTCCCCAGGGCCGTGGTCACAGCACCAAGCCTGCCAGAGTTCAAGAAGCGTTTGGACAACACTCTCAGACATATGGTCTGTTTTTTTGGGTGGTCCTTTGTGGAGCCAGGAGTTGGACATGATCCTTGTGGGCCCCTTCCAAGAGGATATTCTGTGTATTCTTACAACAGTACTATTCTCTTCCTACATTTTGCGTGTTACATGGACTTTATACTTTACCCTCAAGTATTTTGAGGTAGGAACCTCTTTCAGTGCTGCTCATGTGTAGCACCTAACGCTAGTGATACTTGATGCTATTTGGATTTGGGGAGGCAAAAACAATCTGGAACTCAAGCTAAATTTACTGCTGTATAGCTGTCTGAGGAGTCTCACTCCCTAGATACGCTACACGTGCATATCTCAGATGGAATATACAGTTAACTGTTCAGAACACTGGAATGGTACAGATGATGACAGAAGCCAGGGTGTTTTCATAACTTTGCAAATAATGTGGTTACCAGTACTTAAATGTGTGTCTGACATGCTCATTCTGCTCTGCTCACAGGTGCGTACTTTTCTTTCATCTTTGCTTCCTTTGCTGTGTGCGGTGGAAACCTCTTAGGAATCTCATAAACTTTGGGAACCTGTCTGCTTATCCAGAGACTGAAACAATGCCCTTTGAAGTTAGAGAAAGACTTCAGTCTGCTTGACTGAGCTTTGAATCAAGAACCAGAACTAAAATGCTGACTGCATGGAAGCAAATGGCAGGGCTTCCATGAGGCTTGGGTTTCCTCTGAGTCTAGGATAGAAATACACGTGACTGTTGAGGATACTTAGTTTGACGGGTTATCCAGTAGTGGCTTCTTTATAGGGTCTGGGTGTCTGTTTTAAATTATTTTTTTTAGTTTTCTTTAGGGGGTGATTGCTTGTGATCTGAAATAATTCCATTCGATAGGAACAATGTCAGCCCCTCAGTGACTTTGTGTTTCTAACATGAATCTCAGATCTATAGTTTATAGATTTGTCAGAAGTCTAAGTGAAGTGCACCACTTGAGACTTGGGTGAACTTGGGGATAAAAGTGAGCAACTGTGTGAGCTCATGGAGTGCTAGTCAATGCACTGCTTGCAGGAAATCTTACCGCATGCACCAGTTGCAAACGGGTTGGTACATACTCAATCTAGAAGAAACTGAATCATGTACATGCACCTAATTAACCGTTAAGCCATATGGTAGGTCAGGGAGGAGAAGCAAGTGTATCTCTTCTGTCGTTTTGCCTTAGTTGCTTCTTGTCAACATGCAGTTAACAACAGGGAAAAACATTGTGTAGCAATGCAGTCCAATTTGAAATTATAATTCTGAATACAACCCATTTAATGAGAGAAGAGGGGATTTGGTTGAAGACAGTGATTTGTGAATACATACATAGAAGCTGTTGAATCTGTAAATGTACACTTGATTTGGAGGCTGAGTTTTAAAGGCCTTTGTAGTATGATGGGTTGACCAAACTAATTCTGTGTGTTTATCAGGTGAGGAAGCTGGATATTTTTCTGTAATCCTTCTGTCTGGGACTAAGGGCATCTGAACACTGTGTACAACATAACTGTTTGAGCAGGCTGCAAGTTTCAGCTATCTTGGAGCACGTGTTAAGTGTGCTTACTGGCACAGTACAAGCATACTTAAGGGTGGCATTTTTGTGAATTTCTTTTTGCCCACCCAGTTATGTCCCTGTTTTGGTACAAACAGCCTGTTGCTCTTTGTTTTTGCTGGACTTGTCACAGCTGTCTCCCATCGTGTGTCAGTGCATGATGACAATTACAACAAGCAGCAGGTGTGCACCCTGGCAGTTATGTTGGAATAGGTGTTGCAAACAGGGCTCTGCGTGCAAAGTGCTGTACAGCAACAAAGCTGTCCTAGGCTTGGTGTTGGGCAGCTCTCTTTTTGCAGTAGCAAATACCACTTCTTAATGCATATGTTGTTTGCTGGTAAACTTGAAGTTGCTCAGGGTGTTTTGGTTTTGTTGCTCTTAATGTAGGTTCCTTGTTTGCAAGCCAGGTCTCGCTTCAGCTGGATTGCTGTGCTGGTTATTTAGCATGTTGTGCTCTTGAGAAGGAGGTTGTGTTATCCATGTGTTTGTGAGGACCGGCAGCTCAGATTAATGTTACAGCAAAGATTTCTTGACCATTTGCTGTGGTGGTGCACGTCAGCTATCTCCATTTACTCAGATGATGGTAAGATGCATGAAATTAGATGAAGGCTGGATTTTGTTTTGTTTATGAGTAGAGCTGCTTTTCTTAGAGGATCGTTTGAGTTGGAAGTCATTTGTGTAATGCTGGGTGAACCGTGACATAACGAATGAGATGTGGCAAACATAAGCATCGTGTGGGGAAAATGTCTGCAGGTAAGTTTCTTCACGCCTGTTGAAGGGTGATCATCAGATTCTGTTGTATTGATTAGGACTTTGGGGTAGTGCGTGGTATAATTTTCCTCATTTTTTGAAGTATGGATGCTTGCTCAGTTGTTACACACTATGTGTAACCACCAAATGCACCATATCTGCTTTGGGTAGCAGTTCTGTGTTTTTGAAATGAAGGCATCGAGTCCAGTCTGGGATTTCCTGATGAGATGAAATGGAAGAACATTAGGTAGCTGTTCGTTAGGGTGCAGGAAGGCAAGTTCAGTAAGTTAAGATGTAGCTGAAATGTACTTGGCAGTCACTGGTGTTTTTCTTCTGGTAGCATAAGAATGTAATTGTTCTGCCATGGTGTATTTTTTCCAATTCATACAAAGGATTTTCCATACCTGGAGTATAGATTTATAATCTGCCCCCCTCCCCTCCTGCTTTAGGTTAAGGTCAAGTCACTTTACAATTTATCCTTGAAATGCTAAGTTGCCTGTTTCCTGCAAAGTGAGATTCAGGTTGTGTCTGTCTATAAGCTGGGGGGGATGACACAACCAACCCTCTATTACCTAGAAATTGTATATAGATATTATTTAATGACATATTTCTTCCTGCTCTTCTGCAGTAGTAATTCTTCTACTCGTTCACCTCTTCTGGCAAACTCTCGTAAGCTTAATGGCTGTGTTCAAGGCGGCATTTTTATTTTCTTAGATTTATGTTTCTATTTTAGCACTGATAGCTGTTGTTTTCTTGTTTTGTCAGGCTTGCATCTTTGGTCTGTAAATTACTTATATAGTGCTTAGTAGTTCCAGCTTTATGAATGTAGTATTGTTTCAGCTCTCTGTACATGCAGTAAACACAACTATGAAGTTATGTTCTTTGACATAAGGAAAACAAACCAATTCTAAGTAGCTTGTGAATTCACTGAAGGTGGCTGTAAAACAGTATACTGCCTCCTTTAGAAAAGGAGAACGGGCAGTGTAAATCTCACCGTCAGGATTGACTTAAGCTCCTAGGTTATCAGCATGAGAACTGCCCAGCTGGTGCAGTAAAGGAAGGAAAAGCTAGAAGATTGGAAGAAGGACTCAACTGCTCATTTTTCAGTGCAGGTTTCTGTAATCTTGTGCAGGTACTTGTTACTCCACATTTCATATATTTAAGATGAGAGAGTGGTGTGTAAGGATATTTATACAGGGTAATTGTGGTGGATTAAAAAAAAAAGAAGTGATTCTGCAGTGCTTGAATACTGTGGAAACATGGGGGCTGCATAAATTCTGTTAAGGAGAGACAACCAGCTTCTGCCTTGCCTAGCTTTATTTTTGTCTCTACATAGCTCTACATAGCTTGAGACTGCTCAGCATGTTCTGACTTTTGTATGTCTGCTGGCTGTTGTAAACTGTCTCTTGAATTTCCTGCTATTAAAAATCTGTGGGGAGTTAGGTGAGGTGTTGCTGTTGATTCTTCTGAAGATTTGACATTCCTTGCATGCCGCTCTGGGTTTGTCCCAAATATGTGATAGGACTGCATGGGGTTTGCATGGACACTTCCATCAGGAGGATTCAGAGGGCTGATTTGAAATATGGAAGCCATAAATGGCCGTGATCATAAAGCCTCCTTTATTTTTTTTCTGAACAGTAGGGGCCTATGTTCTTAGTGACAAGGTGCTCAGGACGTTGTAGAATCAGATATTTTATGTTTTTGTATCCCAGATGCTTTCAGTATGTTTGCTCCAAGTTTCCATCAATGCATGGTCACGGTCTGACCTGAAACATGCCTCCTCTGATTTCAGTGTGTGTGGGATTTTCGATGAATTGTTTGTTTTCACACACACAACTGAAATGCATCCTCTTTTCAAGTATGTTTGAGTAATCCATAGTGATTAAGCAAAACAAATAGGAAAGAATGTGATCTTGCTATATTCCATGATTGTAATGACCCCCCTCTTTGAAATACATCAGTTGTTTGTCAGAAGACTCATGTCTGCATATGCACAGGGCATTGCTGCAGACAGGAAATGCCCTAGTCTGTTGACCTCGTCTCCCAGGGAAAATCAAAGTTCTCATTAAATTTACAAAAAAAAAAAAAAAAAGGAAACCAACTTGTCTTAGTTGGAGACAAAGGCAATAGTACTTATAACCTCTTCTTATTTTTTTTAGTTTATGAATGTGCAATCTGATATTTAAATTGCTTTCCAAACTTTTTTTTAAATGCAGCTGAAAAGAGTGAGGTCAGATGTATTTTCCTAGGGCTATGTTATACTCCACAAGGGTGAACGGGAAATGGTTTAAAGGAATGCCAAGAAGCCCCTATTCCCTAACCAATTCCCTTGTCGTCTTTTAACCAGTTTTATTTCACATTGCATGCTTCAGCTGCTGTGAGCATTTCTGGGTTGAGAAGAGGGGAAGATTTCAATGTGTTCTTAAGTTACATCACCCAGGTTCCTTTGCCAGTGGTTTAAAGAAAACTGGCTGACTGGATTTTAAATACATCTGTATAGAGACCAGGTGTGGGGAAATTGAAATGGTACTGTAATCATCTCTGATCTGTTAGAAATGATGGGAGTGATACCTTATTAATACCAAGAAATGGTGATAGGTCGATGCAACAAGAATATTCATCTCAGTTCCCAGTTATTACTACTGTTCTCAGGAATTTACGGTTTGAATTTATGCAGTACAAGCCCCATTTTTTCATTTTATTCCATGAATTCTATTTTTTCTGTTTCTTGCTAGGTTTTTCTTCAGAGTAGTCTTGATTTTTTTTTTCCAAATCTCCTGCTGCAAAAAAGTCTAGAAATTAATTTAAAAAAAGAAAAAACAAAAACAAACAAAAAAAAAAACAAGGCAACTTAAATATTGCCAAATCCAGACCTTCACAAACTATTAAAAATGAACAAAAACAAACTTCAATTTCTATAAGTGTTTCTCTACTATGTTTATATTTCTATTTATATGTTAATATATACTATGTATATATTGTCTTTGCTTTTCACCTTGAATATCCAGTTTAGATGCACGAATGAACATCTCCCTGTAGAAAAGAGAAAATAGAAGTAAATAATTCAAACTTCTGCGGGGGGAATAAGTTGCTTTCTGGAGGCGCAGTGACCTGTACGCAGCATGATCTTGGACTTGCTCATGCTCATAGGTAAGGCAAGTCCCTTCCTCTCTTGGGAAGGTTACTTGTTAGAGCAAGTCTTCTCTTTCTGAGGCTTTGAACAGGTGTAATGAACACTGTCTTAACGTCTGGCTCCTGATCTAAAAAGCCCATAGATCTCTTCATACCCAGTGTGGCTGTTACTAGTGGTGTAAGTGGTGGTTGGTAGTATCTGTTGTCCTGCTAGTAGAGCAAATCTTGCAAAAATATTCATTGCCTTTTCCAGAATCTTGCCACACAGAAAGTTCAAGGCTAAAACAGAAATTTACTGAATTCCTTCACTGTGTGTGTGTATTTTTTTTACAGTACTGTCTCTTCATGAGTCATTTCAAACACATGCATAAGTGTAAGTTTCAAAACTAACCTATTGCTTATCTTAAAATATCCTTAAATAGTCACATTGGAGATTATCCTGTGCTCTTTCCAACTTGGATATGAACCCAAGATGTCTGAAGTATGACAAAACTAGATAAGCTGGCTAGTAGTATTGGTACAAATTCAGGAGTTTAAACGTGGTAATGTTTTCCTCCCTTGTTATTTGGAAGATGTAGTTGTAACTTTTTTTTTGTAGCTCATGGACACCTAGATTTGGCTTTCCACAACTCAGCAGCTTTACTGACTGCCTGGCTTAGAAGGTCTCTCTTAACCGTGTTTACAGAAGTCAGAAATATTTGCACAACAGTAATTATTAAAGAGAACTAGGAGCTCTGGTTATGAAACCCAACACCTATAACAATAATTAACATTGAATGGTTGGGTGGAAGGCATGTAATATGCTAAGAATCTACAGTTAGGACTGAGTGCCTGCTACATTACATGAAAACCTTGGTTGTTAAAAATTGTAACTCATTAGGCATGTGGGCAGTACCTTATGAAATTAGAGGTTTTTTTTCCAGTCTTCTTTATATTCATTTTAATTCTAAACTTACTCAGTTTCCCATACAATCTGTCCTTATCAAAGCTGTAATTTGTCACAGTTTGAGTTGTATGGGGAAGCTCGAAATTATAGAACACTTGGTGTTACATACCTCCCTCCCCCACATTTCTGTTCACTTTTCTGTTTGTTTCTGGGCTGTTTTAGTGTAGAAGACATTCAGAGGGGAGGAAAACAACCATTTTTCTTCCTGCTTCAGGACTGCTATAGCGAAATCTGCTTGAGACCTCAACTGCATCTCTAACACTGCTTGTCTCCTACAGAGGTTGGAAGGTAATTTCTGTCTTCTTGAAGGTTGGGACATTCAAGATTACCTTCTGTAGCAGAGCTCTGGAGAACAGTTCTTGTTTGGAAGCAATACAATCAAACAAACCAAAGGAAAATACATCTATTGTCACGCAGCTTGAGTAGTATTTAAAAAAGAAATAAAAGAGCTTGCACAAGCATGAATATCATTCACATTCTGTTTCTTGTTTTCTCTTTAGCTGATTGTGGGTGGAGTGCTGAAGTATTTCAAGCTAAACTAACTTCAGAAGACATTAACTTGGGAGAGAGCTACCATCAGCCTGGGCCTCCATTGTCCTACTGTAACTTTGAGGATGTTTTTGGCACTTCTTCATGTGGCTTTTTCATGCTGCCCTTGAGGCATTGTGCTTACCAATAGATCTTAGTTGTTGCTGTAATGAAAAGCATCACTGCTAAGCCGTTCCTTCTTTCCTGTTTCCATATCCCTTTGCTGTTCCCCACACACTTATTATGTATCTGTACTACAGAAAGCTAGTACTGGCCCTGGATCTTGCTATGCTTAGTGCTGTTATTTTTATTTTCCCTTCTTGCCCTTGCAGTTTGAGTTGTGCTCTTGTAAAGTTTCATTCTAAACTGAGAGATACATTTCTCTCTTATAAAATATCAAATACTGTTGATCGTACCTAAAAGAGACACCGTGCTTTTTTGCGGAGCAGCGGGTAAACATAATTCGCGTTATGCAGACTTGCTGAGAACATTAATAAATTCCAATCACCCGAGTTGATGAAAGACGCACATTATCTGTTTCTGGCAAGAATTATATTGCATCTAATTAGGCCCAACTTTAGAACATAGCATTTCACGAGCAAAGTTAATTACAATGTTTTTAGTCTTTGTTACAAGAAAGCCCAGTGGTGGGGAAAATCAGCAGTTGACGTTAATTTGTGTTCTCTTACTTAATGCTTAACTGTCTCAGTCTTTTAGTATGTAAGCTTGCCAGACCTGCCATGTACTGCAGTTGGTGGGGAGAACATAATTTCAGCTGATGAGAATGACAGGGAGAGGATCTTATTTCCAGTAGCTGAAGGCAGTGTGGTTAACTGTCTAGTGTTCGTGGAGTTCTCTACCTTCAGTGATTCAATAGAGGGAGAGTTTTTATCGATTGATAAAAATCAGTTTATCAACTGATCATTGATATTATATGTAAGATGATGGGGTTGGAGTTGCTGCTGTTGGCATTAAGTCCAGAACACAGTCCTTATGAGATTTTCCATAGCTTCCTCCTCAATCCCACTATTTAAACCTTCTTTCCTGGTACGGTCTACCTGATTTATGTTATGAATATGACTACATATTCTGTAAAAGCTATAAGAAAATAAAGCAACCCTTTCAAGAAACATCATGTGAGCATTTTTGCAGTATTTCTTGAGACTGGGCAGAGTCAGTCTTTAGATATCTTCTATTTCACAAGGTCCTTTGGAAGCAGCAGAACTGTTGAAGCTTGGTTGGTTTGTATTCCATCTCCACTGCATCACAGCACTTGTGGTTTTCCCACTCTGACCTTCAGTGTCTGCCTTTTCTGCTCTTTCTCTGACATACATGTAGAGACAGCTCTCTGCAGTGTTCCCCCATGTGCCTGCTGGGCATCAGGCAGCGCCTGTTGAGGCTGTTCTGAATTGCTAAAACAGGTAGTGCAGTTAAACGTTTAGCATTTGACAGATCAAATAAAACAGCTAAGCTTAAACTGCAGCCTTTGGTGGAAGCACTGCCTTATTCTCATCTACATAATCTCTGTTTCTCATGAAACTTGCATGAGCTTATTTATCTTGGAGACTGCTTCCTAGCTTTAAGTAATCTGGGAGTAGGTGTACTGGTATAGAATGATTGCATAAACCTCTTTCTGTGGTGAGGAAGGAAACTGCATCAAATTAAAAACTATTTCAAAATAAATAATTTTGGAACAAGAACAGGACCTTCAGACCTGTATTGCTGAGTTTGCTGAAACTAGCCATACTAAGGACTGTAAGTTTCTTTGACACTTGGTAATGAATACCATCAGTGCTAACAGAAAGCTACCAGCTGGGTCCGGTTTTTAAAACTGACAATTCATATCGAGGAATAGGGATGTGGTTTCTGTCTATGCTAAATAAACTTGTAAGGAGATCTGATTCCACTCTGTAAAATAGATGGAACACTAAAAGTAGTGTCACACTGAACTTGTTTAAGAAAGCTACTTAACATAGCTGTTCTGGAGACTATCTGTTTGGGTGAGGATCTGGCTACACTTGCAATTTGAGAATAATCAAGGGTAGATTGTTTTCTTTGGTGCTTTGTGCAATAGCGCTTTCAACCATGACTGGGGCCCTGAAATGTTAGGATAATTTGAACTCTGACATGCATCTAGCTGCAGTTTCTTGTAAAATAAATAGATCTCAGTCTTTTGCAGTTATGTTTTTCTGCCTGACATTTTGCATGTTATGTTTGTGGGTGTACCTTTCACCCAAAGGGTAAAATCATACTCTGTTACTGTCACCGTTTTGTGAACTTAAATGGCACATCTTACATCTTGTTTTTTGGTACTCTTACACTGTTGATGCAGACAAGAAATGAAAGAGTTAAAATAGGGTATTTTGTCATTATCTTAACCCTTCTTCATTGTGTGATGTGAATTTTTCCATTTCACCCTTCAGGGATGGATGCCACTGACTCTTATGTCTGAAGATCAGGTCTCTCACATACACATCAGTGAGATGATCTCAGGAATGGTGGCTGGCTGCTATCTGCTCTGTCCAGGTTTCTGCTTCCTCCAACCTGTCTGAGCAGCAAAGGTTTTAGGGGAAAAATGTGTTGGGAGAGTCTTGTCTCAGGAAACTTTGGCTAAAAGCAGATAGTGACTAGATGGCTCACATGTAACATCTGCATGTTCTGTGCAGGAAGTAGGTACGGCATTCTTGTTGGTTTCCTCAAGAACTTCTTCCACAAACCTGTTACTTGTTCAAGATGCTACGATCTAGTGAACAGCCAAGATATGTTACTCTTTTAGCAAGTCTATTAGGCTGATTCCTGTGTCTTAGGGAAATACATGTGAGAGTTGGACAACTTCTACAACTTGAATTCTGCTGGATAGCTTGGAAGATGCTCTGACTGTGAGAGAACTCGTTTTCAACTTGTTTCCCCTCCCTTAGGTCCCCATCCATCTTTCCAGGAGACCAGAAACCAAGATGTTCCTCTACATGGTATTGACATTGATGTTGTACAGATGTAGTAACTTTCTTAATCTTTCTTAAGCACACACATGGATCTAAGTGCAAAAAAAGGATTGTTTACACAGAATAAAACAGTTACAGGACTGGGTGCAAAGAGATTTTGTACTCTGCTTTGGGGAGGTGTTGGGACTTGTAGTGCATCAAACTCCAGTTTGCACATCTTTGAGGAACAGAACACTGTTGTGATGCCATCTCATTTGAGCTGTGCTGTTTCTACTTGTGTTTCAATAGTGCAGTTGTTTTGTGAGCCTGGGATGCTCTCTGGAATGATATAGAGCATGTGATTGTCCATTGAGTCATCTGTGGCAGTGCAAACATTGCAGCAGGAGAGTATGCTCTAAAGCAAATGCTGAAAACTTGCATTCAGTGTTAAAAATAGGAATTTGCAATGCTGCAGTTTGTAGAACGCAAACAGTTGGTGATCTCTTCTCTATTGCACTTAAAGGTCTGATGCAGTACGCTACAAAGACCTTACTGCGCAGACTTCTGTACTGGAAAGCTGAGTTGGGTTTGCAAGAAAAAGCTGTTTCCCATTTTCATCTGAAATATGAACTCTGCTTTACATTCCTGACCCATAACAGAGCTATTCCAAAAACATGCTTTTTCTCCACCAAAGCAGCATGTGTTGAATTATAATGGCCCATCTTGCAATGCAGACTTTTTAATTTTTGACAGGCATGAACTTCTGCAAGGGGGTGAAAGTTCGGGGGGAGAGGGGGACTTAACTCAGAAAATATGAACAGAAATATGCTCGTTTTCCAACCCTCTGTTCTTCCTGACATTCTTACCAAAAGAAATTAAAACCAGAAAGAATTTTAAGAGTTTTTATCTTGAGAAGAAAACTTGATGCCTGTTTGAATTTTTGGAATGTAAGTCATGAATTAAAAGCCATCTTATGTTTGTTTACAACTTTACAGTATTTTATGAGATGGTGAAAAATACACCTTTGAGGGCTGAAAATAGATTTGTAATTATGTATAATAAGCCAAGATAACTGACTGTCTTAGCCTTGGCATGTCAGCCGAGAGGAAGGGGAACCTTCTGCAATCAGTGCTTTCCATTGAAAACATTGAAATTCTTCATGCCTTGTAAAGCATGTTGTCTGCAAGTTGTGTGGATGTTGAACTGGTTAAGTTGGGCTTCTGCTGTATCTGTTGCTCACTACTTGTCTGGCTCTGTTCCAAGCAGAAGCTGAGCTGTTTGCATAATGGGATTTGAAGTTCTTGCTGGTGCCTTCTAGTTGCAGCTTTTTGTAGCCCAGGGACCAAACAGTCTAAGAAGTAGCTTTTGTAGTAATAAAGGTACAAATTGTGCTGTGCTTTTGAAAATCTGAAGGGTGGAGAGTTTGATAGGCAAGTCTCATGCAAGTAGCTAAAGACCTTAACTTGTGGTGATGGATTGAATGTGGTAGAGTGCTAGAAAACTCTACTTGGCTTCTTCAAAGAAGAGGAGCATCTATTTTTTTGCAAAAGCACCTCTGCCGTGATATATGTGTTAACAGTAATAATGCCATGTGTCATAAAGGCAGACGAGATGCCACATATCACACTGTACACCCTCAGGCAGTCTTGTGAAGCAGAAGGGTGTTATGTTGTGTGAGATACTATTAATAGGGGACACATCTTTGGTGAAAGAGTTCTGTTCGACAATTTTGTAAACAGGACTAAAGCAATTTTCCTGATTTATGGTGGGATTGACTTCTGACAGCAAGAGAATTTGGCGACAGAGATTCCTTCAGTTAAAAAACAACAAAAAGTATTCTTGAATAGTGTACATCATTTTAGCTCTGTGTTGGTCTGCTCTTCTGTAGCTCTTCTTAGTTCTCATCTGACTGCTGCAGGGCTCCACATTGTGTTTCCCAGATACAAATTATTTTAGGCTTGGTTTAGAAGGGACAATGTCAAGATGAGTCTGCTGTACTATTCTTTTTAAAAATAAAAGTGTTCATTCCAGCATATGTTCCTAAACACCAGCTCTCTTTCTGTCCCAGAGACTGTAAGTATTAAAGTAACTGGTATATTTTCTACATTTGGGGTGGAAGCCTTCTCTGGATGAAAGTTTTCAGTATCCACTTGTTATTTGTGCAATCCCTACCAAACAAAACAAAAAAGCCTTTGTGTGTAGCAGGCTCCTACTGCACCACAGTTTTAATACTTCCATATATGCTAGGATCTGGATGTAATTGTTTTATCCTTTTATCCTTTATCCTATGCTGATATTCTAGCTATGCTGGGATACTTTGGTCATTTTCCTTTGTGTCATAGTATTCTGCTCAAGCACATGGAAGTTGTCTGTACCCAGCGGAGAGATGCATTTTGGTGAGATATATCATGAGAGTTCTGCCGGAGCTGGCTGGGAGATGTCTCCAAGGTAACCAGGCTTTTCCTGGCATAACTCAACAGCTCTGTCTAAAATAAGTGCTGGTAGGGGCTGCGTTGGTGCAGCAGCAAGAAATGCATCAGTTTTGATTTAGACACAAGCAACTCGCTCTCTGCTCATGGGCTAGTGTTTTATTCAGACATCATCCATGTGAGGCAGGCTCTGTCACCTCTCTTGAAAGGATTCATAGTCCCAAGCTCCCAGGGCTGGAGGAAACCAATTGTTAAAGCATGCTCAGCTTCTAGACTTGAGAATAAATCTGTTTGTGTTTGTCTCCCAGAGATTTTTCCTTCAGCCAAATTAAAAAAAAAAAAAAAAGGCAATATTGACTTGCTTTGGTGGGAGATGTATATGCAGACAGTGAAATATATAATGAAACCTGAAGTCTCTTTCTTTTTCTTTCTTTCTTTCTTTCTTTCTTTCTTTCTTTCTTTCTTTCTTTCTTTCTTTCTTTCTTTCTTTCTTTCTTTCTTTCTTTCTTCTAAATTTATATATTTCTTCAACAGTCATTTGATGGTTTAAAATCATTAAAATGTTGCCCTACAGCACCTAATTTTTCAAGGTCTACAGATGTGCATGGGTTATTTTATTGCTCTTTTATTGCATGTTCAGTCTCATGCAAACAACATATGGATCATAAACAACACAGTATGTTATTTTGCACTTTATTGAAATTCTATCGTTTCTATTTGCAAAATATGACTTCTCTTAAAATAGCACTGGCATGACTGGTTATAGTGCTTGTGGTAATTCAGAGTGTGTACAGTGTGTCAGGATGTATGGAGTGTGTTGATAAAGCTCAGTTAAACTGGCTGTCATCCACTTTCCACTTCAGTTTTCCTGTTCGACATTAAATGTTTGGAAAACTTTTTGCATGGGCATAGAAATAAATGAATGACGCATTTGAAAATAAAACAAAGCTCAGGAAGTGGCTGGCTACCCTTGAAGCTCAATACTCATCTAAAACTTACAATTTATTTTCAAATAATATATAATTCTCAGAAATTTCTTCTTTTGCCAAAATGTTTGTTGCCTACTTTTTAAACAAATCTGAACCCGAATGGTGGAATTTTCCTTTCCCTCCGTCACTTACGTCTGATGTTGATTGTTTAATTTCCAGTGTAAAAAGCTGGTGCATGGAACTCTCCCTGCTCTTTTTAACACACCGTGGAGGCTGCAGGTAACCTTCCAGCAATCATGAAGCCTTTCCCTGGTATTTGATGTCTTGTGCCATCTAGAGCATTTGTGCTGAAAGAAAGTGGCAGAGGTGGTGGCCAGCCCACAGTGAGCATAACAGCCCAGTTTTGCAAAGGGGAACATAGTAAAACCAGTTCAGTGGCTGGGCAGACATGCAGCAAGCAGCCCGAGGCAACGTGTTGTGTCAGGGACTGAGTACAAAGCCTTGGACAGCTGCAGCACAGAGGTTTAATTTATAGTGACGTTGCAGTGCATGTGCCAAAACTTTCTTCACTCCTAAGGAAACACTTTCCAGCACATAGTCGCTCAGCCTTGTAGAGTTCTTTGGAGATGCTGAAGAGCTCTTTGTTTTTTCTCAAGCAGATAGCAGTGCTTTGTGGTGGGTTTATGGAAGTCTTGTCTGTTCACACTTCACTAAAATTTCTGTAGTCACTATAGTAATATTGCTTCCATATTTTGCTAATAGCAGTATCTTCACTGTAACCTTTTCTGGAAAAGTAACAGCAGGACGATTTATCTTAGTTTAGTCAGTCTCTTCCCATTCAAACAGCGTGCCAAGCCAAAATGTTTAGATTTGATTTCTTGGAGGTAGTTGAAGGGCAGTTGTGAAATACTATAGTGTAGTAAAAGGATAAAATAGAACTGATATGTAGTAATTGACACTTCAACTGTTAAAAGAATAAATTTGCTAACATCCATGTCAAGTTCTTGAGAGCTTCCTTTTCAAATCCATATTTAGATGCAAAAACAAGATACCTAACTTTCAAAACGTCCACATGTTGAACAAGTAATTCAGTATTTTTATAGCTGGACTGGCATGGTATAAAATATGCTTGATATAAAAGATGATAGTCCATTGAACTTGTATCCTTTCATAGTGTGGATGTGATCTCAGCCTATGTGACAGAGATCATTTTATATGTCTTTAGGTTTTTATTAAATCCCTGATTTACGAGCGTGGCTGCAGCCTGTCCTTGGTTTGTACTTCAACCCTTGACTCAAGTTACCAATAAAAGCTCTTGCCAGAAGATTATTGGAATGGGTAGCTGCAGTATGAGAAGACCATACAATCAAAAGCATTCCAGGCTTCTGCATGGGTAATGCTCTGTGGTTGAGGCGTCATGGACAAATATGGTGGCTTTAGGCCGCTTTTTTTCTGCAGTTTTCTTATAAATGTTGGGTTGGTGATACAGAGCTGGCCTGCTGAATTCAAGGTTACTGGTTTATTTTTCTTAATCAGCTTTGGATTGTTGAAGTGGTTAAGGGATTGCTAGCGATCTACAGCACATAGGTTTCTTGAGCACAGAGGTTTGAGTAAAGAGCATGATTGTTGGTAAAGGGAAGTTCAGACAAGGGGTAGCAGTGCTGTTTTTTTTTTCTTTTTTTTTTCTTTATGCTTTTCTCCTCACTAGAGGAAAAGCACTGTCATCATGTGTCACTAGCTTCTTCTCTAGGGCAGTGTTCCTAGCATGACATTGTTCTGGTCCCAGTCAAGGCCCTGGGGAGGCTGGTGTGTCTGCTGTTACAGAGCAGGAGGACGAATAGGAGATGTGATGCAAAAGGTGACAGGGCTGAACAGATTTCTGTTAGCAACATAACAGCAATTACTGTTCCAGGTTGAGGGTCCCACCAGCCTAATATCTCCACTGAATCTTTCTACCTAATAAGTGACAAGTTCCTCCTTGAAACCGCATAGATGTCTTGCAACTGCAACTTACCTTGAAAGCAGTTCTACAAGTCTGCTGTTAACTTTCTTTATGACCTGGTCCCACTGTTGTTTGATGTTCCCTCGTTGTGCCGAAAAAGACAACGGTTGATCCCCATCCATCTTGTCCATGTTACTGATGATTTTGTTGACTTCCGTCTTCCTTAACTTTTCTACCTTAGAGACTGAGGCATCCTGTCCAATTTGTTCTTCACACAGATGCCATTTTGGATCATATTTGTACTTTTTAACCTCTTCCAGCTCTAATGGAATTTTAGAGATGTATGGTTGGTATACAGTCCATTCTGATTGTTTTTTTTCTTTATGCCTGACCTGTTGATTTCTAACACTTCTTGATTTGATAGGGCTTGGGTGGAGAGTCAGGAAGCTTGGAACTTTTTCATGGGTCGCTTGTGTAACCACTTGGCTTATCAATTTCTGCTCTTTCCCTAACATTTAAGTGTGTGGAAAAAGGATGCTCAGTGTAATGGCTGCTTGGGCCCTGTCTCTGCTGGGTGGGATTGTAACACAGTGGTTTCAGCCAGGCTTTGGAGTGATTGTCTCTATATCCCAGCCCCCAGTAATTTTCCCTTGCCAATTTTGTCACTATTGAGAAAGGAAACTACTGCTGCTTGTCATTTTTTCCTTACTTTTCTTTCTGGAATTGGTCTGTTTTTCTAGTAGCCTGGACTCAAATCACAGATTTAAACTACCCACAATAAAAAGTGGAGTTCTTATAAAGCTGTTACACATTACATGTTAAGACATCTGTGCATACCTGCTCAAGTGGAGTCCTAAATATAATGAGGGCCAGAGTTAGAACCATGTACTGAGTGGTCACTGTTAATTCCAGGTGATTGTAGAACACTTGAGTTACGATGGTATTGATGTCTTCTGTTGTGTATATTTGGGTGATTAATGATTTGGAAGGTATTTTACCTGTCAGAGCTGATGGCTCTGATTTTTCTTAGCAGTTATTTCAATTCAACCTTTATGTAATGCAGAAGATAATATTCTTTGTCACTTGGTGTGTGTGTATTCCTTCCCTTTCCCTAGATATTTTTAAAAGGGAAGCTTCTTTTGATTTGCAAATAGTCCTTTAAACTTCATGCTCATTAAGACTGAGGTAGTAATCCAGCACAGATTGCTTTCAAAGTTTGTAATGGCAAACCTTTTAAAAGACGTATTGTTGTGGAAAGGTGTAGCAAGTACTTCACTGTACATGTTTAGGTGAGCAGTGTTTGTAACAATAATGGTTGATGCATTGATTTAGATTTGAAGAGCAATACTTATTCCTTTTCCAAGAGAAGATTTGAGAATATTTATCTTGGAAACTTCTAAAAAAACCCTGATTATTTGTGTATTACCTTTTTAAACTAGCTAGTCAGATGGATTCAGGGAATGCTTGTGCATGTCACACGTCTAACGCCTTTCCTTCTCCTGGGACCAAGCTACATTACATCATGTTTTATGATTACGAGACAGAATTTTAGTGGAACTTGGCCATATGGTTGAGTCATCTGTTCTCTTCAGTTTTGGAAGGATTATACTAACATCTTCAAAAGACTGTTAAATTTATTGGCTTTTTTTTAACCCATAAAATTTGGAAGCTTTCTGCTGTTTCTGGCAATGAAAACTACCCCGTTTTCAGCTTATTTATACAATTATTTGCAATTATTACTGAATCTGTTGAAGATGCTGTTAGAGGATACGAAAAGGACACTTGTATCGTTTGTCGTTTTGGGTTTCATGTCTCTTGAAGTAGAAGGGAACCCCAAAGGTATGTAATGCAGATTCTTAAAAAATACACTTTCTTTGCATTTCGCTCGTGACACACAAAGCTGTTAGGCGTTCTCTTCTTCCTTGAAGACTTGAAATCTGTTAAACATCCTTGATCTCCTTTTCTCTCTCCCTCCACCTTCTCACATAAATTATTGAAAAGCATGTTTTGAAGAGGATAAGAATTAACTTACTGCTGACTGGCCATTTGCTCTTTTGGGAGCAGTCTGAATTGAGCATTTATTCATTCACAGTTGTTGCATTAGATGCTCTCTACAAAATCCAGCATAGCCTTGGTGTGAAGTTGCAATCCTAAAAGTTTGTAGAGTAAACGGAATGTAGTGGGGAGGGGAGTGTGTATATTTTGGGATGTTTGTCAGACTGCTCTACTTGTAAGCATCAAAGGGGAACGGTGGCTTAGGGAAATGTTTTATAAGATTGGCATTATTACTAGGCACTTTTTTTCCTCATGTCAGTACCTCTGTGGGCTCTGATGAAGAAGTTCTAGCTGTAACAGGAATGTTTTTGATGATCGAAAATGGGTTTATAGCACAGCAGACCCACTGTACATGGGATTGTGTTCTCTGTCTTCACAGACTCTGGGGCTGTGCTGTCCTTAAGGATTTTGTGCTTTGTGCATCTTTTCATTGTAGCAATTTAATTCACTGTGACTTTGAACTGGAAAGGTGAAAACCTCTAGGTAGTTAAGCTGCTGATCCCTGTTAATATAGGAACTGTGCATGAAGCTTTTGAAGAAATCACAATAAAAGCTAGACAGCCCTAGGAGGGTTTCTAAATGTAATAACAACAGTATTCCTCACAGAGCAGGATCAAGAGTACATGGTGAAACCATTGGCAGCACTTATCTCCAATAAGAGTAAATAGACTGTGGCATGCCAATATAATCCAGCCTAGGACTAATTAACAGGAGCTAACTGAATCTTTTTTAGCAACAACAAAAAAGGCACAGATTGTGATTTCTGTCATCTTGTGTGATTAATCCTAGCGTGTTCACTGAGATGCAGAATATCCAAATGAGCAAGAGCTTGGTAGAGATAGCACTTAGTGCTTGAGTAAATTGCATGTGGATAAGAATATTCAGATGAGATCAGAGGGTTCTTTACATGTATACTGGTCCATTAGTCCTGATCCGGGAAGTTGTGGCAGACAGCAGATGGCTCAATTGCTGTTTGAACAGGCAAGTGCTAAACTCCACCACTAGCTTGGGGCAAATAGCTCAATTTCTACAGGGTGCCTGATAGGTGGTGTGCTAGCTGTGGCCCTGATCAGATGAAAGGTGAGGCCATCTGTGCCTGGCAAACAGAAAATCCGCATAAGGGGGATAAGTGTTATTATTCAACTCTGTACAGAAAGGAGCTCCTTCTGCAGATGAGGACCACGGGAAGGAAACGGGGTGAGTGCCTGCCTGCTCTTTCCCGCATTTTTCTTGAGGCCTGCCATGCATGGGCAGTTGATGTTCTGCATATAGAAGATCTGACGCATAAAAGCCTTGTCTGATTGTCAGTGCACGTGATGCGGAGGATAAACAACGTGGGAAGATGTGGTGGTGTGAAATCTCACATACTCTTCTCTAGCTGTTGAACTGGATTTTGTTTTCATGCAAAAACAATTGCTTACATTCCCAGTAGGACTTGAGAAATTTGGAAAGAATCCTAGGTGTAACTTCCCCATGACTCTCAGATTATCCTTCATTGCACCCATGGAAGTTAAAGCAGCAAGCAAAGCTTAGCTGCTTTAATATTTGATTTTGGAGACCTGACAAGTATTGGACCTAGAGGTCAATCCATGACACAAGTATCCGTCGGTGGCCTATTGAAGATCAGACAGACAGTGAAACATTTTTGCCTTCTTTTGTAGCCATGAAGTGCTTTTAGAGATTGAGCTGAGCTCTTGAAGACTCCAAACAAAATAACTTCTTGGCATAGGGATTTGTTTCTATGTGTGCACTGTGTTTTGTTTGGCTGTGTCTTGGGTTTCAGAATAGAAGGCTATAACCCAGTAACAGTGGATATGTCCATTACAAGAAGGGCAAATTCAGCTATAAATAGACTGTTTTTCTATGCTGAATAATTTTGAGATTTTTAATATAAATTTTGTTATGGATTTTGAAATTGTATTGCTTCCTACAATGGCAGTTTAAAAGGTATCAAAAATAGTGTCAGCTGTTTTTTAAAGCAACCATTTATGATGTTTTCTCGTACATTTGGATAATATTAAGATGGTAGAGTTTTGTCAAGTAATCTACTGCAGTCTTCTTGCTAGCAGAATAAACAAAATGAAAACAATGGAAACAGCTTTCACTACGAGCTGTTGGTATCATGTAGACAGTTCATGTGACTCTTGACTGTGTGATTCTGTTTAGTATTGAAGATTTTTTTTCCTTGTCTGCAGGCGTCACAATTAGCCTTTGTGTCTCTGTTCCCCTTTACAGAATAACAGAGAGAAAAAAAGGGCAACAGCCCTAAAACTAGTAAAAAAATCATCTCTATGTAGAAGTGGCAAGAAGAACAATGGTTGGAGAGGTTCAGCAGTAGGCAGGAGGAAACACGGAGTCATGGGTCTACAAAGTGCCAGTCCTAGCAAATGAGGTAATGTTGCAGCTGAGCATGTTCCAGCATGATAGATGTCCTCTTGCTCGTCTGGAAGCAGGAATATGCATCAAGCACTGGTTCCCTCTGCGAAATTCAGTCATCAACAGAAACTGAAAGATGTTACTAAACATCTGAGTAGATGTAGTCAGCTCAGATACTAACCAAAATATAGGTGGCGTTGAATGTAAAAACAAATCCATTAAGGAAGTGGTATGTGTACAGCATTGGATGTTGAAAGCTGACAGGCTGTTCTGATCACTGTCTCAACTCCAGAAAGTTTAGAACTATGTCCTGGTCATTAGGCACACTCTGGTCCTCAGAGACCATTGTGTCTAGCACAGTGTTGCAGAATGCAAGATAGTCAACACAATAGCTGAACAAACAAAACAAGCTTTGCTTGCAGATAGTTGGCAGTGTCCCTGTATCCTGTAGCCTGTTTATCGCTGAAAAATACTTAGCAGATAAAAAGTGAGATTAGATTGCCTAACCAATTTCACTTTAAATCTCACGATTCTTTTTCCCAACTGTGTGAAGCAGTTGTGCAACAGAAATCCTGAAGACTTGAAAGACTGAATGTCCTTAGTGTGAGTTGCAATTTGACCTTGATATTTAGCTAAAATCTGTTGATTCAGTAGTTCTTCAGTCTTAAAACTGTTAGAAAGTAGTCTTCACAAGGCCTGTAATGCTGAAAATCAGTGTTGTTTATAGATTTTATTATTATTATTTTTAAAGCATAAGGAAGACCTGAGGATTCTCTGTGGTCTTTGAGTAACAATTGGAGAGGCGTTTTCTTTTAAGTGTGTGTTCTGACACCCCATGGATTTTTTTTGAGGGACTGCCATGTGCTTGGCAGTAAACAGCAGTCTATTAGTTGTATTTTGGTTTTAGTAACATTTACTGAATGACTTCAAGATGAGAACAATAATCTGAGTTCATGTTCATTGTAGCTCAAATCTTTAAAGCTATGGGAAAAGGCAAAACAGTGGGAGATGATCACTTCAAAGAGGATTGATTTGACTTTTTTTTAAGATCCCTTGTGTTTTTTTACTGTGTTAAGATAAACATTGTTTTATTTATAAGAATATCCACGATTAATTCTTGGCTTTACTTTCTCCTGTCTTACAGAGAATGATCAGTTGCATGTGGTGTGGTTACTGCTACATCCTTCCCTATCTGAAAGTAAAGATAAATCTCCAGTTGCTGTATTGTTGATGTGAGGTGATAAATAACGGGCAGTAGTTTCAAATATTGCCAATGTTCTGGCTATATGTTACTGATGATTTCGATGTAGTTTTTCTTACCACATGCTAGACATTAGAACAAAGTGAGCTTTTTGCACATCACTTGTCCTTTATCTCCACTGGAAAGTAATTGGTTGCTTGAAAACAGTAATTGCTTAAAAGAAAATAAAAGACCTGATGTGCCTAGATGTAACATTAACAGGAAATCTTGCTGTTCCTCAAGTGCGGAGATTGATTTCCTTTATGTTGTTAAAAGGCATTTAAGTGGTATCGGAAGGAAAAATACATCGTGGCCTTTACTAGGAAGTGAAATGAGCAGCACTTGTGAGTTGTGTGCCTCCTAGCTTGCTTAGGATTCTACCGTGTGCTGCTAGGCTTACTAGATGTGGGCCAGCCATTTCCCTGATGTGGCTTAGCTGGACGCTGTCACTCTCTTGGCCTCCCTTGCAGAGTTTCTGGGCTCAACCTCTTCACTGTCTTACTGTTACAGAAATGAAATCTCACAGTTAAGCTATGAAGAGCCACTGATTTCTGCGTTATTAATTGTGCACATTCCCTACACTGACTTTATGGCTACTCTGCATATAAATTTGTCAAAAATAACGAGAAATTAACAATAGTATATACAGTTATCTCAGCTAAACAGCAAACTCTTCAATGCATTTTTTTTCAATTTTCGTTACCCTCTTGAGCATTCTTGGAGCACAGCTCACAGCCAGCTGCAAATTGCAAGTCATGATTTAAGCAAAGACCACGCTAACTTTTTCTCAACAACATCTTTGTTTCTTATTCCTTCCCCTCCACAAACTTGCAGTTTCAGATGGCCATTTCAGTCAGGTCATCTTTCCCGTTCTCTGCTGGTAAAAGGCCCTTTCATTTCACAGCCTGTAGTCCCCCTTTGCCTGGAGACTTTCCAGGCAGTCCTACTGGCTGATAAAAGTGCCCTGCTGAGTGACTTGCGGTTCAGTTGTATTATTCTGGGGTTCAGCAAGAAAAAATGGTTTGCTTGGATAATAATCACTTCTTTATCCGCAGAAGCTACCCAATGAATGCGTAATTATCAAGGTTTACTGACAAGCTACCATTAGTCCTTTAACATTAGTGGTTCATGCACTCCAACTGCTTCCTGCCTTCCCCTTGGTGGTTTTTATCTACTTTTCAAATTGAATTTATGCTCTGACACAAATACAGTCTCCAGTATTAAAGAGGCCTTGCGCATGTTGTATAGGCAGTCGTTCCAAGGAAGCAGAGTAGCAAGAGGAGAACAATGGAGTAACGCTTTTTATTGTAGAAGGTTCACAGGTTACTTGCATTGCTGCTGCTGTTTCCACCTTTAAAGAAATGCTTCATCTGCTTATATAAACATAATTAATGCTACTAGCTGTCAGTCACCTCAAGTAGGGAACATGGGTGGACAAGAGAAGCTGGAATAGACTTTCTGGTATAGCAATTAGTAACGTATAGATAATATCGCTATGAATTACTTTCAAAGCCATTGTCACAATTTACTTTTTTGACAACTTAATTGGAGGTCAGGACCTTATTTGTGGTAAAGTTAATGAACATAGCGTCTTTTGGCACAGTTGTTCAGGGTGCTGCCTCAGTGAAGTGCAGTGCTGTGCAGCAGAGGTCAGCTTGCAGTGGCACTGGTGACATACATGGCCCCTGGGCAGGTTTTGAAAGGTACAGGAAAGAGCTGGAGCCGCAGCAATTGAAAGGGGCCTTGGAGGCAGCAGCTTCTGGCATATGCTAAGCTCCAAATGTCCTGGGAGCTGCTGCAACAAACTTGGACAAGCTGTTGCTGATAATCACAGAATCACAGAATCGTCTAGGTTGGAAGAGACCTCCAAGATCACCTCGTCCAACCTCTGACCTAACACTAACAAGTCCTCCACTAAACCATATCACTAAGCTCTACATCTAAACGTCTTTTAAAGACCTCCAGGGATGGTGACTCAACCACTTCCCCGGGCAGCCAATTCCAATGTCTAACAACCCTTTCAGTAAAGAAGTTTTTCCTAATATCCAACCTAAACCTCCCCTGGCACAACTTTAGCCCATTCCCCCTCGTCCTGTCACCAGGCACATGGGAGAGTAGACCAACCCCTACCTCGCTACAGCGAGTTGAACAACATCTTGCCACTCTGTGAAGGGGACTTTCACTGCACCACATAAGTTTGCTAGTGGCCAATTCAGTCTTGGGGATGGAGGGCTGGGAAAGATATAGAGTTCTTACCCACTTATCACTGACTCCTGGGTTAAATGTTTTCAGATAAGCCATTCTTCTGAGAAAAGCCATCATCTGTTGTTTTAACTTTGGGGGATGTTTTGTCTAGCAAATGCATTCCCTACAATAGGATTGTTCTTGTTTTTAAGACTCTCTTGGGAAGTCCAGCACACACAGAATTTTGTGGATGACCTTGTGATGCAGTGGGTTCAGCGTCTTTGGCTTCACAAACAATTGCATGGCAGTCCTTAAGTATTCCTTTCCTTTTCAGACAGCAAGTTGCTGAGTTTGAAGTTATCAGGAATTTCAATTTGCTACTCCTGGCTTCCCTGCAGTTCTGATTTCAGTGGAGATAACATAACTTTGCCTCCAGTAGGTTTGCAACAATGCAAGGTCACTTAAACCATCTCCTGTAGGCTGCATGCCAAAGATAAAGAAACACAGTTGTTGTCCGGTTAATGTTTGCTCAGGTCTTTGCAAATGGGAAACACTGTGTACAAGTGCTAAGTAGAACTATCACCTCTAGTTATATGTTGTCATTTCTTGCATGACATTTACTGATAATCTCAAGACAATTGACGTTTAATATCCTGATGTGGTCATGAAGGAAATTAAGAAAGTATCTTCCTTAAACATTTTTTAAATTATTGAGCTTTTCTTCTGGAAAGGAATATGTTCACTTTGCATCAGAAGAACAAAACAATGCTTAAAGCTTGCATTAGCTGTTTTGACTAGGGAAAAATAGGTTTCGACATGAAGGTTTTATCTGTGGACTCAAAACAAATTGCCATCTAAACATACTCTATGTGATCCCAATGGCAAAGGATTTATAATGGGCAGCTCCTGCTCCATGTAGTAACTCCTTGATTCAATGGCTGCAAATACTGATAATCAGAATACTGATAATCAGGTTTGCAGAAGAAGTACTGTGTGTATCTGTGGCTGATGAAGCTGCGGTTTGGACAGATATACCTGTCCTGAACATTATCATTGAAGGTACTGCCTGCACTCTGCTTTTGGCTTCAGTACTATGCCCTTTTTAATAAGTAATCATAAATTGATAGTATAAATCAAGTCAATCAGTTCCCTCCTGCCTTCTGCCTCACTCAATTAACCTTGATCTGACAGTGCTGTGTGTAGGAGTGGCTTTCCCTCCTGAGCTTGGCTAGCTGTGTCCTGCCAACTTCTTTGTAAGGTTCCTAAAAATGTTCCTAAGCTGAACAGCGTGCTGATACTTAAAAATTCAACTGGGGGAAAAAGCAGCTGAAGAAGTACAATGTGGAATACTGATTCTGTTTATATGAAGCTGAAATGTGTGTTTCATCAGCTGAGTTTTGCATGTGTTTACAAACCATTGTTATTGCAGAATGTTAATTGTTTGGGGGGACTTGTGCTTGCTGAGGAAGGAATAAAGAAACCCCACATGTGCAGTCTTTTCCGTGTTGATTCTGCCAACTTAATTACATGCATGTGTTTGCCTTCATGCTGAGCTGCTCAGTTTTTTATTTGCATGCAGCACCATGTGTCATGCTGTACAGGTTACTCAATTGGCTAATTTGCGTATTTGCAACACTCTTCAAACAAACAAAAAAAATCCCCTTTGGTTTTAATGCTGATGAAAAGTATCTGCTTAACTGCTCGAGTCTTACATTTTTGTTGCTCTGATGCTATGCTCAAGAGACACTGCTGCTATTCTGTGTTAACCTTGAGCTCGTGCCCTACATGGGCTTGTTCAGAACAATGCATGTCTAGGCGTCTCTGACAGAACAGGAAGCATCCATTTATGCTACCTGAAAGAGTGGCGGCGGCGACAGGACTGAAACTTCCCAGGGGCTGTTTGCCGCATGGTGCTGTCTGTGCTGCCTGGCTGAAATGTGCATGTTGTGTCGGTGGGTGTGGATAATAGCAAGGAGTCGGTGCTGAGCGAGCCCTGCAATAGAGGAGGCAGGATGTGGGGCAGCTGAACAAAAGAGCCTTACAGAAATGTTTGGGCTGCCTGAATAAGTGGAATGGGATGGTTTGTGGGGTTGCAGTGGTGGAAGCTTGATGCAGAGGTTTTAACAAGTTGAGGTCTCTAGTTATGCTGGCTGCCTTGGTCCTTCCAGTGCTCTTGGTCAATGAGCATCCATCTCCCATGTGCACATTGTCCTGGACAAAAAAATGTTGGTGCTGCACAATAAATGGCAGCTCAAGGTGGCTTTTAGAAACATTTACTGAGCAATAGTAGTTGTGTTTGGGACTAGCCATATTTTGTATTGTACTGGCAGAAGTTACTTTCCAAGTCTTTGGTGGTTGTTTGTGTGACTTGTGGGGTCAAAACCAGGCTAATATTATAAAAGAACCAGAAATTGTGTGTAATGCAGAGGTCACTGCCTCTGTTGAGGGTTCTGTATTTTCTGGTCTGCTCTGTGCACCAGTGGCCGTGCAGTTGTTGATTACATGAGGCACCACTGTGAAAGCCTTAGTGACTTAAATGCCTCCAACTTGCTTCCAACCCTGGGGAGGGGACACTGTATTTCTGGGTACATATTCTCTGCGTGGGTTCCTTCTGTGTTTTTTTTCCTTTTTTTGCTTTTTTTCTCTTTTTTTTTTTGATAGTAGGGCTACAATTTCCTACAGGAACAGCTGTTTTTGAAAGCCTGCTGTAGGCCTTCATTAGCTCTACCTTTAACTTCTGGAATGCATTCATTGTACAATGCTGCTGATTTGAGTGTACTGAAGAAGAAAAAACAGTTGAATCATATCAGAGGAATACTTAAGCAACAGTTGATGTCTGCATAGTTGTTTGTTTATGTGGACAAATGTATCCCTGATCTTATTTTGCAGAAAAAAGAGGTCTATAAATAGGTTTATGTAACTCACATTATAGTTAAATGTATATAATTCTGTTAAATATGTATAAGAGAGCTTGAATAGAAAATGGGCCTTTCATTTACAATAGTGACATGTTTATTGATACCCTAGAATGGAATCCTTATTGCTTTAATGGAAAGATGCATAACTTTTATATGGACAATACAGCATGATGACTTTAAGCATCTTGCATAGAACACAGCTATTTTAATTTTTAAATGAGCATAACTCTGCTACACAATGGTGAAGAGAAACTACATGTATCCTTTTGTATTCCAGGAGCAAAACAAAAGAGCTGATATGGTAATATTAAAGATCTTATAGAATCACTAAGGAAATCTGAAAACATGCAACTGGAAAAATGAATGTAAGCTGATTAGGTATCAGGCAGTTTCTAAAATTATTAATTCCTTTAACAATTCTGAGTCATAGTGCTTAGAAGAAGGGGTACTAATTAGATACAGAATTAGGACCCTGAAAAAGAGGGTGTCTAAAATGATTACCAAATACAGAACTTGCTATTCTAGCCTCCAGTCTCTGTGGCTGTCCTCTGAACAGGGAAAAGAATTACGATCTTTGCATGAAAAACAAGGAAATGTACACTGATAGCCTTTCCTTGACACTGAGATGGATCTGACAGAACTGACTGTTTTCAGGGTCTTCATGAGAGACCACTTTACCTAACAGCTTGTCCAAGTTTGGGTCTGTTTAATTCATGGAGACGAGGGATTCTGTTTAGTGGTACAGATAAATAGGAAGCATTTGTTGAAATGAGGCACTGTTAAATCTTTCTCTAGCTGTGTGAGTGCGTTTGTTTTTTTTAATCAAAACAAGTATGGTTGGAAACTACAGGAAAAATGAAATAAAGTTTCTGCTCTTTTAAGAGACTAATACCATATGTCATAAAATGTTTTGCTTTTGGCATGAACATGGCATCATTGCGCAACATTAGAATCGCTTTCAGAATGCTCCAGGCTTCGCCATTCAATGTTAAATCTCCCAGGTGCTGCTTCCACGCTATATAAATACTGAGGCATGATTTGGGACCTGGCTGTGTTGGTTTCTCTTGGCTGTGGAATGTTAATGACAGTGTAACTACAGACAGGGATATGGTTATCAAAGCAGCCTGTCCAGAGGGAAATAGACGTCTTTCTTAAACCTGGGGCTTGGCATTAGCATGTTTGTATGCTTACACCAGAATACTGGGTATAGGATTATACTTCATTTTTTCAGTTTAATAGCTGAATATTAAAGAAATACCCATGCAACTACTTCTGGAAGACATGGTCATTTTTGCACTAAAAAAGTGAATACCCTGCTGGAAGTTGTTCTGCTATGGATTTTCTGCAAGCATTAATCTTCACATTTTCCTGTAGTTTACCCAGTTTCATGTTTCAGTAGTAAACTGGTTATTTTAGGTCATGAGAAAATCTTAAATTAGGTATTGTATTTCTTTTTCAAAGTACAGGTGAGTATTATGTTAGATGTGTGTGTGTAGATAATCATGTTACCTGCTATCTCCTCTTTTCTTTTCCAAGATTAAATAAATAAATAAATTGTGTAGGAGTTAGGTGCTACTAATGCTTTGCAGTCATCTTGGTGATTTGTGGGTGATTGATCAAATAGCTTATATTTAAGTATCTCATATGACTGCATAATAACAATAAACAAACTTAGAAACAGGATGAAGTCCAAAACAAAAGGCATAATATGCTTACAAACAAACCATGTTAATTTTCAAGATTTTATTTAAAAGTAATATACATCTTTTTAACATCTGTTTTTAATAGTACGCTCCCTTTAAAAGCACAAAAATCCCCAAATGAAGAATATGCAATGAGTTTCATATTAGGTGGAGCTTGCTGCTTGGAAGGGCACTCATTGCCATGGAGTATAAATATTGCTAGGGGAAACATCATTTTTTGCAGATGTAACTAATGCTCTGGAAACTACAGAGCTTTATTCCAGTGCTGTAAGAATAAAGAACACAACCTGTTTGATGTGCATCTACCCACCAGTCAAAACACTGCCATCAGACTGCATTTGTTCTTTGTCTTCTGCATGCCGCCTCCTTTGGCAGAGCTGCCATTCATACTCTTGGTTGCAGGTGTTGTTCTTTCAACTACTACTTTCCTGCTTGGACTGCATTCTCATCCTTATATGTTTGTTTTATTTTTTTTAATCTAGTTTTTTAAACAATTAGCAAGGTGGAACACTTTCTTCCCTTTTTGCTTTTCAGGGTGGGCAGAGCCTTGAGAATTGGTTTGTATCAGCGTGCACTTCATATTTTCTCACGAGTCCAGACGGAAAAGTATCAAACATTTTGTTCAGCTAACAGCAAAAAAAAAAGTCTGTGCAAAGTGTCAGAACAAAGTGCTCTTCAAGCTGAATATTTCTCAAGGAGCATATTAATAGGAATTCAGTCTTTGCCAAAATTGTGTAGAAATCCAGTGCTGTTGAACAGACAGTCATGCCGGAGATGAGCTGACTGATGTCAAAGAGAAAGCCATAGTCTGTTGAAGATGCTCTCCTGAGTGTAGCAGGGTTTCAAGCTAATCCAAAAGCAGCTTTTAATTGCACATGAACTAGATGCTCTTACTGAAGACTGTACCCTCTTGTGAGTCCAAGCTAGAAAGCATGGGTGCAACTTTCAGTCATTTTCAGAGGTTTTTTTGCTGTGATTACATGGGATACAAAAGGTTACTCTGTTTTCTTAGTAACGTGCTAGATCCTGGATGGAAATCTGGTAGAGGAAATAGGCCCTGCCTTGAGAATTGGGAATGGGAGGGAGGGGATCATCACGTTAGGAAATAGTGTCATTTCATTAATTCAAGTGATGAGAATGATTAAAAAAGATGTAGTGGATTTGGAAAGGTTTAAATATAGGGTGGTCATCTTTTGTTTTCAGCAGTGATATGGATGTACTGTCTATCTCGGGTTGATTCCTTTGTTTTAAAGGCAAACATGGTGGGTTAAAAGCTCAGTAAAACTAATTACAGCCAGCAAAGGGAAGACTCTTAACCTGTGAATCTCTTGTGTTAAACTGAGCTGGGGAAAGCCTTGAATATGGAAAGTTTTGATTGACCTGGGTTGATAAGGTGGGGTACGAATCAGCTGAGACAGCTCATTGCTTATCGACATGATGTATGTGATGAAGGTCTCATGGGGCCAGTGCAGCTCCGAAAGAGAAACTAGGACTGTCCTGTTTCTAGGCAAGTGAAGGAGAACTCTTTTAAACAAAGCAAGAACAAATGGGTTTGTATCTGCACAGTTCTTCTGTAGAGCTTTTATGTCAGAGGTCATCTTCAGTGAGTACTTAGGTCCTGGCTTGAGCCATTGAATTCTCGGGAGCCTGTGCTACATGGATTGCAACTTCATTTTATGTAGCTTTCTCTGTGTCTTTTCTTTGATTTGGGCTTCTGTTTTGGCTTCCAGATGTGCCAAATGTGTGTAGAATCATTCAGTGAAGCCTGGGCACTAGTGCTAATAATGTTTCTCCCTTCTTCTTTTACTCTAGACCAATGAGTGGAATAAGAATGATGATCGGCTGCTGCAAGCGGTGGAGAATGGTGATCCTGAAAAAGTGGCTTCACTGTTGGGTAAAAAGGGAGCCAGTGCCACCAAACAAGATAGTGAGGGCAAAACTGCGTAAGTCTAACTTAAACTTGTGATTTAAATGTAATAGAGGAGAAGTAAACAGCCTTGGATGTCCATGACACTTACAGTAGTTAAGCACCAGGGACTGTCCTGAAAATAAAGGTATTTTCACCTGAAGCACGATACATTTTGGAAAGCTTCTTTCTGATGGTCTGTATTTATAATTTTACATTTAAAATTCCATTTCATAATCAGAAACCTATTAAGGTAACTTGAAGCTAGTCTGCTGGGCAGACTGGTGCCATTTTAGGACAGGATATTTTGGGACTCAGGAATTTCATGACACTCTACAGATTGCACACTCCAAAAGGCATTAATCTGTGGGGCTATTTTTTCCCATGGACATTAGTTTTACGATACAGAACTGAAATTATCTTCAGTTCTAACTAACCTGTTAAAAACAAAAATTATGGTGATGGGGGTTTTAAAATCTTGCAGATGATAATTCCTCCTTGTTGTGATTGAAACTGGACAGTGAAAGTTTTGAGTGAACGAGATTCCTTTCATAGTCTCAGTATATTTTATTGAGAATCAATGTAATGTTTTCCTCTTCTGTTCTTATTATCCTGTGAACATTCTGAATTGTGGAAGATAAAAGATTCCAGTAAGAAAGTTACAACATGGGATTGCTATCCCTAAACTTTTTTTCTTAAGGCATTGGAAGATGATTAAATGGATAAATGAAAAACAAGCATCCCATGAGAAAACCAAAGCCTTTGTAAAATTGAGGCTAGCTGGGGAGAAACGAAAACAGTTTCTAGTCTTGGGATAGACAGAAAAAGGCTGTTTATACCAAATAATAAGTTCCAATGAATTACCTCCTGGATTATTTATTGAGTCATGATCTGCTTCTTGCTTGGTCTGTCTCAGTTTTCTACATCTGCTATATTTCTGTTCTGCGTCTGAGGAAACTGGCAGTGACTCATAGTGAATGACCTGCAGCTTCTTACTGCAGAAGTCCGTGTCCTCTAATCACTTCAGATGGGCTTTCTCCACACTTCAATATGATTTTAATTTTTAGAAGTTGCATGTGCGTATTTTTCTTTTGAAATGGAGAATCAGACATAATCAAAGCATGACTTCTATTGAAGCCTCTAAATTAAAGATATGTCTAGCATCTTGCATTTTTCTAGTCAACATAACCACAGAGCTAGATTCTTAAACTGGACTGTTTCCAACGTAACACCAATATTTTGCAGGTTTCACATATAATTTGATACTTTGATTTTTTCTAGGGAACTAAGCAAGACTAAAATTATTAAATACACACAAGCCTCATGACTCTAGGAAGTGGGATTGTAACTGTAAGGATCTGGTGCAATGATTTTCATCTTCACATGGAAACATTTCAAAACTTACCTTCTTTCATTATTTGCAACTGCAAAGAAGTTGATTATCTTACATTTATAGTAATGATGCAGCTACAACTGACGCAGATGCAACTACTTTTAATTGCTTAGGATGTGTGAATTAGTGCTGTGAAGATCTCTGTTTTTGCTAGTTCATTATGCTAATTTAATTATTGTTTAGTGTAGTGGTTTAAAAGAAAACTTGAGAGAAAATGAAGGAAAATACCACTGGTGTGCTACGGAAATACAGTGCGTCAACTCTCATTCTGTTTCAGGTGCTTTGGGAAACTTAGCAATCTACTCAGGTTATTTCTGCTTCAGTTTTGAAAGATAGATACTGACAGTTGTAGAAGCCATGACACTGATCTGGAGAGATGTAGCTACCAAAGAGTATCGTGACCTAGAAGTATACTCTAGTATGGCTTATTAATAATGGGCAATGTCTTGTTTGCATTTTCCCCACTTCAGTCTTTTTTTTTGTTCGTGTGTGTACAGATGCCTCTGTATGTACGTGTATGCATGCAGGCTCTAAAACCAAAATACTGTTGCCTAAGCAATGTTATCAAATGCAAAATGAAGCACAGCCATCATTTCCGTACTGGTAGGCTTGTCTCTCCTATGTTTGCAGTGCGATGTCAGGGCTTCATGCCTGTGCAATGAATCGTGGGTGCCTATCGTAACTATTTTTCAAACTCTGCTTAGAAGCATAGACCCAGCAGCCGCCCAGTACTGAGTTCTGGTAGTGTTCCTCAAGACCGTGGTACTAATTTGACAGCTCCCTCACCTGGAGCATGGGGGACTCGTGCTGGGAAAAACCGTTCTGGAGAGGTCTTATGGGGACAACTGGCTACCATCATATGCAAATGCCACTAGTTAGTTAGAAAACGGTCTGCAGTGCTATGTGGGAAGGACACTCTTTGGATGAGTGGTCTATTGATCCTAGTGAGTATGTATCGATGCATTTGTTTGCATAATTAGGTTGAAGGTGACTAGAAAAACATGATGGATTCAATTACATAACAACTTGCATAATGCGATTAAAACTTCAGAATGTGCTTGAAAGCACAAAAGGAGAAACAATTACACACTGCAGTACAGGTTTGTTAGGCCCATTGTCTGTTCTTTTAAGGTGTGACTGCTTCTATTAAGGTCTTTTCTTTTTCAGTTCTTCTCTTAATAACTCTTCCAACAAAATTCTTGATATTGCTTTTATTTTATTTGAAGCACACCTTTTAATAATTATGTTAAACAAAAGGTGGAGAAGACTTAAGTTTTCATGCTTAAGGGGGTTCTTCCAAATTTTTGTTTTATAATCAAATGGCTTCTTAATGTAAAATCCTTGAGCTGAAAGGCACAGAGACAACAGCCTAGCGTTTTCTGCATCTGTTCTGTGGAGTACTGCATGGTCATTCTACTGAGTCCTGCTCAAGTGTGCTCCACTTCTGTCTCGGGTTTGGACATAACTGTCTAAATTTGGCCTGTGTCCTCGTTTGCCTCTGTCCTATAGATTCTTTTCTCTGTGGCTTGCCCACATGCAACAAAATACAGAAGTTTAAATTAATGAGGTCTAGGTATCAATAAATTGCTTTGAGCTAGTATTTACAGATTTTCATCAGGAGTTTTAACTCTCCAGCAGTACCTCTTAAAAAAAAAAAAAAAAAAAGGTGTCAAACTAACAAAACATAGTTTTTTAAGACTTGCTTGACTTTCCTCGCCACCACACAGCCTCTGACTCAGTCCTTTCTATAAACAATAAATCAGTTTTAAGGCCATGGAGCAAATCCACCTTTGGCGTAAGTTGACACAGCCCCATTGTTGTTCCCACTTACAGTGCACAGACTATTGCCAAGCACATTTGTAATAGAACCTATCTGGAAATCTGACTCTGCCATTGTAGTCTTATTCTGCCAGATGGTAGGGTTTTTTTTCCTTATTTTTTTTCTTTTTTTTTTGGGGTCCAGCTTCCTTAAACAACAAAACAGCGCTTTCCAATTTGGAAGTTGATCGTTTAAATCCCACTTAAACTAACAAAAAGGCTTTTTAAAAAGGGCCTTTTCAGGAGGGGATAGAATTCATTTATGTACTACTCTTTCCACAAGAGCAAGTGTTCAAACGGGCTGTTATTTAAAGAAGCGGCTGTTGTTATTGAAGGAAAAAAAAGTTTGGAAATGATTCACAATGTATAAATGGCAGCACTTCCGTGTCCTGAAGTTATTTTGTCTGTGTGCCAGTGCATCACTGCCATGTTTGCGTGTTTTTGCAAGGTACTGAACTAGAATTAAATGCTTATGGCTATTAAATGAAACAATAGGTCTCTGTAATTTTTTTTACTGCAATTGAATCAGCTGTTGCTTAATAAAATGAGTCTGACAATGGTACAAAAAAGCTTCAGAAACCTCTACAAATGCACTTTCTAAGGACTCTTTCACAAAACTCTTGTCAATAGCAGTCAGTAGAAATGATATATTTTCATTTGAATCAGAATGTTCATGCCTCAGAGGCTGAGCTGAAAATAAATTTGAGCATATTCCATCCCCAAGTACTTTATTCTGTATATAGGATTCATTTTTCCTTTCTCGCTTTTGGATCTTGTTGTATTAGGAGGTGGGGTGAGTGGCACAAAGGACGTCACTGTTCAAAGAGTAAATTAGATATTAAATGCTTTTTGAGAGGGACCGTTTCCCTGTTTCCTTTTATGTAATAGTATTTATCTTAAGGGAAGCTTTTTTATTTTTATTTATTATACAGTTATAATACAGTTCTGGTTGAGAAAGAAAACCATAGAAATGATTTAGTTTACCTCCAAAATCAGAGTACCTTGTCAGGTGAGTCTAGTGCCTATGAGTTTGAAGAAGAATCACAGCATCCTCCTTTTGTCGATTCGGAATAATACAAATCTTCTACAAGACCTTTGAAATTGAGGCAGTCTCCACATTTTTTTTTGTGTACATACTGGGGATCCTCAGTCTAACATCATGCACTAGGAGATGTTTTTTTTGCACGGACTGTGTTATATCCAGAAACTGACCAAACACTTATACGATGCTAGTATGCTTTCCTACTTATTTTGAAAATTGTACCAGGGTGGGAGCTGCTACTAGAAATGTCTAGTACCTCAGGTTCCTAACCTGTCTGGGAATGTATAGAATCATAGAATAATTAAGGTTGGAAAAGACTTCCAAGATCATCTAGTCCAACCATCAAACCATGTAGTTCATTGATGTTCCAATAACCAGATAAGATCCCTGACAGAAAATTGTTTTTGTCTTGCATTTATCATAGTTTTCAATTTATGGTAGTCCAGATGGTAACAACGTCTAGGTTTCAGCTCAGGGATGAAATAAAGACAACCGCAGAGATGTCAACCTGTGTTTTATTGCTAGCCAAAAGATAGCTGGAGTCTGGTTCTTATTTCAAAATTTCTTGTAAAGTTTGTTTCCATGGGAGATTGGGTGTAAAAACTTTTGTTTTTCCAGAGCTTCCTTGAAGATCTTTTTGGGTTAAAATCCCGATTGCTCCTTTTAGTTCCCATTATCCCCTGCAGCATTGTTATGAATATAATTCAATTGAGATGTTGATATTAAATTTCCTGAAAAATTACTTTCCACTTTCGTCTAACTCTTAGAAATGCTAATGAAACATCTGGGCATGGTTAGGCAAAACCATGCTCTGCCAGGATAGTAAATTGGGCTAATTAACTTTCCATTATATTCAGTATGAGCCAATTGTTAATGTATAGTGAGAGGAATTGCTTGTATCTCCACAATGGAGGAGCAATACTTAACTTTGATTTTAGAGTTTGGCAATACATGAAAAAAATCTGTATTTCATACAAACATTGTTGTACTGACAATCATACCTTATGCAAGCTTTTAAATGAGATCCATGGAGTGCATTTCATGCCAGTGGTTTGTTTCTGGCTCTTGACTGAAAGAATTTCTAATGATTTGAGTATACGACCTGTCACTTAGACTTTGAGATGTACCATGATTCAGTTTTTAGTTCTTAGCTATATTTTTCACAGGACTTTAAACTAACACCATTCATGTTCTGTTATGTGCATTTTTGAAGCATTTTTTTGCAAGACGTTTTAGTATTTTTTACCTTCATGTTTAAAAATAAAAAAAAACATTAAGCGATCTTCTAAAGAGACAGAAGTTAATGCTCCTTAGTTTGATTTAAATTATGAAGATTCTAAACTTCTCATCTGAGAAAGTGAAACTTCTTACTTTCTCTTTACTAATTTCATATATGGTAAAATGAAACAAATTCCACTTAATTTGAAAAGCAAACTCTATTTGATATAAATTTCTTTGAATGCTGAGAAACATCCCGTGACTTTCATGTCTTACATGCGCAGGACTTCCTGCAGATGATAGTTGGAGTTCAAGGAGGAAACAATACATTTTTTTCTGGGAACCAGCTTATGTATTCTGCTTTATACTTGCTTTTCCAATAGACCGATAGGATGGCTGTTATTAATAAGCTGTTACATTTCATTGTCTGTGAGTAGGCCATCTCAGGAGAAAGTAAGCTGCCTTTTGAAGGGCCTCCATGCGTGTGTTTGGGTACCTTGTGAGCCACCTGGCCCCGCTCCTGTAGGGTTGGCCAAACCCGTAGAGCAGCACCAGGCAGCTGGCCGAGTTCCCTGTAAAGCAGCTCCGTTAGCAGAGTTGCCAAATACCCAGATTTTACCAGACCCGGACAGTTTTCAAGGAGCTTCTGAGATGCTTGAATCGGAGCATAGCCTAGATGGTTGGGAGTTTTTGTGTGCCTGGCTTGAAACAGCTGCAGCTTGGCTCACGTGGAGACAGAGCACGGTGCCCTGCTTCTGCGTTACGAGCGCTGTGGTAGCTCCTTGCACTCCTCTTATCCGAGCTGGCAAGGGAGCAGAGGGGAAGCGTGCCTCCCGTGGGCTGGGCCAGAACCAGGCCCGCCAAGGCTGGAGGGGATGGGGCTAAGGCTGCAGTTGTTTTTCAGATTTATATCTGCATAATGGGCTGCAGTTGTTTTACGTGTTTTTCAAAGACTTATGCAACCAAATGAGCTGTATGTGTAGATTTTAATTACACCAACTGGCTGCTGCTAGTTTAAAGTGCTCTGATCTAGGAAGAGAAAGGGAACAGACAGCCAAAACAGAGCAACATGTAAAAGCTGGATTTTCTTCTTCAAAATGCTTATCTGGCTTGTACACCACTCTGCATCTTCTGCTACCTTCTTTACAGGTGCATGCTGTGTTAGGAAAAAGTGTAAAAATTGGTTGTTCCTTCACATGTCTCTATTCCATTCCTTTCTCTTCTCCACAATTGTGGAGTCTTTGTTAAAAGCTTTACTAGTATAATTATTCTGAAATGCTAAATAAAAATATGTTACCATAACAGACATAATAGTTTATAGAATAAATGTTAACAAGTCATCTTAACCAGTAGTCTCTGAGGAGCATGTTACTAGTGGATTTAATACTATGAGTGTATATTTAATGCACTTGGGTTTTAATTTCCCTATGAAGAGAAGTTCACTGTATACAGTTTAAAAAAAGATAAAAAAAAAATTGAATAGTTATTTTTTGTTTCAAATCTGAAAAGGTCCAAACTGTTAGAAGTTTAAAAATCACAAACTTCAAACACAGCTTATACCCTGAGCTATCCTCTGTCAACATCCCTGATGTTGAACAAGGATATCCATGCTCTTTGGTTCTTGGAGTACTGTATGCAGTTTTTAAGCCTTGCTGGATTTTCATGCAACAAAAATATTTTCTTTAGATTAACTTTTACCCAGTTGTTTTCAGCCTTTTTCAGTCTTTTCCTGGCTTCTTGTTATGCTAACATGCTTCGGGATTTCCTGGCTCTAATTTCATGACTTTTCGTGTTGTAGGGTGGTTATTAGCTTTTGCTGGCCTATATACAATAATACCAAGCACGTTGTGTTGCAGGATGGAGGTTGAGGGAGGTGCTAGTCATTGCTTTCATTGTTGGACATAAAATGAAGTTTTAACTCTCTTCTGCCCTTGCAAGCAAGGGCAGCAGATGGTAGCTGATTTTACCTAGCCCTAGGGAGAAAGTTGAACGGATCTGGATACATATATGGTATCCTCAGAGATTTCACTCTGAGCTGAAAAGATGCTTTGCCAGAAGGCATATATATCGAGAAGCTAATTGTCCACCACTTTGGACTCAAGATGTGGGATGTGCTTTTAGAGAAACAATCAGAAGGAAGCTTTCCTGGAAGCTAGCCAATGTTACACTGATCTAAAAGAAGGGCATGACAGAGGACCCAGGAAACGATAGACCTGTTTAGTCTGTTTAGTGTAACCTTAGTACCTGGAAAACTTACAGAGATTATCCTGGATGTTATTGAAAAGCATTTAAAGAGCAAAGCTATTATCAGGCATAGTTAAACATGGGTTCATGAAGGGAAAGTCCTGCCTTAGTAATTTGATCTCAAATGATAAGGTGGCGCATGTGGTGGATGAAGGGAAGGTGGCGGATGTAATCTTTCTGGATTTCAGTCGATACTGTCCCTCACAGCATTTTTCTGGACAGACTGTCCAACTGTGAGGTGAACAGGGTCATGCTGTGCTGGGTGATGAACTGGCTCAACAGCAGAGCACAGAGGGCTGCAGGGAATGGGCTACGTCTGGCTTGCAGCTGGTCACTGGTGGTGCTCCACAGGGCTCAGTTCTAGGGCCAGTCCTGTTCCACAATTTTATCAGTGATCTGGATGCAGGAGTGGAATGCATCCTCAGCAGGTTTGCTGATGATATTAAACTGGGCGGTGCTGCTGACAGCAGCAGCAGGGAGGGATGAGAGGCCTTGCAGAGGGATCTACATAGATGGAAGCATTAGGCAATCATCAATGGCATGACGTTCAACCAAGGAAAATGCTGGGTGCTGCACTGGATCCAGAGCACAATATAAGAAAAGAATTTAAGAAAGAATCCAGAGGAGAGCACCAAAGCTGGTAAAAGGTCTGGAAAGTATGTCGTGTGAGGAGAGGCTCAGGACACTTGGTTGTCTGCTTTGAAGAGGTTCTCTGTGACTCTCTGCATCTTCCTGAGCAGGGAAGGAGGAGAGGGAGGTGTCGGTCTCTGCTCCCTGGGGACTGATCACAGGGTGTGTGGGAACAGCACAAAGCTGCACCAGGGGAGGTTCATTAGGAGCAATTTCTTTACCATGAGGGTGGCCAACCACTGGAACAGGCTTCCTAGAGAGGTGGTTGCTGCCCCATGCCTGTCAGTGCTCAATGTTTGGATGTTTGGATACTGCCCTCAATAAAGTGCTTTAACTTTTAGTTAGCTCTGAAGTGTACTCGATGATCTTTGTAGGTCCCTTGCAACTGAACTATTCTGTTCTGTTCCCTGCTCTGGTTTCTTCTTCAGACCTTAGCCTTAGAGGCACAGGTAACACTGCTCTCATTTCTAGGCTTTTCTTTTCCATACCCCAAAACATCAACAATAAAAGCAGCATTTCAAATCTTTAGACTTTCTGTCAACACCTAGGAGTACCCTAAAGCTTGACCTTGGCAGAATCTCTGTTTCAATTTGCTGATGTTAGGTATTGAGGGCCTTTAAAAATAGACAGTCTGCAGGAAACTTCATATGACAAATTGAAATTGTGAGCACTTAGATTTACAATAAATGGTACGTGGAAGAAAAATCTATAAGTTTCAGACTTGAAGGGGGAGTTTGTGGTAATGTGGTAATAGAGTTTGCCAAAGAAAACTGTGCATGAAAATGGAACTGCTGGAACACAACCTGAGAATGAAAAATATAAAGCTTCTGGGGATCTCAGAAATCTCTCCGCAGAGCAGCTGGTTGGATATTTTTGCTGAGTTTGAAGGCTAAAATCAGGAGTCTGTGGCTTGCCAGCTTCTGTAGTGCATGATGCAATTGCTTCTTTCCTATTAAGAAAACAGCCATTCAGCAGGCTTGCCTTTTTTTCATGTCCTATACCTTGAGGTGTGTATGACTGAAACAAGACTTTTTATGCTGTGAGGCAAAGCTGGAAGCTCTAAATGAAAACTGATTTTTGAAAGCTGTTCCAGAATATATGCTAACATTGAAGACCCATATATTTTATGCCAGAGGGCTTTGTGTGTATTAGGGAAAGCAGATACCATCTCATGTTTAAATAGAGGATAGGAGAACAGAAGCTGTGTGCACTGCTTTACGTGGTAGTGGCTGGTACTAAGAAGGACAGATGGGAAGAAACACTCACAGCTCCTCCTAAATCCATTACTGCTTATGTCACCTTTCTTGAAATCTTTGTCTGTCTACAATCCAGAAGGCAGTAGCAGCTCATTGTGGATTTTAAAAGACATTCAATCAATATTTTGTTTTCTGAGTTTTAATAGTACCAACACTGGCTTGAAAATGAAGTGTATTTCCTAGAACTGTTTTTCCTATGATAATTTTTGCACTTGTGGTTACATGTGTGCATGACAGGAGCATGACATGGACTTCCTGCATTTACTGAAAAGCCACATTTACTACATTTACTCTTAACAGGAGTGAAATGGAAGCAGTGTAAAGCTATGGATTTTAATTGTTAAAAAAAAAGTAAACAAAAAACCCTAGTAAATATTGATATTTGTGCTTGTAGATGTGTGATATGCCTTTAAAACAACCTATGATTTGCTGAATATCTGAATGGGCTTATCATGGTATTCATGGCCTCTCTCTCTGTAGTATGGAAATGTCTATAGTAACTGAAATGTATCTTCATGAGGATTTATCTGGTGATATTCAATGTTTGTCTTTCTCTCTCAATTTTAATTTGGTTCTCACCTTGAAGCTATTTCTGCCAAGACCTTTCCGTGTGGGATTGCCAATGTGAGCAAGTCCCGTTCCCAGATCTTTATGCTGGCTTGGGGTGGGGGGCAAGCCTCAAGAACTCAGTTCCCTGATACACTGTAAGGCAGGAGGACAGTACGGCAAGAGGTGAGTAAGAGCAGCTGTAGGGTGGGGATAATCTAAATTAGTACTTCTGCTGCAGTCTGCTACTGCCATTTTCACACTCAGCTAATAAGTATGAAAAGAAAATCCGTTAGTGAAGGAGGGAAGAATGCTTTTATTTCCAAATTAAGGATTGGTAACATACATCCAGATGGTTAGTATTGACAGGCTTGCCAATAGTGAGGTTCAGCAATATTTCCTTTGTAGTTCAATCACTGGCTGTTTCTAAGACATGCATCTTCTCAAAGTGAGTGATTGTCACTTGATTATGAAAGGCAAGGATAAGGGAAAGATAAGGGTACAGCAGCTTTCACAGGGAAATGTTCAGAGTCTCATTTTAGTTTTTAGTTTTAAGGTGAAAGTCTACATCTTGTCAAACTTCACCGTGTTGAGGCTGGTCCTGTTCCTTCATTTGCACTGACAGGGTGCACGCACACGTGACTGTGATGAAACAGTGGAAAGCAGCTTTGTTTTTTTTCAACTGGTTTTGTTCCCTCTGTAAGCTCATGTGGGTACCTACCTACCTATGCAGATGCAAGGAAGAAGCAGAACCAGCAGCTGGATCAGCAGATGCTGGCCCTGGAAGTATAATCCTTGCTGGAACAGAGTTACTGCTTTGCTGAGAGCCCTCTCTGGGTCAGCAGAGGAAGGCAGAAAACACCTTCTCAGTCAGGACAATTCTTGGCCTTTCCCATTCTTTAAATCTGAAAGTGATTATTTTTCTATGAATTAAGTTCAGGATGTGTCAGAAGTTTTTATGTTGTGTATAAAAGGCTTACTTCCTTCACTGTTCTTTATGTTGATAAAATCCCAAACTATTCACAGAAAAGTAAACAGTACTCTTCTCTAATTACTCGTCATCATATTACATGCCAGAGGACACCACATTAGACATTAGTCACTCGGGAATACAGTCACTGCAGGCACATCTGTGCACAGAATACGCTGCTTTCGTTGTACTTGCAGACCTTTCCCATCCAGGTCAGGTCTCTGCCACACTCTAGCACTTCTGCCACTTGGCCTGTGGTGGAAAGCAATCAAAGGCCAGGTAGCCTCTAGTCAGTGTATTTTTGCTGTTATTATTGAAAGGGGAAATTGAGGCTTTGAGGGATAATACTGATTGTGAAAATCACTGTAGACATTTATACGCCAGATGCTACCTCTAAAATGTATAAAGGTTTAAATCAGTGCAGAAAATTTTCCAGATAATCCATGGGTCTCTTCGTGACTGAGATACCTGGCAAAATCACTTCTCTCATCTGGTAGCAGCAAGAGTTGAATGTTTTCCATTTCTCTCTGTCTTATCAGCATTGCAAAGACTCCAAGCAGCTCTGTATCTTATTTTATCAATGTTGTTGTTTGTGTGGAAGTATTGGTCAGTTTGAAAACTGTAAATCATCAAACCGTTGGCAGACAAGTCAGATTTTTTGAAAGTCAACAAAAATTTGATGTACACTAGAAAATGAGGAAGAATGATGTGCTTTGGGGAGGAATGTTTTTACTCAAAATAAACCTTGACAATGAGTATATGTGAGTTCATAGTGTATTTCAAACATTCTTGCACTTAAAATATTTTCAGAGCACTCAGATTAAAATGGCAGAGAACAATAGTATTGTACTCTTGCATATACATTTGACTTTGTTCTGTGTTTGTCGTAATGCTGTATTTGCTATTTTCTGTTCACTTAGCATCCATAATTCAACCATGTTCTTTATTTGCTTTGGATTTTGGCAAATGCCGTGTCAGACTACTTTCAGGCCCTGGAGAAATTCTGTGCTACAGAGAATGCTGATTCTGCCCTGAAAGAACTCTGGAGCATGACCCTGCCATACAGAAATGGAGCCTGTAACAGGATGTAATTTTTCTGGTCTTCTGATTTTGTTTTTCTTTTCACAAATAAAAATTTCTTAGTGTTAAAAGGTTATTGTCTTAAATTAAGACTTTATATTTATTTTTTCTTATTTCATCATGCTCCACTCTAATTTTGTGGTATTTTCTCTAGTTATATGGACCACCCAGTTGTTTTAAGCCAGCTGTCAAAATAACATTCAGTAAGAGGATTGTGCTCAGTTCGCAGGATGTAGCTGTGTAAATGGTTCAGCAGAGAACCTGGATTCAGCATACACAGGTCTCATTACTAACACCACCTCAGCAGGCTCAGTTAACTCAATTTTTACAAGTCTAAGCTCTAAATGTGGATTAATTCTGATCTTTTACCTGTGGTGAAATTATTTGTAAAAAATGATTTGTATGAGCTGAGTAGTAAAAATTACAGCACTTTTCTGTTTGAGTTACTGTCTGGCGTTTAAATAATTTCTGGAAATACTCATTCTTGACTTCTTAGCAAAGACGAGCTGTATCTGAACGCTTGTGCTCTCTGTCAGACACTTGCTGAAGAAATCTCCATTCTCTTGCTAGCTTGACTTTATAACTGAAACACAGAAAAGATCTTTAGCACTGAATAAACGACTGGCTTACTTAGGACAGTTGTGTTTCACTGGCATCTATATGTAAGAAATCTGCTTTCAACTAGTTCAGGGATGTCTTATGCAGCTGTCCACACCATCCAGTCACCAAGCATTCATAAAAAGCATCTATCGATGCATTTGAAAATGTTATTTGAGTAACCTTTTTGGGTCAGGAAAAAATTACACCTTACAGGACTTGGAGATGATAGCCTTGCAGCTGTTCTCCAGTTGACTCCAAATCTGATGAAATTTTGCTATGTTCCTGCTTACTGTGTGCTCCAAACGGGCTTTCTCTTTTTCCTGAAGAATGTCATTTTTCATTTTATCCTGTTCATAACTGAGGAGTTGTGGGACCTGTACATTCCCAGTGGAAAAAAGCAGTGTCAGAACAACTGATCTTTATCAGCTGCTGCAGAGGTGGGTCTGAATTCTGACATGCCTCATTTCTGGATACAGTGGGAAGGGTAGCTGCTACTCCGCTGCACTGAAACGTCTGAAGATTATTGTAGAAGTCCACCCTGTGCCACAGGAATGGTAGAAATGTTTGGTAGCAGTAAAAGAAATCTATCTCAAATCAATTCAGTCTGAGGTACCAAGATGTAGCTGGGAGTATTAGCAACAGGCTTCTTTTTTGTGGAATAAAAATGAACTATGTTGGAATGGGGTTTTAGGCTGAGTGAGAATGTAACCCTCAGTGTGGCCCTTGCTCCAAATCAAAACTTATATGTTTGTTTTTATTTGCCTAAATCATTGCAAAACCAGGAAGTGGGAGGAAAAGTTGTTTGCTTTCATATAAAGGGAAGTTTATTCATGAAGGATGCAAGTAAAAGACACCACTGCTCAAGGCTTCCAGATGGTGAGAACTCCACTGTTTGGAAACCTGCAGCTTTTGCCTCAAGTATTTTAGGAAAGTTTATGTAGCTTGTAAAGAATTATTCTGTACTGAAATCAGTTTCTCCAGGCTTTGTTTCAAGAGCTTCCCTTGCAACACACCAGCTCTCAGTGTCCACTCCTGAAGTTTTTTTCATTTTTTTGGTGGAGGAGGCTGAAGGAGGGACTCATAACTTTAAAATCAGATAGAATTACTCCTGAAGGCGAAGTTTATGTCCAGTCCTCTGCAAATAACTGACTTAAATATGACTGTAATAGGTTCATCCTAGTCTGGAATCATTCTCCTCTCTTTTGTAAGCAGATCTGATTTCCCAGTGAACCAGTTCAGTTTACTAAACTGTAGCTAACTAGCTGTGTCCCCCACCCCAATTGCTTATGGACTATTAAGAAAAAAACATCTTGTTTGTAGGGTTATGTAAGAGATGATAGCATTAAGGAGGGGATAGATACACAGTAAGCATCTGGGAGAGAGCAGTAGCAGGCCCAACAGTGTTGGCTCAGGTAACTGTGTAAATGAGTGCGAGTTAAACCTTACCACCCTCTCTTTTCCCAGGACTCCACAGATTGCTTCTATGTTTTTGCTTTAGTTAGATTCTTACATCCTTCACACGTGTTCTCTCATCTTTCTCACCACCTGCACTGCTTACAGATGTTTCTTTGATCCTATCAATTTGGGAGAAGCAATACTTTTGATCAGCGTTTCCTTGACGTGTAAATTTTTTGACAGCATGAAACTAAGCATGTGCATGTGTGATGACTTGCTGAGAACTGCCACAGGAATTGTTTGCATTGGTGGGACTGATGTGTTCATAGGTACATAGCCTGAAAGGAGTTAAGTTTTTATTCTCTGTTTTCTTTGCAGTCTGATTTTACCTAAACCAAACTTCTTTTGCTCTTGCATATTCTTGTTGCATTTGGAGTTATCCTCCACAGTCTGTCTCTATAACCTGGATGTTCTCGATTTGGCCAAGTTATTATTATTCAAGTATTTATTATTCTTATCAATATAGTCAAATGTAAGAGAGCCACGTGTGTGCTTCATAGCCTTCCTGATATTTAAGTGACTTTGATTGTATCGTGCGTCTACACAAATGTATCTGAATCTGTTTCAGTATTTACCAGTATGTTGTGCTGGCCAAATTAGAGGTGTTGGAATTTATCAGACTCCATTTGCCTTCCTCTCTTAGCCATTTTCCCAGAGCCTGAGAAACCTTTTCTTTTTCTGAAGAATGTTTACACAACTTTGCATTGGTCACCAAGTACATGAAGTTTTGGTATCTGAATGACTAGAGAACAGCCAGCAGCAGGGCTTTTTATGTTTTTAGAAGTGTTAACTCTTCAGTTTGTTTATGGCAGTAGTAAGCAAGTGGACAAGCACACAGGATATTTTTATACTTGCAGAGAACAGTTCAAAGCTCAAGCGCTGCCTGCCTACCATTTGGAGTCAGCAGCAGGCAGCGGGGAAGTACTCCGTGTAGGAAGGGAGGTAGTTGCTGTACTTGGTACTTTGTTCCAGGAGCGCTCCTGCTTTGATTAATTCTCAGCCCTTTGCCAGATCTTGTCTGTAGGTCTTTTTCCTCTGCTTGGTTTTCAGGAAGGCTGCAAAGAAAAAGTCTGCAGCTTAGAGAACCACAGTGTTGCAGTTCACATACTCTGCGCCAGAAATATCTGTTTCATTCTTGCTTGGTATTCCTGGTTGCTCAGACTAGCAGGCTGAATTTTCCGTGCTCGCTTTAACATTTAAAGGAAGCAGTTGTCCAAAATGCAAACTCTTAAATACAGCGGAAATGTGTCTACATGATTAATTAGGCTCCCTTTAGATGCTGGGGGAAAAAGCCTTTAATGTAGGAGTGCGGTGTGTTAAAAATAAACTTCTACTTCGTAAGATATTAGAAAACATCCCAGGATTACTGGCTTTTTCAGTCTGGGACATGCTTTATGAATGTACCAACTTTTCATACACAATTTAATAGTAATTGAAAGTGTTTTGTCTCTAACTTGTTTTTCTACATTACACCAGTTGGAAAACAGCTCTCTATATTAAGCTGATATTAGTAAGACCACGGGGAAGTAATGTGTCTGCTTGTACTCTGTCCATATCTTGAGACTCACCTGTGTTGGCACAATATGCATCAGGATGTTATAAACTCCATTTTCAAAAGATTTTCCTTTGTCTTTGCTTCTCATCTTAATTAAGTCAGTAGCATGTGTATATGCTTCTATGAATTAAATTCTGTGAATCCTTGAGGTGCCAAGAATGTCAAAGATGAGCTTTCAGTATAAAAAGTCATGAATTCAGCGTAACTTCTTTGGTTTATTCTGTAATCATATGTAGTAATATAATAGTAATTTATGCTGTTCAGCATGTCCTGCAATGGTGTGGTTGGCAACCTCTCCAGTTTTCCAATGTTCAAACAAGCAGATGCTTGAGATGGGAAAGCAAAACCAAAAGTTGGAAAATACATCCCTAGCATAGTCTTAAAAATATCCACTAGCTTTCATTCCTCCATGTTACATTCACATACACTGATTTTTTTTTTTGTTTATTTTACACACACACGCACACCTCCCCTGTGAAGAAAGATTGGCTCTATAGAGGACAGTTCAGAAACAGAATTTGATTTAGTTTAATTCAGGAAACCAAATTACCTTTTAGAGGAACTAAATTTTGTCTGCTGAAAGAGCACAATTAGGATTGCCCTGAGTGTCTAGAGCAAAGCCATTTTTTGAGAGTATTTTCTTCAGTAATTTCCTAAGCCCAGGAATTCTGTGGGGATATATTGCATCACTAGGAACATTAGTTTACAAATCGTGTTGGACTGATAGATGCACATTAGGTATATGGCTTGGGTTAATGAAATATCAGCCTGTGTAAATGTATGAACACAAAAGTTTTTGATGTGCTTTCTGACTTTCAGAGCAATTATCTTCTTGGGAGGTAGTGGAGGGTTGCCAAAAGATCTAAGGACAGGGAGGGGAGAACTTGCCAGTACTTGGTGTATGAATGAAGGAGAAAGGAGGTCTGTAACAGAACAGTGACGTGTAAATGCTCTCCTTCAGTTTTCACCTGGCGGCTACAAAAGGCCACGCAGAATGCCTCAGGATTATGGTGACACATGGTGCAGACGTGACAGCCCAAGATGGTGCAGGTATGCCTCTGCAAACATAAACATATAGCATAATATGCTTCATTTGCCTATAGATCTTGATGTGCAGACTGCAATGAAAATTTGACAGCACTGCTTCCCCTCCCTTGCACACCATGTATGAAAAGCACTTGTAACCTTTGAGGGCTTGGTATGCTCCCTTTTCTGCATATGGAATTCAGATTCTATGCACTTGAAAATTTTTGCCCTAATACTATGAATGTCAGAATTTATAGTGGACTCCAGCTGCAAAATAATAGTTTGATTTTATTAATTATTGCTGTTATTACCCCCTCCCCCCCCCCGAAAAAAAAAAACAGCCAAACAAAAAACCTTTTTGTTAACTTCATGTGAAGTTTTGCATAGATTAAATCAAGGTCTTGTGTGTTGCTTTTATGTGTATCCAGCTATTAACTCCATTAACTGCAGTTGCAGTAAGACATTTCTTTAGGATTATGACATACTGAAAAGAGCTGATATGGGCTAAAACAGAAAGAGAACTATTAAATATGCTGTTTCAGCCCTTGAAAGTGTATGTTTTAATTATTACTCCACTAGGACAATAATGAGAGCTGAATTTGAAACTGGCAAACACTTCTTAGTATATTTCAGTTGACATATCTGTGGAATCTGTGACCAGCATTTTGTCTGGCTATCAGGACCACCTAAATGAAGTGTCAGTATTCTGCCTCTGCAATAATGATCTGTAAATGTTGGGTTCAGTTTTAGCCACCAATTACAGCCCTAATGAATTTGTCACACACTGAAATGATTTGCCTCCATGAGGAAGTGTCTGTGATACTACAAGAAGTACTCAGATTATACATAATGATAAGAGAATATATACACCCAATAGTATTACTCAGAATTCATACTTCATCTTGTCTCAGGTTTTATTAGTCATTTGGATAAATAACAGGTTGCCTGCTCTTGCTTGAGAGTGTCAACCCTGTGTTTCTCAGGAAACATCTTTTCTGTAAAAGTCTCATTATTTGCTGTGAGGTTCCACTGTCATAAGTGGCTCTACTGTCTGTTATTGAGTACTAAATCTTAGCCCCTTCCTTCTTTCTTGCACAAATAATTTATTCTTTTGTTGTCTTTGGCCTATTTAATTTTTCAGGGGCTCTGTAAGATAAAACTAGAGGAGAGACTGCAAAATCTTTCATCATTAATATATAGTCAGTAAATCACTGTATTGCATAAGTAAATATGACCTCACAGATGCTAAGTAAATTAAGAAAAAGGGATGTCTACAAGATGCAAACTGAAGTAGTCATGTGTTCTGAGTACTCATATACTTGCATTTCGTGGATGATAAAAATTTGTTGTAGTGATGAATTTGGCTGGTTTTGCTCTTCGTGCTAGATTCCTTTTTCATTGCAAAAAAAATAAATAAGTCATACAGACACCTTGACAGACATCTATCTGCAAGGGAGGCTGTGTATTTTAGGAAAATTGTTTTATATGAAACAAAACATATATGCATAATGTTAGACTTACTTCCGCTAAGGCAGACTCTGACACAATGTTTGTGTCATTCCTGTATGTGAAGCTAGACATTAGGATTGTTGGTCAGGCAGATAATGGAATAGTCTGCTGTAACTGTATTCTACTTGATGCAGGATTTTATTTTATTTAATCTTGCTAATTCCAGTACTTTGGAGTGATTGAATGCTTAATTTGCTTTGCTTTTTTTGATCTAGGGCACAGTGCTTTACATCTTGCAGCAAAGAACAGCCACCCTGATTGCATTAAGAGGTTACTTCAGGTAAAGTAAAAATTAAATTCATTTTGATTATTTTTGAGATTTCACTTTGGTAGTTCTTCACTAGATATTGACACATTTCCTGCTAATAATCTGCACCACACTCCTATACTGTTGTCCCATTTCCTTGCAATCTAGAGATGTGCTTGAGTTTAAGACCTTTTAGGCACTGTGAACAGATGATAGAAGTATCTCCCCTGAGTTTTCTCTGTGCAACTGATGTGACATAGCAGGGCTGGGTCTCAAGCAGACTGCAGCTTCTAATTTCCCAATTTTAATCTAAGTGGTTGGATGGCTTGGAAGTAGATGGTATAGAACAGGTGTAGGGAAAGAGGATTCTTAATGTGTGGTGGGACTTTGATATTGACTGGAATGTTTTCTGTCTGTGCAATATAAAAGAATCAATTGTTGACCTTGTCAACAATGGCTGTCAAGTTTAGAGTCAAAGGTAAAAGAAAACAAAGGAGTTTGGTACTAATCCTCAACCACATGACATGAAGGACAGTGAGGGGTTAGAAAAAGTAGAAAGAAGGGAGTGGGAGGTGGGTAAGAAAAACAAAAATGAAGATAAAAGAGAAGATTCTTAGGACACTGAGGGAGGCTGAAGATGTGTATTAGTAAGCAAGGAGAAACATTGTTCATCTCAGCTCCATTGCAGAAAGCCACGTAAGTTTTGTTGATGGAGGTGATCAGAGTAATGGGATAGATATTTATATATAGATAGATATTTAAAAGGAGTGTAGAACTATCAGTAAGATTGTGGCTAAGACTACGGATGAAATAATGAACCTACAAAATAACACTGCCTGAGTGCAGTGGTACAGAAAGGGATTGGATCCGTTATCTCAACCTCCAAATTCCTTTCCATTGGTTACTTCAGGGCTCTCCGTGTCTGTTGTGACTGATGCCTGTCAATGTCTCTGACCATACTGAGTCAAATTTCATTGACTCCCACTCATTGCAAGCTGAACCTCCCACCCCCTTCTCCCCCACCATTCTTGCACACTTGGAAGGGGTTATGATTAAGCAGCAAGACTCTTCTCTTTGTGATTTGGTTAAAAAAATCTACTAGATTCTAGAGCAAACCCATTTATTTAGAGCATAAACAGTGACATCAAGCTGTCACTAATTGTATCGCATGCAACAGCATGATCAACTCAGCAACTAGATGTGTTTAAATATCTGCTGCCTATTCACCTGCCCACTGTAACTACAAACTGCTTTTGTTGATATCTTGCTAATTTTATTACAACATATGTATTTCCAAACAAGTTTGTAAGTCCAAACCCTTTGGTAGTATTCTCCAGTAATTCATGCTCTTTGGATTGTTTTCTTGCATCTGTAGACCAACTTGGTGTTATAAGGTGTTTGTACACGTGAGAAATGTCTAATCTTAACATAGATAATTATTTTACACAGGCTGAATCTTGACATTTTTGTTATATAATTTGGTAGCCTGCACAAAATTGTTTTCTTGGGAAACCATGGAAGAATTGGAGGCAGTGCTACATTTGAAAGTTACAGTATCTAATGTTTGATTTTTAGAAACTAAAAATTTCAGTGTGATATCTTTATTTGCCATAACTAGAAGTAAAATCTTCTGTACCAAAACAAGTCTTTATAAAGATTTGCAATTTGGTATTTTTATATTTATTATTTCAAAGTCTAGCTTAATCAGTAAGCAGGTGGCTTAAAATATTACAAAATATAACTGGCTTTTAGATGCTTTAGTTCTTACAAATGGAAGTGAAGCATTATGTCCTTCAACAGAAACAATTTAATACTAATGCATTAGAATGTGCTTGCTCTAGCTCCTAGTGTAATGTAAAATATGAAGCTTTTGCTTTTCTCAGGCAAGGGGGTTGGAGAGATTCTTTTTGGTTTCCAGATAGAAACTGTTCCAAAACTATAACTTTTTTTCTAGGGATATCTCTCTCCCCATGCGCGTTTCCCATGACTTCAGAATAAGCTGTTACCAAGAAAGGATAGACCAGATTGGTAGAGAGGAAAGCTGTGCTTTTCATCAGTATTCTTCACTTTTATTGTATGGGCTGAACTTTGTGGAATTACTCATAAAACTATTCTCAGAGATGTTCAGCTCTCTGTCCTTAACATCAAACATATGTTTTATTTTCTTGGTGTTTCTCTAATTTTTTTTTTCTCATTTCTGAATTACGCAGTGTAAATGTTCAGTAGACAGCACTGACAATTCTGGGAAAACAGCTTTACACTATGCAGGTAACTTCTTTGTTAAAAGTGTGTACTATGTATTTTGTCATGCTTGATATTCCTAGCTCGTGAGCTTGGTGAAGCTTTGTAGGTTATAAATGCATAAATATAGTGACTCCCTTTCTGCTGATTGGAAAAATAGTGGGTAGAATGGTGAGGTATATTAAAGTTGGCTTATTTCTGCTCTGTCATTCCATTTTTTCCAGCTTTCTTTAACTAATCTTTTGATTTTATTTCCAACTTGAAATGTCAGATTTGTTGGAATGCCTGCATTTTTAATCTGACAATGAAAGTTTGTTTACTTTTCTAAAATTAATATATTATTGGCTAATTGAAGATTTGAGCAGCTGAGGGATACAAGTTCATTCTCATGGCTTATAAATTTGGGGTATTTTTCAACACTGAATAGCAAATTTCAGTTACTTATAGCTAGCAAGTTCACTCTTACATGTACAAAGCCATTGAAATACTTAAAAAATTAAGATAAGGTTGATTCTGACTCTAGTGCTTAAAGATCGTAAGTTAATTTAGACTATAAATAATAGTTTTATTTCTGCATACGGCTTGCTGTTCATCCTCTTTGTCTCTCTCCATCTTTCTTAAAAACAGAGATATGATTTAATTTGTTTTTCTTGAACGCCATTGTAATGATGCAATATTGCAAATGGGAAGTGTAGAACACAGGTTTCAAAAAAACGGGGTTTCATGGACTTTCATGCTAGTTTTTTCTTTCTTTTAGCTGCATGTGGTTGTCTTCAGGCAGTTCAACTTCTCTGTGAACACAAATGTCCAATTAACGTCAAAGATTTGGTAAGTACCTCTTCTCCCATTGTTCACTTTAAAGCTTTTACCTTCTGCTTCAGTCAATCTCAGGTATCATAGTTCAAAGCAATGTTACTGTTGTATTAAATTTTGGATTTCTCTGGCGGAGAATATTCCTTTTGTGGCTTGCCATAGTAGATGTGGGAAACCACTTCACTATCATACACTAGTGGTAGGGTTTGCTGTTTGTTAAATTGAGGGTTTGATACAAGTGTCTAGAATCGATTCTGATATATTCAAAACATGATTAAAAGTCTTCCCACTCACTCCAGTAGACTGTGGGAAACACACGTTTTGTGGCAAGTGCTGCAAAAAAAATTATACTTGGTATAATGTAAAGGCTAAGGGACAGTATATTCTCTATTATGAAATGACTACAAACAACCAGATCTGTCTTTGAGAATGATGCAGTTGCCTGGTAGAAAACTCTGATGATAAAGAGAGTGGACCTGACAGAAAATAGACCAAAAAAAAGAAGGGGGAGGAGGGCATTTAACTTTTTTTTTTCTTTCCTCCATCTTATCTTCCTATCTGGTCTTTTTGATGAGTTAAAAAAAAAACAAAACAAAACAAAAAAAACACAAAACACTCATGAACATTAGATCTAAAATTTCAGTAGATGCATTTTAAAGGCAGAAAATTTTGTCTTTTTTTTTTTTTTTTTTTTTAATGCTAAGAATCAGGAAGGCTATGGCAGAATCTTAAGATGCCCTCAACTGCATCATTGGTGATCATGAGAAAGACAGAGCTAAACCCACCTCAGGTGCACAACAAAATGATGTCAAGCAATGGTCACAGTTTGGGCGGTAGACCTGACTGGGAAATTCCAATTATGTGTTAAGTAAAAAAAGAATTATTAGCATGTAGGTGGTGGAACATCGGAAGTGGGACCAAAAGACATCATGGTGTCTCTGTCTGTGGATATGCTTAAAACCTGACTGGACAAGTCTCTGAGCAATGTACTGTGAAATGAAGTTTGCCTTTCTCTGGAGTGAGGGCAAAGGAGGAAGAAAAAATCTCTAAAGTTGTCTTCCAATTGAAGTTACTCTGTTATTCTAAGAAATGTTGTATTTTTGCCTTGTACTTAGTTAAAATTAACCTTTTTGTTGTGGACTTATTTATAGGTATTGTATAGTTGCAAAATCACCGTGTTATAGCATTAAGCAAACAGAAAAGGGAGTACAGACAGCAAAAAGCATTCCTGTTCTTAATGCTTTGCTGAGTGATTCCATTCCCAGTACTAAAGGAAGGAATTAAATAAACCCAGCTACATTTATGGTACATGACAAAAATGTACAGGTAGTGCCTTGTTTGTGCTGTGTAGAAGGAAGGTTCATAGCTGACCTTTAAATCTCATGGTGGTATTTGTAAGTTGTCGAATTATTGTTTATAGTTTCTTTAAATGCATTCCTAGGATGGGAACATACCTCTGCTGCTTGCAGTACAAAGTGGTCATACAGAAGTCTGCAAATACCTTCTGGATCACGGAGCAGACATCAACACCAGGGATAAAAATGGAAGGTACAGCAGGTTAACCATCACCATGTTAATTCTTTCCCAGGGCTGACTGTCAAACGATGCTCCCTTCCCGAAATTGTTGTTATGTGAACTAATGCTTTCAATACCAGAGAGAATATCCCAGTTGTCAAGAAAGCTTAGAGAATTCTGCCTAAAGGGAAAGGTGAAACAGAAACTAAATAACTCTAAAACTAGATCATGCCTGTAAGATTTTCGTTGGGTTACCAGAGCAGCAAATCCCATTTTAAAATCATTCCTACAAGAGTTTGAATGATAGCACTTGCCCACACGTCACTTTGTACGTGTCCCAGTTTTCAGTGCTGCTCTGTTGTTGGCATGAGTTAGTTTCTCCAATTTTAATCTGAAAACTGTTACTTGGAAGTGACATTCATGGAGAGCTCTCTTTTCTAATGTAACACAGCCGCAGCACCAAGAGAAAACACAGTAAAACTGTTGTATGGTGGAGATGCTGTATTCTCAGAAAGTGCCATTTAGAGACTTGTTGCCTGAATAGACATCTAGCGTGTCAGAAAATCGTTCTTAAACCAGAGCATCCTTATTGTGGGAAAAAATGTACTCATTTTGATGATACTGATGAAGTTCAAGAGTTCTTGAAAATTATGGACTTTTATAAATGATGAAACTGCAAACGTAAAGCTGGATGCTGAGAAGACTTGGCACTTAGTAATTATCTTGGTTATTATGTGATACAATGTCCATATTGTTCTTTGGGAACACCTGGGAGGATGAGGCTGGGCCCTAGCTTGGTTTATGAGAGTTCAAAGTTCTATTAGTTTGATTTTTGTTTTAAGTTGCCTAAAGAAAACCCCTTTGTTGGTTCTTGGTTGGTTGGTTTGTTTAAATGGCCTCCACGGTGCTTTGAACTTGAGGTGCTACCATTCTGGGACCTCTGCCTTTCTCTCACTAGCTTACTTTTAATCAACAGGTAGCGTTAACAGTTTGTAATTTAGTTGGATGAAGGTATTTCTGTTATAGATAAGACAGTACTTGCAAGTTTGGTATTCTCTATTTTTTTAAAGAAAGTACAGTGTGTAAAAGCAAGAAAAACTATATAACATGGAATGTACCATTTTAATTCCCACTCCTTATGGTAAGGAGAAGAACTACTTAGTCATCTCCTGTTCACAGAATTGGTTGCATATTTAATGAGAAAGTAGAAGTCTTAATGGGAGGAGAAAGAGAGAGCCTTTGAAAATGGCTTGTCCAATTCCCTCTGATGTCCAGACTAAGCTAGTCATTTTGGTAGTCTAAAACTATCCCTGTGGAACTGCTATCCAAGTTACCACTCAACATTTGACTTCTTACCACAGTACTGCAACAGCCATCACTTCCCCAGGGCTCACCTGTTACAGGGAGTGTGTTTAATTCATCAGTGAAATGGTTGCCTTAATATCTAGCAAATACCTAAACAACTGGGGTTGTTCAGCCTAAAGAAAAGGAGTCTCAGGAGAGTCTTTATTGCACTCTACAATTACCTTAAAGGAGGCTATACTGAAGTGAGGACTGGACTTTTCTCCCAAGCACCAAGTGATAAGATGAGGGGAAATGGCCTCAAGTTGCGCCAAGGAAGGTTTAGGTTGGATATTGGGAGAAATTTCTGTAGTAACTTCTCAGTTTCATATCTGCACTGAGAAGCGTGTTTGCCTGTGAACTTGGCCAGCCTATTAGGAATGAGTTCACATTTAAAAGGGAGAATTCTGCTGTGGCAGAAAAGCAATATTAGAGCATGCTCGAGAGGTGGGGTTTTCTGTGTTTTTGTAATTATCCTGTATGATCCCTAAAAGTCACTGAGGAAAAACAGATACAACCTGTTAGGAAAATGCTCCTTCTGTATGTTACCCTTAATGTAGGAGGCACGGTCAAGCTGCCCGGTGCTGGAGAGGGAATTGGTTGTGCTCTAAGGAACTTCTTTATCTTTTTTATTTGAGAATGGCTCAGGATTTGAGGTCAAACCACCTTTCAGTCTCACTGAAGAGCTTTGAGAAATATATTTGGGTTTTTGGGTGATACCTGTCTATTTTGCTTAAAAACAACATGTGAAGGAGAGAAGTGATTAAATAAAGGCTTTCCTGTTGTAATTGAAGTGTGACAGTGACATCTGATAGTCTGACTTGATCCTTCATCCACTTCTCTCTCTCCTTTTAGCTTCAGGAAACCATTTTTAGAAATGTTTGGAGACGTGCAAACCGTAACAGGTCTTTGCAGAAGGTCTAACTGGGGCGTATGGGGAAGAGGAGGAGGGGCAGGCAGGTGTCTGTGCATAGAAAAAACAGTTGCATGTATGTGTTGATACATATGTTGATAAAATTTTGCTCTTCATTACACAGTACCTGTCACACTTTCTTCCTGACAAAATGAGCTGCGGCTTCAAAGGTTATTCTTGATAATTTTACCTTGTGTTTCTGTTGTCCAGAACTGCTTTGATGATGGCTTGTGAAGCTGGTAACCTTAACATGGTGGAAGCGTTCCTTAAGAAAGGTGCAGATGTCATTTTAGTGGATGTCTTTGGGCAGAATGCCTTGCATTACTCCAAAATCTCTGAGAATGCAGGGATCCAGAATCTCCTATCGTCAAAGTTATCTCAGGATGTGGGTACGTAAGAGATGCTGATATGCTGTTTGTCACTTTTTGTTTTGGCTATGTTTATGTTTAGTAATGAACAAATTTACTTTTTAAATTAACCTGAAAAATTTTAAAAGCTATCTTCAAGGTGGTCTGGCTGAAGCTTTTCAAAACAGGAAAATGTGGTATTTGCTGTATATGGTAATATCAAATGTGAGATAAAATATTCAGCAGGGCAAACAGGTGTTCTGGAGAAAGAAAAGGTAAGCTGATGTAACAGCGTAGTGAAGGCTTGCGTAGAATTTGAACTAGATCTTCTCCTTATTATGTGAAAGACTATGTTTAGCTCCTCAGTAGAGGGATTCAGAAGGAACTAATGCAGACAGGACTTTGTGGTCAAGCTAAAAAAGATTTTTGAAGTAGGAAGTTAATGTAAAAGAATGGTGAGAGGCTACAGTAGAAGCAGAATTGTCACTATCCTTTGAATTTTATATCAATACGAAACAAAAAAAAAAGCAGCAGAGAGGTTGTATTTAAATGGAATTTTGAATTTTAAGTATATTGCTCAGATTTCAAACAGGAGTTCAAAAAAGAAACAGCATTTATGATCCAGGAAGTAGAGCTGAGAGAAGGGTTAGGCAAATAACTTTTTCCTTGATCGTTGTTCTTAATTCCACTTTTTTTTTTGCTTCACAGATACAAAATCACCGACTAAATCAAAGCAGGTATTTATCCTTTTGATTTTAAAAATACTCAGGCTTTAAAGGCTTGTAGCTCATGGGAAAAATAGTAACTGCCGTGACTAGTAGCAGTAGATGTGACTAGTAGCTAGTAGTCACTGTGAGATGCATATCTTATAACTGCTCTATAATGTGAAAAGTTTTTGTTGCTTATTTAAGGAATGTGTTTCAGGAACATCAGTTTCGGGTTTACCTTCTCTCTGACGTAGCTGCCAGATTTCTCAGTGAGAAAAGGAAGGGAGGATACATGTGCATGCGCACATGTGTGCCAGGAAGATATTCCACCATTCTCATGTATTGCAGGAGCTTTGCTGGACTCTGGTCTCTTCAAACTGTATAGAAAATGATCTAGAAAAGTTTTCTGTTTCCAGAACATCTATCTGAAGGTTTTCCCTGGTTGCACCTTACTGGTGACCCCTATCTGTGAGACTCTTATCAGATTTAGGCAATTAAATTAGTTTCTTACATTCTGTATTTAGTATCATGCTATCTTGGAGTGCAAGTATCTTGTAGATTTGCTGGTGGCTGGAGATTAGAAGAGGGTGCTATGTATTGGTTCATTCTTTCTCTGAGTGGAGAAGTTGGGTTTTTCAGGGAGTTCAGGCAGAAGCTGATGGAGAGGAAACGTAGCTGTTAAGAGTGGTGTGACTGGAATATGAATGAATGGAAGTTGATGGAGAGGAAAGATGGTAGCTGTTAAGAATGGCATGACTGGACTGTGAATGAATTTCTGGAAGTATTCAAGATCACTAGTGCTAAACTTGTTGTCAGCTTCTGCTTTTTCACTAAATCTTGTTTGTTTTCACTGAAGCATGGATTACAAGGGAACATATTCTTATTGTCAGGCATGTTTAATATCTTTGTGTTATCAGAGATGTAGTCTTTACATAGAAAAAAAAAGGAACTGCATGAGCTGCTAAAGTTGATATTAATGTGGGAAAATATATATGTATATATATATTTGTGAAACAACTTGCTCGGACTTTACTAACCAAACTAACAAACCTACCTTCTCTGGCTGGTGAAACTTTCAGCATGATCAAGGCTCTAAATTAAGTTCAGAAAGAAGTGGAACTCCAAAAAAACGCAAAGCCCCACCTCCTCCTATCAGTCCTGTTCAGGTAAAGAAAAGACCAATCTTGAGATACTTTTAGGGGATGAAGAGCATTTTGACCATTATGTGAATTATGTGGGCTGAATTTGAGCTGTCACTCCTACTTTATATGCCTGTCATATTATGAGTGCTTTTCCTGACATTAAGATGACACCATGAAAATACACATTGGTTAGTTTAACTAAGAAAATTGCTTGAAATATATCATGGTTTAAGATACAGTAGTACAAATTTTACTGTGTAGGTGCTTTTTCCATCTAAAATTGAAGGTTTCCTTGTTTTGCAGACTTCCTTAAGTAAATTATATGTATTTTAAATCTACATATGTATGTACACGTTATTATATGCATATATGCATATGATAGTAAAACACTTAAATAGATTTGTATAGTACCAAAATACAGTTTAACATGTTTAATGTTAAACAGAAAAGTAATCTGTACAACAAGCACACTGCAAATGTGATACTGGCTCAAAAGAGCACTGAATAATTAAATTTGCTCTTTGAAATTAACCCAGAGTTGTGACTTACGTTAGTGCAAGGAAAAGTGCTCGCATGTGTTTGTGTCTATATACGGCACATGTTGGAGGATTAGTTATATGTACGCACATGTATACATACATATACTTATTTATATATAATCTTTTACAGCTTAGTGATTTGTCCTCTCCACGCTCATCAACTTCAACTCCCATGACGGGAAAAGGACAGGCTTTCTTTGCTGACCAGGTATGCAAGATGTCAAAGTTTTCTGTTCTTACTAAGTATGGGGGAAGAACGTGTAATACCATAGCAATTTATTTTGCTGACTGCAGAATCTCCTGTGAATTAATTAGCTGCATTTTAAGAATAAAAAGGAATCCAAATCTATTTCAATGTAATTTACAAAGCAGATGTGGATTGCTTTAATGTTTAATGAACATCTAAATAGAATTAGTCATAAACTAGTCAGTATGTAGGAATACGGTTGTGAAAGTATTAATGGTGTGAGAACTCATTAGCTAATACCAGTGAAATACATGGGATTGTATTGCAAAAAGTAGTGAGCCTGTCACCAAAAGACATCAGGCAAATACTTGAGCATGTTCTGTCTCATATTTATCTTATGGTATTGAAGATTTCTTTTTAAGTACACCACAATATATTGCAGCGATTTATCACAGGGGCTGCAGCTTTTCCAAACTATCTGTGGGATAGTAGCCCAAATTACATTAACATTTAATGAGGACTAGGCAATATAATTCCTGTCCTGGCACATGCTACAATTAAAAAAAAAAAAAAGTTTTGCCAGGTTTCATCCAACAAGGTCTATGCTATTTATATTTATCTTCTGTGAGCTGTCCAACTTTACATCTGCTTTCTGTGAAAGTGTTTTTTAAATTTTTTTCTCATGTCTCAGCAGGAAGAATTCAGCTCCTTGCTTCGAGATAATAAAGACAGACTGAGTGACAGCACAACAGGTATACAATAAAGTTTAATACTTATTTTCTTATTTGGTTAGGTCTTTTAGGTGTTGTGAAAAGTCAGTCTGGTCAGATGTGCTCTGTGTCTTTCCACTTAGAATGTGAGCCACAATAAGTATTGGGAATAACGTTATGTAATTTCACTACCAGCTCCCACCTGCTTCTGTTGGGTGACTTAACACATTTTTGGGGAAACAGCTCTAGGAATTGTTCACTTGTTCACTGCACTTAATAGTCATGAAAACAAAGTGTTTAATTTGGAAAGCAAAATAACTAGCTAGCTGTGGGATCAGTTCAACTTCTGAAAGTTTTTGAATCTTTTTTTCCTCCAAAGGTGCTGATAGTTTATTGGACGTGAGTTCTGAAACTGAACAGCAAGATCTACTTATGCTGATGCAAGCAAAAATTGCTTCTTTGACATTACACAATAAGGAGCTACAGGACAAATTACAGGTGGTGTATTTTGTGCTGTTCTAGTGCTCTGTTAACCTCTTAGTAGAACAAAGAGCTGCTTACCAATTTAAAGAGATGTTCTGTAAATATAAAGAGCTTGTGGTGCTCATCATTGAAGCACTCTGCCCCCAAAGGATTAAAATTAGTGTTTTGATCCTTTCCCCATGAATTACTGAATATCTTTGCTTACTATGATAGTTGCATTCTAAAATATGCTGTTAACAGTTGTGTTAGCAGATCTGATTTTAATTTACTTAGCTTTGATTTATTAGCTTTGATTATTAGCATATGGAGATCAACAGACTTTCAGAGGAGCTTGGCACTTGCTGCCTTCTATCGCTGTAGATGATTAAATGGGACCAGTTGGGTTTTGAGTTGAAACCTAACGGTTTCTTCCATGGTGCTTTAATTGCCCATCTTTGTAGGATGTGGCAAGGGTTGCTTCCTTTTTCCTATATATGTTGTTTTAAATAAATGTATTTGTTTTTATCATGCATTTGTTTGGGTTTCTTTTTGCACAGGAAAGAACACCTAAGGAAGTGGATTCTGCCATAGATTCTTATCATTCAACCCAAACGGAGTTTGATCAAGCAGTAGATAGACAAAATGAGTTCTTAGCTCAGGAGCTGAAGCCTACATTAAAAGCCACCCAAATTCAAGAAAACTCGGCAAGCCCTAGTGAAGTAAAAATAAAGTACCTCCAGGAAGACTTAAAGGATGTGCAGAGGAAATTAGAAAATTCCGAAGCCAAAAGAAAGCACTTAGAAGCTCAGTTCCAGTCTAGAGTTCCAGAAGCAGATCGCTTAAATAACACAGATATTTCAGAAAATGGCTCTGATCTTAATCTGAAGTTCCAAGAAACTCAAAACAGGTATGAGGAAACTGTGAAAGATGTTTTGAATGTACAGAGGCAGATGAAAATGGGTCTCGTTTCTTCTGAAAGTGAAGAAACCAGTTCTGAGCTGGGTAGGTTGAAGGTGACATGTGAAGAAGTTGAAGTGCTTAAGCAAGAATTGAAGAAAGCATTGGAGGAAAGTGAAAGACAAAAAGAGAAAGTGAGAGAGCTCCAGAAAAAGTTTGAAGAAAGAGAGCAGAATGTGGCAAGCAAATTGTCTGTGGAAGAATGTGAGGAAATAAGGAATTCGTATTGTTCAGTTATTGATAATATTAATCAGGAGAAGGCACTGTTGATTGAGAGGTACAAAGAAGGGCAAGAGGAAATTAAAAGGCTACAGGACAAGCTGACAAATCAGACACAGTTAGAGTCTAGTGCTGAGTCTGAAGAAATGAAAGATGCAATGCACAGAATGATAGATGAGCTCAACAGACAACTTAGTGAATTGTCACAATTGTACAAGGAGGCACAAATAGAGCTTGAAGATTACAGGAAGAGAAAAACTCTGGATGATATCGCTGTGGACTACATTCCTAGAGATGAACATGAGAAGCTGATGCAGGTAACAAATTCTTTGAAATACAAAGCAGAGAATGAATTATCAGAAATGAAATCCCAGTACACAAAAGTATTAGATGAAGCAGAAGAACTAAAGCAACTGTTAGACACTCAGAAACAAAACTCTTTGCCAATTACTGAACACCATCAGGTGATGAATGTACTCCGAAGTACTGTAAAGGAAATGGAGGAGGAAATAAATGAGCTCAAAGGACTGCTTACCAACAAGGAAAGTGAAGTAAGAAACCTGCAAAAGGAATTATTGGAAGAAAAAGCTGCAGTTAATGAAGCAATGGTACCCAAGGCTACGTATGAAAAACTCCAGTCTTCATTAGAGGGTGAAGTTAGTGCTTTGTCATCCAAACTGAAGGATGTAATCAAAGAGAAGGAAAATGTGTCCTTAGATGTTATGCAGCTGAGAAATGAAATTTTGCATTTGAAAGAAGAGAAAGAAGGCATGCATACTCTGCTTGAAGCAAAGGAACAGGAGGTGACTGGTCTTCACCAAAAGTACCATCAAGCTCAAGAAGATTTACTTGAAATGAAAAGATACTCTGAAAGCACATCAAAACTAGAAGAGGACAAAGATAAAAAGGTTAGTGATTCACTGCCGTGGAGGAAGTATTACATGAGTTCAGACTACAGAACATATTGGAAGGTGCATAAGTGACCTTAAACCCCAATTGGTGTAAGGTGTCACAGAGCGGAGTAACATTTGAGTTCATGTGGCCATCTGAAAATTCAGATGCCAAAGTACTGTCTCACAGATCTTAATGTCAAAGGAGTTTTTATTCAGCGTTTTTGACTTTAGTTATCTTCCTCTCTGGTGGAGGTAAGCATCTTTCTGTTCACCTCTAAGTTCTGTTCAGGTTAGGTTCAGCCTGAATTGAGCAAATTCAAAGTGGAATTTACAGCAGGAAGAGGTTCATGAAGAGACAAAGAAACATCAGGATCAGGAAACAGCAGACATTCACTATTCTGAGTTTACTGTATCATCTCAGCCTCAGCGTGACAGCTATTTTTCCTGTGCAATTATGTCTGTCACAATTTCTTTATAAAAAGCTATGCATTTTGCTTAGTGTGAATAGCTGGCCTGTTTGGTATGTTTCGGTCTTGTGTTAAGAAGCAGCATCTGCGAAGGTGGTAAATACAGTCTTTGTTCGTAAATATTACTCCTTCAGAGCCAGGAATGCATTTTGAATGACTGCTGGGATTGCGGTAGAGAAGCATTGTAACCCTTCGCTTACATGACATCTCTGTTTGTCCATTGAGTTTTCATCTAGTTTTCTGCCACTTCTTAATATAAGTCACAAATACTTATTTGTATAGGATGAGACCCATGGGAATATAGTATGCCTTGCAGCTTTTCATGAAAACCTATTTTTTACCTTCCTAGATCAATGAAATGTCCAAGGAGGTCAGCAAATTAAAAGAAGCATTGAACAGCCTTTCTCAGCTTTCCTACTCAACCAGTGCCCCCAAAAGACAAAGCCAACAGCTGGAGGCATTACAACAACAAGTGAAGCAGTTGCAAAACCAACTGACTGTAAGTAGATAATCATAAATAATAGTTCATAAACCCACCATTATTCCCAGTTCTCCAAAAGCATGTGTGGCGTTCTTAACTCAGCCTTATTTAAAATGGAGTACAGTCAATAAGTACAAGAAAGAATTTTCATACAGAAATTTTGTAATGCTCTGAAACATGTAGGAATCCTCAAGTCACTTCAGATTTCTTTTTCCAGAAATAGTCTAACTAAAGAAAACTATTTTTCTGCATATATTTCTTCAGATCAGTAATGGATCAAAATTTCTGCACTTGTAGTGGAATGTAGTGACCAGACCTGCTGCTGAGACCCTGATTTGTGAAAAATCTGGTCAGTGTGCAGCGGACTAACGCTGTGTTTTCTCAGGAACATGTATTAAAAGATGAAATATTTTTGTTATTTTAAGCCAAAAGAAACTTGACTTTTTGGAAGAAAATAGTCACTGAAAGTGTGAAGTTTCAAATCAAGCAAGTCCATCTGTTTACAGGGATTGCAGTTCATTTTCTGAAATTCCGAACTGCTTAAAGACTTTTTAAAATTGTACTTGTTTGTGTGTGAGAGGCTCAGTCTTCTAAGTCAGGTTGAGCCATAATTACTATTTCCAAAAGCTTGCTTGTCCAAAGGAGCATTTTCACTCACTTTAGAGAGGGTGAAGAGAAGGTACTTCCCACCAGAGATTCATTTGTAGAGAGCTCTGGAATAATATTTGAAAGGAAAATTCCCAGCCTGACACACTAAATGCCTTAACTGTTGTCTGCTGTCCTATCATCCCCAGCAGACAGATGTAGGAGTTAATATGCACATGAGCCAGAAAAATTCCCTTGCAGTGAGGAGAAATAAATAGGTAGATAGTTGAACACCATGTCCTGTCAGTGTGAAGGCTTGTGGGTGTTTCCTATCCCAGTCCACCAAATTTGTAAGGAGTCTTCATCTCTCATAGCTCAAGGGTCAGCCAAAGTAGTGCAAAGATATGCAACAAATTAGAAGATGCATAGGACTTAAAACAGGAGAGAAGCATTCTTTCCTTCTCTTACACTGGCTTTCCTGGCAGCTTCATGTTTATTTGGAAAGATGGCTTCTGGGATGTGGCATTCTGATCACAAAAAAGGTGTTTGACTTTCCTTGTTTGAATGTATAGTAATTAACTGAGAATTTCATAGATTAAGACCTCTGTAAGCATCTCCTTCACCAGAAAGGTATTTACTGACAGATGGGTTACTGCAATCAAGTGGTTGATTTGCAATCAATTGCAGTCAAGGGTTGATTTGTCAGAATATTGTCGGCTTTCCTCGGTCACTTCTGGTTTCTGATAAACTTAGAAGCAGAGTATGTGCTTGTTCCATGTCTTTGCAGCTCAGCACTTCTTGCAACCAATATCATCTCACCATTTATTTTTTTTTACAAAGTTGGCTAGAATTACAGCATTTCTGTGGACTAAGTTTCCCAGCAAATTATGTTTTAGATAGCTAGCAGCACAGTCCTGTGTCTGAGCTAGTTTTCCACCCGTGCATTAGATTATCACTTGTAATTTCACAGACCTCCATACGTCTAGGTGGGGAGTTCTGAATTCCACAGTTCTGAATACTCTGTGACTTTCTGCTTAACTATTTTCTAGGAAACAAAGAAACAGCATCAGGAAATTGTGTCAGTTTACCGGATGCATCTTCTCTACGCTGTGCAGGTATGGTTAGATATTACTCATTACATAGTGTTGGTGTTTTAATGGAAGATGTTTTTGCTGCAGATCTATTCAGAACATTGCAGGTTGTATTGAACACACAATACCTGAAAGATGTGACGGTTTAAGCACAAATTTAACACTGCTTTCTTTTGGAAAATTGGAATAATTCTTATATCTTAAAAATAGTTTGTAAACTTTTTCAAGGAGTTGGGAAATGCTTGAATTCAATCACCTTTTCTTCTTTCTCCCCTTGTCTAGGGTCAAATGGATGAAGATGTCCAGAAGGTGCTTAAACAAATTTTATCAATGTGCAAAAGCCAATCGCAGAAAAAGTAAACCAACAAAAAAAAAGCAAAACTCCCTATTTTCATTAATCCTGTTGTGGGTGTTTATCTAGATTTGCCTTAAAATAAGATTTAAAACAGGCAATTTGCTGCTTTTTTGTTGTTGTGCTGTTTGTGAGGTGGATTTATTTGTCTGTCTCTACCACTTTCCATGTGCATAGACATGTGCAGTAACTAAACACATGCCTGCTTTTCATAGCCAAAATGCAAGTATGTTCTTCAGACTTTTTACTTAGGCCACTATGTGTCATGTTTACCCTGAAACTGCTTTCTAGCTTCCTCCCAGAGGGAGATTAATATGGAGGCAAGCACTCATGTCACCTGGGTAAAGGTGAAATTCTCTATGTCTCCTTTACCGGTGTATAAGCTGCATATTGTTATTGGGGATAGGCTTAAATGCTTGATGTTGTAGCACTCAGATTCAAGACATTTTGCCATACGCACTCTTTGGCAGAGCAGAAGCGAGCCTTGCAGCAGTGAGCAGAAGTAGGTATTTATGGTAAGCCAGAACGTCAAACAGCTATACTTCTTAACTTAGTTTTATTTTAGATTAGCACACCATACTGTAGCTGTCCCAACCCATCCAATGCACTGAGTACACAAAAATCATACCATGCTTCATAGTTTCCTTGAACTGCCTGCTAGTGGAATGAAACTATTTCAAAAGGTAAAGTAATTAGTCTATTGAAGTTCTGTACAAAGCAGTACAGAAAGGTCTGTAGAAACAACTCATTATGATAGGTTTAGCTATCTATGCAAGTGTTGGCCATGAAGCTCAGGAACAAAACCAGAACATATACTTTAGACAAGGGATTCTAGTGAACACAGGATGTTTACAGTGAATGTCAATGCCTCATATTTCCTAACCTCACTTTTGTAAAGATCTTCTCTTCAGTATATTTTTATTGGCCCTCTAATGAATTTTTTTTGTAACTAAACCATTTTTCTACGTAATGTTTGCATTAAGCTTATTAACAAATATTTTTAGGTAATCGTGTTTTAGAGAGTTCCTTTCTATACCCCCAAGTATTCAGTAATAGTGAAGCATAGAGAAGTGTTCTCAGTTTGAAAAAGATCTGTACGGAATAATAGACCTGTCCATTGGTGTGGTCCAGAGCAGTGAAGTGTAAAATACAATTTAGCCTGCTGTTTCAACAAATGTAGAAATGAGAGGTAGAGAAGAGCAAATGTGTCAAAAATTTCTACATGTTGTTTCTAGAGGCCAGGGGCATCAAGAAAGCCTTTGTCAGCACTTTTAAATTTAGAAGTCAAATAAAAATGCCTAATGAATGATGTATGGTTTATTATGAAGCTATGGAAGAATTCTTCTAAGCACACACTACACTTGAGGGTACAACCATTTGAACTAGCTTGCAGCTTCACTATGATATTTGTCTTATTTCTGGTAGTAGATATGTCTCTAATAGAGAAATCTCCAGAGCTATATAATCTGAAGTTTATATAGAGTCATAATATGACAAGAGTCAGCAGTGCCTGAGGCTGACTGGACTCATAGTGCACTTATTGGATAATTCCTAACCCTGGCAAAGCTAAAATGGATTTTAAAAACAAATAAAACATTCTTTTGCATCAGTTAGACCTTGGTGTTACTTTTCTTGGGTGGTTTAACTAATGCCTGCTAATTTTGGACAGTATTTTATAGTTAGATGATTTTGAAAATGCTCCAAAGAAATGTGAAAAGAATTTTGCTGCAGCACTTCAGAATGAACAACAAGATTTTAAGCATGCCAATGCTGCAAAGTATAAAACTTGATGAACCATTTTGTAAGTTGCCTGATGGATTTAGTCTTCTACTTTGTTTTGGTTTGTATATTTATTACAACTATCTTTGTGGAATATTGAAAATTATACACTACAGCATAGCAAGTTTCTTTATATGTAATTTACCAGAAGTTTCCTTATGCAGCAAAATAAACTATTTCCAATTTTTTCATCTTGGTTCTCTTTGTGTCTTCAGTTACTTTTTATGCCAAGGGAAATCTCGCCACACTCAACTGCTTTAATGTAGTACAAATGTGTTCTATACTCCATGTTCAGATACCTGTCAGATGTACAGGTAGAACTGAATCTACACCAAACCCAGTGCAACCAGTTTGGTAGATTATGCCTTGTGTTGGATTGATATGTTGAGCTATTTCTCCCATGGGTGTCCTGCTAGAAGTAATATGGGTCTCCCACTCACCACTGGATGTATTCCAACTAAGTTTAAAATGACCTTAGACCAGTATTAGAGGTGGGCTAAGTCCCACAATTTCTCAAAACTGTGGTTCTTTATCACTTAGCACTTCACTCCGTATACAGAACTACAGTGAAAGTGTATTTGTGTGTGTGTATATATATATTTGGATATGTATACATCTCTTTAAACTTAACAGTGTTGACTATGTAAGTATTGTCTTTTTATCATCTCTGTCTCTTGAGTTTTATTGGAGGAACTAGTTTTTCAATACCTTATTTGCTAATTACATCTTTTGACCTCAGTGCAGACCACATACATGACAGGAATTGCACCTCTTTTGGTTACGTCCAAAAGAGGTCAAGTAGCTCTCTAGACTTCTGCAGAAAATTTCTGTAACTTACTCAGTACTGGGTTTCCTTTGAACAAGGGTGCTGACAAACTGGTATGCAGAGTCTGTGTGAGGTCAGATCATCTGGCAGGGCAGATTTGAGTAATTTCACGTTGTGGATTAATGATTTTTTTGCTAATAGTTGCTGCTGGATTAGTAAAGTCGCAAAATAGCTCTTTTGTGCCATCCATTGCAAGCAGTGGACCTCCTGACTGGGAACTCCCATCTGAATTGCCATTTGTTTTCCTTGTGGATGGCTGGATGCCAGATCTGTTGCATAACATTTTTTTTTTAGGGTCAGACCCATGGTGTGACAGTCCTCCTGCCTTTTGCCTCCTAGATTGGTTGCTGCCACACTTGCATAAAAGTGCTTCCTGGGCATCACTGGTCTGGTTGTTAATTATTTCTGCTCTTCTGCCTGGACGGTCATGACAGCAGGGGTCCCTTCCTGGGCAGCACTTTAATAGCTCATTTCTTCATCTCTGAGGCTTTCTCCACTCTGATGCCAACTTTCATCCGAGCAGAAGGCAGATGTGAAAGGCAGAAGCAATCTGCCCTTTTAAACGTGGCAGTGACCCATGCGCTGTGGGGAGGAAGCTCTGACTTGAGCTGTGTGGTCAGGCCTTGCGGCACAGGGCCGGTCCTGGTGGTTTTGGCCTTGTGGTTTTGGCCCTCTGTGGAGCTGGGACCTGGGCCTGCTGCTGGATGTCTCGGGGATCCAGGCTTCAAAGCAGCAGCTGTGCTGTAGGTCATGATGCTTTGTGATGAGGAATGTCATGGAAAAGCTCCTGGAGCTGTGTGTTAGGTCTTAAGGGGGGGGGGGGGGGTTGCAAAGTAGCGGCATAGATGGATGTGATGTAACCCAGCAAAAATTCTGCAGGCACAAGCGTTTAACCCAGCATATTTTTCCAAACAAATAGGAACTGGTGCAAGGCTTTTAGGCCAGATCAGTGGCTTAAATCCTCTATGCACTTTGGTTTTGATCTGCCACAGAGAGCACTAAAAGTGCTCTCAATTTAATGTCAAGCCACCGTTCAAGAACTTGAGTACTTTGAAAACTTCACTGATAGTAACACTGTCTTGTTCTCCAAACACAGGTCAGCGGTTGTACTTGTGGGTGCAAGCCAACTCTCAGCAAAAATGTTTCACAGAAGTGAATTATCCAAGTGGTTTTTCTATCCATGTTTCTTCCTCCCCCGTTTGGGTCCTTCACTGGTCCTTTTGAAAGCAAGTAAGAGATACCAAATACAGACTAGAACCGTACTTTTTCTTCTCAGGGTAGTAACAAATTAATTCCTGTTGTATTAACAACCATTCTCATAATCTTAGAATTACATACAGAGGTAAACTGCAGGTGAAGTTAATTCAAAGCTGTGATTTAAGAAGTTTCTCCTTATTTGAGGAGGCCCAAGGTACGATTTTTGTAACTACAGAAAGCTACTGCAGGCAGACCCTGTTGCTGGCAAGAAAGGGGAGTGTTTTGCTCAATGCCTCTGAGTGTTGAATCCTCCCAAGTTACGATAGTATGTCACAAAACGTTTTCTAAGAAAAACGACAGCCTCTGTCTCATGACGGATCCAGTGATGGGATCCTGGGACAACGTGTGGCCAACGTAAGGTTTTGCCACTTTGCAGAAGCTGTCCAGGTTTGTGTTTTTAGTCCTGAGTATGCCACATCCTGAATCCCAGTGGTGGCTTCAGGAGGGTCTGTTGGTGATGCAGCCTGTATTTCCTGAGGCATTTTAAGGCAACACATCTACCCTGTTTACAAGCCTTTGGCTGCTCTCAAGGTTAACACAGGTATTTACATAATCATCACTTTTTCAGTGTTTGATTTTAAAAGCCTGCTTGAACGCTGCTCTGTCCAGATTCACAGCGTTGGCCCTCCTCGTGCATTTTCCAACAGCCTGAAATGCTCAGACGGTTGGTAATGGGGCCTCCTACCAGCAGCTGGAGATTGGAAACAGGCACAGCCCGCTGACATCATCCCCGCCAGGAGCTCGGGGCCGGCGCCTGGCTGCTCGGAGCGGGGCCGTGGGCTGGTACCCTGTGCTCAGCAGCCCTCGGAGGCGAGCATCGCCTGAGTCTGTAGGCAAATGTGCTCCTCTGCAAGGCTGCTTGCTCCATTGTGGCTGCTCTGCACTTTGAAGGTAACCGAAGTGCTCCCTGGTGATGGTTGGGCTTGCAGCTGGAGCGCTCTTCCTGCACGTCCTGTCCTAAAGAAGAGAATGCCTCGCACCCAGCTGCATATGCCAAAGCCCCGTCCAAAAATGTTTGGATGCCTTTGCTTCTCCGTAAGCACTGCTGCCCACCAGGAGGTATCCCTGAAAGAAGAGGCTGGGGAGCAAGGGGATGACTGGATTAAGCTGCTTTTTCCAGGCAGAAAAAGAGTTGGGGAGGGACAGAAAGCTAAAGCAGCCTTTCATTTTCAGGTGAAAATGCTGTGGGGGTTGAGGGCACAGAGCACAAAAGTCTGGGCTGCCCTTGTTCCTAGAAGTAGCTCCTCCAGGTTTTCACACTCAGCAGTGCAGCTCCCAAAGGAGCAACACTGTGCTCAGCAGCTGGGTGGGGGCAACGTCTGGCCAGATGTTGCAGAGCTGGGCCCAACACAGCTGTGCGGATGCTGCGGAGCCATGTGCCGCCTTGAAGGTCGTGGTGTGGGGGAGTTAGCAGGGCTGCTGCCTCCCTGGGGAGGGCAGCATGTGCCCCTACTTTGTCCCCTGCACCGCGTGTGAGGTGGCTTCAGGAGCAGGCCGTGGAAGCCCTGCACTGCAGGACAGTGGCTGTGTGGCATCTGCAGTGGTTTTAAGCTTGATGCTGTTCTGCTGGCAAGGGTCAGCACTTCCTCTGCAGATGCTTTGGCTAATGCATCTCTGGCAGCGTGTTCCCTTGCAAATACAAGTGTAATTAAAGCCCTGCATGATTGCCCGGTCTGGGCTATAACACTGGAGGGGATGGCACACAGCTGCCATATGGGTCCCTCTCCAGCAGCTCTCCTTGGTGGCTCAGCACCGCTGCTCAGGACCGCAGCTGCTGAGTGCCCCGGTTCTAAGTCACAGCCTGGGTGCCCCTGGGGACCACAGCTGTGATGCAGCCTTGGCTTCCCCTCTGCCATGGCTTCATCGAGGATCTTCCCGCTGGCACCTTGCCCAGGCTGTACAGTAGCTGAGGCTGCAGCCTGGCACGGTGCATCTCATCCCTGCAGCAACAGGACGTGGCCTTGGTCACAAATCCTACCCCAGGGGGGAAGGGGCCTCCAACCACCCCAGGGCAGCCGGCCAGGGTCCAGCCTTCCCCAGAGGCTGTGCTGCTCCCTCGGGGACACCGGGGCATCCCTGGAGCTCAGCTGCTTGCAGGGGACCTCAGTGCTCATCAGTGCCACAAGCAGGTGATAGTGTGGGGGTGCCCCCATCTCCTCCAGGACCTGTTTCATGCCTCATGCCTCCAACTACCTGCAGGCAGCATTTGAGAGAGCGAGCTCCCTGCATTGAGGCAAACGGCTGCAAAACCACAGGGAGAAGAAATGTGTTCTTGGTGGTTGATCAGGCTATACCTATACAAATGTCGGGAATAGTCTTTGATGCTGAAAGGAGACCATCCCTACCATTAGATTATTTGGGATGGTCCATGGCATGGTTTTGGCCCAGGCCAACCAGTGGTTCCTGCAGATAACTGCCAGGCACAGCTCTGGATCAGCCTGTTCCCTTCTGAAGGTGGCCCAGCATTTTGCAAGGTGAGCTTCCAGCAGTGCAAACCCCAACTGTCCGTGCCTGGAAGCATCTGCATGGGCAGGCACAGCCTGGACCAGGGCCTTCAGCATGGCCCTGTGGGGTTCAAGGGAACAGCTTTGAACCTAAACACTTGCTCCTCTGGTTTTGGGACGGCACAGAGGTGTGTACAAATCTTAGAAGTCTGTCTCCTCCGCCATCAGTCTGCTTTCCAAGCAGGCAGAGGCAGTGCAATTTGGTGCTGCTGCAAAAACTCCATCGTTACTGTCTTATCAAATCAATCACTGCACTGTATTTACAGGGTAAAATCTGCATATGTACAATTATATGTTATCTAATCATGTAAATACAGGGTTCATTTTGATGCCTCCAGTTTTCTGCTGGCTTGCTCGTTTTTGGTCAAGCCCACAGTCTCAGCTGGAAAGAGTAGGAGGCTGCAAAATTCTGCAGTGAGAGCTTTACTCTCCCCTTTCACCAGCCTCAAAGCAGGAAACTGGAAAGCCCAGCACCCCCTCCAGGCCTGTCAGTAAAAGCCAGCCTCCAACAAAACTGGAGCCTCTCAGGAGCTGATCCTCTGCAGGGCTTTTGCCAGGATCATCTGTGGGGCTGGCTCTGGAAGCTGGCGCAGGTGCTCGCCTGCAGCTCTCTGGTTACCTTCAGGTCCATGTGTCATGGTCCTGGGGAACTGCATGAAAAACACTTGAAAAAATCCCTAAACTGGCTTTGTTAATGGGGTCCTGCAAAAAAGTGTTGTAGGATGAGGAGGTGAGTACAAGTGACTTGCATACATCTGTTTACAGAGCCCTTGAAGTGGGAGATTGGCAGAAGTCACCGACGGGTGGCCACGCTTCCTTGGGGAAAGAGAGCTTTAGTCTGAGTAATTGCTACCTGGTATCAGGTCTTGTCGTACAGTAGGTCTTTGAGAGAAGACGTAGACACTGAAACTCAGCCACAACCTCAGCGTCTACATCTGAAGAAAATTTTGAAGGAAGTGTAATCTGTAACCCAAACACAGGTGTGCTTGCTGAGTCACCTGGCAGAGGAGACGGTGTGTGTGCTGCCTTTCTCCCAGAGCTGTATGTTCCTACAAATGAGCAAACTAAAATTAGGCTGAGCCAGGACCCCATATCTCTTCTGGGAGAGACGGCTTGCGAGGCATTACATTTCCCTGAGTTAGTCAGAGGGATGGTGAGGAAATGCAGTGCTGATAAGGAAGGAGCAGCAGAAAAATCCTGTTGTCAGCACGCACTGTCTCCATTTTTTTTGTTGTAAGCATTTCAGTATCAATAGGGGATGGTGCCAAAGTGGGACTTGACTGGGTCTAAAACAAATTCAAACTGTACCCTCATGCATGCTCTAGGGTTATATGGCAGCAAACCATATAGTGGGTATCTGTGTGGATTTTTATGCTTTAGAGACCACATGTGTCCTCTCCCAGGTCTGCAGCACGCTGACTCAGCCAAATGCATCCTTACGGGGACGGAGTCACTGCCAGCATCTGTGGAGGAGAAGGGGGAAAAATCTGGGTCCCTGGTGACTCCTTGCTTCGCTGGGGATGCAGCACATCTGGCACAGAGCAAATACCCTTGTGTTCGAAAGCACTTTTCTCCTAATGTACCTATTACAAAAGGCTTCACAGACGCACGTTAATGGTGCATAACTTCGTTTCACGTTTCTCCCATCCAGGCAGCGACATCCTTTTGCAGTGAGTGGGACGGCCTTGTGACAGCGAATGTAGAAGCGAATGTAGAGCTGGAGGACACCGACCACCTGGCTCAGCCAGGGAGGCGCTTCCAGAGCGTTTCTCAGCCAAGCACGGGTGCTGAGCCTCCTGCGCGGGCCGGGAGGCGAGGAACAGCCCGGGGGACGGAGGAGAGCAGGCAGGGTCAGCTCATGCCCTCTGCTGGCCAAAAACCTCCTGAGAAACCTTGCTCCTAGCTCTGCTCTCAGGCACAGCACCCTAAACAAAGTCTCCCTGCTGCCTTCAGGCACCCACGGAGTGGGCTGGGACTGCCCGTCTTTTGGGGCATTTGCTTTGTCAAAGAAGTAAAGAGCAGAAATTAAGACTTTTTTCCAATGGCTAAATATTTCCAGAAAGTTAGGGCCAAGCTATGGGTGCCACAAGATGGAAAGATCTGTGCCAAAGCTGTGCCTTTGTTTCCCCAGCCCTGTGGATCTCTGTGCAGGCTCTGGCCCCAAAATGACCTCACCCATGAAGCCCACACCACGTTCAGCCCAAAAGCACTGACCTGGATGTTTGCACCTTGTGGAGTCAGGAACAGCAGCAACATGTGAGAGAAATGGTCTTGTTTAACCAAAAACTGATCACGATGAACAGCTGAAGTGAGTGTTCAAAAAGAGCACATTTGAGCAGCCCAGTGCCAGTGCTCGCAGTAAAATGCGGCCAATTTTCAAGGAGCTTCTGGTGTCCCACTCTTTTTCCAGATCTCCTCTGCAACAAAACAAGCTGGAAGCCATGATGCTGGCCTGGGAAAGTGCAGCCGATGCCGTGGCTTCACCCAAAGGAAAGGCATCACCTGAACTCCAGCATCTATGCAGGACCTTGTCCAAACTGAACAGCCTAAGGAAAAACATGGGAGCACTCTGAGTTACTTGCTACAGGTAAGAAAGATTTTGGCAATCTCATCAACTGGTAGCCCATTGTAAGTAACTTACGCAGGTACACCAATGCATAGGAAGATTTAGGCCACTCTGAGTCAAGGACCTTGGGACATTTGTATTTGAAATCTGTTTCTGGACCTTCTGAATGATAAAAACAGAGCTCGGTTTTCAAGTACTCGTGAAGCAAAAACTCCAGTGGGGCTAGAAATCCAGCTTGAAAATAGTCAGCATAGGTTCAACCCTCAGGGTGTATTTTTAAAACTAAAACATCTTGTTTATGTGTTTTGGAGAGGTAAAGTCTGAATGTAGATGAGACATATAATATCAAACAGCAGGAGATAAGCTGATCTCCTGTTCTTCTTTTGTCCAGGAAAATGTCATCATGCTTGCTTATGTGGGCAGTCCTTCACCTGTGTGTTTTGGTGAGGGGCCACCCCAAGACCCATTGCTCCATTTCAGGCTCGTTCCTCACACTTCATGCTGCCCACAGTGGGCAATTCTGGCCCTGCCATAAAAAACAAAAAAAAAAAGAAACAAAAAACACTCCAAAGACAACAGAGGCAGCAAAATCTTTGATTTGATTTCCTGGGAGATGAAACCCCATCTCTTCATGTCCACAAAGCACAAAGGTTCATTGTGGCATCCTCTTGTTCTCGCATGGCTGCTCCTGATTCCTGAGGTCAGCACTGGTGAGGAGAAGGCTTGTTCTGGGAGAAATGGGGTTGGATGGAAGTCATCACTGTGCACTTCTCCTGGAGGTTGCTGAACGTGCTTTACAGAGAGCCTCGGTGCCTTTCAAGTGACACTGGGTGCAGATAATTCACAGGCTCTTGGCACTTCTGAGGGATTCAGCAAAGGGCCAGTCTGGCTGGGGAAAAATCAGGTAAGGACAGATATTTGCTTAGAGTTTTTTCTGCAAATCTGAATGCTGGCACGAGCTGCTCACTGGCTGCAAGTGACTCCAGCCCAGTAAGGGATGAGAGAGAGACACGCAACGCAATGGTAACATTTTTGGTTGTCCCGATTAATGGTGCTGAACTGATGCCAGATATATTTTTAGGAAAGGGCAACATCCCCATGGGGTTTTGGTAGAATGAATTTATATTCCAAACAGCAATTACAATATAAAAACATATGTAAATATATATATTTATATGCATATGTTGCTTCTTTTTTGTATCTTTACATTTGTGCTTCAAAATGCTTGACGTGCTTGTCCAAGTACCAGACATGTCCTGTACACAGATGACTTGGCATTTGTATGTCTGATGTCAAGCAAGGCATTTCCTAAGAGGTGACCTGCCTCACAGAGGTTCCGGTTTCTGACGGTGTAGGAAAAGGGGAACTTTTCCTGGAATTGTTTGTTGTACGAATTGTTTGTTGTGACAAAAGTTCCTCATGCCTGGGAATGACGATGAGTACTGAAGTGCATTAGGCACGCACCAGGCAAGCCTCTGAAAAATCATTCTAAAAAATGATATGTTTTTTATAAGTTTAGCATATTTGCAGATAATCTGAGTTGCAGCTTTCTCTGTCTAGCAGGCCTGCACTCTGCTGAAAGACTTCCTGAAAGGTAAAGCAGCTGTCATGAGGACATCAGTGAGCAAGTGGTTCAATGTGACCATACAATGGGCAGTATCTGTCTAGCAGATAGAAAAACGGGATAAATTTATAACCTATTCAGTAGGGTAGCTGTAATACTGCACTTCACCTTTTCTGGTTTTTGTTTTGTTTTGTGTTAATTACCTCTCTGAAGTTTAAAGGAATACACACAGTGCTCTGGGCTGTTGCATCAAAACTGGCTGTGTTAAAGGTAGTTCAGCTCTTTCTATGCTACTGTCAGGTTTATTTCTCCTTGGAGGCTTGAACAGAATGACATTCACCTCTCGGATATTCATGCATCCTCACGGTGTATTAACTCCGCAGATCAGAGCTTTGTGGCACTTGATTACATTTCCCTACAATGCTCACTCCTTTGCAGAGCCCTTACAATTTGATCTAGCTGTGCTAATACACTGCCACATTAGTTGTTAGAGCCTGACAAGAGTGAGAAGTAGAGCAGAAAGATGCTGCAGCAGTCTGCAATGGACCCTTGCTTCCATTTCTACCTAAGCAGCCCTGCTCTCCCTCAAAGATTAATTCATATAAAAATGGGTTTCTGTCTCCAGAAGATGATATCAAGTTTCTATTTTGTAATGACTTTTTTTTTTTTTATTTTTAATAATTCCATATTTATTCAGTTTAATGTTAGCGGTCCATCAGCAAAAGTACAGCTCAGTGCTATTATTCTTTATGCACACTCTACATATTTCTGTCAGTAATGCCCACCTGCTGGATTCCTAGGGCTTCACAAGCTGCTACAAGATGCTCAAAATAGCCACCTACAGAAATTAGCTCGTGCCTCATATCAACTTTTCCAGCTACTCCACTAACATCATCAATGACCTTTCTAGTCAATAATACAATAATATATTTCCTGATAAATCCATACATAACTAAATAATGGATTATTTCCCACGACTAACAGAGGTATAGAACTCAATTCCTTTCTGGTGATTTTGTGTTCAACAGTCCTTACAGAACCAAATGGTGGTGGATGGGCACCAACCTTTTTATTTTACTGTAGTTGAAGACAGAGATGTAATAGATGCCATCATAGGTGCTTCTTAAAACCCTTCCTTGCCTTGCTTGCACAGTAATTTCTTCTCGTTACCCAGACTTCTTGTTTTTCCCTACCTACAAGTATATCCATAAAAGCATTTGTGTACAAGCATCTCCCCACCTCTGTGAATCTAGGGCCTGAGTTGGTCCTGAGGGCTACAAACCAAAGTTTTGCAAAGATTTTGCATGTCTGTAATAGCAGTTATTTATGAAATGGAACAGCTAGCTTTTGGTATTTTGATGTGTTTTAACTTCTCAAGATATTATTTCCATGATCACTGTTGGTAATTACAGAAGAAATTCTTAAAAGTACTATTTTAAGAAGTAATACAGTACATCTGTAGTCAATTATGTAAAAGTACAGATGTTAAGCCACAGCAATGTCCTTGAACACAATACAAGGAACTTCAATACTCTAAAATAAATCACATTGAGAAAAATCATATGTTCAGTTTCATTTTTATCCTGACATCCATAGATTATAGAGATCATCCTTAACAGTCAGTAGTCAGGCATCATATTAATAATTCCCAATGAGGCCATAATACTAATTCTTTTCATTGAAGAAATTGAGATGCTAGGTCAGAATGAAGTTTACCTATACTGAATACTTCAGTTTGAAAAACAAACAAACAGTAAATAAAAGGAATTTAGAACATTTTTAGTTATCTTTATCAGTCTTCTAGTTTAAAGATTTGTAATTATTTTTAAAATATAAATGTATTTCACTGAATGGATGATCTGCACAGAAGACCATGAAAGTGTACAGCTAAATGGATTGCTGACATAAGTAAGAGGTGAAGAATCACAGAATCATAGAATATCCCGAGTTGGAAGGGACCCATAAGGATCATCAAGTCCAACTCCTGGCACCACACAGATCCACCCAAAAGTTTAGACCAAGTGACTAAGTGCACAGTCCAACTGCTTCTTAAATTCAGACAGGCTTGGTGCACTGACTGCTTCCCTGGGGAGCCTGTTCCAGTGTCCGACCACCCTCTCAGTGAAGAGCCTCTTCCTGATGTCCAGCCTAAACTTCCCCTGCCTCAGCTTAACACCGTTCCCGCGGGTCCTGTCGCTGGTGATAACAGTGAATAGGTCACCTGCCTCTCCACTCCCTCTCACAAGGAAGTTGTAAGCTGCAATGAGGTCCCCCCTCAGCCTCCTCTTCTCCAGGCTGAACAGGCCCAGTGACCTCAGCCGCTCCTCATACGTCTTCCCCTCTAGGCCCTTCACCATCTTTGTTGCCCTCCTCTGGACACTCTCCAACAGTTTAACGTCCTTTTTGTACTGTGGTGCCCAGAACTGCAGACAGTACTCGAGGTGAGGCCGCACCAGTGCAGAGTAGAGCGGGACAATCCCTTCCCTCGACCGACTAGCAATGCCGTGCTTGACGCATCCCAGGATACGGCTGGCCCTCCTGGCTGCCAGGGCACACTGCTGGCTCATATTCAACTTGCTGTCAACCACAACCCCCAGATCCCCCTCTGTGGGGCTGCTCTCCAGCGTCTCGTCGCCCACTCTGTACGTATAGCCAGGGTTGCCCCGTCCCATGTGCAGGACCCGGCACTTGCTTTTGTTAAACTTCATGTGGTTGGTGATCGCCCAGCTCTCCAATCTGTCCAGATCTCTCTGCAAGGCCTTTCCACCCTCATCCGAGTCCACAACTCCTCCAAGTTTAGTGTTGTCAGCAAATTTGCTCAGAACACCTTCTAGTCCTACATCCAAATCATTTATAAAAACATTGAAGAGGACTGGCCCTAAAATGGAGCCTTGAGGGACCCCACTAGTGACCATCCGCCAGTCAGATGTGGCCCCATTTACCACAACCCTTTGAGCCCTGCCCGTCAGCCAATTGCTCACCCATCAAGAATGGTCTACAAAAACATTATTATCAACAACATGAAATAAACCCAAAGGATTTGGATTCTGTTGAGTTGTGGAGTAACCTACTTGGTGACGTAAGAATATATTGATTTCCAAGTGTGCAAGGAAGGACCTCATCTTCTGACAAACACCAAAACTTGACCGAAGCCACAGAAACCATCCACTGATCAGACTCTCTGGATCCCATGCTGCAGCAGCAAGACTTCAGGCTCTTGCAGCATGATTTGCAGTGTCTGCATCTGGTTCGAGACCCAGCTGGTTCAGTGGACCACGTTTGGAGGAGACTTTGCAAAGGAGAAATGTGAAAGAAGTAGTGCAACTTTTGATCAAAGTACAGCCCATCTCATTGCTTTGCAGAGCTTGGCACTGCAGAAAACTCTCCAGAAACTGCACTCTCCTTTTGGCAACCAAGCGATTAGGCTCATTTTTAGCAGTCGTATGAGTTCATCTCACAGACATTCCTTTAGCGTGGTTCAGGAGTCCATCCTGTTGCTGACAAAGGCTACTAAGAAGGGAAATTCATTTCAGAGCTAATTTCAAATACAAAAATTTTCTGTCTTACGATTCTTAACAGATTTATATTGGATTAGTCTAGCACTCTTTGTAACCCAATACAGGCCCCATATAATAGAACTTTAGAATAAAGAAAGCTGTCAAATTCTGTGCAACTGACTGACCTAAACACTGAAAGAGAGCGTACAAGTAATTTAATTCCAGTTAGTCATGACTAGAAGGCAAAGAACCTTTAATGAAGTCTTTTACAAAACTATATAAACAAATTTACAGGACTTTACAAGCTTTTGGGTTGCAGCATAGCAGTGTAGGAATGGGAACACGTACGTAAGGAAACATTTCAGCAGCAGTGTTCTTGAGGATGTGTAATAAATTACTTAAGCACAAACTAGTAACATTGCTAGAACATTTATGAGTAATGAATAAGTACACCCTGGACTCTACCTTAATTTAACAATTCAATTTATCAGTACTGCAGACAAAGGGGTAAACTGATCTCAGGCAAAATTCTAAGAAATTGAGTTAGACTAGGAATTAATCATGTTGATGAAAAACCCAGTGGTTTCACCAAAAAAAAAAAAAAAAAGCCAGCATTTGCCAAAAAGAAACCACTTGCTGCTGTTAAGAAAACAGACTGAAAATGCCATTCTCTTTCCAGACAAATTTGGGTTTACTTTTAAGTCACTGGAAGTTAACTGACTGTCTAACATACAGCTAGTACTCAGATTTTCCCTAGTCTAGTTGTTGGAACAAGACAAAAGACAAAAAACAAAACAAACAAAAATGCTTGGAGAGCACCAAAAGTGAAGCGGTGTTTTACAAGAACACCACTTTTAACACCAATAACTACTGGAGACTAATTCCCCTTTCTGTTCTTTGAGCTGAAGCTTTTTGGGTCAAGGCTAAGAAATGTTGGCAGGGGAATATGAAAGAAGTCTTTGTATTTATTGTTCCACAGTTTAAAAAATAAAAGACAACTATAAAGACTATCAATCTTTACAGCTTTCGTTCATTTTTATTAAAAAAAATATAGCACTTTATATATTCATAAATATAATACAGATACCAGAACATACACCTACGGCTCTGCTTCAGCAATATCTTCATCAGGGCAACAGTAGTATTCCACAAAACAGATCTGTCCATCTTCATTCCTAATCATATACTGCAGTGAAAGAAATCCTCGATTATCTGTTCGAATGGAGACTTTACAAGATAAAGCCAGTGCCTTTGTAGATGGTTTAATCAAAGAAATCTTGTACCTGTAGCGGAGAAAAACACCATTTGAAAAAAATATGCGGAGTTTAGCTGGAACACTACTCCCAGTTAAAGCCACTAGAATGACTAAAAAACAATTAGCAACATGTTAATTTGATCTTTTCCTGGTAACATCATCAGACATTGTTATTGCTTAGCTTTTGATTAGACTCTGACTTTTATCTGACAGCAAGTATTTTTTTTTCACCTGTACTAATGAAATAAATGTCACGGTAGCACAAAAACAGTTTCTTATACTTTCCATCAAGAATGAATGGCCTGCCACAGAGTGCACTGGTTACAGATTTACTCACCTGTTTGTCTGGGTTTGGTTGCAGTGGAATGCTTCCACCAAATCGGAGTCCTTGGGATAGTCCAGATGTGCGCTTCCTGCATTTCCAAAAGTGGATAACCTGGAAGACAAAAGGCACTATCTCAAAACACCTGACAGAAGCTCTACAGAAAATTTGTCAGCAGTCGGCCTGTACATCTCTATGGCTATCTCACAAAACACTACTGTTTGTTCTGCTTTACTTATCTATAAATGCTAAACTGTGTGCACTACAGTCACATTTATCAGGTAGTCCATATATTCATTTCTATGTTAATGAAATTACATACTGTGATTTGCTATATTCATTACAATTCTCCTTGAAATAAAACAATATTCCAAAACAGTTCCCCCTCTTCACCCTGGAAAATTCGCGCCTTTACCCACTGAAAAGCAAAAAGGCGAAGCATGAACATTTGAGTTGAAAGTCTCATTTCCCGTACCTGAAATATGGTTTATCTGGAGACATGGTGATCTGCAGAACTTCACTTGTCATATCTAGTTCAGCAAATGCTTCTCGTAGTCCCTCTGACTGCAGGATAATTTTATTGACAACATTGGTACTGCAGAAATCAAAGTCTAACAAGTCCTCAGGTTCTTGAGTGTTAATTCTGCACACTGTCACTACTCCTCCTTCTTCTAAGAACAGCATCAAGGGATAGCCATAGCCACGATAACACATCTTGAGAGCTGTTGGTGTTCCTGAAAAAGAGAAAGAAATACACATTCTTCAAAAAAAACAATTAGTGTATTTGATAACTTCAGGAAATTCAGATTTTACTGTCCAATGGGGCACAGATCATTTTAATTTAGCATGTTTAGTCCATCCTCCATATGCTAACATTGCATGTTTAGTGTAGCCTCCTATACACCCTTTCAAGTGTTATCTTATGCAGTAAAATGAAATGATGTGTACACGTAAAGCAGTTCACATGCAACTTTTGTCATGTACCAAATGGTTAACACTAGCTGTGATAATAAAGCTGGATATGCTATAAATAGTTCAGCGTTAATAGCTCTGCCAGCTGTGCCTAAGTTTTTCACCCTTAAGTGAAGTTAGCATTTGTATGATGTTGGTGATCTGGGCTCTGGACCGAAAATAAAAAAGGTGCTCGTGGTGTTTATCAGTCCTGGGGGACAGTATTGGCTTAAGCATTAGAACTCCAGTCAGAGTTCTAATCAAGCAAGTCATCATATGACTTTCTTGTCCAAACAAATTACTTGACATGTCTTCTGATCGAGATTACAAAACCATTTGAGATCTTCAGCCCCAAACCACAGCAAGCATGTGAACTGGGGTTGTTCACTGCACCTCGTGCCACAAAAAGGTTTTCTCCCAAAACAAGTGGCTGTTTTGTCTTACATAGATGCAAGAAACATCTTCACAAGACCCTTCTGTTTCTCAGTTACCCCAAGCGTGTCACACACACATGTATTTTTAATTCCATCTTCCAAGCTGAGTCAGCCTCCTTTACGATATCATTCTGCAGCAGACCCTGACACACACCCATCATCCCCTTTTCATCTCCACATTGACTGCTGTCACTGCATACACTTGCAATAGGTTAGGCAAACGGGATGGACTCTGCTTAGCAGTGAGAGCTGCCATTCTCAGACGGACTTCAAGTGAAGAAGTGAGAAGTTTTGCAAAGACTGAAAAGCTCCCTATGGCTGTGCACAGATTTCACTATGTAATTACATGTGATACACATAAAGGTCAAGGTAAATATGCACCATACCTGGAGTAGAACTGGCACCAAAAATAGTCAAGCAGTCCAGAAGAACAGCCAAATTAATCCGGAATGTCACTGATTCCTCCTGAACAGAAAATTCCTGAAAAATTTCTGCCTATGAGAGAAAAAGTAGAGAGATGAAAAGAGGGAAGCTTTTGTAATTATTTTACATTTTACTCTTTATCTTCTTAAATTGAATGCTTTTGCTTCCAGAGACCAGTGCAATACAAAACAATTGCTAAATGTAACACAATATCCAGTGAAGAAAAATAGGTCTTCATCCTCAAAAACTAGTAATAAATAAATCAGGTCACAGTTTAAACAAAACAGTACAGCATATGCACAGAAACCTGAACACTTGTCTTTTATAGCTTAATACAAGCTACAAATATTAAAGCCTATAGTTGTCTATTTCTCGAGCCGGAAACATTCAGGAAACTATGCAATGTAAACACCCCACTTCTCCAGAAACGAGACTTGCTTTTTAGGAGTATGAATAATTATTTCAAATAATAAGCATGTGTAAGTGCTTTTTCACAAGCAGCCCAAATTACCCTGCTTTTTTTTCTTAGATATTCTGTTCTGGTGGCCACCACAAAGCAGCTGATGCCCAATGACTAACAAGAGGTAGTATGGAGTTTACCCAGTACCAAGACTAGTCACGGGCATGTTTCAGCACACGTGGTGAACTCACCTAACCTAATAGCTCAACACTCTCACAGGAACCTACTCACAAATCTAGGCATGGCAATGTCAGAAAGAGCCATGGGCTTAGCAGGTGCCGGCCCATTAAAGGATACAAGCAGGCAGGTATGAATGAACTAGGTGCTGAGTTCAGCCTATCAGTACTGTGTCATCTCAAGACTCTGCAGAGAAGACCAACAAAGTTGGTGAAAGGTCTAGAAAACAAGATGTATGAGGATCACCTGAGGGAACTGGGGCTGTTTAGTCTGGAGGAGGCTGAGGGGAGACCTTGTTGCTCTCTACAACTTCCTGAAAGGAGGCTGCAGCAAGGAGGGTTGTCGGTCTCTCTTCTCAAATTAACAAGTGATTGGACATGAGGAAACAGCCTCAAATTGCACCAAAGGAAATTCAGACTGTATATGAGGAAGAATTTCTTCATGGAGAGGATGGTCAAGCATTGGAACGGGCTGCCCAGGGAACTAGCGGAATTCCCATCCCTGGAGGTATTTAAAAGACGTGTGGTTGTGGCACTAAGAGGCATGGTTTAGGGATGGGATTCAGGTTTAGGGATGGGACACAGCAGGTCTGTTTGACGGTTGGACTTGATGACTTTCAAGGTCTTTTCCAATCTAAACGATTCTGTTACCTATAAAATAGATATATCTATACATATGTGGTCTATCTTATAGACAGCCTATTCAGCGTACCTCCCTCACATCAGCTTCTGCAACTATTTCATAGTTTTGCCAAAGATTCCCCTTCTCCACTGGTAAAATCCTGTACACCTCCATTACGCAGTCTGGGCTTTCCTAAGGTCTCTAACACCGCTACCAGCCCGTTTCTCACCCTTTAACGGGGGTCCCACCGTTAGCAGCTCGGCCTTGCCCCCTACCTGGATGAAGGCGTTGGCCTGGATGCATTTGGCATCCTCCACCGTCACTCGCAGCCCGTTGGCCGTGGCGAAGCAGGTGGCGTGGTCCTGGAACTGCACGGCCCTCAGGAGGCTGGACAGGTGGCGGGCATTGTCCAAGCTGGCCGTCAGCACGTACGGCTCGCCGCTGCCGAGCGGCTGCGTGGAGAGCGGCATGCCGAGGCCTGGCAGGGCCCGCCGGGATCTATCGGGCTCTGTCGCGATCTATCGCGATGTACTGGGGCGTGGCGACCGCAGGCAGCGGCAGCGGGAGCGGTTCCGGGGCGGGCGGAAGGGCGGGCAGCGGCGCGGCACCTCCTAAGATGGCGGCGGCCAAGAGGAAGGGTGGCGCGGCGGCGGGCGCCCGGCCCAAGAAGCGAGCCAAGGGGAGCCCGGGCGAGCCTGAGGCGGCTGCCGACGCCAAGCCGGGCCCGCAGGAGTACAGCATCCCGGCCCCGGTGTCTCAGGTAGCCGCACGGCGTGGCACACGGCTGGGAGGAGGCGGCTCCACGCTCGCCGGAGCAACGTGGTGCCGGCGACCGAGTGGTGTGGTGTTAGGGGTCGGGGGTTTGGGGAGACGGGGACCCGGCTGATGTGCGAGGGAGAAGGGGCACATTCCTAACTTATTAATCCTTGCACAAACAAAAGCAAGAGTTTTCAATAATTATGTAATATATGTATAGCATATAACTTCTGTAATTCTCTTATATGCGGAGGGCCTGATGGATATTATGCGTGTATCATGTCGGGATCATCCTGAGAAGGCTTCGAAAACAGCCTTGTAGTTAGCTTAAAAGAAAGCCAAGAAGCACGCGGAAGCCTGAGACCTCGTGGTTGAGTTTTCCTGTGCCCAGGCTGTAGCGCAGCACATTTCCTAGAGGAGGAGGTGCTTCAGATTAATGCTTTCAGACTAAGTATTGCATATGGCTTTGTTAATACTTAACATGCTTTGTAGTAAAAGATCTTAACGTAGGGACTTTGTGAAGCATTACAGATAGCAGTTGTTCATGTCAAAACATGTTTCAGCACTCTTGCAGAGAGGTTTTATGCATGAGTCAAGATAGTAACATATACTCTTACTCTATTTTTCTGTTACTACAGTTGAAACATTTGCTGTGTGGTAGTAGCTTTAAGAAGCTCACTTTTTGTGCTTAATATTTTTTTTTCCTAGGGCAAATGGAAGAACAAGGAACGGGTGCTTATTTTCTCCTCTCGTGGAATTAATTTCAGAACAAGGCACCTAATGCAAGACTTAAGAACGCTGATGCCTCACTCTAAAGCAGGTAGGGCTAGGCATCATTCCTAGTGCATTTTCAGAGTAGTTTTAAACTAAGCACTTCCAATATCTTGTTCTTTTTAAAATGTTGTATGTAACTGTTCTGATGAAACTGTGGCCTCTTATTCTAAAAAAACAACAAACCCTTTTTGAGCAAACAAATACAGCAAATGTTGTTGTATCATAATACTCTCTGGAAAACAACACCTATAGTTTCTGTGTTGTAAGAATACTTTTTTTGCTTTACCGATTTATTGTAGAACCTGGCTGAAAAAACTTGATAGTTATGCATCTTTCATGTACAGCTAGTAAAAAATTATGCAGACTGATAAAAAATTACTCGTGTTAAATCAGTGTACAAGCTTTCTCAATGTTGTTTTTGTCTTCCAGATACTAAAATGGATCGCAAAGACAAGTTGTTTGTAATTAATGAGGTAATTCAGTATTTAAATAGTGTTTCCTTTTAATTTTCTGTAGAAATTTAACATGCAAGAGAAAAAGGCAGCCAAGCTCAAAGTTTTTTTTTTACTAGTTAAGGGAGTTGTGTAACTGCAAAAGTGAAAATTTTTGATACTGAAAAGGTGCTAATGATAAAACGGGAAGTTGACTTTTGATTAATAAAACCTTTAAACGCAGGCTTTTTTCCATGGAGATATAAAACAGAATATGCCTTTCTATATAAGTGATGGATGTATTACAATTTATATTTTAAGAAATTAAAGAACAAATATCCGACCAGGCCAAATGGCTTAGTAAGATACTGGTAGTGCTGAAATCAGAACCTAATGTTGCAATTCCTGCTCTAATGTTCGTATTCTGGAGAGCATATCAGGTTGCTTGTAGCTGTAGTAAAGTTATTACTTGTGGTAATAAGGATTTGATATTTTTTTAACAAAACAAGTGCTTGAAACTTTGTGTGGGAGTCAGTAAGTGTAATTTGTTAAAATGAGACTGTTGCTTTTGAACTTCTATTTTGTGAGGAGGAAAGATGTTGGAAATGGATATGGAAACATAGAAAGTTTTTGAAAATGTCTTCACCGCATTGTAAATAGCTGATTTGATATATCTTGTCTAGGTGTGTGAAATGAAAAACTGCAATAAGTGCATCTTCTTTGAAGCCAAAAAGAAACAAGATCTCTATGTGTGGTAAGTAATTCTATGTTTTTCTCATGTTTCTGTATATAACTGGTGATGCTTCTGTCTGTGGTTTGTTACTGTAATAGCGTGGATACATGAAATAGTGTTGCTTAGTTAAATGTGAAATAATCCTGCGCTTCTGTTGTAGGTAGTGCAAGTTTAAAACACATGACTGGTTTTCATACTACTTATGGAAACGTTTTTACAAAACTGTTCAGAAAGCAAGTATGCACAAATATCTTGAAGGAACTTGATACTGCTATAAAAGTGATTGAAATTACTTCAATGCAGAAATAACTTGTTGGAGTGTTCTGTAGAAATCCAGTGTATCTTTCTGTCTCCTACTAACATTTTGCTTTTCTCTTTTCCCGCTGCCTTTCTTGTGCAGGCTTTCAAATACACCACAGGGACCATCAGCTAAATTCTTAGTGCAGAACAGTAAGTTGGTTGATGTTATTGTTCTTAGACTTTTACTTTCTTGCCTGCACAGCTTTCTTTAAGTAGTAAAACGATCTTTTAAAAAATCACTGTAGTTCACACACTGGCTGAATTGAAGATGACAGGAAACTGCTTGAGAGGCTCACGGCCCCTTTTGTCTTTTGATCCAGTAAGTACAAGTTTTATATTTGATTGTGTTCATTTTCTTTACATGGCTATTGTATTTAATTATGTATATAACATTACTCTTTTCCTTTTTAGACATTTGACAAGGAGCCACACTATGCCCTGCTAAAAGAGTTATTTATTCAGGTCAGTCTTTAGTTTAGAAATCTTCTTTGGCAACTTATTTAAAATTTTTTTTCTATGTTAACTTTACAGTTCTGAATTTGCAGAAAATCCTCAAAGGATTAGAGTCATGCTTAGTCACTGGGACTCTTAAGTTTCTTTTATGTAACCTGGGATCAGAATTTAAAAACTTAAAATAAAATAAAGATAAGCTATTTATGTTTGGCCTCTTACCGTTATTTAGAAGTACTGTCTTTTGTTGCAGATATTCAGTACGCCACAGTATCACCCGAAAAGCCAGCCTTTTGTGGATCATGTTTTCACATTCACCATTACAGACAATAGGATCTGGTTTCGGAATTATCAGGTTAGTGGTCTCTTTTAGCTCTTTCACTGGTGTTTAGTGGAGTAATAACTTCATATCAATTACAATAATTATAATCAAAATACGCCAATGCTCATTGCTTGTACAAAGTAACTTCAAACCTTCTGTATCTCTGGAGATAATTTCAGTTTTGTCCAGTTAAGCTTATGTTCTCTTAGTTGCAGTTCTTTGATGGGTGTTTTGGTAAGAAGAAGTAGTAGGTAGCCAAAGCCATGGCTTCACTTGTCTTTTAACTTTACTTCACACTTCAGCTGAAAGTATGCTGGCACTTACTTTCTAAAGGAAGAATTCATAAATGCGTAGTACTCTTTTAAGTGCTTGCTTGAACGTGTAAGAACTTCTTTGTATACAGAACTTTGCTTGTAGAAGTCTAGCTTATCAAATTCAGTGGCATCATATCTTGGATATAAGTTTTTACATATCACCATGTGTGAAGTGCCTATGAGTTTGTATACATTGACTTAATCTATGAGAAATAAAGAGGGTATTCTTTTACTGCAGATAATAGAAGAAGATGCATCTCTAGTAGAAATTGGGCCTCGTTTTGTCCTGAACCTCATAAAAATCTTCCAGGGTAGCTTTGGAGGACCAACTTTATATGAAAATCCCTATTATCAGTCCCCAAATATGGTAAGCAGCCTTGTCTTTGTTTTCTCTTTAGTAGTTCATTTGAAGATTGCAATCTCTCTATCTCAAGCCGTATATGTCCTGGACCTCTTTGTAGGAAAGAGTGCCCTAACTAATCACAGTTTGAGAACAGAGTAATTGTGCAAATATTGAATGAATGCAAAATTCCTGTCAGTGGAAAGATGACATTACATTGTGGATTTTGGCAAATAAGCAGAGAAATCTGCACCTGTTATTATAATACCTGATGATTTCTTCCATCTTGCTTGTTTGACACCTGTTTTAATTTAAATTCTTATTTTCAATAGCATCGAAGGTTGATAAGGTTGTCAATGGCTGCTAAATTTAGAGAAAAACATCAAGTGAAGGAAGTACAAAAGCTTAAGAAAAAGGAGAGTAAGATGCTTATTGAAGAAGATCCCACTGAAGTGGTCTTTGAAATTCCAGCTGAAGAAAAGCCAGTGGAAATACAGCTTGTGAAACCAGAGTCAAAGGGAATTGTAAAAGATAAGAGGAAGCCACGCAAAATTGAGAGGAAGAGGCAAAAAAAGCTTTTCAGAACTGAAGCATAAGCTTAAAAGTTACAAGTGAAGAAACTAAGCAGACTCAAGTCATCTTTTAGTCTGGTGTGGCTATATTATGTATATTTCTTAGCTATATAGACATAATATTGTAAATACTTGTTTTTTTTACAAGTAAAGCTAACCGGGCTTCAGTTTTAATTAAACGAAATACCAGTTTCTTTATTGGGGTTCGATTTTCACTTTTTTTTGTCTTTTCTGTGAGCTGATTCTGGATTTTGAAAAACATGGCAATGTGGAAGGGGAAATAAGGATCTCCAAATATTTCTGCTTTTGGAAATTAGTCTTACATTCAAATACCTCTGGGAAACAACTTGTAACACATACAAGGAATAAAAGTAACCAGGTTGTCACTGGTGGTTATCATTAATGCGAATTTGAAAGATAGCTTTGCTAGTCCTTTACAGCAGCAGATAATCCTTTGTAAAGTTTTAATTTTACAGGAATTGTCTCACTGGGGAATGAAAAAAAAAAAAAACCAAACAACTAAAAAAAGAAAACAAACAAAACCAACAAAACAAACAAAAACGCTTCCTTGCTTCTTTTGCCTATGGTAACTCTTGTATAACATTCTTATGACCTGAAATATACCTGCTGGGGAGAAACAGGCTAACATAAGATTCTAGTCTTTTAGGGAATTTGCAATGAATTTGGCATAAAGGTAAGAGGTAAAAGCTACCTCTGATTGAGTACCAAAACCGTGTGCCTACATTAGCCCGAAATATAACTACCTGTGATTCTTATATTACAGGAACAGTGCTTTAAAGCACAGATTATGCATAAGAATGCACAATTCTGTTACACAATTATAGAGACAATTTTTTTGTACAATGTTTTTGTACAAAAATTGCTGTTCTCTTGGTTCAGTTGTATATACTATTTAGGTTTTGTTTCTCAAAGAGTTAGTCATAGAGATTTTTCCATATAAAAGCTTTAAATATATTTCCAATAGTGCTTAAAAGTTGTTAACCTCACACTGCAGCTTTGAAGCACCTCTTGATTTGGGGTTATACTTCCCTAAAGCTTTAGGGGAACTGTCAGTGAGCCTGCCTTTTTGCCAGATCTAGTTAAATGAATTGTTGTGTTCATAAGTTAATAGGTGGGGGAAGAAGCATAGAACTAGGTTGTCTCTCGCAGAAAGTATAATGTCCAAACAACCACATGAATTCTAACTGTAAGGGCATGAGATTTTCTCTGTAGTGCTTTTGCAAAGGTCTGACTTTGCAAAGGATTTTTGCCTTGACTGACTTAAGCAAATAGTCACAGACCTCTCTGAGGTTATTTTGTCCTTTTATCTGCCTTCTGGTTATGTTTACTAATTCTTCCCTGTCTCCCACTTTTCCCCATTTCCCCAGCTTCTGCATATTTCAAGGTTTTGCTTATGCCATCTAGTCAGTTCCTCTGTTGCAGCCTTGGATAACAGGGCAGGGGCAACTCTGTGTTACCTCTCCATCTTCGAAAGAAAGAGTGGTGAATACAGGCATCTAGTCAGTTTCTGAAATAGGGCATCTAATCCAAAGAAAAAGAGACTTGGGTCAAACTGAGGTCTTTGAAGAGCACAGATGTCCAAAGCAAAAGTTAACACTGATAACCTGACAGGAGTGGTGTTGGCTGGAAGAAAGTAGTGGAAGTAACTCAGAAGGAGCAGATCACTGCAGGAGCCGGTTTGCTGCTTTGGAGGCCATGTGTGGTTGGGACATATAATGCTGTGTGCACAGAATAACTGAATATCCCAAGTTGGAAGGGACCCATAAGGATCATCAAGTCCAGCTCCTGGTTCTATGAAGCACCCCCCAAAAATCAGACCATGTGTGTCTGTCTGAGATCGTTGTCCAAAGGCTCCGTTGGGCTCGGGGCTGTGACCACTGCCCTGGGGACCTGTCCCAGTGCCCGACCACCCTCTGGGTGCAGAACCTTTCCCTAGCACCCAGCCTGACCCTCCCCTGTCCCAGCCCCATGCCGTTCCCCCGGGTCCTGTCGCTGTCCCCAGAGAGCAGAGCTCAGCGCCTGCCCCTCCGCTCCCCTCGTGAGGGAGCTGCAGGCCGCCATGAGGCCTCCCCTCAGCCTGCTCGGCTCGGGGCTGAACAAACCCAGGGACCTCAGACGCTCACGCACTTTGCCCTGCGGACCCTTCACCACCCCTGCAGCCCTCCTGTGGGCACCCCAGCACTTCCACGCCCATCTCGCCCTGCACGGCGTGCTGCCCTCGGGGGCCGGGCTGCGGGGCTCCTCCTCCTCCCGGCTCGGGCTGGGGCTCGTGCTCCTTCTGGCTGCGCCGCCGGCTCCGCCTCCTCCTCCTCCTCCACCTCCTCCCGCCGCCGCTCCGCCCGCGCTGCCGGCCGGCCGGCGCTCCCCGCAGCCGTCCCCTTTCCGCCCCGCGTCCCCTCCGCCATGCGGTGCCACTACGAGGTGCTGGGCGTCCGGCGCGACGCCGCCGAGGAGGAGCTGAAGCGGGCGTACCGGCGGCTGGCGCTGCGGTGGCACCCGGGTACGGTACGGACGCCGGCCTCGGGCCCGGCCCGGCCGTAGGCCCCAGCCAGGCGGCCCGGCCTCGGCCTCCCCGGCCGGTGGGCAGTCGTGGGGTGTGCGGTGGGGCGAGAAGGTGCCTTGGGAGAGGAGGGGAGGCTCTGGGAAAGCCTCCGAGGTGCCTCCGGACCCGGGTGGTGGTGCGAGCGCCGTGCTGGTGCCGCCGTGTCTCTGGCACGGCGCATGGGGCCGCATGGGTTGGCGTGGGGAGGGTGGCAGCACCGCCGGTAGCACCTGTGGCTCCGTGCTCTCGGCCCGGGTTTCTTCAGCGTTTGTGACGGGTTGCTGCTGTTACGCTTTGAGTTGATTAAAATTTAATAAATTACTTCACAGATAAAAACCTAGAGAACGCCGAGGAAGCGGCAGAACAGTTCAAGTTAATCCAGGCAGCGTATGATGTTCTCAGTGACCCGCAGGAGAGAGCCTGGTAAGTAATATTTATCTGGTAGCAGACTTCAAGATACTTCTGCGTGCGTTTTTTCCCCTTCCTTTTCTCTCTCTTGGCCTGTGCTTTGAATTCACCGCTCATCTGGCTTTGCTGGTGGTGAGAGTGGGGCCTGTGTAACAGCTGGCGTCAGCCTTCATGGTGCTTTGCACCTGCAAATACATAGTTGAGAGGCCTGAAGCTTCCTCAGGAGGTGTAGCTACAGACCGACACCTTTCTTGCTGTATTTTCCAAGGCAGTGTAGGACTGGGCACTGAGGAGGTTCCCTGGGGACATGTTAGTGCTGGCATCAGTTTCTTCCTCCTAGGGTGGGAAGCAGTTTGCATGTTAACATAGGTATCCTGCTCACATGGTATCACCCCAGTCTTTCCTACCTATGTTTCTGTAACAGTCCTAATTTGAGATATGCACATCTCTTTTAAGAGGCTGCTAATTTAAATGCTCTGCGTAACGTTTTTCAAACGGGCTGAAGCATATACAAGCTTATGCAGTCAAGAACATGTGCTAAGTTTGTCCTTCTTTAAAGTGCTGTTTTTCACTTTAAATGTGCTAATTTATGGTGTTTTGTGTGTGTGTGTAATTTTTGGGTGGTTTAGATTTGTCCTCCTCGTTTCTGAAAGCTCACTGAAACAGCTTGCTCTAATGCTAGTGCTAGGTTTCTGTTGGGAAATTGTTACTATAGTTATTGCAGGCAAAGTCGTAGCAGGTAAACTAAAGGTCAAGAGAAGTTTACTGACCCTGGCTTTTTTCTCTCTGAGAAGAGAGAAAAAAGTGCCCTCTTGGCTGCCAGGGCATGCTGCTGGCTCACGTTGAGCCTGCTGTGGACCAGCACCCCCAGGTCACATCCTGCTGAGCTGGTCCCCAGCCACTCGTCTCCCAGGCTGTACCTGTGTCCCATTGCTCTGTCCCAGGTGCAGCACTCAGCATTTTCCTTTGTTGAACTTCATGTCGTTGATGATCACCTAGTATTTTAAGGTATCTAGACCCCTCTGCAAGGCCTCTCATTCTTCCAGGCTGTCAGCAGCAGCTCCCAGTTTACTTTCACTGGCAAACCTGCTGGATGCATTTCACTCATGCATCCAGATCATTGATAAATATGTGGAACAGGACTGGCCCTAGAATTTAGCCCTGGAGAGCACTGCTAGTGATCAGCCACCAGCCAGATGCAGCCCCACGCACTACACAACCCTCTGAGCTCTGCCACTGAGCACCCAGCATAGTGTGAGCCTGTTCATCTCACAGTTGGACAACTTGTCTAGAACGATGCTGTGAGGGACACTATCAAATGCCTCCTAAAATCCCCAAAGATTACGTCTTCATAATTACATTCTTCGTCCACCAAGTGGGTGACCTTATCATAGAAGGAGATTGACTTACTAAGGCCGGACTTCACCTTCTTGAACCCATGTTTGACTATGCCTGATAATTTCTTTGTACTTTAACTGACTTTCAGTAGCATCCAGGACAACCTTTTCCATAACTCTTCAAGGGTTTGAGGTTAATCTCAGGTCAGCACTTTTCTGGGTTATCTCTCAAGCTCTTTTTGTAGAAAGGTATAGTATTGGCTAGCTTCCAGCCAGCAGGGATCTTCCCAGACTCCCACAGCCTTTGGTAAATTGTTGAGAGGGGTCCAGCTGTAACATCCCTAACTCTTTCAGCACTCTGGGTGAATCCTGTCAGGCCCAATGGACTTATGAATGTTTTTCTGATAGAGCTGTTCCAATTTTGGTGACCTCATATGGAGAGCGACTGTTCCCACAGTCATGGTCCTCTAACTCAGAGGACCAGGCAGCCTGAGATTTGTAATTACTGTTAAAAAGTGAGGCAAAAAAAGGCATTAAAGGCTTCTGCCTTTTTCTCCTCAGGTCACCATCTTTGCCAAGTATCAATGTTTTCCTTAGGCCTCCTCTTGCTGTTGACATACTTGAAAAAGCCTTTTTGTTGTCTGACACCACAGTGACCGGTGTCAACTCAAGTTGGGCTTTGGCTGTTCTTGTTTTCTCCCCACACTTGCGAACTGGAGCTCTGTCATCTCACTGTGAAGCCTGACCTGGCTTCCAGAGGTCATAAATTTTCTTCTTCTGCCCTAGTTCTAGGGGGAGTTCCCCTGTTCAGCCAGTCCAGGCTTCTTCCCCACCTGCTTGACTTGTGGCACAGTGGGACTTCCTGCTGATGGACTTTTAAAAGGTGGTTCTTGAAAAGTGACCAGTTCTCATGGACCCTAAACCCTCTAGAGTTGATTCCCAAGAGATGTTGCTAGCTAGCTGCCTGAGAAGTTTAAAGTTTGCTCTCTCAGGTCCAGGTTGGGCAACTCCACTGACCTTTTTGCTCCCTACACCAAAAATGTTGAACTCTGCTATTTCATTATGGCCACTGTGGCCAAGACAGCCACCTGCCATCACCTCTCCCTCAAGGCCTTCCCTACTCTCAAACAACAGATCCAGGAGAGCACCCTTCCTGGTTGGCTCACTTGGTGCATGTGACAGAAAGTTATCTTCAGCATGCTGTAGGAATTTCCCAGGCTTGCTTGTCCTGTCAGTATGATATTCCCAGTGTGTACCAGGGAAGTTTAAGTTTCCCATAAAGATGAGGGTTACTATCTACTATCGAGAGATTTTGATGTTACCTGTCTTTTACTGGGATCTGTTTCCTTACGTTTTGATGCTATGAACTTTTGCTAGGTATGATAATCACAGGGAGGCCCTACTGAAAGGAGGAGTTGATGGAGACTATCAAGATGATAGTTTGGATCTGCTGCGCTACTTCACTGTCAGCTGTTACTCTGGATACGGAGATGATGAAAAGGTAATGAATTAGTTCATCTTTAATGAATCAATTTAATTTTCAAGAAAAATGTCAGCATTTGCTTAGAGTTGAAAAGCTGTGCATGGAGTTATTGAGCACAGGTGGTATAAGAAGTGTTTGTATAAATCCACACTGGCTATCTAGGCAAGCTTTGATTCCTGCTTGTTAAAAATTACTTAGTCAGGATTCCTGAGTGTACTGTACAATTACAGGGTTTGTGTATGTTATTTCCATACGCTATATAGTGAGGCATTCCATTGCTTTGCAATAACATCAGTTTGTTCAGTAATGTCTTTAACAAGCTAGAATGCTTCGAGCTAAGGAAAGACAATATGATAACAGTGCTTAGGTGAAGTGTTCTTCCAATAATTGAATTCCCTGTTGGATTTTGAGATAATCATAATTTAAAAAGCTCTAGGTGATTAGAATAATTCCTCTCAGAGAAAATCCTTATGTCTTTGCATTACTACAGTAGGAGTGAGTTAGCAACATCTTAATTTAAAAAAATAAAGATACAATTGGGATACATTCTTAGCAAATTTTGTATTTGGAACTTCATCAAAACTTGGTCCTGTGTAACTAGAAACTTATCAACATCTGCATGCTGTAGCATTTTTTTTGTTTTTGTTTAAAGTTGAATACAGGTGTTTTGAGACAGACGTTGAGGAATGAGAGGATGGGAACTTTGTTAAACAGAAGGGTCTTGCTGAGCAGATGCCTACAAGGCCTTTACTTGATTGCAAGTTGCTCTTGCAAACTGTAATTTTCTCTGAATTGTAATTTTTTTGAAATATGCTACTTACTGTAACTGATTCATTCTATGTTGCTCAATAATAATTGCACTGATGTTCATAGACTTTTTTTTTTTAATTTTAGGGATTCTTTACAGTCTATCGACACGTTTTTGAACAGATTGCAAAAGAAGAGATGGAGTATATGACCCAGGAAGATATTGAAGAATTCCCTACATTTGGATATTCCCAAAGTGACTATGATACGGTAAGAACAAGTGTAAAACTAAACTAAAAGTAACACAGTTGTAATTACTTTGTCCCACACTGAAATCAAAGAAAAGGCTCCTGCTGATCTCTGAGGTGAATACAAAAAATAAGTATCTACTGTCTCTTAGACCATTACTATAAAGGAAGTGCTTGTAATATGATTCATAATACTTAGATGAATCAAAAGTGTCATTTCCTGTTGGACTATATTAGTAGTCAGGCTTTTAGTGGTAAGTTGGCAAACAAATATTTCACAGGGCTAACCATCAATTATGCCAATGAAAATTAAGTGCAATGTTAAGCTTGAACCAAGGCCTAAAAAAAAAAAAAAGGATTTTCTCTTTACATCTTCATGAGAGTAGTTCACCAGTATTCTAATGCAATGTACAAATAAATATACATTATAGCAAGAGATAGAGAAATATATTACTTTTTAATAACATATAGTATTGTGCCTCATTTAGGAAAACTAAGACTCATTCACTGCATAACATAGCCTGTTATAGGAAATGAGATATTTGGTTGACCTGCCGTGCAAGCTCCAGCTATGATATTCCTCTCATCTACAATTATTCTGTAGTAAGATTCAACTTGCAGAATATTGCATGCCTGCCTTATCTGGAGAAGATAATAAGTAGAGGACACTTGAATTATTCCCATCTGGTTTACCAAGCATTTTTTGCGTTCTATCAGACTTCTATTTTTTAATGGTTGCTAGTTCTTCTGTGTTGAAATAGTAAAGTAATATTTGTTTTTCCAGTGAATAACTGCATAGTACCGGTACTCACAAATATTCCTCCTAATTTGCTACTTCTCCCTGTCACTTTTAGTAGCATTGTACTGTGTGCTTAATTATTTATGAAACATAAAATGATACATACCTTAAAAAAGAGAAACTGACATTACAAAACTAGGCTGGAGTTAGAAACACTGTTACAAATTAGACTAAAAGGTGCCAGAATGGGTGTTTGAATTTGAGGTAACATTACAGGATGGCTTAAAAATTGAAATATTTCCTTGGGAGAGTATATTTAGTGTCTATGAAATTGTTAAAATCCATCTGTTGCTAGAAAAAGCTTGAAACATCTTTTGGGAGCTCCTTGTGTTGAAACCATAGAATAAATATGATTATAGACCAAAAATTGTTTTCAATGCTATCGACTAGTAACTGCCAAAATGGCTGTAGTTATAGAAGCAGCATCATTATACATGTGCCTTGTTCACTCTGTTTTGGAAGGTGAATGCTCGCTTTTTTTTTTTGAATGGGATCTAATGATTTTTGGAAGTATTTAATTGAAGGTAAACTCATTTAGATGGGAAAGTCATTAATCCTTCTTTGCTTATATTCAAAGAGACAGAAGATTCCAGCATTGCAGTGGCCAAGTTTCTGCTCGGTGGGAGTATGGTGGGAAAAGAGATTTAGAAGGGAGCTACAAAAATTGTACAGAGGCTTTAAAATCTGTGGTGTGAATGTTCTCTGATTCAGCCTACTGAGTTAACTCCCAGAAAGTTTGAGAAGTGACTCAAAAAACACGAGGCAGCCAGGGAAGATAATTCTTAAGTCTGTGATGACTTAACAAGACTTCATGAGAAGAGAATAATTGTAGGTCAGTTAGATGCAGAAACAAAAGCAATCAGCTCCAATTATATGTAGTAAGCAAAGCAAAATCCACCTGGGAGTTCAGCATGAGCTGGTTTGTAGTCTTCTGGAGTGAGTACTGAGGTGGACTTCTATTTCAGGTAGCCACAGAGGAGGAGAAAAATCTCATAGCTCATACAGCTGGTGAAGGGACAGGTGGTCCCTGTCATCAGCTGATGGCCATGCATCCTTCTGCACAGAAGATTCCTACTTCTGGAGCACAAATTTGAGCTAATAGTCTATCATCACTTAGATTATTGGACAAAATGTCCAATATGTATGTATGTCCTATATATATGTATGTCCAACATATATATGTATAGCTGGATTTTAGTGGTAGCAGAGAAAAACTTCATAGCTACTTATCTGCCAGAGGCCACAGCCATGAACCTTCACATGTAGATAAGCTGTTAGAAATTAGTGTTGAGGAGATAATAGCTGTAGCCCAATGAATACCAGTGACATAAGGAGATGAAGAAATACTGGCAGAAGAGATGTGAAGCTGTTACATTAAAGAACAGGACTTATGCTGTGAGGTGCTCCGATATACAGAACAGTAGTGAGCACGGCTAAGTAGTAAAAAGTCAGTTTAACGGTACAAGTAAATTTTTTAAAAATTTAGACATATTTTGTTTCCCAAATGTGTAAAATGCAGAAGGTTAGTAATTATTTGGAGAGGAATATAGAGAATAAAACAAAAAATCATTATGCAACCTTACTAATTCGGTCTTTACTTGTGAGTAGTAAACGAAAGGAGAATAAGGAAAGACGACTTACCGTTTCTTCTAACAAGAGAGCTGGAGGGCATCATTTTAACCAGCAGTTATATAACAGAACAAAACAGGAGTAAGTGTGTCTTCACACGGTGGCTGTTACACAATACATGCGTCTGTCTGTTTATGTACAGAATATCTGATTCTGGTTTTGCTTTCCCATTTGAAAGGAAAAGTACAGCAAAGATAAAGTAACTGGGCACTAGTGTTAGCATGGTCCATTCCTAAAAGCAGATAATTCTAGAAGTTGGAGTCTGGAATAGTTTAACAGATAGGTTGTTGGCTTGCTGTGTTGTGAAATTTTAAATATGATACTACAGATTTCTCTAAACCTTCGTGTGATTTATTTATATTATACTCTGGGGAAAAAACAGTGGCCTGTATAGAAATCTGTATGCAAAACTGCTACAAAAAAGCTAATTTATTTGGTGAGTTCTTAGCCCCCTCCCTAATAAAGTGGTTTGTTCTTTTTTTGATTTTAACAGGTAGTCCACCCTTTCTATGCATATTGGCAGAGTTTCTGTACTCATAAAAACTTTGCGTGGAAAGAAGAATATGACACACGACAAGCAGCAAACCGCTGGGAGAAACGAGCTATGGAAAAAGAGAACAAGAAAACTAGAGATAAAGCAAGAAAAGAGAGGAATGAACTGGTCCGTCAGCTGGTAGCCTTTATTCGTAAAAGGGATAAAAGAGTACAGGCTCATAGAAAACTTGTAGAAGAACAGAATGCAGAAAAACTTAGGAAAGCAGAGGAATTTCGGAGGCAGCAGAAACTCAAACAAGCCAAGTATGTAAATGTGGAACAAATTGTTTATTTCAAACTTGGACAACTATCCATGTGGATGCCATGTAGAGTTAGATTCTAATGATAGCTGCACTTGTTCTTTCAAAAATCCTTGAAAATTCTTTATATTAGTCTTGGTCTCAAGTGTAACCTTTTAAAAATTGTATCGTAGTGTACCAAGCACAATTCTGTAGCACAGAGTCAAGTAGCAATGTGCTAGTGGGTTTTGCATTGCTATGGTGTTCATGGGATCGTGTAGCAGGTAAAAGCAGCTGTACTTCCTTTTAGGATCGAGCAGGCTCTTCCCGCTGTGAGCTTGATATTTACCATGCTGCAGTACATTTCCTGCCTGAAGTTCAAGCAGGATCCAATTATGTTGATACCTCCTTACTTGCAGTGTCAGTATGCCCACTGACGTAACCAAGTACCTGCTCAGATTTCCAGGCCCTCCTGAAATACTGGAGAAGGGCAACTTATCTTTTAAATAATACAGTTTCTGTATTTCCCAGCTCATAAATGTGATGTAGAAGTTACTGTATTATTCTACTTACAGGCTTGCTGAGCAGTATAAAGAGCAGAGCTGGATAACTATGTCAGATCTGGAGAGGGAATTGCAAGAGATGGAGGCACAATACGAAAAGGAATTTGGAGATGGATCAGATGATGAAGGTGAACTAGAAGAACAAGAGACAAAAGAAGGCATTGAAGGTACAGGGTGTGGTGGTGTGAGCTGTGGGGGGTCATTACTGTGTGAATATTGGCTCACTGCACTTCAAGCCACAGCTTCACAGCTCTGACTGGTGCAAGTCCTGTGCCTCCAGCTGAGGTGTGCCAGGTTAGAGGCTGGCCCTGTGATGTTTTCCATGGAACATGAGAAGACATCAAGCTACAACTGTTAATGTATGCTAATATATGATTTGCTGACATGATCTTCATTTGTCTGCACGTTAGCAATACTGAAGAAGCTGAATGTCAGTGTTGTGACTATTTCTTGGGGTTTTAAGAGTAACTTACTCAAAAATTGGTCATCTGACTTTGTCTCCCCAATCCCCATTCGTTTCTTCAGACAAACTGAGTGATGAGGCTGAAGAAGGTGAATTTGCTGATGATCTCTACTGCCCTGCTTGTGACAAATTGTTCAAAACTGAGAAAGCGTAAGTGTGTGTGTATGGTTGGGATTTTTTTTGTGCTGGGGGTGGAGATTGTTGCTTTTTAACTTTTTAAAAAGCCTTTTAAGGACTCTAACTTCACATCATGGTCATTGTCTTCTTTCCAGCAGAGACATTGTCAGGGCATAATTTTCCATTCTTAGCAGTGATGGATAATAGGCCAGTTATTAATTTATATGCAAATGTAACAGTATTTGCTCAGCTACCTGCAGTAACTATTTGCTGGTCTTCACAGCATGAAGAACCATGAAAAATCAAAGAAACATCGAGAGATGGTAGCACTGTTACGACAGCAACTGGAAGAAGAAGAAGGGAAATTTCCTGCATCTTTGGATGATGCAAATGGAATAGATACTAAAGAAGATGAAGAAACAGAAGAGATGCCCAAACAAAAGTACTTAAAATTATTTTTAATTATGTTATGATTAATGATTTAATTAAATCTTGAAGGACCACAGAGAGAGCTTCTGACTGAATTTATTATCATGTTGGAACTCGTAGTATCATGCAATTTGAAATATTTCTTTGTGTAAGAGTATCAATAGAATGCATGCGTTTGTTTGGCTGAGTTTAGATGTAGGATATTTTTCAAACGGGAACTTCCTGCAGGCCCAGTGTCTTTTGATTTAGTTATGGTACTTTTTGTCAGTTGGATGCTGGCACGCATAGAAAATAAGTGTATTTGAAATTAAATAGAATTTATTTAATAAGTTGTACAGCTTCATTTTTTGATTGGACAAAGCATAAAGCAAACTAGCTCATTAGTACCTTTAAGTTCAGTGTGAACAGAGTAAGTGTTTTTCTAAATGCAATGAATAGTTTAGGAGAACTGTTCTTTTCACTTCAGATATGAATCATTTTCTAGTTGTGGCTACTATTCTAATACCATGTTATGATGTTAAACAAAAATATAACTTCATAACTTTCTGGAAATTGTATTCATTTTCATTTTTTCAAAGAGAGTTCATTTTGCATTCTTATCTTTACAGGCTCTCCAAGAAGCAGAAGAAGAAACAGAGAACAATGATGGTAGGGAGTCAGACGTAATGAAATTCAGGGAACTTTACAATCTTTTTTATCACATAATATGACAATATATCTCATAAACATAACTTTATTCTGTTTGTACAGATCCTACTAAATGTAGTGCTGGTTCCAAAGAGCTTGTGGGCTGAAGTGTAAGGAAAAGAGATAGAAAGAGTTTCAAGAAAAAAGATACAGGGAATACAGGGAAACAGGCAGATAGAGAGTGAACACAAGGAATTGATAAGAAAGACCAGCAATGGCTCTAGTGCATTAGCAACTTAATTGTTTGGTGATAGTTTTCTGCTTTGGCTGCTATACCTGGTAAAGTGTACTGTTCATAAAGTAACTTTTTTGGCATCCTACTGACACTGTGTGGTTGTTGGAATGAACACATCCATTCCACCTTTCACTTGCATTGCAAACACCAGTAATGCCACCCACCAGAACGTGGGTGGCACTCTTGCATAGCTGAGTTGGAACCTTCTTGTGCAGAGAGATTCTTCTGGAAACGTAACTTCCCTCCTTTACCAATCTTTACCTTAAACTTTAGGAAAAGTTTAACAGTGTTTTCAAAAGTTAAGGGGGGGGAAATACAGTGTGTTTAGCTTCAGTCAGTAAGTAGAGTTTTGGCCTAAGTGTCCTAATGCAAACATCTGGCACAAAAAAACTTTAGCCTGAACAAATACCATTTGGCAAAGTTGTAAACAGGGCTACTATCTTAGAATGTGAAATGGGAGCCCTGTCACTGAGCCGTGTGAGTAATTAAAAGCTACCTTCATTCTTCTCTTCCCTAGCTTTTGAGGCCGTTTTATTGGTGTTTCTGCCCTTCATCACAGGTGGTCTCATCTTTCAAAACAGGAGAACTAAGGTTTTGCCTGTTACACTCACAGAAAACATAGCGTAAAATTCAGAGGGTTGATCCTTTGCGTGTCACACCCATGTTTTGAGGTAAATTAGTATAACAGTATAAACATAAGCACTAATGAACTTAAAGTCGCTTACTTGCATTTCTTCTCCTTGGACAGACTTACGAGGACTCTTTTGATAAAAGTGCTGATGAGGAAGCAGCTGAGCAAACAGAGGTGCCATGTGTGGACAAGGACAGTGGTTCAGCAGAGGAGTTGGTAAATGATGGCCAAAGATGTGCTGTGTCAGAGGAAACAAGTGCTACAGAAGATAGCAGCCAAGTAAATGAAGCACAAAGTGAAGTGAAAAGGTGCGCTGACTTGCTATATAGCAGTGATTGACATTCTGTGTCACATCTGATACTGTTAAAAAAGTCTAGATTTTTCTCACCTAGTGAATTGGGGGGGCTACTCCACTAAATCAGGGTTGAATAAAAATGGTACAAACCAAGGAGTGTTAGGATTTACTCTGGAAATGGTGTTAGACTGCAAATCAGTGCCACACATTTATCAGTATCTGATCCATCGTCTAGCTGAATCTTGAGACTGACAGTTGATCATATAAATGACAATTCTTTTTTTCTGGACACACTTGTGTTGTGCGAAGGAAGAACGGGGGAAATTAGTACAAACTTTGCTTTGAAAGACTACTCTTAAGTGTTAATTTGAATATCTTGTGCACTGAACTTGGTTTCTCTTTGTCTATCAGCAGTGCTAAGCCTAAAGGTAAAAAAGCCAAGGATGCAAAAAAGTCTGCCAAGGCATCTTCAGAGCACCCAACAACGGTATGTCAAATTAGTAATGCTACTAATCATGTCATGTAATTACAAACACGTAATTTCAAACAGGGTTGTTGGTTTGAACTCCAGTCCACAAATTCTATTACAGTTTACTGCTTGTTTTTCAGTAGTTTAAACAGGTAACTTCTCTTCCTGTGATTTTTATTAGAATCTGGGATATTGGAACATCAGATCTTGTCTTTGCAGAGAAAAGTAGGACTAAATTTCAGTTCTAAGAGAGTGGCAAGAACTCAGTATTCAAAGCAGTTTAAACAAACAAACAAAAAAGTAAACAAGACAGCTGTTGTCATCAGGCAGTACCATTTGCATCTTTCCCAATCTTGATGATTCCCAGTAAGAGTGAACTCTTATATTAACTAGAGCTAAGACATACTGAATTCAGTAAATTTCAGAAATGAGAGTAGTATGTGTATAGTCTTGTTTAGTCAGGTGAGATCAAATGTAATCCAATGTATCATAAATGGGCTTTGCAAAGCTTCTGTTTTGTTCTATGCTTTACTTAGCACTCCTTAAAATTCTAAGAGGCCATATTTGTACTGTTTGTTTTTTATTGTTAATCAGTAATGGGATTTTAATTATAGAAACAAACAACTTAATCACATTTCATTGTTTAAGAGAAGCTACATGTAACCAGCTGGTGCGTTCTATTTATTATGCATTCTGTAAAAACATGAATCTTTTTTTTTCCTTGTAGAATGAAGTTCCCATTCACTGTGTAACCTGCAACTGTGCATTTCCATCCCGAAATAAACTGTTTGAACATCTGAAATTGACAGGACATGCAAAAGCAACACAAGCACCAGCTGTAAATGGAGCTGTACACACCAGAAGCAAAAAAGAGAAACGTAAAAACAGATAGAACTTAGATACAGTGACAGTCTCCAGAATCATACATGAAAAATCTCCCAAACTGGAGAGGTATGCATTGGCTATATTTTGAGGTAAACAGGGCACACAACTCCAACTTTTGGAGGAGGAAGGAAAAAAATGTAACAAAAGGAATGTTACCTTGTGAAGCAAGCTGTGCTTTTGTTTGTTTTTACCAGCCTTTACTGACTGAATTTGGCCTACCCTTCCAGCAGCTTTCATGTTGAAGGGAAAAAAATAGTGATTCAAAGCTAGTTGCCTTGCATTCTTGTTGAAACTTGCATGGATGCAACCTATGCAGAGGGAATAAATTATTTTAACACGTTGCTATTTTTTTTGAGAGAAAACTGATTTAAGAATGGACTCTGCTGCTTTGATCATCTGTTAAAGATGAAATATGAACGAGGACAAGGGGAAAAAACAGGCTTTTCTGCCATCCTCAATGGCCCTTTCAAACTAATCAGCAGACAAAAGGGAGAAGAGTAAGATGACAAAGCTGGTTAATCACAGTTTTAGCAGTCCATATTAGTTCTGTGTGTGCACCTGCATGCCAGGTGTGTGTGAGAGGGATAATCTTGTGGAAGAACCTTGCTGGAATAAGTGGGGAGGAGGGCTATGAAAACTGAGAAGTTGGTGTTAACGTATGTGAGGTGAGCTGCATGTGGGAAGTCTGTCCCTCAGCACGTATAACTTACATACTGCCATTTGACTGGGGAATGGTGTGAGTTAGACAGCTGTCTACATTTTTTCTTTTGATTTCTAATGAAAAACAAAATGGGAACTGGTATTATGCCTCTTTTTAAATGCATAATCTGCTTCATCTTGAATAGCACTTAAAAAAAAAAAGTGAGACAAACACCTGATTTTGGAGTGTAAGTGTATGAAAGAACTTTACAAAACAAATTGTGAATGCAGTTAGAGAATGCAATGCTCAGGGAGGGCTGGGGCTCTAGTCTAATAGTAAACCCTTAGAGTTGACAAAAGCAATGATCTTGCCTTATTCAAGTTGCTCTAACATTTCAACTCATCAGAGAAAATGGCAGAACACAGTACCATTGTTGGAGTAAGAAATTACTCAAACATTAAAATTTGAACTAAAGTAAAATGACTAATGACTGATGTACAGTTCTTGCTAACAGCCAGAAATTTTTTTTTGAGAGTGAGGGAGGGAGGTAATGAACTTTTTTTTCCCCAAAAGTGGTTATGTAAGAAATGCTGCACCTTATTTCCCCAGCCAGATTTTGCATCTTGCTAAATGACTAATTGGTGTGCTGTACAATCCTAAAAGCAGCAAGAGGAAAATAAAAGCATTTTTGGAGAGGATGATGACTGGATTAGAGCCCCATATAAAAAATAATTAGTGTAATTAGAACCTTTACAATTAGTGTGCACAGATTTCTTTTGTGCTTTTACAGTGCACAAATTACAGTGCTTCCTTGTAGTAAGGGTAAACAGTTTTAGCACTGTTTGAAACCTGCACTTATGTTCTGTTCAGAGTGGTTCCTAGCCCAAATAACTGTGAAATTTCCCATCGTGGGACTAAGGGTGAGACTTAAACACTGCAATGTTACCTTTGAGTTAATTATTTTTCTTATTTAAATAAAATCAAATACTTCGTCACTGTCTGTCTTTACAAATGCTCATGAGTACTGGGTGTAAGAGGGAAGGTTATGGTGGCTGTGGGGGTGACCATAGTGGAAGGTGGTCAGGGACTACACTGCACTGGTTACAGCTGGCTCTGCAACAGTCCAACCACATGCCAAAGTTCAGTTAAGCACGAGTTTGTGTTGCCTCTGTGAAAACCTAGTTAAGAAATGGCAGCAAATGCTGTGAGACACAGGAACAAGGCCATAGCAGCAAGAGGCACTCCATGGTGGTACCTGTAACACCCCCAGAGTGATGGTAGCCTGTTGGAGGACCTGTACTGGTGCATAGGAAACAAGTGAGATAGCAGCAGCAGCAGAAGAAAAGAGTAAGGAACAAAGAGCAGCAGAATTAAACCACTGTGTCCTAGCGTCACCTGTTGCACTGTTAAAGACAACTGTAGGACTGAACAGTATTTTTACAAAATAGATTAGAGAACATTCTTTGAAGTCTGGCTCTGTGAGAGTAGTCTTATGATGCTGACACATTTTATCTTCAGACTATGATTCTTCTTGTCCAGTGTAGATTAGCGTAGATTAGTGCAGAGCCTGGATGGCAAGTATCAGGGGTTCATTCAATTGCATCTCGTATACATAATAAACAGTTCCAGTCTACTTTGCATCTGCTCTTTCCATATGTCTCTCTAATGCAGCATGAATTACTTCAACAGCGAAGTCAGCATCCTTTTTAGTGATGCACATAGGAGGTTTAATTCTAAATGTCTGAGAATGAGAAAAAAAAAAAGACATCCTTACACTTGTGTGGAAAGAACATAGGTTCTAACAGCCCTTCTAGGTCAGTGCTCACCCTTTGCCAAACAATCTAACCATAAATATGGAAAAATAATAGCAGAACTGCAGAGCTGGGACCAAGGCTTCTCTGAAGTGTGCCCTGAACTAGTTGAGCACTGGTTTCTAACTAGTTCTAGCACTAGTTTCAGAAAAGAAACAAATAGCTCCTACTTGGTTTGTAAACCAAGCAAAATCATTAAAGTTATTTTAACCAGAAGTTCAGTACCTGATTGTAGAGTCCTCCTCTTCCAATCAGAACACCCATATCTTTACAGTCTTCCCAGATCTCACTGATTTCTTCAGCTGGAAGAGGGTGGCGACTGTCCTAGGGAAAGTGAACATTAAATTTAGATATTCTAAATTAATTCTAAGAAAAAGATGTATATTCCAGTTATTCCAATATATCCCACTCCCATCTCTGTCTAAAAACATTAGTTGCATAATTTAATCTGCTTTCTAAGATGGCTTTATGCAATTAAAGTGCACAAGTCACTGTTTACACAAAGCTTGTGATATATTTGAAATGCTGGAATGTTCTGGCTCATTTTTAGCCAGAGCAATGCTTTCTCACTCCACCAACTGTTTTTTAAGTAAAACGTTCAATGGCATTGAAAGGAATTAAGGAATAAAGTAAATCATCAACCTTATCTGTCACCATTTCCATTCCAATCATAAGTCCCTTGCCACGGACATCTCCAACAATCTCAAATTTATCCCGTAGTTTAGCAAGCTCCAGTAGCATATATGTTCCCACGTCCTTGCTGTTTTTTTGCAGATGATCTTCTTCAATAGCCTGGTGAAAATGATGCACAATGACAATGTTGCAGGACAAGCTTCTAACACATCTGTTTAATACCCAGTTAGATCAATGACATATCACCATCTCACTAACTCTCATAGATTTGCACACTATGTTCCTTCACTACTATGGTATATAAAAAACCTTTACTGCTATGGCATTTCATCTCTTCCAATCCACTAATAGCATTAGATTAAAACTGAACAGAATATTTTGAGGTTGCTCTCTCCTTTTGCACATTTTACTTGTTATTGCATAATCATAATTTAGTAATTTATGCTCACATACAGTCATAGATGAAAAATACCTGGCCATCGGGATTATTTTCAAAATCTTACACAAAATATTTTATATCTTTCTCCAGCACCAAAAGAAGAATATAACTTGACAAGGCATACCTATGGGTACTAGGCAGCCTTTTAGGAAACAGTTTGAGTGCTTTAATTAGATTCATCAACACTCATCAATGCTTTTTAAATGCAATATATACATTTTTTCATACTTTGCTCTATTTATCAAAGTTCTGACATGCAACCAGCTATCAGCACTGACATGCACAACTTAATTTAATAAAATTCACAAAAGAAAACAAAGAATTACAAAAGTTAAAATGATACTTTTCCTTTTTTCTTCTTTTTTCTTTAACTCTTTTTCTTTCAACTCCATTTTATTTTTTTGCTAACTGACAACCTCTTCAGACTTGTTTCAGATAAAGGTTCTGTGTTATTTCCAAGATGAAAACTACAAATGACTCATATTCCTGCTAAAGGGATGAAAATTTTGCAGTGGAACTAATCAGGAACTTATATTTTTCCTACACATAAAGCACCCTGCCTACGTATAAATAATGCTTGTATATGTTTATATAGTTACAAAATTGTCCACATTTAACTTTATAATAAGAACAAATGCAAGCAGTTTTTATCCAGAGAAAGCTTGGAATATATTAATTCATAACATTCTCCCTACATCAAGAACTGCAGCTCCAACTACACAGGCTAAAGGGTTTCCTCCAAATGTATTAAAATGAAGGTTTTGAGCCAAAGAATTTGCAATCTCTAGAAGAGAAAAACAAAACCAAAAAACATTAGTTAGTCTTACAGTTGTTTCACATTTGGTAACAGTACTTACATGTGTTAACTTAAAATATTGCTGTGTTTCTACCCTGATTCTCCTAAGTGATAGATTATAATACGTTGCTAAAACTACAGAGTTTAACAGACGCGAAAGACAGCCTTTAAAATGGTCAAACTTTAAAATAATCTAGTCAGTTGTCTCCTTGGGCCAACATCTACCAATTTTCTTAACCAGACTCAGTGAGTCATTCATACAAATCAAGTAGTCGGCTAACATATTGTCTTCTCTTAGTGCATTGATTATTAAAATGGAGAATTCAGAGAAGATTTTCAGGATTTCTTACCAGGCTCTGTGACAAGGTCATCTCTGCTTCAATTATGCAATTAACCCCATCTAAATAAAGCTTTGCACTGGTATAAGCACAGCTCTAGGTAAAACCAGTCAGTAACGAGAAACCAATTCATTTACCTCAAAAGACAGCTTGAATCCAAGATCATTAATAAAGCTCAGCTGTTTGAATACACATCACTCCAGTAAGGAACTATTGTATAGTACATTTTGTATTTGCTCTACTTTAATTCTTAGCAGGACAGAACACTTATACCTTTTGTTGTAACAACAGCTGCCATGGGAAAGCCATTACCAATTCCTTTTGCCAAAGTAACAATGTCAGGGACTACATCATGCGTTTGAAATCCCCAGAAATGGCTGCCTGTTCGTCCAAATCCTGTCTGTACCTTTCAAAGGAAAAATCCAGAGAAATCCCCATCACTTTCTCACATTTCACAATATGGTTTCTTTCTCTTTTCTTTCTATTCTTGCTGATTTGCATTGCACTGCAACCATACCTTGAATCAACTATTGTAGAAAGACCCTTACTCAGGTGACTTTGCACAAAATACTGTTTTTATAATTGTGTATTGCATATTAAACAGCTAACATCACACCATGTCTTAGGCATGGTGAAATGCACAAATATGCTGCAGCTTCCATTTCAAAATGGAGAGGAAATGCAACTGCTTACCACATTTCAAAATTGCAGTCCCATGATTGCCGATTTCTACTACTACAGTGCTTGACGTATGTATCACAGTCACTTTGAAGAGTTCACTAATATGTCAAAATGGCCTTAGGTAAGCAAATTTTATTTATGAAATGTATTTGCAGAGGGACAGGAAAAGAACCCCGTTCTAGAGTTGCCAATGTATGCAAACAACACTTGTAACCGTGTTATTGTGACAATACCACATCACAGCTGGCATTTATTAGTTGCGTATTTTTGTAAATTTACTCCAGACTTCTTCCAAAACTGAAGGACTCAAGTCTGCTACAAGCCTTACCTATGTCTAAAATTAGAATACCATGCTGCAGAATAAAGGCAGTAAAAACTATGAGGCACCTAAGCTTGGAAAGAGGCACCATGTTAACCTTAAATGAAATCCTATGTATTTCACAGCTTATTTTATTTCCAGGCTTTCAGTTTGCTTTCATGGGGATTCTTTCAAAAAGACTTTCAGAGGTACCCCAAACTCTCTAGAGTTCTTTGTGAAAAAACTCACTTCATCTGAAATACAAACACCTCCTCTTTCCCGTACTAGCCGGTATGCTTCCTTTAAGAAACCTTTCGGATATTGAACAGCTCCATTAACACCCTGCCAAGACAAATAAATAAATAAATAAATAAAATAAAAAGAAGATGCCTTCAGGAACAGGAAATGAAAGAGTGGTTTTACTAGGTGACCATCCTACAGTAAGAAAAGATACCAGCAACTCTCAGGTAATAGCAAAACAGTTGTCTCAAATTTCAGTCTTCAGCAGTGAAACTGCTTGAAATAGTTTCTGCTCAGGTCACACGTTCCCATCCCACAGGGCAGTTTGCTGTTCCATTAGCTGTGTTTGTACAAATGTCTGTGAGGCCATACTGTAAACTGGACCACTGTAAAATAGAGTGGATTAAAGATTAACTGCCAAAACAAGTACCTTGAAAACCTGCACACTGAGAAATCCATAAACTGTGTTTCATGATAAATGTAAATGGAGAATTCACATCCCTTCTTTAGTAAATTTGTTTAGAATACTGTTTCCTCAATTTCTGTGCATGTTGCCAGAAATTCCATGCTATACCTTGACTGCAATGGCTTCTTAGACTAAAACATGTGAAGGCTTAGGAAAAAGCAAAAACAGAGCAGGTGCAGTTTTCTCTGGTCACAGTTCTCACATTTTTTTCTTGCCTTTCCTGCTTTCAAGATATATTCTCCATTCCTCCTATTTAACAACCACATTTACAGCAGTTCTGTAACTGGAGTGAAGCACCAAGAGAATGAACTGTGGCCAGCTGGAGAGCTCCTAAAAACATAGTGGAGAACATGGCTGAGAAGAGGTGGAAGGGAAATTGTGCTAAAGTTTACAGAAATAGTAAATAGAAAAGCACTATAAAATTTGGAAGAAGGTACTGAGGTACAAAACAATAGTGTGTGCCATACGTGCTATTTAAATACAGAAAAAGCATATACACTTAATCATGATTCTTTGTTTAACTTCATGAGGAACATTCTAGCTCTGCCAAAATCAGTGACAAAAGCTGAACTTTTAAGAGAGTGCATTCATTCTTCCAAATGTTTAACGTGTATAAGTCATAAAAATCAATGGACATCCATATTTAGGGTGTAGCTAAAGAACACCAGATTTGAATATTTCATACTATTTGTGGTAACACAACTGAGAAATGCGAAACTACCTACCTGAATTGGTTCACTGATAAATCCAGCTATTGTCTTTGGCACACAAGTGTTCAGAGTATCTTTGAACTGTTCAATGTACTGCTCATTTGCATGACATACACCTGTTTACAGGGAAAATACTTTAAATACAATTTAATTAAAATGACAATAGCAACTTTAAAATACGAAAGTGTACATCTACAAGTATTATCTGACTATATGGTAAATATTACTTCTCAAATAGATAAAAATGGCTAAATGTCATGAGAGAGTCCCTTATTTTCTCTTCAACCATTTATACCCTAAAGACTGCCAGTTCTAAAACAGCAAGGTAAAGCTGCCAGACAATGAGATGTTACAAATTATAAGCTGTAGCTTAGAGAGTGTGAAACACCTACATCAACAGAAGGAATAAGCAGATACTTTTTCAGGGTTCAATTAACATCAGAATAAGACGTAAGGAACATTATGTTAGTGCAGATACAAGGCTTCTGGAGAATATAGCTGCATGTAAGTCTATACTAATAAAGAACAGAGAAATTAGTATAGCTAATCCTCCCATTCACTGGGGAGGGCAAAGATAAGAAGGAAATATCTTTTTATGCATGTGAATTAAAACAACAGAGTGCCTCTTGAAACAGTGGGAAAAAATACCATAATTTTTGTTAATTGGAGAGGAGCAGAGGAGCTTTCACACTGTATGTGAATGGATGTTCTGCCTCATAAAGACGACTTCTTATCACTGGCTTCACGTTGTTCTTACTATTGGAAAATACCAATCAACAAATAGTACTTCCAGATGCACTAAGGTTTGAGAACCACAGCTTTCTGAATATCAGAGCTGATATTGACAAATGCTTGAAATGAAGGCTAGGATTTTCAGAAAAAAAAAAAAAGGAAAAAAAGGAAAAAAAAGAGAATATGAGATGTTGCTTGCCCATTTTTTTTTTCCTGTGAGAAACAGATACCCATGATTTCTGCAATATTTTCTTTAGTTGCCCTTGCAAACCCAAACTAGAGGTCTACTGAGGAATGCTTACCTTTCTTAAGGAGGTAAAAATAACCTGAGCATACGCTTTGACTTCTACAGCCCCTGTTACTCTCTAATCTAAAAACCAAATAACTTTTGTCATTGACCAACCTTCAGAACAGCTGCATTTTCGAACAGTTTGTACTGGAGAATCTCTACAATTGCTGCCTCCCCACGGACCACGAAAAACATCTGGCAACATTGTCTGTCAAGCATAAGAGAAATAGCTACAGATTTGGTAACATCATTCTAAGAGATGTGTTAATCATACCCAGGGATGACTGATTGAAAAAAAAAAAAAGAAAAAAAAAAGAAAAAAAAAAAAAGAAGAGGCTGTTAGAGACAAAGAGCATAACTAGTTCCAATGACTTTTCCAAAGAACACTTGTGGAATAATACCAGGCTTCTCCCACAAGGATATCCCTGTAGTAGTGACTCGATGATTTCCTTTCTTTTGATCTTTAAGTTTTTAAGTTAGTCAGCAGTTATGGTTATCTAAGATTAATGGCAACATTTTCAGAGTTGCCAGTAGTGCTTCAATAATCCAAAGCATGATGAAATATGCAAAATACAGGGAGGCAGGTAGATATCACAGCAGAGTAAAAACAGACTGAAAACTAGGAACTTCTAACCCTGACTGCTAATGAGTTACCTGAAGACATGTAATGTCTTCATCTAGTGAACCAGGTTGGGAGTTTGCTATAAAGGAGCCTACCCAGAGCCAGTGCTGTGGCTGAGCTGCCACCAGTACAGACCAGAGGAGCCAAAGCCAGCTTCTAGCAAACAGAAAGCCATTCCCATCTTCCCAAGGGCACAGATGTAACTTATTGTCACTTATCCCCAATGGAGCTCTGTCACAGATATGTCTCCTCTCTTGTTGACGTAAAGGACAGGTTCTTTTTCATTCCAGGGTAGAAAATATTTCAGATCAGCAGAAAGCAGCTTTACACAGATTTGCCAAAGCAAACTTGAGAAAGAGTACAAGTATTACTTTTTTGCACCCTCCTCAGATTTCTATGCAAGCACCAAGCAAGAGTAAAGCACTGAAAATCACAGTTATTCATGTTATGGTTGTCCCAAATCTAAATTAGCATAAGCAATGAAGTATCTGGCTCTTGTTGCAGGAATAGCTACACTGCAGTTTGGTTAGTAACTATAAAGCACTTTGAAGATAAAAATTTGCTAACCATCAAAATGTTCAAATAAAGTGCTAGTTCATCAGATTGTTAAAAAAAATAATAAATTAAAATCTCACTGTTGAACAGCCAAAGCCATTGGCAACGCCATGCTTATAAGGACCGATGGATGTCAATCCCAGTGTGTAAGGGCTGCCTCCATGGTATGCTCCTCTGTGCAAACAGACAAAGCACAAGAACATCACTCATTTCCAAAAAGAGACTGTGGCAGTATTAGTTCTGAGAAGGCATGCCTCTGAGATATATATTATTGGGAAAAGTGTGTGCTGCTACACTCAAAACAAGATTCCTGCTGCCATTTCTTTTGCTTTGGTCTTGGAAAGTCCATGACTGCCCATCTGCATTTATTTCCTGTGATTTCATATGCTATAATTGTTCACAAGGAGAAGAGAATGAGGACTGGAATCGACAGCAATTCAGACAGTTTTATGCAAGCGCCTCACAGAGTTCTGCTGCAGCACCTGAGCCCCACAGAACAAACATCTCTGTTCCTTGAATCATGGGAACTGCTGCTCTCTCAAACAGATGCTGCCAATCATTAAACTGCATGGTGGTTTGTTGCTAGTTTTATAATCAAACCAGAAGTTCATTAAGCAGAATATACAAGCTAGGTGGATGCCCAGTGTTCCGTTGAACAGAATGGCATAAAAATACAGCTCCTTATAACAAGGCCTTTTATTTTAATATCTGTGGCTGCCTTGGATGCACAGTAAAGAGAAGAATTGCTTACACTGGTTCTCACAGAGTCCTCACCCCTGCACCACCTCTGTAGTTAAGCCAGAAGAGCTGTTAGAGTAGCTGTGCAGTGAACTGTGGTTCAGGGATCAGGCAGAAAAATAAGGCAGCAAAACAAACAAAACCACAAAACCTTTCTTCCAGATAATTTTCAGCCAGACCAGTTCCCTGCTGTGGTTCACTGCACCGCTGTTCCAGAGGTGCCCCCACAAAGAGGAGCACTGCAGGGGTGGAACAAAGGAAGAGAACAGTAGTTGCTGAAGCCTGCTCTGACCCTGAACGAAGGTCCACCAAAGCACAGCCTGAACACAAAGACTAGATCCTTTTACTAAGTAAGAAAAGCAGAAATTACAGATTGTGTCTTCTCTGCAGAAAAGTCCTAATACGCTGCATCAAATTTTGAATTTCTATTTTGATCTTCTTTGTCCAGCAGGGTGTCCTCAGCAGATATGGAGATACTTCTTGTTTTAGGCATATAGAGACTTATCACAAACACAGTAAGTTTGATATAGACCATACCACCATTACCTGAAAGAGATGATGTCGAAGTTGCGAGTATATAGCCTTGCCATGAACATCGCCAAGTCATTGGCTTCTGACCCACTGTTGGTTAGATAAACCACCTGTGGAAGAACACTTAGGATCAATAGAGTGCACAACCACCACCTATTTATATGTCACTTTGTAACAGTATGAGGAATCACTTTTCACTGCCGCTAAGTGACCTCACTGCAGTAAATTCAGTGGTGCCCATAGGGTACAGATGGAGACAAAGATCACAATGACACCAAATAGTATACAAAATTTTTAAGACTTGGACTCTTCAGGTTTTTCGTCCCACATCTGAGATGGAACAATGATTCAAAGAAAAATAGGGGTGTTTGGGTCAAACTGAGCATGACTAACTCAATAACCTTCAGACCAGTAATATCAGCTGCAAAATACCCTTGTGTGTTAGTTACAAGGAGCGCAACACAGAGAAACAACAGTGGAAAACAAGAGGTTGTTCATTGGGTTCCACTGAGAATTAAGGGGAACATTCTGAATATAAGATCTAAGATTTGAAAACAGCTCAAATCCTGCTGTCACTGGTTTTAAATTTAATTTTCAGAAGTGACTGAGACACTCGCTCCCCTGCTTAAGCTATGCAGATGTCTTACATTTACATCTATTTTTGAAATTCCTTCCTTTTTTTTCAGACTGCAACAGCTTCACATACTTCTGGTAACCAAGTCTCTTTTTATGACCAGTTTCTTTTACCTGAAGAAACACAGTACTTTTCTTACTGTTTCTGTGCATACGGCACATGACATTTTGACATTTATATGGTTTGCTTACTTAAATGTCAGTAAAGCTCACTACATAAAATACTGTCAAATACTTTTCACTCTTAATTTTTGTAAGATCAAGAAATTTAAGGCTGACTACATATAACAATAGTTAAAAACGTCTCAGTTCCTTCAGTCATTTTTCTCCAGTGAACACCCCTTAACAGCACTGACTGGAGAGAGAGAGCCAAACAGAAGAGGAGCTTGTGTTATTATGCTTGTCTATATCCAAATCTAAAGAAAAGGCCTTGCGGGTCATCACGCTCTCTTTATCTGACAGTCTCTGGAGAGGTTTTTCTCGCTGCAGATATTGTGGCTCTCATTTATGTATGTAATAAATATTTTCATTTAATAAACAGACACACACTTTCCCCATCCCTGCTCCTGTCAGAAGTGAAGTACCTTAAGTGGATCTGGAACAAGTGAAGTTAGCTTCTCAGCATATTCCTGGATTGATGGGTGCATATAAATATTAGTGGTATGCCAAAGGCGAGCAAGCTGTTTCTGGGTAGCCATAGTTACCTTCCTGCAGGTAGAACAAGAAGAGACACAGGGACTTCATTCAACACGTGTATAAACACAAACCCCCTGCCTCTGTTACTAATGCTGAAAATCCACACACTGCTCCATTTGCCCAATAGATGATCAAATAGATAAAATGAATGAATTCTTCAAAACATAGTGGGAATTGACCTTAATATGTAATGCACGAAAATCCAGTGAATTACATTGTTTTTTTCTTTTCTTTTCTCTCTTTTTTTTTTTTTGGTTCATTGTGCCACGGATTAAGAAAGAACAAAGCCATCAACAGCATCTCTTCTTGTATTTTGTCGTGTAAATCAAATAGTAACACACTTACGGGTGACAGTGACCAACACTGACAGTAACGATTCCAGCAAAGAGATCAAGGTATCTTCGTCCTTCATAATCAAACAACCACTGCATGTATCCTTGATGCAGCAACAAAGGCTTCTTGTAAAATGTTCGCAGTGAAGGAGAAACATTTTGTTCACGAATCTTCAACATACGTTCATATGGATAGGACTGGGGGGAATAAAAACGTCAGTATCTGTTCATGCTTTCTAAAGATCCAGACTAATGGAACAGCTCTAGTTGTTCACAGGACAAAGATTTTAACAAATTCTGGCACATGCAGTGCTCTGCAAAACAACCTTTTGAAACAAGACTGCTGTTCTGTATTTATTTATTTTTTTTTCCTGGAAGTCTTCCAAATCAACAATTTAGCCTTAATTATAGAAATGTCACACAGATGCATCTATAGGTTATATTGTGGTTCTAACAAACAAGCAAATAGCAAAAGTCCTATTCAACGGACAGACTATTCACAGCAGATGAGCCTATCACTTAGATCTCGTAGTGGAGTCTTACTTAAATTCAAGTGTAGGATATATGACTTACTTGGTATTTCTCAGGTACAAAGTTGCAAGGAGGCATTTTTGCTTGTACAGAGACAATGCTTTTCCACTTCTGCTGCCTAAAGGCAACTACAAAATAGAAACAGAACTATCAAGCGTGTATCAAAGTGCACATCTGAAAGCATTTCGCAACAAGCTTGTTCACAGAAAATAACAGCTACAGACAAGGAAAACACTTTGAGGGCTTTCCTTTGGGAAAAACAAAATACTTTAGAACTCTGTTTGCAGAAAGGCAAAACATATGTTGCTTTATTTTGACAGAGAAAATCTTAGAAAAATCATTTTCTGACACAAGACCAGAGACAAGGCTGGAGACAAGCCAACGACACAGGTCCAAGGTCCATGCAGGAGACGGGGCCGGGGACAGAACTGGTGGCGAGGCTGCCCACCCCCGTGGCACGGCTGAGACAGGGACATGAGCACGGGTGGAGGTCCTGGGGAGCTTGGAGCTGTCCAGGGGTGCTCAGGGCCCCCACAGCTCTTGTCCCCACCTTCCGCTCTCTCTCCAATATCCCGAAGTCACCGTGCCATCCTATCTTTAGCTTAACTTGAAGTATAATTAAGCGGACATCAAAAATCGTTATCCTTCTTCTGCATCCCTAATGCCATCAGCCGAGAGCTACACCCTTTATTTTTCAACACCTGAGGCTTCACACGCTTCTGAAAACACATCAAACAAATGAAACATAAAGTTTCCCAATACTGACCAGATAGACTGCCACTACCTTGAACGAATTAAAGACCCACGAGTGTCCAGACTCAACAAACGTGAATTAAAGCCCTAGGTCTAGGACCCAGCTCTGCCTGTAGATCTTTTCCAAGGGGATCTACATCTCCCACCCGCAAACACGGCGCTGGGAGGAGAAATCCCGGCGTATGGGGGGGAATCGCTGCCCCCAGCCCCTCGGCGTCCCGGCCGGCCCCATCTGCCCAAGGCCCTCAGGGCTCCGCTGCCAAAACGCGTTTCTGCGGGCAGCCCCCGGCCAGGCGACCCCAAGGACGGGGTAAGAGCCGCCTCAGCCCCTCGCTGCTCCGGGTAACGCCGCCACCCTGTCCCTGTCCCTGTCCCTCGGGGGGCCGCTCGGCTCCCGGCGCTGCCCTTACCGCTGCCGAGCCGGCGGCCGCCCCCCCGCCGCAGCGCCGCCATGCCGCCGGCCGTGCGCCGGGCACCGCGCGGCCTGAGGGGCCCCGGGCCCCGGGCCCGCTGCCCTCGCCCCGCCCCGGCCCCCGAGGGCTCGTCCCGCAGCTATAGGGAGGGACAGCGAGGCTGGGCGGGCCCTGGGGGACAGTAATTTTTTTTTTGTTTGGTTGGTTGTGTGGTGGTTTTGGGTAGTTGAGCGCCACCACTGCCGCTCTCTCTCTCCCCATCCTCAAAGGGAAAGGGGGAGAAAATAATGATGGAAAGGGCTCAAGGGTTGAGATAAGGGCGGGGAGATCACTCAACAGCTATCATCACAGGCAAAACAGACTCAGCGTAGGAAGATTAATGTAATTTATTGCCTATCACTAACAAGGCATAGCAGTGAGAAACTAAAAGCAAACAAAAAACACCTTCCCCCATTCATCCTCTTCCACCTCCTCCCCGAGTGGCACAGAGGAATGGGGAATGGGGGCTGCGGTCAGTCCCTGACACTTCGTCTCCGCCGCTCCTTCACGGTCCCTCTCTGCCCCTGCTCCCCATGGGGTCCCTCCCACGGGATGCCGTCCTTCCCGAACTGATCCTGTGGGTGCTGCCCACAGGCTGCAGCTCTTCAGGAACTGCTCCCACACGGCTCCGTACCACGGGGTCCATCCCCCAGGAGCAAACTGCTCCAGCACGGGTCCCCCACGGGCGGCAGCTCCCCCCAGACCCCTGCTCCTGCGTGGGCTCCTCTCCACGGGCTGCAGCTCCGGCCCGGGGCCTGCTCCTGCGGGGGCTCTCCATGGGCCGCAGCCTCCTCCATGCCACATCCACCTGCTCCACCGGGGGCTCCTCCACGGGCTGCAGCGTGGAGATCTGCTCCGTGTGGGACCCGTGGGCTGCAGGGGGACAGCCTGCTGCACCAGGGGCCTCTCCACAGGCCGCAGGGGAACTGCTGCTGCCTGCCTGGAGCCCCTCCTGCCCTCCTGCTGCACTGCACTGACTTGGGTGCAACGGGGCTGGTTCTCACTCCTTGCTCTCCCAGTTGCTGCTGTGCAGCAGGTTTTGTTTTGTTTTGTTTCGTTTTTCCCCTTTCTTAAATCTGCTCTCACAGTGGCACAAACAACATTGCTTATTGACTCGGCTCTGGGCAGTGGCAGGTCCCTTTGGAGCCGGCTGAAACTGGCCCTAATCTGACGTGGGGCAGGTTCTGGATTCTTCTTACAGAAGCCATCCCTGCAGCCCCCCATGACCAAAACCTTGCCACATAAACCCACTAGAGTTTGTTTTCAGATGCTCACCCTGGAGAAACAGTGCTAAAATTAATATTTTCCTTCACAGCTTAATTGTGCCATAATCCAATTCTCCCCCATCTTTAGTAATTTTCTGGAAAAACTTTAATGTGCAGTCATTAAAATGTGGTTGTAAGGGAGTGCTTTTCATTCCTATGAAATACTGATCATTTTTCTGAGTGTTTGCCATCTTCGTATGGCTCATCTCACGCTCAGCAGAGAAAGGACTTCTAAGGTTGAGTGTGGCAAATTGCACTTGACCTAAGCAAAAATGAGTATGGGGACAAATCATAAAAACAGTCTCATTAAGGAAAAGAAGTGAACTAGAATGAGATATTATCTGTAATCTGGGTGATAAAGAGCATTTATCTGTAAAATATTATCTGGGTAATAAAGAGAAATTGAAAGATATTGTTAGAAGGGGAGGGATAACTGACCAATGACCAATTTCTTTGCTCGCTACAACTCCCTGAAAAGGAGATGTGGGCAGCTGGGGGTTGGCCTCATCTCGCAGATAACTAGTGATAAGACAAGATGGAATGGCCTTGAGTAGCACCATGTGAGGTTTAGGTTGGAAATTATGAGAAATTTCTTCTCAGGAAGAGTGGTTAGGCATTGGAACAGGTTGCTTAGGGAGGTGGTGGAGTCACCGTCCCTGGGATATTTAAGAATAAGTTGGACATGGTGCTTAGGGATGTGGTTTAGTGAGTGATAGTGGTGGTAGGGTGGTGGTTGGACCAGATGATCTTGGGGAGGTATTTCCTAACCTTAATGATTCTAAGATCCTTCCTTCCCCCCCCCCCCTTTTTTTTTCTTTCTTTTTTTTTTTTTTCTTTTTTTCCTTCTTCCTTAAAGACTACCATCACAACCAGCAAGGATGGTGAATCTTCTGAGAGAAGATAAGAAGGGTAAGATTCTAAAATACTCAGACTTCTTCAATCAAACTTTACATTCAAAAACTTGCAATGCCTGAATTTCAGTGATAATGATTATTTTCTTATAGAAAGAAAAGAAAGAAAGCGAGAAAGCGAGAAAGCGAGAAAGTGAGAAAGAAAGAAAGAAAGAAAGAAAGAAAGAAAGAAAGAAAGAAAGAAAGAAAGGAACGAACGAAGGAAGAAAGAAAAAAAGATAAAGTAACGAGAGTCTGAGAGTTGTGACCTTGTGAAGGAGCCATCTGTGTTAATACTGTGATTTCTATGAAACCTAGAAGACTGATTGAAGGGCCTAGAGGGGAAGACATATGAGGAGCGGCTGAGGTCACTGGGCCTGTTCAGCCTGGAGAAGAGGAGGCTGAGGGGAGACCTCATCGCAGTCTACAACTTCCTCGTGAGGAGGAGTGGAGAGGCAGGTGACCTATTCTCTGTTATCACCAGTGATAGGACCCGTGGGAACGGTGTTAAGCTGAGGCGGGGGAAGTTTAGGCTGGACATCAGGAAGAGGTTCTTCACCGAGAGGGTGGTTGCACACTGGAACAGGCTCCCCAGGGAAGTAGTCACTGCACCGAGCCTGTCTGAATTTAAGAAGAGATTGGACTGTGCACCTAGTCACATGGTCTAAACTTTTGGGCAGACCTGTGTGATGCCAGGAGCTGGACTTGATGATCCTTATGGGTCCCTTCCACCTCGGGATATTCTGTGATTCTATGATTCTAGGTGGTAATAACCCTCATACTTTTCTCCAGTTCTGCCTTGTGTCCAAAAAATATGTTCTAGGAGTGAAAATAAGCATGACTAAACCAACCTTTCTAAACAGCTTCTCCAAGAAGTCAGAAGTCCTTCTTCACACAGGAGTTTCTCTTATACCCAAGGTTGTATGCATGGATGGCTGTATATTGCATTTTCACTACATGCAGTATGGAGCTTCCTGCATGCTGAATCAACTGTCCAGTGCACACAAAGTGGGTTAAAACATTTATCAGTGGGCTTTCCACTTGGAGAACAGAGGGAGCCCATCCCACAAACTGTGCTGGATGTCTGACTTTTCTTTTTTGTTATTAGATATAATGGAATTGCTCAATTTTATGAGGAAAGCTAGAAGATTTTGAGAATATTATTCAAGAACTTTTATTAAATTGAAATGTGAACATCATTGCAGAGAGATTTTACAATGACAAAATATAGAAAAGTCCACCAGAAAGCTACAGACTTCAGTAACAATATTGATCTTACAAGTGAAATTGCTAACAGATTTTATTAAAGCCAACAGTTTCAATATTAAGAACTTAAAAAATACATACTTTTAAAGCATTTTCCTTCAAATACACTTAGAAACAATGAAGAATTCCTGAGCAACTATTTTTGTACCAGTACGCTCCAACTAATGTACATACTGCATATGAAATCTACTTTCTATAATTTCTTAAATTTTAGAAATTTACAAAATATTTGGATCTGGTTCATAGAATAATTGTGCTTCAAGTTGTTCTGTTGCTAAACTAATGACACTACAATAACTTGGATGTTCCAGATTGCATACAAATTCTGAAAATGTAATGGAAATGCCTAGCTTTTATTGCAAGGCTAGCAATGAATTGGTTTATGCAAATGGAAAAAAAAATTGCTTTAAATATTGGATGGTCTCTTTCTTGGTTGGGAATTATCTTGTTTATTGTGCATACTATTCAGAACATGCAATTCAAATTATAAATAAGTTTCTTTGAGAGATCTGCTGGCACTATCAAAGGCAAGGAAGTTCTAGAGACTCTCCTGCATTTAACAGCCCTGCCAGAAATTTGAACAGATACAAATTATTAGTGTCTTTTGACTTCTTTTTTTTTTTTTTTTTTCCCTTGGTAGTACTTTTTCAGAGCAGCATCCCCAGTATTTCTGTTTTACACAGACTAAAAAAAATATGTGGAGCACAATATAAAGATTTGAGAAACCCACATGTTGCTGAGTATCTATGAGCAATATAAATGAATATAGCATGTATGAAACTGATGGTTGTGTTATTCCAGATGAAGAATGGTATTTGATGTCAGAATAAAAAATTACTTTCTGAGATGAAAAATGAGCAACAGTATAGCAGCCCAGGAGGTCCCTTCTCAGTATATCTGAGCAGTAGTTCCTCTTCCTTTTGGAATGAAGGACATTGGGATGAGAATTCAGAGTATTTTATAGCATTATGAATATTAAAATATGTGGTTTGACATCATTATACTTCCACCTGTATTCTATAGAAAAATCTGCATATTCCTAGACATGTATAGTTTTCTGTCCTACTCAAGGGATATTTTCTGCCACTGATATCTACAAAGATTTCCAGCATTCTCTAAAAATTCTACTTAGTGCTTTATCTATAAAACTGACCATTACAATCTTTGTAGGAAATGAAGTAAAATCTGTATACATTTTTATTGATGTCAAAATGAGGTGAAGGTAGTCAGCAGCTCTCTAAAATAGAAGCAGCGTTGTCCAAAAATAAAGTTGTCAAATAAAGAGAAAGACCAAGACCAGCACCATCACAGAACAGAACAGAATGTTAACCCTTCTGAAAATAAAACAGGAAGATATGAAAAAGACTTCCTTATTTCTAACTTCTCAGTGTACTGATGTCTCGAGTATAAATCCAGCTAAAAGCCTATCAGCACTGCAAGACGCGACACAAATAATTCAGTTATTTCTTGAATTACTTTTGACAGATGTAGTAGTTTCTCTTAAAAACTTAGCTTAAATTGGAGAAATGTATTTTAAGTCTGTCTTGGTAATTCTAGAATTTATCACCAAGATATGGACTTTGTGATTAAGGAAAATGTCAACTGGTATATTGTCATGTATTGTCATATATGTTAATATTGTCACAGGTGTAAACTATACAATGCCCAGAAATGTCAAGAGACCATTTATTAGTACCCACAAAATGTTTTGTCTCTTGGGGCTTCTAGGTCATTGCATAGTAAATAGAAAACAGAAGAATGATTAAGAATGACAGATGTATGTGTGACACAGTGTAAATGGATTAAAAAAAAATAATTCATAAATCTGTCTGAAAAATTGAATGTAGCTTTTAAAAACCATGTGGTACATGTGGTATTTTTGTTGATTTTTTTCCTTAGGAATGTAGGAAATGTAACAGCAGATTAGATGAGGGGTCTAGCTGCTCAAGCATTGTTTGCCAGGGACCAATATCAGATACTTGTAAGAAAATCCTGTAATTAATATAAATGGAATGACCCGCTCTCGTGTATGTCTTTTTCAGCTTTTATCTAACAGCTGATCTGTAGTAGCCAATTTCAGCATCTTGATGACTGATTAGTGCTTAATAAGGCATTACAGTTTTTGTGGACTATCTCAAGCAACGGTACGTATTCCCACTTTTGATATAAAAATATATATATATATTTTTTTCTTAAAAACTCATTTATTACTCTACCATTTCTGATTTTTTCCTATCTACTCTTACATTGATTCTTCTGCTTTCATTTTCTGTTCTCCCTCCCTCTCTTCTCAACCACGGTCAATATGCATGTTTGCCCACTCTGATTTCTCAACTACCTGTGCACCTTCCTGCAGGGTTCACTGTGACTGTGCTCCTCTTCCATTCTGCCACATGCAGCAGCCATGTCCTTCCTCCCATTACTAATTTCCCTTTCTGTCCCAATACATGATGTATTTCTATATTCTGTTTATCTTTAATCTCTTGCTTGACATCCACTGGAAAGATGAAAAAAATCTCTTATTTATTTCAAAAGGATTTTCAAGGCAGAGACAAAAGATTGTTCCAGCTCAGTGTAATTCAGTCTGTCCATCTGCACCATAGGCACTAGAGTCTGAAGGAAGTCAGTGACATGGTATGAGGGTTTGAGATAGCTGAGAGTAGGGGCAGTCTCCATTTTCACTCATTTAGGAACAGAGTTTGAAGATTAACTTCTCAGAAGCAACTGAAAACAGGTCTTTCTATGTAGTAAGTACTGATAAATGCTTAGTTCCCATTGGTGAGATCCAAGATCAGATCACCTCTGAGAACTCAGCTCATTCAGTCCTAGCAAGCTGGGCACACAGGCAGTAGCAAAAAGCAGAAAAGGGACTGATGCTTTAGGAAAATAGCAACTGCCAAGCTGGTCAGTATGGCTTTCCCGAAAAGATGGAAACTTCTTTGTTATTTTTTCACATAAAAACATATTTGGCTACAAATGTCTAATATCCCATCCTAGTACTACTAAAGCAACACAAGTGATGATTCCATAACAAGCTGTTAGTTAAGAGAAACAACTTGAACGTTACAAATACGTTTTTAGAAAAGAATCTGCAATTTGACACACAAAGTAAAATGCTTTTGTCTGCCTTTTTAAAGGGAGCAAAAATAAACAACATCTGAGGTAGTGATTCTTTAAAAACATGGTGCCTGATCTCATGACGCTTTCATTTCATTTCTCTTTATGGCTTTGTAGAAGATGTCTAATATTCATTAACTGGCTTAGATGACTTTGGTTTCCTTGCACAACACTTTCAAATTGTTTACGGTTAATGAGAAATTATCAAACACATTTACAGGCTTAATGATGTGAGCTGCACATATACAGTGCTCCAGAGATCACAAATAAAATGATTCTTACTCATTTTTAACATCTACTGTTACTAGACTTTAGATACTTAAATGACATTTAAAGCAACTATAGATTTTCCAGCTATCTAAACATATACACATAAACAGATATACCACAGAGTTCACTGCTTTAACATAAACCAGTTATCACTACATATTTGTGTTTCAGTTTGTTCCATAAACACATACATCCTCTTATTAGTATTCTATAAGGTCTGTTTACTGCATTTTTATTAAATAATCCTCTGTAGTTACATAGTATCATCAAGACCATTCTTCAAACCTGCATTTTATGTGAAAATAAGTTTTGGCAGCACATGCCCCACTTGAATAAATCATATTTCTTTAAGAGTCAGGAACATTATATTGAAATACTAAAAATATACATTAAATATGTCTTTGCTAAAGGAAAATGTTTAATTAGAAAATTTAAAATAATGAGTTATATTTCTCAATACTGAAGAAAAACTATAAATAAAATTATTCTGAGTCCAAAGGAAAGGTATTTAATTGAAATATATATATTAAATTTTATGAATTTATAAAATGAATTACTTCTGAAGAGCCTTTTAGGGCTTTTATGTTACTAATAGGTAGTTCACACTTTAAGAGACATGTATATAGATCTAACTTTGAAAGCATCATTGAAACATAAATCCATGTGAGAAGTTTAACTAACGGTATGAGACCTAGAGGGACAATCCCTGTTCCTGGGGTAAATTATGTTACATACTTCATCACTGTATATCAAAAGAGGTGTCATGTGCCTGTTATCCCCACTGATGTATCATAACTTTACAAGAATCCACTAAGTACAACTGCTACAAAATCTCATCTATTTTCTACCTAAAAGCTAAGAGCTGTAATAAAAACTAAAGTTGCAAACAAGACAATGAAATATTTGAACATCCAAAGGCCCTCAAACTTAGCTGATGGTTATCCTGATTTTACAGGACACTAGTTTATTCTCTTTTGATGTGCAAAAGTACAGTTTGGATGTTAAAGGCCACTTTCAGAAGGTGTCACTCCCACCTGGGAAGTAACAGGGTGTTTTGGAAAATAAAAGTGCGTCCAAAGGGAAAATAATCAAACTGCACATTTGTTCAGCTTAAAGGATGAAATACATTTATGAAAAATGTTTTAAAGTTCTATTTAGCTAGCAAATCCCTCAAAAAGCTTAGCTACATCTGAGCAACCAACAAATACACCTTTTCTACTCGGGCTGAATTTCTGTTTTCACAGAAAGCCATGATGATTTGGCATCATGAGACTTTCATTGGCAAAGTTGGGAAAGAATCTATGCCTCATAATGTAATTTATGCCTGCAGATACTTTGCAGTTTCAGTACCAGTTTATGGCTAGGCATACAGAAATGCTTTCACTCAGTTCTCTTTCCGAGGGAGAATTTGTGGATTACTGGAGGGGCCTTCTTTTTGATATCTTGCAATCCTGTTTTTTCATGCAATAATACTGATTTTTTTTTCTTTCTTTCTTTCTGGCAACTTGCAGTTTGCATGTGCATATAAACTAAAGGTCCTCTGAAAAGCTGATCTTTTGGGTTTTATGAACTCAAGGTGTTAATGTTACTGATGTTAATGGGGCCTACCAGCTGCCACAGAATTGGACATAACCCATAATATTAATACAGCCCATATTTTTCCATTTAAGCAATGTCAGCATAGGAAATATTTGTATAAACATTATTTAAATTCTCATTTTTGGTCTAGAGAGTCATACTTCTCTATTAGAGCAAGCTAGGATAGACAAACTTAGTAACAGTCAATGGAGTTTAGAGTATGAGTTCTCTCTTCCTAAAGCAGACACTTGTATTCTGCCAGGAGAATCATGCTCTAGACTCCATGATCTACAATAAAAACTTAGCAACCAGGTACATATATAGATACTTCCATTTAGGCGGGATCAATAATACACTTAAAATCTGCTCAAAGTTGTGTCTGTCTGCCTCTGGTCCAAAATAAACTGTGACAGCAACAGTCTGCTGCTGACACATTATCCAACCCTTGCTTTGGTTTGTAGCATCTCTGTAGCTACCTGTAAGTTACCCTAAGTAATCCACTACATAAAGAAAATCTTTAGGATGTAGCTTGATAAGATTCTATAGCCTCTATACAACACCAGAGGGATGCTAAAGGCCTGCAGCAGCATGTCCTTATGCATGCTGTTGGGAGTAGAAAACAACTGCTTGGCTCAGATATGACTATCTGTGTAAAGAAAGAGAACGTGTCTGATTCAGATTGGCCTTGTCAAATTCAGTCAGAAAAATGAAGCATTCAGTCAGAAGAATTAAGCATTGTCAGACAGTATACTATCAGCTTACACACATGGACACACAGATTGCTGTCCTGTAAAACATTCCAGTTTTGACTGATAACTTAATAGTTTCTTTGCAGTACTTTTAGTATCTAGAAAATCTGTAAGATATACCACAAATGCTACAGTAAAATTGTCCTGTTACCTGTAATTAAACAAAATTTTATGCTTGGCTGCTCTCTGACGTAGCCACTTCATGTCTTCAAGCAATAAACTGAGTGGCTGAATTAAGAATCTAAGATCCCTCTCTGTGCATTCAGCAGATCATCCAGACTGCTCCAATCAGCCTCTAGAAAGGGGAAGTAAATTGCAGGTATAGAGGTCACAGACTTCAAATTTGATGCCTAAAGTAAATGTTACAGTATCCACTACCATACATGTTTATATACACACAGATAGTTAAATTCTAAAGTCTAGCCAGTGAAAGGGCTGGACAGCTTGACCGATCTGTACTCGAGCAGTTCCATTGCATGGAAGTATTATATAAGAATTTGATTTGCCAAATCAGATGTGTTTTTTTGGGGATCAAAATCAGAGGCTCTGTTTTGGCTGGCTCTGCAGCAGGTTACCTGATACTGCAGGAAGGCTGGCTCAGTGCATAAAATCAGAAAAAGCTGAGAAATATGACACTGTTCAGGAAGGACAAGACCTTTCCATCACATGTACAGTACAATTTCCCTTACCTTATGCTTCCAATTCCCACTGAAGCTAGTGGTGTTGGCTAAATGCTTGGCCCAGCTTTAATTAGCCATGACTTACTTGTTCATACTTTGATGGAGTAAATTAAACTTTTGCTTCAGGAAGGAAGGGCCATAAGTACGCAGCCATTCCATTATCATTTTGATTTTGCCTTTAGTTACATGTGGTAAGAGGAACCCTGACTCTTTCCACAGTTGCTTTCCAACTACATGGACTCCTTTTCTCACTCCTGTTGCTACTTCAGCAGAGCACTGACTCTGACTTTATGCCGCGTATCCCTGACTGTTGAGGCTGGATTCCAAAACTAATTTTGATAAGTTCATTATGAAATATCTGAAAAATTTCAAACTTTCTTTCCAGGCTAAGAGAAAAGTGTACACAATGGCTAAGGATGCAGGCGACCATCATTCCATTCATGAGTGGCATGAGAGTACGAATTAAGTGGGAAAGAAGCTTGCTCTCAAAACCTAGATTCTATTTTAATTTTATAATAACAGCTGGTAAAAAACATCAGAAATAAATAATTTACAATTCAAATAGTAATACATTTGTAATATATTAGAAATATAGTTTAAAAATTACTTCATATTTTTACTTAGTATAAAGTTTAATTTTATGCTTTGTATAGAAATGGCAGCTTTACTTGTTACCTCTGTTTCAGCAGAAGGAAACAGAAAAGTTGCTAAATAGCTAAATAACATTGGGAAGTTAAAAAATATTTTATTTTGCTTTTTTTTGGTAATAGAAAAATAGCCTTTAAAAATACATTGTTAAATGTATGGGACTGTACTAAAGTAGAATTGTATATTATGTACAGTAAGGCAGTATATCAAATAGTGTCCTGCTATGTTTTTCATGTTTGGTTTGACTGGAATAGGCTATGAACGGGATGCAAAGTTTTCTGTCACATTGAAACAAAGCAAAATATATTTAGAGGATTTTTTTTTACTGTAATTAGTTGAATATATTCTCTTTTATATGTTTTTTCTTTATATAAGAGCTTCATTTTTCTGAAGGGTTGAGAAAAAGTATAGAGAAATCTTAATCTACTGTCAGAATACACTCAGAAAAAAATACGTTGTAGATCAGAATGTCATTGTGTAATGATTTATCCAATTTAGAAACTGCTCAGACAATTGTGGTGTACTGACTCGTAACATTCTTAGTCTTTGTTGAAACTGCAATATTCCCTTAGGTTGAATCAAATAACAGAAGATCTGCAGAACTGAAGAATTAGTTTGCAATGTATTTTTCATGGCATGTAGTATCCATTTCCTCATTTCCCTCTCTGAGAAATGTGTTAATGATCCAGGGTTTACTTCTATAATTGTTTTATCAACCCACAGTTTATAATTCTCTGTATAATACACATAGGAGCCTAGGTTTTTTTTTTGGTTTGTTTGTTTTTAGGGAACTATTTGCTGTGTGGTTTTATTTTACTGTACATAACTATTAACAAAATCGATATGCAAATCACAGACTTGTCAGCTAGAAAATGGTGTAAGCTACAATCGTAACGTAGTAGCATAATCTTAAACCACTGCATTATTATACTGATTGTATTTGACTTATTCTGTAGCATTACCTGATGAAGAGTGAACAAACTTTTAGTTATTTAAAAGAGGGCATAAAGGAGGATGGGTCCATATACTCCGATCCACTTGTCTCTCTTTTGCAGTCACTTGGAGCTGTCAGACAGTAGCTCGTATTTTTCTCAGCTTGACCTTGCTGAAGGTTCTGAGATGTTTCCTTTGCAGGTTCTTGAGACATAGGTGTGTGCTGGACTCGTGAATCTGGCATTAATACTAGAATATTATGGTCCACAACTGTTGAGACCTTTGTATATTCTTTGCTGGTTCCTGGAATAGTGTAATTTTCAGTCTTTCCTCTATTTTCTTTATGTTTCAGTAATACTGCTGGCTCATCCTGCTTGACTTTGTGGACTTCTACGTAATCCATTAGTGTAGCATCCAAAAAAGGTGACTTTACATTAGGTCTGTTTTGTTTGACCTGCACTGCCGTTTGCTCAGTTTTGGAATGCAAATTCTCCATCTCTCCATGTTCTTGCATATCTCCAGGGACGGTTTCAGTAATAGAATATCGTGACTGATGCTTTTCTTCATTTTCCACCAAAACTGGGGCAATGTTCACATTTGTGGTGATCAGTGTTATTTTACATGCATCTACAATGCTGTGGTAGGCAAATATAGGAGGCTGATTATCAGGTAATTGAGCAGCAGGCCACGTGGATGATTTTGTGCTCTCACTGTTAGAAAGGAGTGTTTTCCGTTCTAAGGCTACACACTGAGTTTCCCGGCTCCTTTTCACAGCTTTATTTTCTTGAACATCTCTTACATCTTGTGTTTGAAGTGTTGATGGAAGGGCACGGGACTCCCTGCACTTCTCAGAAAGCAGAGAAGGGCTATCGCAGCTCCCTCGTCCTGAGTCGCTGTCTGTTTCCTTGGGTGTTGTTTTTGCTTTTTTACTGGGATTACCATTGTTGTGACTTGGCATGAGTTGCTGATCCTCGCTGTCCTCTACCTCTAGGTATTCTATCAGTAGCTCCTCACAGTCTGATGTTGGAGGGAAACCATGGCAACCAAGAGCACTCAATAATTCTTCAGATTTCCCTGTCTGAGGACATAATAAATAAGATATTGATATTTTTCCACTGTTAACATTAGGGCTTATATAACTAGAACAATTGTGAACAGTCTATATATTTAATAGGCAAATACTATAATAGCTACTACACTAGATGTAACCTGATTTTCTACTACTGCAGAAAATAGCAAAAGAACAGAAGAACTTTCCCTGAGTTCTGTCAGTGGAGAGATCCCAGAGTTCATGTTTCTAAAATGGGAGGACTACGGAGCTTCTAGCAGATAAGGGTCTCAAGGGTTTGGCAAGAAGGTAATGGAGGAGAATTGACAGAACAGCCATGCCCTTGTCTCCTCAACATGGCAAGAGACTGTGGAGAGTGACTTATCTAAGAACAACTTAGATCACATAGGCATTAAGCTCTTACTGTGTCCCAGGTAGCAACTGAAGTTACAAACCCTGTAGATAAATGCCCTCCTATTAATGCCAGGCAAAACTATGTCTCATACATACCTTCCACATGATCAACCTGAAAGCTTTGCTTATTTTTAACATCGATTACATTAACTAAATCTGTTTTATACTTAATTATGGTAGTTGTTTTTGCTAGTACTGAATTTTAAAAAGTAAGTAATGGCAAATTCTTCTGCTGTCATCAGCAGTACTCACCTCTAACAGATGTGTATCAATGCCTTTTATTTTCGGTCCCGGAACTGGTGGTAGGATAAAGGCTATCATTCTAAAACAAACAAACAAACAAAAATTAACAAAACAAACAAAAAGCAAAGCAAACAAACAAATGGACAAAAAACAACAGAACAAATACAAAAGATATAAATATGGGCCCTCTCTTACCCCCTCCCACTCTTTCATGTGGGTACCAGTGGTGTAGCAACAGGAAGTCTGAGTGCTATCAAAAAAGGTTTCTGGGCCCTAGGAAGACAAGTAAAGGAAGAAGATGACTGAAGAAAAGTTGAAGTCTCCATTTCATCTGAGAGACTTAAACTTCCCAGGCACACACTGGGAATATCATACTGACAGGACAAGCAAGCCTGGGAAATTCCTACAGCATGCTGAAGATAACTTTCTGTCACATGCACCAAGTGAGCCTACCAGGAAGGGTGCTCTCCTGGATCTGTTGTTTGAGAGTAGGGAAGGCCTTGAGGGAGAGGTGATGGCAGGTGGCTGTCTTGGCCACAGTGGCCATAATGAAATAGTGGAACATTTTGTGGAAATAGTTCAACATTTTTGGTGTAGGGAGCAAAAAGGTCAGTGGAGTTGCCCAACCTGGACCTGAGAGAGCAAACTTTAAACTTCTCAGGCAGCTAGCTAGCAGCGTCCCTTGGGAATCAACTCTAGAGGGTTTAGGGTCCATGAGAGCTGGTCACTGTTCAAGAACCACCTTCTAAAAGCCCAGCAGCAGGCAAGAACGGGATCTGGGGGTGCTGGTCCACAGCAGGCTCAACATGAACCAGCAGCGTGCCCTGGCAGCCAAGAGGGCAAACTTCATTTTGGGCATTTTGGGGTGCATTAAACACAGCACGGCCAGCCATCCAAAAGAGGTGATTCTCCCACTTTATTAACACTGCGTGTTAAGGTCCACAATAAAAAAAAAAAAAAAAAACAAAAAGACAGAGGAAGGCACCAAAGCTGTTAAATGGCTGGAAGGCATGTCCTGTGAGGAGAGGCTGAGGACACTTGGCTTGTGTACTTGGAGTAAAGGAGGCTCAGAGGTGGCCTCATTGCTTTCTGCATCTTCCTGAGCAGGGGAAGAGGAGAGGGAGGTGCTGGTCTCTGCTCCCTGGGAACCAATGACAGGGTGTGTGGGAATGGCACAAAGCTGCACCAGGGGAGGTTCAGACTGGACATTAGGAGCAATTTCTTTACTGTGAGGGTGGCCAACCACTGGAACAGGCTTCCTAGTGAGGTGGTTGATTCCCCATGTCTGTCAGTGTTGAAGAGGCATTTGGACAATGCCTGCAATAATGTGCTTTAACTTTTAGTTAGCCCTGAAGTGGTCAGGCAGTTGGACTCAATGGTCTTTGTAAGATCCTTGAAACTAAGCTATTCTAAATTCTATGTTTTCTCTCTGTATTTGTTCTCCCATTTCCTCAGAAAGTTACTGAAATTTTAAATACTTCTCACCTATCTGTTGCCTCCCTGTTGGACATCTGTTTCCTGCCTGCATTCTGTAGCCAGGTAGTTTACTAAGCCAGGTATAGTTTGTAAATTATCCTTAGATATATTCATAAGAAATAGAACAGCATAAAATTATTGAACTGGAAATGTAATACTACTAACGTCCTTTTATTATTCTTTGTCCCTTAAACTCCAGCTCTCTCAAACCGCTGTAACTTCATCACTGACCACAACACAGTGATGTAGGGCGCAGTCCTGGAGGACTAATGGGCCTCTGTGTGCGTACTTGACTGTCATTTGACTGGTACTAAACAGGATTTATGACGAATAACTTCTGATTGCTTTTCCATCAGCAGTTTCTCTCTTTCCTCTACTCATCCACTATTTTTTGCAATACTTCTACAGAAGAGAGAAACTTTGCAACACCTTTACCTTTGAGTGAAATCAGACAAAGATTTTATAAATTATTTGGGGAATTGACTGACAAGTATGTAGAAAGATAACTTCATAACATAACTTTGTTTCATTTAGAAAATTAGGCCAAACCCAAAACATGTGTCTTCAATAGCAGCAGGGATACTCCAAATGATATTTGCTGAATACTTAATGGCAAACCACGATGTCCAGATCTAATAGAGACATGTCTTTACCAATTAAGAATTTAGTTTTTCATTTTTAGTCTGTTTTCTCAGAACAGAAATACCTGTTTACCATTTGTGAATTTAAAATCAAATACCTGTAATTTATACTACATAACACTCTTATAAGAAAACACAAAACCTATATGAGATTAAATCAAATGTTAATAACCTATTTTTGGAAAAGTTTGCTGAGATTTTTAACTCCATAGGATTGTGAAATTTGTGACTTACCTGTACCCTTTTAAAACCATTGTCCAGCTCATGATTAAACATATAAGAGATGACAAGACACCCACGATGATCCACACAATCATATCTTTTACTCTGAAATCTATGAAAGAAATGTAATTATTTAAGGATGCACCTAGCATATATACAATCAGAATGAAAAAAAAAGAAAAGAAAAGAAAAAGTCTCAAATGACTTTTATTTGAAAAACTGTTCTAAGCTGCCAAATTTAGTACTGAATCTGGAGGGCTCTACTAGCATAGACAGATCTCAATATTCATTGCAATATGTGGTAATTAATATACTTTGTATTAATAGCACTGTGTAGGAAATAAACTGTCTTGGAAAAAATATAGAAAAATGTATGAAGAAGGAAATTTTTGTCAATGTCCGTTATAGTAACTGGTTTCAAATCCACTTATACCAACATAGTTATTTCATTATCAAATACATATCGTATAATTAATTAAATGGTGGGTAAAACGATCTCGGACTAAATGTTTTTGAGGATTTCTATTGTAACATGACACTTTTTACATTGAGATGTTTATTTTGAATTCATTCCAGATAATGTGTAATGAAGAGTTGTTACTGTCTGAAGGCAGTGATCCTTTGTTGTTCTGATAGCAGTTCTAATGCAGTTACCAGAACTCTCCTAATTAAAAACTACCATCATGAGAACAGATGAGGCAATAAACAGAAAGGATGTTGTTTAAATAAGTAAGGAAATTCATTCACCTGCTTAACTCCTAAAAGTAACAAATGAGACAGCTAACTCAGTATGGTGCAGAAAAGCTGAGAAATCAGTTACCTTAGCAATGATGTTGCTACATTTCCTAGGGAAACAATGGGATGTCAATCTGCACGAGCGCCACTGACAGCTAACAGAAGTATTACACAAACTTGCACTTAATAACAATTACTGAAAGGATGCCTGGCCACTCACCATTAGGGATCTGAATATACTTTTCTGAGCTCCATTCACTCCATGATCCATGGTGGTCTGGTTTGCAGTGAATCTGTACAATGTACTTCTTTCCTGGATTTAAACTAAACATTTTATATTGTGTTTGCTGTCCAACAAAAATAGTCTGGAAATGAATTAAAAATCATAAAATCCATATATAATTAAGACTTTTTTTTTTTTTTCCCTAGGAAAATCATAGCTAGTTTAGTCTTGATAACCAAGTTGGGAATACAGAAATTATCTGGATAGCTTCCTAATAATCGTTATGCAAGTCATTGAAGTAACAGTACATTTATTTTATTTCTAAATTCATCTTTCCAACAGTGCAGTAGGAATGATATCTGGCCCTGCTATACTGTGCAAATTAAACTACTGCAAGGACACATCATGAGCACATGGCAGGTATGAAGGATCTGTAGTAATGGTGGGAACTGCAATGGCGAGAAGAGAAGAATGAGGCAAGAAATAGTGACTGGGGAAGAAAAATGCTGAGAGGAAAGAAGGAATGTTGAGCTGGTAGAACTGTATAAAGAGTGGATCATGCAATGGCCGGGGAGCTGGAAAGTACAGTGGCAAGGGAAGGCAGAAGGCAATACAGAGATTGCTGGGAAGTATTACAGCAGACAAGGAGGTAATGCAACCATATACTAATAGCTAGAGTCTTTAATTTGTCCCCCAGTTGTTTGAGTTGCACATCCTGGATACAGACAATAATTACTAGGTGACCATGACAACTATTACCTAGTGGTCATTTGTGCAAAGTTAAATGATTTTACATAATGCTTTGAGCTTTCTGTTACCTAAGAAGTGCTTGTGGTTGAGAACAAATTATCAGAAAAGAAACCTGACTAAATGAGAACTAACAATTTACACTAAAATGCCAATACGGTTAAAATATAATGGTCACTATTAAAAATAAGTACTTCATCACCTGCTATCATACAGCAGTATCTGAGATACTAATTTGTCAGTAAGAATCTGTAGATCACACAAGCACTGCTTTTGAAATAGGATTAAATATTGTGTGCCCGCTTCATTACAGTCAGTCATGGGACCTAACTGACAAACAGTAATTGATCATCTAGCAAAAATTTGTGACATTCTTACCTCCCATTCCTCTCCTTCTTCAGGCTTTAGTCGCAACTCGTATTCAAGGGTAAGCCATCCAGATCTGACATCAGCCAGTGGGGGTGGAGACCATGTCAAGACCAGATATGGTTTTCTATTCATTGGCTTTTTTAATTCTAGAGTTACATTCACAGGAGGATCAGGCTGGACTGTTAAAATAAGAGAGCTGACAGTAAGAGTCTGAATGATTTTTCTTTGCATCTTACGAGGAGATATGAATTGTTGTGAGTGGTGAGTTGCCATCTCCATTATATCATTATATTGGAACTGGTGCTGGAATACAGGGATCAAGAATTTCCTGATAAACTAAGCAAGGATTTATGAATTTGGAGAAACTGGAGAACATCAGATACGTGGAGTTCATATTGAGATTTGCCTTAATCACTTATTACCTGAAATATTTTTTTCTTATATTACTATTTATTGTTGCTGTTCCCCACAGCTATGTTTCAAAGTTAACAGAACCAGTTAACATCTTTAATGCCGTGTTATAGAAGTTGTGGTATATCATAAACTTATCAAAGTTGGCATATACCATTAGAAATGCTGTACAAACAGATTTAACCGATAAAACTTGCCCCCTTCAATCTTTAACATTCAGAAAACACAGCAGCATAATCCCAACATGCATAGATAGAAATACTTAATAGCAAAGCAAAATAGTTGTTTATAGACAGACACGACTATAACAGAAAAATAAAACAAAATGGAATGTAGGTTTCTGCCATACTCAGGCTTGCAGCTACCTCAGTTCGAAGGTAGAACTCCCACATATAGTGCATGATTTTTACCACTGTCTGATGCAAAGCTTCACCAGGTAAGTAGTCAGGGCATAGAGGTAAAATGTAAAGCTTTTTCTCCATGAGCCCTCTTCCAGATACCAGGCTCCCAGCAGCCACATCCTTGATAACAAAGTAATTACTGGTGATAATGTTCCTTTCCCTTAGAACATAACCTACATACTTGTCCACAGTTACTCTGTGTAAAAAGTCTGAGAATAGAGAGTATCAGTACATTGCGATAAAAAGCACTGATTCAACTTCTCTTGGATCTGAGAAAAAAAGCAAATTTCAGAAAAACACTTATAGGTAGTCAAATTTAAGTATTATTAGTTAAAAAATCAATTTGAATTCAGTTGGTGGTGAAAAGGATTTTAGCTGGGTGGTGTTTCTTAGGGCTTGACTGAAGGAAATATGTAAAGTCAATAAATGATTTTCTGAATACAGTTTTAAAGCTTTCAGCATTTTTATGATTCCTTTAAAAATAAAATGCTAAAAGGATGAATATTGATTTATTATTTTACCAGATAAGATCTTATTTGCTCTCATATATTTTTAACTTGGATATACTACTATATATGAGAAGAGCTGCAATGAAAATTCTTGTGTCAAAACCCATAATTTTGAATTATTTGTTTCCACAGAAAACACTTATTATCTCTTACCTATGTAAGTCACATCCACATAATGAGGATCAGAGCTGTTACTTCCTATTTCATTAGTTGCCCTGACAGTAATATTGTATATGGTCCAGAAAGAGGTGTGTTTTTTATCAAAGTAGCAGGAATTAGGGCCTGCAGTTCTGTAATCTGGACATTCATAAACTTGTTCTTCTCTGAAATAAAAGAATCATAGTGATTACACAGACTGAAACACCTGACTTTGATAACTAGTAGTTGCATTTGGATCCAGCATGTTTAGGGCTGGATCAGAATCTTTATGCCTGGCAGTGTGAAGAAAATCAGAATATTGCTTTCAGACTACAGAGTAATTGAACAATTCCAGAGACTGTATTAAGCTTTTCCCCTGCAAAATGAAGACTACGAAGCCTGGAGAGTTTAGGCTGCGGTACATGTCATAGTGGCTAGTAGAGTACAAATCTTTTCTGAATGCCCTTGTCTACTACCTAGCCTCCACATGTTTCAGAGCACCAGTAGACATAATTGCTAGTCTTCTAACCCATCTGTTAAAAATGAGTATTTTCAATGTTCATTTCACATTTACATGAATTTTTGCCCACATCATATGCTTTCAGAATCTATTTGGTCTTTTACCAAATGTTCCAAAATCGAACTTGTACATGTCCTCCAAATCCATTCACAAACTTCCCAAAGTGAGCAGGTATAGAAGGCAAAGTTGATGAAGAATATGTAGCACTTGTTTCCAGGATCCTCTGAGACACAGTGTGACAAAAGTAAGGCCTTTGGTACCGTCTCTCACGGCATCCTTCTGGACAGACTGTCCAACTGTGAGATGAACAGGTTGATGCTATGCTGGCTAATGGACTGGCTCAACAGCAGAGCTCAAAGGGTTGCAGGGAATGGGCTATGTCTGGCTGGTGACTGATCACTAGTGGTGTTCACCAGGGCTCAATTCCAGGGCCAGTCCTGTTCCACATTTTTATCAGTGTTCGGATACCCAAGTGGAATGCATTCACAGCAAGTTTGCCAGTGATACTAAATTTGGAGGTGCTGCTGATGACCTGGAGGGATGTGAGGCCTTGCAGAGGGATCTACATAGACTGAAACACTGGGAGATCAATGGCATGAAGTTCAGCCAAGGAAAATGCCGGCTGACTGGAGATGGAGCAATGCCAGACACAGGTACAAGCTGGGAGACGAATGGCTAGGGAGCAGCTCAGCAGAATGGGATCTGGAGGTGCTGGTCCACAGCAGGCTCAGTGTGAGCCAGCAGCGTGCCCTGGCAGCCAAGAGGGCAAACTTCATTTTAGGGTGCATTAAACACAGCATGGCCAGCCAGCCAAAAGAGGTGATCCTCCCACCATACTTAGCACTGGTGTGGTCTCACCTTGAATATCAGGTGGAGTTCTGGGCTCCAGAATATAAAGAGGATTTTAAGGTCCACAATGTAAAAAAATAAATTAAAAAATAAGCATTTAAGAAAGAATCCAGAGGAGGGCACCAAAGTTGGTGAAAGGGCTGGAAGGCATGTCCTGTGAGGAGAGACTGAGGACTCTTGGTTTGTCTAATTGGAGTAAAGGAGGCTCAGAGGCAACCTCATTGCTGTCTGCATCTTCCTGAGCAGGGAAAGAGGAGAGGGAGGTGCCGGTCTCTGCTCCCTGGGAACTGATCACAGGATGTGTGGGAACAGCAGAAAGCTGCACCACGGGAGGTTCAGGCTGGACTTTAGGAGCAATTTCTTTACCATGTGGGTGGTCAACCACTGGAATGGGATTCCTAGTGAGGAGGTTGATGCCCCATGCCTGTCATTGTTGAAAATGCATTTGAATAATGCCCTCAATAATATGCTTCAACTTTTAGTTACCCCTCAAGTAGCTAATTCTGGTCATTTGGGAAAGCTTCTGTCTATGGTGCGAAGGAGCTACAGGAGCTACAGGACCATGCCTTTTTATTGTGAACACTGTTATGCTGTTGCAGCACCATGGCAACTATCAAGGCAATCTATCCATGCCAGCAGAATTCACAGTAATTTAAAAAACCCAACATTACAAAAAGATCTTTTTTTAACCTTAAATATGTAGTTACTAGTGCTATTCCAGAATATGTCACTTGCACAAAAGCCTACAGTAAACTATAGAAAAGCAATTCTCCTAAATGCAAAACCGATTAAGCTTGATTTTCCATGTCTTTCTGATATAATACTGAATAACTGTATACAACTTATTACCCTTCTTTGCTGTAAAGTAAAGTGTAGTTGGTAGGACGTCCTCCATCTGAACCAGGTTTCCACCAACAGGTAAATGTTTCCTTCTCTGGAGAACGGCATTTTATTATCGTAGGCTTTTCAGGAGGTGACTCTTCTGCAAGAGATACATAAACGAACTAATTAGTAAGTTTAACGCATCAGGTCAACTCTGAATTTATAAAACAAATTCAATTGGAGCAGGGAAACTACATTTTTTTTCTTTTTCTACAAAGAAAGAATATGTTTTGCTTCATTATTTACACAGGAAAGAAAGGGCATTCAGTGATTAGGGTAGCAGCCTTTTACTTTGACCTGGCTTCAAAATCCTTTTCCACTGCAGCTACACTGAGGAACTACATTTTACTTCGCTGTTTGTAGCTCTTTTTGGCTTCCCAAATCTGACAAAAGGTTCTCAAATGCTGTCATACCAGGTTCTGTAAAATTATTTAAAATACATTCTGCTATTTGATCTGTTATTTACGTAAACATTTTTTTTTCTTCAGAAATGTGTTTTAAGATCTGGTTGATTATTCGAAAAAAAAAATAATAATGCTGCCAGTTGTTTTGGCTTTTACAAGAAAAGAAAAAATGAACAAGAACATGTTTACCCCTGTGTTTATGTCCCTGCCAGTAATTCTCTCCTGAAGTGCCCATGCTGAGCTGACTCAAAAGATACAAAGTAGTTCTTGTATTTCCTCCTACAGTGATGTTATGCCCAGTACTCACTCTATTTGCCTAATTGCTGCTAAGCAATTTATAATTATCTGGATTCCTGATGGTTGTTATAGACTCAATCAAAGCATTTAGAATTGGGCTGAAGAAGATGCTTAAATTTTGAATACTTCGATGGTTGTCAAAACCCTGATGTGCTTGAAACCTTTGTAGTTATGTATTTGTGGCAAAACATGTTCTCATTATATTAATAATATATATTTTCTACTATTTAGAGTGCGGCCATTGATTTTCCAAATTTATAATTGCCTCAGGCAAATCTGAAAATGGGACATTTACAAAATATTTTTCTATTATCAGTACTTCAGCAATCTCCATGTCAAATAATGAATAATGCAGCTAGTGACAGAAGAAGAAGATTTGAGACAACCTGGCTAAAGTGTCTGACAACAAGATATGAAGTCATACATATTTAATGTCCCAACAGAACACGGATAATTATTCCCATGTGATAGCAGCTGCAGTGCTATGCTCTGTTATGCTCCTGGCAATGATTTCAGTCCCGTTGCTAACGAACAAATGAGTGACTCTCACACAAGTACTGCTACCTGGTATCTTCAGTTAGGTGAAATCAACATGATTTTAAATGGCAGGACAAGACCAAAAATTATGCAAGCACATCTGTATCCAAAGTGACTTCCTAGTAAATCCCAGTCTGTTTGTCATAGCCAGTTTTGGCAGAGGCCAAGTACTAAGTGGATCAGCAAGACTGAATATATAATTACACACAAAATATGGCAAGATGCGCTAAGTTGTTCCTCCAGCACTATGAAGCATCTGTGTGAGGAACCCGGTTTTCAGGGCTGCCGTTTAGGCACCTTTCACAACACTGAACTGACTAGAGTGTAAACACAATTAACAGAACAGTAATCATCAACTCACCACTGGGGATCTGAATGCGTTTTTCAGAGCTCCATTCACTCCATTCTCCAAGGTCTAACATGCAACGGACCTGAACAATGTACCTCATCCCAGCATTTAACCTACTCACTTTGTATTGTGTCTGCATTCCAACAGATATTGTCTGGAAAAATAATATAGAATTGGTCTATTTTAACGAATAAGACATCAAGAAGTATGCTTGCGTCACTGACTTTTGAAAGGTAAGGATTTCAATCAGATATTTTTTAAGATGTTAATTACAAAGTAGTAAAGGTAGTGGCTGAATGAACAGAAAAACAGTGACATTGAGGTTCTGATGCTCAAGAATTGTAGACTTTCTAATAAGTACTTCATCAGATCAACATTGAAAGGAACATTATAGGTAGTTTGACTCAGACAATCTGTTTAACGCCTCTTAGTGGTTAGTTTTAGGTCTTACTATTAAGTGCCTTAGGCCCTTTAAACATCTCTTCAGAAGTCTTTCAAGATACATAGCTTTCTCCATCTGTAAGGCATCAGCAATTTAGGTAGCATTGAGGCCATCTAAATATAACTTTAAGAATGATATTTTATCCTGGTATCCCAGCTGTGGGAGTACTGTGGCCCACTCCTAGCAAAATGACAACAGTTGGGAATTTCAATGTAAATAGTGTGAGTAGAACACCCCAAGCTTTCAGACATTGGAGGTTTGCCCCAATTAATCATGTTGAGGAGGATGACAACTCTCAGCCCAATTAAACTGTAACTAGGGAATTACGGACATCTGAAACACAGTCAGCTTGAAAAACAGCACTAAAGAAGCATGAAAATTTGGTGAGGGGAGACTGGAAACAGCAGCTGTGACGCTATCAGAAGCTGCTCTGCTAGTACCATGACCTCTGCCTGAGCCAGACAGAGCAGCGCAGCCTCTCTCTCTGATGCTGTGGGTAGCTGCACTCCAGGCAGTGTGGGTATTATGATTTATCTGTTGTATTGCTGACACTGATTTTTGACTGCATAGTTAACTGATTGCTCATCAATTATATTTTAATGAATCATTAAACTGCTTTGATCTTGATTTGGCTTAAACTATGAGAACTGAGCAGTCTCTTACTGTGATGGCAACAGACACGTTGATGAAAATGTACAATTAAATATTCCTAAATAGATCTATCTATCTACTAAATAGGGCTAAATAGATCTATTTATCTTACTTTTTAGTATATGACATATCAAGGACAGTTATACAAATACCATTACTTTCACTGTCTCTGTAAGCTGTAACAGTACTTCTCTTTTTTTAAACAGATTTGGTTACAGTATTTTTGTATCCTTATAGAAACTAAAATTTTTATAGTACCAATTAAATTCTGACAAGAGAACTTATTGAAAAGCATTTATACAACAAATGTTTTTTTCCCTTACCTCTTCCCACTCTTCCTTTTCCTCAGGTTTTAGTCGTAGTTCATAGTGATACACATGGGAATTAAAGCTGGCATCAGCTAATGGAGGTGGAAACCATTTTGCCCAAAGGTAGGTTATACTAGCAGATGCTTTTGCTTCTAGAGTGAGATTCACAGGAGAACCTGGCTGAACTGTATAAATGAAAAGTTTGTCATTAATGATTTAATGTAATGATTTAATTTTCTGTCAGAAAGGCTACCTCCTTTAAACAGTAGCCCTGTGAATTAATGACAAACAAGGCTGCTGAACAAAGGGCATAGGGTGACGTGATAGGGAGGGATCACAAAAGATCACAAAATGGGGATGAAGCAGGGTCACCCCCGGTGCTTGCAGGTTAGCAAAGATATGCCTACAAAACAGCATTATGGAGAAATCCCCCCAAAACTTTATAGGAACACAGCATGTTGGGGTGCCCCTCTTCAGTGCCTGTACACTAATGCATGCAGTATGGGGAATAAAGATGAGTTAGACGCATATGTGTGGTTACATGGCTATGTTCTCGTTGAAATCACAGAGACATGGTGATATGGCTGCCATGACTGGAGTGTTGCAGTGGAAAGATACGGACTCTCTAGGAAGGACAGACTGGGGAGATGAGGAAGGGGCATTGCCCTCTATGTCAATGACCAGCTGGAGTGTGGAGCTTTGCCTGGGGATGGATGAGGAGCTGACAGTGAGTTTATGGGAAGACATGTCTAGGTGATCTACAGCGAATGTAAGCAAGGATGGGTAACCTGGGAGGAAAACAGAGATTGTCAGAGCATCCAGGGATGGAGTTAGGAAAACTAAAACCCAAATGGAATTGAATCTGGCCAGGGATGTCAAAGACAACAAAAAGGGCTTCTACCAATAAATCGGTGACAAAAGGAAGACTAGAGAAAATGTGGGCCCTCAGAGGCCTGGCTACACAGGACAGTGAAAAGCCTAAGGTACTGAATGCTTCTTTGCCTCAGTCTTTGCCAAAAAGACCAGCATTCAAGAATCCCAGGTCCCTGGGTGCAGGCTGAAAGCATGGAGCAAGGAAGAGGTATCCTTAGTGGAAGAGGATCCTGTCAGGGTACATCTGAGCAAACTGGACATTCTAAGTCCATGGCCCTGATGGGATGTACCCACAAGTGCTGAGGGAGGTAGCAGATATGACTGTGAAGCTACTCTCTATAATCTTTGGTCAATCCTGGCAACCAAGAGAAGTGCCCAAATACTGGAGGAAAGCAAGCACTCTTATCTCCAAGAAGGGCAAGAAGGAGGACCCAGGGAACTCCAGGCTGGTCAGCCTCAGCTTGATCCCTGGGAAGATGATAGAACAGCTAATTCTGGAAACCATTTCCAGGCACATGAAGGAGAAGAAAATCATGTGAGGTAGTCAGCATGGATTCACCAAGGGAAAGTCACACTTCATTGACCTGATAAATATCTATAATGAAATGACCAGCCTGATGGATGAGGGGAGAGCAGTGGGTATTGTCTTCCTGGACTTCAGTAAGGCCTTTGACTCTGTTGCCAATAAGATCCTCACAGAGAAGCTGTTGAAGTATAGGCTGAACAGCTGGGCCCAGAGGGTAATGGTCGATGGTGCAAAGTCAGGCTGAAGTCTAGTAGCAAGTGGAGTATCCTAGGTGTCAGTATTGGGTCCAGGTCAGTTTAACTTCTTCATTAACGATCTGGACAATGGGGTAGAGTGCACCCACAGTAAACTTGCAGGTGACACAAAACTGGGGGAGTGGCTGACTCACCAAAGGATCATGCAGCCATCCAGAGGGACCTCAACAGGCTGGAGAGGTGGGCTGACAAGAATCTCATGGAGTTAACAAGGAGAAGCACCAAGTCCTGCACCTGGGAAGGAACAGCCCCAGGTACCAGTATGTGCTGGGGGCCACCCGTCTTTAGAGCAGGTTGGTAGAAAAGGACCTAGGGGTCCTGGTGGACACCAAGTTGCATATTAGTCAGCAATGTGCCCTTGTCACTAAAAAGACTAGTGGTATTCTTGGCTACATTAAGCAAAGCATCACCAGGAGGTCAAGAGAGATGATCTACTCAGCGCTGGTGTGGCTGCACCTCGAGTACTGAATCTACTTCTGGGTACCCTAGTACAAGAGAGACATGGACATACTGGGAAGAGTCCAATGGAGGGCCACCAAGATGACAAAGGGACTGGAGCACCTCTCCTGTGAGGAGAGGCTGAGGAAGCTGTGACTGTTCAGCCTGTAGAAGAGGAAGCTCAGGGGGGATCTCATCAATGTGTATAAATACCTGCAGGGAAGGTGCAAAGAGGATGGAGCCAGACTATTTTCACTGCTTCCTACTGCCAGGACAAGAGGCAATGGGCACAAACTGAACACAGGAGGTTTTGTCTGAACATTGGGAAGCACTTCTGTGCTGTGCGGGTGATGAAGTACTGGCACAGATTACTCAGAGAGGTTGTGGTGTTCTCCCTCCCTGGCGGTGTTCAAAATCTGCCTGGATGTGGTCAGGGACAACCCGCTCTAGATGTACCTGCTTGAGCAGGGTGGTCCAGACAACCTCCAGAGGCCCCTTCCAACCTCAACCATTATGTTATTTCTGTGATTTGTTTTGTATTTCATTATATTAATTTCAGATGAATATGCCCTTCTACAAGAGTATAGTAAAATAACCCCTTTTTTTCTTTTTTTTTTTTTTCCTCCCTAATAATGTTTAAGTGGATACTGATTTACCACAGTATCAGCAGATCTTAGACATCATTCTGAATTTGTCAGACTAAGGAAATACAAATCATAATTTCATCAGGTTACTCTTGCAAAATGAAAAAGTCAGATATTTCATAGGTAAAAAACTGAGTACATTCTACAATGTATGTACGCAGAAAACAGAATGGAATTAAGAACATGAAATACTTGGAAACAAAACAAAAAAAAAGTTGAGTGCTTGGGCAATTATTTTCACCCTCCCAAGATTGCAATGCCAGCAGCCAGAAAGATGTTTATATTTGGAAAATTTAGTCTGGAACATTTCAGGTAGTTTGACCTAATTTGAAAGTTTTATAATCTGCTGTGCTAGGAACCTACAAAACTGTCTAAACTCAGTTGAGACTAATTGACATACTGGAGTTTACTAGAAACTGGCGACAATTTTTCAGCCAAGATTAAAACGATAATAGAATATGCAGTTACTTAATTTGTAAGTAAAATGCATTTTCCACATAAATTACAGGCACATATTTTAGATCATCTGTAGATAAACACTTCTCCATAGCAAGCTTCACATCATGAGGAAAGAAAACTTTCACGACTACTTGTTCTGGAATTAAAAGACAGATACATCTCCAACTATTTTTTTTTCCATTTCATTCTTTCCTTTTTACCTATTGAGGTCACATCCACATACTGAGGGTCCGAGCTGTTACTTCCAATCTCATTTGTTGCTGTTACAGTGATATTATACGTTGTCCATGGATTAGTGTGGTTTTTATTGAAGTAACAGGAATTGGGACCAGACGTTCTGTAGTCTGGACATTCATAGATTTTTTCTTCACTGAAATAAAATGATTTAAAAAGTTCAGAAGTTTAGAAAATGAATCAATGTAGATAATTTTCTAGTAATGGCCTAGGTTCAGCAAAGAAATTTAAAATGTTTAAGTCTATATATATAATCCCACCCTCTGGGAAACAGTTCAGTGAGCGTCAAATGCTATTACCATAAATGCTGCATTGAATCATAAGCTATTTTTACTGCAGTTATTCAGGATGAAAGCTTTTATCCGCTTTTTTATACACAGGAACATGTTTACAAAAGAATGGAAAGAGAAATTTCCAGAGACAGCATGAGGCAATTTTAAAAATGTTTGAAAGCAAGTTAAAAAGCAAATTAAATACATTCACTTTGACTACAGAAGAAAAGTTACTAAATACCTTCTTTCCATTCTCTGGAAAGTAACCTGATGGGCCCTAAGGCCAAGGAGTGTTTTATTGATTATTTTGCTTTCAGCAATGTATTCTTTTATCTGCTTTTGAACATGATGATCATCATGTCTCTTACCTATTACCTTCATATGAGTCTTCAGCTTTTTTTAGCAGAGGGATTGTTTTGTACTCAATTAAAGCTGAACTAGGTGAGGTACTCAGCCTTTTCTAGGTGTGAAGAACTGTACAAACCCAAAGCACTAGTTGAGATGGCTCCAAGGTAGGTCTTAGTCCCACTGTTACGCTCGATACATCACTAGTAACAAGGTCTTTCAGTATTCAGGTAGTTTTGTCTGGGTTCACAAAGCAAAGATGGAAGTAAGGGGACTACACCTGAGAGACAGTAAGCTAAGAAAGGTAACTACGTCTCAGATCTGGAGTGCTTGGCAATGCCTGTTTTTCAGCAGATCTAATAAAACTGACGAGCATCTATGACCATCTCCAGGTGGGGCAGTTCTGGGCTGTGACTGGTGTGACTTAAGAGGCTCAAAAAAAGTTCTGTTCTGATCAAGACTGAAACATCTGGACTTTCATAAAATAAAAGCTCCACAGATATGCTCACTATAGATGAGGGGAGCATCATCTCTCTCAGATTATTGTTGATTGTGGTAACTTTATTAAAAGCTGCATCTTTCCTGATCAATTAATACATATGATCTGGAGCTGGTTTAATTTAAGCAGGGAAGTCTGAGGCTTTACCTTATCTGTTCTGAACCTCACTGGATTTATTCAAAAATATTCAATCTCTGAGCCTCCATGCTTGCTTGGACGTGTTCTTAGACCTCTTTTTTCAGGAAGAAAGGGCATTTATACAAAGAAGCACAGGTTAAGCAAAGTAGATAAACATATACACATTTTATTTGTAACAGTATGAGGGAGTCACAGATTTACCAAAACAGTAAGTTTTGAGATGCAATACCCACACCTGGTTTTACTCCATTTTGTGAACAACCAGGCTGGCTACGAATCCAGAAGGGGAAGTAAAGTCTCTCAGATTTTCTCCAGATGTGGGTTTGCTGCGCATATTAAGGGAAAATTCCATGACAGGGCCCTGAGGGAACCACCAGCCCTTACTGTCACTGCCCAGCCTCCCTTGGGGCCTCCCCTGACCCTGCCTGTGGCCAAGACCCCACTTCGGCCCACCACAGTAGGGCCGGTCTCCAGCTCCCAACCACTGTGCCGTGGGCCCCATCAAGACAGCCTTGGCCTGCAGGCTGACACCTCAGCCCAGCCCCACCTTGTCCTGTTCCTGTCCCCAGGGTGGTGCTCTATGCCTGGGTCTGCCCCTGGGCTACCCTGCTCAGGGGTGGGATGGGCCCTAGCTGCTGGCCTTGCTTTGTCTGCCCCAGGGAAGCCCCTGCAACCCCCAGGTGGCCTCTGTTCCTCATGGTGCCCTGATACTCCCCTCCTCAGAGAAGGATGTGCTTCAGATAAAAGCTGTGTGCGTTCTGATAAAGGGACAAATTATGTCTTTCCCAGTATGTGTTCAGAGCAGGGCAATTAGCTCAGATGAGTTTCAGTAGGGACAGGCTGAAAGTTTGGTATTGGTTGTAGCCATGTTTTTTTCCACCAAGGGAAAGCCATTCATCTGTATAGCCCTTGTTGGCTATTTGAGGTGTAACATGGATTCATAAAATTGGCTTTCACAAATTAATGTTATCATTCCCTCATTCTGTCGTAATCATGACTTGACAACTTACTTATTCATCATTTTTTACCTGTCCTTGCTGTAGAACAGGGTGTAATTGGTAGGAAGTCCTCCATCTGAACCAGGCTTCCACCAACAAGAAAAGGTTTCCTTTTCTAGAGAACGACATCTTATTATCTTAGGTTTTCCAGGATATGATTGACCTAGAGAAGTGCAGAAATCCAGCTAGTTATATTAGGGTTGGACAGTTTTTTTTGTTGTAGTTGTTGCTGAATGGCAAATTCAACAAGAAATGCTTGAAAAAAATAATATTATTTGAACTTATGGACTGAATTTGGTAAATAAATCTGCCTGGGAAAAGGGCCGAAACTTTCAGAAAAGTAAATATATATTATCTCAAATTTCTGAAACAGCTTCTAATACTTTGTTACTTCTCTTTTTGAAAATAAAAATGTCATTTTAACCTAAACTTTGAAAGTGTTCAGTAATCTCCAAAATGAATTAAAAAGCATGGAGTCAAATGCATGACATATATATATATATATATACATTTTCCTAAAATATCCCAAATCTTTATCTTTGGGTCATCTTAGAATTAAATTTCACCTCCAACTTTGCAATTGAACCAAAATTCCATTATTTGCACAACTCTAAAATTATCACATATTTGGGGTAAATTGTAGGTAAGGCAAATTAGAGAAAGAAGAAATCAATGGGATGGATGGAATATTTTGTGTACTGGCAACCTGTATGTATTCATTAATTATTTGAATATTCCATAATAATCTTGATACATTTTAGAATACTTCCTGTAAAGATTACTTGTCGTTAACTTCCAACAAGAAAATAGACCATAATTTTACAGACTTTTTGACATGATGAGCATGTGACTTTTCAACCTAATCTTACCTTTACTTCATTAAAGTTCCGTACCATATCTCTAATTGTGTTACTATTCAAATGATGCTAATTCCCAAGAAGGTGACAAGGATGGAGTGAGTGCAGGGACGGAGTGAATGTCTTTCATCGTCACCACCACTTTATCATTAAATTAATACTATAAAAAGAAAAGAGGACTCAAGCCATTTTCAAAATCTCCATACAAAACTTTAAAAGAATTTAATTTAAATATGTACAGGTTCCAGTGATGGTCAGGATAGATCAGGTAAAGCCTCAGACTTCTGAAAGAAGTGTTTTAAGGAAAACAAGTGTTTCAGGAAGTTTTGTACTTACCAGTTAGTCCCATTGCAGTCAGAGGAAGTAACAATATAATTTGAATTGATGACATCAATTTCTGCTTCATGTTGTCCACTTCTCCCCAGGGGGGAGTATCAGATCAAGGGATCACTGTAAAATATACCATCATGCAATAGTCAATAAAAATATGTAACATGTAATATGTATCCCTTGGCTTGATCAAAGTTCTTTTTGAATTGCAGCTAATTGATTCTTGTTATTTCTCAGAGGTGTGGCATGAGTTGCATTTCCACTTCAGAGGAAGAAAACCTGAATTGAAGAGTAGTAAGTAGATCATCCTTAAGGTTTTTGAATGGTTAGCAGTGCTGGGATTAGGCTTTCACAGCATTAACTAATCTTGCATATTTATTTTTCATCTTGGGACACAGGATGATTTTCTTAAAGTTCTAACATCTGACTCATTAATTTACCTGAGGAATCAGACTCTTAATAACAAAAAATATATGTTTATCCCTGTTAATATAAAGAAGAACTCAACATTTCTGAACTCTGAAGGTCCTGAAAAGAGAAGATAAATAGAAAATATTCATGATTTATGTATATGTTAAGGATTTTTGAGCCAATCTCATGACTTCTGAATATTTGGGACTGGCAGTGTTGAATTCAGACCACCTGAGCTGAAGAGTGCTACTCATTCTTTGTGTTCAGCTCATTGTTTTTACTGCATTTAATTTTGCTGGAAAGTGGAAATGCCAAGAACAGAGAAAAGAAACCAAGGGAAAAGTAGTGTAAATTCACAGTTCATTTACCAGGTGGAAACGCAAAACAAGATGCAATTATCCCTCTTTCTTCAGCCTGTAAAGGCCAGAGGCAGTATTGCAGAACTCAGCTGAAATACAGTGGGAGGCCACCAGCTGTGGAGCCCCAGTGCCTGCAGAGGGCTGACACCACTAGGTGTCCTCAGCATTCAGGTTACAGCTCAGGGTAATCGGAAGCCCCTGCTGCTGCTAAATCTGCCTAGCCTGAAGAAAAGGCTGAGTTATGACTTGAAGCAAACCTCCTGCTTGTCCCACCAGCAAACTTCCTGCGTGGAGATGGTGACTGGTGTCTGCTATTAGATTCTTTGTAGCCAACCTTACTCCATGAAACTAAAGAATAACGATTTACTGTCTGAAAAGGAAACTCCTTACCTCAGCTTTCCACTCCTACCAAGCACATCCGACAGGTATTTTGTGCTTGAAACCCGTTCAGTGTAGAACAGCGTGAGAACAAGCTGTCTCTTTGCAGAGGAAAAATTCTTTGTGGTTTATCAGATGACTCAATTTTCATTATGCAATTCATTTTCTGTATCAAGAAACTACAACCCATCAGCACACAAATGTTTCTCAAGTGCACAGGCAAATGAAGTATCAGTCAATTTAACTGATTCTAAAATGTGTTTATTGTGGACAAAGTGCTAAAGAACCACAGTCAGCTACACTTTCATAGGCTTCTTCTGAATATCCAGGCACACTTCATTTATGCAACTGAGCTACACTGCAGAACTGCATCTGTATTAAACTCCCTTACAGCAATCTGTGCATAGAGAGTCAATGCGGAGCACACCATTTAAATATAAACTCCAGTTTTGTGTAATCACATGCAAATTTTATGTCTGTAAACAAACTGCAGGCCCAATTGTTAGTGTTTAACTTCTGAAATGAGCTGAAAATTTGGTGTTACATAATGCAGAATGCAGACCACTGAGCTCATGCAAGGAAGAAGCATGTTCTTCTCAAGGTGAAATATTGAACTATAAACAACAGCCGTTTCATGTACATACGATAACACAATATTTTGTTATTATAAAAAAAACCACAAAACAACAACAACAAAAACAACAGTTGAATGTTTTCAAAATACACCACTTTCAAACAGACTATGTTATACCTTTTTTTTTTTTTAAAAAATTCTTTTAGAGATATCTTTTCTGTGTGATGAAAGATAGAGAGGCATCATCAGAAAGAGCTGAAGTAGAGCACACTACAATGAAAGCAGGATAATTTTGGAAACTGAATACCCAGAGAATCAAATTAATAGAAATAAGGTGAAATTAATTAATTTGTAAGCACATATTTTTTCTTGGGATCTTTTGTTGTTTAAAAATGAGATGATCATGAGCCACTACTGTGATGTGGCTGTGAAAAAGAACAGGAGAGATACAGTGGAGGATTGTGGACTTGTTACTGCCACATACTAAATGTATGGGACATAAAAACTCCATATGCGGGGAAACAATAACAACAACAAAAACACAGAAACACAAATAAATAAACTGATTAACATATTTAGAATGGATATAGAAAACTACTGATATGAGCAGGGACACAGAGGCTGTCTCATGACTGAGATTTAAAGAACTGGCTTCTTACTCCTTTCAAGTATATGGTTGTCTTCTATAGGCATACCAGGGGATTAGAATCAAAAGAGGGAACTTAAGAATGTATGAACTCTACAAAATGTTGCAACAAGAATAAATGGCTGTAATTAGTTCCAAAAATTAGGAAAAAAAAAAAAAAAGAAAGAAAGAAAGAAAAGACAGAAATGAATTTCTGGAATAGTCTTCCAGAAGCAAAAATCCCATTTAGTTTTCCCAGGGAGTCAGATGTATTATGAAATATATATGCCATGATTGTTCATGATAGCTGGGGAGTGGGCTTTATGATCCGATATGTGCTTTCCTGGCTATTTCAATTCAATTTATATACCTTGAATTATTAGCAATTAGGAAACTGTACACGAGCATGAGATGGCTGGATATCCTATTTTACATTCAGAATTTAATGCTTTCAAAATATTTTCTATTAAAGAATTATGAGAACTTCTGGTTATTTGATCATAAATATGTCCTTAAAAGCATCTAAGAAAAGCATCATTCTATTTGTGATTTGTATTGCTTTCTGAAGGAATGTCAGCAGCAGCAGAGCAGTGGCCAGGAGGCTCCAGGCATATTAACCATATTCCATTTGTTCCAGTGCCTGCGTTTCCATGGTTGCTTGGTATTTGGTATTTTTGGTTCAGATATTTCCTATAAGGCCTCTGAAGAGATCTCTTGTTTTTAAAAATACTTGCTTTAATAGAAAAAAAATAATGTCCACTTTGTTGTAAATACATCAAAAGGGTACCTTCCCTGTATCTGACTTGAAAATCTTTTCATAAAAGGTTAACTAGTATTTATGAATATGTTGTAGGGAAAGACTCGCTTTTTGGACTGAATGCATTCTTTTATAAGGGATACAATGGACACTGATTTGCTAGAACATCATGCAAAACCAAGGCTACAGTAACTGATAACTAAAAATCATATGCCTCCTTTTTGAAGGTTTTGATTTAATTCCAACAGAGTTATTACATTCTGACACTGTAGCTGAATTTCTTCCTTTTAACACAGCTGTTATGCAGTCTTCAATAGCTGCATATCGAACACCCAAAAATTGTGCATGCGGACAGAAATCATTACCGAGGTATTATAAAGCACAGAAGCAAGTAGTGCTATATATTACTGTAAAATAACCCTACTGTGTAATTAATAATAATATGAAATTTTAGCATTGAAAACAGTGCTTACATTGCAGCTAGATGAAGCTGGAAGTTAAATACAAATACTGAATCTGGTGCTGTGAAGCAGGGTTGAGAGATTGTCCTTGTCCTACTTTATTTGTAGCTCTTGTTGTATACTGATAGATACATTTCTTGAGACTGACAGAGAAGTCTTTACCTAGTTCTACACAAATGGAAATATTTCCATCTGCGCTATTTTCAGGCTTGCAGGAAGGGGAAACAATTGCACAGCACCCGCTGTCAATGGTATTCTGTCCATCACAGGCTTTGTTTGTGCTGCCAAAGGGATCTGAAGCCTGAAGTGCTCTACCAATCCATACTGAACAAGATTCACATTCCAACTAGTTAACGATGATAAATAATGTTCGTCTCTCAGGCCTAGGGGAAGGCAATTTAAGGATTCTCAAAATGCCACAGTTCATTATCATTTGAAAGGGTGAACTACAGCTGTGTGAAACCGAGTACAAATAAAGAACGGAATAAAGCAAGAAATGTGGCAGTTTCCTATACCATCCAGAATCCTACTGGCCTATAGCTGAATGTTGAATATTCATTCAACTGTTCTGTGGTCATTGCATGAGTCTGCCTTCCTATGCTGAGTTCTTATGCCAACACTGATGACTTACGTCCCTAACCATGACTAAGGCATAGCTATCATTAGGTGTGTTTCTGAATGATGGTGGTTGGGATTATACTGAAAACTAAAGGTGTGTATGTGCAGTGTGTTCTGGGCTCTGCTTTCCCACCTTGCATGAGACCTAACTGGAAGTCTCCAACTTCTAATTCCCTCAGGCAACCTTCATGGAGGTATATGAGTTCTAGAGAAGGCAGGCAGTTCACACATGCCTCTGATCTACATTTCTTGAGACTAATTCCAGGTGGCTACTTCTAGCATGTAGGTTTTGTTGGCTGCTTTGCAGAGACACATCAAGTTAATTTCTTGGGACCATACACTTCATATTTTTATGTTGTGTAACCTGAAGGCACCTATACATTCCTTTAGATTTCACCTGAAAAGCCTGTATCAGGTTTTCTAATATATTTTTTTCCTAAGTTCCTCTCAAATAAATCTGGTCCTAAGGACCCTTTGTAGTCCTTTTTTTTTTTTTTTTTTTTTGATTAGCAGTCAGTACAGGATGATGAATGGAATAACTTTGCTCACTGATGGAGATAGACTTCTTAGTGTGGAAGACTTAAATCATATTTGGAAAAGACAAAATCATGAAAGCCCATACTCCTGAAAATATTTTATATATACAAGTCACTCACGAAGTATTTATGCACCTAACCTAATCTATGCCTATTGATTTTACAGAACTGAGCCTGGAGTTCTTTTTAAAAGTCTCAACATCTAAACTGACATGACAGGCCAAGACAACTGGAAGAAAGCACCACTATCCCTACTTTGCAGATTGGGAACCAATACAGAAAAAGATTAAGTGCTGTGCTCAAACTCATACTAGACATGTACAAGCTAAAAACTGATCCTTTCTCACTATCTTTTTTCCCCCAGAATATCACCAATTCCATCTTTGTAAAACCATAAAATTGTTAAACATGATCTAGCTAACAATGGTAATTTTCCTCCACCAGTCTCACGGCTCTCAAAGATTCTGTTTTCTTCTCTGGTGGTCTGTATGGTTAGTCATAATTTCATGATTTTTATCTGTATCTTTTCAGACAAGAAAAGCATAAGCTGTAAAGAGAAAAATTTTAGAGACTGAAAATTAGAATTTAAGTTAGAACTTGAAAATTGCTCTTTAAATATGGTGGAAATTAATCTCAACCAACTGCTAAGTCCTACTCCACAGTCATTATCCTACTATGACACTTTTAATTATTATTTATACATAGCATAGTCATGAAATATAAAGTCTAGTTTCCTACCTAAAGGATTCATGTATGCAAGGAAGATTTTTGCTCGTCTCCTTGGCAAATGTCAGATCACTTGATAATCTGCAAGAAAAAAAAGAGTAGTTCCAGGATTTGTATATTACTGGAAGTATTGCTACTTTATTCATAAAACACAAAGAGCAAAAAAAACCCCACTCATTAGCTGATTCAGATACTGACAGTCCAAGTCAATACATTTAAACACTGAGAGCAATAGCAACTATTGTAAAATACTGTGTTACTGTACAGTCTTTCCATTATCTGTTTCAGTAAGAGCATAATTTTTGGTTTTAGCAATTTAGGATGCAGCCCAGCTTTACTAGTAGATTGTGCTAGGTTATATGATTAAAACCTAATCACCATATACACAAAAGCCGGGACAGGATCAGATGAAAAATGACAGGGTAGGGGGAGGAACCCTGGCAATCTAATCAGCGAAAATGGGGCACAGGGAATCGGCTACGCCTAAAACTACCAAAGAAAACAATCAGCCCATTGTCCCTTGTGCAGAACCCACCAGGAGGAGTCAACCAAATTCCCTTCCCAGTACATGTTGCAGAGGGATGGAGGTATAGCACTCATTAGGAGATGCAGTGAGAAAAGAATTTGGGGAACGTGGCAGTCTTATTATGGGATATTTAATGGAGGGACAAACAGCAGGGAAAGGAAGGGATCAGAGTGGACTGGGGGGAAACAAGCATGGGAAAACAAGGAGAAGAAGGGAATAAAGGGGCCAGTCAAGTGTAAGCTTGTTTGACTGGGATGTGTGCCTGATCACCATAGTCTACCCTATACCCTCATTAAGTTCTATTTCTGTTGTCTGGGTGTGCTCTGTGCTGGGTGGGTGCATTTGTGTGCTGGTGAACTTCCAGCTAGATTAGCCGGCAAGGAGGGAGAGAGCTCTGAGTGGGATTGCAAGTCTCTAGGCTCGTGCGCAACTCCCCAGCAACTGAGGACATCAGCGGACGGGGTGCCAGCTACTGGATGTACAGCCAACGTAACACCAGCCACTAGAGTGGTCCACATTTTGTGCAAATACACGCACATACAAATCTATAGCACTGCCCACCCATTGGGAGCAGATGCTCAGATTTGTTACTGTCAGGCCCCAAGGACATGGACGTGCAGCAGTCTCAAATCTATTGAGCTACCTGACTCAGCTACCTCTAACGGACTGAAATTCAGTGGTTTATTAAAAGAGCCACTGTGTGCAGTTGACCCTTCTTTGTCATCCCATTTGACTACACTCTGCTGTTAAGAAATAGTCTAGATCAGCTTCACTGGGCAATTTATCTGCCACAGCAAGAAAAACTATTTATACATGATATTACTAACTCCATCATCCTATTTCTTATGAAATTGTCTTTCTTTAAACAATTTGAAACAATAGAATATTTATACAACTAACATCAAGAATGGTCTGGATTTGCCCGGAGACCAGGTGGGAAGCTGTATTACTCAGTTACCAGGGTATTCTTTTGTTTGGCTTCATTTCAGTAAGGCTAATAAGAACAATAAAAATACCATGAAATCATCCGGCAGCTAGACACTATGCCGTTACAGAGGAACAGATTTAATTGAGGGCAATAAACATTTTTTTTTATGTGCATATATAAAATTGCATAGATAACCTACAACTGAATATGGCAAAAATATGTTTGCACTGAAGTTACTCAACTATGGCATAAGGTGAAAAGTAGTTCAAAGATGGAGCTCAGTGAAATCATTCATGTTTTAAGGAGGACAGAAATCTGATCATCGGTTTCAGAGCTGGGAACAGAGTTTGATTCAAGCTTGGTTAAATAAAAGATTTCTCCCAAAATACAAGATGCCTTGTAGACCTTGATCACATCATAAAGACGTTTTAAAAATGAAGCAATTATTCCGCATTTAAAAGAAAGTCTAGTTCTAACAGAAAACGCATAGTTATGATTGCTAAATTAAAAATTGTGAAAATCACTCTTTCCTGTAGTCTGTTATGTTTAGAAATAAACTTTCCTCCACTTTTTCAGATTTCTGTAACTCATAATTACAAAAAAAAAAAAAAAGTTCTATCATGCCACCAAATTTTATTCTGCTCTCTTCACTGCTTTCATCAGGAAGTGATACTATGAACTAGTGACAGATCCCTGTGTAATATGACTTGCTTAAAAAGGTCATTTTTACTACAGCTACACTAGTAGCTGTATAGTAGCTACTAGATTGTTTGTATCTCAGTGATCAGAAAGGTAAATGATAGAATTGGTCATATCAAACACAGACACTCAACCAAGACACTCAAATAGTCATTGCTAAAATCATATTTATTATGATAGCCCTGAGAAGAAAGATAGAATCCGACCGTGTTAAGTATAGTACAAGGATTAATTCATGATCCTAAGAACTGAAAAATAACAAAGTAAAAATACAGAGTAGAAGAAAGGGATACAACAAACAGGTCAAAACTTGAATATTTTTGTTTTGAAACTAAGGGTTATTTTCATTACAAAATATTTTCAAAATATCCCATAAAATGGAAACTGCCTATGAAGAATTAATTTTGGAAAATCTTCACTTTAGAATGTCAAAAACTCTTTTTCAGCTAAGAGCACTGCACGCAGATTTTCAAAATTCTAAAATGAATAAATATCACCAAGTAAATATCAACAGAAAATATTTTGTTTTGAAATTTTCTAGTAGAACATTTTTTGAAATCTAAGTGGAGTATGCAAATAATTTCAGTTCATTAATAACTTTTTTTTTTTCCATGATAAGATGTTGTGATGAAAAATTTCTGATAATCTTCAATTATACACAGAATTTCAACAAGCAATGCAATGGCATGAATTCTTTTGCTATCTTCATATTCTTGGTAACAGATGCTAGAATGACTAAAACGTTTCAGGAAGCAAAGGAACAAGACTTTGAAAGTAGTAAAGGAAACATAGTAATGAAGAAAATTGTGAAAGATTTGTGGAGTGAATATAAGGGAAAATGGTAATGCAGAAGGACAGAGAAGAGGGGAAGAACAAATAAAATGTTGGCAATGGGCAGTAAAGGGTTGGATAAAAGTGTAGTTTAAAATATATTCTAGTATCCCCTTTGGTTTTCAAAGCTTCTTCCACTGGATACTACCCTAGATAGCTTTTTCTTGGCGAACATATGCAATGGGTTTGAGCAGAGGAGAAAAATCTCTGGATCTCAGTGCCTGCAAGCATCAGTATGGTAATGCTGAAGAAAGCTGTGACCTTAGCTCTAGCACAGACTCTTTTATTCTCTGTCACTGAAACAACCCCTTTTGGCTGAAGTCTCTCTTCAAAGCCTTATGATTGTGGTAAGGCTGTAACAGAAGGAACCTGGCTGCAGGGGAAAAAAATCTTTTTCTTCAATCACAAATATATTCAATAATTAACAATAGCAGCGGGAGCAGAGAAAACTATTGAACAAGTAATTGTTTTCTGTTTCAATGTTCTCTTTTTCAGCAGGCCCTCAGTACAAGGTCGTAAAAGCAGCTGTTTCTTTGTCTTTTTCCAAATATATGCTGTACACTTAAACTTGTATTGCTTAAGTGACTGTAGGGTTACTCCATGAAGAACGTAACTACCAAAAAGTACTACTCCAATCAAACTGATATAAACACTCTATGTACTATGATCTGTGAACAAGAACATTTCCCAGACATATTCCCCAACCTTCAAACTTGATAGAAGAGCTTTGTAGTTGCATGCTAAAGGCTACTAATGCCACATGCAGATGAAATGGCACACTGGTTAGCTAAGGTAATGAAATCCCTTATCCCGGAAATCTAAAATGGAGAGAATTTTTTCTTACAATTATTTGAGAGAAACAGCTGACAATAATGTGAATAAAACAATATTTAACCTTCAACCTTCATTTTACTGAGCTTCAAACCATTAATCTTTTTGCACTGCTGACTTAAAGCATTATATTCCCTTTAATATTAGAACTACATGGATATGCAGGGAGGTATCTATCCCGCCTAGCTCTAATCTTGTTGGAATTTTGTAGATATTCTCCAGTACCTAAATCCTAAATAGACTAGAGTTTAACACATTTTATACAATTATTTTCTGCAGGTGTTTAGATAGGTGGTGTTAATCCCTAATGTGAGTAGAAACCACATAATTTCTCGTTACAGAAAATCAAATGTTCATATTACTCTGAGCTCCCAGAGAGCCAGACTGGTAAAGTATCGATACTGCTGTATCACAACCCTGTTGAATTGCACCTAGATGCTCAGCTTGTAGCAAAACTGTCTTTATTTAATTACAAGTTTGCAGGGAAGAAAATACCGAACTCCTAAAAGCTAAGATATGCATCTCTGAAGGAACTGAATTCACCCTTTAGTCAGCAGTATGAATTTCCCTTCTCATTTCTGCATGATAAACTGAATGAAGTATAGCACTGACCTGATCTACCCCCAATCTTCATCCCAGGCTGTTATTCTTGGAGATTCTCAGACATGGTGAGTTGTATTTTGGATTCTTCGTTTGTTTTGTAAGAATAAGGAAATGACCCTGAGGTTGTAGGCTGTGAGACTTTTATGTACTTGTTTACAGAATTAAAACTTACACTGCAATCTCCAGAGGTTAAAGGTAAATTCATTAATGTACTCATTCATTAACCCGTTCATACATTAACTCACTCGTTCTGTTCTTGAGAAGCTGAAAGGACAGTGCTGTGTCACCTACTGATGAATGGATTTCTAGCAGGTGATACTTGCATCCCTGACAGGGAAAAATGAAACATGCCAAGAAACTACTTGAAGAAATCCATTTTGCAAAGACAGAGGCATCGTCATTGCGCAGCAAATGCAAACAGATGGCTTCATAAATAAAGAATAATTAAAAACAGAATATTAGGTTTCAGGCTATGGATAGTGTTTAGTTTTAACAAACTAAGGACATAAGCCTCTCCCTTACCTCTGCTGTAATAGCAAATATGTCAAATTAGATTTAACACGGATGTTTCAGTTGGCCTGATTCCTCTGTGGAGTTAGTACATTCCTTGATTAAATAATGAAGAAATAGCTACTAAGCAGAATTTGGAGAAGAAAAGCTTTCATAGAATAAAAAATACACATTCTACTGAAGTAAAATCAATTTTAACACTTTTCTTCTGTATGTTTGTTTTATTTGGTGATTAAAAAAAAAACTCCAACTGAAATGAAGGGCTTTTGGCTATAGCATGTATCAATGCATCAGGCTACATCTGATTTTTCAGTAAATGTTCTTGATTCACTGTTTACTGTGACTTGATTTAGTGACTGTGAGTTTTTTTTTTCACTCAGTCTCAGAATGGACCCATGGTGTGCATTGTAATTATCAGTTTTTATACACTGATATACAGGGTCATGACTTCATCTTGGAACAAGGGAGTCAGCTCTGGAGTTCTCTCCCTTTAAAATGGCATACTTCTTCAACATGATATAACCTCCATCCATGTTAGGGCTAAGGGGGAATGTATGAAGGTAGAGTATCAGAGGGGCCACTTCAGAGCTGTTTGCAAGCAAAATGATCTGATTTTCATGTAAAAGAAAACTGACTGAAATTCAAAAGTTCTGAGAACTGCAGGTAGGCAAAGATGGCTTTTTATATCAAAGCATCTGAAATGTCAGATCCACATGCTTTATTTGGATAAAAGATACCTCACAAAAATGTCAAAAAAAAAAAAAAAGAAAAAAAAAGGAGAGAGAAAGTATGAAGGTCATAAACCTGAAGCATCAATGACATTTCTTTTAGAAGTATTTGATATTTACATGGAATCAAAGAGAGGGCATAAGCAGTAGGAACCTTCATGCCTGCCCTTGGTATAATGGATTTCATGGTAAATTGCAGCAAACTAGTAAATGTTACTAACAGCTGAAATAATTTTAAGCATGGTAATTTAGACCACTGGAAATCAGCCATTAGCCTCTGTAATTAACATCAGCCCACTTTGTTTTATATCCCATTACAATCAACATTTATTACCCAACCATAGTTACCCAGTCATATTTCAGATGGTAATAAAATTCATTTTGTGTTTAATCCACAACACTGCTTCCATAATTCCCGAAATAAAAACCTTATGCTGACATTTAAGCACATAGAAATGGCAGGAGGAAAAAACGCCATAACTGTCGGTTTTACTTTACGTAATAACACAGCCCAGGCTTTTAAGTCCTTGCTTACACAAAGACTGACCTTTTCACTTGATATAAAAGTAATTTTTATTGAAACTTGGATCCACACCTTCAGTCATTATTGTTACCTGCATCTTTTCATGTTGCATTTCTAGTGGTGCCTTTTATGGTCTTATGCCTGCATCTTGGCTGCACATCCTACTTAGAAGCATATTTTGTGTAATGCCAACGGAAAATATGTTGAAGAATAACACAGCCATGTTTTAAACTGCTCTTTTCATTTAATCCTTGATTTGCTCCACTGAAACTATGTCCGATACATGATTTGACACTGTTTGGTAGACACTGGTACCAGACTTTCAAATCCAATGCAGACTGTTTAAAGGGACATGACAGAATCCTTGAGCCTGAACAGTCAGGCCTCTGTCTCCCTCAAGGTCTTCTTCCATATGAAAACTTTGGGCCCCTCAGACTGAAGAGGGGCCCCTCCAGAAGAAAAGGATGGGTACATCCCGACACGTCTGCCCACATAACACTCTTGGGTGGCTATCTTCAGCAGTCAGATCAAAGCATCTCAAGTACACAGAAACTATTAATGCCCTAAGACCCAGCCAGGAAAGCAGGTAAAAGAGGCCCCTGGCGCCTTTCCTTCCTCCCCCCTCGAGTTTTGTCCCAAGTGCAGCTCAGAGAGCACAGGAGACTCAGCTTGTAAAGCTGCTATCTGGATGAAGAACAGGTTTTTTGATTGCCTCAGGGTAGTCTTTCAAGATGGTGCAAATAGGACCTTAAAAGGGCAAATTAGTTGCAGACAATATGAATGGGTGAATAACACACTTAGAAATCTTTAGATGTAAACACATATTTTAGAAATAAATACACCAAGTGAGTCACAGAAGTCCATTGGATTATATGGAGCTTTTCAGTGTACTGCTTTTCTGCTTTTCTTGCTCAGATTTATCAAGCTGATATTTACCTCATTTTCAGAGCCCTAGCTGCCTGTAAACATTTGCTAGCCTACTTTTCATGTACATAGCTATCTTTTCTGAAGCATGCTGACTGGTAGAAAAATTACGAGCTGTTTAGTACCACAGATCTATTCTTCTTCATAGTTAAATGCGGCTGAGTAAAACACACTATGAACATACTTAGTTCAACAGCCACCTCTGCTATGTTCCTAAACTGCTTCAGACAGCTACTGTCAATGAAGTAACACGCTGGTGCAGATCTTATTTGTCCTTTCCAGACTATGTTGTGAGCTATTCAGGAAAGGTACCAAGAATGACAAATTGAGAGCCACGGGCATACAGATCTGAACACAACCATAAACCTCATGTTATCGTCCTTCTACAGAAGCTGTAAGTTCAGTCTGAATGTTGTAGCATCCTATACAGACAAGAGATTAGCAATGCCCCAGTGATGGAAGGTTAAATAAGCACAGTACCATTTATCCACATCTCAAACCCGTGTTTTATCTTTGATATGAAAACCAAATTGAGGGGATAGGTTTTTTAAGAGAGATTGCTGGTACACTCCTCCTCCAGTACTCCTCTACTTCAGTTCCCAACTCTAGTATAATTGCCCAATTCTTTTATTGCTCAAACAGAAAATAGTTATTTGATGGGTGAAACTGGTACTTGAAAGTTCTTAAGTATGCAGAGATGCAGCTGAAAGGAAAAGGTCACTGGCTCTTTTTCACTTCTCAAAAGCTCTGATATGAGAAAGATTGTTTACTTTATCCCTGAGTGTACCTAGAATAGTTTCACAATCATGTGTGTGGAGTAGCATACACAAGCAGAGCATCTGCAAATAAACATATACACAATAACAACCATGTTGCTATACAAAGTGTGAACATTTATCCTTAGGATGAACACTTGTTTATGAACCTAAGCTTGCTCCTTTTAATTCCAATACTCAATCCCAAATCACCTTCTTGGTTTCAAATCATTTGCAACATTCAAAAGCATAAACAAATGCTGTGATTCATTTTACAGAATCACAATTTGAGCACATACTTCGTAAGACTTGATAAGCATGTAGATTTCCTTTTAGCGTAGTATTAAAGCTCTATCGTATGTCAGTTATGTATTCATGGGAAAAGTGCAAATAGCCAGATGCAAGAAGAAAGCAGTCTTACGATCTTTTGTGTGGTAAAGGCAAGACTCTCCTACTGAGGAACATGATATTAAGGCCACCTGTTTTTCAGGAATCACTTGTTATCCTATTTCTCCCTGTGATGGATTTTCATATGCACAAGATACCATGAATGCTGTATTTTCTTTACATCTATATGTGATAATTTCACCTGTTAAAACTAACTCACTCTAATGAGAATTTCACAGGCTGGTCAGATTTGTAGTTCAGTGTTACTGTCAAGCATAAGTTCTACGAATGATATGTTCATAATTCACATGGCTCAGCAAAAAAAGCACATTGCCTTAGTCCTTTACTAAGCTATCTGTATGAAACTCTCTACTCTTTCGAGAGTCCTATTGATCTGAACTTCCTTTCCAATATATCTCAACCTCCTCTGTGAAGAATTTAATGGGAAATGCACATTGCTTTGTTTAACTGTAATGCTAAGTATCATAGCATATCAGGATTTTTTTCATACAGTACCTACAAAATATGAACTGCTGCATGTGAAGTATACTACATTAGGTGGAGTCTTAAAACAGTAGCAACTAAATAGACATGAATTACTGCAAAATTTTACATATTAATTCCTTCTTTGACACAATCTTTGCTCAAATTCTTCAAGAAGCAAGCATCCCCCTGCAGGAATTGGAAGGTATAGTAGCAGCTTCTCAAAGTCAGTTTTGTTATCGGGTTGAATTCACCAGTACACACTCTGATATTAAATCAATGTTATTACACTGAATGCATACATTTTTGCCACTCAGTGTATTTAGTAATTAGGTATAACCAGTCCATTACTAGAAATTAAAATGGTAGGAAATGATTTATGCTTTTGGTACCATGACAGGAGAAATACTCTAGATTATGGGCTACATGCATCAGTTGTATAAGCAAACAATCAGCAGGAAGTACAGCTAGCACTGCTAATATCATTATCTTAAAAACAAAAATTCTCAGTAATACAGGTCATAACTGTTAAAATCAGAGTAATTTCTGCAAGCTGTCTTTCATCTTGGAGACCTGCCGCTGCTACTTAAGACCTAAATCTATATTTAATTTCCTTAGTGAAAGCATATGTTCTGATGTACAAATCTGTGGATAGGAGAAGGAAATATATTTCAAGGGTGGAAAATCATGGAGGACACGAAACCTTCCAGATAGTGTCCCAGAGGCAGAAAAGACAGAAGTGCTGGGATGCATGTGCATGTTCTGCTGGTGAAGGAGAACTAGAACTCAGCTCCAGAGCTCTGTTCCTGTCCCTGCTGACAGCTTAGTCTCTGGTATTGGACACCTCTTTTACACCCGCAAAATGCGCAGACACCAAATCTCACTGAGATGTGTATCTTTTAAATCACATTTATAATTTCTATGTTGATAAAATGAATTTCCAAGATACACTGAGGTCTTTAGATAGAAGGCAGAAATATTGCTAGTAGCAATTTAGTTATGAATAATTGTAAATAAAAAAAAAAAATCCAAGTGGCAGGAATTTTGAAAAAATTGCAAAGAATCACAGCATGGATGAAACTGGAAGGGACTTTCAGAGGTTGTCTAGTCCAACACCACTGCTTGAAGCAGGATCAGCTAAAGCATGCTGCCCAGCATCAGTTCTAGTTGGATTTGGAATATCTCCAGGACAGAGACTCTACAACCTCTCTGTTCTACAGTCTCAACCTCTCAACCAATTCAACCATTTTACTGCCCTTGTAAAAAAGTTTTTTTTCTTACATTTAAGGAGAATTTCCTGTACTTTAAGTTGTGCCTATTGCTGCTTGCCCTCTCACTGGATACCACCGAGAAGAGCCTGGCTCCACCTTCTTTATTTCCCCCCATCAGGTACTTATACGTATCGATAAGATCCCCCGGGCCTGCTGTTCTCCAGGCTGAACACTGCCACCACTCTCAGCCCCTCCTCATACAAGAAATATGCCAGTACCTTAATTATGTTGGTGCTCCTTTGCTGGATTCACTCCAGTATGTCCATGTATTTCTTGTACCGGGGAGCCCAGAAGTGGACACAACACTCCAGATACTTTACCCTTGAGACCCTTCAGGACAACATTCCAAAAACAAAGCTAAAATATATTACTAATTCCATTTATTAGGGAGAGATTATGAGGCCAGTTCTGAAATAAACTTCGCGCTAGAGCTCCGCTATGCTCATTTTCCACTGGTGAACATGTATAAGAACTGGCACTGAGGTTCAGGAAATTCTGGTTCTAATCCTGAACCTCTTTTTATTTTCTTTTATATCATATTTTTCCATTAGTCAAATTCTGACTTCTTTTTTAGAGGAGCTGTGCTCATAACAAGAGCAGCAGCCAATGACCGAATTCCTTTACAAACCACTTTATTTTTGACTTTACAGCCAAACCATTAAATAAACCATATAAATTCTCAACCTGGGAACACACTGTCATTCTTCAGAAAGTTCATTTGCTTGTGTTTGGCTAACTGCATGGAAAATAAATACTTTGTCATTTCTTATTTTTTTTTTTTCCTATCCCCCCATTACTATGCAGAATGGTAATCCCCAACAAGGTTGTCTGGTATTTCTCTTTGAGTGATCGCACTGAAATTACATCCTAGTACACTTTAATAGTTATCACTTTACCGAAAGCTCAGAGTGACAGCACATTTCGCATTACTGAGGAACATAATTCTTCGTCCTTTTTAGCACCTATATAATATGAATGCCTATGTTTTTTCCTGCAGCTTTAATTATATGACAGTGATTGACATTAAAACCCAGCAAAACCTCTGACTTATAAGATGAAAGTAGTACAAACTTATATAGTTGGGTGGAGTACCTGACTAAGGACATCGTGAATTGGGGAGATGGGCTCTGTGCCAGCTATGACAATAGAAGAATGGAATAAGACAATTCTTATCCTGGATTTTGTAATGATTTTTTTTCCATCCTTCTCAAGACAGGAGATGAGGTTTGAGTCATAGACAGCTGGTATGAAGCAAAATTATTCTCAAGTAGTTCCATTTTACACCTTTGCTGAGTAGTGCCAGGGTGTGATGAGTGCCTTAGAGACATTGCTTCTCCTTTATCCCCTCAGTTGCACCAAATATTTCTTGCCCATTTCTTGTGGACACTTTGTGCCCCTGAATAAAATAAGTCTGTACTTCTAAGAGAACAAAAAGTCTTTCAGAAACAGTTTTGCAATAGTGAGTCAACAGGAGTTAAGTTCTAAAACGTTGCAATAACACACGATTAAAGCAGAGAACAGCACGGAAAAAAAACATGTTCTTCTTTGAGCAGTGGAATTAATAAAGCCTGATTCTCTTTTGTGTCACCTTTCCACTGTAATACCAGCTTCCTTCCTCCTGACGTCCTCCATGGTACTCTGCTGGCCAACAGGCAGAAAGGATGGAGCTCATGGGGTGGCTTCTATAGGAGACATGCTGACTGTCCAACTGGCTTTTGCCTAGTGGAATGTAATGTTAATGAAATTCTGCACAACGTTCCTCCAACATAAGGAGGTGCACTAATTAGGGTCTCTCTCTTCTCCATTCATTTGGCAATTTTCATTAAAAAACTGTACATTTCCATTATCTTTGGTAATTCTATCCTCTTTTAAATGTGATTTAAACTGGGCAACAGGATAATACATTATTGGAGGGAATAGGGACTATAAATTATGAGATCAGTCAGCCTCACTTCCTCAGTAAACCAAACAAAAAGCAGTTTCATCCAGCAGAATCTCCAATGATTATTTTGTAATTTTAGAATGGTTTTGATTTTATTTTTCTGAGGTTGTTTAGTGTAACATACAAGAAGAGATCTAGTCAGCAGAAAGCACAATATTTTACAGCAGCAAAACAGAAGAATCTGCAAGACAGCCTGGATGTGAATTCAGATCTCAAAAGTGATTTGCTGCTTAAGAGGCAGGGTGGTTCTGTCTTCTACAGTAGCTAAGAAAGAGAGTGAAAAACAAAGGATTTGGGTGACTGATCAAGAACTGTCCTTGAGCCATGTCCAGCTTGGTCTGCTGGTGATAAATTCACAAAGAAACATCAGAGAGGCTGGCCAATATTTTTATTTGGTTAAAAGGCAAAGGGAAAGTTTTGGAGATGTAGATTCATGGGTAATCAACACAAGAGGATAGATAAAGTTATCTTTTCAGATGAGATTATGCAGAATAAGATGTGGAGGGAGAACAAAAGATCAAGAGTAGAATTCTGTAAAGGAAGAAGAGAGAAGTAGCTGAAGTAGTCAGGAGAAGTACGGTAGACAGAGATAAAAGGAAAATTTTCCATCACCTGTTATGTGCATGTGTGTGCGTGCACATGCATCCAGAAAGCAGGGGAGGCTGAAGAAGAAGAGAAGTTGTGGGAGAAAAGGGAGAAAGCAACATCTCTTTTGCAATTCTTTTTGTAGAGAAATTAATTACTCAGCAATTTAATTGGTATTTCATAAGCTTTGAATTAAACCATGAAAGCTTGCATAGGAGAGCTTGTGGAGTCACCATCCTTGGAGACCGAAATCTGCCAACTATCCATGTTTCTCAAATTAGACATGCAGAAGCATATCTTTGTTTAACTTTCCACTCAAAAGAAACGTTCAAAAATCAGTCTGGAAGAACAAATAAGTGGTATTTGCTTGAACACAAGTAAGAAAGCCAAGTTAGTTGACCTTAACTCTAGACATACAACAGCTGTTTAAGTTAAGAAAGTGGAAAACCAAATACAGCATGTTTATTTACAATTCCATGAAGTTATGTGAACATTTGGAGCTACACGGTATGTAGTAAACATATCTGCAAGGTTTATTTTTAGGAAGCGCTTGTATCCACCTATTCTCCCCTATGTGTTGACTACACTAAGCTGAATGATGGTAGCAGTTAAATCTTATTGCCAGGACTGATAAGACCGGGCAGGTCCAAGCTACTGCAGTTTTACTTTTAACTGGGGGCACTGCTAGTGAAGAACACCAAAAGAGGAGGTAACTCAAACCAGTCACCTATGAGAACTGACAAGGCTGTGTACGGTTTATCCATTCATGGCTGAAAATTTCCAAGGATGGACACTGCACAGCCTTCCTGGGACAACATGTTTCACTGCTTGACTGTTCTCAGGTGAACAAATACTCCTTTATATTCAGCTGAAACCTCTCTCATTCCAAAATCTGTCTGTCAATTTTTGTCCTACCATATACTGAGGCAAGAGCCTGGCTTCATCTTCTTGATAAGCTCCTTAAAGATACTGGAAGGCTGCCATCAGGAAAATGCAGAACCATATTTTCCTTTTTGTCCACTGCTCTACTGTCCTGTTACTCTTCAGTTGCTATCCAAAAATTTTACTCTCCTGGAGCACATATCTGAATTTCAGGCTGACCTCCTTATACAGTAACTGCACAGTCATTTAGGTTACTATGATGTCTGTTGCCCTTTCTCGCTCTCAGAAGCAAGTGAAAATTGCACTAACTAAAAACTGCAGTTCCTTCACTCAAATTGGCTAAGTATCAGCACGCAGGGAAAAAATGAAAAATGCATTTAACTTACTTAAAAAAACAGGAGGTCAGCAGCAACTTAATATGAACATGTATATTTCTACAAAAGGAAACAAAATTCTCATCGATCATAGAAAGGAACTCCAGTAAGCTACTGCTGTTTCTTCACAGCAGTCTCAACTTGAAACAATAATTTTGATTAATTTTTCTGGAATGAGTTATATAAATGAGATCAACTTTCATTAGCTCCAAAAAAACTGTCAACTGCAATATTAAGCACATCTAAAAAATGACCAAAATATTGAAAACAGGTATGTGAGAAATAATTGGCATGTTGTATTTTGACACAACAGTTAAAGGAGAATTAGAATCAGAATTGGAATGGTTCAGTTTGAAGGCACCTACAAAGATCATCGAGTCCAGCTGCCTGACAACACCAGTGCTAACCAGAAGTTAAAGCACATTACTGAGGGCATTGTCCGAATGTCCCTTGAAAGCTGACAGGCACGGGGCATCAACCATCTTGCTAGGAAGCCCATTCCACTGGTTGACCATCCTCATGGAGGTCTGAACCTCCTCCCCTGGTGCAGCTTTGTCCCATTCCTGTGTGTTCTGTCATCGGTTCCCAGGGAGCAGAGACCAGCACCTCCCTCTCCTCTTCCCCTGCTCAGGAAGGTTGTAGACAGCAATGAGGCCACCTCTGAGCCTCCTTTTCTCCATATGGAACAACCCAAGTGTCCTCAGCCTCTCCTCACAGGACATGCCTTCCAGCCCTGATACCAGCTTTGTTGCCCTCCTCTGGACACTTTCAAGGACCTTAACATCCTCTTTATATTGTGGAGCCCAGAACTGCACCTGATATTCAAGGTGAGGCTACACCAATCCTAAGTATAGTGGGAGAATCTCCTCTTTTGGCTAGCATTGATGATCACCCAATGCTCCAATCTATCTAGATCCCTCTGCAAGGCCTTCTTACATTGAGCATTTTGATCAACTCTCTCTTCATGCATAGTATGGATGCAATTAGAAACCTATCTTGCTGCAAATTAAACTAAGTGGTCTTGGGGGTTTGGCGTGCTAAACAGTACCAGGAGTTCAGCAAAGAAGCAGATCACTTTCTTGGCTCTTATGGTCTCAGGAGACATGGCTGGTAGTGAAACAGTCTTGAAATTAAGGATTTTACTATGGCTCAGAAAAGAAAGACTTTATATTTTGACTGATACAGTATTATCAGCCTTTCCCAGCTAATTTAGGATGAATACTCAAAAAATTACATGAGAATAAGTGGGCACAAAAAAAAATTGCCAACTAACTGCTAAAACAGAACCTCTCAAACTTTGCATGCAAAGTAAATTGTTCAAGAACATTTCGTACTTATGGAAAAAGTACTTCCTGAAAGTTTGCAAGATTAGAAAGAGCTTAGCTTAATGCAGCTGCTGGTTGTTTCAGATGAAAGAGACCAATATAGGTAGGAATTAATTTTTCATTGTCATTTTGGTAAAAGCTGCATGTTCCTAGGTTCAGCCCATTCCTTTGAACATCACAGTCCTACTCCCTAAAGATGCAGATATTCTGCAAGTGCTCATTTATCACTACAGCTGCAGAATAAGAGACAATTTACCGTGCAGCATTAGCATTGCACTAAACTGGGCAGCATTGGAAGAATGAAGCCTATTACAGCAAGATTGCTTGCCTGTCAAATAAGATTACTAGACAAAAAATGTTTAGGTTTGAAATTGCTGAAGTGAATGGAGTTATATCAATAATTAATTATTAATCAGTTGTCCTCATTTGCTAAGATCATGAAGCTTAAGGTATCATGGCCCTGGGATTATGTACACTATTCTGTTTACTATGGCAAGAGACTGAAGCTACTTCCTCAAGGAGGGATACAATAAAGTTTTATGTGTAGAGAAAAGGCAGCACCTTTACTCACCACAGAAAATATAATATGCTTTTGCGATTCTCATATGCTTTTCCCAATTTTATTTTGCCTGGAGCATGTGCTTATGTGCTGTAAGCTTTGCAATTTTGGCTGATGTTGACCAATTTTTTACTTGCAAGGGGAGTGCACTGCCATTTTTCTCATGCAACATATCTGCAGAATATAAGTAGCTTGTGAACACTTCAGAAAAACAAAAAAAGTTGCACAGTGACTCATAAGGATTTCTATATCACTGGGAATATAACATGTTTATTTTAAACAAACCCATGCTGAGTATGTGAAAACAATCTGGAAATGGGCTCATAAATGTTCTAATATGATAATGCACCAGGGCACCAGTAGCGCTTTCAGTTATAAAACTGATTTGAAGATAAAATCATCATCTCCTTCTTTTTGTGTATATACAGCAGAAATGAAAATCCAAATGCAAATTCTTAGTCTTTCTCCATTGTTCTAATAAGTAAACCAGTAAGAGCCCAGATCCAAATCTAATGAAACTTAAAATTGACCTGAAGCTAAAAACAGTGAGATTAGAATCTCACTTGAATGACAAAGTCCTCTACATTTGACTTTGTCTCTTCTGATTTCAGAGACTGCTCAACTCAATGGAAAGATAATCATTAGCATCTTGCATACTCACATAGCATTACCTATTTAACAATTAAAAATATTCTATACCAAGTGAGTAACCTGGTGCTGCTTGAGTCTTCCCTTCACCTGACTGTTGAGCTGGGATTCAGTATATTGGGCTGTGGTGTTCTTCAAGTCTGTCCAGCCTGAAGTGATACAGCTTTGCTTGCTCTGTGACTGGTACCTGCTTATGGGCTGCTGGTGGGACACACACAAAATGGAGGCTCCAGCTTTACGTTCCTGTGAACACTGTTGACCTCCAAGCCATCCCAACAGATTGAATAAAGCCTCTCTATGGCAAGACCGACATGCACATGGGGCATCTAAACACATCTGTACTCAGATGGCATGAGAATAATAGAAACAAAAGAAAATATGAAAACATTTAATATAATTCACAGCTGTCTGTCCTAGGACAGTTTCATCTTAGCTAGCTATGGGAGTTTGTCCCACTACTTAACATTCCAGTAGTGTAAAATATTCCCTTTACTCCTTGTAGCTCCTTGGGATTCCTCTCTCGAAGCATCTACCTTCTGCGTTTTTGAATGCCAGTATCTACACAATTGTTCTTCGTTTTGTTGGTTGGATTTCTCTATGTTTTCTGCAAAGATTCTAGAAGAACCTGTAGCATCAGCCAGGATAATTTTTCGGATGCTTCCTGTTATCAGGTAAATAAACCACTATTTACCTAAATACAGAGAGACATTATACATCCCTTATAGTAGGCAGCCGATTCCAACTTCACTGAGGTAATTCCAATATATAAAAATAGTAAGAACAACTGATAATCTCCCACCCCAAGTTTCATAATAACTTCAGAATTTCTCTCAGATGTCATAAAATGTATGGAAGTTACTGTTATTTTCATTTCCTATGAAGATGTAGTAAGTAGGATGCATTGGATGTGGCCAAAAACAAAACCTGGAATGTTCTTTCATCATCAAAGTTTGCAAGGCAAATATTATGTTGCTTTCTGCATTAAAACAAAATACAACAAAACAAAACAAAAAACAAACAGGGTGAAATGAAAACTTAACCTTTAGTTTGAAAAATATTTGCTTTACTGTCTTTCTTCCATTTTATTTTTAAGCTGGTGTATATTTACATGATTCTGGAGGATGAAAATGAAGTAATGCAAACTATTTTAAACTTTTTTTTTTTTGGCTGCATAATATTCTTAAACAGGCTTCCAATAAAAACAATTTTATAACATTACATTTTTATCTTTTATTTTTCACATTTCAGGTTAAGATGCATTCTTATGGCTTATGCCTTACAAACTAAGAAGGCTCAAGCAGACAATCATAAATTAGTAAGAAGTTTGGAAGAACTTCCAGAAGAAGTTGCTGTAGATAAAAGCACTTTTGGAAATTAACTTGGAGACTCCACCATAAAAATCTCTGTGAAAGAAGTAAACCTGAGTATCACAAAACTCAAGATTATAATTTCAAGACTTCACAGCTAGATCAAGTGCTAACTTGTCCCTCAAATGTCTTTTATACTAAGGAAGTGAAGAGGAAAAAAAAAATGTTTACATTGAACTTAACACATTTGATAGAAATAGGCACAGAACAATAACCTTGACTAATGATAGTACAAAAAAGGCAGAGAATGGAGCCACAGGTTAGGGAGGGGTTGTATGAGTAACTGGAGCGCGATTGTATCACCTCAAGGCTGAGGACAAAGCAGTTTAAATTTTCTTTAAGAAAATACAGGGCTTGGGTGGACTGACTCCAGGAAGAGGGAGTGAAGCAGGAAAAGAAGATACGTTTAAGCAGATTCTTATGCATGGGCTGCTATTCAGTTGCAGAATTTGTCTACAAGGAAAAAAAAAAAAAGTAATTTTGAGCAATTATTGTACATATAAAAGAGAAATTTCCTGATGCCATTTTTGCAGCTAAATACGAGGTATTGATGAATTTGAACCTTTACCAGTTTTACGCTGTTCTGTAACCACGTCATAAAAGTAAGAACTACCTAAAATGTAAGCTGACTACTGACCACACATACTGTTAATGATTTACACATCCAGGAAAAGAAGCCCTCATATTTATGTACACCACCACCATAAAGCACATTTACAAGAAATTCTGCAGCCTTGAGGTAACAAAGAGACTATTTTCTTTTACTGCTGTGTCTATAAAAGCACTGAAACACTCTTCTTGCCAGTCACAAGCCATCCTGCTGTCTGCTATTGCTAATCCAAGCTCTTTTAGACCTACCTGCTCTGTAACAGGGTCATGTGAATAAACAAGGTCAGAATGAGAAGAAACTACTGTGATGTCTTGGTATCCTAATGCCTTATTGGCAAAGAAAGACTATGTAGACAAACACAAAGTTGAAAGAAAAACAGCAGATCAAATTAAGGAAGCTATGAGGAAAACTGCGAAGAAAATAAGTTAGGAAGGACTTCTTGAAGAAGAAGGTGCAGATAAAAGCATACTTGAAACTCAGAACCAAGACTGATTATACCACAAAATGCCCATGAAAAAGTGAATCCAAACATCAAAGTGTTCAATGCTGTTAAGTGCAAATCTTCAGTCCTTCCCACAATGGAAAATTGCACTACTACATTGAAAAATGTAATATCTAAAAAGTGGAATGTATTATTGCAAGTAGTAATTCTTTTTTTTTTTTTTTTTTAATTTCAAAAATATTTCCAGGAAATTTTTCACTACAGTTTGTGACTCAGTCACAAATGCATTGACCCATTCAGCTATTATTATTATTTTTTTGTTTTCTCAAAAAAGTCACTACAGAGAATTTTAATGCAGAAAAGTACGGTTTTAATGCAGGAACTCTTTCAGCTCTGAATCTAGACAAAAGGGTGAATACAATACTTATGAATGAACCAGCTTGAGGTAACAGTTTCTAGTTTTATTATCATGAAATACCGACTTTCAAACATTTTCTTTGCTATGTGGGTGCTGGCACAGAATATATAAAAAGCAAACTGTATGGGCAAGCTGCCAAGAGAAAAAAGGTTACTTAAAAATAAAGGAGGCATCATTAGAGACAAAATAACCATGCCTTTTCTTTTTAAAAACATTGGAAAAATGCCTATCGGTATCCTTTTAACCTTGGTCTTATTTAAACAAGATTATAAATATGAGATGAACTAGGACTTACTGATACAGAATATGTAACTGAGCTTCAATTAAAATAACAACCACTTCTTTCAGAGCAATGAGACAAAGAGCTTTTGTTGGCTGACAAAGCGGATCTCACTCACTTTTGAAGAAAATGAGATATTAATTAAGTTTGGGCCTGGATAAGAAATTCCAGGTCCTATTTCTCCAAAAGATTTTTGGAATTTAGTTCCCAAGTTTTTATTTTGTTCCACTGTAGTAGTAGAAGAAGAGCTGCAAGAGCAGAACAACAAAGAGACTCAACAGGTGCATAATACTGATGTGGCTCAAGCTCCTTTTGCAGGTCTTGCTGTTAATGCTACCCAGAAGGAAGAGATCTCCAGCAAGGAGCTAGAAAGGCAGCTGGGCTGCCATAGGAAGAGCCCATGTATTCTGGTACGTGAGGGAGAAGACTTGTGACCTAATTATCAAAATGTCTCATTATACCTCTGCATATAAGACCCAAGTTATAATCTTCATACTTCACGGAAAGGACAACAAATTCCTTTGGGGCATGTTGGGAGCACTCCTAAATAAAGAATGTATTTCATAGCTGGGAAAAGAAGGAATGAAGAAGAGTTGGTATTTATAAGGCGTGTTTTCATGATGCTGAATAGAGCCACTCTTTCTAGCTATACCACTGACGTACACGCAGAAGCCTAAGCTTAAACACCTAGGGAACGTCCAATATAAAAATGTAATAACCTGACAGATTTTGCAAATGCTGGATTTATATGCTTTGATTTTGCATGACTGCCATGCTAGGTACCTATGGACCATGTGAAATCTTACATGAGATAGTTCAGAAGATTACTCCTATCTGGAGGTAACGGACCCTACCAGACATAAACATTGCTTTCCAACTTAACTTCTATCTGCTTCTTCCTGGTAGCATCCACAAGCTTGCAATACTCCCCTACTTGCTGGATGTTATTTTTAAATTCAGTATCATATTGATTATTAAAACTAGTAGAAATTCTTTATTATCTTGCCTAAAGCCAATTAACTGGTCCCTGGTAACACGAATGTTCCAAATTTAAATTTATATAGGTATCCTGTTCTATTCTGCTTGATTATACTGATACCTAATAATGAGACTACCGGGAAAAATACAGATCCTGACTAAAATATTGATAATTAAGGTTGGTGTGATGTAAGATCAGGATATCTGATCTTAAGATCTGAAGGATGAAAAGCTTAATTATGATACTGCTTGGCTGAAATGTACATGTCTTCAAAATGTCTTAAGACAATTTAAGACTTATTCAACATCATTTTGTCCAAGAAAACAACTGTTATTAATAGTAGTTTATTCAAACAGTAAAAAAAAATAAATCTAACTTCTAGTTCTATATTAAGAATATAGATTCTCCATCTTGTCCATTGTCTTTCCAATTAAGCTAGCTATTACATCTACTTCTGACAAAAGAAGAGTTGGCTTTGAGGTATTCTTACAACAAAATAGTAACTGCATGAAGTGGAGCTTGGACATACCATGCCAATGAGACTGCAACAAGCCTAAGATGCCTGTAAGACTACTTAAAATCTTGCAAAACTATCTGGAGTAACTACTTCTGTCAAAATCTGTGTTACTGTGAGTAAAAAATGTCAACTCGATATTAAAGAGGAAAAAAATATTTGCAATATATATGGTGAATATGCATATTCAATTTCTTCAGACTCAAAATGAAACCTTATTAATTACAAAATTATTTCTTCTATGACATTGTCAGTATCCACTTTTAATGCAAAACACCAAATTAAATACTAAAATATTCCATGAATCCTGAAAATGTCTCCAGATTGAATAAGATAAATAAAAGAAATTCCAAAATAAAAGACTTTTGTGTCTCCACTTTTCCCTTTTAATTATAAAGCATTCATTTAAATTATTTCTAATTTTTAGTTCAATATTTGCAGTGTCTGTGAATGCCACCTCACAATTTTTCCACTAGTAGAAGTGGGGTACAGAAATGAAAACAGCAGTTGGTAAGCACAGACAAATAAGTCAATTAAACCTTGTAGTTAACTTGCAAAGAAAGTATATTTTTGCCTGACAAATTTGGTGGCCTTATATAATGGGGTTACTGCACTGGTGGATAGCGGAAGAGCAACTGACACCATCTACCTAGACTTGTACAAAGAATTTGACGCTGTCCCCCATGATATCCTCGTCTCTAAATTGGAGAGACGTGGATGTGACAGATGGACTACTCAGTGGGTAAGGAACTGGCTGGATGGTTGGATGTAAGGAGCTGCAGTCAATGGTTCAATGTCCAAGCGGAGATCAGTAAACAGAAGTGTTCCTCAGGGGTCAGTACGGGGCCAGAGCTGTTTTAACATCTTTGTTGGTGACATGGACAGTGGGATTGAGTGAACCCTCAGCAATTTTGCTGATGACACCAAGCTGTGTGGTGTGGCCAACAAGTTGGAGGGAACGGATGCCATCCAGAGGGACCTGGGCAGGCTTGAGAGGTGGGTCTGTGCAAACCTCATGAGGTTCAACAAGGCCAAGGGCAAGGTCCTGCATCTGAGCTGGGGCAATCCCAAGCACAAATACAGGCTGGGTGGACAATGGGGGCCTTCAGGAAAGCTGGGGAGGGACTCTGTCAGGGGGTGTAGTGATAGGACAAGGGGTAATGGCTTTAAAGTAAAAGAGGTTTAGACTAGACATTATGAAGAAATTCTTCACTCAGAGGGTGGTGAGGCACTGGAACAGGTTGCCTGGAGAAGATGTGGATGCCCCATCCCTGGAAGTGCTCAAGGGCAGGTTGGATGGGGCTTTTGGCAACCTGGTCTGGTGGGAGGTGGCCCTGCCCATGGCAGGGGGTTGGAACTATATATATAATTATATATATATATAATGTCTTTAAGGTTCCCCTTCCAACCCAAACCATTCTATGATTCTCTGTCCGCAATAATGAACTTTAGTTTTGATCAGTCACTTAAAATACTATACAGAAAAAAAAAATCAAGTAAGATATTCACATAAATTTTTCTTTTGCAAATCTATGGATTTTCTCTAACTAGTTAGACAGAATTTCATCTAGGTCATTATCTTATCTCTAACATTGACCAGTAATAAAAATATGGAAAGCAGTCCTCTAAGTTAAATACTGAGTTATTTGACCTGCTATACCAATCCCATGTACACTTTAATCTCTTCTTTTGCTCTGCATTGTCCACGCAGAAAACTCTGACTGAATTTAGAGACAGCTGAAGATGCACGCAGTACATCTGACTTTGAGTGAGTACCTTTCTGGTTCATTGGGCAAAATATCAAAAACCCACAAAGATCTAATTAACAGGTTTTCCATGGAATGGCATTTATGGAAAACCTGCATGATTAAAGAAAAAGTTTGACAGGAGACCAGAAATATCCCCCTGATCTCACTACAACTTGTGCCAAATTTAATGGTAATAATTCTCACATAGTAAGTACGGATATGCCCTCAAACAGGAAGAAAAATGTGATGCAACAAAAGGGAACTATTAGTCAGAAATTAATGAACAGAAGATCTGAAGATTGTGGCCACATCTACACATTCAGTGTCATTCCTGAAAGTAAGACTGGAAGTATTTGCTAATTACAGTGTAATTTCAAGCAACTTTTTAGATTTCATGTTCGTTTTCATTTTATGGTCAAATTATACACCTCTTTCTCACTCAGACGAACCATAATTCGGAAAAGTTAACTATGGAAGGATTACTTATGTAAAAATTTACCACATGAGCAACAGATTTGAATCTTTTCTTTCAAGAATAGCAACACTTTGAATATTTGCCACAGCTATCTTGCATTTACTTGACAAGCAAAATAAAAAATTCTTGTCAGTTCAGATTAACAGCATTTGGATTTCCAAATATTGATTTAATGTAAGACTTCCCACCTTTTTTTTTCCCTTACACAATTCACCATATTTTAAATCCCAGCACTTGTCATATTGTGGGCAAAGACCAAACTACTTAAAATTAAATTTCTTTTTTTCTCTAAACATGTAGCTTTCTTCTGCTGTAGTCCTGTTGCTCTGTAAACTTGCTATTGCAATTGCTAGTAAGGGGCTGAGTACTGTACTGGCTTTGCAAGTCCTCACAACTGAAGCTTATCACTCTTACTTGAACTTGTCTTGGTCTGCCTGTATTTTTTTTTTCTGGTTTAGCTGTAGTAACATTTTTTTCTAATTTATTTTACTTTTACTTATTTTAGTATAACCATCATTTTTATATATGGCAGTAGTAAGTAACTCTTCTTGTACAATGAAATATTTAATAAAAACATAATGGTGCAGTGTGGAGGAGTATAGGCATGGGTTGGTCAGAAAAGGAGGACAAGCTGACACTTGAGATCCCAGGGGCTATAAACAACTCAGCAACGACCAGTTAAAGAATGCCTACACTGAGCTGAAATGAAGAGAATGAAGAACAGTATTCAAAATATGTAAAAATGCACCATGTGTTTGGATGTAACATAAACTTGTAGATTGATGAATAAATAGCAAGGTGCAGAGCATTAGCAAATATGTAACAGTGGCTCAGAGTGTATCCCAGAGAACAGGAAGAAAAAAACCATGAACATCAATATCATATTTCTCCTGCCAAAGAAGAAAAGTAATCCCACCATCAACATTTGACTCGTGTCAGTGAAAGACTCAAAACATTTCTGATCTCCTACAGTGCTCCCCAGTTCCTTTCTGCTTGAGATAGACTAGCACTGATGACTTTACCAGCCAGGGATGCAGCAAAGGTATGAGCATAACAGCAAAGAAAAAGAGGTATATACTAGGAATTGCGTGCAAAACAATTTTAATTGTACTAATATTTTTGAGACTTAAATTGTACTCTTTATTTTTGTTTTCTTTTTTTTTTTTTTTTTCCGTAACAATTAGGTAAGGACAAATAAGAATACTTTGAGATTTGGATTTCTATTATAATAAAATGATATTCACAGCTTTCTATGTAAAGAGTGTTTCCTTTTTGACCATAACAAAATTTAAAAGATAATATTGCCCCTTCTATCTAGAACTTATTTAAGCATTCAAATTTTGTTTTCTATTTCCCGACTACTGCTCCTTAATATCTCATGTTATTTCTGACAGAAGGGATGTTTTGATAGCCGTTTTTAACGTGTAATCCCTCTCTTCAATTTTCCTAAAATCTGTACTATATTATATATAGAAACGAAAGGACTATAACAAATTCAGCATCCTATGACTGTATCTCTGATACAGAACAGATACCTAAGGAATAACAAAGAACTACTAGTTCTCTGCTTTTACCTACCTTTGAAGCATTTTTTTTTTCTTCATATAAAAAATGTTATGTGTAACCGCCTGCACAAACAGGAAGTGAGGGAAATTTGAAAGTTTTATGTATGGAGCTTAATCTACAGGCTCAGCTCTACAACCGATCAATGTAAGGCCTTCTCATGTACATTCTTCAGCTGGAACGGCTTATGAAGTCAATTATCTGTTTCAGCATTTGTTTTTAATCATGTTCATAATGTGTAAACCATGCTTTAGAAACAAGACAGTTGCTGGACTGGACTACTGACTAATGCATAGTTTAGTGTGATGTTGCTACAGCAACTGAAAAGATGGACTAGCATGTCATATACTATTTACACATTGCTTGGAACATACAGCTTTCTAAAACCCATTAACAAAGCAGAGGTGCTGTTATGGAGGAGACGAGAATGTCTTACAGCATTCAGAAATAGTTTCCATTGTTCTGAAGGTGCAGGGAAGTAAATCAAACAGACTAAGCTCTTGAAAAATAAATAAGCCTTACTTTTTGAGCATATGATACCAGGGTATTTCTCAGGGTCTAGTTGCCAGATCTGTGAGCACACTTCTAGATTATGGATAAAAACTAATGTTTTTACTTGAGTTTCTACGAAATGAACATTTATGTGCCACATAAAGACATACAGAAATCTTGCAGACTCCCTGATAGACACAGCAAAACAGCTACTGTCTGACTGAAAGCTCGAGGAGTTTTCAAAATGGGTGCTGTGGCCTTGCTCCAAAGAGGCCTCCTTAGTAAATACACGTGCCCTCACTAAAAGTAGTTCTTGTCCTCCAGTGCAAGTTAATTGCCTCTCCTACTCACTGACAAATTAATATGAAATAAAAAGCAGTGTGGTGGTGGTGGTGGTGAGGGAGAATAAATTTAGCAAACATCCTGGGAAATTCAGATTGGTAAATTTTACAAAGAAAGCCATTTATGCATTGTTTGCAAGTATTGGAAAATATGCAGTTTATAATAGTACCATGAAAAATAGTACCCATGATTGGGTTAAAATTTTAGATTCACCAACAAAGTGCACATTTTGGATACGACAGTGAACGAAACATCTGGAAAGGAGTCTGGAGATGTTTTCCAGACCACAGCAGAAAGATTAATGGCCTAGAGTCTGTCAAACTAAATGGAAGCTTACAGAGGGACTGGATAAGGTTTTGATTTAAGAAAAAAAAAAAAAGAAAGAAAAAGAAGAGCAGTAAAACAATCTATAGAGTGGATAGGCCTGCTGTTCATTGTCAGAAATGAATATAATTCTTTGCTTATGTATAAACATAAGAGAGTTTCATAATTATGTAAAAAGGGAACATTTTGTGCTGCCAGCAGGAGAAGAAATTCTTTAAGCAATGGATAATGCCCAGTCCTTTTCTACATCTGAAGTACCAGAGGGATTCTGGCAGTCATATTCAGAAGAGAGACAAGTTTCTGCACATTCGAGACACTCCCTGACAGCAGCAAAACAGTGAAACCTCGTGAGTGCCCAGTGCTTACTATACTTTCCATAGCATCCTCCTGCACAATGGAGAACACGGTGCAATACATCATTTCTGGGTTGGAGGCAAAGGCAGCGTGAATCCAAGGGGAGTATGGTACCTTCCTTACTTTATTTAAAAAGTTTGTACCAGATCACGTTTTCAAAAGTGCTACCTACTACATGGGCATCACTGCCTATATGCCACAAATGGACTGGATACCAGTGTAAGATAAAAGTAAAGAAACAATGACTATCACAATCTGAGGATAGGGACAACTGGAAGAGGAGTTGGGAGGAAGAATTCTTGTTAGAGGTCCTCACTCTGGAGAGAACTACAGACCCTGTAACTGTGCCTAAACTTGTTGCCATAATGTGATGGAGAAGAGAAAGGGCCTTCAATATATCCTGTAGATAACTCCTTTGAGGGCAGTGGCAAAACTTTTATTCACATAACTGTTGTAATTCTTTATCATGGTACACCACTATTCCAACAACATCTCCTCTAGCCATGAGCCCATCTAGGTTTATATCTCAGAAACAACAAGACAAAATTAAAAGTTACATTAATTCATCTGGGACATCCCTTCCCTTCATGGGAACGAGTATATACACTACTGAGCTCACTGGCCTCCACCCTGCCTGTTAGTTGGACCACATACAAAGAGACCCCCTTCTCTCTGAAGGATCTGTCTGAAAAAAATGATCCAACCAAGAAAAGGAACAGAGTTACAGTCTCTCATAATGTCTAATTATCACCTAACACAAGGGACAAAAATCTCAAGACAATGCAGTAGACCATGGCTCACAAGGAGTCCTTATGGACTTCACAAAGGATGGGGCAGAGCCCTGATCAGGACAGAAACTCAGTGTCATGCCTAGTCATGCTCTTACAGAGAAATCTCCATTGTAATGCTTGCTGAAAGTGCTTTGAGCCATTACGGAAAACCACGTGTGCTAGCAAGTACACACATGCAAGGCTGTCAAGAAATGCTCTGGCCAAGTGGAGGAGGCTGATTAGAACAACAAGGACTGGCAGCCTTGGCCAGTACTTTTTTTTCCAAAGAATCTTCCCACATGGAGGCCAGGGACCTTGTCATATCATGCCATCTCTTCTTATAAGGCATTCCAGCCTGCATGTGTAATCTCTTCACTCAAACACTAATATCACATTGCCCATCAAAGGGAGTCCTGGCTTTGGGTGAGTGTATCATGACCTGAATTAAAGGCAGGTCTGCAGTGTTCTCTAGAAGATAGGGCAGCTCCAGTTCTGCCCTCTAGAAATACCAGAAGCAGCAGGCACAAGGCAACAGAACCAGGTTACAGAACACGAGAATTGGAAAGGGGCAAACGTGTGTCATTCCTGGGTCCCTACTGAGTGCCAGCTTTTGTGGAAGCTGCTCGTTTTCCCTTGACAGAGAAGCAACACAGCAAGCACAAAAAGTCTGGGCGGCAATGAAAATGTAATAGGAAAAGTCCTGCTGATACAAGTAATTGGAGGCAAAAATCCATTCAGATACAGCCAAATGTTCTGTATGCCCCATCACACTGTTCCTTGGGCAGAGTACTTTCTGAGCTCTGACACAAATTAAGGCTATCTGAGTGTGGTTTAACCCAACAGGCAACTAAGCACCACATAGCTATTTGCTCACCTCCCAGCACGGTGGGAAAGGGGAGAGAACTGAAGAAGGGTAAACGTGCAAGATCTCGTGGGTTGAGATAAAGACAGTTTAGTAAGAAAGAAAACAAACAAACAAAAAACAGAACAAAAACAACAACAACAACAAAAAAACAACAAACCACAAAAAAAAACAAAAGAAAACAAGAAAAAAAAAAACAAATAAATGAGGCACAACACAATTGATCACCACCAGCTGATGAATGCTGAGACAATCCCCAAGCAACAGCCATCCCCCAGCCAACCACCTCAGTTTTATTGTTCAGCACGATGCCATAAGGTATGGGATATCCCTCCAGCCAGCTGGGGTCACCTGTCCTGGTTCTGTTGCCTCTGAGCTCTTGGTGCACACCCAGCCTCCTCGCTGGCAGCACAAGATGCAGAGAAGTCCTTGACTCAGTGCAAGCACTGCTCAGCAACAACTAAAACATAATTATTATCACATTATTTACATTATATAAAATAATGTTATAACACATAACATATATATGTTATAACATATGTATAATAATATATGTTATAACATATATAACATAAATAATGTTATCAACATTATTTTCATCCTAAATCCAAAACACAGCATCACACCAGCTATTATGAAGAAAACTAACCCTATCCCAGATGAAACCAGGAACTAAGCATGAATGTAAATGTGTTTAAAACCTAAGCAAGTCCTCAAGTTACAAGTTACAAAGTACTGTAATAATAATTTTTAAAAATATATACTATATATTTATATTTAATATACTTTTTTATTTTTTTTAAGATAGAAACCTAAAAAAAAATTTACTGTGGTGAGTTGACTGTGGCCAGTTGCCAAATGCCCACCCAGCTACTCTCAGCAACCTCCTACACAACAGGAGGAGAAAATTAGATGAAAAATGCTCATGGGTTAAGAAGAGAGAAAGAAAAAGAAGGTAAGGACTGTGCTGTAGATCCCAAGCAAGATCTTTTCCTCATAGACTGCTGGTTTTGTAACCAAAGACAGTCTCAGACTAGACAACAGCTTAGGAGTGGACCTGGAGATGCAAGTGGAAAGGGCCATTGATTTTTAATGGCCTCTCACGGGCTGCAAAGTATCCAGCTGCCTTTTGATAATTTTACTCAGGCTTGTATTCAGTTGATTTTATGGACAATATTAGTAGGCCTTAAATCACCTGATAGTCTACTCAGTAAATATCTGATAAGATGTTGTCATCAGAGTAGGTGGAACATACGAACATGGTGGAACATGGCAGCAGAGCTAAGCATAAGTAGTAATAATTTAGGTCATAGCATTCATGTCTTGACTGTAAATCTCTGCATGGGTGCAAGTTAACATCACAACCTACAGTGAGACCCTGAAATCCTGAAATATCTGTATCACAGTGTTTCAGAAAATATATTACAAAGCTGAGCATGAATTGCTTAGAGTAGCTTATAATATACCAGAGTATCATGCAATGGTGTCAGCAGAACCATAGCTTCAGAGAAAAGCTATGGTTATATATTTCTCACCAAAAGTCTGGCCCAGCTGGTCATGTTGTCTCCCTGGAAAGCAGCAGTGATGTCAGGACAGCAATGACCAAAACACTGAACAGTTAGTGGATGGCCTTGATCAAAGTCATAGGATCATGAAATGGTTTGGGTTGGATAGGACCATCTAGACTTAGGTTGGATAGGGTCATCTAGTCCAGTTCCCGTGCCATGGGCGAGGATATGTTTCACTAGATGAGGTTGCTCAAAGCCCTGTCCATCTTGGCTTTGAACACTTCCAATGATGGAGCATCCATAACTTCTCTGTTCCAGTGTTTCACCCTCTCATTGTCTCACTGAAAACAAACAAACAAACAAACAAACAAAAACCCCTTCCTTATATCCAATCTAAATCTACCCTTTTTCAGTTTAAGAAGGTTGACCCTTGTCCTGTCACCACAGGCCCTGGTAAATGGTCTTTCTACATCTTTCTAACAAGTTCCCTTCATATATTGAAAGTCTGCGATAAGGTCTGAAGGGAACCTTCTCTTCTTCAGACTAAATGACCCCAACTCTCTCAGCCTTTCCTCAGTGGAGAGGTGCTCCATCTCTCTGACCATCTTTGTGGCCCTCCTTTGAACCAGCTTTCACAGGTCCACTTCCTTCTCGTATTGGGGACCCCAGAGCTGGGTGCAGGAATCCAGGTGGGGTCTCATGAGAGTGGAGTAGACAGGGAGAATCACCTCCCTCTACCTGCTGGCCACTTTGCTTTTAATGCAGCCTAGGATACAACTTTCAGGGCTGTAAGTGGACATTACAGCCCAGGCTTTCTGGGCTATAAGTGGACATTTCCAGCTCATGTTCATTTTTTCATCCACCAATATTCCCAAGTCCTTCTCTGTAGGGCTGCTGTCAATGAATTCATCCCCCAGTCTGTACTGATATTGAGAACTGCCCTGACCCAAGTGCAAGATCTTGCACTTGTCCTTGTTGAACTTCATGAGGTTCACATAAGCATGTTTGCTACAGGAATGGTTAGAGTAACAGAGCTTGCCAACCATAAGATAGCCCCAAATATCTAAGAATTATGTTGGGGTCAAATTCCAGAAGATGTTGCCTACCCACCTCTGGATCAGTATGAATGCCCAGGAACAGCTCCGAAAAGGCGGAATAGCTAATTTGGAAATTGTGAAATAAGGTCCAGAGGTGCCTTCAATATGCTGAAATTAGTAACCCCTTACTAATTGTCCAGTGCCTGAAGAATGATGACCTACCAGCAGATGCTAGTGAGATTTCAGTGCTGTCATCATTTTACTGTTCAGTTGTGTTCTCAGTGAAATGGGTAGCAAGCAATCTTGTATTGCTAAGTAATACTGTTTCACAGCTACAGAAATAAGGAAACTTGCTGACCTTGCAGTCAGCCAGACTGCTTCTTTACCCTCTCCAGCTTCATACGTATCAGCCTCTTGACAGCAAGCTGACACAACAAAATCAAATGTGGGCATATAAGTAATTAGGACAACCTATACAGATTTACATGCTGAGATTGTGAAGTAATACAGTACAAATGAGGCCAGTGCTAGGTGGATATTACTAGCAGTAACACATGATTTCTGGGACAGCTGTTCTGCCCAAAGGTCTTCCAGCGAGCTTGGATCAAGCTGAAGGACTCTGAAGGTGTCTAAGTAACTCTAAACAGCTTACATTCCAAATGACAAAACAGTTGTCTCAATAAGCAGTGACCTCCAGCATCAGCACAGGGAGGTCAGGCAGCAGAGAGAAGCATACATAAGCCCTTGGCCTGGGGAGTTTGGAACCAACAAATTTGTTTCCAGATCCTGGAAAGAAGCAGATTCTACAGCCTGTGGAATGACGATCTCCTTAGGGAAATCTGTGCCTGATTTTCCTTTTAAAGTACACAAGCTAGGCACAACATTTTGTAACGTTGTGCAGCAGGGATTACCAAGGAGATTTTGAAAGACGAGGATTTAATCAACAAGTCCTAAGCTTCTGGGATAGTAAACAGTAAATGTAATTACCAGAAGATTCCTTTGAAATGAATATGTACCAAAACAAAGCAAATATATCTTAACTGGTAAATAGCAGCTTAGGTTTTATGGGTGAACAAAAGCGAAAGTGGTGTACCCTAGTATAGGACACTTTGATTTCAGGGAAGAAGTATCTAAGCCTTTCCATAGTTTTAGCTTTTCCTCCTATGCATTGAGTCAGCATTTGCATCCCACAAAAGCAATGGTTTTGGTGAGCAGTGACTATACAGCTTCCTTTCAGCAATGCATTGTATTTTGGATTGCTCTATCCTAAAAAGCCTATTTACACACTTTTCTCGTTAAGCCCCAGCACCCCCTGAGAGACAGGGCAAGCTTCAACTACCTTAAGATACCTCCCTGTGCTCCAGTGAGGAGCTCACAAGTATGCCCTCCCCATTTTTAATCCAAAAAAGTTTTTTCTTAATAGTCTTTCTTTCTTTCTTTCTTTTTCTTTCTTTCTTTCTTTTTCTTTCTTTCTTTCTTTCTTTCTTTCTTTCTTTCTTTCTTTCTTTCTTTCTTTCTTTCTTTCTTTCTTTCTTTCTTTCTTTCTTTCTTTCTTTCTTTCTTTCTTTCTTTCTTTCTTTCCTTCTTTCTTTCTTTCTTTCTTTCTTTCTTTCTTTCTTTCTCTCTTTCTCTCTTTCTCTCTTTCTCTCTTTCTCTCTTTCTCTCTTTCTTTCTCTCTTTCTCTCTTTCTCTCTTTCTCTCTTTCTCTTTCTTTCTTTCTTTCTCTTTTTCTTTCTTCCTTCCTTTCTTTTTCCTTCTTTCTTCCTTCCTTTCTCTTTCTTTCTTCCTTTCTTTCTTCCTTTCTTCCTTCCTTCCTTCCTTCCTTTCTTTCTTCCTTCCTTCCTTTCTTTCTTCCTTCCTTTCTTCCTTTCTTTCTTTTTCTTTCTTCCTTCCTACCTTCCTTTCTCTCTTCTCTTCTCTTCTCTTCTCTTCTCTTCTCTTCTCTTCTCTTCTCTTCTCTTCTCTTCTCTTCTCTTCTCTTCTCTTCTCTTCTCTTCTCTTCTCTTCTCTTCTCTTCTCTTCTCTTCTCTTCTCTTCTCTTCTCTTCTCTTCTCTTCTCTTCTCTTCTCTTCTCTTCTCTTCTCTTCTCTTCTCTTCTCTTCTCTTCTCTTCTCTTCTCTTCTCTTCTCTTCTCTTCTCTTCTCTTCTCTTCTCTTCTCTTCTCTTCTCTTCTCTTCTCTTCTCTTCTCTTCTCTTCTCTTCTCTTCTCTTCTCTTCCTCTTCTCTTCCTCTTCTCTTCCTCTTCTCTTCCTCTTCTCTTCCTCTTCTCTCTCCTCTTTTTTATTTTATTTTATTTTTTTCTCAGCCTTGACTATACCACTACGTCACTCTGGCCACAATCCTGGAAGTGCATTACTATTCAGTAGACATAATCCTCAAATATTTGGTTGGAAGATGTTCTTACTTGGCTTCAGGTTTATCCTTCTCACAGTTCCTGTAAAGCTTGATGAATGCACACTCACAATACATTCTTAAAACCAAATCTACAATAATTGCATTGTATGGGCTAAAGGTTTATGAAGTATTCATTAAATTATGTCATTCCTAGATCGTTATTTAGCAGTCTTCTATGTACCCTCTTTTCCCAATACAATAAAACTAAAAACCTGGTCCTTATACACAGAAAAGAGAGAGATGCAGAAGTTGCAAGGGCTGCTGCTGGGATCCAACTCTGAATTTAGAGGGTGGCAGCAATCAGTAGGTATTTGCAATTGCTTGAATTGTAAATACTCTTTAGCAAGGGCACTTGCTACTATTGTAATACAGAATAAATCTTATCTTGATCATGCTGTTCCAGATTCCCTCAGAGATAAGCCTTATCTGAAAGAGTTTATAAAGATTATGAAAGATATTTCACACTTGGAATTTTTCTACCCTGGCAAAAGCAAAATCAAACCCTTTGTACTTTGAAGTGAAAAGCAGTTACTTCTTCCCTGCAGACGAGTGAATTGAGTTGGAAAATGAAAGACAATGAAAAAAACCCAGACCCTTGACTGTCATACAAAGAGAGATGGGAGTAAAGAAAAGACTGCAGACAAACACTCAAGGGTTAGCTTAGCTCTAATTAGAGGCATACCTATGGAAATCAGGGCAGACATCTTCACCACACTCAAGGCTCCACACATACCACACTACACTCAACTTGTATCTATAAGTTTTGCATACATGAGTCTGCAAAACTCAGAATATCACAAGCCACCCTTGCCCATACATTCAAATGTTATGTAGAGGGACTGAATTTGAAGGGATAAATAAGTTTTAAGCTTTGGAAGCATTACTCTCCAATCAAGTTAAAGCACTCACAACTAAACTAGTTTCATTGTTCTACCTCTAGCAGTTGACATAATCTTAAAACATAATTATGTTACTAAAGTAACAAAATCACAGTTTATACAGCAACTACAAAGAGAAGGGAATTAATCTGAACTACATATATTTGCATATATTTCTACTTAAAAATAGCTACAAAAGAGACACAGATTTTATAGACTTTTAAAAAATATAAAACCTCCAGAATATTTCTTCCTTATGGATGTATTTTGATTTTATTCTCTTGTAACAGAAATATAAGGTGTTTTCTAGCTATAGTGAAAAAAAATTAAATGCCTACACATGTAGACTGCTAAGAATGACTTAAGTACAATCTTTTTTTCCCCATCCATCATGGTAATCTAGCCTTGACTGAAATAGAACATTGTTCTAGAAACAATCTTGTTGATCTCAGGATAGCAGGCAGCACGAAGGAAGAATTACACCAGTGACAATCTGCCAGACTAGGTCAAGACTGCATTCAGATGGACAGCCACATAATTATAGATAAAAACAGTGGGATTTTAAAATTTTGTCTTTTTCATTGCAGACCAAATAACAGTTTTAATATGTTAAAACAGACGTTTAAATATAAGAAATGTTTCCCTAAAATTAAGTCAGCAGAAGGCTCTGATTACCCAAAGACATTTCAAGAGACCATGCATATTATTTCAATTTACTTAAGAACTCTGCTGCATTATGACTATGACAAGTACTTTCTTCTTGTAAGGACAGGATGTTTGAAATATAACACATTTTTCTTTACATTTTGTCATGAACTATTCACCAATCATTAGCCATGTCATTGTCCTGCATATGTTAATTGAGTGCAGGACAGCTTATTGAAAATATGTATTTTCTTGTTTTATGTATTTCATTTTTAAAATGGCTTTAGGAGTCTGAATTACAACCACAATCCCATGTGACCCACTGTCAGTTCTGTTGTTATTGTATATTTCTGCTTAATGTATATATGAAAGGGAAGCCCCAGGATCCTATTGCCTATCTTTCCCATTCAGAACTGACACTAAGCAGAGTACAAGCCTTCCTACAGTGCATGCACAAGGTAGATCATCATCTGTGAAAGGAGACACTATAAATATTGCCATGGTTCTTATGCATTGGGTAAACCTGACTGTAAGGAAATGCCAGTCTCCAAACACACCAACTTGTTTCTGGATTACGCAAATGATACTTAAAGTTCTTGTAATACTATTTGATTCTCCACATACTCTATGGAGAACATAAAACCATACATTGTAGCCACTTCCCCTACCCCTGGAAAAAGTTAAAACATTTATTACTTCCATCGCAGTTCTAGCTCTAAGCTACTGCATGTTTTGCTAAAGCTGTTGGGGCTCTTATGGCACCTCCCCTACCTTCCCACTGGCTGAAGGTTTGGTTGCCTCGGCCCAGGGTCAACTTCAGTAATGGTGCAAGTATCTAGCCTTGAAAACAGCTCTTCCAGAAGCTCTGCTACGAAGCCTCAGTGGGGCCTTTCCACCATTCTGCTCTGAAGTAGCTTTTGAGCTAAGGCACTCATATTTTGTCCTGACCTGAGCTATGTAGCAGAAGTGCTGCAGATACTCCTGTGCTGGCCCAGGTGTCCCATTGATCTGGACGAGTTTTGAACGTGAACCTCAGACCCTGCCTTGTCACTACAACCTCGTCCAGCCATCTGGGCTCAAGGCTGGACCTGCCTGCCATCACAGGGCTTATCTGGTCACCCTGGGGCTGGAGCAACCGCTGCCTGCCTGTCCACCCCTGCTCAGCTCTCAGCTCCTCTTGCAGCACAGCATCAGTCTAGGCTGCTCACTGACCAGAGCAAGGTGGACGTAGTCTGGCTGAAGTGCTTTACAAAAAGCATATGGATGGGACAATGCCCTCCTAATACAGCTGATTCCTATTATTCCTATTTCTCCTAAGCTAATGGCTATTTCTGCTCGTTAGTTCACTATTTAAATTTTCCACTTACAATTCTATTATGAACAAATCATGAACATATATACCTAGCACACCTTACATTCCTATGTCTCTTCCTAGGTCCTGCTGGGCAGCATATCATGTATTTGAGATTGCAGCTGGAGCATTCTGACAATATGGCTGTGCTGATCACAGACATGGGGACATTTCCCTTCCTTCACCCTTCTCGCTTCTGTACTCATGCTCCCACTTCTCCATGGGCCAGCTCAACTCCAAAATGACAAGCAACTACCTTGGCAGAAAAGAAACAAAAAAATCCCATTGGGTTAGCAAGTTAAATCAGCTTCATTAAAGGTCCTGTGAGCACCAATGACAGAGCAAAGGAGGTGGCACTTGATGGTAGGAAGTAACAAAAGAGAGGAGGGAGGAAGGGGTGAAAAGGACATTCCCTTTTATTTGTATTTGTATTTATTTATTTGTAGAAGTATTTGTTGGTTTACTGCAGTGTCAAACCCAATACTCAAAAGTTGTAGCCAGTTGAATGACTGCTCATTGTAAAATCAAATTGTGCTACGCTAAATTTTTCTAAGAGGTTGTAAAAGGAGACAAGAGAGAGTACATAAAATAGTTCAGATCTTGGAACAGCAGGCATACATGGTCTCACCAGGCTTCCTAAATAGTTAAATAAGCCTGTAGCTTTGGTAGTGCTAATCTCACCTAACCCAACCCTTCCGGAATTTGCCAATGCCAAAAAGTGTTGAACTGCACTCTGCAGAGCTCAGGCAAGCTGCCTGATTCCCACTCCCCACTTTCCCACTAGAGGATCTTGCTACATTTTGATGATTAATGCTTATACAGTTCTCTTTACTGAAGAAAATCACTGCATTAAGGCTCCAAGAGGTCTGTGGGAAGTCCATAAACACCAGAAGTGTTTATGTAATAACTACTCCCACACGAATGTACATTGCAGGATTCCAGTATGTTGGACAAGGCCAGGAACACTACTGAATTCCTGATAAAAACTGGGGTGGCAAACAAAGAGAACAATGTTAAAAGCTTATCTCCATTATACAGAGCTACAGAAGCACATATAGCACTTCTCTTTCACATTCCCCTATTTAGTTAGGCAGTTAAACATGCAAGTTCCCTAAGCAAAGCCCCCCAAAACGTTAACAGGTGTTTTATATATATATATGGAAGAAAAGCAACAGAGCACAGAAGGAAAAACACAAGTACATGACAACTGTGCACTTACCAATTTAATAACCTGTACTAATCTAAGCAAGAGGCCAACAACAGGGGGCTTTATAAACTCAGTAACTGTTCACCACTAAAATGGGCAACAGTGACTCTGAAGAGGTATCTGAAAGGAGGGATTGTACCTCTCCATCTTCCTCCTTTCCTTCCATTTTTTTCCAAGGAACTTCCTTCACTCACATGTAGTTGGAAGGACAGTGAGGAAAGCTGAGGCAACATCAGCCAGACCTGTTCTACAGGTGCCGACCGAATTTCTTACCGAGAGAGCTGAAGGGGAATACAGCCTCCCCAGCTGGCATAAAGCACTTCCTTCCCACCACAGGCAGAACCTCAGCTCCATAACGGCATAATTAAGCCCTTCGCATTCTTCACTTCAGCTCAAAACTGAGAAAAACATACTCCTGCATACATCAGCCAGCTCCAATCACTGCCTGGGCCTGCCATGAAAATATGCGCTGCAGGCAAATGAAATAATAGCTGAACCGTAGAATTCCTAAGGGCTGATACCAGCATAACGGCTCGGTCTTCAGGAAATAATTTTTCAGTTAAGGTGGATCTGTAATACATCAGAAATCCATCAGAGTAATGCCCCAGACCTCTCTGCAGATCCACCCTCACAGAGGCAGCAATTAGAAGCAAAGGCTGGAAGAAACCACCTGATTCAGCCAAGCCACTTGCTACTATAAACAAACACATTGCATAATTTTGTTAATGAACCAATCAAGGTACATCTAGAAGTAGCTACTTCTCTGGTGTTCACTGTTCTTACTGGGAGGTGATCCAGCCCTTGATTACTTTAATTCAGAAGAATCATCTTCCAATTTCCCACTTAATTTTATTCTTTGTCTTACATCCACTTGTTCTTGTGGCTCAGACAGTTCAAAGAGCTTTCCATCTTCTTTTCCTCTGTGTCCGTAGTGTTCCAGCCTCCCCTTGGCATTCTTCCTCTGCTGTATGGCATGTTATGGAGCAATACAATCCCCTCTCAGACAGCAGCCATATATTCCTTCCCAGACTTTTTACTAGGTTTAACAATCATTTTTTTTAAGGTATCTTCCTGTAAGAAAGGCTACTAGAAGAATAGCGCCTGTCTTTGCATCTGCTGTAGTTTAATTTATGTTTCCTGACCATGAATGAGAGTACACAAATTATTTTGATGTGTCCACTAGAATTTTACATAACATCATTAACACTCCTTTAATTCTGCTAGAAATAACTCAGCTAAGACAACCCAAAGCTTCTAGGACTGCATTTGCCAAAGTAATTTGCCTGCGTTTCCAGCTAATGAGCTTCTGGCTGAAACAGTAATCTTTGTTGTTAGTTCACTCTCAGTCCTTGCATTCCTTTCCATTCGGATTTGCATTTTGTACCACTGAATTTCATCCTGTTTACGCTACTGTAGTTCTCAAGGTCACCTAGCTCTTCCCATATAGCACCTTGATATTGACAGTGCACTTCACATAACTGGGAAATGTCATAAACATATTCCTACCTTCTGTATTGAAGTGATCAAAACAAGTATTAAAGATTCAGATCCAGCGCTCACCCTGAGGATTTCCAACCCTAACCCTCCCCTCTTCCATATATTTTTCTTTCCCTTTCATTAGAGAATCACAGAATAACAGAACGGTTTAGGTTGGAAAGGACCTTTGGAGGTCATCTGGTCCAATTCTCTGCTCAAGCTGGGCCACCTACAGCAGGTTGCCCAGGACCATGTCCAGGTGCATTTTGAATATCTCCAAGGAGGGAGAATACAGCATTGCTCTGGGCAACCTGTGCCAGTGGTCTGTCACCTGCACAGTACAGAAGTGCTTCCTGATGATCTGTGTAGAGGGGAAGGATCACTTCTCTTGACCTCCTGGTGATGCTTTGCCTAATGCAGCCAAGAATACCACTAGCCTTCTTAGTGACAAGGGCACATTGCTGACTAATATGCAACTTGGTGTCCACCAGGACCCCTAGGTCCTTTTCTACCAACCTGCTCTAAAGACGGGTGGCCCCCAGCACATACTGGTACCTGGGGCTGTTTCCCCCCAGGTGCAGGACTTGGTGCTTCTCCTTGTTAACTCCATGAGATTCTTGTCAGCCCACCTCTCCAGCCTGTTGATGTCCCTCTGGATGGCTGCATGATCCTCTGGTGAGTCAGCCACTCCCCCAGTTTTGCGTCACTTACAAGTTTACTGTGGGTGCATTCTACCCCATTGTCCAGACTGTTACGAAGTTAAACTGACCTGGACCCAATACTGACACCTGGGGCACTCTGCTCATTACTGGACTCCAACTAGATGTTGCACCACTAACCACTACCCTCGGGGCCAGGCTGTTCAGCCAGTTTTTGATCCACTTCACTGTCTGCTCCTCCAGTCCATACATCAACAGCTTCTCTATGACTGTCATATGGGGGACAGAGTCAAAGGCCTTACAGAAGTCCAGGAGCCTTTTCCCCTGCTCTCCCCTCATCCATTCTACTCTACCTTGATTCCTGTATATTATTATTTCCTTAAAAACAGAATAAAACTGTTCTAAAGTTCTGCATATTTTTAAAATTACTCTAACCAGTGTATAGCTGCCTGCATCTCTTTCTCCCAACCTCCCCTTTAGTATAGATTCTATATACACAACATTCTTGACTCATCTCATAATGTCCCAGAAGAGCAGACTTTATGATTACATTCTCTGCTTTCTTGTACCACTTCCATAAAGCTAAGTGATGGAGATTGCCCGTCCCTCAACTTAAGTGGATGACTTGGGAGCTCAACAAATCATTTGTAAAAAGAAATCTTATGCAAAGCCTTTAGAGAGAGAGAAAAAAAAAAGATTTATAACTGTACAAATCAATGCTGGAGAAAAGTTAAACCTCCGCTTTAAATCTGTACAAGTTTATTAAATGAAGAACAATGTTGAAATCAGTCTCTCTGTGTTGCTGTGTGTTAGCAGCTTAGGGCACTATTTCCAGATCCACATGAAGTATGTTTTGGATTAGCATAGACTGGCTTTCTGTCACTGTGTTCACAATACCCTTGTTTTTGTGGCTAAGAGATAGTTATTTAAAATGGTTTTCTGGCATTGTTTTATGAAGAGTGGTTTTAGTCCAGATGTTTGTCAATTCATCATTTCAGCTACTTCTAAAATGCCCTGCAATTTTAAAAGCAAAGGTTTTTGTTTTTTAGTAAAATATCCTAATTTCTCACATATAGTTTCAAGCTATAAACTCAAGTGTGTTCCTTTTATTCTAGGGCAAAATTCTCACAAAAAAATACATAGTTGTACCCATTCACATCAAAATGAAAATGCCAAGCAAATACAAAGAGTCTTTTTGAGAGCAAATTATCGTGAACAGATTTTTTTGTTTGTTTTCAAGTGATGCTAGTTTCTGAAGAAATACAATTTTTTCATATACCTTTTGCGGGTTTGCTTGTCCAGAGTCATTCCATAAACCTGGAGAAAATACTTGAAAAGAAATTCCATACCTACATACATAAATTTAGCACTATCTCTTGCTGTAAGAAAAAAATAAAAAAATAAAAATAAAAAGGTGAAACAATAGATTTATTCCAAAGCCAAAGGGGTGTTTCATTATATTAATTTAAATGGACTTGAAAATCTTGTAAGTGGATTTGATCCTAAATCTGCTTCTTAACAACATCTCAAATGTTCTTCATTTTTTTCCTCTGAAGTCTTTCCTTTCAATTCTGTGTTTCTGTCTTTAAAAACAAAACCTGGTGGATGTTTTCTAAGATGTATGTTGTTTATTTCAATAATTAAACTATTGATCAGGTATATTACTTAATTTAAAATATTGGGAATTACTTTTCGTGGAGGAAATTGTTCAAAAATTACGCATACACTTTTGGTAATAACATGATACCAAAATATTCTATAATCCCAGGCTAATAGGAATTTCATGTCAGCAGTAACTTTCCCACAGCTTAAGTTTCTAATGAAATGCTTGTAGCAGGACTCTACCCCAGAACTACATATACTCTACTTCTTATTATTTAAATAATCCCCAAGTTATCCACAAAGAGTTTAAAGACAAAGTAAGAAAATGGAACATCCAGTGCCATTGGCACATTTGAGACTAATACAGTTCATTCATTTAACCAAGTAATTTGAGATAATATGTATCATCCAGAAAGAAAGACAAATAATAGTGAGATCTTAACAGGCTCTGTTCTCAAGCAGCCTTCACTGAATTCAGAGAGCCTCTTTGACTCCTAAGCTCCTGGCTGAAGCATTGTGGCTTCTGCTCTGTCAATTGACACAAAGCATATGCTGTGTCAATTTTCAGCTCACGCATCACTTCTCCTTATGGATACCTATCATAAAGTCCTCATTTAAAGATTATCCCTGACACCTTATCTGCGGGGAGAGTCATGCTCAGAACGGAAAGTGAATTGTTAATTTCTAAGTTTTTTGGTTTTAGCTTCTAGTGATCAGTTCCTACAACTTACTCCCCCTGGTCACCCAGGCTTTTAATATCTTTTTCTATTTTATGCAGTTACCTAAAAATCAAGTCATCTGTTCTTTGTGAGTAAACAGACTGAGCCCCTGGTTCCCTCCACACTAAGACACTGATTTCAGCTCCCCTGCAAATGACGTGAACCTTTCTACTTCTTCAGCATTCATAAAATGTAGGAGGATACCAAATACATTAGAATATATTCTGTAATGTTGTAATTACAGAGATTGTACAAAATTACCTTGTTATGGAGGCAACCTTGTTGAGATCTCATGTTAGCCTACAGTACCAAACCAACAGCACCTGAGTTGCTCATCCTCTCTGAAGACTTGGTAATTTTCAGAATCAGTTTCCACTCTGTAAGAATGGCCTTCCTTGCTACTTCCTTGCTATCTATGTTTTTGTACCTGTTTAACACACTGTATGAATAGCTCTGTACTATCATGTAAGCCAAACTGCTGAATACGAATACTTTTTTCTCTTCCATATTTACCTTCATGAAAATCATTGGCCATTTTACTTGGGAGTGATTTCATTGTTTCTTTCATGATAATGAAAATAATCAAGTCTTCTAGAAATATCTCTAAAGAGACATCTTTGGATATTTAGTGTGTATTTGAATATATTATTGAAGCATTTAATGTTATAAACAAAACTCTGAAGAACAAATTAAGGTGTTTCTCAAAGATAATCTTCTTTCTTGAACATTACATCATTAGTGTAACTCAGAACTTCAGGAATCCTTACAAAGAAGTCTTGTTTTTGGATTTAATCTGGTTTCTGTAGCTCAAGAAGAGGTTCTCTTTCATTTTGTGTATGCTATGGTTAACAAAATCAAATTCAGAGTCAACTGATATAACCTAGACTTCAGCTCTTCTGTGTTCTCATCCAGCAAAGCCTAATTCTCCCAAAATTCACATTTTTGTCTGTGTTGTTGCATGTAACTCAACAGAACCAGTTCTACACCTAATGCATTCTGCTTGCTAGATCGTGCCCATTTTCTGTGGGAGCTGACATGATTAGACAATAAAATTCTCATACATAAATATCCACGTACATTTGAAACAAAGGAAAAAAAAAACACCTAAGAACATGTAAAAGATGAAACTGTACTAGTACTTGACCCTTTTGAGCATTAAAGCTTATGAAAAGCTTTAATGTCTTTGTCTATTAAATAAAAAAAAAACTGAACTATATGTATGTACTGTATGTAGATACAGAAGAAAACAAACTTTATCTTATGAGAATATTTGGTGAAAACTTACAAGACCAAACAAAAATCTTCAGGCTAGAATGATTTCTCATTTTGTTTTTCAAAAGAACTAGCATAACAAGATCGATCTTCAGAGCTGGCCTTTAAGAGTAGCCATTGTATATTTTTAAAGGAACAATATAGTGGTTTAAATATATATTCTTCTGACAGGTTGGTAAACCAAATTTATCCCTGTTGACTTCTGGTCAGCTGTAACAGGGTCAGGTTATTTTTAAGTTTTCGAGATCAGCTGAAGATTGCATTAGTTAATCGTTTCCTAGCAGAAAGCGTACCTGTAAATCAGTATTATTTTGGTCTGTCTCCAGGGAAACTGTATGTTCAGCTTTAACTGGACTTTTGAACAAACTGCACTTTCCATGCACCTGTAATCCTCATTGTTTGGTGCCATGTCGTGGTTTACTCTATCATGTGCTTTGCCTGGGGAATTCTCCAACAAACTAATCAAAGAACAGAGTCTTGGCTTGATTGTAAGACTAACATAGAGTCTTGCCTTTGTATTTTTAATGTCTAGGGTCTATTTCAGGCAAAGTGGAAGACAGCTTCAGTACATGTAATTTAATTTGTACATTTGATTTCAGTTTATGTTTTCTATAGGAATATATCCGCTCTGTAGAGTGCACCAGAATGTTTGCATTAGAGGTTCTCTAAAGGAAAACATCAGACTTCTTGAGGCAAAACGCTTCAGCACAGCTGGGGACAAAAGCAGCAGAAAACAAAAGAGTGCGAGGGGCATGCACATAAAATACCACATATTCAGCACTGTATTTGGCAGTTCAGAGGCCGCAGTGACAAGCATTAACTGCTCTGCATTGCGTTCCTGTTGCAAGTACTGGGAAATGCTTATGCAGCCTTTGGGCTAGGACAGTGGCCAAGAGGCAACTCTTGAGCTACTTGGTAGCTAAGTAGGTTTGCACTGCGTGATAAACAACCCATTCTGTGGACAAGGACACCCAGACCTGAGTTTCAGGGCAGACAGAAGAGTAGCCTTCCACCAAGCTAAGCACGGGAGGTTCCCTACAGAGAAAGCAGAACCAAGGAGCCAAGGAGACCAGAGGCAATTTTTCATCTACCAGTACTGTATCAAACCCAACTCAACTGTTTTTAGCCTGGCACTGACTTACAAAAAGTTTCTTTTTGCTTCAGCTTAACCCTGTCACAACTGTCTACACTAGCAGGTTGTGAACTGCATTAAAAAAGGAAAGCAAGTAAGTTTAACTAACTCTATTATACTTATGTAGCTGAAATTAAAAATGAAAAAAATGGTAACAAACTTATTCATTAAGTTAATCTCTTTAATTTGTTTATATGGGAATTAAAGATCTGCCAAATATCAGTCATAGGACAGTCACTGCTGAACATTCAAGTTGCAGACCAAACAACTTAGGTGCTTGTTTCATTCTTGCAGCACAACAGGACTGAGGTTAATAGTTAGGAAATTATGAGATTTTAAACATTTTGAGCAAGGGAGAGGCAATCATTCTAGTTATACCAGTCTGAAGTTATTCTCATAAAACTCACTCTAATATTAGCTTATTCCCTTTATGGATTAGAGTGGAGGAAAATTCCTAAAACACTGGACGTGGTATGATATATAAGCCAAAACAGGGCATAAGATTTTAACATGCAGAGTTACTCCAACTGTAAAACAGAAAAGGGTTCAGCATAGCTAAAGGACATCTTCTATTTTCAAAAGAGATTTCTGTATATAGAGAAATCATTAGAACAACCACCAACCGACTTATAAATTACAGCTCTTAACTTACAAAAAAAATAAAAAAATAAAAATCACATTTCATAGCAGAGGGTAGTTTTAGTCTGGTCTTCTTTGATGATGCTGTGCTGTTAAGTCAGTTTACATGGAATACTCCTATGATAAGTTGAAGTAATTTCAGCAGTCCTCCCCAACAAACTCCGGATACTCCTGCCTTCTCTGTAGCATCTTTTCCAGTACTCACGTGAACCTGCAATGAGTCATTTCAAGGAACTAAAGCTCTGTGAACAAATTGATGAAAAACACTTGAAGAACAGTAGAGGAAGGGGAGATGTTTTAAACTCTTACACAGTCACACTTAAGGCCAATCTGTTTAAAGTACCCTTGTTTCAGTCTAACATTAGGAGTAATCTCTATAGAGTTTTGAATCAAATATGGAGATGTAGCTAGAAGTTAACACCAATATGACAATGTAAAAGCCAATGAAAAACTGGTATTCTGCTGACTGCTATTGAGGGATTATTATAATATTTCTAGCCATTCTTTCTAGCCATCAAAGTTGTTTGGACAGAATCACTGAGCTGTTGAACCTAGAAAGCAGTCTGTTAGCAGCAATTAGCTGAAAAAACAAATACATAAGTGGAAATTCAGTAAAGACATTTTTCAGGTATTCATGGGTATTGTTTATTACTTTAAACAAGATTACCTCATGTCTATTTCAATGAAGACATCTCAAGATACAAATCCAAGTACAGCTGTGATGACATACCCGGACTTTTACTGAGTTACTAGTGGAGAATTTGAAAAAGAGCCAAGCACGCAACTAAAGAGCTTCCAAGCCCATGTTACCTGCAGCTCAGACATTTGTCTTCACAATCACAGAAAACAGCAACACACACCCCTGTAAGCTGGGAAAAGTTACCTGTTATTTGTGGGAACCAAGAAGAGATTTTCCTGAGAGGATTAAAATCAGCCACTCCTACAGTTCATAATGACACCAGTAAGTGAAACACATGAACAGCAACCTTCTTTAAGTATGTTACAATCAAGTAGCAGTAGGATCCTCATGCAATTGGATAGCATGAGCAAAGTCTGAGAAATGAAAAGATCTGGGGACATGATGTTATTCCTTAAGCTGTGACTACAGTCAGAAAAAGAAAGCCCTAAGGTCTGGTGGAAAAAATGGTAATGGGGTGTGGGGAGACACACAGTCCTACAGATTCAGTGAAAATGATCTCTTATTTAAGGAATTTATGTATATAAATATCTGAGGGGAGGATGTTGAGAGGATGGAGCCAGTCTCTTTTCAGTTGTGCCCAGCCACAGGACGAGAGGCAAGGGGCACAAACTGACGCACAGGAAATTCTGGTTGAATATGAGAGGACATTTCTTTACTGTGAGCATGACAGAGCACTAGAACAGGTTGTCCAGAGAGGTTCTGGAGTCTCCTCTGGAAATATTCAAAACCCACCTGGATGCCATCCTGCACAATGTGCTCTGGGTGATTCTGCTCGGCAAGGGGGTTGGACTGGATGATCTTCAGAGGTCCCTTCCAACCCTGCCCATTCTGTGATTCTGTGAATCTAGTCCACATGCTCTAGACCACATCTACCTGGCTTTGGATGTGTAGTATGTATAAAATTTTGATTTCTTTTATAGAGAATGCTGTCAATTCAAGTTTGTGTCAAGCACAATCTGTTGTCAGTGGTCAGAATGAAAATGGCTGCTCCCCAGCTAATAGGGTCGCAGTCCTTAACTCAAACACAGTTTAACCAGGGAGTGTGGACTGTGATGATCTGTCTAATGCTGAAGGCGTAACTCTACAATACACCAATGTACACTAATACAGGTATCTTAGCAAGCTTTCCTAACTAAACTTACTGCTCTTTCCATACTGCAATTTGCTCCTCATTCAGTTGGGTTGATATAGCTGCTTCTGGGTCTGTGAGGCCACAGAAAGGGTTCATAGTATAAAATAACCTTCAATTTTTGTTAAAGCCTGAGTCATCTCAGTGATTCAGTTTATACTATCACTAAACAAAGAGCTGTATTTGCACGCTGATAGTGAACTACAGGACAGTGGTAGGAACTAAAAGCTTAAGTCTGGAATTCCCTTAGTTTGCTATTCAATGTCATGGAAATACTCCTTAGTTGACACCTATTCGAGATAAATATTCCTTCTTACTTGACATCAGGTATTAAACCAAGCCCCAGTAAGGATAGTTGTGGGTACCCTAGAGTCATATATTCTAAAGCCATTATGCTTTTGGTTATACTGTCTTCTATATTATATCCACAATACTGTGCATTAACTTTGAATCAACTCAGCGCAACCTGTTGCATCCACAAGAAACTACAGTTTTCAGCTGAAAGAGGACTGTCAACACTTCCACCTGAGACTGGTGCCTAATTGCAGAGTAAGTTTTTCCCCCACTGTTCCGACTTTCTGGCATTAGCCTGTAAAAGCATTTCACAGTGCTGCTGCTCAGCTGATCCTGTCCTGTGGGAACAGGAAAAGGGGGAAGGAAAGCTGTTTCTTTCCTCATTGTACAGCATTCCTGAGTTCTGGTCCAAACCTGCTGGTTAACTGTTAGTGGAGTCAGGAAACATCAATCTGCTCAGCAGTGCCAGCTAACAGAGTGTATTTCATTGCATATTGACCTGCCAGTTTTATGCATTGGAAAGGACCAACAGGTTTCAAGACTTGGGTGCCGGAGAATTCAGGGTTGAAACTGGGATACTGGGAATGGAAAGCTAAGTGCTGACATGGGACTGCAGATGTTAGAAGGTGTAGTGAAATGAGATTCTTTCAGGGCTGCAGCTTGAAATAGAGCTTTCATTGCTCTTCGACAGATTCAGCTTTGAGATACCAATGAAAAGTTAGCCCTTCAGTTTAGCCGTAGTTCCAGCCTTTTACTCAACCAAGAGTAAGAGTACTTCTTACATCTCCACACTGCCTGTCATAGGATGTACCTGCAAAAATGAAGTCAGACACAGATAACTGATTGTGGCCAGGACATTCTCACTGCCTCCATCAAGAGTATGCATGATTAGATTAGGATTGGCCCTTAAAAAGTCATATAATCTCTCAAACCGCAATCTAATCTATCTAATCATTATTACTGAGCTATGGGCACATCTCAGCTTCTGTATCTCAACTCAGCATGCCTGAAGTGTTCCCTTTTATATGGCAATTACATATTAAATGAACCAAAGAGCAAAAGGCAAAACATAATCCAGCAGCAAAAACCTTCATTTAGGATACTGGACTTCCAGGATCCCTGCTCCACTTCATACTGTATTATTTATGCAAGGTGGGACTACTGAGAAAAGAAGTTAATCTCATTTTTCGTAAATATTAAACATGAATCCCAGGAATCTATATTACTATGTGTGGTGAAACAAATCTGTAGTAGCTATTCAGGCTTCTTTCAAACAGTGAAAAAAAAAAAGCATCACAGTACTTGTAACACTAGTGGGAAAGATAGTCAGCTAGGGTATAGAATATTACATTTAAAAGCTGTACTCGAGTTCAGAGAACTTTGCGTACAACTGGAGATGATTCTCTAAAATCCTGTAAGAAAGAATGCCCTAGCCTCTCAAGCATTTTAATTAGAATTTCTTGTTAAAAATGATAATGAGAAACATCTCCCTTCCAAACACAATACTGATTATTATTTTTTAAATATTCCCATGGAACATTTGTCTCAGCAAATAAACCTTCCCAATATTTTACAACAAACTTCTTCATATCCGCCATGAATTAATATGTCCAATTAAGCATCAGAAAGTTGAAAAGTACTGTTATACTGAAATAAACTAGTTAATACTACAGAAGAGACAAAATAACGTATACATTCAAGTCTGATTTAGTAAGAAAGCAGTTTAAAGTGAAATTAGTTTTCAAGGAATTATAAAATCATTTAAAGAAGTGACTATACCTTTTCTTATGTAATTCAACAGCAACTGAGTTCAGAAACTGTTTCAAAAACAGGTACTAAAGCACACCATTCAACCTCTGAGCAACCTCCTCACACATTTTATGGAGTCAGGTGATGCACTACATCAACAAGTATGTCACTCTAAAGACTTATTTTAGAACTCACCCTGCTTTAAACCATAAAGCACCTCTTTATCTCAACAAGTTCATCTTGATTTATACTGTTATTGTGAAATCATAATCAACTGGAATACAAAACGAAGGGTTTATCTAAATGTCAGTATCAGTACCATACACGGATAATCAAGCTACTTCTGAGCAAATTATCCCAAGCATTTCAGTTAGCATCACTGCGTTAAAGCAACTCTCCACATAATATATTCTACTATTAGTCTTGTATAATGTCAATATTCTTATATTTGATAAGTTATTTCTTTCATAGAATAAATGGTGCTAATCCCCACTGTTAGGCTCAAATTCCTATTTGAGAAAATATATTCTAAAGCAACTAATTCCCCTTACAGTTTTAGTTAAGGAAAGATCCTCTTCCACATTTGCTTCTGAAAAGTATTGTGAAACATCATTGTGTGCTCCTCACTTCCATAGGCTGCCTGAAATTATTTCTTTAATCTGCTTCAGTTTGTAAAGCGTTTGGTTTGTAGTTCTTCAGGATAAAGCATTCATTAGTATAGCCATGAGTATCATTTCTTCTAGACTACAGATGTAAATAATCACCAGGCAGTGGCATGTAAATGCCACCATGTTAATACAAATGCCTTCTTATAGTTAAAGAGTCTAAAATAATATATAAAAGAGCTCATTTTAATCAAGGCATTTCACAACATATTGGACATTATTCAAGGGGCTGAACAGCACTGCCATACTGATACCTGCTACACTTTTTTGATTGAATGGCAATTGATGAATAGAGGAAAACAGTTAAGAAAGTCAAGAGCCCCCTGGGTTCAGTGGCACACGGTATTATTAATCATCTGAGTAATGCTTGCTCAGTGCTCTGATAGAAGACAAATAATAAAGGTCCTGCAAAAATGATACTGATAGCAATCACTCTTGACTAGATTCAGCTTCGATGATGTTATTGCAGGTTTGGCATCATAAAACCCTAACACCCAGATGCCATCAGTAAATAAAGAATATCTCATCAGTCCTTGAAAAGAAGCATACATATTCATGCAGATAATTCAGCAAATGGATTCCACCTCCTCACCTCATCCCATTGCACCCCAACCTGAGAAAGGACTTCCATCAGAAGAGTGAGGCACTTTCACCACCAAGTACATTTTCAGGCATTAGATGAACTTGATTTCAGAATTAAAGTCAGACAGGTCTACACCATTTTGAGCACATGCAACATTATGTTGGGTATCTCATATCACTGCTTTTGTGCCTAAGACAAAGCAAACGGCAATCAAAATGTGGAAGGGGTAAAGACTGAGCAGTTAATGTATGGAAGGTATAAATGTAATGTGCTAAAAAGACTAGTTTGTCACCTGAACTTTTAACCTGTAAAATACTGAAATTGTTTTTGTGACTATATTGACAAAAACATATTAAAATGTTTGTCATGGCTGATTTCTATTACAAATCATATCACAACGTGATATTTACCTATGACAGTTGCTGACAGAGTTTCCAATAAAGTTCAAATTAGCCAAGACTATTTGAATGATGACAGCTAATTCTGAAATGTGGCTCTCACTGACAGCAGAGTGACTCACAGTTTTACATTAATGTTCCAACATTACAAAACATAGCATGATAATTAGATACCATTATTACTATATAGTTTCTATAATGACTACAGTCTCTAGCCTGGATTGCTTTGTTGTGTGCTGTACAAATACACAATATATGTTTCCTGTTTCAAAGAATATACAACCTAGTAATTTCATGCATGAAACATACTTAGTAAATTATAGACTAGAAGAGGTCTCAGGAAGCCATCTACACCACCTAAGTGCCCCAAGGAGGGATCCCAGAATGGATACCCTCTAATCCCAAAGAGGGATTAACAATGCCAATTTAATTCCTGAGATTTGCTTAACTTGTTCATAAAAAGTCCCAGTTATGGGAGTTTCACAATCTCCTTAGGCAATGTAAGCTACTGCTTTATTATCTGTACTGTTATAATGTTCTTAATATCTGATCTGTATCTTCCTTGCCGCAACTTAATCCAATTATTTCTTTAGCAGTCTAAAATCAACAAAAACAGACTACTGACTTTCTGCAGAGCCAAGAAACACCACTTCTAGCAGTTCAGATATATCACCCTTCTCTTCTCTCATTTAGATTTACCAGTCTTGATTCGTTTTCTCATATGCCATATTTTCCTGATTTCTAAAAATTCTTTCTGCTCTCCTACACTCTGCCTATTTTCTGTGAAGTACAGTGGCTCCAAATGACAAAGTATTTCAGTTGAGAATGAAGAGAATAAAAGAACTACTTTGTACACTACAAAACAGACTGTTTATAAATCTTGACAAGTTATTTACTTTTTGCACAGCAGGATGGCAGTACTGACTCCTGTTCTTCTTGTGTATCATCACAACCCCTATTTATAAAGCTACTTCTTACCTTGTTCCTTTATTAGTGTGATTGAGTCTCCATGTTCAAGGGCAGCCCCTTGCTCATCACTTGTTCTTCAAAAACAGTACTGTCAAAATTATTTTGCTTTCTCATCCTGTTTTCCAGTAAACAAACCCCTCTCATTTCACTGTTGTCTTACTAATGCATTTACTAATACCTTTGGCATGACATTATCCAAGTCACTAATGAACTATTGATTAGTTCCTACACCAACCAGATAACTGTGCAGCTTGTTTTGAATTGTCCTTTCATTCTGACAGTGACCCACTGATAACCACTTCTATATGGTTTTCTAAGGACCAGTACATCCAGCACCGTAGTTTCATCCAGAAAATGTCTTTCTACCTAATTTACAAAAATTTCATGAGACTGTATTGAAAGCCTCACAATAGCCAAAACGTATGACATCTCAGCTGTTCTTCTGTCCTCAAGACATGTCCATCTATAGAAAGAAACTGGACTACTTTGAAAAGATTGTTTCTTTTCTTCGGGAACCTATTTTGCTGTTGCTTATCTGTAGTTTTTTTAATATTAATTTTAGTTTCTTCCAGCGTACTAATTTTAGCCTCCTCCAGCAGTTTATAACCAAGTAACCAACACGCAGATGGTGTCTCTCATTTTTCCTCATTTAGGAATGGATGATGCCTCCCCTGCCCACCAGGCCAGCGTACACTTCCCTGTGCCCCCAGGAGGAGTCAGGGGACAACCACCCCCAGGTAGGACATGGCAATCACCCTGCCCCCTCTCTCCTGCTGCAGTCCAGCCCCTCATGGACACACGACTGATTTGCCCCAAAGCCCCTCCTGTTTTCCAGTCAGGACCCCCAGATGATGCCATCTGACCCCATGTGAGGCTGTCATTTTGGCACAGCCATAACCCACATGGTGTCGGAGCTTCCTGGGACTGGCTGGCTGCTGAAGTCATGCTGCAGTCATTCAGCAGCAGGAAGTCATCATGTTGCCCAGCACAGGGCTACCATTTTGTCACAGCTACCATTTTGTCAGTGGCACAAACCTTGAGATCCCAGTGTACCTGGTGATTACTTGGCAGCTGAAACCTTGCATTCCTGCTTGCCTGGAAGCTTCTCAAGGAACCTCATATATTCTTGGTATATCTAATATACAGACATGTAAATATTGCTATAAATATATACAGAAAGGAGTGTAGAGATACCTATAAATGCATTCATACTCTTCTTTATATATAAGTCTAAACAAGTTTGTATTTGCACAAGTTTACATATAAAAGTTTGCTTAATAAGAGGTATTGAAATTAACTAAATTTGTATATAACAACCACCTATTGCTGGTGACAGTGACTGGACCCAAGGGAACGGCATGGAGCTGGGACAGGGGAGGTTCAGGCTGGATGTCAGGGAAAGGTTCTGCACCCAGAGGGTGCTCGGGCACTGGCACAGGCTCCCCAGGGCAGTGGTCACAGCACTGAGCTGTTGGAGTTCTAGAAGTGTTTGGACAGTGCTCTCAGACATAGGGTCTGGTTTTTGGGTGGTCCTGTGTAGAGCCAGGAGTTAGACTTGATGATCCTTGTGGGTCCCTTCAAACTCAGGGTATTGTATGAATCAATAATAAAGCAAATTAAATAAAAAGAAAATAGACTTGCAGGACCACCAGTTAAAAAAAAAAAAAAAAAACTTCTGAAAAACTCCTAATATGTCTGGAGTGGGGTAAATTGAAAGGGATTGGGAGTATACCACAGAGAGGGTGGGGGCATTAAAAATTTGCAGGTCTGAAGGCATAGGACTAATCTTGTCAGTATGACCAAAAGGTCCCTTTTCCGAACTTCAAACCAACCAGATCACCATACTGTCTTATTGGTAGTGCAGTCTTTGGACTTTGCACTATGTTACACATTACTGGCAACGCTGCCTAGTAAAATGGAAAGCCAGAAAAAAAATTCAGCTTTAAAGGAATGTGTGTAGGGACACCAAGAAAAATTTGCAAAGGGTTTTTTCCAAAAGACATCATTTAGATAAATGATGGTTGGGCTTGAATTTCTGAAACAAAAGCAAATTATGCAAATTATGACAAGGGCAGAGGGTTACATCTATCAAAAGATCTTTTAAATATGAATGGCTCTTCTGAACCTGATGCAGCAGTAACCATGCCTCTCGTGAGGACAGAAAATGAAAGCTCAAAGTGAAATTCCACGTCGTCTACTCCCTACATAGCAGACTGTGCCTTACAAACTCAGAATGAGGATGTCTTCTACTGTAACACCCAAATGGCTGAAAATAGGTGCCAGCAGGTAATTCATCAAACCCACTCTTTTCTTTCCCAGTTTTGCTGCAAAGATACAGCACTGTTGTTCAGAGCTACAGAGTCCTCCCCATTCCCAGTTGTGAAAAATATCCAGGGGGCAAACTCTGCCATAGCTGAAAGTAATGGCATCTCAATGGACAAGCTCTTCTTGATGCTTGTCTGCCACTTCAAACAAATCTGGTTTGGATTTGGTACACTCTTCTGAGCAGCTGTGAACAAAAGTCAGCCCCACTAAAATATATCACCGTTTCTAGTGGTAGAATGGACCGTCTTTCTCTGGATTTCTTGTTTCTATCCCATTGTTCAGTGGGGTTTGTTATTCTTTTACTTCTTGCTGTGGATGGAATGCAGCCTGGCTCTACCCATCCTTTCCCATTTAAGGGTTTGAGGAAGGCCTTCACTTCAGAGCTGTGACGTGTCTCTTTTTAAAAGCTGTCTCTGAATATAAACAAGCCCAGAGACCTCCTGCTTTGCCAATGTTTGCAACTTGGCCACAACAGCCTGGAAGATGCATCTGGTCATATCTTTGGTCATGTTTTCAGAGCACTTTTAACATGTGACTTAATAATTTCCAATCTCTTCTGGGAAAATGATACAGCTTTTGAAAAGAGGCTTTTACTTCACAGTGATGCCCTGAAAATCAGGGATACCATTGCCAATCTGGGCTCTGTAATAATTCAGATAAAAGCATGTGTCCTCTTATTTCTTCTACTATTCCCTTTACTACTCACTCTTTTCTACATAATGGTGTGTGCTGTTAAAATACCAGAACCTTCCAGGGTGGCAGATGCAACTTCACCATCTCCTTGCCTAATGTGAAGTAAGGTATGTTTGTTTCCATTCGTATTTGGTTCAATGCTGTCTGTATTGATACGATGTTGATTCACTGGAATATAGTGCAGGTTGTACTTTGTTGCTGCAATGATTTAACTGCTATTACCATTTGCCAGAACACAGGCTGATAATGGGACCAGTAAATCTGTAAACACCTGGTGCTCGACAAGTTTTGTGTAGAGGTAGATTGAGATAAACCTTCCAGTGATGCCAGCTGAAAAGAGAAATTGTCACTGGCAATTCCAGAAGCTTCCAGAAAAATCTGCTAACTCTCCAGCTGTACAAAAAGTGTAAGAATTTTCATCTGATAAATCTCTGTTTTCCTGATTGCAGGACTGTGTACCAAACCTACGGCTGGTCAACAGTTAAAGCTCTGTTGTTGGAACAATAAATGTTCATACCCTCCAGCAGTATGGATATGGATGGGTAATGGACTCACCCCAAAGAATATTGCCATGTCTTACCCGGCAGTGCTATTTCCAGCACTGTGAATATTATTCCAGCTGTTTGGGCATTGTATTTCTGCAAGCCCCACCTATCGCTTGCCTGACAGCTCCTGTGAACTTTGACACCTGTTTGGTAATGTTCAAACTGTTGTTTTGTGGGAAAATCCTTGTGCAGGCATTGCTGGGGAGCACGATGTAAAAAACACAGTCTGCCAGTCTGCCATCCTTCTTTTTCTCCCACTATGGCTCCAACTACTAAACATCATGGACTTGAGAGGCTTTCATCCAGCTGTTAAACTTCTAGGGCTAGCCACACCACAAACAGCTGTTTCTTTCTTCCTTTCCTTTTTACTGCTAGGAAGTTTTCAATTTTGCAGATCCTGTCCTCATCAGGGTTCAGTTTTTGAAGTTCTTTGGAGAAAAACATAGCTTTGATAGCTTGGTGATGATATTCTACTAAGCAGTACATGGGTATCTGCCCCTTTCTCACAGTTTCAACTACTACGATGAACATCTGCTCATAACCATCGTCAAAACTATCCTTTGTTATAGATAGCCTCACACAGTCTTCCTTTCTGATTGGAGACATATTTTCTGTAATTTTAAACTTATTCCTAGACTTTGTTTTCCAAATCTTGCAGAGCTTGGAGGTTTCACATCAGTAGCTTAGACTGGAAGCTGTTTATAAACTACAGTAATACGCCAAATGAGCAAAACGGATTGCATGCTGTAAAACATCCCCACATCCTGGTTTTTAATACCCTGTTAAAGCAATCTGCAAGAGGCTTCTACCCCATTACTAGCAACAGAATGGTGAAAATTACACTACTTTAACAGCTTGTCTTAAGGCTGGTTCAAAAAAAAAAAAAATCAATTCCCTGCTTGGGTTGTAATTTGCAAGGCAGCAAAAATTGTTTGAAAGACCTTAGCTATTTAAGAACCCATTTTGCCTTTTAGACATGCAGTCCAGGCACATTTTGTAATATGTTCATCACTATTAAGATATGCTTATGCTGTTAGGGTGTCCAGAATATGCCACAAATACCTGTTACTTATAAAGTGCTTTCTCACTGTCTTCCATGTGTTGTTAACTTTACTGTATTTCTGTAACTGCAGGCATGTGTGTATGTATGTATATGTATATGTATACGTATACAATACACATATGTGCATATGCATATGAATGAAGACCTTTGACATACTTCTCGGATAAAGAAAACGGGTTTCAGATGTTACAGGGAGCTCTGAGATCACATGCCATGGCACATGTGATATGGTCATGACAAAATGGCATCATCTCACGGACAAAGGGAGGACTTCTTGGTCATAAGATATGTGACACACTTCTGGGCTAAATGGATCACACAACTGGAAAAGAGGCTTGTGGAAAAAGAGGAGAGGTTTCTGGGGACAGTGGTCATCAGCTTTAAGGGGCAGGACTTCCTGCAGAAGTTAAGGGGAATCACAGCTGCATCATCTTGTATGAAAGTTGTTCTTTAACTGATAATTTCTCTTGATGGCAGCCTTTCTTCACCGTCTCCTCCATCTTTCTGAACCACATTAGAGAGCCCTGTTGCTACCACTCAAACAAGGAATAAAGATATATTTGAAATAAAATAATCTATGAAACAGTATATAATAATCACTAGAGAGAGGATTTACTTATTAATATTTTAACATATATTAGTAATTACTATACACAGTTTGGGTTAATTTAGCATCACTTGGGCTAAGCAGACATATGATGGTTATGGTATAGTGATGACAGAAGACACATGAGGCTGGGCTTTTCCTAGAGAGAAGACTGAAAGAAGTATCTTGAGTGGAAGAAGCCAACACTTTCTATCTTCCTTATATTAAGACACAGTACTATCATACCCAATCACCTTAGATAGACTAAGATGCTTTATGTTACTGTTTAAAACAATAAAGGGGCCACATAAGGATCCTATCTTCAGATGCCCAGACCTTGACGTTGAACCTGGCAGTTTAGTTGTTCAGTTAAACCTTGCAGTTTAGTTAAAACTTCCATCGCAATAGGTAATTTCTCTACTGATGTTTCAAAAACTAATCTTTACTCTTCACTTGAATTGTGTACCTTTTCTTTTTCTATTTTAAAAATATCTTTTCTATTTTAACTTTGTATTCACACAATCTTCACTTACCTACCTTTCATATTACCAGAGCATGTGGCTTTGCCCTACCATAATGTAAGTGCAGTGTTCTTTAATTTCTCTTTGCATCACATGATAAATAAAACATCTTCTAAAGAAAAAGCCTACTTTCTTTGGATCGGCTTTCTTGAACTCATGATTTCCCATCTAATGTTTCAGGGTCAAGAAGTAGCGACTGCAGTGATCCATTTTTTTGGATCAAGCTCGGAGCAGATGTAAGAGATCTGGCTACAAGTCGTGTTTGCTTTTCCAAAGACCATCTCTTATTTTCTTCAAGGAAGAAGTGTGACACCACATGGAAGCATCTAGCACATGTTACTCATCAAACAGATCATTCTGTCCTAAATTATAAAACTTCTGGCTTTATATTGTGATTGTTCCTATTTGTTCTTCCCCAGTTAGAGGCCTGAAGGTTTTCTGAAATTATCAGTGCAAAGTTTATTGACTGTTTTTATGAACCGGTACACACTCGTTCACAGCGATTGTTATGTATCACGTGTTCACTGGAAGTGGAAATGCAACGAATTAAAAATACTATTAATATGGAACGACTTTACCCCAGGGGAACAATGAACACACTAAGAGATTTGCTTTGCTAAACAACTGGCTACCTCAGGTTGTCAGGGGGAAGAAAATCAGGAAATCAGAAAATTCCTCAAGGCAAAGAAAACAAATGATATCAGACATAACAAATGTACTCAGATATTTTCAGAGATCACTAACTGTGAAGCTAGGGGGATCATAGTGATGATCTAAATTATATACAAAGCTGGCATGACTTCCCCAAATGCAATCCTGAACAGTAGAGATCTTTCAGAAAACTGTATTTTTAACATCAATTTTACACTTTCATTCTTTCACATTTTTAATTCAACAAGCTGGAGAGAGGCAGGAAGAGAAAACAATGAAAATAAAGCTGAGTGTCCTTGGGTCTTCAACAGACAAATTAGAGTGTTCCCTTAGAAATGTAAAATAATCCTTTACTTCTTTTTTGGTCCATTTTATCAGCTTACTGTTGCAAGGTACGCAGGTATATACAGTACAGGAAAGGTCACTAGGCAGAGCCACAGCTGCACTTGGCAGGTAGGGGAATAATGGTTCCTATGCTAAATCCAGGTTCAAACTGCCCCACAGAGCATGTAGCAGAGCTCATCCAAATGCACCAGAGCTATCACATGTGCGTATGTGACTGCATGTATTCAATAAGCTTCTGAATACTCTTCTGTAATGCTTATGTGTTGCAAATACTTCTGGAATATTCAGTCCCTCATAATGCCTATGATGTAAGACAAGAGGCCTGGACTACGGAAATGAATAGGTGCTTTGAGATTTACACTTGTATCTTTGAGTTAATTATTTAAAATATTTTTTCTTATCTGTCAATTTGACAATTCTCAATGAAATATGGAAAAAAATACACATAATAAAGCACTCAGAGTCAAGAGTCTGGAACTCTTTTGAACACTGCACTGTACAGACTTCTCAGTCTTTTTGTCTGTCTGATGGTCTTGCTTGGAAACTCCATAATTATCAGAACTGCTGAGTCTGATTTGCTGTGGATTTGTATCTCCTAGCTAGTTGGAATATTTAATTTAAAAATGAGGTTTATATACATGTGTAATAAAGACAGACATATATATTATAATTGCCTTCCACCAAATAATGTGGTTGTGATACATAGACTGCCACGCTGAATTGCTGAAATCATCTGACAGAATCAAGCTAATGCAAATGCTCCAACTGTTCTTTCTCTTTTACACTTACTTCTATATAATTTGAAGGAAAGCATCATTTGAAATCTTACCCTTACTGTCAGAGTCATTTGCAATTAGATAGCAAATAAAAAAAAAAGTGTAAAAAGATAGTGTGATTATATAAATTTTATTTCTATAGGGAAATATGTTTTTGCTTCTGTAGGACAAGTATATTAGGACATAATTAATTAATTAATAGGTAATTAATTATTGCCCCAAACTAAGTACAAATATGCTCTCTGTTATGCGTTGCATAGTTTGTCAAATAAATAAGCTCATATAAAAACATGACTTTAAATTTCAGGAAAATAATACTATAAATGCAAATGAATTTGCAATCTTGAAGAGGATTTTCAAGGCTTGAACTACAGCAGATCTCAAGTGGAACTATTCCATAAGAGTAAGCTGTGTTCATGAATATTATAATTTGAGACAGAATTGATTGTTTTGCCTCTCAACTGCCTCTCTTTTCTCCCCTTTCTAATCATTTTAATGTATATCCTAAGGTGTGCTCTTACAATAAATAAATTTTGAGTTAAGTATTTGATGGCAAAAGGGGTATCTGCGTTTAAGTAAAAGTAAGCTTACTGTATGCTTGCCCAGATTTAACCTCCAGATACATTTTGCAGATGAATCATTGTAGTTACAACGAGATTACAACCTTAGTCATGCAGTCAGAAACTGATACAAATTTCATCATGGTTCAGTGCTTCCTGATTTCTCATTTTAAGAATTTCAATCCAAATTTCACCCAACCTTCAGTCCAAACATCCTACATAGCTAGTATATTTTGAAATACATTTTAAACAAAACTTTTGCAAGGTCACTGGCTATCCTGTAAATCAAAATATGAAACTTTTTTTATTGCAAGAAAAAATTCCAAAAAAATGTAGTTTGTATAAAAAACATCACTATTAGTGCAGAATTCTACCACATGTGTATTTCTTCTGTGAATATGAAATTACCTGTAATACACTAAGAATTAAACTGTCATTCCTTATGAAAACTTTTGTTGATCAGCTGCAGAGAACTGCCATGCAATTACACTGAATTTCAGAAGACAGCAAGTTTGTAATTCCTAAAGAAAAGGTAAGTAAGGTGCAATGTTCCAAGTAAGATGAGATGACTAGATCATTTTGGTATTTATCAATATTCACACTTGACAAGTGGGAGAACCATTTTGATGGAGGATGCAATAGCTGCAAGTCTCATAAAGTCCTTTTACTTCTGTGATTCGAAAATATTCCTTTTTACTCCCTTATAACAGACAAGCAACAATTTGAAACGGTCATGATTCTCAGAAGAAAGTTTGTACTAGTCCAGACCATAACAAAAATGATGGATAGTTGTAGAAAAGGAAAAGGAGAGGTTTAATTTACATTGAGCAAAATTTTTGGCTGGAACTATTATCCAGCCACACAGGCTAGAGTCATCTGAAACAGCAAAGTACACTGTGTCAGTTTTAAGAAGTTGTTTCAAAAGAGAAAGAAAATGTAAACAATATTCTGAAATACTCAAATCACTAATCACAGCTTTTTATGAACAAAACTTTTACATTTTACATACATAGGACACTTTCATAACTCAATTTTATTTCTAAAGAAATCTTTAAAATGAAATGGTTTTCTTTCAGATTAGACAGCATTAGCTGAATACTTAGTTCAGCCTTGTTTTGTCTTTCCAATTTGCCAAAACACAATTAAGAAAACCTGCTAATTTCAATTACACTGTCTTTAAAAATAGTTTTCAGAACTGCCAATGAACTGAAAAATCAAAGTCCAATTATATTGTCTGCAAAAAATGTTCTTACCAACAGAGTTACTTAAAGGCAAGTTGTAGGGCTAAAAACTGGTTGTAAAAAAAAAAAGTCAACTTCATATGAAAGTTTCTTAACAAGTAAATTTTTATAGGGATTAAAGGTCAAGTGAAATAGAGCCATTACCAACCAGTATCTACCAGAACTGTGAGATACTATTCTATCAGAGCTAAGTCATTACCTCTTCAATAGAGCTGGGCAATAAAAAAGATAGCAAGGCGGAAGGCCGAGAAAGTGAGATACCTTCCTTCTGTCATTATTTACTTCATGGAAAAATCCGAATCCTTGATTTCATAATGGTTTATTAAATTGCACCACATTATAACTTGGGGTGGGGGAAGACTGCAGAATAGGTACAGCCAGAGCTGACTAATCAATATAAAATATTGCAGTACCATGAGCTGGTTCTTCAAAAGGATTAAGATCAGCCGGAATGAGGGTAAATGTGATAGCAGTCAAAGCTATGCAAGAATGGAGACCTAGCTGGGGAATGAAGGCATCTCCCCAAAAAGTGTAATCAGGAAAAGGTAAACAAGAAAGTCTCTGTGAATGATGTAATCAGAGCATTCTATTAGCCCAATTAATCAGTCCAACCAACAGGTTCTGGTACAGGCTGAGGGCTGAGTTGTGCTTTGATTCTACCTTCTGAAGTCATACAGCCTTTCTAAGGGCAATTGTACTGAAAGAATAAATGAGAACCAGAAGTGGCACTGATGCTGAAGCCACAGAAGATTAAGATTTTCTTGGCGGAGTAGATCTTTGCAAGAACGGTATTAGAAGAAGGGTATTAGGAATTTGGTCGAAAACCCAAACAAAATCCTGCCTGAAGGATAAGTGTATTGATACATATGTATGTACATGCAGGTACACAAACACCATTAAAGTCTGTAAATTTAAGTGTCTGCTAGTACCTGAATATTAGCTTCAAACAAGACAAAACCAAGAGGTAATAGGAACAAAGTGTTTTTGTAGTTTTATGAGTCTCTAATTAACCTGTGTCTAATTCTGATGAGGAATACATGCCTGGGAGAGTAAAAGTTTGGACTGAAATCCTGATGGAGCTGAGGGAAATGGCTGAAATCTATTTGCTGCACTACAGTAAGGAATGTGCAAAAGTGAAACTTCCACAAGCTCTAAATGAGGGCCAGAGGTTTCAAAAGCCAGCTTTGTTTACGAGGGCTGTTTCTGACAATGGAGCTCCATTTGCAACGGGTGTTAATTCATCCAGAGCCATGAAAGCTGAACAAATTTAAAAGGGATCTTTAGCTGGGCAACAAAAAAGATGACAATCTGATGGAAATAGCTTAAAAACATATAAAGCCCTTCTCAGATTTAAAGATGAAAATTCAGAAACCTGAACTATCCTTCTAAGCTCGGTCCATTGGATAATGCTGCCCTGTCAAAGCATCGCATCTTTCATGGGAAAATTTAGTCTGAAAGATTTCCAGTCCAATTTTAACAACACAAAAAATACTAGGATTACCTATCAGCTTTTGCTCCTCATTGCCTTTATACTATCTGCATTTGTCTACATTATGTTTTCCTTAAAGATTGCAAGCTGCATGCCAGATGAGGGCAGACATTATTCTTTGTGCCAGACTCTTTCACTAGGCTGTACTTCATCAAAGAAGGCCGATGTGCTCTCATGCCAAAGACTTTCTGTAGATACTTGGTGCCACTGAACGTGTATATAGCAAATGGCTGCATTCATTATACAGATACTCAAGCATTACTTGTTGCTTAAACCTGTTCACTCCACGGGCAATACACCCACCTGCCTTGGGGAAGCGAGTGCCTATTTCAGCTCAGTAATAGCAAACCCTCTCTCAAAAGAAGAAAAGACTGATAGCTGCAGAATAACATTCTGCAGCTTATGCTGGCTATACGGAAACAATCTATACGCTGTCTTGCAGGCTGCTGCGCTCTCTAGAGGGAACTAATAGCAAATGAAACTGTGTATATTCATTTCCCCTCCCCTTCCCAGACCATTAATGAATTCTCAGGTGCTGTTGGAATAGTGAAAATATTACTGATGACGACAATGCAGTGTTTCAATAAGATGCAGAGAAAAATGGCTAAAAAGATGATTTCAGAATCAAATCACACTGTTTTCTTTAATTCTCACCAGCTCAGTTAGCAGCTTTTCTTTTCTTCCCCTTCTCTCTGATATCTGTTTCCTTCTACCTTCGACTTCCAGTCTATGCCAACAGCAAAGAAATCTGAAGATAATAACATAGAAAAACATCTGGTAACTAGTGAGCATATATATATGAACACAGAAGAGAGTGATGCAGGAAGAATAAAATAATAGCTAGGAAACAGTAGATACGGGAAGATACGACCGACAGCAGTTACGGGAGCTCCGGGAGGCTTATTTCTTCAACCAGCAAATTTTCATTAACGAATTACATAAATAAGGAGTACTTAGTGAACATACATAATATAAAGGGATAGTAACATGAGATCAGTACTACCAACTGCATTAGAAATATTTTCCAAAAATAAATGCAATTCTGAAATGTCATTTTAAAAAGCTGTGTACGAGAAGTGGCATCTCTGCATCTGGCTTCTTTCAGTATTTTAAAAGAGCGACCGCTGACTGTCAACTAAAAGTGGTCTTTTTACAGAATGTAAACTATACAATATTTAGCATAACATGTTAATTTTAACTGATTTTACTTTTTTAAAGTTTTTCAGTTCTGCTAATAGAACTAATCTACTCTGTCCTTTATACAATGACACTGAACGCTTTATAGTCAGATAAACATACGGCAGGAACAGGTTTAACTGCAGTACTTACTTTTGCCTCGTAACGAGAAGTATGTTGACCCATGTCAATTCACGAATACTTCCTGAACAAGGACGTGAAAATCCAGCATTTCAAAGAGTTTCACAAATACTAAAAGAAAAGAAAAAAAGAAAAGAAATCCAGAAAGAAAGAGTGAAAAAAACAAACAAAACACCTCAAAGTAAAAAGATAAAGAAAAAGCCTGTAAGGTTTACAGCTCTGACTGCAAAATATTCAGCCTGGCAGCTCCAGGAGAAATACAACTCTGTGTACTTGTACATGCTCTCCCCATTAGAGGAGGAGTCAGTTTTGCAACACTTATGTTCCTTGCTTGAGGCAAAACAGTGATTCTCTTCAGTACAAGCAATGTTTGGAGTGTGACAGCTTTAAAGGTGAGAGGTGTACTCTGAAGCATAGGAATGCATCAGCAGAAAAAGGATATTTTTAAGCATCGGCTACATATGCTACAGGTTGCTGTGGCCTCTTTTAAATGCTTGTTGCCTAAGGTGTTTTTTTTTTTTTTTTTTTAAAAGGGAAAACTAATGCCCCTTACCATAAACCACATCCATAATAACCTTTGTGCACCAGTAGTCCATGTTTTATAGTCTAGAATTGCAGAAAAACAAATTCTTTTTACAACAGAATGAAAGTAGGTGACTGTACAACAAAAAGCTGACTAAACAGAAGAAAATCTTTTTTTGGTAATTTTGTTAGCTTTTTCTTGTGATTTGAAAGGAATTTCAGATTATGCAAGGGGGTTTTGAATTTTACTAACATACTAAATTATTCACTAGTCATCCACCTCTATTTAACTGAAAGCATTTTTACATGTTCTTATTAATGCTTTCATTGACTCACATTTTTATCTTCTCTGTATTCATGCCAGTGAAGTGAAAATAAAATACATGCATATGTAGTGATTTTTTTTTAAGGAAGAAGACTGAGCAAGAACATTCTTTTTCATAATGAAGTGAGATTTCTGTGGTGTGGTTGTTTAGTTGTTATTACAGTCAAGTCTTTCTAGTCAAGGTCATAATTGTTCGTATCTTGTGACCAAATGGACATTCTGCAGAATATTACAAACAAGCAGCAACCATATGAACAGTTTCTTGGCAAGACAGGCACACATTTTCGAGTAAGGAACACATACCTTGTGATCTATTCACACAGATTATAAACCTTCAGGTGTGTTTTTTCAGTGTGGTTGGACTAAGCTAACTGCCAGTTGCTGCCAAGAGGAACAGTTTCACTCTGTATCTCCACTCGCTTGCTCCCTTCCATCCATCATGTGTGTTGTGTTACCCGTTTGAGACCCAGTTAGGAGGGCTTAGGGAGCTAAAATGGTAGAAGACGATTCCTTTTTTTTTTTCCCCTTCCTATTGTAAATATCTGAACAGCCGCACTCTGAGGTCCAACAAATGCTAGCGATAGGGGAATGGAATGCATAGCTGGCAGTAAAGACTCAGTCGATGGTATCATAAAACTATGCCCTAAAATATCAGTGCGTTCAGCTAGCTGTAAGCAAATTCCACCAGTGACTGTGTAGAAAGGGATGAAACTGCTCTTGGAAAATTGGTAATGTGTTTGAAAGGATGCTATCACCTCAGAAATGTGAAAAAGAACAGACCTAACAGGTATTTCACCAGACAGAAAAGATGTAGCAGGCTGTGGCTGTTTGCTTTATGTCCGTATCTGCTTGCTGCTGCTGAAAACAGGGAGGGCAAACCAGGGGGAAGGGGGTAGGTGGGTGGGGTGGGGGAGAGAGAGATAAGATCTGGCCTAGGGAAGAGATTTTCAAAATGAAGGTGAATCAAGGAAGTACTGTTCCACCTCATCACTATCCTAATTTCCATAAGAGGACTGTAGTAATATTAAAGTCTGCATATGCATTTTTTTCATAGTGAAAGTAGGCTTTATACCCCTAGAATCTGGATGAAGGGAAGAAGATGGAACAGAAACTAAATTGTTAATGATCTAGTGAAAGACAAGATGAAAGATGTGAGTTAAGAACTAACATTGAGATCTGTAACAAGGATAACTTTTGACATTTATACCTGTGCTATCTAGTTTATAGCTAGCTGATGTAATGCAACCGTAGTTACTGTGGCAGCAGGCAGTATAGTGTGAGACGGTTCTTAAATATTTCCCCAGAATTTGAGCTATTTGTTCAGCTTTTAATGAGCACTGTATGCCTGTGGCTGTACTAGTAGCAGCACTCAAGCCAGTCAGGCAAGTCTGTACAGGCACACACAGCTTCTGGTGGAATACTGCCAAGAAAAGACAACCGTGATCCAAGGAGCACTGGATTAAGGAGATTATTTTAAGGTAGTGGCAAGATCTCACAACACAGGTAAGCCATGCTCAAGAAAGATTCTTTCAAATTAGGCCAGGTGAAAAATAAGGTAACCAAGATGAGGTAAAGGCTCTAAGGCCCATCTATTAAAAAGTGACTAATATGATTTGACCTGGCAAAGTAAAGGTTGAGGTGGAAAATGGAACAGGCACTTACATGTCCCTATGAAGATAGTGTATGTCTAGCAATACAAAAAAGAGTAAACACTGGACCAGTCCAATAGCTGCTTAAGCTAAAGAGAAATGCTGGAGCATAAAAAACAGATAGAAACTAGACACAAATAATATCAGGCAGTTAACCAAAAGGATACTAGCCACCAGAGTATGAAAAATTGGAGAAGACTTCCAACAGGGTAAAAAAAGCATAGCTGTTCTAGAATAGAACTTGGCAGGTCTCTGAAAGGGATTATGGACTTGACTCATCCCATGTCATGTAACTGGTGTATCCACTTTAGAAATCTGGTTTAGGTCAGGATCTTAAGCTGCCTCTATAGTCAGTGGAGAAAGATTATTCTGTGGCTGGTCTAGAAGCATAATAATTTCATTTCCAGAGATTAATTTTCTTAGAAAAGTTAGTAGGTTTGGAAACTGTTAAAATAAGCTGTTAAATTCCAGACAGCAGTCCTTACAGACACGTCAGTGAATCATTTCCGGAAAGGAAGGCTTAGAAAACTAGGAGAGTAAGGGCCTAACTTTATTTTCAATATAATGACTTTTGTACCACTATAACTGCACCAACCTTAGTGAAGTTATTCTTCACCACAGCTGTATCAGTCTCTCAAACATTTAGGCAGAACACAATTTCATTGCAAAAATGAGCAAAAAGGTGTCAGAACAGTAAGCACACAAGCTTGGGAGGAAGGTGGGAAATAAGATACAAGATGGAAGAAACAATCAAAGATAAGTGACAAGGTTTCGGGAAGGGACTTTAAACGTGAGAAAAATGCTAAAAGGAGCGTTGCAGACAGTACAATTGAAACAGCATATAAAAGGACGCAGCAACCTGTCTTTCCCTTTCCCACAGTCCTTATCTACAAAAAACCTCAAGCCTTCCGCAGAGAGCAACAGCTTTTATAGGGGTTACGACTGTTTGTCCCTGCCCTTCCTCTCTCCGTCCCCGCCTCCCTCCAAACAGCACAAGCCTCTGGTTTTTAAATGTAGAGGAAAGAATAAAAGAAATAAAATAGGAATAAGAATTCTGAGAACTTCAGAGAGAATTATATTTTCTTTTGCTGCTGCCTTCTTTCCTTACCACAATTTCCTCTGAAGAAACAGTAGCCAAAACCCTCTGATGTGTCCCTTTAGAGACAGAAAAAATGTACTTACAGGGCAATTTTCACACAAAGACATGGCAAGTACAATTCTCACATGATCCACACACCTCAGAAGTCCTTCCCCTTTTCTAGTCACACATGAGCTTCCAACAGTAGTATAGCAATGATGAACCAGGATGTCCTTAGCCCACAGTGACTATCATTTTGGCAGAGATGTATCCCATGCTATCTCACAATGGCCTATGATAGGCTGCCATGCCTTCTCATTTGCTCCAAGGCCAGCAAGTCAAGGGCATTCTGCACATGCCCCATGTCATCAAAAATACCACTCGTCCATGTTTCTGGATTTTTGGTTATGGATAAAAAGCACTGGTGCTGGTGCTTCAAGATTGCTCACAATACATACCACATTTTCAGCCTTTACATTTGTGAGTCTTTTCTGCATATCCTTTGCTGCTCTCAAACAAAACCACAATTACTTTAATTGCCAGGGCCTTGTGCTGCTGTCACTGCTAGCTGCTGTCTGCAGCTAGGGCTCCTTATTCTTCTACTTATCTGCACACCCACACAGTGGCCAGAGCCAGCACTAGGACTTACTGCCATGAAGTAAAGAACGTGCTCTGATTCTGCAGCACCTGTGGTTCTACAGTGTCTGACAAAGCTCACAGAAGTTTCTTGTCCCATATACTTTCCTGATATCCTTAGCGCCATAATAATGTCTTTCATGTGAAAAGATGACACACTACTTGGGATACGTGAGATTGTCATTAGCCATAAAAATTGCCAGTCCTTGTTACCCTCAGACATGCTGATGATCTTTATGTCAACATGTAACAGATGCTCAAACAACAGGCTCTCACTCAGCATGACCTTCATGTGCATGGGCCACACTGGCAGGCAGACATGGCTTCAGGTGCCAGGCAGGCACGTGGAGCCCTGGGATGGCAGGGGCTCTGCCTGACTGTAGCAAAGTGACAGCTCAGGTGGGCCAAGAGAGGGAGGACTTCCTGGTCCTAAGAGCACAACATATTTCTGGGGTAAATTTGTCATGTGACTGTGACAGGCAGGACTTTTGCCAGAAGTGAGGTCACTTCTAATCTTGTATGGAAGTTGTCCTTTAACTACTAACAAAGTATTCAGTCTACCACACTTGCTCATGCCTTCAGCCAGTGCGACTCCTTATCTACATTGGTGTATTAGGTTTACATGGCTTTTTTTTTTTTTTTCTTGGGGGGGGGGGGTGGTGGTGGGGAAGGGGGCTGCATGTCTGGCCTCTGAACAGAACCCAGCAGCTGCCCCAGATCAGTTAAGAGCCAGCTCCAGCTGGCTCCAAAAGGGACCTGCCGCTGGCCAGAGCCGAGCCAGTGAGTGATGCTGGTTGGGCCTCTGGGAGAGCAGACTGAAGAAAGGAAAAAACAAAAACAAAAACAAAAAAACCACCTGCTGTGCTATAGCAGCTGGGAGAGAGGGGAGTGAGAACCAGCCCTGTAGCCCCAATGGTCAGTGCAGAATTAGGGCAGGAGGTGCTCCAGGCAGGCAGCAGCAGTTCCCCTGCGGCCTGTGGAGAGGCCCCTGGTGCAGCAGGCTGTCCCCCTGCAGCCCACGGGTCCCACACGGAGCAGATCTCCACGCTGCAGCCCGTGGAGGAGCCCCCGGTGGAGCAGGTGGATGTGGCCTGGAGGAGGCTGCGGCCCATGGAGAGCCCCCGCAGGAGCAGGCCCCGGGCCGGAGCTGCAGCCCGTGGAGAGGAGCCCACGCAGGAGCAGGGGTCTGGGGGGAGCTGCCGCCCGTGGGGGACCCGTGCTGGAGCAGTTTGCTCCTGGGGGATGGACCCCATGGTACGGAGCCGTGTGGGAGCAGGTCTTGAAGAGCTGCTGGCTGAGGGACCCCACGTGGAGCAGGGGCAGAGAGTGACCGTGAAGGAGCGGTGGAGACAAAGCATCAGGGACCGACTGCAGCCCCCATTCCCTGTTCCCCTGTGCTGCTTGGGGGGAGAAGGTAGAAGAGGGTGGATAGAGGAATGATACTTTTAGTTTGCTTTTAGTTTCTCACTGCTCTAGTCTGTTACTAATAGGCAATAAATTACATTAATCTTCCTATGCTGAGTCTGTTTTACCCATGACTGTAATTGGTGACTGACCTCAACCCTTGAGCCTTTTTTCATCATAGTCTCTCACCGTGTTCATTTGAGGAGGGGGAATGAAAGAGCCGTGTGGTGGAGCTCAGCTGCCCATCAGTGTGAAACCACCACAGTTTGTGTAATAGAGGAAACTGTGCTCCTACTGAGTTAGGTACAATGAGAAGGCTTAACTAGCTCTAATTGTGCTGAGGAAAGCAAAAAATCTTATAAGGCCTGAATAAATCCATAAACAAATGAATTAGCCAGTTCTTGTTTTAAAGAAGTTGTTTCTATATGTTTTTTTCTTTGTTTTGAAATGGTAAGCACACCTTTGGTATTTATATAAATGTAAGAATATGCCTAGCATCACTGACAGGTGTTACTTAAGAATCAGTCCTCTCTCATGATGTTGAGTATACATATTAAATACTATAACATATTTTAAATACAGACCAAATATTGACTGTAGCATTATCTAATTCAGCCATTTATCACTTGCTCTATAAACCCCTCTAAATTCCTATTCAGCTATACATGGCTGGCACATTCAGATGAGATTACCTATTGATACAGATAAAATACTTATTTTTTTCTCTGATGGGATCACTGTATAATGTGGCAGTTTCCTACTTCATTAAGCTATTCTTGATCACTTTACTACTTCCTAAATGCATTCTTCAAATTTTGCTATCTCTTTTAATTGTGGACTTGTAATGAACCCTTAGCTCTCTCATGGATGCCTTCACTATCTCTTTCTACGATTGAGACCTGCTGCTCAGAGACCTGCTATCACAGAGACCTGCTGCTCCACCTGGACTGTCACAAGTCAGGTTGGGTGTTAGGAAAGGGTTCTGCACCCAGAGGGTGGTTGGGCACTGGGACAGGCTCCCCAGGGCAATGGTCATGGCACCAAGCTGCTGGAGTTCAAGTGTTTGGACAACGCTCTCAGACACATGGTTTGATTTTTGGGTCGTCCTGTGTGGAGCCAGGATATGGACTCGATGATTTTTGTGGGTCCCTTCCAGCATGGAATATTCTATGGTTCTATCTTTGAAGTTCCTTTCCAACTGCACTATTCTATTCTAATTTAATCCTGCAGAGAAAGGGAAAAACAGTAATCTCTATTGTCTACAAATGTTTTCTTTTCATGAGAACATTCACGAAATAAAGATGAAATTCATCCTGACTGATATTCTTTGGTTTCAACTATAAACAAAAATATTTCTGTAGTACAACAGCTTGGTTGATGTGAGATGCACATGTTCAAGTACTGGTTTAACACCAAAAGATCTAAATGATTAACTATGATGCTATGAACACAAAGTAGCACTTAACACAATTACATGGTCTTTCTGTAGGGTAGTAAGTTCCAGATAAGCCCACCCCTTTAGGGTCTAACTCATTTCATCTCTTTGACCTATAACTGGAGTTATGCTGTCATACATGGAGTCATTTCTTGTTTGATATTTTTACTGCTACAAAAAATCTACTTATATTTTTTAAACCAGCATGCATTTTCACAAAACTATACATTTAATTAACACAGGATGTCCAACAGAATCTCCTTTTGTCTGAAAAGCTGAACAGGAAAAGAGGCATTAATAAAAAACAGGCTTTGAAAGGATGTGTCTCATTATTTATGATTTCTCCTAAATTCATTCAGTCTCTTAAAATATTTTACAGAATGGCCGCATCCTGTATTCTGGGACAGATACAGCCTTTTACAAGACAACAAACACAAAGGATACTTAATTTCTAATTTATGCGATTCTCTTAATAACACTAGCTGAAAAGCTCTACTACCCTCCTTCTGTTCTTAATTTTTAGCCTCTGTCTTCAAATGCAGAAGTATTAGAACTCTGTTTGAGTCAGAGTCTTTGCTCCCTAAATCAATCACAAACTGTTGAAGCAGATGAGGAAAAATGTGTGAAACCAATAAAGTATGTAATATGTAGGAAGCAGAGCTATGATGATGAGATTACTCCGTAATCTGTTGGGTTATGAATTTGGCCTAATATACTTGTCAATGCCATGCTACTGATGGCCATCAGTGTAGGACCTATGGCCAAGAGCAATGCCTCCTGAGTGATTTTTAAATTCTGTCCTGACTACAGAAGAATGGCTATTCAAGAATCTTTTCTGAAGTGTATTTGTGTTCCTTGCTCCAGAATGATCTCAGGTCTCTGCTTCAGGGCCTGACAGTTGTGCTATCCAAGAAGACTTGAAAAATCTTTTCCCTTTTTGTATTAGGAGTTTCAGAAGTCTAGTTATGTATCATATTATGAGATATATTTTTATATTAGAAAACTCTCCCTTAAGTGTTGTATCCAATAAACGTATTAAATCAATTTAAAAATACAAAATAATATTCACTTCCAAAATATATTTTGCAATTCAAAGTGTTATATGAACATTAAGAATCATACTGCTATCTTACTTACTATCTGGATAATTACTGTACAGAAGAATACAGATGAGTGGTATTTCGTTGCCTTTTGAGCATTCTTTATCTTTACAAATAAACTGCTATTATTTTTGCCTTAGGTTGAATGAATAATATGCTACTTTACAAAGAAGAAACATATGTTTCCTTATGCTTATTCTCTTTCCCAAGTACCCATTATTGGTCATGGTTGGAGAAGAGAGAGAACTAGGAGGACGTTTCATCTGACCCGGTATCACTTGTTCTTCTAACAGAGTTTAAATCAATAAATGACAACAAATGAAGGTATAATGCATCTTTTCCTCCCATTCATGGACACTCTCAAACCTCTTCCAGGTAGTGAGTCTGAAGGAAGAGGTGTCTGTCATGTGAACTACCCGATCTTTCAGAATCTAGTGAAAAAAAGTAGCTAGATCCCAAGAAGGAAGTTTGGAAATAGTTCCCTCCTCTCAAGGCTATCCAATTTTCCACATAATTATTTTAAACCAAAATAATTTGTTGTTTAGGATCATGTGGGGGCACGGATTCACCTTTTGATCAGAATCATACTTTATAGTCAGAAGCAATCTCATAAAGAATATCAGCGTACTAAAAGCATTCTATCCAATCAGTTTTATACTGATAGTCATTAATATTTAATCATTACTTAAGAATCATAGAATGGTTGAGGTTGGAAGGAACCTCTGGAGGTTATCTGGTCCAATCCCCCTACTTGTCTATTGTGTTTTGATTTTAATTTTGTCTTTTATTTTTTTCTTTGTATTGTATGAGTGATGGGTATAGTTGCAAGAAAAAACAACTTGTCAATAATGATGATAATCGTCTCTTTCCTTGTTAACTATTAACTTTTATTGCAAAGACTCAATCAATTTTTGTATGTGGTAGTTTGTTATGAAGAAACAAATAGTTATAATGCCCAGTTCTTGTTCTTAACTGATGCTGTTCTACTGTAGTAGTTCAAATTTGGAAAAATATTTTATTAGGAGGGTAACCCTACTTCAATTTTCAGCTTTTCTCTGAATATTAATATGAAGAGCTGAAGAGGCAGTGACAGCAGAAAACTAGCAATGAAAATGGCTGTGACAACTTATTATAAACCACAGACTGAAAAGAAGGAATTAAGACACTGAACTTTACAACAATACAACCTGAAGACACAGATTCTGGAGACTGATAAGATTTATTTCATATAACTTGCTCAAGCCATTTACGTGACACAACACACTAATCAGAAAAACTTCAATGGAAGGCAAAATGAAAAATAAAATTCATGGTGAATAAACAATATAATGTACACTGGAAGCACTCTGACAAGTGCTTCCAAGTGCAATATGAATTATGTTTGTTTCTTGGTACTTAAGCTTTAAAAATCCCAGTAAGACTGCCTATTTGGAGGGACGTAAGCTGTTTTTTTATATTTTATTCTTTTCTTTAATCTAAAGATTTTTTGTTGAATGTACATGATTCCCTCTTTGTGCATAACAATTAAATAGCTTTCTCAATAGAACTACATATTTGAAGATACTTAAAAATTCTGTGCAAAATCACGTAAAATACAAAGCCTTGCAAGATTATTTATGAATCTCTCTCAGAAGCAAATACAATAAATAATGCTAATTTTCTCTACTTACAATTTTTTCTTACATCTACCATCACAAAATTACAGGAAATGTACTGCAAAGAAAATAAAGTCAACAAATCAAATCAAATTACTGCTGTATTCCCCTGCTCTGCCAAATTTAAGCACCCATCTGAGGTACTGCTCCTCTAACACGTAAAATCTAAAATGAACTTTCTGACATTAAGTGGGGAATTATAGAGAAATCCCTAAATTTCTCATGCGTCAATGGAAACAGACACCTTCCAGAACTGCAAAGAGATTTCAGCAGCCCCTTTAGATAATCTCATCCATTGTCTAGCCACTCTCATTGTGAATATTTTTTTCTTATGTCCACTCCAAATTTCCCTTGTTGCAACTTTTGACCACTGTCTTCTCCAACTGTACACTTTTTAGAAGAATATAGCGTTTAGGTAGTTGAAGAATATAACTAGATCCCCCATTAGCTTTTTCTTTTCTAGGGTAAACAAATCCTATTCCTTCAGCCTCTCCCTGTACATCATACACCTCAGTTCACTAACCATCCCAGGGACCCTCTGCTGCAGGTTGTTGATAACTCTCTTGTACTGGAGAATGCAGCAGTACAGATGCAGTAATAAAACAGCATAATATATAGTTGCCTGTTTCACAGTCAGAGTGCATTGTTGGCTCACATTCAGCCTGGCATCCATTGTAAATTCCAGGGCCTTTTCAACAGAGCTGCTACCCTGCCAGCTGGTTCCCAGCCTGTACTGATGCAGGAGGATATTCCATCTTAGATGCAGAACTACACAAGGCCTCTTTTGCCCCTCCCCAAGGCTATTAGCAGTCCTCCTTGTTGAACCTCTGCCACTTGTCCTCTCAGTCTGACCTCACCCCCAACTTAATAACTTTTGTCTATTTGCTAATGCTGATGGGTCATCATCCCGGAAAATACATTACATCACACCAACTCTACATGGTCTGGAAGTAAAAATAGCTCCGAAAAAACGGTCCCCTACACTGTCTACCAATGCCATCTGAGCTATAGATATTAGATGTTAATAACAGAAGAAAAATGCACCTGTGCAGAACAAATATTCCTAAATATGTTTGGGTAGGCTGATGGAGTAGGTGGCCACAATTACTGTCTGGATTCAGATAAATTTCAGGAGCTATTGTCCTAGTTTAGAAAAGAATCCTGCTGACTGTATTTCACTCAATGTGTTTGACAAGCAGAGAAATAATTCCCAGTTGCTCAGGGACAGTATGTGGCAGCATGTAAGACCAATTCAAATGACCTGAAGAGGCCTTAGGTGCCCAATACCTGACAGAACATCCACAGAAACGTCATGGAATTTCTGTGGTAATAGTTCAAAACAGTGTCTTATAGATATCGCAGGAACTGTAGGTTGTTCTTACAAAAATAAATAAATAAATAAATAAATAGATAAATATTTAAAGTAATGGTTCTTCGCTGCAGAATGTTTCTTGTTTTAAAACTCTTTTTATAGCTTCTCATTTCAGAATGGTAAAGCAGGCAGTCTAATACCACGACTTCCATTTCAACAGGTCCATTGCAGAGAAGAAATTTTCATCTTGTATATGTCAAAATGGCAGAAGAAAATGATTTATAATTATGTAATGACACACTTATTTTCAAATATAGTTTGGCAACTTCACTTTTCAGTGCTCGTCTATGGTAGATTATAGTGCTTTTCCAGTTCTACGTAACTTTCATTATTGTGGACTGTCAGAAGCTTTCTTACACAGATGAGCAAGATCCCTTGTGAAAAGTTTATTTGCTGCAGAAGGTGCTTTAGTTCTGCAGAATTAAAATACTGGTTTCTTATCAAAACACTTCACTATTATTAGTTTGCTATTATGAACAAATAATTAAATGGAGACTAATGCATGATTATGGTTTTGTGACAGTTGTGCTCCTTTGTTACAAACTATGGTTTTATGTTTGTAGCCTTACAGTACTTTTGAAAGACTGTGCAACACATTCTGTTCTCAGCACACCTTACAACAGACGTGCAGTATTTGACATACACACACCACTTCATTAGCAGACCGATGATTGAAAGAAATTACTGAGAGGGAACAGCTGTGTAAGCTGGACGTCTGCAAGCCCATGGAACCTGATAGGATTCACTCAAGTGCTGAAGGAATTAGTGGATATTACAGCTTGACCCTTCTCAACAATTTACCAAAAGCGGTGGGAGTCTGGGAAGGTTCCTGGTGACTGAAGGGCATGAAGGAAGACCCAGAAAACTACAGAACCATTAGTCTAACCTCATAGAGGTACAGCCTGGGAGATGAGTGGCTGGGAAGCAGCTCAGCAGAATGGGAGCTGGGGGTGCTGGTCCAACACCAGCAGGCTCAGCAGGCTCAACGTAAGCCAGCAACGTGCCCTGACAGCTAAAAGGGAAAACTGCATTTTGGGGTACAATGAACACAGCATGGTGTTTAATTACCTCAAAAGAGGTGATTCCCACACTATATTTAGCATTGGTGTGGCCTCACCTTGAATATCAGGTGCAGTTCTGGGATGTTGAAAGACAACAATAAAAATTATATTAAGGTCTTGAAAGCGTCCAGAGTAGGGCAAGAAAGCTGGTATCAGGGCTGGAAGACGTGTCCTGTGATGAGGGGTTGAGGACACTTGGATTGTCCAGTCAGGAGGAAAGGTGGCTCAGAGGTGACCCCATTACTCTCTGCAACTTTCTGAGCAGGGTGGGTGTTGCTGGTCTCTGGCTCCTGGGAACTGATGGCAGGATGTGTGAGAATGGCACAAAGCTGCACCAGGGGAGGTTCAGACTGGACATTAGGAGCAATTCATTTTCTGTGAGGGTGGTTAACCACTGGAACAGACTTCCTAGAGAGGTGGTTGATGCCCTGTCAGTGTTGAAGAGGCATTTGGACAATGCCTTCAATAATATGCTTTAACTTTTAGTTAGCCCTGAAGTGGTCAGGCAGTTGGACTTGATCTTTGTATGGCCCTCCCAGCTAACTATTTTATTCTGTTTTACACTATTCTATTCTGTTCTGTTCTACTGGTGTATGCAATAATTGTCTGCCTTCTCCTTTTAGCTATATATACAAGAAACAGTAAATGCTTTTGAAATGGAAGATCTAAAGTATAGTCCAAATCATCTTGTGGGAGGAATTTAGGAGGTACCAAACTTTTGGAGAAAGCTTAGGTGTTTTTGTTTGTTTGTTTGTTTGTTTTTTTAATACAAAGCCAACCGTTGGAATGGGGTAAAGTTTTTGACTTGATGCAATTATGCACAGAGCACAGGCAATATTCTGAGGTCCATTTAAACCACTTTTTGATTCTAAGACAGAGTCAAATATACCTAAGTCATTTATAACAAATAGTTCCTTAACCTGTTTTCAAAGACATCTGATAATCGAAATTCTACATTTCCAAACAATGTTGAAGCTAGTTTTTCCCACTGCTCTTGAAAAGTCTTCCTTTTACGATGATTTTAAGACACCTGATGTAGATGGCTACAGTTGCAATTGTTTATACTTAGAGTCTATATATCTGTGTATCTGATTCATAGGTATTGCAAAGTATGTAAGTATCTATGTCAATTTGTAAGTTTGCTTTTACAAGTGTACTACGCAAATGAAAAGCAATTCACAGAAAATCTGTGCATTTTAAGTAAACAGAAGAAATGCTCCCATTCCTTGTTTGTGGTTTAAATATACGACTTAATTCTCTGGAATCATCTAGTTAAAATGCTTCACAGAAATAGTGGAAAAAAACTTATTGTTGCTTTTCCTGCCAACAGACTAATAGATTAATTGTAGTATATCTCAAGCAAAGTACTAGAAGATAAGTTGTTCTAGATGTTTAAAAAATGGACAAGCACATACTGATTTTCACTGCTCAATCTCCTCTCTTCTGTATTTTTTTTTAACATGAATGCAGAGTGTCTACTGGAAATTTTGATAAAAGTAGTAATTTTCTCCCATAAATTGTGCTCATTGTTTTTTCACTTCCTACAAAAGTTACCTAAAGTGACTATTTAATATTTTTATGTCAAGCCTTATCTTTGTTCTATACTGATTCTGGATAGAACTGCCTAATTTTTATTGGGATAAAAATACATACTCGTGAAACACATCGAGTCATACTAAGTGGGAGATACTAAAAAAAAAAAATAAAAATTTCTACCTTAGTCTGTCTTAGTTTGACTGTCTTTGACTTACACTAGCTGAGAATTATTTTTTGCTTCTAATGCATCCCATACAGTTTTCAGGAAAAACAAACCAACAAAAAACAAACAAACAAAACAAAACAAAACAAAAAAACCACAAAACTCCTTATTAAAAGATAATCCATGCTATCAGAAATAACTAGATGAAATAGCATTGCTTCTTTAGACAACTAAGCAGAGAAAATAAGGACTAGTTGTATATCTTTCTACACCATGATATGTTGGATTTGATCTCTATGTGCATATGCTATTAATTTTCCATTCAGTCTTTGTAACCCAGCCTAGTTTCCACCTTCTATGTGACACATGGTTTAGCCAAACTGGTCTTTTACTTGATCTTCTCTTGCTTTTTTAGAGAGTAATTTGTGTTGGTGTCTTTCATGTTGTTCCTTTAAGAAACTGCCAAATTTATTTACCTGCAGTTATGATGGAATGCTTCTGTCTAAATGTGAAAACAAAGTAATAGCCTGTCTGGTCTTTCAGCTCTCTGAAAGGAGGAAAAATTGGTGGGAGCTCTCATTCAAGCACTGTTAATGTTTGGCTATAATACTCCCTTGCCATACTTAACAATATATTGAATGGGGTCTGAGATGATCTGCTTGTTTTTATATAACTATTTGTGTGCTGCTAGTATTGTGGGATGAATTTCAGAGTGCACACTGATACACGTTAGTGGCACATTGTTGGTATTACCCATGCCTTTGACATACTCCTGATTGTAGGGCTCTGTTTTATTAAGCAATTGTTGTACCATTTTGTCTTTATCTATACGTGCTTGTTTCTTTGCATAATCCTACCATATTTAATAGCAAACCTTGTTTTTAACAGTGATCCACTGTTCACCTTCTTGCTTGGATCAGTATGAAGTAGTTTACAACTTCCACACTGCCAGCCATCAGTGAAAAAACAAACAAACATGTTCTTGGTAAAATTTTGAGTGAAATAGCCTGAACACCGAGTACACAAAGAGATACAAGGCTTAAGAGTACTGAAATTAAAACAAATTCTAGACAATATGGCACAAAATAAAGACAGAAGATATCTGTGCCCTTTTGTACATATTCTAAGGTAACCAAAAATGTTCAAAATATTGCAAATGTTATACATTGCATTTGTGTGGACAATACCACCTTTTGCTGTATTTAGTGCAGGTTTCCTTAATTTTCTGCTTCAAGTGAAGACATTTCACATAGTTTACAGGAAATTTTACTCCATAATTTTACTGTAGGATAAAATGCTCACGTACGAATGTCCACAAATCTAGGATGGATACTGGAGAGACCAGAGAGGTCTGAGAGGAGAGGCCTGAGTCTGGATAATGTCTGGATAAAGTCTTAAGTCTGGACCAGGTACTGGAGAGACCTGTTTGCAGGTATGCGTCAGTGTGCAAGGTAATTGGGAAACCAGGGTATCCAATAGCAGCTATTGGGCAGACTAGTTGCCTAATGCCAGTTACTGGAGGAATCTGTAACATATTTGTGCATGTATGTGAGAAGAGCTGAATAACCAACTACTGGAGCAAGGCTGTGAGCCTCAGGGGCTCATATGCCCAGCTGCCAGTATATGGGGAGACCTGTGAATCCAGGCGCCAGCTACTGGATAGATTGACTGTTAAAGACTAGTTACAGGAGGAATGCACATCAGAGAATCATCAAATATCCTGGGTTGGAAGGGACCCACAAGGATCATCGAGTCCATACCCTGGCTCCACACAGGACCACACAGAATTAGACCATATGACTGAGAGCTGTCCAGATGCTTCATGAACTCTGGCAGGCTTGGTGGTGTCACATCACACTGCCCTGGGGAGCCTGTCCCAGTGCTGTCCTGTCGCTGTCCCCAGAGAGCAGAGCTCAGCACCTGCCCCTCCGCTCCCCTCGTGAGGGAGCTGCAGGCCGCCATGAGGCCTCCCCTCAGCCTGCTCTGCTCTGGGCTGAACAAACCCAGGGACCTCAGCCTCTCCTCATACATCTTTCCCTACAGACTTTCCACCATCTTTGTAGCCCTCCTTTGGACACTAATAGTTTTATGTCCTTACATTGCAGTGCCCCAAACTGCACACAGTACTTGAGGTGATGCTGCAACAGCACAGAGCAGAGTTGGTCAATTCTCTCCCTCAACCGGCTACCACTGTTGTGCCCAATGCACCCCAGGGTACAGTTGGCCCTTTTTGTCTGCCAGAGCACACTGATGACTCAAATTCAAATCACTGTTTACCAAAACTCCCAGTCTCCTTTCCGTGGGCTGCTCTCCAGCCCCTCATCCCCTGGTCTGTACATATAGCCAAGGTTGCTCTTGTTGAACTTCATGCAGTTAGTGGTTGCCCAGCTCTCTAATTTGTCAAGATCTCTCTGTGAGGCTTCTCTTCCCTAGAGGTACTCAACGGCTCTTCCCAATTTAGTGCATCAACAAACTTAGTATGCATTTGAGTCCTGCGTTCAAATCATTTATGAAAACATTAATGAGAACTGGCCCTGAAATGGAGCCATGGGGAACCCCACTGGTGACTGTCTTGTTCAACAAGGGCAAGCGCAGGGTCTTGCACCTAGAAAGGAATAACCCCAAGCACCAGTACAGACTGGGGGCTGACCTGCTGGAGAGCAGCTTTGCAGAGAGAGACCCTGGAGTCCTGGTGGACAGCAGGCTGACCATGAGCCAGCAATGTGCCCTTGTGGCCAAGAAGGCCAACGGTATCCTGGGCTGCATTCAGAAAAGTGTTGCCAGCAGCTCAAGGTAGGTGATCCTCCCCCTCTGCTCAGCCTTCGTGAGGCCATACCTGGAGTATTGTGTCCAGTTCTGGGCTTCCCAGTACAAGACAGACATGGAGCTCCTGGATTGAGTCCAGAGGAGGGCTACGAAGATGATGAGAGGACTGGAGCACCTGTTGTAGGAGGACAGGCTGAGAGAGCTAGGCCTGTTTAGCCAGGAGAAGAGAAGACTGAGGGGAGACCTTATTAATGTGTGTAAATATCTGAGGGGAGGGTGTTGGGAGGATGGAGCCAGTCTCTTTTCAGTTGTGCCCAGCGACAGGACGAGAGGCAATGGGCACAAACTGAAGCACAGGAGGTTCCAGCTCAATATGAGGGGGCACTTCTTTACTGCGAGGGTGACAGAGCACTGGAACAGGTTGCCCAGAGAGGTTGTGGAACGTGCCTGGATGCCATCCTGCACAATATGCTCTAGGTGATCCTGCTCAGCACGGGGGTTGGACTAGATGTCCCTTGCAATCTTGGCCATTCTGTGATTCTGTGATTAAATGTCTCTGCTTTGTCTACATCCCTATTCGTGAGGTCACCATCCTCATCAAGTAACAGACCAATGTTTTCTCTGGTTCTCCTTTTGTTCTTAACATATTTTTAAAAAGCCCTTTTTATTGTCCCCCACGGTACTGACTAGCTTCAACTCCAAGTGATTGTTGTTTGCATGAATTTTCTCCCTACAATGGTGAACAGCATCTCTGTAGTGTTCCCATGTCGCCTGATCTCACCTCCAGTGGCCATACACTTCCTTCCTTTTTCTGCTCCAGCTCAAGAAGATCCCTGCTCAGTCAAGTTGTCTTTTTGCCCTGCCTGCTGGACTTCCAACATTGTGGAATTTTCTGTTCCTGTCTCCAATTGCCACTTTACCCATGAGATCCTCTCTGTTTACAAGCAACAAATCTAGGAGGGTACCTTTTCTGGTCAGCTCCCTTAGTACCTTTACCAAGGTATCATCAAGGTGTTTTAGGAATCTCCTGGACCTGTTTTATCATCTGTGTGGTATTTCCAGTTAACATCTTGCAAGTTGAAGTCACCCATAAGGATATGGGCAGCTAATCTAGAATAACTTGCTGGTATATAAAATATAAATATTTGACTAATAGGCATTAATTCTGATCAGCCACAAAGGGGAACAGGATGAGACCATTGGTGTTGCTTGTGTTTGCATGAATGCTGTGTTTTCTGTCTGCGCTGATCTGTGTACTTAGCCATATATATATATTTATATATGTACTGTGTCAGTTTATTTATGTGTGCATGGGAACACATACTCAGACTCACTGCTGGCTGGATCTGGGGACATGGAACCACAGCAACCTCAGTGCTGTTGGGCTACCAGATTCAGCAACTCCTAACAGTGCACAAGACTTCTTGCGAGTGTAACAGAATGGATAAAAAATGCATGAGAAATAGTACCTAGTGAAGAACATTCTATTAAGCATATATTGACCCTTAAACAGGTGAAAGAATCTGTACTGTACAGTACCCCTATTACTGCTGTGGCATGACTCTCTTTCTACTGACACAAGAAAGCAATTAGATCCCCCCCAAAAGCTTTGCCCCAAGCTGAACAAACCCTGACCTTCAGTCTCTGCCTTTATATCACATGCTCCATCTCCTATCTTGGAGGCATGCCACCAGACTTATTCTAGTTTCTCAGTGTCTTTTCTGAGAAAAGGTTCAGTGCTCCAGATGTGATCTCAGAAGTGCTAAAAAGAGAATAATCATTTCCCTCAGTCTACTGACTTTGCTGTTTTTAATGCAGACCTATTTTCCATTAGCTTTCTCTGTTGCAAGTGCACACTATTCCATTAGCTGTCTCTGTTGGAAGTGCACGCTACTGACTCATGTTCAATTCATGGTCCACCAGGATCCCCAAGTCCTTTTGTGCAAAGCTGCCTTCCGACAAGAGAGCTACAGTCTGTACTGTGGCACGATTATTCTGTTCCAGCTGCAGAACTTTGCATTTGCATTTGGTGGACTTCACGTTTCAAAGATACAGATCTAGTCAATCTATACAAGCATGTTATTTTCTTATCTACTATCAATATAATGTAGCACAGTTCTGTTTTTCTAGGCATAGTTTCATGCCAACTAAAACTTCGGTATCATTGATCATGCTTGATCTATGCTAAATATTTACATTGTGTTTACAGGCTGTAGCTTTGAAGTGGTGAAAAATGGCCAACTTGTTCAATCCTGCTTGGAGTGTTTTATCTCAAATATCTCAACAAAAATTTTATTTCTGTAATAAAAATATATTTTATATTCAGTAAGTATAGGCTATTTTTCCCCCCCAGCCCTAATATGCCTATTAATCTCAGCAGAGATACAAAGTTTATCTGAGTTAGACAGATGACCATTTCTTGCCTGGTCTTTTAACAAAGTGATGACTACTTACAACAATACTCTAACACTTAAGATGAGCATATAAATATATTATTTCTATTATTTTCATATATAAAAAATCATACTCATCCATAGGAAGGACAACTGAACAAAAATGCTATTGAAGTAGTTAAGAATCAGAGTGCCTTTCTTTATAAAGAGAGAGAAATATTAGTAGCCAATTCTACAAAGTGGCCCACAGCTTCAATTTCAGTCCTCTTATTATGGAGTGGCTCAAAGGTATTAAGGTTTGCATTGTCCTTAGAATAAAAATTTAACTTATACCTTCTGAGAATAACAGTAACAGATGTTTGATAACTAGTACATGGAAATGTATAGACAGAAATTTGTAATGGCTTGGGAGGGAAGGAACTGTGTCCCTGACCCCACAGATCCATGTGCATTTTCATATTGACAGTGCTTATTTAAATGTCTTTAATCACAGATGTGCCTGTTTCCTCCCCTTTGATGCCTCTTTAGTTACACCTGTTTGTTTTGCAGGATCTGCTGTGAACTTGATCTAGGAACTGACCCACCTGAAAACAACTGTCCACCTGAAAACAACTTGCAAATTTGATCAGATCTTCCACAAAGTAAGAGTCTGTCAATTGCTTGATTCAGTTCACAGTCTAGCTTCGCAGTCAATTGTGTCAGAACAGAAGAGAGGCAGTGCAGTATGACTTGAAATGACCAGGGAAATTGGGGGGGGGGGGCTTTTCATTTTCTATGAAGGAAAGAAAAACTAAAGAAAGTGTCATTTAATGTAAGGAGATGAAGACTGAATAAAAACATTACATATCTTCAAATACCGAAAAGGTTGATGGAAATGCAAAGACCTCACATCAGTGCTGCTGTTCAGTGTAGAACTTCACCCTAAGAATCATTGCAAAATAGGGTCAGAAATAGCCTTAAAACAGCATCTGCTTTATCTCCAAAACACATTCTCATTTTTGATATTGTTTTAACCTGCTGTTAATGATCTAGTGAAGGATTTCCACAACCTGCCAAGAAATCTAGAAATCTTAAAAAATAATTCTGCCCTCTCCATAAACTCTCATAAACTGTCAGATGAAAGATGTCTTTCTAATCTCTATCCTAAATCACCTGTTCTGTAATTTGGAAATATTACTGTTTGCTCTGTGCACCACAGACAGAGAACAGATTGCCCTGTTCCTTTTTGCAGTAGCTTTAAAGTATTTGAAAATTGTTGTAATATCCCTCTACTTCTCCTTACTTCTCTACTTCTTTTCTTCTTCCTCCCCCTACCCCCCCAGTCTGATTTTCTAAAGATCAAATATTTCAAGTTTTTGCATTGTCATAGGTATCTCTGGATTTCTGTCAGAACTTGTTGCTTTCTCCCAGACTCTCTGAAATTATTCTACCTCTTCTTGAAGCAAAATGCCCCCAAAATGAATGAAATACTTCAATTCAGTCATTACCATTGCTGAAGAATAGAAGGGAAAACACACATCTTGCAAATAGTACACCTTTTTATATCCAACATTAAGACTTGCCCTTCTAACATCAGAATGATAGTTTTCCTTATCAAATCAGGAAGTAGCCATATGTCTAACTCAGATAAAGGACGTTTATCTGCAAAGAGTAACTCAAACATACGGCAAAACAGAAAGTCTTCCTTTTGAAAACAAAACATGGTTTCAATTTGGAAATAAATTTCATATTCAAATAATTGAAGTGAAACACTCCAAACAGTATTCATCGAGCTTAATTCTCATTAAGCTTGTGATGTACTATAGTCTCTGGATCCTGTTATTTTTACAGGACTAGTATTTAACTAATTGTATGCCATCCTGCCACTCTGTGGTTATTTTTTCCTACCTACATTTATAATTTTCTTTACTTTCTTTTTGTATTGGATCCTATCTTTTTCATAACATGATTTCAATTTTTAAAGGCTATTTTGGACTATCTGCCAATGCAGTTTGACCACACTAAACTTCTTTCACTTGTTTACTTACAAAGTAGACCTTTATATATGTAAATAAAAATCTTGAATAGTACTGGATACAGGACAGACATGTCTAGAACTCCACCACTGATAACTACTTTTGGTTGTGGTTTTCCAACTAGTTTTATTTTCACCCTACCATAAGTTCATCTTTATCATGTTTCATTGTTAGTTTATGAGAATACCATGTGATACAGCATTGAAAGTTTTATTAAAGTCATGATAGCTAATATTTATGTATTTATATATTGATATTTATATATGATATTTATTACTAATGTTTACCCATCTATAAAGATCCATTAATTTATATTAATGTTTATCCATCTATATAGCCTGCTCCCATCTCAGAGAAATAAATTAAACTGGTTTGACATCATTTGTTCCTGAAAAAGCTCATGTCCTTGATCCCTTCTCGATGTTTGTAGGTAAATAGTTTTATTATATTGTTCTACTTCTCTCCTTCAACATTAAACAGATTCCATTATCTCTCCCTTCTGGTATTAACTATATTCAGCAGCTCATTGAGACTGACTATTTCAGTCAAAACTAATTAAAAACTTTGGCCTTTCCACTTTTTAGAGAACTGTAATTCTCTTGGCCTTCCTCTTATAACTACTGTACTAGAGAGGTATTTTGTGTTTTCCAAATTGTCTCATTAGTTACATCTCATTCCGTGTATTGTGGTTGGGAAACTTTATAATCCTGCTTTATAAGAAAGCCAAGAACATACGCTGTTAGAAGAGTTGCGGAAGATTCATTCCTGCTGAAAGGCTTTAAACAAGGACTAAACCAAGGTAGACAAACGTGCTGTAAAACAGTCCCCCACGTGAAAGGATAGGCAGGGTATGTAAGGACCTCCCTAAGGAAAATAAACATATTCTCTGGTAAAACGTGAAAAGGACTCACTTGCAATATTTACTCTAGTAAACAAAATAAGGTCATGGCACATGTGGCCTTGCCAGCAAGGAGGCTGGGGTGCACCAGGAGCAGGGAGGGGACAGAGCCAGGACAGCTGGCCTGGGCTGGACAAAGGGATACATAATGCTGAACAATGAAATTAGGGAAGTTGGCTCAGGTGGTGCCACTTCTCAGGGTTGGTCTGGGCACTGGGCTTAGTGTCAGCTCAGGGTGAGCAGTTGCATTGTGCATCACTTGGTTTGTATATTCCTTTATCATAATTATTATCACTAGTTTTCATTCATTTTCTATCCTATTGAACTTTCTTTATCTCAACCCACAAGTTTAACTTTTTTTTTTTTCTTTTTTTTTTTTCTGATTCTCTCCCCCATCCCACTGTGGGGAGGGAGGGAGGAAGGGAACAGCTGTGTGGTGCTCAAGCTGCCTGCCAGGTTAAACCACAACAACCATACACCCTCTGTACTGGAGGAGTGTGTACTTAAAATCTTAGCATTGTGTATTTAAGGTACTACACATTTTCCTCAATTCTTTTCTTAGACTTAGTTCCTGTGAAATATTACATATTGATTTTCAGAGCTTAAGTCTGCAAATTGGGAATCTGGTGGATTTATTTCTCAGTATTCCTTTCATCAGAAGATGTCTTAATGTTCAAAATCCTTCACTATCACTAGTAGTGGTAGATCATTCTGCTAGTTGCTTACTGGAAGCCCTGGAATCTTAATCTTTTGAGGCTAGCCTGTTTAGGAGGCCCTTACCATGATAATTATCTATGTTTTTGTCCCCTTTAAAAACTACCCAGAATTTTCAGCATGTTTATCTGGCACTGTATTACAGATTTCAGACCAAGTGTTCAAGCAGACACCATTGAGCCTCTTCTATATCAATTCACATAGTCATTACAGAAAGTAAAATCGGCCTGTCATGACTTGATAAAGCAGACAATCAGTAGGACAATTAATGTATATAATATATATACATAATGTATGTAATATATACATAATAAAATCATATATATATAACATATATATTTATAAAACAGTGTAGCTTCTTTGGAAGGGACAAAGATGGGAAAAACAGATGCTGTTTGCTCGGACATTAGAAGCAATGCAAATATCTGCTATATGTATTTGGAGGAAATGATCTGAAGCATGAGTTGTGAGAGCATTTTTAGGAAACATGAATTTTACACATGAACAACAGTGAAACAGGAGCACTTAAGTTTGGAATGCACCAACAGATATAAACATGCTTTCTGAAGAGACGGAAAGGAAGGCAGCCTCAGCATGCAAGAACGAATGAATTCTGTTCATTCAACATCCAACCTACTGAAAGCTTCCAGCAGCTTATAAGAGAACATTATAATGCCCTGAAGCTCAGGGTAACAGAAAGCTGTGAAACAGAGGTTGTATCTCCGGATTGAAGTAAAATAAATTCAAGTTAAAATGCAGTGGCATGGGTACTAAAGAGAAGTTGTCTAAGTACAAAAGACTCAGGAAGGTAAGGATCAGAAATCTCAATTATGGTAGAAACAGCAGGTCTAGCTGAGTAATGCAGCAAAATACAGGATGTGTAAAATATTTTCAGTATAAAAGAAACATAAAAGCCCATATATGTATAATGTATGCAGTTAGAGGAGAATTTCCCTAAATAAGAAAGATAGTTTTAAAACCATAAGCAAGAAACATCTAGAATAGAAGAAACAAAAATCAAAGAAACAATCAAAAAACATGAAAAGGAAGGGACTTTGATCTGTATCATCAGTTAACCTTTCAGTTAACTGTAAGTTGCCTGCTTATAGCATAAGCTCTTCAGCACAGAGAACTCTGTCTCTACATGTCTAAAAATTTCATAAACTACATCAGTGAATTACTCTTTTATGTGATTAAAGTGACTGTCGGTGCCATGATGAAATCCTGCAGCACCTGAACTGGAAAAAATACTGTTCTTAAAGTTGCAGTTATTTTCCATTACAGATCTGCCAAAATGTCTGGCCTAGAATTGAATTATTTTACAGTAGTTTAATATTCCATGCAAGTTGATAGATATCTATCCTTTGCTACAGGTATTAATTATAGCATTGCTTAATATTCACTTTTTTTAATGTACAAATCTTCCAAAACAATAACTGCCAAAATTCTGAGGTCTTATTTCTCTGTCAAGACTCTGCAGAGATTGCAATACTCATCTACTGAGATGATGACAAAACCAAAACATTTTACAATATATTTACTAACATTAGAAAGTATCATAGGTAAAATCATTCCCACCCATTAAAATGTAAAAGAATACCCCCAAAAATTTAGGGGTTGTATTTTTTTTTTTCTAGATGTGCCAGTAAAAGTCGTCAGTGTGATTCATGTTGAAGACAGCAGACTGATTATATGATTTTTTTTTTTTTTTTTACTCTCAGAACCTGAAGTTATTGCAGAATTTGATAGAGGTGGCAACAGTATTCAGAAAGTGCCTATTAGTGTGATTTAAAACACATTACACATTACTCAGAAATTAACAAGGTCAAATTGAATTTTACAGGCTGCAACTGCTACATATTAGTTAAAATGGATACATCCACCTTTGTAAATCAAACTACCTACCAGCATTCCTGGGTATTGGATCCTGGTTACCCACACTGATAAACTGCTGGAGTGGTCCCTAGCACAGATTTGGTCCAAGTCAACCAGAACTACCCCAAACAACTGCTGGGTACAGATCTGGAGCTGCACAGCACCAGTCCCAATAGGTGGTCTGCATGCAGCCACAGTGTTTTGGAGGGCAAGACAATTTAAAAGTACAGACATGGAGTATATAATATCAGTTGGTTCCCATGCCAATATTCCTGGCACATTTAATTTGCTAAGATCATGCAACCGTAATGACTGATAGAAAAGCATGATGAAACTCTTCAATATGCATAGGCATCCTACTGATATTGTAAGTATGTTTAAGAAAGAATAAACAAGTATTTTATTTTTTAAGTATACATTATTACTAGTAAGTTGTAAGAGGGGTGTTTTATACAACATCAAAGTGTTATATGCTAATAAAGTATGACAATCTACAAGACATGATACTTTACTTCCTTCTATTTTACAAGTTTCAGCAATGTAGTGTTCCCAGCTGATGAAATAGTTATTTGGTAAAACTGAGCTAAGTGATTAGAGGGCAGCAGAGGCAAGTGTGTGAGTTTTAGGGGTGTCAGCATTTGCTTTTGTTTTCCCCCCACCCCTATAAGCTCAAGCAAAGTCTCTGATTCTAAAGCTGCAGAGGTGGGGTAAAGAGGAAGCAACAGTTATTTGAGCCTAATGTTCATTACTGCTTTTGCCACATTTTCTGCATGCTAAAGAAATGGGATTAAGGGGATACCCTCAGAGTAGATAGTACTTTAATAAGATTGAACTAATTATCTGATTTCAGAATGAGCTGTGCACAAGATGCACAGAGTGAATACAGTATGCATGCAAACATGCACATACATGCATACCATAAGAAAAACTTCACATCCAAATACATTTGGTATCATCTACAATTTAAGGAACATTGACAGCCTAATCTATTACTATCAAATCCATATAAACATGTACTTTTCAAATGTATAGTGTGCAAAATGATAAACGGAGGTGAGCTATCCTCAGCTTCCTTCTAAATCATTCCAACCACTAAAACAATTTCCCAGGAAATACGTGATAATACTTATACATATTATTTGCATTTATTTAATGAAAATCTGATGAATTTCTCTTGGAAGAAAAGTATGCTTTCCCAAATAGCCTACTTATTAACAATGTACCCTATTAGACTATTAAATAAAATACCAGGAAAGGCTGTGGCAAATGCTAAATGTATAATAGATGTAAAGGTGTCAGTCAGCATATTAACAGCTACAGTGCTGAGATAATTGGTATCCAGACTTTATCTGCACCATCTCTAAGAGATGAGTTTTACCGTATGTTGTATGATATTTATGAACTTTATGATTTATTAAGGAATTCAGAAGTTCTTTTGTTGCAGATTAAAGGTAAAATTGCAGGCAGTCTCAAATTACACTTGGAAATGATGATACTACATAAGATAAGACAACAAAAGCCAAGGAATTGAAAGAAATTTCATTTGCCTTTTGACATTAGCAGAGCTGGTGACTTTTATAGAATCCCAGCCCCACGTATTAGCTGATGTGTGCTAGACAACGTGCCATTTAACATGTATTAACTAATTAAGATGAACACCAGGGAGCTTTGGCTTCACAAAGATTACTTAAAAGGTTAAAGATACATACTTCTTTAGATGTCTGTCTCAGCAGAGCAAAAACTTTCTAAAAAGCCATCTTTATATGGATAAAAAAATCAATTCAGACTCTTACAAAATATAAATATTTGCCTGAGAGTAATGTACAGTTTTAGTCATTTCTTATTTCAGCCAGAAAACATGGAGATATAAAAGTACCTTTAAAATTACTAAAGCGGAGTATGATCCAGTTTGTGTATTAGAAGTCCAAACTGTTTTACCATGTTGAAATAGAAAAGCAGCCAGAAAGATTATAAATCCAAGATTTTCAGAGACGTTCAACCCAAATGCCAAATAAAGAAATAAAAATGGAAGTTTTGATTTTGGTTATTCATTGCACCTTCCTCATTCGTAGTCTTTAATTTTATATTTTTATTTGGTTTTTCAACTGTTCATAAACTTAATACAAATTAATTAATTTGTATTAATAATTAATTTAAAAATTAATACTTAATTGTCTGTATCTTAATACAGACAGCATTAGAATAATCATGCACAATATATGTACAGGACTGTCAAAATAAAAAGAATAATAAACACAAGAAATTAGTTTTATATAAATATGGGAATTGGAAGGAAGTTAGGTTACAGCTTCTACCTTAGTGAGCAACTGTCACTAAGGGACAACTAATTATATATAAATTAGTCCAAAGCAAAAGCTGATTTTGCCATCAGGTCCAGTGTAGGCCAAGCAGCTGGCAGTTAGTTCAGTAACCTAGAACGATCCCAAAAGGTAGCAAGACAGTGAGAAGAGTAACTGCCACAGCAATTTATGACTTCTTAAATAAGACAGAAGGAGAAAAAAAAATAGCCTAATAGCTGAGAGAAGTAAAACAATCGCTGAATTAAGTGAAAACACCAAGAAACAAGTAGTTGGGAGAATTAAAGGTGACCAGAACAACTTGTAAATACTCAGAACAAAGAAAAGCTGGGCCTACTTCTGAATAGCCTCTTTGCCAAGGTCTCAAGGCTTCCAGACATTTAGAGAAAAGATGTAAGATCTCATTAACAGGGTTTATATCTCACTGGTTAGTTTTGCATAGTCATATATGCAGCCAGTAAATCTTGTCCATTATATTATGGACTGCCCTTACTTACAGCATTCAACTACCCAACACCCAGAGCGACAGTGTGGACAAAGGACTTGACATCCATGGGCGGGTTCAAAGGTTGAATGAACCAAAATAAACTTTTTAGGCTGAAGAACTGCAACCTTCCAGCTCTCAATAATCTCAAAAACCCTATTTAATTGGGCTTATAAAGCCATTCTGTATGTCTAACATCCTACTTCCTTCAAAAATAACTCACTTTCTCTAGGATGGAATGATCAAGAAACAGAACGCCAATTAACATGAGTTCTTACTTCAGAACCTTCAGTACATAACAGTTTTCATTTACACTTGATTCTTAGGATTAGAAGAAATTTCTTTTTGAAAAGAAACTTGAGTTATGATCTTGACACTTAAAAAAAATATACAGCTTCAATCATCCAACCTTTCCCAGACATTAATAAGCCATTAGAAGTTATTGATAATATCTCGAGTGTTTACATGCAATCATATTCTCATCAACATACACAGCAGTTTAGATTTTAATTCCAATCAATCATGAAATGATTTAATTAAAATTAAAAGTTGAACACTACAGTTTTACTTAAACTCAGGGTCCTTTCCTATCTTTTAATTTTCCACTTGATGAGCTCACCTCTCTGAGCAGAACTTTGCTTATGAAAATATGTACACCTTGTATGTGCCAGACAGTGCACTACAGACTTTTCAGTGTTGCTTCCTTACCACTCCTGCTTCCATTTGCCCTCCCTTACATCTTCCGTTATTTGAGTCCACTGGACCATTTCACTCAGTGCAAGCAGTATAAGTGGGTCCAAAACACAGCAATTCCCACACAGCATAGCTGCTATGCATGAGAGACATTCAGCAGCTCTAACAGGGTAAGCTCTTATGGCACTTCCATTTTCCTTGCATGCCAGAAAGAAGATGCAGACACATTAATGTTTTCTGTAAAGCCTGTTTTGCAGAGAATGTGCTTTTGCAGATGAAAGCTTGCGGCAGAGGCCCTTGGGCAATTATATATCAATTGCATTTTAAGTCTTCTCATATTTTTTCTATTTCAGATTTCCAGTGCAGACAGGTAAGGTGCAGCTTGGTCACACTTTCTAAAATGCCTGTCAAAGCAGGAACTTTTGCTGAGCTCAAGTTCTGAACAGGCAGGCTCAAATGACTTGTACACCTACTAAGAGTATAATATACAGTGTGTATATATATATATACACATATACACAATATACATATGCAGTATATCCTAGTAATCAACAAGACCACGAGTATGTAAGCGACCATCAAAACTACAGGTTTAGGACCTAAAAAGGAGATCCTGGATAGAAAAGTCTCAGGGAGAGAAGAATCTCGGATAATGTGACCTGTAGGCTGCAAAGACTTTATAGCTCTGAGCCATAATTAAGAGGGTTTGTTTGTTGCTGTTGGGATCAACCCCCAACATTGTTCCCCAACCCCTGACACTTTTCTGTCACCATCCAGGCATCTCTAACTGGGACTGATTCAGAATTGGGAATTCATATACTAAATTGTTTACCCCTAACCTCCAGCACTGCCAGTAGGTCTGTGGCCTTATCTTCCCCTTCATCCTCACACAGAATTTCCTGATGTTCAAATACCTGCTGCCATCAGTCCTCGTTTTAATTGTTGGGAATGAGGTAGTTCTGCAACAAAAGATGAGAGAGAGAGGAAAATCTCTTCTCTGCATTCATAACTACAGTCTCTGCACAACAAAGACATGAAAGCAGAAAGGTTTTTCAGCAGGAATACATCTTACCACAGCAGACTTCAAGCAACTCTTCAATACTCTTCATATATTTTTGATTATGCAAAGAAATTAACATTGTATCCATGTATCTCTTTAAATGCTTCATTACAATATGATGTTTAATTGCAAAAACAGTACAAAGTATACTTGTTCTGAGGAAAAAAAAATAATCAAAAGAGTTTAAAAGAAGCAGAAAGCAACAATGTACCTTGGAGTTTCTCTTCAGCCCTAGAAAAGGACTACTCTCCTTTCTTTCATGTTTCTCCTTATTTTTTGGTTCTGGTGAACCGATCTACCATGTTTCTCTCACAACTGACTATAATAAAGATGTTTTTCATGAATTAGATAACATACATATGGTGTCTGGATAAATAATATGTGGTATCAGTTTGAACCAGCTCCAATTCACTGGTATCATTGCAACCAAATTTCCTGTTTAAGTTACAGAGTAAGACCACTACTGAATCCAGAAATTACAGTAAAAAAGGCTACAGCAAAATTGACAAGACTATATATAAATATATATACATATATATTTTTTTTCAGATCAAAGCCTCATCTAGTCTAAAAATTTGTTACAGTAAAAAACATATTGCTTCTGCATAGTCTTTATGACCCTCAATTAGGCCCAGAGATAGTACCAGAAATGCAAGACATTGATGTCATCTTTGATACCTGAAGAAAATTTTGTAGGACTACATCACTATGCATAGTCACTGCTACCTAACTTTATATTACTCTCTATTTTGATAACAGAGTGGTTGAGCTTGTATTAAAAATTACAAACGTACAACTTAAAGCTAATTAAATGCACAAAAAACCTCGTTCAACCAAAAGGCTATGCACAGACCTTGTACTGAATGTAAATCCTACATTCTCCACCTAATGCAGAAAAAAGTATTTCTTTGCAATACATTTCGTACTTACTGTTGACCTACAAAATAAATGCAAAACAAACAACAATGACAACACGCAGATGGGATGGGCCAGTATGCAAAAGAATACATTCACAATTAAGGATTCCATAGAGGAATCCTCCAGTAAAGGACACTAGTGGAAGGTAAGTGGGAAAAAAAGAAATATAAAATATAAAAGGAATTTTCCATGTCAAATGGGCAGTCTGTGGGAAAGAACTGTTTTCATTTTTCCATGGTTGTGATCAGAAATATTTATTTCTTTGCTGACATTTACAGAGTTTAATATGCAAACATAAAAATCCTCCAAGTAATGGAAACAGTTTTACAATCATATCCTTTCAGAAACAAAATGCACTGTAAGTCATCATAATCACAGGAAAAATATTTCCATTAAGTTTAGTTATCCTTTACAGTTTTCGTAATTTTAGTGATCACCTTGGAGTCTGAACTCTCCTACTTATCTATATAATATATAAAAGGCTGACTTCACTGAGTTAGGGTTTTCTACCTCAACTTCTTGAGAGAACCAAGTCATTTCAAAGGAAATACCCAATAATAAGTTAAAATACTGTAATCAACAAAATACTGTAAGCCTATGTGGATGACAACTAAGCATTGTGTATCTCTTTATTCTTATTTTCTTTCTCAGTTCTTTCCTTAATCTTTGCATTTTATATTTCAGTAAGAATTATTAGAAATACTCGAGGAAGAGATTAAGAAGACCTTGTCACTGCAGCAACTTTGACACAGTAATTTTATCTTAGACCTAAATATTCCATATTTAGAATATCACCCTATATTATGCTTTTTTTTTTTTTTTAAACAGGAAAATATTATATTTTCCTTGAACTCTTTTAAAACTTACTAGAGGTAGTTATTTTTTTGTATGTAGTTCCACATGTATTCACTGGTACCTCATAAGCACAGTTAAACAGTTTAAACCAAAATTTACTGAGAGGTAATCAAAAGCAAATGCATGAATTAATTCTTAATTACAGTTAATTTAACTCTAAAGTCACATAATTGAAAACTACTGAAATAAATTTATGCCACTGAAAAAGCTCAATATTAATATAAACATTATTATACCAGGTGCACCTTGTCAGTGACCTTTATTCAAAAGACCTAATTAGAAGATCCATCCATTTAAATTACCTAAAAACAGTAGATGCAAATGTAGGCATTTAGAATCATACTTGAAATAACAATTCAGGTGAGCTAAGACACAGGTATACATCCTGGCAGCAGCAGCAAGTACAAATTACACCAAAATGAACTGCAATTATTCTATTTAGTGAAGAGTAGCTGTGTTAAATGTGGAGATGACAGTTCACTTTACATGTGGACCAAATGAATGGTCTAATAGTGCTGAAAGGGTGAGATCTTGCTTCCTCACTTTTTCATTTTCCTCCTGTTTTTGAGTCAGCTCCTTCCCTCCCACCCTCAGTAATAGCTTCCCTACCCTGCCTCACTGTCCAGGAGATACAGCATCCATGTGATCTCAAGATTAAACATTCAATGAGTTAAACAGCTTCTGTTTTTCCCAAGTTACTTTCCTGATGTTTCAGTGAGTTCGCTCACGTGATCAAATAAATGCCAGCTGGTGCAAGGTCAGCAACAGGCTTATGTGACCAGAACTGAGGAAAGAAAAACACGATAGGGGAGTTCCCACTTTGCACTGGAGAGTTGTTAAAGTGCCTACACCTACTTCATGTAACCATATCTTGTATACCATGTTTCCAAGAGGAAGTACACTGCTCATTCATTTAACTTCTAGTCTATATCAAACTTAGTATCAGGAACTATTAAGACCTGTGGAGAAAGAGAAAAGAAGGCAGAATAATTTCTGCTCAATAAGCATAAAACCCATGAATTTGAAGATTTAGCAAACACTATATATTTCTTCCTATAGTTGGAAGAAATAATCCTGAAAGTACTGCAGGCAACTGGAGGTCAGCAAAATGCAATCAACTCTGTGAAGTTAAAAACAAGCTAGAAAGGTCACTGTAACTTGCCCATCTTGGAACAAGGAAGTAATGTTCTCTCTTTAATGAGTTTGACTGAGGTGAACTTTGAGTAGATTGTGTGCTCTCTAAGAGATAATGTTTTCAGAATGACAAATCAGGACTCACCTCACTTTAACCAGATGCCTATAGCTGAGCTGTATAGGTGTCCCTATACTGTCAATAAAGGGAAACAGGCTATTACAGAATGTGACTCATCTTACCTGTTTTAGATATATATTGAAGGGCGAGACAAATTTGTCTGAGAAGTACCTATTTCTTTGCTATGACCAGGGAGATTACACAGGCTATTGTAAGGATCCACATTTAAAAGAACAGCAGCCACAGTAACGAGCAGGAAGGAGTTGAAAGACAAACAGAAAACAAAACAAAACAAAGAAATAACCACCACAAACAACAAACGAAAAATCACACACGCACACACAAAACCCACCAAATAAGAAAAAAAAATACAAAGAGATAGTAACTAAGCCTCATCATCAAAGACAACTGCAAACACTCTCTAAGGGCCAAATTTCAGATACTGAAGATATCACTCACGTCCAGGTATGATACTTAGCCTTTTTTAATGATACCCAATCTGCCCCCCAACCAGCACAAAAATAATGGGAAAATTCTATTCATCTTGATGAACTCAGAACTTGGACCTAAAGTCTGAATGAGACACAGGGTTAGACTTTCTTTTAAGAAAACAAAAACAAGAGATTGAGGATGGATGAGAAAAGTACACAAGACCAATGAACTTTTCATGGCTTTTGTGAAAATATTAAAAGAACACAGAAGATAGAAAGGGAAGTTCAAACGAAAACTGAAGAAATCACTGCTAGGCAATATTGCTTTATAAAATCATTTAACTATCCTTCAGTCTCCCTCTTACATCATATTTAATTGCTGATTATGCTCACTGGGATCTTAATATGATTATTATGGTCTCTAAGAAAACAAAAACATATATTTACAGAACACTTACCCTATGAGCCCAGTTGAAAGCAATCTTATTTTTAGTGTCAATTTTTATTAAAATTTTTGACAACTTTCATATTGTGTTGAATTTTACTTCTCTAATCAAACTCATAACCTGGTATATAGAATGCACATTTCTGGGGGTAAAAGACCATTCCCTGTATCTATGATTTGAAAGCTGGGAAAAGATGAGATGAACTAAAATGGGTTTAGAAGGAGAAGGAGCTCAGTGAGTATGGATGGCAGAACCAGCCAGAAAGTTCACGTCTACTCATATTTACTAATTTTAACCAACTAAAACAAATTCTTACAGCAGGCATACAATATACTGATGTATGCTTTTATAATCTGTAAAAACAATCAACATTTTTCCCCTCTAATCATAGTATTTAAGATTTTTACTGACAAAAGATCATTTCATATTAACAACTAAGCTGTTTATGGTAAAATGGTATCCATGATATCTTTTATAAATTGAATATTACTCCAGCAATTAATTCATGTAATATTCTTAAAATCATCTCACTGATGTGTAGAAAATTACTCACGGCTTGCAGTTTTAACTTGCTATCAGGCGAAGTTGGGTGGTATATGTATCTATGAAAAGAAAAAAATTCGTGGATGAAGGGAGCAGAAAGGAGAGAAACATTTACATTTTTAATTCCAAGGAATGACTGGAATAATGTTCTTGTTTTCAAGAATTTCTGATAATTATTCTGCTTTAGACAAGAACACTAATTTTTTACTTCCTATTATGAAATCTGCATGTAGAAACTTAAAGAAGTAATAATAAAAAAATAAAAAAATCATCAACAACAAAAAAAACAACAAAATTTGCTTACTAAACTTAGGCTACAATTTTCTGTGAAAGACAGACAAATTGAAGATGCTGGCAGACTCTTAATTTTGCTTTCTGAAGTGCTTTAGAAAAGAAATGATGGCTTTTTAGTTATGATAATGACACACAGACTTTTTGAATATGTGTAATTAAGTAAATTCTGTTTTTCACATAAGCAAGGGCTACTGCATTGTAACTGGACACATTTATAACAAAAATTTGAGTCAATTTTTTAGACTTCACTTTCCTTCTGTTAAGATTTACTGCCTTGTACATGTGTTTTCTTTCAATATGAAACAGACTAAACAAAATCAAAAATCCTTCTCTTGTTGCCCTTACTTTCCACTCAAACAAAGAAACCAAAGCAAAATAATTTGCAAAAAGCTGTAATCAAGCCAAAGAGTGCTATATAAAAACAAAACTTTCTTCATGCATACAATGGAGACTTTCACTCATCCAGCACCGGGCTAAAATCTAAGTGGTCTTTCCCAGATGATCTGAGTTTAAAATAACAATTTAGTGACTGTGTGGTTATCATTATTTCAGATTTAAAGTATTGTTAAGCATGCTAAATAAGACTGAACCTGAAAGTTACTGTACCATTTCATAAAAACAGTCTGAAACTCTCAGGACTATGATAAAATATGGAAATCCGAGGATGATATGAGTAGGAAATTAATAAATATTTAGGCAAAAAATCCTGCATTTACCTCCAAGTTTTTATGGAGACCTGTCATTATTTAATATCACCAAAACTATTCTTTCATAGTCTCTTCAGTTTCTTGACAGTGTAAAACTGTGACTCAAGATACCAGGAAAAAATGTAGAAACATCTACTGCATATTTACATTTCTTAGTGCACCTACAATAACAAATTCATTTTTCCCTATTCTGCGTGATGAAAATTGCAACCTCCTCCTACAAAACATACATAATCCATAAACATTTCATACATTACACCAATGTTGTTCTCCACTCCAACTTTGTAATTCAAATCTTATTGCTTCCTTTCAATTTCTGTGTTTACTTTTCTTTTTAATCTTACAGCAGATAAATATGGGGTGATTTTTTTCTCAGGCGTACTCTTCAATTTTAAGACATCAATATCATACAGCTTATACTGCACTGGTGGATGTGAATTACAAGTAAAGCAGCTAAAAGTAAAAGAAAATATTTACCTGAATTGTTTTGTAGGTATGTAAGAATCCAGTTTATTGGTTAGTTAACAATAAAGTCCTATTTATAGAGGATACATAATATAAAAAAATACTACCAAATGTATGAGAATACGCAAACGAAAAAAAGAAAAACTAAAATGGGAGAAACAGAATGACTGGTTTTAAATTAAGTTAATAACATACTACAAATTAAAACATGGAGAAAAAGTAATAATAAATGAAATGCTGTAGTTCACTGTACAAAACAGGAAAAACAATTGCTCGCTCCAACACAGGAGTAGTGTTAAATGCTGAAATAGCTGGGTTAAATCAGACAAACCAGTTTGTTGTATTAATAAGGAAAATAGGATCAGGACTGGGATTCTATACCTAAACAGGAAAGCACAGGATTTTTAAGACTGTAATACTGAGGGTGGGACTAGGATGATGACAGTGACTGTGACGTACTCTGGGAGACCAGGAAATCTGACAACAAGAAGCAAATAATAATGTAAACCTGTTAAATTCCACAAGGGTATACTGCTGAGGCAAAATTTTTAATGGATTATTTCAGTGAATCCAGTCAGGTAAGCCACAAGAGAAGAAACAACTCTTGAGATAGTCCTCCACCACATCCAGGATGTGATTAAAAATTACTAAGGAGATAAGCTGTAACCATGTTCATCACATTCTTCGTTTCATAGGCACCATAGGCAAAAATGAAAATACCACCAACAACAACAAAACAGCCCAACCCAACGAAACCAAAAACAGTCAAGGGCTGAATTTCAAACAAGGCAATTACATTTAAGTGTGGGGACTTATTAAAATAAATCAGAAGAGAAATTCTAGATATTATCTGCTTGTAAGTGCCATGAAGACTTCAGTGGCACAACAAGAGCTGTTCAGTAAACACAGGGGCTTTCTTATAGGGAATATACTGGAAAATCTGAATATACTGGAATATTCTGTTGCAAAGGTATGTGACAGTTGGAGGTTTGGAACAGAGTAGCAAAACGAACTGTAACAAATTGCCAAAACTGAAAGAAAAATACTAAATAGTTTTGAAGGAAGACACCTCCAAAGTAACTGAATTGTTAGTGTAGAAATGCAACCTCAATTCCAGTGTTTTCCAAAGCAACTCGTTAGTGTATGTGCTTGAGTTCCCCTTCTTTTGCCCTGAATGTAAGCTAAGTACTAGTTCTGTTTCCCACTCATTTGCAGTCTGACAACATTGCAAATGAATTCAGTTCACTGTGGGAAAAACTGCAGAATAGAACAGCCACAGCAACAAAAGAAAAGTGCACATCAATACCAACAAAACAGACAATTTTATGAAAATAATGACTCCTGCAGTATCTTAGAAAAATAGCAAATCATATAACAAAAGAAACACACAGAATCCAAAGCATTCTGAGATTTAGTTATCCCACTCCCCCACAGCTATTGCTTTTGCTATTGCTTCACAGTGAATAAATATTATGCCTACATATTGGGCGTATATTAAAATCAGTTTAATAGTATTGCATTTCCTTTTTGCATTCATATCAAGATTTAAATTGTAGCACTCATCACTGTATTTTCAGGAGAAAGCTCAGACAACTCCACAAGTAACTTATAGGTAATCCATAGAATGGAACATGGGGAACCGAACAGACGTAAGGACAAAAAAGAATGAAAGAAAGAAAAATGCAGATGAGATACAGGCAGGAAATGAAGTTAACTGTCACAAAGAAAATCATGTATATGGTTACTGGATGTCTGAGAAAAGAACAAAAAAATGCTGTGCCACCTTTTTTCACAAACTCCAAAACTGTAAAGTGGACACTATTCTAGGGCATAGAAATTGAAAAGTTGAAAATACAAATATTTTGCCATTGAGTAAAAGAATGGAATAAACATGACAAGTGTATTTGTACAAAGAATATAGAATTATTCTTGAAAGAAGCCAACACAAAGTAACAATAATGAATACTAAATTTGTAACAAAAGATTAATTTATTAAATATCCCAGGTTTTCATACCTGAGAAAGCAGAATGTTTTTCATTTAAATATCTTTCTAATATAGGCATGTTTTTGTAGTCTGTTTTTAAGCCTAAGAACAATTTAGCTGCACTGACTAAAAGTGATTTATGCTGACTTAAAACAGTTCAAAAGTCCAGAGCAATAAATTAAAAATATCCTCTCAATATCTAGTCAACCAGCTAATGTTTGAAGTTGCATAGCAATATGATGCTTAACTGGGTGTAAGTAGTCTATTAACTTTGGAACATAGGAAGAAAAGTAGTGTCCAAGTCCCAGAAAGTAATTAAGAAAGTCTGTATTTTCAGCAGCTAACTTATTTTCTAAAAATTTGTGTCTCTCTCAGAAGACTACAAGGCTGATTCCTAATTTTAGCATATTAGAGCAAATACTTTCAGGGTGGAGTTCCCCACATATAGAAGAAGAGCTAAAGGAAGAGCTAAAGGAAGTACCACTGGAGAAATAAACCACTGGAGGAATTATGATATGCAAGGACATTTATTAAGATTTTTTCCCAAATGATGGAAAAATCTCAGGTGTCTCAAGTGTCATCAGGGAATTCTTACTATATGGCTTGTATGATGCTGCAAGGCACTACAGGTGGTTAGATTTCTCCATCTGATATTCAGACATATCTCAAATGAAGAGCGTTATTCTGTTATAAGGCAGGCCTCTCACAATTATAAAACCTACCACGAGTACCACCATTACACCAAACATGGTGCAAAAATGCTTTCCAACTTCTTTCCTGAACAACAGTATACCTCCTCAGCAACATCTGATGATAGTCTAGAACCATCAGTAAAAATGCTGATGGATCAAATAATCCCGATGAAATACCACAGTAGCAATAATACTATCAGTTAGAAAAAAAGCAATGAAAGTTCAAACACCGAAGGAACAACACTTAAGCACAACTGCAAATTCTACTCAGTGATCCTGGTACACTCATTCTTCCCTTAATAGCAGAAGTTTTAATCATAACTTCTCAAAACCCAAGGAGGTATGACATTCAAAAACAGGACCACTAACCAGAAAAGTCCTTCCTATTCAATTTCTTCAGATAAAATATAAATTCACTCTGATTTTAAATAATGTTCAGTAGAAATCGGTCCTGTGTTTATTAGACTCCATATGAACCTGTGAATTATCACCAAAGAATCCAATTATAAAGGGTAGATGGACCAATAGATGGTTTATGCTTAAAAGTAAAAATCACCAAAACCAAATGAAGAGATTTCACAGGGACACAGGCATTAAGAGCTACAAGAACAGGAATCAATCCTGATTACCAAAGAATTACAGATATTGGTAACATTTCTGTCCATTGATTGGCAAAGATTTGCAGTCCAACACAGGATTCATGTCCTATCCAATTCCATTTCTTTAAGTATTGTACAGGACAAAGTTATTGGAAACATGCCAATAAAAAGAAAATTTGCAGATTAACCAAAGAATATGAAAAATAATCAGAGACATCAACACTCCTGTATGGGCAAGCAGAGTTGAACACTCTGTCATTCCTACAGACTTAATACCTGTCTTAATCAGTGTTAGTTACTGTCTTAGTCAATATTGGAGTATCTAATATAAAAGGATTTTTAAGAAAAGCATATATTTAAGTTGTGAAAGTAAGATAAGAATTGCTTGTGTCTAGCACAGTGAAAAATATGTAAGTAATGAATTTTCCTCTGTTGGGTTCTGCTGAAGCTTGCATATAACTATATTTTTAGAATACCTAAAAGATAAGTATATTGAAAACCACTGGAAGGGGTTCAAGAAGAATATTTAATTTACAGTCGATGAATGTAACACATCAAACTGTAGGACCTATAAAAAAAGACCTAATACCACAGGGCATGAAAGAACTCTACAATCCTAAAAAATCAAGAATAGGACAGCCATCTGACTAAAGGGACAACTGGGAGAGAGAATAACTGTTTGCCTAATCGTGATTCTGGTTGTCCAGATACCATATTGCTTCATTAAATACATTATCTACCTTGACAGTTAGGGAGTTTGCAACCTAGTCATTTAATTAAGAGCTGAAAGACAGACTCTGAAAAAAAAAAAAAAGAAAAGTGTGGAGGTGGCGTGGGAGAAAGAAAGGAAACAGCACTTTCTATCTTGTTATCTCAAGCAGAGAGGAATATACTGAGAGCAACAAATGACTAAGTGAGCTAACAGCAAGAACCTCTATTTCTACCTCCACAAGCTCCAGTGTAGGAGATATGCAAGTTGTCTGTGAGTTCTGCTCTGCACCCCAAAACATGGACAGATTTCATTTCCACTTGGAAAATCACATTAGCAAACACAGTTTTATTGATAACTACAAACCCTGTTGACATTGAAAGAAAGAAAATAAATCACTTGTGCATATACTGGATATGTAGTCAAATAAGCCTATTAAAAAAACAAACCTCCATATCCAAAGTTGCTCAAAGGCTTAAGCAAAAGCAATGGATAAGAATTAGAGTGGAAGAGTTTTCATATGAACTACAGAAATCAAAGACATATCTATACTATCAATACTGATTTCAGTTTTAAGAACCACATATCAGAAAAGAAGACAGGAAGAATACAAACACAAGGAAGTTCAAATAGGAATTCCAAACATAATGTTGAAAGTATAAGGAGAGGTATAGAAAAAAATATGATTCAAAAGGGAAAAGAATTTCTGGACTCAAATTTAGAAAGGAGATTATTATCAGGGCATACAAAACAACATACAATACAATGAAAATAAATTTTTCTGCTATTACTCAAACTGAAAACCAGAAAATTTTAAATTGACAAAAAGGCATGCTTAGAAAAGCTTTTTTCTCAACCTTGTGGTTCATGTCTTGTTTACTATTGGGGCCAAATATACAGCCCTTCAGATATCACATACATCTCTTATCAGTGTTACCTAATAATCTGTATATCAGGAAATATAATTAACATCAATCAATAAGCCAAGAGCCTCTTCCTCCAAGGTTCTCACCACATTCACGACAGACACAATCATATGCTCTCCCTCAAACTGTATCCTGAATTTTACCCTGTTTCTCTTGTTCAGGTAGTATCCATCAAATACTGACTATTCAGAAGACAGACAGCTTCTGACTATGCCATTAATGTGCCACTGGCGTTCTCTGGATCTATGTCTTTCCTATTCCTTCTATTGGTCTTCCTTACTGTTCCCCCTTACCCAGCAGCATTACAAAGTAGTTTTTACCTTTCCTTCCTTTTCTCAAGAGCAGCGTCTTCACATATAAAGCAAGCCTCACAAGCAATGACTGGGAGAAGCTAGCATTAAATTTTCTTTAATATGATTAATCTGTAAATGTAATGGATTCTTGCCTTATTCTGTGAAGAACAGGTAATCAATTCCGATCATAGGCTGAATAAATGAACCAAAGCTTTGATTCAGTACAGCAATTTCTATGTTCTTGTGTCTGCAAAGACTTAAATACCTCCTAAGGAAGCAAAGCGGTTTTGTGTTAGCAACCACGTGCCTTAGTATAAATCCTAAGCAACAAGCACTGAAGTAATCATCTTCTTGGATGTGGGCCTGTTAATACTTTTAAAAAACAGAGCTGGCAATCAAAAAGATCCTCTGTGTGTTTTTCTCAGCAAAGCTGAAGGTCTGTTAACAAGATGAACATTACTGCCAGTGTATCTCTCAGTGGAGGTGTGACCAATATTTACTTGGGTTTTATCGAGACTGCAGACTGGAATTGCAGGCACCAAAGAACATTAGCAAAACAATTGAACTCACTTTCTCAATTCTTCTGTTAGCAATTTGCTGGATTTTATTCTATCACTTCTAAAATATTAAACTGAAAAATGGTACTTTAAATAAAAGTAGAAATGAAAAATATGCATCATTTGCATTTGTTCCAATTAACAATCTGGAGAAGTACACAACATTCATCATAAGATCAAAAAAACAACAGGTGCTGGGGCTTCCATAAACACTCTCTTTCTTAAGGTGATTGACAATGAAGAGATACAATGAAGTAGTAAGTTATGCATTGCTTGCAAGTGTGAGTTTATTTCAGTGACACATGATTATATATTGCTACCTATTACTGCAGCGATACAAAAATACATACTAAAATGTCTTCAGATATCTTGCACACAGATAGTTACTGTGGCTGACAGCCTTTGACTTAGAATTCATGGGTAAAAACACATATATATATACACATATATATATAGACGCTTTTTTTTTTTTTTTAAAGAAATCATATACTTGTTGATTAATATACCCACCAAATAATCTGGATTTCACAACCTGAAAGTGTGTCTAAATTTGAATGTTTCATTCATCAAAACCTGTTCAGAAAGCAATTTATAGCTACTAAGTTACCCTCCTGAGAAACTTACTTTTAAATGAGTAAAACAGGTCAGAAGTCAGAAGTTCAGGTAAAGTAGAAGAAAAAATCTGAAATACAGTTTTGTATATATGTTTTAAGAACAGTGAACCAAATTAAAGATATTACAATACAAAAATAATACATTTCCTATAAATGCATAATCTCATAACAAAATTGAATTAATTCACTATAATCCTGAGTATTTAGATTTAGTAAAACTACCCTGGCATTTTACACTACCATAAATAGCTAAAAAAGATTAAAGATTAAGAAAAATTAGATGTAAGTAGACTATCTAGGTCTAGTTTTGATTTCCTCCATAGTGATATTACGTAATTTATCAGATTTCACCATATGTTCCAATATCTACTCCTCAATTCATGTCTGAATTTGATCAAACAAGTTAAATCTTCTTGATATAAGGCATTTAGAATAGATGAACCAAAGCTACACAAATAACTGAAAATGGAGTCAGGAAATCATACTTGCCAGCATTTCACATGGAAGAAAAGAGATCTACTGTAGAAGGTGGAACACCAAGACACATGGGTTTGGGACATATACTGATGGCCTGCTGTAAATCTACAGCATCAGGTATATCTTAGATTTGTTAAGCACAAACAGATCAGTTGTACATCACGTGCACAGGACAGATGACATGTACTGAATGCTTCTAACTCACTCCATTAGCATAGAAAGCTTGATCTACCTATTTGAACACAAATAATCCAACTGTAGAGACTGTTGCTGCTTTGTCTATTCTTCAGGACTGCAAGTGGCAGGATAGTAGATTACTTGCACTAAATTACTGGCACAGTGTTAAAGCAGTTAACTGGTTTTAAAAAGTGGCTAACACCTCTTGCTCCCTAAATTAATAATAATTGGTCAATGTCATTTATACTAGTAAGATCTAGAATAAAAATTCAATTTAATTCACATCAAACTCCTTAAAGAAGACAGGCTATTTAACCAATGCATGGATTCAAGTGGCTGAAAAGCAAGGAAAAATGACCATAAAGATAGAAGATAGACCAAGAGAGAATATAGATAGAAGTATTTGTATAGAATTAGGAAAAATGCAAGGAGGGGGAAAAGGTCAAGAAGATAAAAAAGTAGGAAAAGTATCCAGCTATGTACTCAACCTTCAAAATAACTATTAAATGCATCAGTAATAAACAGAAGCACAAGAGAAGGAAATCAAATGTCATACAAAACCACTTAAAAACTGAAAGTAAAAAATGAGTAAAAAAAGAAGAAATGGGAATGAGTACATTTTTGGGAAGCAGAACACATTTCCTAATCCTCTTATTTTCAATGTTAAGGTACATGTTTCTCTGAACATTTCTGGATCATACTGCCTTTTCTCCAAGGACATAATCCACAATTTCTAAAGCTAACTGTTGCACGTATTCTAACAACTCTGATGTTAGAATGGCTCAGCATTAAGTATGCTCTTGTCTCTAACTTTCCTGTTGTACATTTTACATAGTTAATAAGAGTGAAATCATTTTTAGGTCACAAAAGTAGCCAAGTCTTCCCTGTCATCTTTGTTTCATTTCTTCCCCTGATGTGCTGGCATAAATTCTCATCAGGTCAGTGGTAAGTATCTTAGAAATGAAGCAATAAAATAAGGTCAATTTCAAGTTTTCTATAACTGCCTTAAACATGCAGCAAAATGTCTGAAACCCTCTATTTAGCTGGAAATATCTTATATATAAGATTTTTCTATAACTTAAATGAAATGCTAAAAACAACAATTCTGGGGAAAAAAAAAGTCAGATATTTGAAAAAAAGAAATGCAGAAGCACTGCCTTCACTGAAAAAAGGAGTGGGATGCAAGAAAAGAAGCATCAAAACTTGACAAACCCCATGGTCTTGGGTAGGTTTAGATTAAATTCACTGTAGAAAAAAAGACACTAAGAAAGAAAATAAAACATAAAATAATGTTAAAAGAAAAATCACTATGATAATCAGATATGTCTCATTTCACAGTTTGCTTCAGCCCCTTCTTTTCTGTACGAGACACTTGGCAGTATCACTAATGAAAAAGGCTCATCTGGCTTTATCTGCAGATAAATTAACACTGATTTTTTTTTTTGGAAAATACTGTCATGTAACACCAAAAGAAATGCTGAAACAAGAAAAATACAATAATTAATATTAGTAAATCCAGATTAATGGTTTAAACATAGGGTTAATTAAAAGAGACATTTAATCACCTTTGATGTTATGTGACAATTTAAAACAGATAAGCACAACGAACTCCAGAGATTCTGCCAAACCAAGTAAAATTTAGTTGCTTGTTCATTCATTTTTATTTATTATGAAGCTTCAACTCAAGTGGAACAGTCTATTTTGCTTCCGAAACAAAACAAAAAATATTTTATAGTTCAAGCAAAAACCAGACAACTTCTGAGAGCAATTTAAGCAACTTTTCTATTTAAACTTCCTTTCCAACAAGCCAAAAAATACTAAGTATTTTTCTCTTGCATTTATTTATCTCAGTTCCACTTGGATTTGATTCTTTTAGATATAAAATGCTGGGATGAAATAACATGTATGTTGGAGTGTGAGTTTACTTAAGTGACCCATGCATTAATTAATTCTTAGTAGTAAAGAATAAGACTTCTTGAAAATGTTGACAACTATTCTGCATCTCAGTGTCCTATCTACAATATTTCTTATCACTGGGAAATTAACATATTTTTAATAGTGGTACACTTTTATGTAATTTTACCCTGACTACAGAGATATAACAAAAATTAAAAAATTTCCAAAGTCCATCATACTTTAATTATTTCTTCCTCATTTCATAGCTAACTAAAACATGTCACATTACTTTCTTTTATAATATCTAGTTTTATTTTATATCAATGTTTTACTTACACAAGTGGAGTCTTTTAATCCATCTAACTGGGAAATGCATTCACTTGTTTGAATAATCCAGGTCTGACATTTAAATCTGATATACTGCATGTATGTTTTTGCCTGTGCATATCTCCCTCACTCCTGAGGGACACCTGCACGGTGAAGAACAGACAGATCTTGTTGCTCCCTGATAAGGTCACAGAGGCTTAGCTATAATGTAGCCTTGCTTAATCCTCATTGGTTTTGCCTACTGAGCACAAGGCTGTTTCCTTGACAACACAGCTGCAGTTGCCACAGCATCCGGAGCCACATGTGATGTCCAGGTTTAGGGTATGGCCCAGCTGAAAATCTATTATTCAATGCTATTTTCTACAAATCATTGTAGGCTAAAAAAAAAAAATCAGTGAAAATCTTCCTTACGTTATACTTCTTCTGTTCATATTAAACCATTTGCTATTAATTACTTACAAAGCCATCCCCCATATGGGATGAACACTTCTGAAACTCAGGAGCCATGACAATTCTAGTCTTGCTGAGCACACAGTCTAAGGGCATTTTTTATTCAAGGCACGTCATTTGCATGCTATGTGGAGGTAAGAATTAATCGTCAGTGTGAAATGTAATAAGGCAGACAGAATTAGGAAAGGAATATTAAAAAAAAAAAAAAAGCAGTAATAATCTTGAAAGTGGAAATATGACCAATGATATTACAAACAGTGAGAGGATTACACATAATATGAAAAACTGACATACTTTATCTCCAGTTAACCAGTTTTGAAGCTGAGAATCATGCAAGAGCATGCAAAGCCTATTACATTTTTAAAGCCTCACCTCACATTTTAACAGAAATAGTTAACTATCCTTCCTGTTGATGTAAGTAAGAGATTTGTAATTCAACAATATCACTATAATGACACAGTATTAAAATCATTCATAGGGTTTCTCTGCTGAAATAGCTAATGCATTAGGAAAAGTGACCCAGTGAATTTCCTTTCCATTCTATTATCACTTAATTAGAGAGAGGTTATATGATTTTAAAATGCTCACAGTGTATTTATTGGTTACATGACACAGTAACCTTGCCTAACCTGTGTTTCTGCGTAATGAATACCAAATCTTCCTGGAGCTCTTACCCATGACTGGAATTCTTCCAGATTTAAATTGTCCTGGAAATTTCAGGGATAAGTTGTATCTGCCAGGTGTATACGCACATGACTGCTGGAAAACGTCCTGCCTGTCAAATGGGAAGTGAATACTTGGCAATAGATGAAGATTTCAAAGGTATAAGTATGATTAAATCCTCTGGTTAGAGGTTGATGGTAGACAAATTCATAACAGAAGCAAAGTACAGAATTTCAACATTACTGGAATTAACTGCTGGAGGGCTGTACGACTTTTGGATGGTATTCTAGGTGATACGTTCTACTTTAAAGGACAATAGATGCATGGAAATTCTACAGAGGTTACAGTGGTAGTCATAAATTAGCTGTGAGAAATACCACTCTCTGGGACTAACTGCCACAGAGCAGAAGTCCAATTTTTTAAACTCTATTATCTTCCAAAACAGCTTGTCTGCAAGCAAACTGCCAACTGAGAATAACCCACAGCCTGTAGAAACTCCCAAACTTTGAAAATGTTTAGCAATGTCCTTGACAAAACTCTTCTCACTTGTACTAATAAGGAAACAGCACGGACAACTTATTTCCAGTGAGGGGGTGAAAATTCCCTAGCAAAGCGCCATTTACTAACACAAGCACAAGAAAGGTGGTGATCCCTCATGTGGCAAAACCTTTCTGATCTTGGAGCTTGGGGTCTGACCATAATCCAGCACCCAACTGTCAATAAAACAGTGTCTTATAATGGTGAATAATAGTATCAACCAACCTCCAATGGTGAATTTAGAACTAATATACAGTCTATCCTCTTTCAAGCAATGGAAATACCACTAACAGTGGACTCCATCTAGAAACCCCAGAAAAAATGAGTTTGAAGGAATTCGAAATTGAGAAACAAAAAAATTTATAGCCAGAAATGTATTTGCAGAAGTAGAAGCCAGAAATCCTCTATTATTTCATAAGCCAGATGTCCAAATCAGTGCTTTAAGTCATAACTGATCAGTTTAATCACCTCAGTAAAACAAGCTAAGAATTCTGAATTAGCCTGGAATATGAAAATTTCAAAAGATTTCTTTTTTTTTCTTCTGAGAAGGAGCATTACTGCTACTATAAATCAGCAGAGCTACTCAGCCTATGATATTTGTCCTAAAAATATTTCAGAGTAAGTATGTATTAAGAGTCAAGAAAAAAGTAGATGAGATTGTGTGACTGCTGATCTATAAAGCTATTTGTACTGCCTGAAAATATATGGCTGGGAATAATAAATGAAATATATCCAATTAAGAACAGGATGGAAAGGTAGAAATAATGGTCAATGTGTGATGAGTAACAGCCATAAACACTAACTCATAAGCTCAAGATGTTGCAAGCTGGAATTTCTAATGTTCTATCAGTTTTGGCTGACTTAAATTTCAGAGCTTCTCTGGGTACATGATTTGTTCTGAATGGTTAGATTTAGAAAATGAGATTAAAGTTCTAGTTTCACATACATCAAGTGTAAATCTATGGTGAAAGACTAGAAATTGATATAGTAGTAGGAAGTAGGAAACAATGAAGATGGTGATTAGTATTGCAGGCAGTGATCTCAGGAAAACCTTGATCTAAAAACCTTTTTATCTAAACCTTGGTCAATTCTGTGTAGCTAGAAGAGCAGCAGTGATAGCATGAAGCACTGGGATATAAGGGGATTAATGAATGTGTACGTAAATTCCCATCAAGTGGGAAATACACTATGAAAATCTGTAAGTTTAACAAGCAGGCAATAACAGCCACTGACCCACTGTAGTGGGTCAATGATGGGTAAATAGGCAGGAGTTAGCCTTTCAATAGAGAGGGAGGGAGGAAGGGAGGGAGAAGTTAGGAAGCTTAAAGCGAAAAGTTTCAATACCAGTTTAGAGATGGATACAAAAACGAAATAGTGACAAACTATACAGTGCAACAATATTTTAGATAAATACACATAGAACATTTTTCTAATTATAGAAAAATGATTTTGCAATAATTAAGATAAACAGTAAAGCAAGAGAAAACGCATCAGCTCTGTAGCTGAGTAAGTAAGTTACTATTTTAGAAATGCTCTTCAAAAAGTATAAGGAAAAATGATAAAATAAATCTAGACAGACAATCCCTACTACTAAATAAAAGTTAGGCAGCGCCCCAATGCATAGACTAGATGCTTTATAAAATGACTTTATTGGTTTAAATTAGTTCACACAATGCTGACATGGTAACTCTGTATTGGCTTACTTTATATCTGATCATGTATCAACTATCCTTCCACAGCCAGTATAAAAATAAACAAGCTTTTACACATCTTTTGTTGTGTGCACTGCCAAATTTCACAGAAAGGCACTATGTGGCCACATGCTGTAACCCACCCCGCACTGGGCAAATTCAGTACCAGCAAGTGAAACAAGAATGGGCTGAAGATGATATCCAAGCTACAGTTCTGTGTGACAGATGCAGTTGGCAGTGTTCTCAACCAGGATCAAGAAAAGAAACAGGATACGGAGATAGGTCTGGAGAAATAGGAAGAGTTTTGCTTTGTCCCCTGTTGCACTGGAACTTTATACTAGATACTCACTGAAAGGTGTCTAAGTGATTTTAGTTTAGATGGAACAAGATTGAAGGGAGTAAAGAAGCAGATAATAGCTTGACCTCATAGTTAATGGATTCGAAATGTCCAAGCCTGAATAAGGCATTGCAATGTACTTTGTGGTAAAAACACTTAGAAGAGAAGGACTTAATCAATTGAGAACACAGCAGTTTGTTTCTTAGCAACGCAGGTCACCAAGAATACATCACTCCACTCATAGAATTATTTTCCTATTGAATACAGTTAAATTTAAGTTTTCAGTTTTTCCTTTCAAATGCCTCAAGTGTGCAAGCTTACATGACAGAAAAGATCAGTTTAGTACAACCATGAACATAGACTTCCATGACAGTGACCTTTCACCTTCAAGAACAACAGAGCTGAACACTTCAGGAAAGTTGGTTTTGTCTTTTTCGGGGGTGGGTAGAGCTGTTTCTTTAAACACCTAACATACAATAAACAGTGTTTTCCAGCTGGATGGTCCATATTTATCAATTTAGTCCTGGGAAATCAGAAAAACTATAAATTTAATTGATTTCAGAAGAAAATATAAAGTGTATAATCTGATTTATTTCCTACATACTATTTGCTACATAAATAACAAAGAAAATTTGGATCTTTTAAAGAATGCATTAAGAGAGAAAATATCAATTTGATACTAAGACAGTTCAGTGATTTTCAGGATATAACAGACCTAGTAAAATAATTGCAGTTAATTAACAGCATCTGGTGAATGAATACTTTTTATGCTTCAGTCTCCTAATGTTTTATAAGTTAGAAGTCTTTGATTTAGTGAAAACTTTCTTTAAACTTGTGAAAACTTATTTTGGATAGATATTGCCTAAGCAAAATTATTAGCAATCAAATATATTGCTTATTCCAGTTCTGAGAAAGCTGTTATTTACAAAGGTGATTGAGCCACACAAAATTCATATATTGCAGATGTAAGACAGTGAAGAGAGATTAAATGGCTTCTGGAAAGTGACAGGTCATCTGAAGTACCTTTATAAAGACTGTTCAGGCTGTAAAGATTGAGCACCTTGTGTTATCGTTTCTCTGTGAAAACACTGTTATAAAGTATTCTACACATTGTTAGAATAATACATAATCAAAAAGCATTAATTACCAATTTCAAACCTTAATGATGAACAAGCAGAAGAGAAAGTTCATGAGACCTAGGAGTGATTTTTACACAAACTACAACTACATTCATAGAGACAGCTCATGTCATTATACAAAAACATATCTATAGAGAGCCCCAAAGTTATTAGAAATTCTGAAACAGATGACAACTGCAAACACTAATTTATTTGCATCATATATTTTGTATTTGTATCAGATAAAAAATCTATAGTTACGAAAGAAGCTTAATTTTCATAATCATCTTAAAGGCATCAGATGAAAAACACAGTAAAGGGTAAGTACAAATGCTTAAAAGAGAATAACAACTAATGTTACAAATCTTGTTTTTAAAATTCTTTAAAAAGAATGACGAATGACTAAAAAACAAAAGTTTCAAGTTCAGTCCTTCCGGAGATCAGCACGTTATGGGCAGGACAAAAGCAATTGCAAAGCTAAGCAAATATATGTCTTTCTGCAATGGAAGAAGAAATAAGAAAGAAGAAAAGACACTAGTTAACAGAAAAGAATGCAAGTGTACGCAGTAGTTCATGTTTAACAACAAGATGTACAGAACAAAGTAGTTCATGTTTACACCCACTCTAGAAGAACCGAGATATATAATACTAAGAGCAAGTTACAAACAAAATAATGTATCGAGCACAATTGTTATTTCACCACAATCAGGACCTGCAGTGAATGGCTTTCCTAGCAGATATGGTGGTATTTTACATCTTATAAGCTAACCGAAGGAGTTGTGAGTGCCATGAACATCCCTTTTAAATATGAGCTACTCAGAAGTCCCAATTCATTCCCATTGTCTCATCTTTAAACTAGGTAATTATGTCCTGTTTACTGCAGGCTGAGTTCCACCATCCTAGCTCACCAAGAAACTCCTCAAAAATTCCATTATCTATTTCCTTGATTTTTTATTGAAGGTAATGTTCATCAGATTGTAACATGGATCTGTGAAAAATAACTTTGGTCAGTTGAAAGATGCTGATATTATACTTACAAGGTAGATTCTCTACTAATACCATGTTAATGTGATCAATGAACTGAAAGTTGTTAGTCATTCCTGATTCACACAGAGGGAATTCTCTTTGTATTTCTTCTCTCCTAAGAAATCTCTATTTGATATTTTCCTATATTCCCTGTATCTTTTTTCTTGAAACTTTTTGGTTTCTTTCCTTTGAGATCACTTATTTTCTGGATCCACTAGTGAATAGCTCAGATAATTATGACTGAAATAATTCATAACTCTGAAAAAAAATCAAAGTCATAATTCACCAGCTTCAAAATGAATTAAACTTAAAACACAGTCAAGCACACTGGAAGATTATGAAACTGCAGCTAAGATTATAAAGTTCCAGCCAACAACAACATATACTTGTTAAACAGGTATATATATTAATTGCTCAAAACGTTCTAAAACTAATAAGTAACAGTGTAAAAAGGATAAGCACCTGTAAGCAGTCTTGCATATGTTAGGTCAGGTGAAATTATTTGTGAAAGTATTACAATTCTAACGAATAATTTCAGCTGAAAAAGCAGAAATGTAAGGTTTCAATTTAGATTTTTTTTCAAAACAAGTTTTGTTTATTAAATTAAATTCAATTTTAAAGTAAGATGAAAATTTTCATCATGATTGGCAGGGAATCTAGTATAAACATTTCTGATTGATTTCATCAAAGTATAGAAAACAGAAAATTTTCATCATCTACAATGAAAAAGCAGACAAAATGGTTACATGACTTACATCATGTCACACAATCAGCAGCTTGGGCAGGAGCAGGAATTTATACTTGTTTCAAAAACCCAATGGATTCTTTCAGCTTGCAGTATCTGAAAGGAGAGCTAAGCACAGGTTAAAAAGGGAGCAGTAATACAGGTACTAAAATCAGAAAGAACATTTTCTATTTCCTAAAAACAATGTAGCTTCCAGCATTACAGAATGTATTTTTAAAGGATTGTTGATAGATTTTTCTTACTGTTGTACTTAATGACAACTTGTCATGTGTTCAGGTAATTACCAAAAGTCTAACAGCAAAATGAAATAACCCAAACTGCCAGCAACTTCAAGTATCTGTCATATACGTTTTCAATCACTGCAACTCCAATTTCAGGTTCCATATCATAATTATCCTTCATTACAATAATAATGTTAAGACATGTAAGTAGTTTCTGCTAATCTTAATTGTCCTACAGTAGTAATTTAACTACCTGCTTGTCTCTATATTCCTTGCTTAAAATTTTCCAGTATGACAATATTTTTGTATTGCATAATTATAAAAATATTACATAATTGATCTCTTTTCATTAAATAATGAAGTTTTAAGATGTGGCCCCTGCATCTTACAAGAAAACACAAACATCTGATATCTTTTGCTCTCACCTTTCTCCCAGTAAGTCTTCTAAAACCAGTGCTAGCATAGTCTCAAACTCTTTCATCATTCAGTGTTGGAATGTGCCCTTTAAAATTTGTAATATTTCAGCAAACTTCTAGATGCAAATGTAGAAATAAAGCCCACATGAAATCTCATGTAGTCTTTACAGTACGAGAGAAGAAGTTACTGTTTCTAGTTTTGATAAAATTCAGTCACTTTAGAAAATATCACTAAAAGAATAAATTAAAATGATTTAAAACAAAAAATTATTTATACAATGAACACATTTCAACACAAGACAGCAAATATATTTAAACTTCCTATTAAGAAATGAGAAAGTTTCTACAGTATTAAACACCTTACTGTATCTTTATTCTTTCTCAGAGTTGATCGTATTGATAAACTACAAAGAAATTCCATGTCAGAAAATTTCTCAAAGGAAGTTGTAGCAAGGTGGTTGTCAGTCTCTTTTCTCAAATGACAAGTGATAGGACACAGGGAAATGTCATCAAGTTGTGCCAGGGGAGACTTAGATTGGAAATCAGGAAGAATTTATTAATGGAAAAGGTGGTTAGGCACTGGGATTGGCTGCCCAGGGAAGTGGTGGAGTTGCCATCCCTGCAGGTATTTAAGAAACCTGTGGATGTGGTGCTTATGGACACAGTTTAGTTGTAGACTTGGTAGTTATGTGGATGGCTGGACTTGATGATCTTAAGGGTCTTTTTCCAACCTAAGTGATTCTACAATCCTCTCTGTAAGAAGTTAGAATCATAGAATGGCCTGGGTTGAAAAGGACCTCAAAGATCATCTAGTTTCAACCCCCCTGCTCTGGGCAGGGTTGCTAACCACTAGAGCAGGCTGCCCAGAGCCACATCCAGCCTGGCCTTGAATGCCTCCAGGGATGGGGCATCCACAACCTCCCTGGGCAACCTGTTCCAGTGCCTCAGCACCCTCTGAGTGAAAAAATTTCTCCTAATTTCTAGCCTAAATCTCCCCTGTCTTAGTTTAAAACCATTCCCCCTTGTCCTATTACTACCAACACATGTAAACAGGCGTTCCCCCTCCTGTTTACATGCTCCCCTCAAGTACTGGAAGGCCACAATGAGGTCTCCCTGGAACCTTCTCTTCTCCAAGCTAAACAAGCCCAGTTTCCTCGACCTTTCTTTACAGGAGAGGTGCTCCAGCCCTCTGATCATCTTAGCAGCCCTCCTCTGGACCTGTTCCAAGAGTTCACATCCTTCTTGTGCTGGGGGCCCCAGGCCTGCATGCAGTATTCCAGGTGGGGTCTCACAAGAGCAGAGTAGAGGGGGACAATCTTCTCCCTCTCCCAGCTGGCCACCCCTTTTTTGATGCAGCCCAGGACATAGTTGGTCTTCCAGGCTGAAGTTGGCCTTCCTGTGCTTATGGACACAGTGTAGTTGTAGACTTGGTAGTTATGTGGATGGCTGGACTTGATGATCATAAAGGTCTTTTTCCAACCTAAGTGATTCTACAATCCTCTCTGTAAGAAGATAGATGGGCCTAAAGGCAAGACACACAAGATATACAACGCAACAAATTACAATATTCTCAAGATGAGGAAAGGTTAACTTTTTAAGGACATTTAACCTAATGGAAAAGATAAGTGTTATTACACCCCTAGGCTAATCACAACAGACATAAGGAAACACATTATTTTCATGGTGTGAAAATATTCTGTTTCCAAAACCAATACAAAGCTGGTTCTTACTCCCTTTCCTGCATTTGTCCACTTCTGTCTATATTTTCACAGGCTAGCAAACTCTAGCTTCTCCACCATTCCTACTTCTTTCAAGACTGCCACTCTCTCAAACCAAGTGACTGTACCATCCTTTGACTTCTTAGATGTTTCCTGTCTCCGGCACAGCTCCCAGTCTTAGCCTCTTCATTCACTGCATTCTTGACTGTAAGATTATCTTATCTTCCTAGTTGCAAGGAGCTTTTTTTTTTTTTTTTTAATAATGTTATTCTTTTGTCAGAAAGTAGCTTCACATTTAGGAGGTAGGATACCTCCTGCCTTGAACATTAAATTGTTATGTGAAGTACATAAATTCTGCTGTCTCAGTACAGGTCTTTTTCAGTTTTTAAATTATGATTATGTCGTTCAATAGTAAGAAGTGAAGAAATTCAGATTTTAGCAGACCTGAATTTTGGAAATGTGTGCAGCTATGTTGAAAGTCAACAACAAAACTGTACTTCCAGAAGAATGCAAAAAGGTGGCATCCCTGTCATAAGGATCCTTTTGATGGAGTTATTGACGACTCCCTTGGAGGAGGAATGGATAATGTTAACAGCAAAGAATACATTAATGAAAAATCTCAAGGAAGGGGAAAAAAAAAAAAAAAAAGAGTAAGCTGCTCCTCAGATACCTCCTTCATTAAGGGTACAAAATACCATATTTACCATTCTTGGTTGCTGCAGAGTACTTAATAATTTATTCTATCAACTGAAGACTTGCCAGAACACGTCCTGGGGCTTCTGTTCCCCTTAGGAAATAAATTTTTTACTCAATCAGTCTGCTTGAAGATTGGTCATGTTAGTTAGGCAATGTTATTTTGATGGATATCAGCCAAAATGCTATCCAAATCATACACTTGGAAATCTAATGATGACCTCTGTGCTATATAATTCGCCCACAAACTGGCACTATTTGGTTTATCTTTTGTAACCTAATCCTGAATGCAAATTGTTCCATCTGCAAAGACAAAATACACTTTTTCTCATTCCTGTCTCCAAGACAGTAAAAGCTTAAGCAACCCAGAATTCAATGGACAACAGCTAATTGAAGATTTTGTGATTACATGTGAAAAACTTTTAGTTACAGACCGGTATCATCAGTCCTTTGAGGAATGATACAGGGATTTGAAGCATATTCACTCAACCATGCTTCATAGTAACTGTGCTTTTCATACATACAATACCAGCTTCCAAACAACTGCGTCCAGTAATTTGGTACATAAGGAACATTTTTGTGTTCATGGTCAAAGAACAACAAAAGTTTAAACAACTCTGCCACCTTACAATTCTGTCCTCAACTACTCCACACAAAAAAAAAAAAGAGAGAGAGAGAGAGAAAGAGAAGATATGTTCATGAGAAACGTATCTCATTCAAGCTTCCTTTTTAGCTCCCTATATTGGGCCCATGCTTACAGTCAATTTCATAAGCCCTCAAAAGCTAATGTTGAATATTCTCAATAAATATTCTTGCAAAATGTTGCCCAGATTGCATCTATCAGCAGTTGCTTAGAGAACTTTCAAGTGCACTCAACTTCGTGTAACTCAAATGTTACAACATTTTTAAGAATGCTGCTTGCAGATTATACATGTTGTTTTGATTGAGATGTTACAATTAATCTGCACCATCTTGAGCCAAGACAGGAAAGCCAAATGGATTGCTGCAAAAAGTAATGAAAAAAGTAATGTCATTAACGTGGCTAGATGAAAAGCTTCACTAGATTAGCAAGGAGCTCTAGAAAATTCAGGCCAGGTGCAATGTAAAATATAAAATAGAGCCAAGACAAGGTAAATTAAAAAAGACTTCATAGACATTCCTCAAGCTTAATCCTTCCAAATGGCAGAGTAAAACAGATCATGGAAAAGGAGCAGCTGTTTGGTTCATAAGCAAATCTATAATTACATGCAATTAAGGATTTATAACTAATACGAATCAGTTCTAACATTGGCTGCCACAAAGCTTTAGCCCAATTAATATCTGAAGAACAATTGTCATATTATTATAGTGATCTATAGATCACTACTGATATGATTAGCATATCAATAATTTTTACTAAAATTGTTGGAGAAGGTTAGTTAAATAATATAATTGTTCCATGTTCTCCTTTTGGTTCTGCTGTTACTCCAAGTAGACTTAAAAGAGGAAAAAAAGAAAGGCATAGCTTACAGAAGCAAAGGAAGGAGTTGAATTTAGACAGAAAGCTATGTTTATACAAAGTAAAGTATGTTACACAAAATGTGCATCATATATAACAAAATCAATGTTGGTTTTACACACATCTATTCAGTCTTTCATTGTTTATAAAATGACTCTTGATACATTCAGTTCATAATTCAGATAATATTCCACACTGCTTTGCAAATCTTCAGAGGCAGCTGCTGGACAGATAATGTACCCATACTTAGACATGTCTCTTTAAAATCCAGATCAAATCCTTCAGGGACTGTGATCTTCATTATGATTTTTTCTATTTTCAACTTTGTCTTTGACTCCCCAGTTGCAAAGATCACTCTATAAACAAACACGGTAAACAGGCTGAAGTGCAGGAACAAAACCCTCTTACCAGTCCATACTTTATTCACATACCCAGACTTGGCTATTGATGCTCCCTCTGTATCAGTTATTAAAAATCCAGTGTGAATTTTGACCAGAATTTGCACCTCACCACCAGCTGCCAAGTGTTCCATAAACAAAACGTCCTAAAGGCACCGTAGACCTACCCATACATTATCAGCATCACTATCTACTTTGTTCACATGGATAAGGAGTGAGTGGAGTCAATACAAATTATTTGCTTTTACTTACATTTCTGTATCTACTTGTTTATTTTTACATTTGGGGACTCCAAGGGTTTCTATGTGTAACACGGAATATGACTTCCAGTGACTGTGGGAAGGTTGATGTCGGAAATGCTTTACTTAGTGTGCCAGAAGTAGTAATTCTGCCTTTCAGAGCTATAGGAGGGTAATCTAATACTCTTATAGGTATACTACTCCTTATGAATTTGGAAAAGGTTCATTTTCTATGGCTGCATCTACAGCAAGGTTTACCTTGATTTGAAAATCTTCAGAAAAAAAAATTAACAACAAACAACATCAACTATGACAAAGTTTACATTTTACATCAACCCTTATACCAGGCTAGTGTTGCTCACACACAGTTAAATTACACCGTACCGAGACATTTATCATTGCAGCTTACTAAATTAAAATACTGAAAAGACAGTGGAGGACACATTTATTTCCCAGTATGAATACAATATTTTTAAAAAACAAAGTCGAAAAGTAAACAAGCATACTTTTATGCCAGTTCATAATGAATTTTCCCTCTACACGATTTTTGCACTTTTCTCCTTTGACAATGACTAATGTTAAAGTGAAGATAAAATGAATATTTTTTTCCGGTGCCAAAAAAAGTAAGTAATTGCAAGCTACACCATGTCAATCCTTTTTTCATTTTTTGAAATGCATTTCATTCTTAAGCTCTAAGATAAAGCCATTAAATAAGCTGCTACTGATTAATATTTTCTCACAAAATAGGGTACAGATTTATGAAGGGTTAGCCTCATATAGATGGAGTAACACATGAATTATATATGCTTACACAGATATACATATATATGCATGTATATGAAAATAGATATACTCACTAAACTTTATTCTGAAATATGAGAAAAATGTATGTGATCTATCAATGTTTGAAAAAAACACTACAATGCAAGTACACATTTACTTTTACAATCATATCACCTGCTTCTAAATTTTCACAGAATCACAGAACTGCAGGGGTTGGAAGGGACATCAAGAGATCAAATTTTGAAGTTACGTATGCAAAAAAAAGCACATACTCTTGAAGAGACCCAATAGTTCATGTACATGATAGAGAAGGAAAAAAAAAAAAAACACTGTCAAAAAAACATACATAGAATATAGAAAAACATAACCAGTCATAATAACATTTAATTTAGCACTTCGGGCAAAATCGTCAATAGAAATACGTACATTTAAGGTCTATATGATAACTATTTTAGCAGTAAAAGTTCAGGTAACATGTTAAGGGTTGTACAGTGAAACAAAAAAACTCTCCTCCTTGATACTGACTGCTCTGGGATAAATCAAAGAGAGAAACAGATAATACAGAAAAAGGGACAGTGGAAGAGAGCAATATACTGACGATTTCTCTGATAGCTTTATTCCTTGTAAGAAAAACATCTTGCAGTCTTATACAGAAATACAGAATAGTGCTTTAAAAGATTGTAACACCAGATCCACTGTCAGTGCTGTGGAGCAATTTAATATCAAGTATTCAGAAGATATGCCTGAATTAGGAAGAACTTGGCATACACTGTCACCTACCAGAAAAGGCAAAGAATTTTGATGACGCTGTAACAAGCATTAAAGTTGAAACTAAAAAAAGAGATGGTTGAGCAACATTAAGACAGGCAAAGCAGCATAGTCCATTAGCAAGAAATATGATCTACATCTGTCAGTTTAAGCTGTGGTGATTTCCATAGGTTATCTGTCAATTAAATGATAGACTGCAGTATATTTTGATAGGGACAGTAAAGAAAGTGGACAGCTTAGCATTCAGCTGTGGATAGCACACTAAGAATTAGCCTCCATTTATGATTTAACTGATTTAAATCCCAGTTAAATTTAAACAGAATATTTAAAGTTCTAAAGAGGGTAGATTTAGATTAGATAAACGGAAGAAATTCTTTACTCAGAGGTTGGTGAGGCACTGGCACAGGTTGCCCGGAGAAGCTGTGAATGCCCCCATGTTCAAGGCCAGGCTGGATGGGGCTTTGAGTAGCCTGGTCTGGTGGGAGGTGACCCTGCCCATGGCAGGGGGGTTGAAATTAGATGGTCTTTAAGGTTCCATCCAACCCAAAAAAATCTGTGATTGTATGAAAGTTAAACACTAACCTAATAAAAAAATCCCAGACTAGAAAATAGATTTTTAATCTTCTTCTGATACGTTTTTCTTAGGCAACACACGCTCTTCTAGCATAATCCTAGCATAAGTGAAATTCTGAGTCATGGGTAGAAATTAAATAGTAATTATTGGCAATAACTAGAAATTAAAACATGCCTTTTACTCCACTTGAACATAAACACTGCCTATAGAAGCCATCAAAAGACCACACCTGTCAAGAACGAGAACTAGTACATTGATAATGTCAAGTCAGACTGATTCCTAATGTTTTAGTAGGCTGACATTTCATTGTGAAGAATGGTATCTTCTGTCCCTGAATTTGATTTTTTTCCCTTTAAAAATAAGAATAAAATGGATCCACTATAAAGTGGAATAAATAGGACACACATCCCCAAATTTAAAAAAAAAAAAGATACTATAAATACATTGAATTTGTAAATAAAAAATCATAAATTGTGTACAAGAATAAAACTGTTCACATATATGAAGGAAATCCAAGTTGATAACTTGATTGAAAGTAAATCTTCAAACCAAAAAAATCCGTGTAACTACAGTACTCACACCAAAAGATTAAAGGAAAACAGTATACTTTCCTAAATCCCTTCAGTAGTTTGTATTGAAACTCTGCAGTAAATTACTATATACCTGTTCTGAACACGAGCTAGAACAGCACACATACAGATCTTCCTGTGGCTTGAAAAATACTGCCAAGTTAGGCTTCAAAGCGTGTATAGGTTTAAATGTGACCGGGACATATAAAAGGTACCTTGCTATCTTTCCATCAAAAATTACTCATCATCAAAACCTTTCTTACAGTTTTAGATGACCGAAAGCTAAGGACTGAACAAGGAAATATATAACCATCCTTCAGCTGAGCAAACAGCCCCCGCTTTCTTTTCTATTTCAAAACACTTTCTTATTACTTATGAATTGACTCTCATTTATAAGGTGTTTCATCTATTTTATAGGTCTACTGATCTGTTTGTTACACAGCTTCACACTTAAGAATATAGTCAAACTGGTGGTTTTTATTTTTTTCCTAAACAACTGATCAGAACCGTTTCCTCTATTTTTTTGGAGATAAAAGTTTATTCATTGCCTTTTTCCTAAACAAAGCAAGTAGAATTCTTATTCTATAAAGCATGCCATACCCAGAAAAAGTGCTTTAATGAGAATTGCTTCAATAATGATTGTGTCATCTCTATCTAGAACTTGCTTATTAATGATTTTATCTTACTGCTTTACATATTTACTAGCTTGAAGGTGTTGAAATATTTCCAGGCTTTCAGTATGTCAGCAATACAGCATACGTTTCTTACTGTTCATTGAAGTGTTTAATCATACAACAACAGTTAATTATCAATTATATGAACCAGTGAGAACACTGATAAATCCAGGTATAGTAAACTAAGTGTTTGCTAGTAAAATTGTGTGTATCTTAATAAATTTATATATATCAAAGAAGTTGTACACTGTTATTTACTGTGATATGTGTGCTTTTTTAAGCTTTAAATTATCTTTCTCAGTGATATTTTAGAATATCACCTAAGATACTTCAGGGCTTTCATCTCAATGTCTTTGATCACAAAGTTGTAAATCTTACACTATTTTAAAAATGTAAATATGTTATTGTCTTCTGGCTGCTCTGAATTAGCAGATTGCAAAGGGACTACTGACATTGGACTTGCTAGACTTCATAACGTGAGGGCAAAATCACTTGCTTAAATTCACACATTCTCTTCTTATTACTGTGGAGGTATCCTATATATTTAGATCATGAGTTGTACTTGCATGGAAAAGATCTATATAATTCTCTTTCTAATAGGAAAAATTTGTGGAAAAAGGATGGGTTTATAGACTGGTTAAAGAAAACCGTAGAAGAATTTTAGGCCTTCTAGCATTTCTGAAATAAGAAGTAAATAATAAAATAAATGGAATCTACTGAGTAAAGCAGAAGAAAACGCGCTCTTCAGTGACGAAATAATGACAGCATAGAAAGAAGAGAGGTAGCACAGGGAAGACGAGACAGCGAGCTGGTCTTGCATTCAAGAAAATAAAAGTTGATAGAAAAACAGCATGCTTCCTGAGTAGTCACAAATTCAAGTAAAACTTACAGGCTTTAATAAAACTTATAGTAGTACCAGTTGAAGGAGGAGGAGGAAATAAGGAACATACCAGAAAGCATAAGTTGGAGAAATCCGGATAAAATTCAGCTCAGGTCTGAAATCGAACTTCTCATAGAATTACAAGTGTGGTTTTTTTTTAATTATTTTTATTTTTAGAAATTTTGCCAGTACACACAAAAGGGTTGAACTGCTATTACTTTTTTTTTTCCCCAAACACTACTCCAGAGAATTACAGTTACAGCATTAAGAATGTACACAGAACACATATGTAACACATACTATACCTGAATATATAGATTAGGATAAATAAGGTAAATAGGCACATTATGGCACAGTATCTCTTAAGAACTTGGTGCTTACAAGGACAATACACAAAAAATAAGAAATTAAGTAATTTAGAATTTTATGTTTCAATGCTGAGTATAACCTTAGATTGTTTCACCTACACGAAACTAGCGCAGAGACAATTATTTGACATGACACCAGTAAGACAGGTTCAGCATACGATTGTGATAAAGAAGGTAACTGTATATTTCCCATCAGGGAAAAGTGGTAAGCAATGCTTTGTGATAATTCATTAAAAAAGATCAAAGATGGATCACCATTAGAAGTCAGAATAAATTACCAAACAGAATGCTTAAAAGTTGTGGCTAGTACTGCTAACCCAGAAGCCTAAATGTCTAAAATGTCTCCTGATCCTGGCTGTTATCTAGGCAGCTGGTAAGCGAACTCCTGACAGATTTACAGACCAAAAAGAATTCTGAGTATTTCTGTCAAGTACTATCACTGTCTCTAATTATCTACCATACATATTTCTTGCTAAAATAACTCATAGAATTTTGCCATGTATTTTACTCCTTATGATTGAAGACACATTTAGGTTAGAACCAAAATTATCATTTCCATTTTTTTTCTTTTTTTTTTTTAAGTAACATTCATACTATCAAATATCTCTTGCTAAAGCCAATTGTTATAACAAACTTATTTATATGTTTAATAAATCTTCAAATAGATTTAATATCTCCATTATTTAGTAATTACATAATTTATGATTCCATTATTTGTCCTGAATTTCCTACAGCCTATCATCTTGCAAAACACACATTTTATTTTCTGCTTGTTAATTTCCACACTATAGACATGTCTCATAAACCATGGCTTGAACCACACCTGGACATTATAAGGGATCCTCCCAGAAACGTTCAATACTTACGCCCTCTTCACTTGCAAGGATAACTTCATCATAAAATAAAAATGAATTGCCATATTCAGCTCAAAGATGAAGGGAAAAAACTAACCATATATGAAAGTTTCTGTTGTGTAATATGGACACGGTGAATAATAAATCACAAAGCAAAACAAAATGTACATGTCACAATTATCAAAAAAATAGTGGCTGCTGTTCTATATGCTGACATGTTATACATAGGACAGAAATACCTATTTTTAATCTTTCAAAAGGTTATCAATAGTAGCTCTTAAACACAGATGTGATTGGGACAACAGAAACAAATTATCTAATTTCAAAAAAATAGGCAAGCAATGTTACTGAGCCTACCTCACAAAAAGAAAACAATGAACAAGACATATTGATAAAAAAACCTCCCATATTCATTATCTACTGTTGCACCAGCAAGCTGATGAATGATAAATTCAAAAGGCAAATGTTGTATTTGTATAACTAATCGAATTTGAAAAAATGTATACTTATATCATGAAGGAAGAAAATATTAAGTGAATTACATTTACAATTCAGAAAAAAATATACAGTGATTTTATTTTCATTCAGATAAGTAACTATAGGAAATGAACAACATTGCTGCAGCAAGAAAGAACTTTTTTGCTTGTTTATTAATGATTTGAAATAATGAATTTAGTGCTCGCAAAAGTTCTTCCAAAACCATAGGATGTTCTCATAAAATATTTAAAAACACACAGACACACATACTTGCATATTCACATATACTCGACAAATATTTTTTCTTATCCTACAGGTTTCTGTAAATCTCGGTGTCATAAAACAGAGGAACCTGGGTTTGACTGCTCAAAGTGTCCTTTATTTTTCCTCTAGAGGTGGTTTGGAATTGCTATGACCACCAAGATCCATTTCCACTATTAAATCCGTTTCCATATTAAAATACCTACAGTAAATCAAACTAATTCCTTAGCTTTAGACACAAATGATAAGATGAACAGTTTTTGAAGAACTTGAATTAAAATTTCTATCAATTTAACTCCTACACTATCTCATTTTGTATGAATGTCTGGATCTGTAAGAAAGTAATTACAATGCCACAATATAATTTATTTGCTTTTTGGTTATTTTTGCCATTCCTGGGCTTTCAGTATGTCTTCTTTCTCCTCGTGGATCAGAAACTTTTAAAGGCATAGAAAGAATTGCTGAAGAGAGTTTCCCTAGGCAGTTAATCATAGGAAGCAGTTGCACAATCCCAGAAATAAATGAATATTAGGTTCCACATATTATACTATGCAGTAAATTATTAAATTTTATTGGCACAGTCTGTATATAAAAATGAGATGAAGTTGGAGCTGAGTAAACTGTAAAGTCTGTCAGACATACTTATTTCTTGTTTCAAAATTAAAACTATTTTTCCACATCTCACCTGGCCCATTGAAGTAATATCATACATTAATCTATAAATTAACATTTCAAAGCAAATTGTAAAACTTATTTGATTTAAAATAACTTAATAAACAGTATGATGCACTTGCATAGGCTTGGACCTCTTTTTATTCCAGAGAGAGAGAGAGGGAGGGGGAGAGGGAGAGAAGAATCACAGAATCGTCTAGGTTGGAAGAGACCTCCAAGATCACCGAGTCCAACCTCTGACCTCACACTAACAAGTCCTGCACTAAACCATATCACTAAGCTCTACATCTAAACACCTCTTAAAGACCTCCAGGGACGGTGACTCAACCACTTCCCTGGGCAGCCCATTCCAATGCCTAACAACTTCTCCAGTAAAGAAGTTCTTCCTAACATCCAACCTAAACCTCCCCTGGCACAACGTTAGCCCATTCCCCCTTGTCCTGTCACCAGGCACGTGGGAGAACAGACCAACCCCCACCTCGCTACAGCCTCCTTTAAGGTACCTGTAGAGAGCGATGAGGTCTCCCCTGAGCCTCCTCTTCTCGAGGCTGAACAACCCCAGCTCCCTCAGCCGCTCCTCGTAAGACTTGTTCTCTAGACCCCTCACCTGCTTCGTTGCCCTTCTCTGGACTCGCTCGAGCACCTCCATGTCCTTCTTGTAGAGAGGGACCCAAAACTGAACACAGTACTCAAGGTGCGGCCTCACCAGAGCCGAGTACAGGGGCACAATCACTTCCCTAGCCCTACCGGCCACGCTGCTTCTTATGCAAGCCAGGATGCTCTTGGCCTTCTTGGCCACCTGAGCACACTGCTGGCTCATATTCAGCTGCCTATCAACCAGTACTCCCAGGTCCTTCTCTGCCAGGCAGCTTTCCAACCACTCATCTCCCAGCCTGTAGCTCTGCTTGGGGTTGTTGCACCCCAGGTGCAGGACCCGGCACTTGGCCTTGCTGAACTTCATACAGTTGACCTCAGCCCAGTGCTCCAGCCTATCCAGATCCTCCTGCAGAGCCTTCCTACCCTCGAGCAGATCGACACACGCATCTAACTTGGTGTCGTCTGCAAACTTACTGAGGGTGCACTCGATCCCCTCATCCAGATCTTCGATAAAGATATTAAAGAGGACTGGCCCCAGTACTGAGCCCTGGGGGGACTCCACTAGTGACTGGCCTCCAACTGGATTTGACTCCATTCACCACAACTCTTTGGGCCCGGCTATCACGCCAGTTTTTAACCCAATGAAGCATACGCCAGTCCAAGCCACGAGCAGCCAGTTTCCTGAGGAGAATGTCGTGGGAAACAGTGTCAAAAGCCTTACTGAAGTCAAAGTAGACCACATCCACGGCCTTTCTCTCATCCACTAAGCATGTCACTTTGTCATAGAAGGAAATCAGGTTCGTCAAGCAGGACCTGCCCTTCATAAACCCATTCTGACTGGGCCTGATCGCCTGGTTGCCCTGTAAGTGCCGCGTGATGACACTCAATCTGCTCCATGAGCTTCCCTAGCACTGAGGTCAAACTAACAAGCCTATAGTTCCCTGGGTCTACCCTCCGGCCCTTCTTGTCGATGGGCGTCACGTTTGCTAGCTGCCAGTCGACTGGGACCTCCCCTAAGAGCCAGGACTGCTGATAAATGATGGAAGCGGCTTGGCCAGCTCCTCCGCCAGTTCTCTCAGTACCCTCAGGTGGATCCCATCTGGCTCCATCGACTTGCGTACATCCAAGTGCTGTAGCAGGTCGCCAACCATTTCCTCGTGGATAGGGAGGGCCACATCCTGCTCCCCATCCCCTTCCACCAGCTCAGGGTACTGGGTATCCAGAGAACAACTGGTTTTGCCGCTAAAGACTGAGGCAAAGAAGGCATTAAGCAACTCAGCCTTTTCTTCATCCCTTGTAACTAAGTTTCCCCCCGCATCCAGTACAGGATGGAGATTCTCCTTAGTCCTCCTTTTTGTGTTGATGTATTTGTAAAAACATTTTTTGTTATCTTTAACAGCAGTAGCCAGATTGAGCTCCAGATGAGTTTTGGCCTTTCTAATTTTGTCCCTGCACTGCCTCACAACATCCTTATAGCCCTCCTGAGTGGCCCGCCCTCTTTTCCAAAGATTATACACTCTCTTTTTTCTCCTAAGCTCGAGCCACAACTCTCTGTTCAGCCAGGCCAGTCTTCTTCCACGCCGGCTCGTCTTTGGGCACGTGGGGACAGACCACTCCTGAGCCATTAAGATCTCCTTCTTGAAGAGCGCTCAGCCTTCCTGGACTCCTCTGCCCTTCAGAACCACCTCCCAAGGGACTCTGCCAACCACTGTCTAAATTTACTCTAATTTGCTAACAACTGTGGATTAAAGAACAACTGTGAAAGTCTAATGTTCTACCAAGAACATTTCCAATGTACAGAATGCCTGACCAATGTTCTCATTCAACATAATGAGAAAGAATGAGTATCTAAGGCTTTTAAGTACTGGCATTAGGTGCAAAGATGCTAGCCAAATTCCAGATTACTTAGTTACATTTGCTTACTTGCATTCCCTCTCCACTTCAGATCTAACACACTATTCTTCATTTCATACCTTAAAAATAGAATCAAACAGAATTGTTAATGCACAGTAGATGTCCTATTTCTAAGCAAAAAAGTAGTCGCGTTTCAGTAGCAGCCAAAAGGATTCTAGTTATATTACAAATATTCTTTAGTAATTCTAGACAAAAGCTACAGAGAAATGGTGCCCAATTCATGAGCATTTATTGAATGATGAAGATTAAACACTAAGTGATTAGACCTTATGAGTACTTCAAATAAACTCACAATTTCTAACTGGATGGAAAACTCTGGCTTCATTAACTTGATTTGTATCTTACAGAGAATCACTATACCAGATAATAAATTCAACTATGCACAGCAAAAATGAACCATCTGAATTTTATTTGCTACTTAGCTCCCTGCTATGTAGGCAAAAATGAACAACTACAAGAAAAACGTTCACATAATGTAAGTTGTAACCATATTATAAAATAGATGTGTGTGTGTGTGTGTGGATATGGATAATTATGGGGAATTACCAAAAACATCCCTTGCCAGTACATTCTATATTTCCTATGGTAGAGAAATTATGGTTCTTAATTTGAAGATTCTACCTCAGCCATAGAACTAAAGCACCTTCTATCCCCTTGATTCCTTTTTTTCCATCCATAATGGAACCCACTTGGCTAGCTATCTGTACCAGTCACATTCCTTTATGAATCTTTATCCAGTTCCAGCCTCTAATGCTCAATTTGTTTTACCCCTTGCTCACTGCCTTTCTCGACTACACTTAATGTCCCACTAAGGGATAACAGCCTGCATCCCACAATCTCTGCCTTTTTTATGGAAAAAAAATCTTAACATAGAGTTATAAAAGGAAAGAAATTGGTAGTAAAAGGAAAATAAATTATTAAGAATGAAATGCTCAAAAATCAGTAATCAATTCAGTGGCATCACAACAGCCTCTAAAATAAATAGGCCCTTAATTCCCCACTCCTTTATGTATTTGCTTAAAGCTGTATCTACACATTAATCTCTAATTTTCTCATATCCTACCATGCCCTTAAGACATATACTCATTATTCAGACAGGTTTTAATAAGCTTTCTACTTTCTTTTGTTTTGCTTACGTGAATTTTCATTCTGTCAGACAGTTTGGTTCTTTTCTTCTATCACTTATGCCTCAGATTGTACTGTTTTGATGCTTTATAACACAGTATTCCTTTCCTCTTGAAACAGTTGAGCCACACTTCCTACCTTGAAGTCACAGAACCTCTTTGAGATCTTTCAATGGAATTCAGTACACTTTAAAAACAACAACAAAAAAAATGCTTTAGCAAGTCTGTAGGTCTTCTATCAAACAAAACCAAACAGTATAAATATTTCACACATTATTCAATATTATATACTACTATCTACTGTAGACAGTTCCTGACAAACACACCACATTGGAGAGAATTCTTACTTGAAGCTGAAAAATTTATCAGACCTCAGTTTAAACATGGAAGTTCTATAACTGAAGTAACATGAAACATATTGTCTTTAGATGCAAGAAGTGAGTTCAATTTTGCACAACAGGCTAAATTATCTTTTTCTTTACTTGGTTACCAGTTAGGAAAATAAATCAAACATCAGCCAGACATAATACTGTATTTGTTCCTCGTATGGGAAGCATTTCACCATGTTTCCTCTTCATAATGTCAGAACTTGTCTGCAGTTCTCTTGCCTTAATCTTGCCCAGTCATTTATTGACATTCAAGTTGAACCTACACACTGACAATTTACTTTACAGTACAGAAAACAATGCACTCAGTTACAATATTTTCATGAACACAGTGTACCTGGCATCTTTCAGACTGCATCATACATTCTCGTTTCTATTTGAACAAAGGTGACACACTTGATTAAAATACAAAGAGGTTACTTAACAAGTAACTGCAGTTCTTTAATATATTGTATACAGCCACATTAGCATTGCCAGTGTTTATTTTACATGTACTTAAAAGGGGGAGTTTTTTTTTTTTACAGTACTTGTACAGTACACTCACATTTTAGCTTTCTTCATGCAGAAAATAAAAAGAGCTGAATACGCAAGAGGAACCTCAGTTTCTCTCCAGAGACAAAAGTCCCCAACCCCAATACAGTGAAGGAGAGAGAATAAAGCTTGACACCAAATGTACATACAGACTGTACCTATTACTTATTAGTTCTTGGTGACACAGCTATTAGAAGCAAGATAGCACCTGAAACATCAGGTCAGCCTGCAACTCAGGTGCACAATGCTCTTGTTTAAAAATAACAGAACTACCACAGTGCTGAAAGTAAAATGTAGAGAATGCAACTCCAAAATACACAAAACAATGTACTTCACATAATGCATGGTAACAATGCGTTCATATAAAGCCTGGTTAAGCAATGGAACACCTTACCACAGATCACTGTCAATGCTAAACATTTACACAGATTCAAAACCAGCCTGCACGTATTCATGGAAGTAATTAATTGTACAAGCTTATGTGGGTTCAGAAAAGTCCTTCAGCCACAATCAGTGGTGGCTGGGAGAATGTTCTGGAGGGAGTAACTACAGGTTTCAGTATATGCTTTCCCCTAATCTCTTCCCCAGAATTTGTTATTGATTAATGTTAGCAACAGGAGACTGGACTAGGCAGACATCTGGTCTGAATTAGCATAACTGTTGCCTTGTGGCAACAAGGAAAACCAGGGTAGGAGTCAGGACAGGGTTCCAGAATTATGACTTCAAAATGGCAGTATGGGGAACTGAATTGACTGATTTAGTAGCAAACAGCTGTGCAAACATGCTGTAGCACAAACCTCAAGATCATGGAAATTTCTAAACCTTTCTTTAGGGCTCGATCCTCTTCTGTTCTCAGTACAGACGCTTATGAGGATCCAGAGGTGACAGGAGGAAAGCATCTGGGCAGGACAAATATAGTTGAAACTAGGTTTCAAAGAGGGTGTGGTCATTTGATCATGCTAGAGGGCATAAATGACATGCAAAGTAAAATGAATAATCAAACTAGAGAAGGAAAAGTGGGAAAAAAACACTATCAGACATGCATGCTATTTAGCCTTTTTGCAACCTCCCAAGAGACATGGCAAGCAAACAATAAAAAACATAGTTACAAAAAATAGGAAATTAGTGTGATTATAAAAAATTTAGTGATGCAGCAATAAATTCCAGTGCAAAAATGAAACTCCTGAAACCACACATTGTTTAATTACACAGTAAGTTTAGTCTGATACTGTTATGCACAGTTTCAACCTAAATGCAATCTAAGAATTCCAAACGTCTCCATCTGCCTTTTTTAAATCTTCATTGTATCCAGAAGATCATTCCTCCTAACTCCCCTTCAGAGTAGAATCTTGAACCTTTAAAAGTTTTTCAATTGCCATTTTGTGATAAAAGTCCAAGCTTTTGATAATAATTTTAAAAACTGGATCCTTGTCCTTTTATTCCATATACATACTACTATTACTTCCATGTGATTAAAAACTAATATTGACGACAGCTGTAGACTTGAATAACAAAGAGCGTATGACATAATCTTCATACATACAGTTTCTTTTAGGAAGCCAGAAGGAATGACAAGCAGCAGACAGTCCCTGAAACTTCATTTCTGTCTATGTTCAGAAGATTGCTGTTTGAGGTCTTCTGTTCCTTTGACCATTACAGATATAACCTACAGACAATTCTCTCTCAAAGCAAGTCCATAGGAGGATATACGAAGTTTAAAATAAATTTGAATGTATAAATTTAAATAAATTTAAAATAAACCTACAGATTTGTTGGTGAAAACAGCAGATGCATTCTACAGTCTAGTATTAGTGTCTTAAAGTTACATTATCCCATGGTACAGTATCCCACAGGAAATCAGTTTGCAATTTCCATGACAGTCCCACTGGCATTCTTAGCAGAGAATTAAGAAATTAACAAAACACAAGACCCACCTTATTAAAAAAAAAAAATGTCAGCAGCTTCAGGAAAGGCAGAATTAGGGAAAAAGTTACCTTACTTGCTGTCTGCAAGTATTTTTCTTTAAACACTGCGGACTCAGCTTTCACAGTGCAGAATGCAGACATCTTTCCAAGTTCTTTAAATCAGGGAGACAATGAAGGAAAAATTGATTACTACAACATCCTATCACTACTCAGAATTCTGTTAGAAAGCTACATTAATTTATTAAGAGCTAAGACAGGTTTAGATGAAACAGCAAACCACTACTGAGTTTAAACATATGAAGGACTCCACATTTCTCACAAATCTAGCTTATCTAAGTAGGATTTTATTATGTCCACCAGAGCAGATCAAACCAATGTTAGAGATCCACTGCTTATGATAATAGATTTGAAAAAAATCCATTAAAATTCCTAGAGATACAACAACTATCAGCTTTTCAAAGTCAGAGGTTATATGGAAAGTAGTTCTAAACTTAATATAAATAACTATTTACAGCAAAATTTAAGTATATTTAAATATATATATGTATGTAATTATATATATTTATATATATAATTATATATGTATATATATGTGATATATATATATGTAACTATATATATATATGTAATTACTGGAGCTGAGGAAAGAATTCCACAATGAAACTAAAATTTCTTCTTTGTTCTTTGACATATCAAAAACACACTCACACGGTAGATACTCTCACTAAGAGCATTGTATTAGAAAAAAAAAATCAAGGTTTCTACTTCCTCTAAAGTGTGAGTAATTTTATAGTTTACCACGTGCACAAAACTTTGTAACTTCAAAAGAATACAAAATCTGCCCTGAAAGTACTTCCCCTCTCTTGAAGTTTGTTACTTTATTCATTCAGGTGCCACTAATTTTACAATCTTAAGACATAAACTGCTCAGTTATACCTTTCTTCTAACAAAACTAGTAATTTATTTTGATTTAAAGCACACCTTCTGTAAAACCACAGCGATTTAATCAAAAGACTTCTAAAGGTACAGAATCTATAATATTCAAAGTCATGTCAAATATCTATCATTGTCACTTTGGAAAAGTGTTTAGTTTCTTGTCTGCCTATCATTAACCACTAGATCCTCTTGCTCTTCTCTAGATTAAGTCATCCTTTAGGATTCTGTATTGCAGTGAAAGACACTTGAAAACTTCAATCTACTTCAGATATTCCTGGAAAGAAAGAATTTAAATTCCTATGGGGTACAATGCATTTTCCAGATGTAGATCTCTTCTCTATTTCTACATTTTTGTAGCATGCCCTTTAAAACGAGGGCACCAAAACTTCTCAAAGTATTTATTTCAACGTGATACTAAAACAAGGATGACCCAGTAAAAAGAGAAGTAATGCAATAAGAGTCGATGATTTCAAAGCAATCTCGAAATGCCCCAAACTGGCCGAGCTGAGCCCCGCGAGGAGCTGTACTGGCACACAGATGCCTCAGACTCCTTACACAAGGAGCACTGTTGAAAACCAGCCTTGCTAACGCGTAGCACACGCTTTGAACTGGCAGGGCTTTTTTTTTTTTTTTTTTTTTTCCTCTCAGCATTTTCACTTTTTGAGCTCCCTCCCCCCTTCCCCATCGAGCCAATGCGACAATTCGTGCGGTTTGGCGTTCTAAATCGTGGAAAATGTATCCCGGGCTCATTCTCTTCTCCCGACAGAACGCTTCTCAGCCCGAGTCCCTCTCCGCGAAGCGCCAACACGGCAAACAACTCAGCCACCGGCGGCCGGGGCGGAGCGGGGGAGCAGTGACACCTTATTAAACAAAAGCGGGGAGGGGAGAAGGGCAGAGGGGCGCCCAGCAGGACGGCAGCCCCCTGCCACTGCAGCAACACCCCCCCCCGCCTCAGACCCACGAGGCTCCCCTCAGCCCGCTCCCGCCCAACGAGGCGCTAACGGCCGGTTAACGGCCGGCCAACGGCCGTGCGCCCGCGCGCGCCGCTCGCGGCGGAGGCGGGCACGCGCATTCCCCCCACCTTCTCCTCCCCCCCCCCCCCCCCGGCGCGCTCACCTTCCTCCTCGCCTCCCCGCCCCGGCCACACCCGCCACACCTGCGGCGCGTGCGCGGCCCTCCGCGGGGCAGGGAGAGCGGGCGGGCAGGGGCGGGGGGGGGGGGGGGGGGAGGCTACCCCCTCTCCGCGCATGCGCCGGGCTCCCGGTCGCCGTGGCAACGGGACGCGGTGCCAGGCTGGGCGGGGGCGGCCGGCGGTGATGGCGGGGCTGCTGTGCGGGTGGCTCAACGGGGAGGTGAGGCTCTCCCGCAGCGTCGGTGAGTGCAGCGAGACCCTAAACCCTGCGGCCGGGGGGGGGGGGGGTGTGTGTCCCGCGGGATAAGTCCCGCTGCCGTGCCCCGAAGCCCGGCGGTTTCCTCGCGGGGGTGCTGAGGGGCGCCCTCAGGAGGGTGGGTGGCCTTCGGGGGGGGGGGGGGGGGGGGGGGGGGGGGCTGGTGCTCCGTCAGGCGCCACAGACCCTCAGGAGGTGCGAGGGGAGGATGGATGTCCACTCCAGAGGACACGGTTGTATTAATCGCTGCCCCGTTTGGGATGGCAGGTGTGGTGCTGGCTTTGGAGAAGCAGCTGTTCCACGAGAGCAAGCAGCTTTCGTGGAAGCGCAGCAGATATCTTTGTTTAAACTTTCTAACAGAAAACAATTATCATTTGTCACTGTTGCCATCGTCTCAATGACAACCACGACAAAGTTTACAGAAAACTTAACAATTGTTGTTTATAGCTCTCGCCGTTGTCTCAGTGACAACCACGACAAAGTTTGATTTTCAACACCGAAAAGGAGTATTAATTGATTGCGTGAAGCTTATGTTGCAAAATAACTGCACTGAAAGAAAATCTGTTACTGGCTTAAAAAGTCACTGGCAGCTCCTAAACTTCTTTTTAATTATTTAGTAAGGCTTGTACTTGATTTTGTCATAAAAACAAAGGTAATATTAAAATTAAAGTATGAATTATTTTAATTATGTTATTCTTTTTGGGAAAAATAAACAACTTAGTTCCAGGATCATTTGCTGAAGAATTTTCTAATGGCTACCTCCTTGGAGAACTTCTACACAAATATGGCCTTCAGGATGACTTTAATAAATTTTCACAGAGCAGGTCAGTACATATGGATAACATGTCTCTTGCAGAAATTAGACAAAATATTCATTTTTTCACTTGGAATTTGCTAATGCAGAATGGAAAAGACATCTGGAATTTACCAAAATTTGAAGCAACTATCAATAAGTCAAAGACTATTTCTATTTGATGCACAGCCAAGCTTCCTGTTTCCAAAGTTGATCATACTACTTTACAAAAATTACACATTTTGATTGTAACTAAGATAGTAGCAGGCTAGATCAAAGGTTCTACAAGTCACAGAATGATAGAAGTCCTTCAGAATGTCTTTAACACCGGAGATTCTGACACTCTCCCCATAAGCTGAATGAAGCCCAGGATACTGAAGTCTGGTATGGTGGTGAACATTTACTTCAGTAAAATAGAAATGGTGGTGATGTGTTGTGAGGCTCTGAGTAAAGCCCTGGGAAAAGATAATACAATAATTCATACATTTACAAATAATCTGGTGGAATATCCATGGTGACGAATGAAAAAAAACAACAACCCACATAAGAGAAAGGTGAAAAATTTGCAGGTCTGTGAGGCTTGGTATGTTCATGAGGTGGTTCACGGGGTTCCCTGGCTTATGCACCATTATGGCAAAAGATAGACTGTGGTGCACAGATAGAATAAATGTGCCAGGCTGTGCATCCTCTTCCTGTTCCTTCTGAATCTCTTCTGTGTTCTCTGCACTTCTCATTTATTTGTACCCTTTCCTATTCAAGTCCTACCAACTTGTAGGAGGGAAGCTTGAGTGCAGCTAATAGGCAGACAGCAGTTTCTGGCTTCTGTTTCTCAAAATTCTAGATCATTTGGGAATATTTCAGAACACTAAAGCACTCCTGGGGGCTCTTTGAAGAACATTAGGATACCCACCGGTAGCTTAAGGAGGTTTTTACTTCTACAAGCTCTAGCAACATCTAAAAAGCTCTATCAACTATTCCTGGTAAAAGGGTACTCTGAGCTTTTGTTCCCAGATGACTTCTCATTAGGGAAGATCAAGCACCCTTTCAAAAGATGCAAGAGGGTTTAGAAACTCTGCTGAGATAGTGTATGCGTTCTCAGCAGATGTGGTGATCTGGGTGTGATCTGGAGCAACAACCCGAGAATGTCAGACCTCAAATCAGATTGATCTTCAGAGAAAGGAGACAATTTTCCATGTCTCAGGCTTTAGGGATGTCCAGGCTCTTTGCTGAGCATTAGATGGAGGGAGGTGGTATCTTTGCCTGCAGAGGTGTGTGCTGGCAGAGGATCTGTATAACTAAGTAGAACTGCTGCAGAAGGAGATGCAGCATCACAGATAGTGAAAAGGAGATTGACTTGAGCTTCTCTGAGACACTGCAGATACAGAAACTTGACCTCTCAGCTGTACTGAGGAAGAGGCAGTCAGAGTCTGTGTTCGTAGGGTTGGGAAATGGAGATAACTGGCAGCTTGTGCCTTCTGGCAAGAGAAGAAAGGCTCGTGCTTTACCTGTTGATCCACAGCTGCAAAACAGTTTCAGTAGCAGATGAGAGGCTGGGGACTCTGAGGCTGTGCAGCAAAGCATCGGAGGTGGCTAATCTTGAACACACAGGATCACCAACAGGAAGCGCTAAGTAATAGCAGTGGGAGATTTTCTTCTGCGGATGGAGGCCCCCATCTTCTGTCCTCATGTGCTAGCTAGGAAGGTTTTCTACTTGCTAGAGGCTTGGGTCCAGGACTGCTCATCCAGCCCTAGCATTGTAACCCATGCTGCTCTTCTGTGTGGGTACCAAGGATGCCGTCATGGAGGCCTGGAGTATGTTAAGAGTGGCCATGTGTTTCTGGAGTAAAAGTGAGAGGCGTGGGGCTCTAGGCATTTTTTTCCTCAATTCTGCTGGTGAGGTGGAAGGACTTGGTGGGGAGTGGATGGATCCTACAGGTCAACAACTGGTTGTGCAGCTGCTGTCAACAGTAGGGATTTGTTTTCTACAATCACGGGATCCTCTCTGAAGATGGAGGACTGCTAGGAAGAGATGGGAACCACCAAAACCTTCTTGAGTAGGAAGAAGTACCTAAGATCTCCTTGAGACAGCTGCAAGAATTCTCATGTTCACAGATCTTAGTCAGAATAGGAGACTTTAAACAAGTTGTTATCTGCTGGAAAGGCAATGCAGCCATAAACGAGCAATCTGTTAGGATACTGGAGTGCATCGATGATAACTTTCTGAGACAGGTGGTTGAAGGGCTGAAGAAGGGACATGTTCTACTAGACCTAATATGTACAAATGAGGGAGGTCGGGCAGCACTGACTGCAGTGACCCTGAGATGGTGATCTCAGGATTCTGAGAGGAGGGAACAAGCTGAAAACAGTATCACAACCATAGGTTTCATGAAAGAAGCTTGTTCAGGGACCTGCTTGGAAGAATCCTATGCAAATCACTCCTGGAGAGTAGAGGCGTCCAGGACAAGTGGCTGAATTTTTATTCAAGGGTCACCACCTTCAAGTATGAGAATAGTCCATCTCATTGTGAAGAAAATCAATGAAGGCAGCAGGAGGCCTGAATGGATGAACAAGCATCTCTTGACTAAACTGAAACACAAAAAGAAAGCATACAAGATGTGGAAGTAGTGTTGGGTGGACAAGGACTTGAAAAACAGTGTCTGAGCGTACACAGGAGGCTTTAGGGAAGCCAAAGCCCATCTAGAATTAAAACTGGCGAGGGACATGAAGGGCAAACAAAAGGGCTTTTACAGGTATCTCCGCAGCAAAATGAAGTATAGGAAAAACTTGAGCTTACTGCTGAATGGGGCACAGGATCTAGTGGGGGGAAAAAAGAAGAGTTTGAAGTACTTAATATCTTCTCTGTCTCGGTCTCTGCTGGTGAAACTTGCCTTCAGGAATCCCAATCCCCTAAGACTAGCAGGAAAACTTTCAGTGGAAGAGGATCAGCTTAAGGAACATTTAAATAAGGTACAAATACACAAGTCTATGGGATGTACCCACAAATGCTGAGGGCCCTGGCTGATGTCACTGCTAGGTCACTCTCAGTTGTCTTTGAAAGGTGATGGTGACTGGAGGAGATTTCTTAGGACTGGAAATGTCACTGCTCTCTTCAAGGAAAGCAAGAAGGAGGAATTGGTCATGAACGAGATAGTCAGCCTCGCCTCAGTTCCTGAAAACTGATGGAACAAATGAGTGTGGGAACATTTTCCAAGCATATTAAGGACAAGAAGATGACTGGGAGTTATCACCATGGCTTTATGAAGGGGAAATCATGCCTAACTAACCTGACAACAGTCTTCTGCAATGAGGTGATGGGCTCAGTGGATGAGGGAAGATCAGTATGTGCTGCTTATCTTGACTTTTGTCATCCTCCAACAAAGTTTGAATTTTGAGTTATTGATCGTGAGGAATATGGGCCCGGCAAAGAGCAAAGTCAGGACCCTGAACTTCCAAAGAGCAAAATTCCAGCCGTATAAATAGCTAGTGGACGGGTGTTGTGGTTTAACCCGGCTGGCAGCTAAACACCACACAGCCGTTCGCTCACCCTCCCCCCTCCCTCTCTGGGATGGGGGAGAGAAACGGGAAAGTGAAGCCGGTGAGTTGAGATAAAGACAGTTTATTAAGACAGGAATATAATAATAACAATAATAATAATAATAGTGATAATGATAATAGTATTAACAATAATAATGTGTAAGAAAACAAGTGATGCACAATGCAATTGCTCACCACCCGCTGACCGATGCCCAGCCTATCCCCGAGCAGCCGGCCCCCCACCCTGGCTAGCCACCCCTATATATTGTTTAACATGACGCCAGATGGTATTCCATACCCCTTTGGCCAGTTTGGGTCAGCTGTCCTGGGTCTGTCCCCTCCCAGCTCCTGCTGCACCCCCAGCCTGCTCGCTGGCAGGACAGAGCGAGAAGCCGAAAAGTCCTTGGCCTGGTGTAAACACTGCTCTGCAACAATTAAAACATCAGCATGTTATCAGCGCTCTTCTCATCCTAATCCAAAACATAGCACCCTACCAGCTACTATGAGGGAAAATTAACTCTGTCCTAACTGGAACCAGGACAACGGGCTCACTTGGGACACTGTCCTTAGGGACAAAGAAGCAAAACAGAGCTAGCCACTCTTTAAGGGTGTTTTCCCCAGAGCACAAGAACTCTCCATTCCCCATGTAAGCAAGCAGGGAAGGCAGACAGCTGGGATGGCTGAACAAGGACCTGCTGGTCAGACTGAGGTGCAAGAAAGAAATGCACAGGCAGTGGAAGCAGGGACATGAAGCCTGGGAAGAGTACAGGGTTCCTGTCTGGGTGTGCAGGGATGGGATCAGGAAAGCCAAGGCACTGATGAAACTGAACTTGGCAAGGGATGGAAAGAATAACAAGAAGGGATTCTGTAGGTACATTGGCCAGAAAAGAAAGGCCAAGGATAGTGTGTCCCCTCTGATGGATGAGAAGGGAGAACTGGTAATGACAGACATGGAGAAGGCTGAGATGCTCAACTTCTTTACCTCAGTCTTCACTGCCAGTCAGGCTTCCCACATCTCTCATTTCCCTGTACCTGAAGGTGGGGGAGCGTACCTGAGGGTGGGGGAGCAAAGTCCCTCCCAGCTTAAGTGAAGAGCAGGTTCGAGATGACCTGATGAAACTGAACAGGTACAAGTCTATGGGCCCTGATGCCATGCATCGCAGGGTCCTGAGGACACTAGCTGGTGGAGTTGCCAAGCCTCTCTCCATCATATCTGAAAAGTCCTAGCAGTCAGGTGAAGTCACTGGTGCAGTGTCAAGGCACATGCAGGACAAGGAGGTGATCCAAGACAGCCAGCATGGCTTCACCAAGGGCTAATCATGCCTGACCAATCTGGTGGCCTTCTGTGATGGGGTGACTGCATCAGTTGACTGATGTCATCTACCTGGACTTCTGTAAGGCTTTTAACATGGTCCAACATGACATCCTGATCTCCAAACTGAAGAGAGATGGATTTGAAGGGTGAACCATTCCGTGGATAAGGAATTTGCTTGATGGCTACACACAGAGAATGGTGGTCAATGTCTCTATGGCCAGGTGGAGGCCAGTGATGCGCAGTGTCCCTCAGGGGTCTGTCTTGGGACCGGTGCTGTTTAATGTCTTTATTGACAACATAGACAGTGGAATCAAGTGCATGCTCAGCAAGTTTGCAGATGACACCAAGCTGAGTGGTGCAGTTGATACCAAAGAAGGAAGAGATGCCATCCAAAGGGACCTGGACAAACTTGAGAAGTGGGTCCATGTGAACCGCATGAGGTTCAACAAGTCTGAGTACAAGGTCCTGCACCTGGGTCAGGGCAATCCCAGACACGAGCACAGGCTGGCAGAAGAACCCATTGAGAGCAGCCCTATAGAGAAGGACTTGAGGGCTCTGGTGGACAAAAAGCTCGACATGAGCCAGCAGTGTGTGCCTGCAGCCCAGAAGGCCAACTGCGTCCTGGGCTGCACCAACAGAGGGGTGGGCAGCAGGTGGAGGGAGGGGATTGTGCCCCTCTGCTCTGCCCCTGTGAGGCCCCACCTGCAGTGCTGCGTCCTGGTCTGGGGCCCCCAGCACAAGAAGGATGTGGGGCTGTTAGAGCGGGTCCAGAGGAGGGCCACAAAGATGCTCAGAAGAGGGCTGGAGTACCTCTCCAGTGAAGAAAGGCTGAGAGAGCTGGGGGTGTTCAGCCTGGAGAAGAGGAAGCTCTGGGGAGACCTCATTGCAACTTTTCAATACTTAAATGGTGCTTATAAAAAAGATGGAGTGTGAATTTTTACTTGGGCAGATAATGACAGGACAAGGTGGAATGGTTTTAAACTGAAAGAGGGGAGATTTAGATTAAATGTTAGCAGGAAATTCTTCACTTAGAGTGTGGTGAGGCCCTGGCACAGGCTGCCCAGAGAAGCTGTGGCTGCGCCATCCCTGGAGGTGTTCAAGACCAGGCTGGATGGGGCCCTGGGCAACCTGATCTAGTGGGTGGCATCCCTGCCTATGTCAGGAGGGTTGGAACTAGATGGTCTTTAAGGTCCCTTGGGAAGGGAATGTATGAGGAGGGTGACAGAGCAGTAGAACATACAGCCCAGAGAGGTTGTGGAGTCTCCTTTGGAGATATTCAAAACCTGCCTGGATGTGATCCAGTGTAACATGCTCTAGGTGACCCTGCTTCAGCAGGGGGGTTGGACTAGATGATCTCTGGAGGTCTCTTCCAACCTCAACCATTCCCTGATTCTGTGAAGAAGGTGGTACTTACGCTCTACTCAGCCCTGGTGAGACCTTATCTGAAATGCTGTGTCCAGTTTGGGGTTCCCAAGTACAGGAATGACCTGGATATATTGGAGGAGGTCAAGCAAAATGCCATAACAATTATTAAGGTCCTGAAATATCCAACATGAGAGGAAGGAATGCTGTATTCTTTACCATGATATTCCATGACTTCATCAGGATATTTTGATATTTTCTGCCTTCTCTTCCTTTTGTATTAGCTAGTGACATAGATCCTTTAACAGCTACTGAGAACTGAGGCAATATTTCCTCAGTTCCAGGATATTCCTCCCGCACATTAAAGGCAATTATTTCTGTGTAATAGTCATTATATAGTCCTGGAATCTTGTAAGAACCCGTGCTTGACAAATCTTACTAGTTATCTATAAAGTAATACTTTTAATTTTTGAGTGTATTATATCATTCAAGGGTCATTTGGTAAGCTGTCATCACTTTAATATGTTTTAGTAAAGACCAAGGGAAGATGGTACCTACTGGGGTGGCAGTGGAGGAAATGTAAATTCCTGTTGTAGTATGGGCAACTGTAATCTAGAAAGTAATAACTGAAAAGAATGGGTGGTCATTTTGATGTTATGCTTATGTTATGTTATGTTATGCTTATGATGTTATGCTTACGTTATGCTTGTTATGCCTCTCAAGTTATGCTTAACTATATTAGCTGCTTATGTTGTGCAGTTCTTTATACAGAACATGGGCATATATATAGACGTAAAAGCAAGGGAATAATAGTTGAGAAAGTGGTACTACCTTTTTGAAAGGAATACTATTGGAAAACATCCTCCAGTTAGTCTGTCCATGTTTGAAAAACGAAATATTATAGTTTTGTCTATCTCTGAAAATGATTTTGAGATAAGGTTTAGAACATCTTTGTATTATCAAGCAGTTTTTAAGAATTTCCATCTGATCTGTTTACACAATAAAAAAATTAAGAGGTCATGTCACCACAGCTTCTCAATGCATGCAAGACTTCTGACAGTAGGTGTCACCTTAATCTTGAATCAATTGCAGAAAGATGTTCAATAGTTGTAAGCTACATTTATATATAATTGTATAACAAATAAGGCATGGATTGTTATAGGGAGATTGATTAACTCCAGGACTGTTTTATCTAGGAATACGGTGAATTCTGTGTGACCAAGAGGTCTTCAAGTTAAAATTCAACATTTTTGTAGAATTATGCTGTTGCTCTACTAACCTCAAAACCTTGTTGGTTCATGTAAATAAATTATTGTGAAGTTAAGTGATAGAGCAGCATAGAAATGTTCTGACTCAGCTAGTAGTTATGGTTTTGCTGAATGAAATCTGATAGTGTGTTAATTGTGAAATATTGATAATTTCTTCTTCTTTTTTTGGCCTATCTACTGATCTCAAGTGTTTCCACAGGAGAATCTACACATCAAGAAAAATAATTAATCTGGAATCCACCATTTATTTTTTGAAAAAAAAAAAATTTTGCTCATTGGGACCACAGTCTTTATTTTTCAACACTACACCAAGCCACGTGTGCATTTCTTTTTATTGGGGAAGAAATGTGACAAGATGTTTTGAGGGTTAATAGTTTATATATATATATATATACATACACATATATATATATAATTTCCTGTATTTTGGCTGGTTAGAGCTCACATGGTTTTATACAGTTTAATAAACTTCATTCTAGTTCCTTGTACCTTTTGTAGATGGTATACTTTTAGCTGCAATTTGGAGTAAGCTTTTGCTGTCAGTTGTACTTCTTGTGTGCGTGCATCAAGATTTATATATATATGTCTTCTATTTTTTCCCCAAAGTTATTCCTAGTAGGCCAATCTATTTGCATGTACTACAGTATAAAATCTAAAACAAAATGTGTATCACGTCACTCTAAGGAAGTCCGCTGTGGTTTTTTTTTTCCCTCCTATCTTGATATGAAATACATATAATGACAATGCTTATTGCAGCAAGTTGGAATTGAAAGTACGTTTATGTTTTGATTTTTTCTTTGTTTTTAATCACATAGGATTGCAAGTGCAAAACTTAACAATTTTTCTCTCCTGGAACCCACACTTCACCTCCTTGATGTACAGTTTAATGAGAATGTGGCCCAAGACATCATGATGGGGCAGCATGGGGCTGCAACAAAGCTTTTGTATGAATTGTATATTGCTTTAGAAAAAAAGAGAAAGACAAAGCTCACTGCAGTAGCCATGGAAGCAATGAGACCTACAGCACCTGCAAGGCTCAAGTCTATTGGAAGTGTTTTGTATCAAGAGGTAGCTAACTATGCCAATTTTGTATAAATGTATAGGAAAATAAGGTAGCTTATTTACACATACCTCTCAAGCATATTTCATGTTTCACCTCCCCGCTTTTTAGATTTCTTTTTCAAAACCAGAGTGCTTCTATGGACAAGATGAAATCCTTTGCCATGTCCTATACATAGACACTGGGATTACCTGGTTTATCTGTGATTCATGAGGATAATGACCACCTGTGTTCCTTTTTGTTCCTTTGTTTTGTGTTCCTTTGTTTTGGCTTATTCTGTGTTACCTGCTTTCCAGCCTTAAAATATGGATAGCAACAAAGACTAGTAGTTGTTCAGTGGCTGCTGTCTTACTTATTTGATCAGTACAGATTGCAGACTGCATTGCAGTCGAGGTTTGAACTTAGGTATAAATGTTTCCTGAAGGGGAAATTAGTCTGTGATGAACTATGTGCCATGGTGGTTTGTTGAGCAATGTGCCATGGTGGTTTGATTTCTTCTGTTACATGTCTCCCCATATATTTATACTAGACTCCAGCTGGCCGAGTAACCATATGCTGAATAATGCAAAGAGGGGAAAAAAAAAAAAAGGCAAAGAGAGTATCTAAGAGGAAGGCATTATCTAAGTAGTACATTCTGTTAAAGACATTCTTCTCATCTTCAACAGTAATGTTCAGCATGTGCAGACCATAATTTGTTACCAGGACGAGCAATCTTTAAGAAGCCACACATCACGAATCAGATTCAGCTGGGTGAAACTTCACATTTTTTCTAGCACACATCCTAACAAAACATAAAGTGTACCAACAAATGCAGAGATAACACCAAACAGCCACGACATCCCTTCACATATATGAATAGCTTAAAGAAGATAAAGGAACTGAGATTGCTCCTGTAAATAGATACATTCATCATAAAATCGTTGAGGTTGGAAGGGAGCTCTGGAGGTCACATAATCCAGCCACCCTGCTCCTCTAACCAGAGTTAACTCTGGTTGCTCAGGACCTTGTCCAGTTCGTTTCTGAGTATCTTCAAGGATGGAGACTTCATAAAAATACCTGGGCAAATTATTGAGCAACATTTCCAGGGAAAAAACTTTGTCTTATGTTTAAGTTGAATGTCTTAGATTTCCATCTGGCATTGTTCAAGTTCAATTCTGCAAGTTCTTTTCAACACAGCTGGTCCTTTATTTTTTTTAAAAAAATACTCCACCATGTTTAGATATTGTTCTGTGGATATTAACACCAGAAAACACAGTTTGAGATAACTATTGCAAAATTGTCACATTTAAATACAATTTTTCTTACTGTTTCTGACTTGATTATCTTGAAATTTAATTTCAGCGTTTGAAATCTTTAACACCACGTCAGGCAGATTTGCAGCTACAACAGGTTTCAGAGCATTTTGAAATGAAGTCTAAAGCAATGGAAGATAAAATAGCTCGTATACATATTTCAGAACAACAGAAAGTTCAGAAGCTTCGAGAGGAACAAAGAGCCCAAGACATTGAAAAGGTGACTAATTACATTTAATAGAGACTTCTGAAGAAGTATTTTCTTAAGGTCACATACATAGTTGTTCTGCCCCATCATGTTTATAGAAAAGCAAAGAAAGAGGGCGCTCTTAGTAAGCATTTATGTGTAGATATATAGCCAATACAGTCTTTTAAGACCCTTAAAAACATTAATATTTCAAAATCACATACTTTATGTTAAGAGTATTTGCATGTTGTCATGCAAGAAAAATCATAATAAATTTGAAGACAAAGTGTAAATTTCACAACTGTAAATGTTTAAAGTGTTCTTATAAAGGAGGTTTTGTGAAATTTTGAAGAAAAAGATGGAGCATTGTTCAGAAGCAAGATAAAGACACAAGGAAGGGGACCTATAGTGGGTATGGATGGCCTCATTCCATCTTCCAGCTCTGTGTAGATGTTTTCATTAAATCAAAAAGATGAACTATTTTTTCAGCATATGGGAACACTCTTCCAAAGTACAGGCTGTAGTTTATACAGAAGAATTGGCAGTCTAGTCAAGGAATATTAAGCCATGATGAATAAGAAAATGACTAATTTGAGAAGTGTTTTGTATGGCTAGAATCAAAGAACAAAAGAATTTCCCAAGTTGCAAGGGACCTACACGGATCATTGAGTCCAACTCCTGGCTCCGCATAGGACCACCCAAAAATCAACCCGTTTGTCTGAGAGCGTAGTGCAAACTCTTCTGGAACTCTGGCAGGCTTGGGGCTGTGACCACTGCCCTGGGGAGCCTGTCCCAGTGCCCGACCACCCTCTCAGTCAAGAACCTTTTCCTAATATTCAACTTGAACCTCCCCTGTCCCAGCTCCATGCCGTTCCCTCGGGTCCTGTCGCTGTCCCCAGAGAGCAGAGCTCAGCGCCTGCCCCTCCGCTCCCCTCGTGAGGAAACTGCACGCCACCATGGGGCCTCCCCTCAGCCTGCTCTCTTTGGGCCTCTGGCAAGGGACCTCAGCTGTTCCTCACAAGTCTTCCCCTCCACACCTTTCACCATCTCTGTAGCCCTCCTTTGAACACTCTCTAATAGTTTTATGTCCTTCTTATATTGTGTCACCCAAAGCTGTAGGTAGTACTTGTGAGGCTGCAGCAGCACAGAGTAGAGTGTGACAATCCCTTCCCTCAGTCAGCTAGCAATACCGTGCCTGATGCACTCCAGGGTACAGTTGGCCATTTTGGCTGTCAGGGTACACTGTTGACTCACTTTCAACTTTCTGTTGACCAACACCCTCAGATCCTTTTCTGTGGAGCTTCTAATTAAAAGCGTCTTTCAGTGGTTATTTATTAATTCTATTGCCACTGCAAGAACAAGAATGGAAAAAAATGATGAAATGACTCTTCAAGTATCTACAAAAGAAAATATGAACAATATCCCAAAGATTTTCAAGATATTTTTTAAAGAATTTTTTAAAATTCTATTTGATATGATATTTATTTTTTAGCTTTCTTTGAACATTTGTAGAAAAATTTTTTTTCCCACACAACTCTTCTTTTAACTGCATGTATCTGTAGTGCACTTTAATGGTGTTATTTAAATTTTTGCTAATGCTTAATCATCTGAGACTCAGTATTGAGTGGTAGCATTGCCTCACAGTATGTGTGTTTTTCAGTTTCTGTTCTGAATTCTAACCAGAAACAGGTGCTAGACTAGAGCTAACATTTAATACAACCCTTTAAATGCCTCTCAGGCATTGAGTACAAACTGTGTTGTTGTTTCGTTTTGTTTTGTTTTTTACAGACATGCTTTTATTGCACCTCATCCTTTGTTAACGCAGGCATAGCCAGGATAGGATAGGCTAGGCTAGGCTAGGCTAGGATAGGATAGGATAGGATAGGATAGGGTAGGAAAGTTCAGTTGGAAGGAACCTTCAAAGATCTTCCAGTCCAACTGCGTAGATCAGATTTTCTGATACTGGTACTTAAAATATTTCTTCATTCTCAAATATTGAGAATATGTACTAGCATATTGAAAAACTGTCAAATGACTCTGAATGTGGAGTGATGCTTTAACTTAAAATGCATCTGTTTCATCATAGAAACATAGAACAGCTTGGGTTGGAAGGGATCTTAAAGATCATCTAGTTCCAACATCCCTGCCATAGGCAGGGATGCCACCCACTAGATCAGGTTGCCCAGGGCTTTGTCCAACCTGATCTTGAACACCTCCGGGGAGGTGTTCATCCACAGCTTTCATGGTATTTTAATGAATCTTTTTTTTTTTTTTTTTTTTTAATAATCATTTGCTAGTCTGTCACTTTTTTTTTTCTTTTTTTTCTTCCTAAAAGATTTTTTTCCTTATGGGTTAATCACATTTCCTACATGGGTAAATGTATAGTGTATTAGATCAATATAGTATGTTTTGTTTCAACTCAAGTATCTGAACACATTATGTTGAATATTCAGCATCGCATAGGAAGAAGGAGACAAAATGAAATAATGGCCAGGATTCAAGCAGCCATTATACAGGTTCCAAAGCCACGACCAAACCACACAATAAAAGCTATTGAAGCCCAAAAATTGCTAAAGAAGAAAAGAGAAGCAGAGGTAACTATCATCTATATTTCATTAATGGTAATTATATGAACTGGGAAAACATTATTTTCTGGGAGCATTTACACGTATGAATACTGTACTTGTGCCATCTAAAGCTGCTGATACAACTCTTGAAATTATATAGTGGACTCAATGTGAACTGGGCAAAATATGAGTGATTCAACATTTGTTACATAGGAAAAATTGTTTTGAAGGAAGAGAAAGTTCTTATTGCATAAATAAATAGATAGATGCTTTTAAATGTAGAGTATCCAAACAGAGTTGCTTGAATAACTACTAGGGATAAATTTAAGCTAGTAAAAGCAGAACATAGCCCACAATATCTTATTTCAAAATCCCTGAATAGTGGGAATTATACGAACTAGTAGAGTCCTATGCAAACTGTAATTATTCTGCAGAATGGACAGCTGCAAAAATTTAGGATTTTGTCTGAACATAGGTATAGATAGGAAAAAGGGAAAAAGTAAATAGAAACAAAAAGTAGGAGAAGGAAACAGTCTTGCCTTTCATCTTGATTTAGTTGACTTAATGTAGGCTTAATGTATTTTCAGTGTAAACTTTTTTTGTGGTACTAACAGGAAGCATAAATCATTTCCTAGTATTTACTCTGTGAAAAAATAGTTGAAGCTTCATTAAGACAGTTTGTGAAGAGAAAAACATTACATTTTATGTTATTTCTTTAGGACACTTACAAGGAAATTAACAAGTTTGAGAAGTCTATTGCAGGAAATCTCTCTGCCGTACACAGCCAAGTCTCTGATAGGTAATATCTGGATATTAGATTGTTAAGCTTAGACAGTACCTTGGGCACCTTAGGTGCCTACTATCTATGGAGACAGCTACTTGAAGGAAATATAATGTCTTGCTTAGTTTAAACTGTGATTCTCCTTTGAGTGACTGTCTATATGTCTGCTAGCATTACAAGTATTCCCGCTCCAGCTGTTAGCATTTTTACCTAGTGTTTTTATAATTGTGTTAGGGATGGATCAGCCTTCCCTCTCTCCTTTTTGCAATATATGCAGCAACAGAGGACACACAGTATATCTCTTTTTTTCTGTTTACTTCAGTCATTGAGTCTGTAGTTTTGGTTAGACTTGCAGAAAGAAGAGAGTGGTGGTGGATGTATATACATGGCACCACATTTCAAAGAAAAGTAACTTTTCTCCTTAATTATGCTTTATAGGCAACTAATATAGAGGGAGATGTTGATTTATTTGTGAATAATTATAAGCAATAAGCATTCTGTCACCTTTAGTGATATGTATACAAAATTTAGAAGAGGTGGCACTCATGCATGCTGCTGTGGATACTTCTGTGTGAAAACTACGTCTGATTAATAACTGCAAAATTGTGCTCAGAGTGTTTGGTTATATATAAAGAGTAAACTATGTTTTATATTCTGCAATCCTAATTTCTTGTTTCTGCAGAATTCTTTCTGCAGAAAGGTTTCTGTATTAAATATTGGCAAATGAGCTAATTGACAGTTGGCTTACGTAAAGTCTGGAGCTCTCTGGACTCAGTGGTGATTGTGGGGTATAAGGGTAGCCACAAGAAGTAGCCACAATGCTCATGAACATTGCTGCCCAAGATAATTCTGTGCACTTGTCAGACTTGCATACAACTTCACAGTGATCTATATGAAAACACCTCTGAAAAACATAGGTCCCGTAAAGTCAATAACTTTTTCTTTTTAATCTTTTTAATCAGTGATATACAAGAATCATTGCAAACACAGAAGTTGCAAGTACCAACCCTAGAAACCACAGCACAGACAGCAACTGAGCTATTAAATATTTATTCAGATGATGAATATGTAAGAAAAATTCAAAAACGTTTGGAGGAAGATATGTTTGCTAGAGAACAACGAGAAAAAAGACGACGAAAAATGCTGGTGGAACAGTTAATAGCACACGAAGCACAGGAGGTAAGAGAAGTACATAACCCATGCACAATTAGTAACCTAAATATATACTTACAAAGTAACACTAGTTTTTGAGGGCTGAATGAAATTTGGAGAGGAGAAAGGGAGATATATACATTTTATCTCTGAAAATAACTTTTATGCATTGTTATTCGTTGAAAATTATGGAAGGTTTTCTATTCTTTCTCACCACTTTTATGTCATACTTCATCCTTATAAATCATAAAGGCTGAAATGAAAGCAGCAGAGCTAAGATGATTAAAAACCAGTTGAAGGCCTGCCTGCTATTTTCCCCGAAAAGAATGAAAAAAAAGGTGACCTTTAAACTATCAAAATGCATACTGGGTCTGAAGAAGGTAGTAATTAAAAACCAACAAATGTGACAGTTGAAAATCTATATTTGCAATAGTGTAACATAAGTTATTTATATCTAGACTGGAGTAATTTAAAAATGGTTGTGCAGGGTAGTATGAAGAAGCAAAATACTTATTTTGCAGATCAGAGCTTTGATTTTTGAAGTGTTATGGAATAGAAAGTGTGTCTTGGGAGGATGTCTCTGTTGTGTCCAAAAATGGTTGTTGCAGGTTGTTCCATTTGAATTTTGTCTTGAAAGCATAAAGCTTTTCAGATTCCTCCTCAGACACTCTTTTTTCAAAAAGTAGCTCTTAGATTATTGACTTCACACATCTTCTCTGTAAGAAATGATGGCATCAAACATATCCTTGTAACTTACTGGAGAGTTTCTGTAATTTCTAGTTATCTTTTATCTTAGTATTATTACATTTTGAGTCCTTAGCTTAGATCAAGTACATTGAACCCACTGTAGCTGAGCCTGTCTCCTCAGCCATGTCATAATAACAGCACTGAAGATGCATGGCACCGCTTAAAAGAAAAATTATTAATTATATATATATTTTAAAGCACTGGCATATATTGTCTGGAGAGGTTGTTGAAGTTGTTAAGAAAAATGTACGTTTATTGGGGTAGGCATTTAGAATGACTTCTCAATATTTCTCCCAGGTCTGTATTCTGCGGGAAACTAAGGATATCTCTAGTGGCTTAGACTAAGAGTGTATATCTATCCACACATGCTGTATTTGAGCTCTCACTCAGAGTGATTCTGTATAACGTTCTTGTTGATATGCATAGATCGTGAATAAGTTTTGCAACCCAGCTGTCTGAAATCTCTGTAGTTTCAAACCTTCCATCATCAATTGCAGCCCCAGTATACCCCAGTAGCCTGGACCAATGGTTCCGATAGCCATGGTTATCAGCTGATGGCCGTGTGGCATCAGCAGCCATTATTGGCATGTTTGGTAGAGACAGCAGCACTAAGCCAACAAAGCCAGCCAGTGCTATCCAGGTCAGATGGCTGGTCCACCTGCAGCCGCAGAACAAACCTTGCCAGTTCAAGATGGAGGAGTTTCTGTAGTGTTCTTCTAATCAGACTTTCTCCAGTGTGGCTACAAAGCAAGGCAAAAGTAACAATAACTTCCCAGGAAATAATCTTTGGTGTAGGGACAATAAAGGGACTGCAGGGATTAGAAGGAAAGACAAGTGATCAGTTGACCAAAACAATAGCCTGACCAGATAAAAGAACCTATTTAGTGCCACTTTTGTTTTGAATTATCAGGGGAAGAAGTTACTGGTTGGAATTCTGTGAGAGTTCAGAAATTAGATGTTGCTTGATTTAAGGAAGTATGAAATAAGTGAAGATATATATATATATATTTAAGATTGAAAACATTATACAAAGTAGTTGAAAATTAGTATCTCCCTGCATTAGATACAGAACTAAAATGGGTTTGCAAGCTGAAATCATGGCTTTCTTGTAGTCATTAGGCTTTATGCTTATAGTGCATAAAACTTGAAGACAGGCCATAGAATCATCTAGAATCAAACGAATTGCATGTTTTCAGAATGCGTTAATGTGTTTTATGACCATATCTATAAACGTCTACTAAAAGAACCTTTTTCCAGTTTTTGAATCTTGGCACACTGAAAACTGTAGTATAAGTCTGAGTCCAGGAGTAAACATACTTTAAAATTACATGGCACTCCTCTATGTGGAGCATGTGGTGACGCCAGTCAGATTTTCACAGGCAGAAAATAGAAGTGTTTGACAGTAACATAGTTTCATCCCAGTTGAATCTTTGATCTGCACCGTTTCAACAAAATATTTGTTCTAACTACTCATTTTTAAATGGTGTTTAGATTTTCTCCCTGTGGAATTTTAAAAGCTATCAGAAAGTTACATTCCTTCTTTTACTGCATTGCTTTAATGAATATAGAAGACATCTGAACAGATTTACTCTTCAAAAGGCAGTGCTATTGGATAATTTTATTACCCAAAGTATATCAAATGACATGTAGCATGAATATGAAAATACAAAGTGCATCTAAAATTGTTAATGTTGCATTGTTTTCCATTTTAGAGTTGTATGTGTGGTGATAATTCTGTACACAGAAACATAATGTACAAAGAGTATGCTATAAATTAGATCCTCATTTAGTGATAAGCTTTGCAGGGAGATGATCTTGCATGTGGGTGAAGCCCTCTGGAATTAAAGCCTGAGATGACCACATGATAGTTTCTTTGCCATTAAAACTATACTACCCTGTCATGAGATACTGTGCCGGGAAAAAGCACATTTTGGCTAAAATAAGCAAAACTTTGAGGGATTTTATATCAGCTTAATCTTTTCAAATCACCAGTATTTAATTGGAATGTAGTTTTTCCAGCAGTTGCAAAGACAACAGAACCTAAAAATATGGAACGAGATTTTCTTGAAAAATATTGGCTTCTCCCTAATATCAACATCAAAGATTTCAATGTATTTGAAGGTTGTTGTTCTTATTATTGCAATTAAAATAGTTAAATAACTTATTTAAATAGTTAAATAGTTATTAGTCTCCTCAGGGCTCTTTCAATGCATTCTCCACCCAGCCTGTATTTGTGCTTGGGATTGCCCCAGCCCAAATGCAGCACCTTGCACTTGGCCTTGCTGAACTTCATGAGGCTCACACAGACCCACCTCTCCAGCCTGTCCAGGTCCCTCTGGATGGCAACCCTTCCCTCCAGGTATTCATAGATTGCTAATCTATGATCTAGACCTCTTTGTAGAATCTGCTATTTCTTTCATAATGGCATGATTATACTTAGTGAAGTTTGAATTTTCATTTATAGGTGAATTTATATAGTGTGTTCTGCCCTCTCTCCATCACAGGGAGCTGATGAAAAATAAACCACATTAGAAGAAAATAAAAGACGTGATACTTTTTATTTATTTATTTTTATAATACTATTAAGTGGTTTTACCCTATTTCTCTGTTCTTAGGAAAATTAATTTGAACTCTTCAGATCAATTCCCAACTTATGTCCTTAAATCTGAACCTATATTTTATAGCAGTTTTTCTGCATCTGAATCAAAAGTCGAGGGAATCAGAAGTTTCCTCTAAGGTTCTCCTTTAGGAGTGATATTTGGCAATAGGGCTTGAAAGGCAAGTTGATGCTTTTGATTAGAACTCAGAAATAGTTCTGGACTGTGAAGGCCATGGGGCAAAACTTTAGGTTATGTTAAGCTTTAGATACCAAGCACAGAAAAGAGGAAGTATAGTAGTGGGAAGATATTCGTATGTTCTGTCAAGAACTTTGAAAAGTAACAGTGCACAGCCTTCCAACTGTCTGCATACTCTGACCATGCTTCAAGCAATGGTTCAGAATGATTTTTTGTATAATATTGAGTAAGGTATTCTATATATGATGCTTTGTCATAGTGAGAATGCTGAAACTGTTACCTAGAAGTCTTGTATCTTCCTCTGGTTGGAATGCTTTCCTATATTCCCAGTCTCCTGAATGGAGGAGATATTTACCTGAATCCTGAGAAAAAAGGATGAAGTTCAAAACCGTAGAAGGATAGACTTATTCAACAGGTTCAGTGGAGCATGGCTGAGAATGGGGACTGGTAAAGAACAAGGACAGATAAGGGAAATAACGACCAATGTAATTCAGGGAAGGGATATATCTTTACATTCAGAAGGAATTATTTGAAATATGTTTTGCACACAGGCTTTATCCAAGTTAAAATTGAGTTAATCTGAACAAATGTATTTTTCACTCGGTATATCTGTTAAGACAAATTTAGAATTCATTTGAATAGTTCTACAATTCTTGTATATTTAACAAAGGTAGTATTCATAAATAGATGGGTTGTTCTGGACGTGTATATCAAATTAGCAAGTGAATGTTGTTATATAACTCCATTCATATTTCCCATATGAGACAGTGATGAGTTGTCTATGAAATCGTTTATAAGCAGTTCTTAATGCTATTTTTTTATATGTACATACATTTTAGGAGGCTTACCGAGAGGAGCAACTTATTTACAGACTAATGAGACAGTCTCAGCAGGAGCGGAGGATTGCTGTTCAACTCATGCATGTTCGACATGAGAAAGAGGTGTTAAGGCAAAACAGAATTTACAGGGAAAAACAGTATGAAGATAGGCGACTGAAAGAGTTCCAGAAAGCTCTTGATAGAGAGGCAGTAAGTGATTATTTACTCACCGAGTCACTGTAGGAATGTTGCAGTACCTATCTGTGGAATTTGTATTGTCAACTGTTAGAATTTAGGCTTTTTCTAGGGTGATCCAAAGATGAATATATCACTTTTAAATATGTTTAATGTTGCGGCTCAGTTAACGGACAGAACTGAGCAAGTTAAAGTCTCATTTTGTTCTTTTCTTACAAAGTAATTTTAACTTTTTAGAGAAACATCTCTATATGCTGAGGTCAAAAGACAGTCTTGTAGAGACAAAATGACAGAAGACAGTTACAGAAAAACTTGTCTTAAGAATTATGTTTTTCATGTCCTTTAGGTGTAATATGCTACCATTCATTTTTGAAAAATGCCGTAATAAGGAATTTCAATCATGCGTGCTAATTTCTACCTTGGATCTTGGAGTAGATTAATAAATTAAAAGAATTCATAATCCTGTGGGAAATTGCCAAGTGCTATGCCCACAGCAGGCTGTAATGTAGCAGTAGGAATGTTACTTTGCTCCTGCCAAAAACAATTAACAGCTCTAAATCCATCAATGCAGCTGGACTCCTATGTAATCAGCAGCCATAGCTATTGACTGCAGTGTTTCTGTAAGAACACTCTTGGCCAAAAGGAGCACACTGTCACAGGAGCTGCTGATATTTCTCTACAATGACCAGAAATCCTTCTCAAAGGTCAAACAGCATCAATAATCTCAAATTATTTGTATATCAGAATCTGATAAATTAAGTCGCTAGTCACATATTGTAAATGAGTATTCCATCATAGTTTTCAGTGAAACTAAGCCTTTACCAATGCATCTGCATTGTTCCTCAGGAAGAGCAGACAATGTCATTTCACGTTTCCATGCCTCCCAGGCACCGAGTACATTCTTAATTTGTTTGTCATGAAAGAAGTGATATATTTCTCCTTTATTTTGTTATATTTTATCAGTTAAAAAGCAAACAAACTGGGACTTATAGAATCAAGTTTTTAGAAGTTTTTAGATTTTTGTATGTGTCAATGTTTGCTGTCTTTCCAGCTCTGGTGTAACTCTGTTTTCATTTATTTGTTTAAATGAGCAAGTTCTTTTTCTTAATCCATGGTCATGCACTTCTGCAGTTTCATTTTCTTTGCAATCTCAAATGTACTGTTCAAAAAAATTCTAGGCTCTTGCAAAACAAGAAAAAATTGATTGTGAAGAACAAACTATCAAAGAAAGAGAACGTCATGAGAAAATTGCTGTTGGAAGAGCTCAGGCTCGTTATAAAAAGCATTATTCTATATGTTGGGAAGTGATCGACCAAATCATTGACTTGTCAACAAAAGTAGGAGAATATCGAATATTGACAAACAAGTGAGTATGTTAGCTGTCAGGCAAAACTAACAGGTGTGAGGTAGTTGTTAGGCTTAATGATTCATTCTGCTTTAAGCACCAGTCATGTCTTATGTGGATCTTCAGGTATCTTACAGGACAGCTTGAATTACTTTACATAAGAAAATTATGATATTCCTTTCATGTGAGTATTCACTGATGTGTAATACAAGGTGAAATAGGGCTAAAGCCCTAGTGTAATTCCTTGAAAACTCAAACAACTTGAATCCTTAGCAAAGATTCACTAGTTCTACAGCTTGTGGAAATACTGACTTACCTTTTATATGAAGCAATTCCTTTGTTTAAAAGTTAGAAACTGAATGCTGCTCATCTCACGGTAGGTTGCTCCACTAGCTGAGTGTTTCCCCACAGTAATATAAAGAGGATGAATTTCCTAATACATATCAACCTGCCTGGACAGTCCTGAAAGTAGCAACTTGGTCCAAAGTCTGGGTCCTGCATGCTGTGATCCCCTCTTCTGACATGCCACAAATCTGCAGGGCTTCTGAGAATGTCCTAAAAAGGCAGCAATCTCCACATGCCTTTGCTGTAGTAGTGTTTCCAAAGCCACAGAGCAGGACTTTGGATTCTCTGTTGCTCTAGTTCTCTCATTAGTATTCAGTGATTAGACAGTGGGGGGCGTGTGATTAGAAAGTATGCCAAAAACTTCCTTGCCTTTTGATGTAATTGTAGGCTAAATAATAAAGCCATATACATATGAAATATGTATGTCTATGTTTCAGGGAAATCATATAAATTTTGGCCCAGTGGGTACTGGATAAAATAGTCAGTCTAGACACAGTTTAGTTATGATTTCCTTGTCTGATACAGTTTATTCCAGAATAAGCCAGTGTCATATTTGCTTGTACCGAGTACTTAACAATATGTACAGATACCTGAAATATCTTTGCAAAATATGCATATTAAGATTGTATCTTTGTTACTGCCACTACCTATATGTTTTGTCAGTGTTTCTGCACACTTCATTGAAAAGGGTGCATACAGTATGTATTCAATTATTTTTTAACCACGCATGTAGTTTACTTAATGTTATAGCCCTTATCTACAAGCATTAATTAAAAAAAAAAAAAGTCAAAAAAAAAGCTCTAAACTGATGTAATCCTAGAACATTCTGAGCATTTGTCAAATTTAAGCTGGTTTTATATGGTTTGTTTAGCACTCATAGATGTCAGAGTCCTATTTGTATTTTAGCAATAACAATAATTGCTTAATAACTTGGTACTATATGCAGTTTATCTTGTTTCATGTGAATATTGTTCCTTTCTGAAAGAAAGAAAAAGAAAAAAAAAAAGAGTTTAATTACTTACATAATTCTGAATGAATTTTAGATTCCAGGAAAAATTATATTGATTTTTGGGGAGGGGAGGCCTTACCCCATAAAAGAGAAGAGTATTTTGAAACAGGGAAATGAAGTTGTAGCAAAACTGTTACCACACATCTCTGCTAGACAAATACTGTGTGATGAAACACTTCTGAAGATACCAAAACCTACAAGGGCCTACTGGTGTCATACAAGTAGCCACACACAGTGACTATTTTTATGGTTTCCCCCTGACAAGCTGTAGTAATTACAGAAAATATTATAAGCCATACCTACTCTAGCATATCCCTATTTCATGATTGTAATTCTTGTAAATTTGGGTCCACTATTTTCAAACACCTAACTCTTAATTTTTGGCTTGGAACTCATTCAATTTTTTTGTTTGTTTGTTTTCTAAGCAGCAAAATTCCATTGAAACTGATGTGTGATTGGAAGGAATTTTTTTTTAATGGAAAACCAATATATGAACAAGCCTCAGTTCAGCCTTTGCCAAATGAACGAAGCCCAGAACAACTTCTAGAAATGAATAAAATGAATCTGTTAGATGAAAAAGATTATGGTGAATACAAGGTATATCAAACTGATAAGACATAATGGAATATAATACACGTTGATTGTTCATAATCATAAACATTTTGTTGTGATGTTACATTTTGTTCTTTCAGTAGTTTCTGATATCAGAATTTGATATGTATTTTCTTTGTGTTACATGAGATTCTATATGAAATACATGGCTATATTTTATGTTAGTAGCACTGGACAGCTGATACAATTTTAAAACAGTTATAATTTCATGCTTATATATAACATTGATTATATTTCTCTCCTGAGTTCATAGAACCAACAAGTAAATTGCAATGCAATGAATTTTAGTCAACTGGCATGTGAAAGTGTGGTTAATGCTACCATATTTAAAATTAAAGAGGAAGTAGACAGCAAAAGCAAGTGAAAAGAAATAGTGTCTGTTACAAAACATGGTAGACTTAATTCTAGCAATTTTGAATGAAAGCTTTCTAACAAGATTTATTGGTTTGGGTGGTCTCTTTATTTTCATATGGCAGCGTTTTTAAACATTGTTATAAATGGCTGATGTTTTTGTTAACATTCTGTTAGGATACAAGGTACCTTAAATCTTTTCCTCAACTTTAGGGTACACTATGTAATTTCAAAAGTGAAAGATGAAGGATGAATGTTGCCCTGTTATAATTAAAAAGTATTGTACAATATTTTCCAAATTACAATGTAACTGATGCTTTTCTTTGGGGGAAAAAAACACACCAGTATTTTCAAATAATCTGTTTAACTATAATATGTCAAATTCATTACAAATAACCTGTCTTTTACTGTCTCGGAAATTATAACTACAATATACATGTCCTTTTACCCACCTCCTGAACAAATTGGTACATTTTTTTTGCAATGAGTCTAAATGTTTTTTAGGAGTTCGTGGTGAATGCCTGGCAGTTCAGTTTATTTTGTTTTCAATCTTAATATGTGCTTTTCTGATTAATTTATTTGTAAGTTACTTGTTCAGGCCATATCCAATCATGTGATGAAATTCATGATCATTCTCTTTAGGTGGAAAAAAAGAAAAAGCAAATATTCAAGACCAAAAGGGAGGACATACAGGACAGATAGGGAGGAAACAGTTACTGGGGAACACTAATGAAAAACGAAGTTTTTCAGTCATAATATTGTTTGTATTACAGAGTCTCGGTAGTCTTTCAATATAGGGGCACTGAAGATAGCAAACATTTAAACATTTAGTTTAAAGCATTTTTTTCATTACCAGCCTGTTTCAAATGCACATTCACATCTTTTTTTCCAGTCTTATGCCTTTCTGAATGAGTGTTCATCAAAAGCTGATATCATACGACATGTGTAAAACTATAGGCACCAATACTTACTTAAGTCACCTGAAAACCTAAGTGAACAGCTAATTCCTTCAGTGTATTTCATCTAAACAAAAGTGTATTGGCAGGGCATTCTGGTAAAATTTATGCTGATTTTCTTCACCACAGAGGAAAAAGCGTGGCACAAGCAACTTGGCATCTCTCAAAAACAATAAGTTTATATTAAGAATGCTGACTAAAAGAAACACGTATGATAAAATAAAAGAAGAAAATAAAGCGCTATCAGTATGTTGTGCATTCTACATTAGACTGAGCTTGGAAATGTTTGGAAACTATCACGTGATCAGTTGTGGCTAATCACTTCATAAGTTAATAAAATTCCTCCAAAGCAAACATAACAGTAGGCACTGTACAAAATACCAAATAATTTGCAGTTACCTTTGAGGGTGTTGACTGGCAGTTGTATAACTCTGGCCTGAATACCTGAAACCTTGTTTCTAACAGGTAAGCTACTTTAACCAAAGACAAATACAATCTAGCAATCTTTTAGATTGGAAAGAAAAAGACAAGAAATTTGAAAGGTGATTACTTCAAATAAGAAACTCATTCCTCTTGGAATTCATTTTTTCTACAGGTTTGATAGAATTTAAAACAGTTGATCCATCTTTTCTCATAATTTTAAAGAGAATGATTCAGATAGAACAAGGATTTGATTTTTTTAAGCATATCTTTTCCAATACATATTAAAAAGTACATTCTCTGAGATAGGTTAGAGGGGGGTATTTTGCAACTCAAAAATATTTGTTTTTACTGATTAAAAGGTTGCATTTTAATTTATAGTAATAACAGATTATATGGTGTTAGTTTACCTAATGCATATATGTTCAAATTCATCACTGATCTAGTTCTGTTAGTAGACAGTATGCTATAGCAATACATAATTTATAATAGAATCATAAAATCATAGAATGGCATAGGTTGGAAGAGTCCTTAGGGATCATCTAACTCCAACCCCCCTGCCATAGGCAGGGATGCCACCCACTGGATCAGGTTGCCCAGGGCCCCATCAAACCTGGTCTTGAACACCTCCAGGGATGGGGCAGCCACAGCTTCTCTGGGCAACCCATTCCAGTGCCTCACTACCCTTACAGTGAAGACCTTCTTCCTAATGTCTAATCTAAATCTATCCTCTTTTAGTTTAAGACCATTCCCCCTTGTCCTATCTTTATCTATCCAAGTAAAGAGTCCTCCTTCCTTTTGGTAAGACCCTTTTAAGTATTGAAAGGCCTCAGTGAGGTCTCCCCAGAGCCTTCCCGTCTCAAGGCTGAACATCCCCAGCTCTCTCAGCCTTCCTTCATAGGAGAGGTGCTCCAGCCCTAAAGTAAATAGCAAAGTCAGGAAAAAAAGAAAAAAAAAAAAACTAGAACATGAATTTAAAACATTGTATTGTATTTCACTAGAACTGTGAATGAAACTAGATGCTGCTGTAGATGTAATTAAATATTTAATTTATAGAATTAGACAATAGTTTACATTGAAAGGGATGCGGTCGTCATTTACTTCAACATCTTTGCTCAAAGCAGGTCCAACTTCTAAATCAGATAAAGTTGCTCAGTGCCTTGGCTGGTCAGCTTTCAAATATTTCCAAGGATAGAAATTCCACAGACTCTCTGTGCAACCTACTCCTGTGCTTAACCACCCTCATTGTGAACATTATTTTCCCTCATTTTTTTCTGTGTTGAAATTTCCTTACTGAAACATTTGACTTTGCCTTACAACCCTTTATTGTGCACCCCAAATGAGATGACAAGCCAAAATCTAATTGGGAATAATACTAGTCCACATATCTTCCAGACAGCTGTTTATTACCCTTCAGTTAAATCATAAGTGAAACAAGACTAGTATTATCCTGCATACTAGAATGTTGTCTTTTAGCTTGTTATAGCATAAACTGCACATGTACTTCATCGTTACTTTCCTAGCCTTATAAAATGCAATAACACAGCAGCAAAAAAATATGTTCAGTTCTTCTGACTATATCCTTCCATTCATATTTCTCCCACTGCAATTGTCAGTAAGAGACAACCTCATTAAGCTGTATGCTTGTAATTCATACCACTGATAAATTTATACTGATCTCAGTGCAGATGAACTGGAATTTTCTACTCAGTATTTCCTTTCTTTTCTGATTCATTAAATTCGGCAGGGGAGGGGGAAAGTTGTTAGGGTTTGAGGGGTGTTGTTTGTGTGTCTATTGACTGCATATTAGGCAGATAACTGTATTTGAGATCTTTCTCTGTACATATTTTCAAAGATTTCAGTGTGATACTGAGCAATAATGTTGCCCATTTTTTAGAACGCTGAATGGTAGGATAATGGACTTATATTCCACAAATATGCTACTGATTCATTCTGTCATATTGGTGAAATGACTTTTCATGCTTATGACATTTAAAAAACGAATCTAGCAATCTGTAAAAATGGTCGTAGGAGTACTTGTCTCTCAACTAAGTATTAGTGAATATTAATAAAAATGCTTAGAGATACTGACAGTTATTGATTTTAACAAGGCTCTATTCTAAAAATATTTTATTTTTTAGTACTGTTTATATTTGGTTATTGTATATTTGTTTATATAATGGAATATATAGAAAGATGAAAGACAAGGCATATTGACAAATTGTTTCATAATTTGTCATTTATACAGAGTATGACAGGGGAATGGTGCCTAACTGAAGATAACAGTGAATACAAACCTCCTCGTAATAATAACATATTGGGTCATGTACTTCGTAGACTGATGGAGATTTTCTATCCTCCAAAACCCAAATCTTCACTACCTGTATTTCCTTCTTTTCCTATTAAGGGATGCATTTTGGGAAAACTTTTTAGTGGAAAAACTACCTGTGTAAAGTTTCTTGAAAAAGGTAGAGTTCAGGTTTTTGTTTGTTTGTTTGTTTTTTTACCTGAATTTCTTTAAAATATTTAATTGTTTTTAAATCCAACTCTTAGAATGACATTTGTTTGGGCAAGGCCTTGCATTACTAATCCTTGAAACTCACATGCATCCATATTTTCTAGGAGTTCCTTGTAAGTCATTCATTCATTATCTTCCAAAATAAGATAAAAACACATGAACTTTCATAAAGTGTTGTTATAGTATTACTTCTGCATTTCTGGAGAATTTAAAAATGATTTTGAGTTCTCTGAGGATTTTTTCTATAGAAGAGACTAGCAGACATCTGTGTGATTGTGGCAATTTGCTGTATAGTGGTCACAGAGCAAAGACAGTGGAAACAACTTGCATCAAAAGCCCAAACAAAAGGAACTATGCATTGCTTTGCATGTACTAGACTTTTGCATGTCTTCTCATCATTAATTTAATTTCAATAGTGGTCTGTGTCTATGTATGCTCAGCTCAAACTGTAAAACTATCTAATTTTTTCTTATATTAGTTTGCAATATTCAGGTACTATCTGTTGATACTCTGGTTCAGAAGGCCATCCAAGCTTTTCTTAAAAATGAAATGAAATGTGAACACAGCGTAATTTCACAGGAAGCAGAGAATTCTGTGAAACAAAATGAGGTAAGCATTTTTATTAATTTTTGTTTTGGGTACCACAGGGAAAAGAGAGTGACGTGTAAGGAAAAAAGCATATTGTTTCAACTTCTTACTCATTTCAGACTTAGTTCTAAGTTTTGACTTAGAAGACTTCAAGACATATTCAATTCAGAGGTTTGGTTTTCTGCAGCATGTAGTTTCCTTTCTCATCATTTCTTTTCTTAATTGATACAAGGTCCAGAGGAACATGTCAAAATCATCACTACTGAAAGTTCTAACAGAAACATTTATCAATGGAACCAAAGGTGTGTGTGTGTGTATTATTTAATTATAATTTATTACTCTTATCTTGTTAAATTTAAATGGAAGTTAGCCTTTCAGTTATCCATGTCTGAGTTTTAACCGTAGTTTCCATTATGAATTTACTGTTTCCACACATTTGTAGTGTCTGAGAGCAGCAAGTTCAGGCTGCTCCACAAAGGAGGCTGAGCTAGGAGATGAGGACAAAAATAAGTTAGGCAGGGCCAACACTTTGCCAACAAAAAGTGAGGATATTGACTGAAGTCCGGGTCAGGACCAGGTCCAGAGACAGTGTGAACCTCAGTCTGGCGATAAGTCTGCTGATGAAGTAAGTCTTGAGTCAAATCAGAAACTCAAGTCCACGGATATGGATCAGGGTCAGAATCAAAGAGATAGAATAGAGAGTGCTGATGTGGCTATCACACAGCTGTAATGTATCACAGACAAAGTCCAGGATGAGAGCTTCATCTTAAAAACACCTTCCAAAGGAAGGTGTTGAGGGTTGAAGGTGGAAGGGAGCTCTGGAAGTCACATAGTCCATTGTTTCTCCTTAAAGCAGGGTCACTATTGCAGGTTGTTCATGACCGTGTCCATTTGGGTTTTGAACATCAGTAAGGAAGGAAACTCCACAACCTCACTGTGCAACATGTTCCAATGTTCCATAACCTTTAGAGTTAATATTTTATTGTTTAAATGGAATTTCATGTGTTTCAGTTTGTGTTCATTTACTTGGCATCACTGAGAAGTTTCTGGCTTGGTCTTTACTTCCCCCCCATCAGGTATTTATGAGCATTGACAAGATTCCACTCAGGCCTTCTGTCCCCAGGCTGAACAATCCCAGCTTTCTCAGACTCTCCTTGTATGTCAGATATTCTGTGACCTTAATAATTCTTACGGCATTTTGCTTGACCTTCTCCAATATATCCAGGTCATTCTTGTACTTGGAAGCCCAGAACTGGACACAGCATTCCAGATACGGTCTCACCAGGGCTGAGTAGAGCTCAAGTTCATCCTGATGGCAACATTCTTCTTAACATAGTCCAGGATGCTGTCAGCCTTCTTTGCTGCAAGGGCACATGGCTGGCTCAGAGTCAGCTTGTTGCCCTCAAGGGCCCCTAGGCCTCTTCTCTGCACAGCTGCTTTCAAGACAGTTGACCTCCAGTTTAAATTGATGCATGAGACTTTCCTTCCCATATACAGGACTTTGCATTTCCCTTTGCTGAACTTCATGAGATTTTTGACAGCCCTTTTCTCCAACCCATCAAGGTCCCTGTGAATGGCAACCACAACCACCTGAGATACAGAATCATAGAATGGTTTAGTTTGGACGGGACCTTAAAGATCATCTAGTTCCAACTGCCCTGGCATGGGCAGGAATACTTTTCGCTAGATCAAGTTCCCAAAGCCCTGTTCAACCTGAATGCTTCCAGGGATAGGGCATCCACGGCTTCACTGGGCAAACTGTTCCAGTGCCTCACCACCCTCATGGGAAAGGACTGCTTCCTTCTATCTAATCTAAACCAACTATCTTTTAGTATAAAACTATTACCCCTTGTCCTATCACTCCACTCCCTGACAAAGAATCCCTCTCCAGCTTTCCTGAAGGTCCCCTTTAAGTACTGGAAGACCACTATAACGTCTCCCTGAGCCTTCTTCTCTCTAGGCTAGATAACCCTATCTCTCTCAGCCTGTCTTCATACAGGAGGTTCTCCAGCCCTTTGATCATCTTCATGGCCCTCCTTGTACTAATACATCCTTGTCCTTCTTGTGTTGGGGATCTGAAAGCAGCACTCTAGGTGGGGTCTCACGAGAGGAGAATAGAGGGGGAGAATCACCTCTCTCAACCACCTCCCTCAATGTGCTGGCTATGTTTCTTTTGATGCAGCCTGGGATATGGTTGACTTTCTAGGCTGCAAGTGCACATTGCCGTCTCATGTTGAGCTTCTCATCAACCAGCACCCCCAGGTTCTTCTCCTTGGAGCTGCTCTCCATGCATTCTCCTCCCAGCCTGTGTTTGTGCTTTGGATTGCTCTAGTCCAGATGCAGAACCTTGCCCTTGGCCTTGCTGAACTTCATGAGGTCTGCACAGGCTCACCTCTCCAGCCTGTCCAGGTCCCTCTGGATGATATCTCTTCCCTCCAGCATGTTGACTGCACCACAAAGCTTTGTGTCGTCTTTGTGCAGACTTGATGAGAGTGCACTCAATCACTCTGACAAAGATATTAAAAAATACTAGTCCCAGTACTGACCCCATAGGAACACCACTCATCACTATTCTCCACCTGGACATTGAGACATTGACTGCAATTCTTTGAGTGCAGCCAACTAGCCAATTCCTTATCTAACAAGTGGTCCAAATATCAAATCCAGTGAATTAGCACCTTTGTCCTCCAGTTCGCTCAGGACCCCTGGATTCATTTCATCAAGTCCCACGGACTTACACACATTCATGTTCCTTAGGTGGTCTTGCACCCAATCTTCTACAGTGGGCAGTACTTCATCCTCCCAGTCTCTGCCCTTGGATTCTGTTACTTGGACAGTATCAACCACTCCTTCCAGTTTCATGTTGCTTGCAGACTTGCTGAGGGTGCACTCTCTCTCATCATGTGGTCATTAATGAAGATGTTAAACAGTATTGTTCTCAGAATTGACCCTTGGACTACACCACTAATCACTGGTCCTCAGCTGCACTTCATGTTCCTGATCACAACCTTGTAGTTCAGCCAGTTTTCAGTCCACCTTACTGGCCACTTCTCTAGTCCATACTTCATCAGTTTGTCAATGAGGATGTTAAGGAAGATAGTGTTGAAAATCAAGATAAACAGCACACACTGATCTTCACTGATCTTCTTCCCTCATCCACTGAGCCTGTAGAAGGTTATTGTCAGGTTGGTTAAGCATGATTCCCTCTTCACGAATGCATGTTTTAACTCCTAATCATATTCTTGTCCTTAATGTGCTTGGAAAATATTTCCCTGATTATTTTGCTCCATCAGTTCCTGGGGACTGAGGTGAGGCTGACTAGCTTGTACATGATCAATTCTTCCTTCTTGCTTTCATAGAATCATAGAGTCATTTAGGTTGGAAAAGACCTCTGAGATCACCAAGTCCAACTGCTATCATAGCACTGCAAAGTCTACCACTAAACCATGTCCCTAAACACCACATCCACTTGTCTTTTAAATACCACTAGAGTTGGTGACTCAACCACTTCCCTGAACAGCTTGTTGCAATGCCTCACAACCCCTTCAGTGAAGATTTTTTTTCCTAGTATCTAACCTAAACCTCCCCTGGCACAACTTGAGGCCATTTCCTCTTGCCCTATTGCTTGTTGCTTGGGAGAAGAGACAGACCCCCCACCCTGCTATGACCTCCTTTGAGGCAGTAGTAGAGAGCGATAAGGTCTCCCCTGTGCCTCCTTTTCTCTAGGCTAAGTAACACCAGTTCCTTCAACTGCTCATCATTAGACTTGTTCTCTAAGCCCTTCACCAGCTTTGTTGCCCTTCTTTGGACTCTTTCCTTGAAGAGAGGAGAGACATTTGCATTCCTCCAGTCCTACGGAATCTCCCCCAGTCACCATCACCTCTCAAAGATAATTGAGAGTGGCCTAGCAATGGCGTCAGCCAGCTCCCTCAGCACGTGTTGGTACATCCCATCAGAACCTGTGGAATCCTGTATTTGCAGTTTATTCAAATGTTTCTTAAGATGGTCCTCCTCCACCAAAAGTAAGTCCTCCTTGCTGCAGACTTCCCTGCTAATCTCAGGGGACTGGGATTCCTGAAAGCAAGTTTTACTGTTAAAGACTGAGAGAGAGAAGGCTCAGCATTTCGAAAGTCTTTTCCAGCAGTTGGCTCATATTTTTCCTAGTCTTAATTTTGCTGTGGAGATATCTGTAAATATCCGTCTTCCTTCCCTTTTCCACCACACACAAGAAAAGATCTTTTCTCCGTGAAAACATTGAAACAGATTGTATGGAGAGGTAGTCTCCATCATTGGATGTTTTCGAGACAGGGTAAAAACCTGAGCAACCTGGTCTGACTTTTCAGCTGATGCTGCTTTAACCACAAGGTTGGACTATGTGACCTCTGGAGGTTGCTTCCAACCTGAATTATTCAATGATCCTATGTTTCTGATGATTGCACATACCTTTTATTATTTATCTACAGTAAGAAATATTATAGAAGTAAAAGCGTTAAACTTTATAATGTACCTATTTTAGGTAATTGTCCTATCAGAAATGATCCATCTGGTCAAGAAACTGAATCAGACAACAGTCAGAATGACCTATCCAAGGTTTGTAGTTTGATTTTAGCTGCTACTATATAAAGATACTTTAGTTAAAATCTTATTAAACTACAGAATGGTGACACCATTTCATCATTCTGCACTTATTTGTTCACCTTACTGCAAGCATTTTCTGTATGAAATTTGGAAAGACATCTTATAAAAATCTATTCCTGCGTATGTTGGTTAGAGTTGTACATACAGCTAGAGTTATACATAAATACCTCCCTGTTTAATCTCACATTTATGTAAGATATGGTACTTCCTATTCATTTTTGAGTTAGCAGAAATGTATTCCTGATCTTGGTGGTGCAAAGCAAATAATTCATCCCATGATAAGATTTCTTTTCTTTATGTTCAAAAATACTTAATTTCCAGTGATCTCTTTGACTTTATTGGTTGAGCTGAAGAGTACTTCAAAAGCTAGGAAGGTTCCTATAGAACTAAAAAATTTAAATGCTGCTATAGGAAACCAGTTTGAGGCTTCTTTTAAGCTATCAGAAAGGAAATCATCAATGGATTTAGAGCAGAGAAAATGAGAGTAACCTTGGACACAAGTCAGAATTATTGCACAGTTAAATCAGAATAACTTGGACACTTAATTTTTTTATCTTTCTGCTTTCAATATCCTTTGTTTCTCTACCTCATTTCTGTCTGGCATTTTCATGAGTGTAATGATGTTCAGTTTGAGATTTCAGTTAAATTAGATGTTTTTAAATCAGTTTAAACTATTTCTCCTAAATAGATAATAAACATAGATAATAAAATAAACATTAAATATAAATTAATAGCACAATGAAGATTAATAAATAACACAATAAAGATAAAGATAAATAAATATATAGAGAACATAGAAGTAAGGTATGTAAAGTAGAATCTATGTAAAGTAGAATAGTTCTTTTTAACTGTCAGTGTCATGAGCATTCTGAGCACTTCAGTCTTACATGTTCTTTTAACTGCACTCTTCCACAGCTTTCTGTACGTGCCCAGCTTGGTGCTGCATCACAGAAATTGTTGAAGAAAGGAAAAAGTATTCCTGATGAATTACTAGTTGCCATCCTATTGGAAGCTATTAAGTATGAAATTGTGTAGCTTTTTTCCCCAGTTATTGAGAGTGTAATTATCCAGTTTGTAGATCCAGAGTCAGCCATTTCTCTTTATTCAGTGCATTACTGGAACGTTGGAGTATTCTGCTGGGAAAGTGGAGCTAATTAGTGAAGTTAGTTAATCCTCATATTAAAGCAGTAGAATCTAGCCCTAAATTACGCAGACATTATTGTACACCACTGACAGCAAGTAAAAAAAAATATCTATCACATAGTCATTAAATATAACTTATGTCTCTATTTTGTTTATCAGTTGGAAACTATTCACAATGTTCTAGTGTTTTTTCTTCTAGGTTTTATGTGAAATACATAATCCAAACATTCATACTTTGGCAGTTAAGTTACTTATTTTTTTACATTCTTACATGACAGAAAATTGTCTCTACTCTCCTGATAAGCAAATAGCACTTAAGTTCTCACATGAATATCATGTAAGTTGTATTACTCCCATCAGTACTTTATGTTATGAAACAGATTTTGCTATTTATTTCTTTAGTGCAAAAGTTAGCACTTCAAGACAACAGTGAAATTACATCTCTGATAATAGTTTGTATAGAATTTGTTCTTGAAAACTTCATCAAGACAGATGTTTTGTTTTGTTTATCACTTTTAGCTATACTTGATGTAATTTCCTGGTATAAAATCCATTGTTTCACAAATTTAGTTGTCATATTCTCTGTTCATGAGGATATTGCATATACTGAATTCAGAATGAAAGACTGCTAGGACAAGCTGTTCTTTAGGTGTTAATATTATGCTATCAATTCACCGTATAATCCTGATCCTTTATTTGCCCATAGCCAAACACCGCCAGAGATGGGGTGGATTCTGGATGGATTTCCAATGACAATTAATCAGGCAAAGCTATTTGAAAAAGCCTATACAGGGGTCGATCCAGATGAAGCAGAAGCAGAAGATATGAACCCTGGAAAGCTCTCCCTTGTTACAGATCCCAGAGCCCCTAACAAGCCTCCTGTTTCCTTACCTGCATTTGATGTTTCTGTGTTATTGGATATTTCAGACACGACAGTACTAAAACGCATGGCTAGCTTGAAGTGTGAGTTTCCAACTACACTTAACAAAGTTAAATGACAAGCAGATTCTGATTTAAGGGGAATATAAAGATTGTTATAATATTGAAACTACTAAATTGTGAATACTTTGCAATGTAATGGCAATTTGCTTAGTGAAATTAGGATACAAAATTATATATTATTTTTACTTTTTCTGATAATTATGAAATTATATTTTTTATTATTTCCTGGCAGTTTTCCTCTCCATATGTAAGTCCTCTTCTAACTTTGGCTGTTCTTTTTTTACTTGTCTAAAGTACATGACTTTATAAATTTAACTTATATTTACCAGATCTACCCTTACGTGGTGCTCATTGGAGCGAAATAGCATTATTGTACAATTTCTTTATATCTCACAGAATCATTTATATGTGTTTCAGTCAAAAGCACATTAGAAGTGTGCAAGTACATGTGTATATTCTTGGTTTTATTTGTTCTGAAATCTCACTAGAGCTGATATAGTGCAGTGGCTAGTGTTAACTATCCCATAAAACAGCAGTTGAGAAAAACAGAACTTACGTCAAATGCAGAAATATGACTCATTCCAAATGAGTATGTGTAAATAGTATTTTTCTCCAAGAGACACATTTGGAAAGAGACAAAGGAAAAGGTAAACAAAGGGATGTGCTAACTTTCCCTGGCATGTGCGAACATTCATTCCCTATCGAACACTGCATTTGTCGTATGTTAGTTAGTGAACACCTGTAAGTAGGTGATTTTGACCAGAAATGACAAAGGCATCAAAGGCCTTTTGAGGGCTGTTTCAGTTCCAAGCCACATACTTTTCATTGATCTTATTCATCTTGGCAAAACATGAGTTCTTTTCACAAATACATCCTGTATTATCCAAATTGTAGGGAGATTCTTCTTTATTGTTTTTACTGCAGCACTTGGCTTGAATTTAACAGCATTTAACTTTTGTTAAAAAAAAGAAAGGAGAGGTAGGATGAGAATGAGGCAAAATTGTTAGAGGTTTTGCTAACAATGCAGTCAAGATAAATGTATAGACACTTAAAATTTGTGTTAATTTTAAGACCTTGTGTGCCAAAACACTTTGAAAATTTGTTAATACATGATATAGTCTCAAGAATCCAAAAAGAATTTATTTCTTAAGATGTCATGTGTTGATAGAAAGAGTCATAGGAACAATAAAAACATCATAAAGTTAAAAAAAAAAGTGTCAAATTAGTCATTAAAGTGTTTTTTAATCTCGAGAAGACTCAGAGAAAGAGGATATCGTGTCTTCAGGTGCAATAGTTTATCTGTCTATTGCTGTTGTGGTTACTTCAAGGAAGATTCAGATTAGACTGCGAAAACAGCTTCTAACTGTAAGAATAGTTAAGCCTGAAGTAGTCTGTCCATGAGATTTTTCCCATCTCTACACCTGGAGATTTCTACAACTGCAAAGTATCCATCAGGAAATATTAGCATTATCACTGACTGCATTTAAACAGAAAAGGAGGGAAGGCACTGACTCCAGGTCCTTACCCAGATCTATTTCTATAATTCTCTCTGACCTTTCCTTTCTTTTAGGAAGCTGGCACCCAGTTTTTAGATGAGGAAATGTAAAATGAAGGAAAGCTAAAATCTTTCTTTTAATAATTATCTTATTTGGGGCCAATCACTACTTGTACCTTTTTCAACATATGCTCATATATGCTGTTTTCCACACAGCACAGAAATTAAACTCATCTCAAATGGAACAGGAGGACAACAATCAAAATTCAGATGCTGAAATCCTTGAAGAGAAGATTGACTTAGTAAGGGACCAGGTGCTGCATAGGTATGTTGCTTGAAGTACAAAAAAGTTACTTCAACCATATTTTTAGGCATGTAGTTAATCTGAACCTCATATGTGATCCATGATTGTACTGATATGCCTAATGTTAAGATTTTACTTATGAGTTTATCTGATGTGGAGCTTAAAGAGCTAGTGAATTCATGGCACAATACAAATAATCCTAGAAGATAAAAGTTCATATGTTTTGCTTTTCCAAGGTATTTTTACAAGGAGAATTTCTTTTGCAGATATGTATTGAATGAACCATACATACATATACTTACATATATATATGTATGCATACATACATCTGAGAAATGTCATATATAATGTGATTGCCCTTGAGTGAAATGGTTTGGGTTACAGACTTTTTGAAATGGTATCTTCCACTTTTACAGGAATAAAGAATATATTAGTTTTGTATGTTTTATGCAATCATTATATGCTTAATTTTACATAGAGAGCAAAATCAAGAACACCAAGTTTTATATCTAAATATTTAATACTACTATTTTAGACTACTACATTATTGATTATTATTGTTTTAGTTGTGATAGAAGAAAACATATGCTTACATTGTGAGAAGAAAGAGTAACAAATACGTATAACTAGATAACAGTAGGATTTTGAAAATTTTCTGTTGCTGAAAATGAAGGGGTTGATGTGGATAGAAATTTAAATATTTTCAAAAAGTGTTTGCTGAATTTGCTTTAGTATTGGATTAGATGTGATATTTCTTTTGTTTATTGGTTTTGGGAAAATGTTTTCTTTTCCTGCAGTTATTTCAGTAGTTAGATTTTAAGATTTTAATATGATTTTTGTAGAATTTCAGGCTTTCTAGACACATGGCCAAAATTAGAGAACTGGTTTTCAGTCCATCACAATATTCTAGTGAAAGTCAATGCAGAGACAGAAGAAAGTCTTGTGTGCGAAGCAGTAAAGGAAATTCTAGTGGGAGAAATTGCCAAAAAGCAGAATAGAAGTAAGTTATTTTGTTCCTACTTTTTGCATTTAATTAAAAAAGACTTAATTCTTTATAATTAATACTAATGATAAATATATATAAATATATGAAAACACTACCAATTTTCACTGTCCCCGCAAGACTTTGGAGATTTATGAGTTAGTGATAACTGCCCTGGAACTCTGAATTTTTCTGTTATCCTGTTTCAGAGGATGTGGACTGATTTCACATAGTTGCAAAGGTAATTTGAGAAAAGGTTTTAAAACGTTTAAAACAAACTGTCAGTTGGGTATATTTAAATTCACTGAAGTAACGGATTACTAAATTCAGTCCCTACTTCTTGGTTAAAGTATTATGGCTAGCATCTTCACCATGTGGCATAACAGCAGCAGCAGCTTAAAAATATGAATAACTTGCAGTGTTATTAACATCTCTTTTGGTGCATCTTATTACATATTTCCTCTTAATCACCCCAAAGGACAGAATCATATAAAAATAAAAAAAGGAAAAAAAATACCCAAGGGAAAAGGTGTATCAAATAAAACAGGACTGGCAGACTTTTGAATAACCAGTTTCATTTCTTCAGGATTATTAGAAGACAGTCTTTATGTGTCTTCCAACACATTTTTCTTTCCCCATTCTCACATGGAAACCATAATTGCTTACAACTGTTCTTTAATTAAGCAGGGAATCATTGAAATAATGATAGTTATAATGAATCTCAGAATTGTCAATACTGCTGACCTTGGTTTACCTGGTAAAGAATATTTTGTAAAATCACACAAAATCTTTATCTTCTTGTTTCTCTCACAGTGATGGTTTTAGAAAAGTATCAATCCTGCAAAACACAACCTAACTGGAAAGGAATGTTATAACAACTATGGCATCACTGGTTTGATCAGTATATATATTTATGAAAAACACCAAACAATGAAATATTGAATCTGTTCCATTATTTTCAACGTGTCAGAGTAGCATAGATGTCTATCTTTGTTTACTTAAAATACATTTGAAGGTACTAATTCTATGTTCTAATACAAGGTTCTGCTCAAGAAAAATCACCAGGAAAAAAGCCTTTACCAGTCACATCTCAAGATTTGGTTCCTCCTATTCCTGTGACACAACCACCAATTGAACCAGGATCACATGGATGGATTTATGTAGATGAACCACTTCCCAAGGTACATTAATTCATAGAACCATAGAATCATTTAGGTTGGAAAAGACCTCTAAGATCACCAAGTCCAACTGCTATTGTAGCACTGTGAAGTCTACCACTAAACCATGTCCCTAAACACCACATCCACTTGTCTTTTAAATACCACTAGAGTTGGTGACTCAACCACTTCCCTGAACAGCCTGTTGCAATGCTTCACAACCCCTTCAGTGAAGATTTTTTTCCAAATATCCAGCCTAAACTTCCCCTGGCACAACTTGAGGCCTATCACTTGCTGCTTGAGAGAAGAGACTGACCCCCACCCTGCTACAACCTCCCTTGTGGAGGTAGTAGTAGAGCGATAAGGTCTCCCCTGTGCCTCCTTTTCTCTAGGCTAAGTAACACCAGTTCCTTCAACTGCTCATCATTAGACTTGTTCTCTAAGCCCTTCACCAGCTTTGTTGCCCTTCTTTGGACTCTTTCCTTGAAGAGAGGAGAGACATTTGCATTCCTCCAGTCCTGTGGAATCTCCCCCAGTCGCCATCACTTTTCAAAGATAATTGAGAGTGGCCTAGCAATGACATCAGCCAGCTCCCTCAGCAGATGTGGGTACCTGTGGAATCCTGTATTTGCAGTTTATTCAAATGTTTCTTAAGCTGATTGTTGCCCTTTGGACATGCTCCAGCACCTTGATGTCTTTCTTGTAGTGAGGGGCCCAAAACCGAACACAGTATTTGAGGTTTGGCTTCACCAGAGACTAGTATAGGGGGACAATCTCTTCCCTAGACCTGTTGGCCACACCATTTCTGATACAAGCGTAGATGCTATTAGCCTTCTTGGCTACCTGAGCACACTACTGGCTCTTATTCAACTGGCTATCAACCAATACCCTCAGGTCCTTTTCTGCTAGGCAGCTTTACAGGCACTCTTCCCCAAGCCTGTAGCAGAGTTGTTGTCAACACTTATCTGTGTTGAACCTCATACAGTTGGTGTCGGCCCATCAATCCAGACTATTGAGATCCCTCTGTAGACCCTTCCTACCCTTAAGCACATCAATGCTCCCACTGAACTTGGTGTCATCTGCAAACTTACTGAGAGTGCACTCGATCCCCTCATCCAGATCACTGATAAAAGTATTGAAGAGAATTGGACCCAGTACTGAGCCCTGGGGGACACCACTTGTGACTGGACCCCAGGTGGATTTAGCTCCATTCACCACGACTCCTTGGGCCTGGCCACCCAGCCAGTTTTTTACCCAGCAAAGCACACACCCATCTAAGCCATGAACAGCCAGTTTCTCCAGGAGAATGCTGTGTAAAACAGTGTCAAAAGCTTTACTAAAGTCTCAGTAGACAAAATCCACAGCCTTTCCCTCATCCACTAAGTGCATCACCTTGTCATAGAAGGAGATGAGGGTAGTTCAGCAAGACCTGCTTTTCACAAAAAGCTGACCGGGCTTGGTCCTGTACTGGTTGTCCTGTATGTGCCGCGAGATGGCGCTCAAGGTGGCGGCGCTCTGTAACCTTCCCCAGCACGGAGGACAGACTGACAGGCCTGTAGTTCACCACGTCCTCCCTCTGGCCGTTCTTGTCAATCGGCGTCACATTTGCTAGACTCCAGTCAGCTGGGACATCCCAGCCATCTGGCTATCCAGCCAGGACTGCCAATAAATGATTAAAAGTGGCTTGGTGAGCACTTCCGCTGGCTCCCTCAGTACCCGTGCGTATCTAAGTGGTGTAACAGGTTACTAACCATTTCCTCTTGGATTATGGAGGCTTCATTCTGCTCCCCATCCTTATCTTCCAGCTCAGGGGGCTGGTTACCAGGAGAACAACTGGTCTTACTACTAAAGGCTGAGGCAAAGAAAGCATGAAGTATTGAAATTAAGATCTGAAATTTAGCAATTTCCTGAGATAACTTTATATCTGCATCTTTGTTTTCAGTAGCCCTCAGCAGGTTTTTCTTCCATCATTATGTGTAGTTGCTTATTTGGAAGCAATTTACTTTTTGTTCTCAATGATATGGCCTGCATAATTCTGCTTTTTCTGAAAAAAAAAAAAAAAATTCTGTCACTTTGCTTTAAACTTGTTGTCTGCTTGGGTCATTTGATGACTCTACATTCTTGTATTGTGAGATACAATGAAAATAATTCTGTATTCACCCTCTGAAGGTACTTACGTATTAGAGCCATGTAACCTATCTCCCTTCTTCATTTTGCCTCAGATATTCTTTTTCCAATACAGTCATAATGTTTAATTCTCCTCATGCAGAAGCAGTTCAATATGTTCAGTCATGACCGTTGCCCTACTTTCTGTCTGCCTGTTGTAGTTCCAACGAAAATTTTTTGAGATGGGGAGCTGGGACTGCTTGCAGTATTCAGGATGTGGATTTGAGGGGTGCATAATGATGCTTTGTGTTTTGTTCTGTAATTCCATTCCTAATGTTTACCAGTTTTGACTTTATAACTGCAGTTAGCTTGCATATGCTGTAAATCTCTTTCTGAGTAGCTACAGCCCATAAGTCAGTATGTTGTGTTTCCTCTGGTCATGGCCTTCATTTGTCATTTTTTGACAGTCAGTCAGTCAAATGTCACTTTTGCAACACTTGACAGTCACCTTTAATTTTTACTAGTTTGAACAGTTGTGTACCACCTAAATACTCATCCTTCTTTACTGAATTTATGAATATATCAAAAAGCAGATATCAGCAGTATTTTGCTGGTAATTCCCATTCATTTTGAGTATGGCCACTTTTTTCCAAAGAAATGCATAGGATAACCTATATGTTGGTAGTGTTTATAATTAGCTGTAAATAGTTGTAAATCAAAAGAAATACGTAGTGAAAGAAATCAGTAATGTGATTTCATGAAATGATCTTTCTTATATTTGCTAATGATACAGCTAAGTGGATTACCAATAAATGTATCAATTAATTTTGATGTTTTTAAAAATACAGGAGATATCTGACTTTTTAGTACCTTACTGGGAAAACATAGAAAATGCATATGTCAATACCATCAAAGCTATACTTAGATGCCTAAGGGATGAACAGCACTCTATAATTTATTACTTAGCAGATGTTAGGTGAGTAGAAAAAGTAGCCTACTACTTTAATATTCATATTTTATATTTTTAATCTGGCATTCTATTTGTATTTTAACACTTTAGTTTTTTACCATAATTTACAGAAAAAATTTCCAAGATTATTTAAAGCGCCCAGATCTTAAGCAGGAATTTGTATCTCAGTGGCAATCAGATTTTAATTCAATTGCTGATGACCTGCGAGAAGATGAGGAAACAAAAGCAGAACTACATCAAAGAGTTACTGTAAGTAAATGACAAAAGTTATAATATACCCTAAAGTATTGTTTGATTGTATACAACCTTAGTGTAACATGAATGATATTATTATTTACATTTTTTTTCCTCTTACCACTCCTCTTAAACTATTTCACTTCCTCTTGTACATAAAGTGACACGTCACAACTGGTCTGGCTTGTGGCCACACCTTTCTTATCTCTTGCTTCTTTCTTTAAGTTATACTGTTGTATTCTGGTACAGTTTAGAGTAAGAATTTCTCTGGTTTCTTTTTCTTTACATTTTTCAGAAATTTTACTTATAGGTTTGGTCATTTCTATAACATTCTGGCAAATCTTGTCAGCCATTTAGTTTTTCCGTATATGAGATATGGTAATATATGTGTGCTAAAGCTGATTCATACAAAGTACAGAGAATTTCTGTGAAATGTTTTGGCGCAGGTAAGTCTTTGCTCTCATACATCTCCTGAGAGCTCTTCTTCACAGAAATACGTAGCTGTAAAGGTCCTAACAAGTTTGGAGCCAATTTAAACATAGGCAGGAAATGGAGCTATCTTTGAATTTATTGGATTCCCACTTCAGAACAGACATAAACAGAATTCTGCACTATCCTATATTGCTTTCAGAAGAAACGTACTTCTGCATAATCTTTCATTGAAATCATGTCAGGAAATGCTCCCAGAAAAGAGAAAAAAATGACAGACGTTTTTATTTGTAGGGAACATTGGTAGAATTATAGAAGAATTCACTAAAGTGGAAAAAAACATAGAACCTCCTTCTATATAGCATTATTTCAATAGGGTGAAATAGAAGACTTAAAAATCATCATTCATATTCCTAATTTCCAGTAAATGGAATTATAAAAAAGACTGGAATCCCTCTGTCTTATATTTTAGAAAGCTAGAATTTTAAGTATTTGACCTTTCACTCGTAACAGAGATCCATGTTTGACATTCTCCATTTCAAATTAGGCTAAGAGGATGAGATAGTGATATATTTTTTGGACGTTTAGGCAGTGAGTCTCAGGCACTGTGATAATGCTAAACACCATAAGTAAGACTGTTTGTAGTTAATACATGACTACCAGGAATTCTGTTTCCAAATTACCCATTCTAGTCCTTGTGGATTCCAAACCTGTGGGTGAATGTGAAGATGGTGCTTCCTCTGTGCCTTTAAGCTTGCCCATTGTACCTCCACAAATGTGAGAATTCTGTCATTCATCCTTCCGTGATACTAGAAAAGGAGAGAGAGGAAATGAAGAGGGCTGGAATCTGTGGAATGTCTTTCCTTAAACATTTCCGCTTTCCCAGACTGCTGAACTCTGTCATCTCAGCTGGACCCTTTCTGAAACACTATCCACAATGGAAGCTGCCACGTTGTGAAACCACATAAACCACATTTCTCTGATACCAACTGGAAAATGGAAAAATACATCCCATCTTGCTATGTGTGAAAAATCCCTCAAAGGCTTTGACATCCAAGGCTCTGACATCCAAGGCTTTGGCAACCAAACTCATAACAGAATTGCTATGCATAAGATCTCTGTTACACTGTCTTTTAGCAATTTCTCTCACTTTCCGCTCATGACTTTGCTATCATCTAATATGGTAAGTCACTTGACCCCACTACATCTCTTGTCCCATATAGGAGACAACTTAGCACATGCATTCATTTTTCTTTTTTCCCCTACCTGAGTACAAAAAAAGAAGGAGAGAGAAGCTGTTTCACTTTGAAATAAGAAAGAGTGGTGAGAGAGAAAAAGAAAGACACATAAAACATGTTTTTGGCTTCTCCCTGAAAAAAGATAGCTCACCATCTACTGTTCCAGCTGTAGTCACCATTTACAGTAAATCAAACCTGTGACCTGCATAACATGAGAACAAAGAAGAAAATGCTGCTCATTACGTGTTGCAGGAAGATACTGGAAAGAACTGTACATCAGATTGTGCAAAATATTAGTTTGTGTTGTTTGTATCCACAAAACAAGTCATTTGTAAGCTTATATCTTTTTATTCAGTAACAGTTCCTTATGTGTATATCCTACAGTGCGGAACAACCGTAAATATGTGATAGCATTCAATTTGGCTACCTACTATCTATGCCACTGATGTGTAAAGTAGGTCAAGGGCTGTTCATTTGTCAGCTTCCCTGTGGCTCTTGTCCTACTGAGGACAGCTGAATTTGTCTGAAGTTTTTGGATACAGTGGGACTAACAGGATTTGACTGATTAGGCTGAGACCAAGAGCTGGTGAATATTGAATCGCTCATCACCTGAAGCCTAACCGCCTTGTTGTAAGGGTAGTAGTCTGGAACAGCTTTCCTTTTTTCCCAGGATAAATCAGGTGATGTAGAACTGCTTGGAGACTGAGAAACGGCTCGCCTGAGCATACCACAGCATTTAACAGCTTCTTTTTCTTGTCTCTTCTTACTCCATAGAGGTCTGTCATGCCACTTCCATGCAGAAATGGTAGTGGGGAACAGAAGGTTTTCATGCATGTTTTATGCTTACTAGGTCCTCAGTGTTGACAGTGAGCTACATAGCTGCTGTTAGATATAGTCACTAGTTGAAGAGCACTTAGTTACTTAGTTACATAGCACCATCCATGTTAAAGCAAGAATAGAATGGAGCTATGCAAATAGCAGAATGTTTGAACAGTGAGATGATTTTCTCAGGATCGTTCATATTGCACATCCGCTTAGAATTCTCCTTATATTTATATTGCAAACCATTCAAGTGGAAAGTTGCTGGTACTGTTAGGAGCTTAGCTATTCATGTTCTAAACTCTTTGTCTGGCTTAGATAGGTCTTTGCTTGGTGAAAGCAAGGCAGCCAAGTACTGTCCTATGCATTAATCTTATACCTCTGGATTCTTCTGTTTGGTACACTTGTAAAACTACTTTCTGTCAGCTCTCTATAAGCACATAACTCTTGGACCAGGCTTTGACTGTAATAAAAATTTAAAAAAAAAAATTAAGAGGAAGATGCCTTGTGCACAGGCAAAAATATAGTTTTTAATAATAAATAAAAATGTATGTGTGTTTTATTTCATAGTTATTTCTCATATTTTATTTTGTGTTTTAGGACTTAAGAGATCTTCTCTGGGATATCTGTGATAAAAGAAGGGAAGAAGCAGAGCAGGAACGTACTGATATCATGAATGACGGCTGGTTACTGGATCATAAGGGGCTCGCAATAAACCATTTTTTTTCACTTATGCAGGTATGATATAGACTCTACTATAGAGTTTGCAATGCAAGTAGACAATTAATTAGATTTGGAAGACAGTAAGCCTCAGAAGAATTTCATGTTTGGCTTTGAATAAATGAGGGATCGAGAATAAGATAAGCAAATGTTCATGCCTCTTCTGATTTTATCTAGAATGTTAGAGATTAGAAGTGGATGACAATCCATATGCTTACCCATTTTGCAAGCAGAAAAGTTTAAGAAAAACACCATTGTTATTGTCCAACACCATGAACTTTCAATCTGTAACGCACAGTGCTACTTTTGCAGTTTTATCAGTCCACTGAATCATCTGAGCTTTGTAACAGAAATGTCAAAACTGATTATACTGGAGTGATTGTAGTAATATCAGCTTTTTATTTACAAATTACATAATTCACTGTGGTTGTAGACACACTTACTGCTAAGGTTGTCTTGTGTTTCCCATATCAAGGAATTATTTCAGTTGTAACTTCACCAGTGTGGCTTGAAATTTTACCTTGTCTTAAAAAAATATATATAGTTGTGAGGAATGTTTTTGAGAAAGTGATGTTTTTTGTTATTCTTGAGAAAATCCATTTAAATGTGGCACAGCTTTCACACGTCTAACTTTACAGTTTTCACAAGACCATATTCACTTAGGTGGCTCTTCCCTTCCCAACAGTATGCCTTTCTTCTCATTCAGTGAGACTGTGAATTACTTCAGTTCCTGAAGTAAAGTAAGATTTATTTTCCTGTGACTGCCATTCTTAGGTGGATAAATTGGGTTTAGGGCTGAAATGGAATGGAATGGAATGGAATGGAATGACATTTCTGTAAACTGAGTGACCTTGCTTTAAAAGTTTTGGCAGCATTAAAGAAGGTGGGGAAATAAGTACTTTAAACACATGCCATGTTATGCTAATTTAGTTGAAAAGTCAGGATGAAGCACTTTTGGTTGGGCTCCCTGACCCTTAACTCTGTTTTATTTTTACAGGCTTATTAAACAAGGGAACCACTCTCTTATCTTACATGAATGTTGTGGCAATCTAAGTAAATTCAGTTGCTATAGTAGGGAAATTATTAACCCTATTTTCAAAGAGCCTAAATAATGCCACAAATAAAGACTAAGGCCATTGACTAAATTAAGAGATCTAAGTATCAAATACCTGCTGACTAACTGAACAGCGTTCTTCCTCTAATTAGGGTATTTATATTATTGTGTATTTAAATTCTGTATTTTAAATAATACACACAAGGAAGCCAAATTAAAATGATATCGCTGAGCTTAAATCTTATCTTTTTCTATTTTAATATTCATGTATAAGCTTGCAAGCTTAATTCTCTTTAGCAGAGTTTCATTGACACGTAAGATGCAGTCCAGAAGAGATTTGCTATCTACTTTGATATGTCTTCTGTGGATATGCAGAATAGACACTTAAAATGAAAAATATATTAACAATATGTAATATTTATGTTTTTCCCTTAAAAAAAATCATTTATACTTTCCTTATTTATTATCCTTATTCATTTTCCCAAATATTATTTTCCCATATTACATATACTCCCCAAATTAAATGAATTATCAATGTTACAACTACAAAAATAAAAATATAATAACTAAATCTTTAAGTTATGGCTTGGTTTGAGAAACAGCCAAAAATAGACTGTGTTGGTCTTGAGTTCTCCTTTTGCGGCTTTTTCTGTGGGAAGTTACATATATTCTCCAGGTGGCTTTGTTACTGTATAAACATACAGATTTGTATAAATTCCGTTTAACAAAGTCTTAACCTTAGGAAGGTTACATCAGGTTTCTTTCCACCCTTCTTTGTGTGCACTGTCATAATATATTTTTTCCTTAACTTATGGATAAGGGCTGTTTTACACCGCAAAGGTTTTATTCTTTGTTTTGTGAATGTGGTTTTGTGCATTTTCCCATGAATTTTGTCAGTTAAAAACTAACACCGTTCTGTATCAATAAATCAAAACATGACAGGTGTTAAATGTTTTTTGAATCTTGATTTCTCCTGAGAAGATTCACAGAAAAAAACCTTCAAGGTATTTAGGTGTGTAAAGTCTGTTGATTTCATTGTCTAGGAGAAACTGTGTGGCTTATAAATTGTTTTCTCCATCACTTAACTCATTTTATGTTATTAAGGATTTTAATTATTTTGACCAAAGTGATCGCTGTTGTTGGTGCTGGGATGCTTGCTAGCACAGGAATACGTACACATGAAAATATAATTAAATTTAATGTATCAAACATTGCCTATTGGAAATATTTTTCGTATTCTAACAACTATGATTTTTATCATCCTTAGAAATTCTTGTGTGAAAATTAAGAATGTAAATTTCAAAGACATTGTTGATGCAAGTGGAAATATGCGTTAAATACAGTATAAATATTCAAACAAATATGGTTATGTTTGTTGTTCTCCCTAAAAGTCTTATGTTTTAGAATCGCTTTTGTTATTGTGTATTTAAAAATGTAACAGAATTTTGTTCTGTCCTGTTTTGAATTTCAGTCTTTATGTTCTTTCTTCTTGAGGTTGAAGTGGATCGTTTCCAAGATACAAAGAGACTTCTTCATGATTACTACAGGGCAATGGAAGGAAAAATCCCAACAGATGACAGTCAAGATTTTACTAGACTCCCATTGCTTGATATTATTGATATAGAACAGAAAGAAGATCAGAACAAATCAAGAAGGTAGAAATGCGTTATTAAATCATGCAAATATAAAAAATTATAAGGCATTCATTGCTTTGTGGGTGAATGTGGAAGTAAATGTGGGTGTATTTCAAAGGACTGGGAAATAAGAATTTTAAACTACTGGTTATAGTCAAATGATAAATCTTAAATCATTTTGACCGTTTAAGTTATTTCTGATTTTTGATTGACCATTTCATTTTCACATCATTTTCACTAATACAACTCTGAATTGTAAAATGTTTCAAAAGCTGCCTTAGAAAGAAATCTGTTCTAGGAATATTTCCTACTTCCCTCTGCATTGCTGACAGTTTGCAGCACAATCCTCATGCAACTAACTTAAATGTTATTATAGAGCATTAACAGTTTTAATATGTGCGCAGACAAACATAATGAAATGGGTCATGTAATGACAAATATAAACCAAAGCAGCCTAGAAAAACTCACAGAATTGAATGCAATATTAAAGGTAATGGATACCATCAAATAATTTCACAATATCAAAAATGCTGTCAACACCAATTTTTTTTAATATTTACAGCTCATTTAGAAAACATCTGAATAATGAGGCTGTGCTTCTAGCCCATGTCATTAGATCACACAGACGTTTGACATAGTTTTATCCCTCTATTATTATTCCTTGGTTTCTAGAGTTAAACTAGCCAATTTTCTTGTCATGCACACATTTTACCACTAATGGTCATAAGGAAAGTTCATCCTTTTTCTGTTGCTGTGATAATTTTTGAAAATAACATTCTCATTCTCTTAACATATTCTCCAAAATAGTTATACAGTATCTCTTTACAAAGGGGAAGTGGTTTATGCCTTATATTTTATTTTTCAGGATTCCTCTAGTTTCTTCTAAACTGCCTTTACCGGAAACAAATATTGCCAAGTTAAAAAACAGGGGAACTCTACTGAAGAGTGTTAAGGATGAGAATTCTTCTGAAAATGTAGCAGCCGCTTTTGGCAAAGATGAAAATCTTATTTCTGATACATGGCAAACAGCAGTAACAGCAGTATCAGATATGGTAAGGAATGTTTTGTTTACTTAAAGATTTCTGGAAAGGACAGTCAAGGATTCCCATTCAGTATGTAGCCTGGACACACAGCCTTCACACTGTGTATCAGTTTCTTGTGTGTTACTCCCCTGCTGATATTTCCATTGAATACATTTGCATTTCTATGATGTAAGTGTTGGGATCCGTGTATTATCAGATCTGCAGCACCTCCATATTTGCAACTGACTCTTTCATTCCAGTACAGAGAGAAATACTTGAATGTTGGATCTATATATCTATTTCTTCCATGATAAACTCTCCCCTAATTCTTCAATAGAACTATGAGAAGAAGGATGTCTAGTCCTGGGATACAAGTTTTGTTCAAAACTTTAAAAACTTCAAAAACCATGGTTACATCCTTTTTTATATATAGCTAAAAGTAAATTAGGTTGTTCTTCTTTTTTTTTTTTTTTCATAATGATCATTTAAAAACAATTGAAATTCTGCAGCCTTACAGTGTAACTGTAGTGTTGCTTGTGTACAGTCTTACATTTCACATCTGACTCAGATTTCACAATTTTTCCCCGTGATAGATAGAGAGTGGGTTACAGGAATTAAAACTACCATCTTTGTCTTACACTTTTGCTGTACAATTTTATTTTTGATACATTGATTACATTCTGATTATTTATTACTTTAAATATCTCTTTTATTTAAGTGTGTATGTCTTAGCAACTACTTGCAGTAAATATAGGCTATTTAAAACAATAATTACATAGTACTGATACCATTTACTTGACTGTGTGTGTGAATATGATGTAAAGGTAACAGCTGAAATGAAGTCAAAGGAAATGGAGGAAGAAGAAGAACAGCAGCTAGATTTGAAAGAAGATCTGAAGTCTTTTCAGACAATGTCAGGCAAAGCTACTGGAAAGGATGCCAAAGATACCAAAAAGCTTTCTCCCAAATCACCTACTAAAAAGACAGGTATTTGAAATGCAGACTTTGTTTTAGAAGTGCTTGAAATTACTGAAATGTAAATGTGACAGTAATATGGAAAGGGATAAACCAAGGTATTTAGTTAATATTTAATTTCTCTTTTTAAATGTCAAATATGTGAAAAGCTGATGATGATAAAGGAATGCAGAGGGTGTTGAATGACAGTTGGGTATATTTAATCTTATGTGTTATTGTTATTATTATATATGGATCGATATTCAAAATAAAAAGTAAATATTAATTTTTATCCATGTGCTGTTGTGGAATTAGGGAGTTAGAACTATCAACTTAAATAAACTCCCATTGAATTCTTCATACTTTCCAGTCAAGCTAAAATGTTTCAAACATTAAAAAAAAAAAGAACAAAATCAATACATTAGCCAATATCTGAAGATATTTCTGAATGAATTCATTAGTAATTACAGTAATTTAGATCTCCCAAGGTCCATCATTTTAAAATATAACTTAAAGATGGTGTGAAGAAAATAAAATCTAATAGTATTTATAGTCCTAAAAAAGAGCAGACTTCTGTTGAGGTAGATCTTGCACATAGGCCTAGCAAGAGTCTGTCCTACCCTCTTATTTTTCACTGTGCACGTGAGAATACAAACTTTACTTGCACAAGACAAAAAGACCTAGAAGACTCTATGTCTTTAGCTTAGTAATTATCTAACAGTCTGCTGGGAAGACTCCTGGCATTCAGTGCTGTTTATACATTTTTTCATAAATACTTCCTTGAGCAGGTAGTGGTTTAAGTAACTGCCACAACTTTCTGCAAAAGTCATAGCTTATGCAAGAAGTCAGTTTAGTAGTATGAATCCTGTGTCTTTTGTTAAGACATTCTGCATATTAAGAGAGGGGCTTGAGCCCTCCATGTGTTGGGGTAACTTGAAATTCAGGTGTTCAATTTCCTGTGAGAAAGCTGTAACTGCAGAGTTATTTTGCATAAGGCAGGTAGCATTTTTTCTTTGACAGCCATTTTATTTGCAATGTACTCAGTCCTGCCTCTCTGGTTGAGTTGTGCTTATAGTACAGTGAACAAGTATAGCCTTGCAAATACTAAGTGAATCTGTGAGCTCCAGGGAGATTTAGCTATGTACTTAGCTCCTCAATCCAGCCAAGAATTTCGTAGATGTTTAGTTTTCTAAAAAAGCTTTGTGATAGGAAATCAGCAGCTATCAGCTATTGTATGGTAAGTGGCTATGTTAGGCTTTTGTGAATTGCTTCTTGGAAATATTTTTTTTTCAGATCTGGTACTAGATGACTTACCTGAAGTCATAAAAATAGGAAGTTATAGATGTGTGACTACAACTCAGCTGTGAACTCCTCATGATACAAAATAAAATCTCAACTGATGCTTGTTTTATTGTTTATTATGAAAACAGTTACTGTAGTGCTCCTGTAACATAAGAATTCCCGTAGTTAGAACTACAGGCTAGTAACTGAGCGTTGCAATTTATCGCATGTAATTTTATCACTTCAAGATTTGACTGTTTGCTTTATGTTTACCTTATGTATCATGCAGATGCTATTGTAATTTTCTCTAACAGCTTCATCTGCTTTTCTTCTAGGATAAAGCAGTTACAAAGATTAATATTTTTGAATAATAGTCAAGGTGTTATGTATGCAGAAATAATTTTATGCATGACAAAATACCATGTTTACAATATCTGTTCACAGCTGGGTAAGCTAAAACAAGATGCAAAGGTAGCTCACAGAATGCTAAACTTGATCTTGCTGCAGCAGGAACAGCTATCTTTTAAAAGAGGTGTATTTTTGTACAGATTGTTATAAATTGGTAGATTTTAAGGTCAAAGAGGCCATTTTGACTTTCCAGGATCACAACGGAGGCGGATCTATTTAGTCATGATTTTCCATTCACAAATACATTTTGGAATGTTATTTAACCAATTTTAATACAGATGTATATGTTGGACTATTTTTACTCAGTGTTAATCTTAGCATGTCTTGCAGATGTAAATCACATTTGAAGAAAACTAGCTGTTTTGTTGACATAAGACAACTGTGTAAACACATTTGCGTGCTCATAAATGGTCATACCAAGTGAGGTGGAAAGTGCCATTTTTCATTTCAAAAAATGCGACACACACAATTACCATCAAAGTCCAAAGACTGTGAGGGGGACTATTTTTCTGCAGGACTTCCTTCTACCGTACCTGTGGTCGAAGTCAGTCCAGTTCCTTTAACCTCTGAAGAATTAAAGAAGCAAGAACTGACACTTAAAATACAGCAAGAATATTTTGCTGCCCTGAAACATGAGGGTATGTTACTGTTTGGCTACTTACATTTGGTGGTGATCATTATTCCTAATTTAGGTAATGTAACAGTCAAAACTAACGAGAAGCTCTTTGGGGGAAGATGGATGCGTAAGTAAAGTAAAGTAGAGAAAATAGTGTCTGAAGAAATTAGGACATTTTTTAGAGTGGTAGTCATCAGGGAATTTTGTGATAGATATACCAAGATAGAAATGTTTTTCTTTAATTTAATTTAATTTAATTTAATTTAATTTAATTTCATTTCATTTCATTTCATTTCATTTCATTTCATTTCTTGTCATGTCATGTCATGTCATGTCATGTCATGTCATTTCCACAACTAAGCAAGTATTCTTCATGAAAGGATAAGTTTGGGATGGGCCACTCTTCAGTATTCAATTGAGTTCAGTATTTGAATTGTTTTGATCTGTGGAAGAATTTTTTGGTAATTACATATTTCATTGATGCTCTTCTCTCATTTCCTCTTCCTCAAGCTGTGCAGGATTTAAGCAGAGAGACACATATTTGCTTTTTCTTCCAAAGCCCCTACTAAACAGACCCTTCCAAAACCCATGTATGACTCAGTTTTCTGTCTCTTTGTTCTGCCCAATAACTTCCAAGCCAATTGGTCACTTTCAACAAAAAGTGGATGTCTGAAAAACAGAAGTTCCAAACTGAAAATGAGTTGATTTTTTTTTTCTTTGAAGATGGATTTTGAGTAGAATAAAAAGAACTCATTCTCACTAAAGAATAGGTAGAGTTTATCTGTTACACATTCTGTTCAGCAGCAGTTAGCTAACCCATCATGTATTTCCTTGGCTAGGCTAACTTTTGCGTAGTAATTATGAAAACTAGAGGGCAAACAGCAGTTAATAAAGAAAACACAGATTCACAAGGCTTCTCTAGCTCCACACCAGACCAAATGTCTGTACATCTACCACTTTCCTTTAAGATACTCTCAGTTGCTTAGAACTTCCATGTCTTTGCCCTCAAATCAAATAACCTTTCTATGAGACCCAAATCGATGCTAGGTGTAAAATTTTGATCAACTCTTTCTTGCTTAATATAGGAAGTGCTCAGTATTGCATTCTACTGTGACTGAGAAATAACATTAAAAGGACCTGTCTCATACTTTTCACAGTTCATCTTTCTACACTAGCTGCCTAAAGAAAGTTTTAGCCCCAAACCTAAGTATTTTGAAAGCTTAGTAGTACATAGAGTAAGAATTATAATATAAATAATTTTACATTCTTTAACTTTGAAGTCACTATGCCAATTACTATATAATATTACTTATTTGAAAGATTCTGTCTCAAAGAAGGTTAAATATAAAGAAAAAATCAAGCTGAACACTGAATTTGCTTATGTTCAAGATTGAGAATAATCTCTAGCTACTCTTCTCTCATTCTTCTTTTCTAAGGCTTTTAAAAACTGTCAGTGTCTGTTTCATGTCTCTGTCAACACATTACCTTACCTGTCTCTTCATCCAGTTGATATCCTTTTCACCTTGGACATTGTTCTCACATCTTGTCTTTTCAGCTCCTTTCTTCTGTATTAGTCTCTCAGTGAAAGACTCTCTCAGTTCTTTCTATTCTGAAAACTAACAAATTCTGAATTCTGAAATTCCCAGCATTTTTAAAAGTTTAATTTGGATACTCTATGCATAATTTTGGTAGAGATTAATTACTTTCCTAGTGGTCACTAACCAAATGAAAGCTGAGTTTTAGGGTATAAAATAGTCATATGTAGGAAGGTTGGAGCAAAACCAATGAAGTTAATTTTGAAGAAGTGGAAGTTAGGAAAAGAAAAGCAAACCTTTGTCATGATTAACATAGATGATGTTTTAGAAATGTTTTCTTTAATATTTATCTATAACATGTTACACTTGCATTGTTACGCTTCTAGGTCTGTTTGCTATATAGTGTTAATTTAGTTTGATGTCACTGTGTACTTAAACATCCCCTGCACCTCTGCATTAGCTTTATTAAGATATTTGTTACCCTGTGAATTCTGATGCTTATAGAATACACAGTTTTGTAAAATAAATGGTGCTATAAGGGTGATTCTGAAAAATTAATAATTTAAGAACATGAGAAATAAATATTTTGCTGCCTAAGTACAGGTTAATGTGTTAAACATCAGGAGCTTAAGGGTGAAAATTCCTGAAATTTTATAAGTATTAATTATTATTATTATTATTAAAAATATTTTAACAGAAGAAGCCACAAAATCTCGTCTAGAACTTATAAAAGAAAAAGCGTTAGCATATATTGAAGAACTAACAGTGAAAGCAGAAGAAGCTTATAAAGACATGGAAAAGTGGCTTGGAGCCAGGTTCCTAGCAGAAATGTCCAGGTAATGCATATCCAATTTTGAGCAGGATTCATTTATTTTTTTTAATGGACTAAGCTGGTAAAGGTGGTTGTTTATATAGAGCAAATAATTTGCAAAATGTATTAGAAAATAATCATTTCATTTCATGAGCTAAAATTTAATTTTATCTTAAATAACTGAATGGTAATAACACGGTTCTTCAATAATTAGAAGGTTCTGCTGGCAATGGTAGAGGTAATTAATTATCAGTTTTACTGTTTTGCTAGACTACAGATTTAGCAATTTATAAGCATCATCAGACAATCAGATATTCAATTTCCTAGATGTCTGTATATCATTTCAGTGGTTTTTGTCACTTTGGATTGTAGGTTTGTTTTGTTTTGTTTTGTTTTGTTTCTGTACTATACAAATACTGGAAAGCTCCACCTACTGTCATAAACACTATGTATAGCATTTATCAAAAAAATAATTCAATGTCTTTTTTTTTTCTTGGCCATTTTTCTCTTCTAGCAAAATGTGCTTGGAACCACTATGTGACACTTAGGCCACCTGACATAGAGTGGCCTATGTCCATATCATTAAAGTGTTTTACTTTCCAGAAGAAAGATGTCACATTGCCTTATGGAAAATATTTCTGGCCTGTGCTAAATTTCAAAGCATACTTGGGGCAGTCCTGGTTGGTTCATGTCAGTGCACACCCAAGAATGTAATATGTGAAGGCTCTAACAGGCAATAGCTCAAAGAGGCTGAGCTCTACCTGCTAGTTTTATTGGCCCTCCTGACAACAATGTCTTCCAAAACACGTTATTTACAGAATATCATGTCCTTTGAATGGATGCAAGCATAATCCTGAGACCCCAGGCCAATCCAGTGCCTATACCTGTTAAAAAGTATAAGTCATGCTCATCAGACTTGGAACAGCAGTTCATGTATCTCTGCAGAATGCTACTCTAGAAAGTGTTTTTTGATCTACAATCTAGGGGCAGAGTAGGGGATGAGGCATTGAGAATAACCAAAAGGATGATTACAAATGGAATGTGTATCTCTCCTATAAAATTTATGGAATAAATAAAGTTTCATCCTTTCATATTTTTCCATCAGGTCTCTTATGTGGCTTAGATCTGCCTAAATTTCTTACCACAGTAATAAAATGTCTTGCTGCCAGAGTAGGAGTACACTTCATAATGATTTTGCTGAGTACAGAATTTATAAAGAGGATTTGTAATTCTTTCTTCAGGAAAGCTCCCAGAGTGTAAACACATTAAAATTTGAACTTGATATTAACATTCTCTATTAAAAAGTACTTACTGTTTCCTGCATTTACATTTTCACAGTGTTGAAAAGCTCATTGAGATAGGACGACACCACATTGAGTGTTCTAGCAAAATCCAGTATGAAATGACTTTAGAAGAAACAGATTTCTTCCTCAGCAGTGATGTAAAAGTGATTCCTGATCCTGTTCCTTCACCACATGTTCCACAAGTAGAGACCTCTGAAAGTGGTACTCTAACTATTTCACAACTTAATACATTTCATAAGCAGTTTCTACAAGTGGCACCTAAAGGTAAGAAAAAAAAATCAGCTTCATTCCAGAAAGGCAGTTAGATAGCTAATTAAAAAAGAGTAACTGCAAGGAGGTACTAAATATTAGTCACCTATATTGTTAAAGATCATACTACAGTTAAAGATGGCACTAAGTGTAGAAGCGAAGTTATAGTGTAAAATATTAGAAATGTGAAATACCAGACCACTTGAAAGCTTTTAGTGTCTCTTTCATGGGCTTTGTATCTTCAAGACCATGTGCTTAATATTCTTCTAACTCTGACTGTAGTATGTTTTTTAAAGTGCTACGTATCATATTTTGCTTAGAGATCATTTCAAATGCAAGTCTTTAACTCATTTACTAATTCAGAACTCAGTAAACACTGAAGCTGTATTATTTTAAAACATTGTTGAAGAAAACACTGTTTTTATGAAACTATTAGATAGGGTCTATTAAACTGTTAATGATTATATTCTTCAAGTAAATGTATGCCAGTTGTTTTGGGTGATTTGCAAGTATTAACTCATTTTTTTTTTTACTTTGTAAGTATATTTACTGTGTACCTACCCTCTAGTTATGGGAACTTTAAGTTTAGGACATTTAAAAATACTTTCTGTCAAAACATTATTTTTAAACTGAGATGCCAAATAGTTAAACGCATTTGCAGAGGTTTGCCCTACTATCAGTGTTCCAGATTACAATTGTGACTTTAGTACAAGTGCCACTAAGACTGTGAACCAGAATCCATAAACCTGTACTTACAATTTTGGATCCAACTCTTCCAATATAATAAGGCCACAAAGGCACAATGACGTTGAATGTAATCCTGTATTCAGAAATTATTTTCATGCATAGTTATGGAGAAATTCCATTTAGCTTTTGAACATGAACGCATTTTAAGAAGAATGATGTTAAGAATTTTCCTTTAGAAAGATGTTTATCATTCTATCTATAATGCAGAGATTATTTGTGTGTGTGTAAGCATTCCAAATGCCTCTACAGAGACTAAGGAAGCAGATATTATTGCATATATAATGCCATGTGAAACTAAAAATCTGTACACTTGTAATCATTAGTGCCATAGAGGTAAACATACTACGCAAATACCAGTTTTGACTGGTCATTCCCATTAATTTTTTTTTTTTTTGAATTATTCCTTAATTAAAATATTTAAAACTAAAAACATTGTCTAATATGAACTCGAATATTCTTGAAATTTTCAAGATAGAGAAAAAGTGTTTTCATTGTGCCTTTGTAATAGATAGTAAAAATACAAATGAAATCTTTAACTTTCCACAATATTGTCTTTTTGATATTATGTTCACTAAAATGACCCAACAAAGCAAACTTTTTCTTTGTGAATTAGCTTGGAAGGTAAGACTCAGTCTTTTTAAGACTAAGTACATAATAGGTTCCAAACTCTGGAAGCTTACATCATGATTTTAGTGTTGGTAGACCATATAATTCATACCAGGAAGGCTCCTATCCAACATTCTTCATTCACTTAATGACAGAATGATCTAGGACTGATCTCACAATTAGGCAGGACCCAAGTTATATACAATCATTTTTATTTGTATTGGAGTGATGGTGCCTGCTAGGATCCCATAGGATTGAAACAATTCTTTAGACTCCTTCCAGCAAACCACAGGGCAGTCAGCAGAGGTAACACTGCAAATGACAGAACAATTGCTACAGTAAGTATCTTGTATAGCAGGACATCTACTTTATCCTGAACCTTCATTGTTTCATTATTTCAAATTCTTTATCAGGTGCAAATAGAAGAAACTCATTCCGATTCATGCTGAAATATTATTTTCTCCAAGTATACAGGAATCCATCTAAACTTTCAGATTGGAAGCGTATAGGTAATGTAGGAGATAAATATCCTCTAGCATAAGGTCTTCATTGTTTCTTCCATTGGGATGCCCTAGCTCCAACAGAGATATCCAGCTGTCACAGCATGACAGTATTTCTTTGTAATTTCTTCCTCTCTTGCCCCTTCCTGCACTCTGGAACAATGAAAATAAATTATTTAAAGTGAGGTTCTCAAGAACATGCAACAGCATTCTTCTACTGCCTGGTGACTATTAAGTCAAAATATTTACCTTTTTGGACAGCTGATTTAGGATGTGAATTGTGCAAGTCATCTTTAAAATATTTTTTTCCATTCTCTTACGCACTGTAAAAGTATCCCAGATTTCCTAAGACAACCACTACCCATCACCACAAGCACTAGACTCTACAGGGAGAGTTAAATCCTTCCTCTCAGAAAATCAGGAAAAATTCTTTACATCCTTCTGTCTCCCCTTGTTTAATAGAATGCCCAACAGAAAATATATGCCTCCTTCATGATTACTCTTGTATCGAACAAAACAAGGAAATACACTAAAGCACCCAGCACGTTGGCGGTGAAGTTGTTGGATAGCAGCTAGCTCTAAAGGAGATACAAAAAAGTAGCCAGCTAGTAATCTTTCTACTGCAGAATCTCCAAACATCTAGATTATTTTTGGCCAAACATCTTAATCTTTTAATTCCTACTTGCCTGGGCAGTCCACTGAGCATTTGTAATAGAAATAAATCAGAGAACATGAGGCATAGACTGTAGGGCAAGTCTACATATTTTAATAAAATAAATCCACCAATCCTCTATACTATGTAAATAGCAAAATTCCTAAAGTTGTTCTGAAAATGGAATATTAGGCTGATTTTGAATAGCATTGTGAAGATTTCATAAAGAAGAATTTTGAATTAATTGAAATCATAGAATCATAGAATCATTAAGGTTGGAAAAGACCTTCAAGATCATCAGGTCAAGATCATCTTTCAATTTACCTGGAAAACCAAGCAAAGCAAAGAGTAAAAAGGAGAAACTATGAGTTTGGAAGTAAACAGTTTTCTCACAGGATATTTGGCAGACGTCAAAAGGATGTGTTTTCAAATATGTCTAACAAATTGACAAAAAAAAAGCAAAAAATGGGACTACCAATATACTTTAAAATTATTAGGTATTTACAAAAGAAATCTTATAAAATTATAAACAGTTTTGTGTTCCCTAGGAATTTAAAGTATTAAAGAACTGCGGATTCATCACAGACAACTTGTTCTATCCTGCACGCTTGGTTCTCCGTGGAGGCACATTACTGGCCATTCTAAGCACCGATGGACAAAAACTGTGACCTCTGCTGGACCTTCCTACATACTGACCCAGTCTTTCATTTGATAAAGAAATATTTAAATGTTTTCATTTATTAATTCAAGTGCCATTGCCCCAACTCAGGGTGGCTCTGCAGTATTTGTTAATTTCACTAACTCCTTTGATCCTTTTGTTAACAGTGGTTTAATATATTGCCTCAGGATTGTGCTTCTTTTTTATAGAAAGAACTGTGCCAGGTCTGAAATGGAGCTGATAACACTCTTTTTTCTTTTTTTTTTCCTCTCCTCTTCTACAGTCTCTTTCGACATGTTCTGTTCCTATGAACAAAATTAAACTAACCATGGATCTCATCTCCTCTGATTCTCTTTAGCACCATTTTCAGCCTATGACCGCATTTACTGTCAATTCAAATAGCATGCGTCTGAAATTTCTCAAGTTTAAAGGTGCTTCAGAGAATGCAATTTTGGTAATGCTTTGCATTACCAAACTGGTCAAAATATATTCTATCCTAGATTTTTATTCTTCAGTTTATGACTGGAGTGAATTTTAAATTGTATTTTTTTTTCTTTTTCTTTTCCACAGCAATGATCTTCATGAGCAATCTCAATTTGAATTATAGAACTGATTATTTATCTGAAATAATTTTCAGTCAGGCTTTAAGAACTTCTATATCCAATATCCAAAATTTAAAATGACTGTTTTAAAAAACTTTGAAGTAGTCTGCTAAGATGTGAACAGTCTCAGTAATTTTGCCAAATGTGATTCCAGATTTGTCAACCGTAGAAGACAATCAATGACCAAATTGTATTGCTATTTCTTTTCTAATTATAGACTTCTCAGTTGAGTTTTGCTGCGCTGTCAGATTCGGAACAGATAAGCATATCAGTGTACATGTAGTTCTGTTTATTTTTTTTGTCTTTTTCATAAAAGGTTTTGCTTAGTGTCACAGTCCAAATTGCACCCAGACCATGAATAATGTGTACAGGTTATGCTACCTCTTCTGAAGTACTTCTGTAGAAAAAGCTCATGAACTTATGATAGTAGCCCTCATGATCTGACTTTGGTGTGAATAGGGGCTGAAACTTATATGCAAATATGGAAATAAGTTCTTCATCTGTAACTTTTATCTTTTCTAAGACTAGATTTCAATGTGTTTTTTTTCAAAACTTGAAAATAAGAAAGTCTAAGTTTGTAGGCAGAGGAACTATTTTTACTCGACCAGTAATATAGATAATAATATATTACTCGACCAGTAATATAGATAGAAAATGCCTAAACTTTTGAAATATAAAGCCCTTCATCAGATATCCAGGATAGGTACAATACCTCTCCTTACAGATACTGGAAAATTTGTTAATTCTAATTACGTTTACTTTCACTTCCCCACACACACCCCCCATTAGTCTTTTACTGAATAAATATCATGTATATTATTTAATTTCAGTAGCTGTTACTGTCTGCCTATGTCGTTTAAAAATCTGTGTATCCAATTACTTTTATGAAACATTTAACATCTTTGTATGTGTCTGTGCACTTGAATATATATATCCCAGTATCAAGATCCCTATGAATATAACAGAGGAAGTTTCCTTTCCCCTCATTTCACCTGTGCAGCAACTAGCATAACTTACTCTGAGATTCTAAATTTAAAATCCTAATTCTTGATAATTAGTAAAGATTAGGCATGTAACACATCAGAATCAATAATAATTAGTGAATAAAGCGAGAATTTCAGTGAGAAGCACTTGCAGGGGGTGATGAGTATCTGATGAGTATCTCAATTTCTTTGTTGGGAATGAATCATATTCTTGAGATTCCTGTCTTTTTCACTGAATGACAGTATCCCCTATTACTACCTTTTAGTGGTGTAAATGCTAAATTTGGATGAATATAATTCAGCCTAAGGCTTTAGTTCATTCATTTATCCATTGCAGTATTGCTACAGAGTCTGGTGTGTAACTTGCATAGATCTCTGTCATCCAAACATCTAGCCAAAAAATAGAATATAATAGGATAGAGTAGAGTAAACTTGAAAAAGAGAATGAAGTGTTAAAATAATTCTTGTCTCTAGTGTAGGTTTACAATTTCTTCATGTTTTGTTGCTTGTATAAATTTCTAATCTCTATATTTCCTACAGTGTTCCTCAGTTTAGAGAGAGGAACCCTATTTTCATACAGTGCCGAACTGGAATTTAAAATCAAAATATTATACTGCTGTCTTGTGTGTCATTAGAAAACAGTCTCTTTGTATGTACCTGTGTCTTATAACTGAGGCATGGTGACTGCTCTTTATGCTTTTTATGACACTTCAAAATGCCTCAGATGTGGTCATAATCTTAACTTTTTTTTTTATTTGTTTATTATATTTCTGCACTGTTTATTAAAGTAGATGTAAATGCATGTCAATGTCAGCTGGTATATCACTGAATGATACGAACTTTAAAACCGATTTAACAGATTTTAATGAAGAGCTAACTTATGTAGATTTTTCTGCGTATGCTTTCCCTTTCATTTCATTGATGACAAAGTTTTTTTTGTCAAAAAGAAGTAGCTCCATAAATAGAGAAGACGAAGTTTTGTTTTTGAACTTTTTTCAGTACTGAAGATTTCGTTTTGTATCCTGTGTTCTTTCCACAGTACCACTGCAATAAATCCAGCCCTTTTCCCATGTTCCCAGTTTCTTCCCAGTAACCTACCTCCTGCTCCATTCCATGTCTTTTAGCCTTATTTGAAAAAAATATTGTCTTCTTTCCATGTCCTCTTATCTATGTTTTTTGCTTGCACAGCGATGCCCAAATACACTGGATGTTGTGTGTGGTCTGGAATTGAGTGTAGGCTGACATACAAGTCTTGGCCACAGAGCAGCTAAAAGCTTGGCATCTCCCTGCTTTTTCCTCAGTAGGGATGATATGAGTATCATTGTCCTGTTCCTCAGAACAGATCTGGAAGAAAATTTTGGAAACTTCATATCTCTACCCTACTGACAAACTTGGTTCAAACTGGCCATTTAGAAATTATCAGTGAGGAAGAATTGGCAGGCAGATAAATTTATGTAGAGCTGCAGAGACAGCACAGCTGCATAACCTTCATTTCCTTAGGTAAGTGTGGTAAGAATATACTCGAGAGAAGACCTGTAATGAATATAGTCTGGTTTATAGGGATCATCATAATTTAGATGGGTTAGGGATCTGATCTGATGATTCGTTCCTCTTAGCATTTACTGTTCTCACATACTGTAGAATATACTGTCTTTCTAAAAACACATACAGCTGATCACTTGTAAATACAAGATGTACAAAATAGAATTTTCCAAGAGATTAAAACCATTGTGTTTTGAAATAAAAAAATAAATAAATCAAAACTTGAAAAATGTTAGTGACATTGAAACTCCACCTTATAGGGAATCCTGTCTCAGACAGTGGCTCACAGAACCTATTCTGATCCTTATTTTTTTCTAATCAGCACCAAAAACAAAAACCAAAAAACACCAACACAAAAAAAAAAAAAAACAAGGTTCCCATACACCTCAAGAAGCAGTAGGCACTGCAGAGGTGTTATCATAACACATTATCATATTAGAACCATTTTTCCCCTTCCACCCTCTGACCTCTGCAGTTGCAGACCCTTTAATCCTGCCTCCTATCTCCTTTTTAACCTATTATTGTGTTTTTGTGGCTGCCTACTGCTAGGGAAGGTTTTCAATCTTTACTGTTTATTAAGAATTGTTCTCCTCCTCTCTTTTTGGTCCTGGGTGTCCTTGGGCACACTTCAGAAAAAGAAAACTTCTGCAGAAGTCCATTTGTTTTTGCTGTTCACATGGACTACAGCTGCTAGCATGGATTTAAAGTTTTCTGTTAGATATAAACAGCTCTTTCAAAGAATTACTCATACTAGAAATATATTTAAACTGCATGTTCCTAACATTTTTTTCACTGTTATAGCCTTTCAGGATGCTTATAATAAAATGGGAACAAACTGTTCTCAGAAATTCTATAATGCATATATAAAAGTTTGCCCCTTCTTGTACAATAGACAAGAATGGAGTACAAGGAGTCTTTCTCATAAGATTTTTGAAAACACCCAAAATACCAGTTCTTTCTATGATTGTCTTAATATAATTGTTAATTTTGCTTCTTGAGGTACAAATTACAGCAAGGATGGTGGGAGTCAAATTGTTCATCAGTGCTTTACTTCTCCTATTTTCCAATGAATAGATTTCAAATTTTATTGCCTAAGTTCTCCTTGGAATTTGTTGTAGTTATTTGGCTGCTTTCTTTTCCAAGCCGTGACCTTATGGCAACTGTATACTAAAAGAATCATTAAATCACCTGCCAAAGGTAGGAGATTCATGAGCTCTAGAGAAAAAAATTTCAAAAATGTCAGCTTATTGCACTTCTTAGTACAAAATATAAGAATGACCACCTTGAAAACAATTTGGAAGAACAATGTTGAGAACAATCTCGATGCTTTGAGAATGTCTCAATTTCGAAAACAAAATGTGAAGCTTATGCAGTTCCTCTCTCTCAAAACAGTAATAATTTTTTTCTGCAGATAAACATACTTAAAGATGATCAGGTCAGTTAAATGTGCTTTAGAACATCTTATTCATTCTGGGACAGATATTTGGTTATGTATTTATGAACTTGTTCCAAGTAAAATTTTCTGTTAATATCAGGTGGAATTGTCATCATAATAGGCTTGTGACGTCAGCAGTATCTTCTGGAGACATTTTTCCTCAAAGACAATACTGAATTCCATTCCCTGACTCTGTTTTTTTCTGTTTCAAAAATGGTATCTATGTTGCTGCATTTTACTGGTTGCAGATTCTGACAAACCTCTGGTAGTCAAAAGGAAACTATAGCCAAAACTGACCATTTTTTACAAGGGTCCTGAGTAATATCAAAGTGGTGTAAGAGGAGATCTCAGTTTTATTTACTCCCTTTTATGGCTGTTTATTTTAAATCACAGTCCAGTCCCAATTTAACAAACTAAATGTGGAAGAAAAAAAAAAAAAAGCAATTGATAAATTATTAAATAAAAACTAGTTTATATTTAGTTGTTTCTTTCTAAATTATAGCCATAAGAGCACTGAAGCAATTTAAAGGCAAGAGTAATTCTTCTAGCAAGAGAGAAGTTGGTGACAAAGGGAAGGAGAAGAAAGATTTGGAATATCAAAGAACAAAGAGGAATCGCCAGTTTCCAAAAATATGGCTAACAAAGTACTCCTGGTTAAAATATGATGATGAAAGGGGAATAATGTTCTGTGCATTGTGTCGCAAGCATAATGTGGATTTGGGGGAAAACGTTCATAATTTTTGTTCTGGCACTGATGACTTCAAACTTGAATTTATAAATACACACCAGAATAGTGAAGCTCATGCCTGGGCTACCTGCATGGAAGCTGCCAGTACTGCCTCACCAAATAGAGCTTCTGCTGAGCAGATGTTGAAGAGTATGAACTCCATAACATTAGGAAGAGTAGAAAATATTTTTAGAACATGCCATGCTATTGCTAAGTCTGGTCGTCCCTTTACAGACCTTGACTGGATGTGTAAACTAGATGATATGAAAGGAGTGGATATTGGTTCTGTATTTAGAAATGACAAGTCAGCAAGAATATTTATACATTTTATCGCTGAAGTAGAAAGAAGGGCTCTAAAAGAGAAACTGGAGAAATGTAAATTCTTTTCTCTCATTAGTGATGAAGTCACAGATAGCATATTCAAAGCAGCTGCAGTTGTCTACGTGCGCTTTGCAAATGAAGGAAAAGTCCATTGCCAGATTGTTGGAGTTCAACCTGTTCAAAAAAATGATGCTTCAAGTATAAAAAATGCAATTGAGGAAATTTTAGAAATAAATCTTCAGCTCAATTTGGGAAGCCGAGACTGGTCAAGAAAATTAGTTGGGTTTGGAAGTGACGGGACAGATGTCATGATAGGAGAAAACAATGGGGTAGCTGAGCTTCTGAGGGAAATTCAGCCTTGTGTACAGTCTGTGCATTGTTTTGCTCACCGCCTAAAGCTGGCTTACAAAGGAGCACTGAAAAATATTCAGCTATACAATATCTTAACCAATGGCTTGAGAAATATGTATTATTTTTATCATAACTCACCTCTAAATAAGAATAATCTCAAAGCCACGTATGAAGCCATCAGGATACGCCCAGCAATTCCTTCTCGCATTGGAGGCTCGCAGTGGCTTCCTCGTCTACAAACAGCTCTACAAATTCTCCTTAAAGGTTATCCTGCGATTGTTCTACATCTGAGTAAGGTAACTGATTTAAAAATTGGATGTAAATTTTGGAAAAATTAATTGCTATGGTTAATTTTGGTCCACTTACCTGATACGTCTTGTTTCCATATTGATTTCCAGATTGAAAAAGATTCAAGAGCCTCAAATAGGCAGAAAGTCAAAGGACTTTTACACCTCCTTCTGCAAATGGAGATAGTCAAGTTTTCCCATTTCTTGTTGGATGTCATCAATGCCCTCAACATTCTGTCACGTGTTACTTTGGATCACAACTCCTCCATTGCAGATATATTTGCAACCATGCAGTCAACAGTGGAAACACTCCACATGTATCAAACAAGGTCTGACATTTGTAACGACTGAGTCCTGATCTCTTACAGTCTAGCAAAAGAGTATTATATACCTTTTTGTACTTTGAATCTTTTAGAGCTGGTCCAAAGGAACGCCTAATGGAGACCATTCAGCACTTTCATGGTCACCAGCTTGTTGGAAATGGAAATATTTCAGAAGTACGAACCAAAGTACTAAGTAATTTGGTGAAGAGACTACGTAATTGTTTCTGTGATGCAAGTAAAGATGTCTTAAGAGCAACTACTATTGGAAGTTTTAAACTATGGCCTGACAAAATGAGAGAAGGTATAGAACTATGATAGCAGCTAGTTGAAGAAATGCACATTCTAAGTTTTTTTTTTTTAAGTACAAAAATATTTTTCTGTTGCATCTGTTATAGAATTTGGTGAAAAGGAAGTGTCTGTCTTGACTAAACATTATGAAGTCGTACTAGAAGCTGCTAGTGTGAAAATCAATGAAGTTGAAACTGAATGGAGCATGTTGAAATTAGAGCTATATAACAGGTAACAAGAATACTGCATTTGCTTGTGTTTATTGATTTATTTTAAAAAATTATGGAAATATATTTAGGAATAGGTATAATTATACTTTTTACTATGTTTTTTAGATTTCAGAACATCCAGACCTTGACATGGGATTTGGTGAACTCAGATTATTCAAAGAAGTATCCCAACATCCTGACATTGGTAGATTTGATCCTAACTCTGCCAGCAAGTTCAGCTGAGACAGAGCGAGGCTTCAGTCAAATGAAATTCACCATGATGCATCTGCACTCTAAACTAGTGTCTGAAAGTGTGACAGATCTCATGATAATTCAGATGAACTCTCCAGATATCCAGAAGTTTGACCCCAAGAAAGCTATACGTTTGTGGAATAGTAGTTGGCAGAGAAATAGAAGACTACAGGAAGGTGATATGATGACAAATGAAAGATCAGATTGCTCCTCTGAGTTTGATGTGGAGAGTCACTGTGAAAGTGATTAGATGAAAATTCTTAGTTTTTACTTCGCAGTCACTCTTTTAACATACATGGACACTTTAGTAACATATCTTGCAAGATGAATGAATGTGAAATTTATATTTTTTCATAACATTACAATTTGAAAATGTGGCTCTTCTTTCTGTATTCACTGCTGAATCAACATCATATTTGACATTCATTACTTGATTCCTACAAAGCTGAAAAGAATGAACAAAAAATGTGGAGTACATTGTGGCTGTTGTGACGCCTGGACAGAGGGATGACTGGTAACTATCTGATTGTTGCATTTAATCTGAGCCATTGACACATTTATATCCACTGGAGTTAACTGTCATCTTGTTCTTTAATGGTTCAAGAAGTTTTATTGATTCTGAAAACCCTGTTTTTGTTTTGATAAATGTATGGGAAATTGGTGTATTATTACTGTCTAATGATTGCTTGGCCTCTGTGGCCTATGAATTTTGTGTCATGCCTTCTCTCTGTATGTGTTGCTACTTTTTAATCTCTTGTGGATAATGTTTGTCAGACTTGTCCTTCAGAAGATTCCTGCAGAAGCAAAACAGATCCATATTCCATTGCTGTTTATTTATTGCATAAATCAGTCTTCCCATAATAGATAACATTATAGCCAGGATATGACCAATATACTTCACAGTTTAAACTGCTTCTTTTTCCTGTAAAAATGTTTCAGTGAAGGCTGCGATAAGAATGTTATATGTTGATTTTTATCCTACGACTTGAGAATGAGAATTGTTCAGAGAAGTTTCAAATTTCATAATTTGCCACTACCCACATGTTTTAAATGCAACTTCCTGCTTGCTAAATTCCAGTCAAGGAAAAGAATACCAAAAGAATATATTTTGAGAAAGCTAAAGTGAAATCATCGAAGACTTTTCAAACAGTGATGAACTAGAAATAATTCGGGAGAAACAAATTTGAGGTCATTCACCTTTAAATCAACCCTTTTCTAAGTTGAGATTCAACATTCAACTTTCAATATTAGACATTTCTAGTAATTGCAGAAGGTATGTTATTTATATAGTCATTCTGAGTATTTTGCATAAATATTCATGCTACTTATAGGTCTAAATATTTGCCTACAACAGAAATAGAGTACATTTTGAATGCATAGCTCATTAAGGTATGATAATCCACACAAGCAGAGCTAAGTTGTAGGGATCAGAGCAAGAAATCAGTACTGTGCATTATATGGTATATTATAAAAGATGCATCATTGAAGTATGTGCATTTGTGATTTCTCAGATAACAGAAATGTGTAGTTATATTTTACCTAATAAGCAAGAAGATAGATATTATAGAGGGTACTTTCTTAGATATATGGCATAACTAATTATAAGGATTTTCTCATAAGTCTCATAATACCATGGTTTTCCCCTTGAAGTTTCAAGTGGGGAAGTTCTAGCAATGATGAAGTTAAAAAGTTTTTGGAAATGTGTACCCAGAATGTCCAAGAGCAGAAGACAAAAAAAAAAAGAAAAAAAAAAAAGGCAAACAAAAACACCATAACAAATAAAACTATATTTTGAATCTATCTATCTAAATCTATTTATTTGAAGTCACTTCCATGGTGCCAGGGCAGCATCTCATTTTTTAGTGAAATCTTGGTATCATAAAAAGTACTTGGAAAGGAATATTAAAAATCCTGCAATGAAATAAGACCAAGTCACCCAGTCTGTAGTCAGTATTTGCTCATGTTTCTGTTTTGATAAGCTTTTAAAATAGTTCACTCTATATTTTTACTAATATCTGAAATATTTTTGCAGAAAAGAAATTTGATTTCCTCTCATACTTCTCAGTTTTAACTGGAGAGGACTTTATCACTAGCTTCTTTGTAATACTTGATTTTAACTGAAAAACTACTCCTGTTTACTTATAATGTTCCTTTTGTAGATGAAATTAACAGAAGTGCTTCAATATTTTTTCTCATGTTTTCTAACTTGGTAGTTATTCTCGCTGCTTTCTTCTGAGTGCTCTTCAGTTTCCACGCACCCTTCTAGATCTTCAAATTCCAAGATTGTATGCCAGCAGAAAACCTAAAAAACAAAAAGAATACAAAGTTTGTTTCCAGTGTCTTCACATGTACTTTCTGGCAATATTGTAATCAACTATGATCCCTAGAGCCTTTTCTACGGAACTGGTACTTTGGCAGTAAGATTCTGCCTGTGACATTTATGCAGTGCATTATTTCAGCACGGTGTAGCACTTAACATTTATTTGTATTGGATAGTGTTCTTTTTATCCCAGTCTATACCTCCAATTTGTAAAGTTCATTTTGAATTCTAATTCCATTCTTCAAAGTGCTTGAAATCTTTTCCACATTGGTTTTATCTGCAATGTAATAAACACAATAATTTTTGCAGACTTTTTCCTCAAAGCACTTTGATTTGTTTTCAGTGAAATTTACTTACTGGTCTTGACCATCTCTCCACTTTTTCAAAAACTCTTTGAATTCTGATTCTTTTTCCAAAATGATTGTTATCCCTTCTAGTTAAGACAGTATCTACACATTTAATACATTTATTTTCTATTCAGTCATTTATGTCACTCAAGAAATACATTTTTTCTTTCTTTCTTTTTCTTTCTTTTTTTTTTTTTTTTTTTAATTTGGACTTACTGAACGAAAAGATTTTGTAAAGAGCACGTGTTTTGAAACCATTCTTGTTAGATGGACAAAGAAGATCCTGGGAAGTGTTTTCTCATTCTATCCCAGAGGACACTATTTCTTCCTACCACTTGCAGAGCCTCATTTGGGAGCACCAGTCTTCTTTTCTCAGCACCATCTGTGTGGCTGCCCACTCAGCATCTCACCATGACTGTTGAGCGGTTCTGTGGCATTGGCAACCCCTGAAGAAAACTGATTAATCTGACATTTAAAAATAGTTCCGTGCTCTATAATATAAAAACAAATACATTGATTCTAGACTAAGTATCAAAAAATACATTGAAGGCAGTTATTTGGTATCTCTTTATATGCATATGAGGGATTTCGTCTCTTCCTCTGAACCTCCCTTTTTCCACCTAGGTATGTGACGAGGGGGAATTAGGTTGTGCTACATTTGAAGTTTTTGAACTATTATACCATTTTAAAAATATTTCAGAATTGTCCCACATCAGAGATTTCATGAGGAGGTAGTTTAAGAAATTATCCTACAGCACATCATCAATTATATAATTAACAGATAGAGAGTAGCTTAACTCTGAATAAAAGAGAGAAGAGCTTCCTTAGCTCTACCACAGAGAAGGAAAAATGGGTAGATGCTGCAGACCACCTGAGAGTGCTTAAACTTAATCCCACTATAATTTATTGGTTTGTCTTAGCTTACATCAGCTAAGGTCAAATTTACCTATAAACTATTTTCTAGTATGTTCTACGATCCAATCAGATTTCTATAAATAGTCATTAATGGTTTAGTCTCCAATCCTTTAATCCCATTTCAGGAATTATCTCTTGATTCAAGTGCTTTAATTTCCTTGCCCCTCAAATAGTTTTTTGGTATGTTTCTGAAGTCAAATAGTGTCACAGAAAGTGACATGAGGATATTTATATCTTTTTGGAATTGTATGCAGAGCCAGAAGCACATAGGAAATCCAGGAGCTGCATTTTTAATTGTTACATAGGGAAATCATAGTAGGAATTCAACAGTTTAAGCCATAAGATACAGTGAGAAGAAGTTTGCAAATTTCCAGAGTAGAAGGGATCAGATGTGAAAATGGAAACAATTTGTAAAATATGAAATAAAAATGATGATAGCTGGACTTCACATAGTAAAGCAATGGATATCTTGGGACTGCAAGTAAGATGTAAAAACTTTTCCTGTTATTTTCATATAAACTTTTTACTGCCTCCTTTGTGGACCATAGCCTTTTCTCCCCATGAACCAATAAATAGTTTCCTAGAATAGAGGTAACTACTACTTAATCTTCTATGGAGTCTCCCAGTAATGATACTTTTGTGATGTAGGCTTTATTGTGCCATATGGAAATTATCTGGTTCTTGTGGTTTGAAGTACTCATACAAGTTTCTGATCACCTTAAAGTGATTAAATCAACAATTCACTGTCTTTCAGTAAACAGCCTAGCTCACAGGACTTTAAAAATGTGTTCTTTCTCAAAACACGTAAGTCAAAAACGTTCAGGAGGTGATGTTATCACTGTTAGCATGCTTATCTGTTTGACAATATTTTTTTTAGCTTTTGCTTTCATGCTGAAATTTATGGTAGAACATATGGCTTCAAGTCCAGATATTTCTTCCTTCTTCTTGTCCCAACAGACTTTAAGCTTCCCAAATCTATTTTTCGTTTTCTCTCCAAGCTTATATATGTATGGGGTTTTTCCTGCTGTATTAAGAAGTGCTGAGGGCTTAACTCCTGATTCAGGATTGGAGGCAAACAGCAGAGAGTGCAGACCTACTAAATCAAATTGGCAACTGGACTTTGAATGCTCACACAATTAAATTAATATTCAAACACATTCTTTTTATTTCTACCACTTAAATCTTTTTCATAAACTTAAGAATTTTCACTTCCCTGTTTCACTTCAGAGATCATAGAATGATTTGGATTGGAAGGGACCTCAAAGACAAAAGCTTTTAGCTGTAGAACATACATAACGGCTCCTTTCAAAAGGGACAAAAGTTTGGCTGCAGTAAGGAAAAAACAATGAGACTTTTTTTCCTTCTTGTTTTTCATTGTTTGTGTTTGCTTTATAATCTGAAAACTTACTGTCTTGACCTTGCAGAAGGGATCATAGCCTGACCAAATCAGTCTTGTCTCTTAAAATTTCATTTGAAACTTTCTTTACATTTTTTTTATCTTTACTGCAGAGATTTTACAGTGAATCCTCACTGAGCAAAGAAAGTCTGTTTCTGAATGGACAGACTCATATTTATCTATTGTATTTCAGTATACTTCATTCTGTGTTTTAATAATGTACATGAAATTCAAAGTTACTGTTTGCTTATAAGCAAATCTATCCCTATTTTACAAAATTAAGTTTTGTTATCTATACATCCATGTCATATATGCATGCACTAATTTATCTTTTGATTGCTTTAAATTAAAATTGACAGAGCTATTTATCTCTAACTCCCAAAAGCTGATCCTACAAAACTTTTAAAGCAATTAAATTTCATTTCAAATTTTAACAGAGAATATTCTGTGTTTACCATCCTATTCTCTAGCGCACGTTTACCAAGGGTAGAGATGGATTTATGATTAACTAAAATAGAGCACAGTGAAAGAAAAGGTTGGTAGGTATTCAATATACAAAATATGTATGTGATTGTGATTGGTATTTTTAAAATGCTTATTAACTGCCAGTGTAAACTGGGAGGATAGATTAGTGATCACAGTGGAGATCAAGACAAATATCAAAATAGTTGTAGTTTATTGGAATATTTGACATTTTGCTATTAAACAGACCCCACATTATTTATTTTAAATGAGAATGTATTATGCTTGGCTTCAAAGATAAAGCCAATATGAATACTACAGAATAGCAAAACAAATATTTTCCCATATGGCCATTAATATAAAAAAATGGATTCCCTTTAACAAAAGAAGTCTATTTAAATATATTTTTTTATTGATTTTTATTTTATTTCATTAGGTTTTATATATAAGAAAGTATTTATTGACATTTTTATTGACCTGATTAATTTGAACCTTGGAACAAATTACCTTCCTGATGCATGGATGAACTTAACACTTCCAGATGTAAGTTAACAACTATTTTTTTTTTTCCTGAGATATTGCTTTGTGTAGAAGATGAAGCATTGTCCTTCCTATGACAAAGTCAAGAGAATAACTATTACAGGGCATTATCAGTTTTTCCTTAAAATTGTTCCCTTTCAGTAGAGAAGAAGCCAAAGAAACCACCGTGCTAGGAATTAAATGCTTATGTTAGCACTATATTTATTTACAAATTTCAAATTACATCAGTTCCTTAGAAAACGTGGAAAATTCACTTCCAGATGTTAAATTAAGACTGTTTTTGTTCTTTGTTATGAGATAGGAGAATAAAATCTGGAGCTGTATGACTTTAATCTTATTTACCCATGATTTTCAGATTTAGAAACATGAAAAAATTTAGTCTTTCCAAATCTTTCATCACAAAATCCATTGATTAGTTTGAGATGCTGTTGGTAAAATGTATGGGACAAAAATACCTAGTGTATGCTATTTTTAGTATATTTTGATAATTATTTCTGGGAGTTATTCACAATTCACATTAAGATTTTATTTGGACCACACATGATGGAAGCAGCTTTATTCAAATATTCTTCACACAGATGAATTGCATGAGTAAACCATTTTAAAGTTGCTGAGTGATGGATTTCCACTGAGTTTAGTGAAAACTAGTCACAGCTGTCATCAGTATGTAAAAAATCTAATCTTAGCACAGGAAATTAATTATATGGGGAAAAGTATGAGTCAAATATTCAGTTTGGTAATGGAGCACACGTGCATGTATCCCATGTTCTTTATTCTTTAAGAGCTCTTAGTGCTTATAAGTACTATTTTTATTTTAAGAAGAGGATTTCCTTTAAAAGAGTTTCCTTAATAGCATGACTTTAAAATGAGACTTTTAAATTTATTGTGAAAGCAAGAATTGCCATGCTAAAGGAAATGAATGAAGCATGACCTAAAGTGTAAGTTTATTCTGCAGAAGCTATTCTGAACTGAAGTCACCATTTCATCTTTACAGTTTGTGACTTAATGTAATTTCAAATAAGTTTTGAAATTAAAGTAAGCAGTGCTATACTTGCCAGTTTTAGGACAGATGGCATCTACAACATTATTGAATTGATTCACTCTGTGTTGCCTAAGGCCCTAAGCCCTCTAAATACATTTCTTCCGTCTGGAAATCCAGTCTGAAACCAACCAGACACTTGACAAGGAAATCAGTATTTGGAGAAGAACATAGTATAGAGGAACATAGTAAGTTCTCACCACACCAATAGTGCAGAAATGAACTGTGCCAGATTCGTTACGTCCTTCACAATGCTCTATCAGGAGATCTTACATATATTTCCCTGTTTGTGATCAGGACCTCACCCTGCTATCCACATACTGCATCCTCAGCTGTAAAAGAATACATGGCAAGCTGCAAAGCAGCTTTTCTATTAATTGTTTTTGATAACTGAAAACACTTCTGGAACAAAGAAAACCCATGTGGTGAATACCTGAAAGAGTAAGCAAAATAGGGCCAAGGCACAGGCCCAAGCACTTACTAAATTTTGTACTCATGCTACTAAATTGTCAGTTCAGTTCCCCACTAGCACACACTAAGGACTATTATCTCATAGGCAGCTTAAGTATAACCCCCTATTTAGGAAGCGGGAGTATTTATTTAGATGTTTACCAACTGCACATGCCAGTTAGCCTCAGTGACAAACAATGGTCTCTGGCCTGTTTTATTTAGTGATAATATGATGGTGTACCTCCAACTCCCCACAACCTTCCCAGCTTTATTTTCCATAACCCTGCTTAAGAAGATAACCACCAGCAGCAGTCATGATGGGTGCCATCTGGTCACAGTGGATTCATGAGGGACAGTTAACAATACAACAGCCAAGAGGCTAGCTGAGCAATGTGCTCACCTGACCATCAGTGCTGGTCAATGTCTGTCTCAAGCCAAATTTGGAAGAAACTAACATCTATAGTTACACAACATCTATAGTATACAGATATGACTGTTAGTCAATCATCCTGTATCAGGAATAGTGTAAATAGCTTGTATCAGGAATAGTGTAGCCAGCAAGACCGGGGAGGTGATCATCCCCCTGTACTCAGCTCTGGTGAGGCTGCACGTCAAGTACTGTGTTCAGTTTTGGACCCCTCACTACAGGAAAGACATCAAGGGTCTGGAGCATGTCCAGAGAAGGGTTACAAAGCTGGTGAAGGGTCTGGACCAAAGTCCTACGAGGAGAGTCTGAGGGAACCGGGGTTGTTCAGTCTGGAGAAGAGAAGGCTCAGGGAAGACCTTATTGCTCTCTCTACAACTGCCTGAAAGGAAGGTGTAAGGAGCAGGGAGTCGGCCTCTTCTCACAGATAACTAGAGATAGGACTAGAGGGAATGGCATCAAGTTGTGCCAGGAGAGGTTTAGACTGGAAATTAGGAGATGTTTCTTCTCAGAAACAGTAGTCAGGCATTGGAACGGGTTGCCCAGGGAGGTGGTGGAGTCATCATCCCTGGCGGTGTTCAAGGAAAGGTTGGACATAATGCTTAGGGACATGGTTTAGTGGGTGTCTATTGGTGGTAGGGTGATGGTTAGACCAGATGATCGTGAAGGTCTTCTCCAACATTAATGATTCTATGATTCTATCTCACCCTATAAAGAGTGAGCCAAGAGCCCTTTGATCTCTCCTGCATGGCAGTGGGCTGCAGGCCAGGATGTCCCCTTGAGTAGGGATGCCTCACAAGGTCTGCCCCTCAAGGCTGAGAGATTCCTTACTGTTGAGAGATTCCTTATCTGCAGCAGATAGTAAGTGGCTGATAGCTTGCTAAACTTTGTAAGCTTTGCTAAGATTACATCTTAGATTGGTTGTGCACATATAATCCTTTGGACATAAATCATTGACCAACTGTGGGACTAAGTTTGGATCCAGCCACACCTAGGCACCTCTCTGAGCAGGAGTTTAGAAAGTAAGGGGGTCCACTCTGAACCTCGTGACTGTCAGGGTCTCTTGACCATTTGTTTGACCCTGCCCTCTATACAGTAAATATCCAAGTGTACCTCACTGTCTCAAATCTTATTTTTGTCTTATTTATGATTAAGCTTTGTTAGATCACTACATTATATCAATAAAATACATTGCTTCTTCTCTGTTACGAGTGAAGTACATATAATTTCCATCCATGACAGATACAGAGTTAGCCATACATTCTGAAAGAAATCAGAGTCTTGAAACTAATTTGTAAGGCTCTTGCTCTCCCTCAAAACTCAGATGCTCACTGTACAGGGGAAAGAGGTAGGAGAGTGGCAGTGCTCCAAGAGTTTGGGGTGAACCACAGATGCTTCTCATGAGGACATGAGGCATAAGCACTTGAGGGCAGTGAGAAAATATCAGTGTTTTTACTGTATAAAGCCTCTTATTTACTAAGTGGAACTATGCTTGTGCTTCCATTGGAGTTACTGTAAAGTCACTATAAGCTGTAAATTTCATAAATGTGTCAGTGTAACTACACTGTGCAGACAAGGAGGAAGTAGAAAGAACTCTGAATCCTTTATACATCTTTGATGTATCTTTGACATATACAAATCTCAATGGATAATCTTGTCCATCCTAAATAGGAAAAAGAACTAAGTATGCATAATATATAGAAAGTATATGTTTATGCATACATATTTGACAATATTTATTTTCTTTTTATAGTTGCAAAATCTGACATCTGCATTCACAGTGAACTCAGAACTGATTGACTGGCGCAGATTCCTTTTAGCAGCAGCACAGCCTTGGCCAGTGCCATCTCTGACACAACTTCTCAAAACTCTCCGTATCTTCAAGTCTATTGATGTAGCTGGATCAGGCTTAGTTACACAGGAACGCTATATGCAGGTTATAATTCTTTTCTCTTTGAGTAATATTCATTTGTTAATCTCTTTGAATTGAATGATGTATTGTCAGGTTTATTCAAACTTAGAAAAATCAGCCTGAATTTTAAATGCTTTGCTATTTGAGGGTGCTTTCTAGTGAAAAATGTGTTCAGAAAATTGAGGGCCAAATATTTATCTTATCCTTATATATTAATTACAAAAATCAGACTAATTAATCTTACATTTTAATTCTGTTTCCTATTTAAGCCATAAAATAATTTAAAAAGAAAATCCTTCCTGTCCTAAAGAAACTATTCTGTGAGCATTTGAACTACAATTAGCTGACACTACTATTGATTGACACTGTATAAGTCCCATAACACAAAAAAATTGCCCCAAACAAAAACAAATATTTTAATTTGGTCTCACCAGCTCCAATTTAATTAAATATTTTGAGAATTTTTCCAATAAGGAATTTTTTGCAAATGAAGGTTGTTTTTCAGACCTTGAATATATAGGAAATTAAACAATTATTTGATCCATTCTTTTGTTTAAAAAAAAGTTCTATTTAAAACTTTGCAAGGTTTAGAACTGTTTTTAAAGAAGCAAGTTTTGTAAAAAAGTATTAAGAATACTTTTTTTTTTTTTCCTTTTAACATATTTGACCTACTTCTATAAATTTTCAGTTTTACTTTGGATTTTTAATCTTAGGATGACTGCTGGTTCAGTCTTTTAATGTGCACTAGCCAATATATATGTGTATATATGTGTGTATGTGTATGAATGTACACACAAATATTTCATAGCTCTGTCAGTTTGGATTTGGTGATACTAAAATAATTTCCAAAATGTTTTAAACAAATTTCATAGAACCTTTAATGTAGTTTGTTTTTAAAATGTCTAACACTAGATATATTCCAAAATTAAATAAAGGCTGTGTTATTCCAGAAACCTGCCTGTTTCAGAACTTCTCTGATTAATTGAAAACTTGCTGCAGAACCACATCCCACCCAAGACTGGTAAAAAAAAAAAAAAAAGTAAAATTCTGCAAAGCCAGAAAACCCACAAAATTTGCAGGTCTACATGCTGCATCTATTTGTCTATTATGGTAATTTTTACTGAAATTTGAGAGTATACAAATAAACAGATTTAAGACATTCAAGGCTGCGAATTAACATTTTAAACATAGGATCCTGATTATAAAGTAATAATAACTGATCAAAATATTTACGCACTTCAGGATCAGAAATGGCTCCCATTCAGTCAGCTCAAGGTAAACATGCAAGTGTGTACATTCGTTTGTTTATTGACCTACCCCTGTTAGTTCTTCCAAACTTCCCTGAGACTACTGACTCTAAAACTACAGTCTTGTGCAGTTGGTTAAGGACTGAAAAGGACTAGAAGGTTTATAAACACACAGGTAACTCTCAGTTGAAGATCCTTTTTTTCAGAAGAGGCCTATATAAATGTGGGCAGGTTTAGTATGCTGGAGTAGATGTAGCTCTTTAATCATTACAGGACACTTATTTGTTGCTGGAAGTAGGCATGCATGGGAACAGCTATGATTCTTTCCCTGGTTGCACTGAAGGGTTTGGACAATTGTTTCCAAAAGAGTAGTTAAGACAAAAGCAACAGGGTAGCAGAGGATACCCTAACAGGAACACACACAGAAATTCTGCATCATATTCTGCTTCTTGAGCAGTTTAAGTTTAGAACTACCTAGTTAATTTTCACCTTTTTCAAGAGCATAGTGTCACTTCGCTGTTCAATTTTCAATAATTCCTAAAGTATCTGTTACAAAGTCCAAACAGTTAATTAAACTGATGTCATTGTATATTAATAACAAATATATTAATAACAAATTCAGCTTGATTAAATCCCTGAATCAAGCTCCCAGTAACTAGTCTGTTCAACAGTTACAGAGCATAAAGACCACTTTTTTTAAGGTGTGAAAATAAATGACTTTTTTTTCTTTCTCAGGTTGGCTTATGGTTTACTGGAAATGAAGATCTAAACAGTACAAAAGGTTGCACAGAACCTTTGCCTTTTGATAGGCTAGGACATCTCATAAAGGTAACTTTGAAAACATAGATATTTTGAAGAGACCACTCACTATTCTAACACAAGAGTTCTCATTCTGAAGTCTCTTAGGTCTCTTCTTCCATAATTGCTGCAATGTTTCAGTGGATTTTAAGGTCAGGTGGTACTTCAGAATATGGCTTCCATGTATAAAAACCTCAAAGTTAGAAATAATGTGGAAATCAGGGACAGGAATCTATGAATTGTCCTTTAGTATTCTAAATCATAGTCTTCTCAGAAAAAAATTATTTCTGTTCTCTGTTGAACCATGTTCAACTATGTTGAACCACATAAATTTTGCTATACAGTGAACAACTTTGTAAAGAATGAGAGGCAAATGATCCCTGCATCTAAGCTCATGGACATCACTGTGGAAGAGGGAGATGCAGATGTAATCTGAATACAGGAAAAAGGTTTAGGCCTACCTATAATTATATCACATTTGGTGAATTTCTTCTTTTCTGCTAAAATCCTCACTCTGAAAAAATAAAATAGTACAGTTTCTGTTTCCTTGAATGACTCAGACACAACTATTTATCTCAATTTACACAACCTCAACACATTTTTAAGGATAGTATCACTTTTCAGCTGTCATTACTTTGTCATCCTCTTCTGTATAGCTTTTGATTTGTATTTTATCAACATTCATTAGTAGAAATTAATGTAAATATTTTTGTCCTTTTGTAGTTTTTCTTCAGCTTATTTGCTGACACCAGACAAGATCCTGCTCTATTCAACTATACTGAGATGCTACTTTATTTTGCTGCTCATTCTGATCCTGTTGAAGGTGTCTACCGAGCACTTAGCATTGCTGCTGGAACATATATTCATAGAAAAGAAGAATCTTCTCTTGTATGTGGGGTAAAATATTTAAGTAAAATATTAGAGAATAGTAGTGATGCTTGCTAAATTATAGGTTAGCTCGATTTCTGTACATATCCATATACTGAGTAGATCCAGCCCTCACAAACAGTCCCACTGACTTCATGGGAACTCTGCAAACAGTCCCAGTAATTTTGGTACTAATACTCAGAAGTATTCTTCCAAAAGTCTAAAATGTTACTTGTTAAATAATAACAAAATTTTAAGATATTTCCTGGTAACTACTCCCTGTACGGTTGGGGGGTAAAAACTGAGGACATTCTCTGACCTAGTCTTAGTCCGGCTACCAGTCCACATGAGTAGGACTATGATGTAGTTTGTGATATTGTCATCTCATGATATAAAACCTGCTTTATTGCTGCTCTTTACTTTCTTTCACACTATGTTTCTCTGAGATATTTAAAAGTATATACACCTTTGTTATTGTTTTATAGTTTGCCTGTAAATCAGAAGGCTTAATACTAACTATTTAATGTGAAATAATTTAAAAAAATTTTTTTAGAGTATGAGTTTTTTTAATACATGATGAATGTATGGTCACATCACATAAAGCTCAGCTTTTGAATGATGTTAGTGTTTCTGAAGTATGTTATTAATTTCCCATTTTTTTAAAGACTCCTAACTGCCATTAGTAAATGCACTAAATACATTAATTGCATGTTGCTGAAGTATAAGTCACTTTTTGAAACATACGATATATATCAGTATACACGTTGGAAAGAGCTTGCTCTTCTAGATAATAAAATGTTTCATATGCTGTCACAACTACAGTGACTCTGGCATTTTTCTAGTACTTAAAATACTGCTATACTCTCCAGAAACAGTAGAGAAAGGACATTATTTTACCACACAGTGTTATTTCATACATATTCATAATTACTTTTCATCACTTATGACATATATTATTGTACTCCCCTCTGTCTGCTTTTGCTTTGCACAACACAGTTTTGGAAAGGGAACATGTGAAGTGAGTGAAGAATTATTTCCAATTGACTGGAGAGGGAAGTAATAGAAGTTTTTAAAGTGTCAGTGTGAGAGTCTGAATATACCAATTACCTTTTCACCTTTCATTAAAAAAAAAAAAAAAAAAAAAAGGAGAGCACAGAAAGGAGAAGACTGTGCTCCCACTTAGATACAGCAGATCTGAACTTAGTACCCCATATTCCAGAGGAAAGTTCTAGCTCTCTGGTCATTGGATATAAAACAACACAACCTGTTCTCCTCAGCGCTTTTTGTTTGGTTTTGTTCTTTTGATTGGGACTTCTGTAACTGCATGTGCATTATCACCTAAATGTGAAAGGCTTCGTGAAAGGCTATGAGTCACAGGTGGAGGAAAACATTTCCCTCCAATCTAGAATTAAAAATTTATCTCTGAGGGGCAAGATTTATACGTGCTATGATGCATATCTCTCAATGTATTATACGGACAGTGTATTTGCCTAATTCATCTTGGAGAGTCCCTTAGAAATCTAGAAACATCTAAGAATTAGATTCTAAATGAACTGCTTGCATATGTAGATTCTATGTGGCTTTATAGTTGTCTCTTCTAAGTAGGTATCACAGGGCTGATAGAACATAATTTTAATCTTTTTTCTTTTCTTTTCTTATACCTTGTCTTCTGTATGCATACCCTTACCAGTCCCATTGAATACTGAGAGAGAGGGAGAATTAATAAAATCCTGCTTCTCTGAAATTAATGTGAGTTTAACCATAGGCTTCAGTAGGGCCAGCATTTCATGCAGGATATTCAACAACCACAAGGGGGCAAAATGTAAATTATGAGTTGGTATTGTGTCATCCTTAATTGAGCCATCAGATAGAAAGGCTTAGGTCCCTGAAGACATCCAAAGTAGTATTCAGCTCCAAATTATGAACCTAAACTGTTGTCTACCTGTGGTTGCTTACATGTGATCTAAATCTCCAAATTCTCATTATAGATACTGGAAATCCAATAAATATTATCAGTGGAATATTCATCAGTAGAATATAAAGAGCTATCCAGCTTATTCTGAGTTTATAAACAGACACTTATACAAAGACACCTAATTTCATTCGTCTCTTCTCTGTTTCTTGTTTTTCATTTTTTGCTGGTATTGTAATGACTCTTGACTGGAAGCTTCCTAAAGAAATAGTTCTGAAAATTTAATTATATTAATGAGAGAAGATCAGGCAAACACGTTCTAGAGATTTTTGTTGCTTGTACTATCTTCAAATGCTTAGCTTTTAGGTCTCAATTATTTCGTTGTTTGTCGTGTAGATCTTTTAGCTAAGCGTAAATGGTACAGTGAGCGTGCTGTATCTAAGAGCTGATATTTTTATATTCTCCACTGCGGAGTGTTTAAAAAAAAAAAAAATCAGTGGATCAGTGACCTGCTCCTCCTGTACTGAAAAAGGAATGTATTAATGCACAAGGCATGTACCACAAACATGTCTGAATCTCAGCAGTGTGTCCTTCCTAATAAAGAGGAAAATGGTATGTTGAATTAAATGAACTTTCCTATTGTTGTTAATGGTTATCCTACAGAGTAGGCTAATCTAGACAAAGTGTTGTTCAGCTTCATGAGGTCCTTTCTCATCTTTGTGATGACAAATCTCTGGAGTGGTTTTTGTTGTTGTTGTTCTTTGTTTTTCTCTTTGGTCATCTCTAGTGTCATCACAAAGATATCTTGTCGCTTGTTTATAACAAACAATATACCAAACACCTGATTTTTCTGCATAAAGCCTTTCTCACTTTTTTTCTGCGGAGAGCTGGTGAGCCTATTTAACTCTTAAACAAAATGAATTTCATACAGTGACTCTTTGTATTGGACTAGAAAATTCATGCTGCTTTTTTCATGTGAACATCCAGAATTTGTGGGAAGCAAATTTCTCCAAACTATGATCTACTGTATTTGATTTGATTTATTACTTTCTGGTGCAAATCACTCAGGGAGAGATTGTCCCCTTGTATTTGACACTGGTGAGACTGCACTGTGAATACTGTGTTCAGTTTTGGGCCCTCACTACAAGAAGGATATTGAGTTGCTCGAGCATGTGCAAAGAAAAGCAATGAAGCTGGTGAAGGGACTAGTAAACAAGACTTATGAGGACCAGCTGAAGGAATTGGGGTTGTTTATTCTGAAGAAGAGAAGGCTGAGGGAGACTTCAACGCTCTCCGCAACTTTCTGAAAGGAGTTTGCAGTGAGGAGGGTGTTATTCTCTCAGGTGACAAGGACACAAGGAAACAGCTTCAAGTTGCACTAGGGAGGTTTACTTTGGACATGGGGAAAAATTTCATTGTGGAAAGAGTTGTTAAGCATTAGAAGTGGCTGCTCAGGGAAGTCCAACCCCCACCATCCATTGAAGCATTTAAGAGATATGTGGATGTTGCACTGAAGGACATTGTTTAGTGATGGGACTTGGTAGGTCAGGATTATGGTTGGACTTGATGATCTTGAAGTTCTTTTCCAACCTAGATAATTCTATGATTCTATGAATTACTAAGCTTACTCATGTAAATAAAAAGTTCTTGGTAGTGTATTGTAAATTGTAACTGTTAAGTATTGTTATGCTTTGTTGTTCTGAAAAATATTAATTTCTCAGAGGAACATTGGCCAGGTTCCTGGAAAAAGATGATTATTCAGTTTTTACTGTTGTCAACATCATAGATATTTCTGGACTGTCAGGACCCATTCCTTCATCTCATAGTTTGGTGGATAATTTTGTATAGGTTGATGACTTTTTTTTTTTTTTTTTTGTAAGAACTGAAGTTTAAAAGTATAATCCATTGATCCTTAACAAATACTTACATGAAACAGATGACCTATTGACTAAGTTTTACACCCATGCTTTATTTTCTTAGGCTTTTCCTTACATCGATGTAGTGACAAATGAGGGACCTTTAATAGAAGATGAAAGTGAAGTCTTGAATTACACAGGTGAAGGAAAAATTTCACTGGCAACTCTACTCAAAGTGTTTCATGATGGAGCGTGTACAGATGAAGATAATCATAGATTTAGTAGCTCAGAGAAGGAAGGCAGATATGATAAGGTAGTCTGGTGATTCAAAGGAGGTTTTGTACCTTACATTATGTTACACAAATACCTGCTGTAGTCTTTCCCCTGTTTTTTTAAACACTTACTCAACAACTTGAACAGTTATTATTTTTTCTTAAAGCATTTCATAAAAATATACAAAGAATTAGATGCTGAAGATCTGACACCTATTCCAGTTGAATTCCTTTTGAAGCATCCTTTCATTCAAGACTTGATCAACGGGTATCAAGAGTACAAGCTTATTGTAAGTATTGCTTTCAGGGACCACAAACTTTGTAAGTATGCATATCGAAATTTGCATTATCCCAGAAATGTTTTTGATTTAGATACCGTCAATTTGAAGTGTAGATGAAATACACATCGTAGAAGATTGTAGATTAGATCAGTTTTTTCATTGTCAATGAAAACATCCATCAAAGAGTGCAGTGCTTTCTGACCAATTTTTTATACCTGTCTAGCTGGCCTATGGCTGCCTCCAAGTTTTCTACTGCCTTGTCACAGGTGGCAGTGCTTTTCCCTGTAAGGAGTGAAGTGCACAGTATTTATCATATCGCTCATACTCCTTATTAGTAAAAGACAAGATATAGGAATAAAAGAATCTATTTACTCTGTTGAAGTTTAGGGTGAAAATTTATTTGTTATAGTAGGAAAAGATACAAAAGGAGAACATAAAACAAAGACCACTCAATTAAATATTATAACTATCAATCATATCTATCCTGGCTACTTTAATCATAAAATCATATAATCACAGAATGGTTTGAGTTGGAAGGGACCTTAAAGATTATCTACTTCCAACTGCTGTGCCATGGGTAGGGTTACCATCCACTAGACCAGGTTGCTCAAAGCCCCATGCAATGTATGTCTCAGCAAATTTGGGAGGACAGACACCATGGAATGAAAAGTTATTCCTCCCTCGCCTTCCCTATGCCATCTTGCCTGATCCTTTTTATTTAATCATGTACTGCATTTCCTAATTTGAACATTTTTTTCCAATTTCACTGAGTTTCTTGTAGATCACAACATTTCTTAAACGAGCTCTTTGTTGTATAGATGATCTATCTCAAGAAGTATTCTTTACACACACTCAACGTACTGCGAGTTCCCCATGAAGAGCAAGTGTGATGCAACTAAAAGTAACACTTAACTATGGTGTGAAAAGAGTAATGCCATATGTATATATTCTACTATTTACAAGGAAGGGTACTGTTTTTGAAAACCTTTTCTCACAAACTAATAGCTGAATATCAAGAGCAGAATGTTTATTCTTAATCAAAATTTCCAGTACCACTTTAAGAAGAAAGTATTTTATACAACTTGAAGAGTAGTTTGTAGTATACATTTAAAATGCATATTCTGTACTTAGAATGACAGGATGATATTCCATGACTGCACAGGTAAATATCGACTGCTGTTTTATGCATGAAATCAGCATTGCAGTCTTACTTTCGAATTCTGTTTAAGCAGGGAAGAGCTAAGACTACAAGTTCTTATTCAACTTTAAAACAAATTATTATATTCACCAGCAAACATGCATAGAGAACCAGTGGCCATTGTTTTATGTAGAACGAGTCAGAAATCTATGCCGTTCAGGAATGACCTTCCTCTGACAATTCATAGAAGTATATTTGGTGAACAGGTAAACTTTTTTCTTCCTAAAGAAACAATTCCAAAATAAGTAAACAATATTTTTAGCATCAATTATTTGTTCAGAAATTCTCCAGAGACTATAAAAATCTCTATAAAAATGAAATCCAACCACAGTGCTGTTATTTTGAGATCTTTTACAAGATAAATATAGCAAGGTAGGGTGTGGTTTTTAAGGTTAAAATGTTTCTACTGCTGCAGTCATAAACAGTGGAAAATGAAATGTTTTGCTGAAAACCATAAATGAAATATTTAGCTTACAATTTGTAAAATCTATGTTGGGGCACCGTATTCCTTTGGTCTCTTGACAGCCTATTCAGTTCTAACCAGTAGTATCTCTGATAAAGAATATTATCTGCTGGTGAGGTATATGGATGTCTTCTGAAGGGAGTTTGTTTTTTCAGTTCATACACCAGTAGTCTGGCAACAACTTGCATTATGTCAACCTTTCTGTTAGCCACAGTACAAATGCCAATAAGTGAATAAACTTGGAAATTCTATTACTTTATCATTTGGTCTTTTTCATCCTGATTTGAAGTCTTTCTCATCCTGACTAGAACTTGCAAGTGGTTTTCCATTATCAACATTTTTTTTTCCACTTATCAGATGAAATTTATTTATTAGGTATAGCCAGACCAATCCTATATGTTTATGTAGACACTTCATTACATTCTGAATGATATCATTTTAAATACATTCAGTAGTAACAGAGAATATTTTTCCAGCTGGAAAAAAACAAGCAAATTTGCTTTTTCTACTCTATGGGTTGGTCTCAAAATAAAAATTAAGGTCATTTTCAGGGCTGTTATTATTTCATGTTACAAAACTTGTCCTACTTCTATCCTGATACTATCACAGATACAATTACCCAGGACAATAATGCATTTTAGTAACTCTGTGCTTTGATTGTGATAAATTTAAATAGTCTGCATTGTATTTTACTTCTACAATTCTTAATACATTCATTAATCTATTATTTTGAGTGAACTGCATTCTTACATTTAATGAGGACAACAAGGTACCTTAATAATTACCATTCAGTTAAAACTATTATGCATTTGATAATGTTATGTTACACTTTTTATCCTGCTTTCAAATCCTGAATAGTATGGTTGCCACTACTTAATTCCTTTAAAAAAAAATAAATAATAATTTTGAAGGTTGGGATACCACATTGTATTTTGATATATCTATTTTTTGAATACTTTCAATATAGGTCCATGCATCAGGCTTGTTCCTTGTAAAGTAATTATCATATTATTATGGCTGTTATTGTTGTTGATTTAGTTAATCATTTCAGTATCATTACCCCGATATTCATTTAAATTGAAGTTCCACTGGGTTAGGATTTCTAATATTGTATAGTAAACATATCTATCAAAACATTTATTAGTAAGTTGAGCAAATATTACAAAAACTGCTTATACTCACAGAAGCCATTTAATACTGCAGAACTGAACAAGCATTCAGAACTCCACATGTCATTTAGCATAGTAAAAATGCATTCTCTCTCAGGAAGAGTTCATGAAGATTCTATTCAGTAAGGTTTAAGAGGCAGACCATATAGTTCATAGACAACATTTAATGCTTTGGAGGAAAGAGCATTGCTGAATCACTGTCTACTTGTAGGCAGTAGCTGTAATACTTATGAAACTTGAGAAGACTTTTTCATGTGGTGTTTTAAATGTCCCAGTGTGCAAGAGAAGGAAAATTAAACTCAGTGTTTAAATACCTGGTCTACATGAGAGACGTATGTTTCTCTTGATCATGTATATCCCATTAAAAAAATAACATAAAACAATAAAAACAGCACAAGAAGTGCAAATATACAAGAAAAATAGCATGTTCCTTACATTAAAAATGATAAAAATATTGTTAATATAACAGAAATATTATGTCTGCTTCTTTAAATACAGACATACTAAATCTGTGGGGGACTATTTCACCCATGTTTTGAGGTTATTTAGTTTTGCTTTCCTTTGTAAAACTGGTAGCTACATAAATTAAATCTGTCCTGCGGAAACCTTCTTTCATATGCTTAACACATTCTTAAGTGCTGTTCTATCACTCTCTTTTTCATCCAGTTATAATTTTTGATCATATCATTCTTACTTTTAGACTGATATTTAACATATATTTCTGTGGCATTGCTAGAGCATAAAATTTCCACTTCCCACACGCAAGAACACAATGACAGTATTGGAAGAGACTGTATATCTCATTTGCTCCGTGATGATGAGCAGTAGCTTTCTCAAACTTATTTTTTACAAGAACACGTACTTAAATTTAAAACACTCATAATTCACATTCTATCGTGCCAGAAGCACTACAGTTTACTGAGATCCTCATCTGCTTTGTGTGGTAGTGATAAGTACTGATAATGAGCTTGCTGAAGGTTCCATTTGCTAACATTTACTTTTGTCGAACCGGAATTGAAACTTCATTTCTCACTCAATGTACTGAAGTAGGCCTCCTTAAACTGAAGTATTTCTTAGAGTCAGGGTAACTGTTAGCACTACCTTCTAAAACTAAGGACTGGTAAAATTAATCTTTTAACCAAGTTCTGTATTCACTGAAATGCTGCTCATACATTGCAAGTAATGTGAGGCATTATTCCATACAAGCAGTTTATGCTTTTGAAAAAAAGGCTCTATCTTCAAAATAGGCACCAAATGCATACGGGAGCATGTATTTGAATCTAAACTCATTTCTTTCTTAAAAATTCTGAATATTCGCTTATTTTGTGTTATAAAAAATAAACAGTATTTTTATAACACAGTTTGTGTTATAAAAGATGCAGAACTGCAAAAAAAACCTGCAGCTCTATAATGTCTAAAAGGGGGCATGTGTTATTCCAACTATTGCAGTTACTTATTTTCTTTTATTTCCTTGATGTGTTGTTTAAGTTCAGTCTGAAATGTGAACACACAAGAAAAGAAACTACTGAAAATTTTGTCTCTGTGTGCTCTGAATGATATTTGCTGGTTTAAACAACAACTTTAAACAAGAATTTTAATGACTTAAATGATACAGTTAAGGAGATGCTTAAGGTTTCTGCTTACTTTGAGAACTGTGTTTTAATACACCATAGTTTCATAAAACCATGGAAAGCAATGAGATTGTGTGGATAACATGAAAACACCATCTCAGTGATAAGAATGGGACATCAGTAACTCTTCTAGAATTTGCTATGAATAACGTTCTTTCTGCAATTGCCACTATATTGTTATGTTTTCATCAGTGTGCTCAATATAGTGCTAAAGCTGAATGACAGTGCTGTTTTAAGTGCCCTTTTGGGAAACATCTTATGTAACCTAGAAAAAATGCAATTTATAGTAATGTATCACCGTTGAAGTTAATTTTTCATCACACACTTGTAGTGACTAGTCAGAAAGCTCACACGATGGAAAGACGGACTTTATTATTACAAGTTTTAAGATGATCAAGCTGCTATGTGAAATGACCTCTTTTTAACTTTTCATTTTCTTTTTCATAGGATATTAAAATCTTTCTCCAGAGAGCTGAACAAGCACAGTCAATTGGTGAGAAAACCACAACATGTAAAGATATCGATGCATGAAAAATTGTGGTTCATGAAAACATATATTTTGTTATGCATGTAAGAAATGGGTGCTAGATCTCCACTCCTCCCTTCCACAGGAAAGATTTATTCATTTAACATTGAAAGAAACAAATTTTGTAGTAATTTTACGTTTATTTGTTACTTTAAAGAAATAATAATAATAATAATAATTTAAAAACACACACAAAACCAGGGAAAGAATATTATTAGTTCATTTTAAACATCCTGATGGAATTTCTGAATAAAAAAAAGCTGGTTTCTGAACTTGAATAGAGCTGTTTGTGTTCATTAATAGGTGGTAGAAGAATAGAGTACATCAAAGTTTTGTAAACAAATTAAGATATCTGGTCAAATTTTGTTAATGTTTATAAGATATTGATTAATTTTGTTCTAAATTAATTATTTTTTTGAAAAATGATGCAGTTCATAGCTAATAAAATAAGTAAATGAAAACATGGTCAGTATAAGATCAGTGTAAACTACCAAAACAACATGATATACATGAAAAAGTAGTGCTTGTTAATAGCAGAGATGATGAATCTTTGTTATCCAACCCTTTTTTCCTAACTTTCCATCACAGCCCAGCTTTGTTGCCACCCACTAAAACTCCACAGACTCTTTGTGTGGTGCAGCACCACATGTAGCCCAAGGGGCTGGGTGGCATAGGCTGCTGCCTCCTCCCCCCTGGCCCCATAACCTCTCCTCCTATCTTGTTGCAGAAGCAGCAAAGTAGGGGCTATACCATTTGTGGTTCCACTGCTAATTCTGCACATAAGTTTGCTAGTCACTGTAATTTATATTGGGGTTCCACATAATTGTTTTCAGTAATCGGTCATAATTCATTTTTGAATCAGCATAGTGTACTAAGGGACACTCCATACAACAGCCACAAATTGCAGGTCTTCATGTATGATAGGTGCTTGTCTAAAAATGTCTATGGCACTTGAAGACACCTATCAGCTGCTACATTCTTTGGCAGATTAAGCAGTCTTGGTGATATTCTCCTTATTTACTACTGAAGTTGTTGTTTGTTTTTCTACATCCAATGTGACTCTTTTTGGCTCTCCTGGAGGTTGTTCTGGAGTAGCTTTCATAGAAATGTGCTTGTTAATAGGAAATTTGTGTTTCCTTGCAGTTTTATTCAACCTTTTCATTCTCTTGTGGCTAATGATGACTAGAAATAAAATATTGGGAACTGTGTATTTTCACAAAACTTTTTCATATAAATCTTAGAATACCTTTTGTTTCTAATTAATTCCTCTGGAATTCAACACTGAAATGTCTAATATCTCCTTGGCTTTCAATGATACCCATTCTTCTGATCTATGGTTTCAAGTTGTTGGAAGACTGGACATGGCAAGAATGTATTTGTGATTATCCAAACTCAGTATAACTTCTAATTTGAAATCTGACAACTGCCCAAGCTTTTAGCAAACCTTGTGCGCTCTATAATGTATTACTAGATTAGAAACATAATTAATAAGTAAATACTTCCAAGACGCCTGCCTACTCATACCTGAACACTGCTCCGTCATTCTGGGGTATTTTTTTCTGCATTTTGGCAGTACCCTGGTAACAATCACACAAAACATTTAAAGCTTCCTTTCTCTGGTTTGATTCAGCAAAGCACTCAAACATATGATGCTCTCTAAGAATACAAGTAGTCCCATTGAAGTCAGCTAGCTCATAGAGAACCACAAACCTTTGTTGAGAAGCGCTCTCTGCACAGAATATTTTTACATTTTTAATGTATCTTTGTAACTTTTTAGTGAAGTCTGCTTGACACAGTATAGCACTTACACAACATTTCTGATGTTCCTAACAAGGATTTTAAATGGCCTGCTTGAGCTATAAAACAATTATGCACCAAAAAAGGAATACCAGCATGCAAAAAAGAGAAGCTGGCATAGTTATAGTTAGACAATATCTAGCAGACCAACGTGTAAAATAAATTCTTTTTTCTGTGATGATTAAAATTATAAACATTTTGTCAGATTTTTAAAACTTCTTGGTGTCAATAATGGCAGGTTCATTTTAGTTGATTTCAGACAGTCAAATATTGAAAGAAAAGTTGGTAGACTAGCACAGCAGATCAAAGCATTTATACATGATATACAAATTCAAAATAGAACCCAGTAGGCTTATCACTTCAGGCAAATAATGTTGTGTCTCTGCAGTCTACATGCTTTGTGCTAACCACACCGGCACATTGTAGCTAAGTACTATCTTAGAAACAGATATAACCCTGTTGTGCCCCCGCAAACCATGCTAAAACCTCAACATCCTCGTTTTACTTATGACAACAGACTTTACGATGCATACAAAATAATCTGCTTTGTTACCAGAATAATTTCTTCTTACAGCACGTACAACTCTGTCAAAATTTCATTGTATTTCATCCCCCAGATTCTTGAGACATTACATATGTATACTCATACAAGACTATGTCTTCTTCTTCTTGTGTGAAAAATACTATGAGGATATTAAAAATTTCCAAAAGAGAACTGCATAGTAAATTTACATTTTTTCTTTTTTTCCATGTCTAATTTCTTTAGTAAAAGCCAGCATTAATCACTAGGTGTTGAATTCCAACTTTACATACTGATGTTCTCTGTGGGAAATTAGAAAGGTATTCTTCTCAGAAAGGTTCTCCTATGATCTGTAAATCCCAATGAGGTAAACAGGTACTTCAGCTACTGAAAATCGTGAATTGCTGTTTTAGGTAGGATTCTTAAATTCTTGCTCCTTTTTCACACAGTATATGTTTTATCAATGTCCTGGAATAGAACAAAATCATTACTGATAAAGTTTGAGAATAAGCACAAATTCTGAAGTTACGCTGAATAATAAAAAGTGAAATGGATTGCATGGTGAAGTATGAAATAGTACATGTGAAAGACAGTACATATTTCTATATTGTCAAGGCAAAGGCATAATTTAAGAAGCAAAGAATGTATGTCCTGACAATACCAACTTATTTTTTTATAACTGTTACAACTTGATTATAATTGAGTTTCACAGTGGATATCCAATAGACTTTGATTCCCAGCATAATGCTGGGACCCAGAGAACAAAATAGGTCCAGTATTTAGGAAGGGGGAAAGCTAAGTAGCTATGCACTCAGTTTTGGCAGTGGAGTTACAGTCATATCTTGTTCAGTTTAATATCTAAGCTTCAAGCAGAATGTTGAAAACTGGAAAGTGTTCAGAGAATAACCATGAGAATGATGGGGAATCATGTTTTGTACACGAAAATTCAAGGAACTTGTTCTTTTTAACTCATCAAAGGAAAAGTTAAGGGGTGGTCATGTCAGATTTCCATTTACAAGGATCCGTATAAAAAGTCTCCATTCCAGTAGACATATAGATATAGCAAGACTCAATGGCTGGAACTTTTAGGCTTCAAAATAACACAGAGATTTTTAGCAGGGAAGAGGATCAAGTGTTGAAACAAGGTCAAGGAAAATTTCTCATCACAGGGTCATAAAATGAAGATGAATAACGCTTTTAAATCCAGTTTGTGATGGAAGCTGGGATGAAATATCTGCATTTTTGATATTAAAACACACACACACACACACACAAAAAAAAAAAAAAAAAACAAAAAAAAAACACCTTGAAACCTAGTTCAGCTTTCAGTTAATCATTTTCAATGTGTTAGGTCCTTTTTTTCAAAGTTTGCTGTAACTTACTATTTTATTTCCTGTACTCCCTAATTTCACTTGCCTTAGTTATTCTTTTGTATGCTGCATAGAAAATGCCTTGGGTAGTCTACCTTAGAAAGCATGCAAGAGTTTATCTTAACAATACTCTTATCATGATTAAAACAACTTATAGTCCATCCCTGCAAAAAAAAACTCAAAAACAACTAACCAGAAAATACTGCTGAGTTAGGAAGTCTCTTAACACTTACTGACTGGCATAAAATTTCTCTGCATAAATATGGCTCAATATTTCATTCTGTGAAGAATCCAGGCTGTGATCAATTCCCTATATAAAAAGAACCACTCTGGGCACATCTCTCAGGAAGCAGACTGGCACAGGAAGATTCAAAACATTTTGCAATTAACCAGAACATTTTCTAAGGCACTATTTTTCTCACTTCAGAATGTGGCTATGTGATGTCACATTGTCACCATGCTAGCGAGAAAAGTTCCTCAATCTGCTCTGTGGTCCATACCTCAAAATTTCCACTGAGCATGAGGTTCAGCCATGGTTTCTTTTCACATTCTTTACAAGTGAAGCAAGCCATCTTGTGAAAAGCTTCTTAGCTATGCTGAGTTTTCTTAATGCATGAAGACTGCCAAAGAGAAGTTCTCCAAACCATTCAAAAGACACAGTATGGCAGATATAATCCAAAAATCAAGCATACTTCACAAGCTTGTATGCAATATTGTAGCTATAATTATGAAATTAAAGCAACAGCAATCAAAAAAAAATCAAAAGATATTCACTTTATCAGTACAAATTACTTGCTTTGGTACTGCTTTTGTTACCTCCAAAAGATTCTATTACAAATATGCTCATTCATAAATAAAATGCAATTTTATTTCATTCCTGATTTTACAAACTTCCCTTGGCACTAGAATATAAAATATTTTGTTTCCTTTGATTTTAAGTAGCACGTATAATGAATATTCTGTAGTTTGGCATCTTATCTTTGGACATTCCTGCAAACTCAGGGACAGATTCAAAGGGCTGCACCTCTGGAAGGAGTAATCTCTTGCAATGATAAAAACAGGGGATTTGCTAGCTGGGGAGCAGTTCCGCTGAAAAGGTCCTGTGGATCTTCATGGACAGCAAGCTGAACATGAGCGCAGCATGCCCTGGCACCAAAGGCCAACAGCATCTTGGCATCTATTAACTGGAACATACCTAGTAGAATGAGAAAAGTCACTGTTCTTGAGCAATTACTCATTACTTCTAGAATAGTGTGTCCAGTTTTGGGACTCCTGATACCAGAAAGACATTAACAAATGGCAGAAGGTTCAGTGGAGGGTCACTAAGAGGGTTGGAGGATTGACCTCTTTCCAGGGGAGGACAGGCTGAAGAAACTGGGCTTGTTCAGCCTGGAGAAGAGCAGTCTCTGAGGGAATTTAACAGTAGTTTTACAATACCTGTGATACAGTTATCAGGAAGATGGAGTCAAACTCTTTGCTGCGGGATATGGCAGGAGGACATGAGAAAATGGGCAAAATTTGAAATATGACTCATTCTGAGCAGACATAGGAAAAAGCTGATGAAAGTCCAGCAGTGGAACAGGTTGCCCAGAGAGGTTCTGCAGTCTCTGTCCTTGAAGTTTTTCAAGACCTGACTGCATAAATCCCTGAGCAAACTGGGCTGACCTCATGCTGCTGATTCTTGAGTAGGAGATTGGACTAGATGACCTCTGGATATTTCTTCTGAATTATTCTATCATGTTTATTATTTTCAGTTATACCATGCAAAACCACTGATTTCATTGGCATTGCACAAGCATAACTAATGGGCTCTTAATAAGTAGTTCTCCTGGGGATGAAAATGGTTAAGAGTCCTATAAAGTGTTATTGCTTTTCTTATTAGCACCATAATGAGAGGAGTGAAAAAGTGAATATACATCCTTTCTTTACTCAGATCAACAGGTATGACTTTGGCTATCTCCAGGTAGCACCATTGTCCTGCAGAAATGTCATCTTCCACTGTCACTTTTAAGTGTGTGCTCAATTTCACCCCTGGCTTTTACATATATGCATTATGTACTTTATGAATAATTTATATCTAGAAGTTGATTTAATAAAGTTAAAGAAAATAGAAATAAAACACCACTACCTACATTTTGTTTAGGAGCATTCATTTTGAAAAGGTAAGGGGATTTTCCTGACCTATGATTATTCCATTCATAATTTTAAAACTCTCTCAAACATTTTGAATTTCATAGAATCATAGAACATCCCGAGCTGGAAGGGAACCACAAGGATCATCGAGTCCAACTCCTGGTACCACACAGGTCTACCCAAAAATTCAGACCATATGACTAAGAGCATTGTCCAAACGCTTCTTAAACTCCGACAGGCTTGGTGCCATGACTATGTCCCTGGGGAGCCTGTTCCAGTGTGTGTCTACCCTCTCAGTTTCATTTCCTTTGTTTTCCGTAGTCACTTTACATTCAAGATTTCTTACTTTCATTTCTCATGAGCAGTATCTTCAGATGTCCATGCACTTCTGAATAAGTGGTCGTCGACTTAGCAGCTTTGTCTGATGGCCTTGCTCCTTTAGCATAATGCAATGGTTGTCTGTACTTATCTCCCACTATGAATATCATACCTGTTAAAAGATAGCAGCAGTACCTGCCAGTAGCAAAGAATGTGCCATGCCCACTTCAAAGTTTAATTTAGGCAAAGACTTTGGTTTTTCTCTTTTCTCTTTCTCATAACAATAGTTCATATTTTCTTTGTTTCAAATATGTGTATATATGTGGGCTGAACAAGTAACCTCCGCAACTCCTCATACATCACCTTCCCTTCTAGTCCCTTCACCTTCTTTGTAGACCTCCTTTGTACACTCTCCAACAGTTTTATGTCCTTCCTATGTTGTGGCACCGAATGCTGCACACAGTGCTGGAGGTGAGGCTGCACCAGCGCAGAGCAGAGCAGGACAATCCCTTCCCTTGGCCAGCTAGCAGTGCCGTGCCTGATGCACCCCAGGGTGCAGTTGTCCCTCCTGGCTACCAGGGCACACTGCTGGCTCATGTTCAACTTGCTGTTGACCAGAAGCCCCAGATCCCTTTCTGCGGGGCTGCTCTCTGGTCTCCTGCCCCGCAACCTGTACGTATAGCCAGGGTTGTCCTGTCCTACGTCCAGAATCCAGCACTTGCTCCTGTTAAACTTCATATTGTTGGTGACTGCCCAGCTCTCTCATTTGTCAAGATCTCTCAGCAAGACCTCTCTAACCTTGAGGGAGTCAACCGCTCCTTCCAATGTAGTGTTGTCTGCCGACTTACCTCCTACGCATTCAAGTCTTGCATCCAGGTCATTTATGAAAGCATTAATGAGAACTGGCCCTAAAACGAAGCCCTGTGGAACCCCACTGGTGACTGGCTGCCAGCCCCATGTGACCCCTTTTGCTAGAAACCTGTGAGTCCAACCTTTCAGACAATTGCTCACCCATTGTATTATGTATTTGTCTAGCTGCATGCTGGACATTTTGTCCAGAAGGGTACTGTGAGAAACATTATCAAAAACTTTGCTGAAATCCAGAAAGATTACATCGACTGGCTTCCCTTGTTCAACCAGGTGGGTGACTTTGTCATAAGAGGAAATTAAGTTCATTTAACAGAACGTACCCCTTATGAACCTGCGTTGGCTGTGAGCAATGACTGTTGTCTTTCAAGTGTGTTTCAATAACTCCCTTAATAATCTTCTGGGAGTTTTCTGGGCATTGTAGTGAGACTGACAGGCCTGTAATTAGTGGGGTATTCCTTCTCAGCCTTCTTGAAAACTGGGACAACATTTGCCAGCTTCCAGTCAACTAGGACCTCTCCAGTTTCCTAAAACCATTGAAAAATAATTGAGAGATGTCTCAATGACATTAACCAGCCAGCTCTGTGAGTACGCTGGGATGAATTTAACACACAACAAAACTTTGTGGTACCATGACAGCTTAAGTTCAATTAGGATATGTTGGACTTGATTTAGCATTGTATTTTCGTTTTCAGCCCCATAATGATTAATAGTGACACAATGAACACAGCTTTTTTTTTTTTTTTTTTTTTTTTTTTTTTTTTTTTTTTTTAAACTGGGCATGTCATTCACATTGTTACTGGGAGGAAGCCTGAAAGGGAAAAAGGATGGTCTTGTGGTTAGAGTTCTGCAATAAGGATATGTCTACTTTGTCAAATGTAATGCAATATAGAGGTGTCAAAGCTGGATCTAAATAGGTTAATTAGTTAATTCAGGCACTGGCAGCAATCCTGCTGCAACAGAGGCTGGTAATTTACTATAGTGCCATGGCTAAATTTAGAGCACCTGAACTTCATACCATGTTAAGCAGGCATAGATCCTTTGGAGACAAAAATCAGCTTTCTGAAAAATGCCTCTCATCTTTTCATTCTTACATTAGATAATAGAGGGTATTAGCTTATTTCAGTATGAATGGGGTTGCCAAGAATCCATAGCATTTTTTTTCCATATTTTTAGATTAACATTTATTTCTTCATGTTTTCTGCCTAACACTTTTAACAACAATTAACTTTTACTTTAAAGGAAATATGTTTTCAGTACCTCAGCCTATTTGGCTTTTTTTTCTCCCTTACCACATCCTTTAAAATCTGTTGAATTAGATGAACCCTCTGAGGCTTAGCCTATGGCATATTTTCACCTCTCATTACCTGAATTACCTAGACTACTTGATAGTCAGAACAACCTTTTCTTTTCCTCAGGCAAACTATCCTAGTTTGAATTGACCTTTCTTCAGTCTAGAACTAAGGCAAAAGAGAAAAATCTTCCTGTTACTTCATTGTTGCCATGATCAATAATAAGTCCAAAGGTTAAAATGCAGGACTCCTTAAAAATCCAAAGCTGAGCAAAGGAAGGGCTAGGGTGGCTTCTCAGAAACAGATGAATTAGAAGTAAGAAACAGATTTCCTCTGCTCTACCACTACCCACATCTGAACATACAAACAACAAAAACAATGGTAAGGTAAGGAACAAAATGAGGACAAACTCAAAATCAAAAAAAAAAAAAAAAAAGAAAGAGCTGGTAGTCAGATAAAATCAAAGAGATTGTTTCCTACCTGCAGTTTGTTTTGGAGCATTTATACTCATAGGGTGATTTCTTGTCTCTGCTAAAATCAGTGGACTGTTTGTTACTCATTTCATACTAAGCCAAATTTTCATCTGGATATTTTACTTTTTGATTGTGAGAGACCTCATCCTAGAGTACCCCACAAAAAGTATTTACGAAATACATTTACATATTTACAAAATTTACTAAAAGTAAATGCTCTGAGTGTTTTTTAGAAAAGTGTCCATGTATGATTGCAAGAGATTAAGAGAAAGAGATTTCAGATCACATACCAGTTTATTTTAACAGTTAATTACACTCATGTGCAACCTCTTCTTCAGACTAAGTTCTACCTTCAGAGTCCAGTGTTTGGACTTGCTTATGCTTTATGTTCCAAGCTGAAAGGCCTTATTTCTTTTGGAAGCTAGATACAATGATGAAGTATTTTCTTTATCCTTCATTTAAAGTGAACAAATAAACTGAAGTTCTGATGCCTCTCTGCATTTGTCTGTGTGGCATTCTTTTATATTACTGAGCTCACATTCTGGAATCAAGCATCCCAAGTATTCGGTCAGACTTTACAGTTTCACTTGCATTAAACTTATCTAGAAACCATGTATCATTCAATATTCACAATTCTCCCACCTTATATCTTCTATTTAATAAATTGCTAACAAAAAAATCTGTTATGTTTTTACAGTAGAAGAGGCCACATATAAACACATATGTAACACAGTTATAAAGCACGATATCAGCTTAAAAAAATCAGTGAGCCCTTACTACTGCAGTACTAATTTTTTCTTTAAAATGTGTTATTGACACCATCTGTGCTCTTTGTGAACCTCAGGAGGATTTGGGGGATGTGCTGTCTTCTAGCAGCTTAAGTCATTATCTGTGAGGTTTAGAGCTGGTCATGAGCACATCAAAACTCTTGGGAACTTAGTTATGAAACACAGAGCTCACCTCAGTGTTGGTTTTATATATGCAATGTGAGTGGACTAAGCACTCTCAGAGTCAGAGAGCAGGCTTAGCTGTTAAGCGCAGTTAGGTGCTGTAATTTGCGTTTTCAGATCTCCATTATTCATTGTTCCTTTTTAATCTGTAGGCAAGTGCTGATGCCAGAACTGGGTGAAATTACTCACCTGTTCTATATTTAGAAGTACAAACTCATTCTCATGTAACATAGATTTGCAAATTTTTATGTTATATCAAACAGAATTTGGTTTGTTTGACAGGAGTTGCACAATATTTTGAAAAATATTTTACCAGAGGTTTTCAGGATAATGCTGTTACAATGGCAGGTTAATGGAGTTGGCTGTGTTAAACTATTGCTCACGATCGGGCTTTTATCTCAGATGAGTGAAGCATACACAAAACAGAAGTCAGGCAGAGTTTCAGGAAGCTTGGCAGAAAGAATGTTAATTTCTATTACAGGTATAAAAGCTTTTGTGTACTAAATAGTTTGCCTTCGTGTAAGGAATGCCATCTGTTTTCAATAGTGAAGTGTCAAGAATACTGACTTTACTGTGCATTCATGTTTTTATAAACTGAAAGATACGTGTCAGCATCAAAAGTATTTATAGGGAATTACTGAAGTTAAGCTGCACCTTCATGATAATCTTATTTTAGTAGTGTTGTATTATTAGAGAGCTGTCAATACATACAGAAACATGGTATAACATAAATACCCAAGGAGACCAGCTTACACTTAAATAGTTAAAGGAAACAAAAGCATCATGTTTAAAGGCTTAGTCAGGGATGAAGCTGTACACCTAAGCAAAAAGTTCCAATATATGTTTTCATTTTGCTTTTCCTTAGCCAGAGTGTGTGAACATGAAAAGTAAACAAATAAAAGACTAGAATATTAAGGTAAAATTAAAGATGAAGCCAGTGCAAGTTTTACATTGTTGTTTTTACTATGCAAGCATTGACTATATTGTGGAATATCTTTAACAATTTTTGTCTGCCTGGTTAAGTAAATGTATTCAGCCAGATATCCAATAGAAATAAAGAGGTAAATAATATTGGAGGAGGAGATACATAATATTGGGCTATGGATAAGAATAACCTTACACTGTCTAAGGAAAGGTAAGTTGCCAGTATGTTTTCTCACTTCCATTTGTACAGGCCAAGTTTAGACACATTTGAGTAACTCCAACTGATCTGAAACTGACCATGGTATGTTCCTTGTCATTCTTAATTCCTCAGTTAATATTTCTATAGATCTTGTATCTTCTGTTCTAGAGGGGTATTTTGATAAGCAGGACACTGCGGGCTGACCTAATTTGATTTGAGTAGGTTACACTTCGAACACGCACAAATACAAGGTGACCTAATTTAGATCATGTGTTACTGTGGTGAAAAGGTCCTTGCATTCAATTGATTGTCATGCTTATGTAAAAGTTAAGTGCTTTGGAAACTTTTCAGAGATCTGAAACAAATTTGACAAACATCTCAGTAATTGCTATAGCAGCAATGACTCAGTTATAATCATTTACATATTTGAATTTAAGCCAACATGCTTTAAACATTGTATTTCTACTTTATGTTTAATCAACATTTGAAATATCCCCAGAAAATTCCATATCAGGTCATTTTTTTCCCCTATTATCTGAAAAGATGGCAAAGACATCTTTTGTCAGACTGTTGCAGTGCTGGAGGACATCTTCAGCCTCTTTTATATAAGCTTCTGTATTTTTCAAATACAAAGTCAATAACATTAATTAGGAACTTTTTTCTTCTGCATTCTTGGTCAGAAAGAGTAAGCTTTTATTTCCTCTCCTTCTTCAGTGTGCCTGTAACTTTGCAGGACTAGAATGGACATGAAGTTAGGTCCAGTTAACCTCTTCTGTTTAAAAGGCTCTTTTAAAAGTGATTTTGGCTTTATAGGAGGAAGCTATGATTTCTTTTTTTCTTCAACTCTGCTGTTGTCTTATAGTTGTTTTGTAGTTCAACTAGCATTTTGGACAAAACTACTGAGTAGTGCTCCTGAGGAGTATCACTGGGAGAGAAAGGAGGGGAAGGACAGAAACAGAAGCTGACAGATCCCAGAGACTTCACTGAAGGAAACGCTGAGATCTATTTTCAGACAGTAGAAAGATTCACAGTCTATGTCTTTATTGCTAAACAAAGAAAGGTTGAAGACTATCCCGACCTGATGCTAAGCCCAGGCTTGCTGCTAACCAAGCTGTTTAGGATCAACCTCCCAAGAGCATAGCGCATCCACATACGTAGAGCATCCACACTACATCACACTTGAACCTAAGTCTCCTCCAAGGTTCACACAGTGCCTGTAGCCTTATCTTCTGTGTGTCTTTTTGGTTCAAAGCAGGAGTGTGTGGCAGCCCATCATGGCAGTGTTTCTATAGCATGAGCTTGAAAATACGTACTGCGATACTTACAGCTGTAACACATGGCGGCATGAAATGGTGTTGGAGGATGAAATTACAACTGAAATTGTGTCGGAAGACTGTGGAGGGTGTATAGAGTCAAAACTACTAAAACCCACTCATGCTTCTTCATACATCATTTTGTCTTTGTCCCACAGTGCAGCATGAGCAGGTTTTGTATTAGAGAGATGTCATTGCATTGGCCTTAAAGAGAGCAAGGAGTTATCCAACAAGTCAGCGGTGTGACAGACCTGGGGTCCTGTGCTCAAGCTCTACTCATATTCATGAACCAGTGTAAACACGCCCTGTCTGACTTTGACAGACTTAGATATTACCATTTTAACTATGTTCTTTATCTCTGTAGCATAGGGAATATTCATTGGGAGTACTGATCTTTAAACACCTATCTTCTATTTCAGTCAAGTGTCTCCAGGACAGGCAAGTAGAGGCATAGGAGCCTGACTTCAGTTTCTTATTTAGGAAAATACTGGTAAAAATTAATGCATTGACAAATGAATTTGGGAGGATTAGTCTGTACAGCAAAAGACTGACAGATTTTCCATTTTAACATACTTGGAAGATAATGACGTGTGGGAAGGGAAGGGAAGGGAAGGGAAGGGAAGGGAAGGGAAGGGAAGGGAAGGGAAGGGAAGGGAAGGGAAGGGAAGGGAAGGGAAGGGAAGGGAAGGGAAGGGAAGGGAAGGGAAGGGAAGGGAAGGGAAGGGAAGGGAAGGGAAGGGAAGGGAAGGGAAGGGAAGGGAAGGGAAGGGAAGGGAAGGGAAGGGAAGGGAAGGGAAGGGAAGGGAAGGGAAGGGAAGGGAAGGGAAGGGAAGGGAAGGGAAGGGAAGGGAAGGGAAGGGAAGGGAAGGGAAGGGAAGGGAAGGGAAGGGAAGGGAAGGGAAGGGAAGGGAAGGGAAGGGAAGGGAAGGGAAGGGAAGGGAAGGGAAGGGAAGGGAAGGGAAGGGAAGGGAAGGGAAGGGAAGGGAAGGGAAGGGAAGGGAAGGGAAGGGAAGGGAAGGGAAGGGAAGGGAAGGGAAGGGAAGGACCTGTCATAAGTGAAATTTCTTCAAAAGACAGAGATTTCTCTTCTTATGTAATTAAATAACTGTATAGTGCTGATCTATGACAAACATGCAGATCACGATCATTCATTCCCAACATGTACAACCAGCAGCAGCTTGCCTGCATGCTAGTAGCTCATTAGATGAAAAAGTTATAACACATAAACCACAGGCAAAAGTGTCACGTCGCACCCACACCTAAGTGAACCACTCATACATCTTTGGGGTAACTAAAAATCTACATTGGTCAATGTTTTTTCAGAGGTACCTTTGTTTATTTTTACACAAAAAACAGTCTATCAGGTGATGAGTTTAAAAGAAGTGGAACAAAACATGGTAAAATGAATTTCTGTATCTCTTTGAAGATGTGAAACTCTGTGTAAGAGATGTAAAGTTTTAATTGAGGTAATCAGCTGGAGATTGTCATCCGAAATAGCTGTCATAGACTATATTTACAGATGTAGTAAACTCCTGAATCTGATTTGAAGGCACTAGATTTTTGTGGGTTTACTGAAGATGAAAGGCTTTCAGAATGAACTGCATGACAAACAACATTAGCAGAGCTCTCAAACCCATCACTCTATGTAATTATTGGAATTATTATTTTCAAATAAATTTTAAAAAAAAAAAAGTTAGCCCTTTTCATAATTGTCAGTCCTTCACAAATTGATTCAAAGATGTGGAAATATATTTGTGATTCATGAACCTCCTTACTTCATTTAGACTTTGATTTGACAGTTTTCATTTTGTTTGTATCAGTCCTATACATTTTTAGCAATTTGTATGGATAATGCACACAAGCAGATGAATGAAACCATTTCTATTTATATCTGGGGATAGTGAGATGGAAATGAGTAACAGGTATTCTGGTTCACACATTAATAACAATCTCCTTCACATTCAAATACAGATGTTTGTAGCAACTAAGGTAAAAGACAAGTTTCAAATATTTATGTAAAACAAATATTGTTCCTACAAATGTTGGATAATAATACATGAAGAGAAGAAAGCTAAATGGGACAGCTGCTGAGAGCTACCTTTGCCTCATGTAAGCCCTTGACAAAATCCCAGTGGTGCAAGAAACCCACACTGGCTGCAGCATTCCACTGACCAAGCATGGGAAAATGCTGTTACAAACAAGTTATCAATCTCCTTCTGTTTCCAAAATCTCTGTTCTGAGGCTTTCTAGCTTAACTCTGCAACTAGTTCAAACGAGTTCAAGTGGTTTAACTCTCTGTAGTCCCCAGAGCTGCTGTCTTCTCTGCTGACAGCTGTTGTTTAATCCTCTGTTTCATCAGCTGGGTATTCTCACCTTGGAACAGAAAATTTCAGGTGTACAGTGCACACGAAGTGTTTGTAACTTTTATATTAGTAAGAACATTTTAATATTATTCAGGACTATAATACGCTTTTCAAGCTATAAGTATTAGCAGTGCTGTGTAAACAGGAAAACATAATTTTTTGATAGCTTCCTACCAACACTGTTTTCTCTTTTGCATGTATGTACAAGTTGATTGTCAGGAAACTTCAAGATTCTGCATGTGTTTATTAAAATACCACTTCTGTGACAGCGTAAACCACTGTTAGATAGCAAAGATGCCTGGGATAGATTCAACATACCTATAGAGGACCAAAAGCTGTGTATTTGTGGCAGAGGCAGAATGATCACGTGTCCTGCTCTGATGCACACTACAGTTCCCACACTACATCCCTTGTTGCTCTGCTCAGCGGCATAGCTAAAATCCACAGTCCACGTTGCAGTTTTACATGAGTGAACAATTTTAAAGAAAGTAAAGCAAAGCTGAGATGAAAGTGCAAATTTCTTGACAGTAAGAAGTTGCATTTTTGGTAAAGACTTTTTGTGGTTTCAAAAAGAAGCAGAAATGAAAAGTTTTGTTATTATTATTGTTATTACTTACTAAGTGTAAAATCATGGTTCATTATGTATCAGTTGTGTTTGGTGAAAATCCTGTCCTCCTCAAACTCAGTTTGACAGCTGGTATTCCTTCACTGGAAAGGTTTATTCATTCATCTATTGCTTTCAGCTACTAATTACTGCTAATGTGGTTGCCTTTGTTAAGTTTTCAGTCGGGCAGAAGTACAAACTACTCCAAAACATGCAGTTCTGGAAAAATGCTGGCAATTTTTCCAATCTGCTTTCCTAACCTACCATGGCAGTGTCCAATTCCTCTCCTGAGCTGTTTCAGCTGTTTGAATCTGGCAGACAAGTGAACAGAACAAGTGGCTAAGGATCGAGATGCTCTGTGTTCCTGGCAGGACTTATAGCTCACATTGCTGAGTGAGTTTCCTCTGTCAAATGATGCTAATATTTACTTATCTCAAAAAGTTAAGGTTTGTAGTTTTTTTTTTTATCAATAGTCTCAAATCAGTGTGTTGTAGATAGCACGATTCCATCTACTTTGCTTTTACAAAGAAAGTCTGTGACGGCATCTACATCCTCATTTCTGTGGGACCGAAGGTAACTGCAACAGACAGAGGGAAACTCTGCAGCCAGCCTGTGCTGGGAAGGGAACTGCAGATGTGGGATGACTGCAACCCCTCCTGTACCCTGCATGCCCTTAAATCTGTACTCATAAATGTTAGCACTTAAATGAAATGAGACAGAAATAGTGTATTTCCTACCCCTCTTTGACTACTTTGTTGAGGCAAATCAGCACTCCTCCTACACAGTATAAGTGCTGAAGGAGTCAACATAAAATCACTTCCAATTCTGGGCATTTCTCCAAAATGTTATACATTCAGCTTCCCATAATTGCTGAATGGCAATCCAGAGTGATCAATAAAACTGCCACATGTAACCCAGTAGTTAGGCGAGGGGGCTGTAAAATGGAAGGAATGTTATTTGGAGCAGCAACAGCCTTGTTTGTACTAATCTATGGAAGAAACCCTGTACAGTCTTTTCTAAAATAGCTACTTGAAGTCAAAAATCCATTTTTAGGTACCCAAATATATAGTTAAATAATTAGAGGCAATAACTAACTTCTAACAGACCAGTGTAGGATGTTGAACAGTTATGAAAATCAAGCCAAATATTATGTAACAAAAGGGTTACAGTGGGGTTTTCCAAAGACTTTTTGTGTGTGTGTGTGTCTGTGAGAAGCACAAATCCCTGTGAAATGAGATTTTTTTTTTCTCCTCATTCACTTCTATACTTTGAAAATCTTTTCCTAGAGTGCAAGCTAAACTGGGAGGTTCCATTTTGAAAAACATTGGTCTACAGTAATCTGAAAGCTGAGAAAGTTAAAGGTAACAGCTGAGGAAGGGCAAAGTTATGATTTCAGTAGCACTTATAATGCAAGTCCCTTGTCCTTGCAAGGCTTTCTTCACTGCAGATATAAACAGATGCTGCAAAATCCTGATCCATTAAGGGGGATAGCTGTGATTGTGGAGGATCTCATGGTGCACTCTTGCTTTTCAATAGTTATAACATCAAACAGTTACAATTTCTCCTGATTTTTCTTCAAGTGTGGCTGTGTCTTTGAGGGACAGTTTGGTAAATTCTGCTGGGTGTGAGACTCGAAGGGAAATGAAACATTCAGGGAATGGGAACATCCAGCCGAGGAACTGTAAATGCTTGGGATAAGCTTGGATTGCCCACATGATGGTCAGACTATACAGCACAGTTCTGGGAATGAGGAATGGCGCTGTGTCATCACAAGAGGAGTGTTTGAAAGATGCAGAAGCCAAGATGCAGGCAGCTCCTGTCCGTGAGAGTTCACTTCATCTTGCCAGTCATGGTGTGGGAAGCGCAGAGCAGAGGTCCCAAACCATCGGCCTCACCTGGTTTTCACTGCTTCTTGACAGAAGTAAGAGCTCATGGCTTCTCCTTTCTGCTTGGCTCCAGAGGAAAAATAGTGGGTATTGCCTAACAGTATCACCACCCCAGCGGATGTCCATGGTGAGAGCCATCCCTCTGTTTTCTGCACTTATTTTCTTACTGAACATTTTCCTGCCTGAATCTCGGATTGCAACAAATGTGCATTTCAGCAGCTGGTGTCTGTTGTGGTTTGTTTTCTCTTTTTGTCGGCCTCATATTCAAGATTTTGTTTCCCTCCCTGTTTTGTTTTGTTTGTTTGTTTGTTTGTTTGTTTGTTTTTCCCAGGTCAAGGTGATTCAGTGCAGGTTTGCAGCACGTTCTGGCTGTGAACACAAACGCTTTGAAGCTGATGGCTCCAGCTGCAGTTGTATCTCAGTTATGCTGAGGCTCAGCTCACAGCGTTTGCCTTGAAAAGTGAAACCAGGTAGGTATTCCTGTTTTCATGTTTTGCTACAAACTCCACCACAGGCCAAGGTCACTGAAAGGTTGGGCAACCTCCATAGCCTGTAAGCAATCCCATGTTTATCGCTTTTCAGCGTCTTTTCAATACTTTCATATGACGCCTTGGCACAGGTTCATTAAACTTTGATAAATTTATGGCTTGGCTTTGACCTTTTCCTTCCATTCGGACTTTAAAAAGCGATATACATTGCTCATTGTATTTAAATCAACATGGAGTGAAGCCTGTGGTAAAAATTGTGCCTTGCGCAGAAAACCCTGGGCCACACCCTTACATCCAGACTGCAGTATGTAACGTTAATCTGCACGCATGGTAGGCAGTAAAGGCCAGCACACACCCAACTTTCCTGCAGGTATTTTAGTGGAGAGAAACCAGCTTTGTGGACCGGCAGAAACCCCTGGCTGATGCTGTGCAGGGCAGATTGTGGCAGGGAGCTGCTGCAGGGGTCGGGGAGGAAGCGGCTCCACCAGGCTGGGCTGCGGGGCAGCAGGTTTCCAGCTCTCCTCTGCAGCATGCAGCTCTCCTGGCTGCTCTTTTACAAATGGCAGTCATATTGCTCACTTAACAGCAAACAAAAGGCTGCTTCTTGGTCTGTGTTGCACCAAGGAAAATCCCTAGTGACACTGCAACTGTATTCACCCCCAAAATTACAAGAAGGTGTAAATTCAGAGCGTGGTGTTCTGCACCAGGCCTGGGTGCAGGACCCCATGAGATGGGTGAGCCCTCCCACTGCAGGTCGCCCTGCCCTGCTTGTGCTGCCCTGCAGGTGCTGAGAGCTCCTCTCCGCCTCTCCCCGTGCACTACAATTTCCAGCCCTCCTTTTGCTTTTGCTCCTCTACTCCTTCCAAATAGGCAACACCTCTAACCACAGTGCTGAAATCAGGAACAATGATTTAGCTGAAATCTTGGAGTTAGGTCAGAATAATGACCCTTGCTTTGTTCATTGGAACCATAGGTAATGTGTAATGAAATCTACTTCTTAATTACAATGACATCCGTTGTTTCCACCCAGGTAGAAAGACCAAGCAGCTGGGCTATTAACTATACCATGGACAGAAGCCAAGGTATGTAACAGTCCTATCAGATTAAGCAGTTAGAGTCTCAATCTAGACCATGTTTGCACTCTCTCATCCCTTTTATCAGATTAAGGCCTGAGCTCAGGGAAGTAATGACTCCAAAACAGAGTCAGGTAAGACCCTGGCCATATAGTTCAGAAGGTGACAACAGGAGATGCAGTAGGTAAAATGACAATTGTGATCCAGGATGTGTAAGCTGTAGAACACGGAGAACCTCAGTGATGATAATAACCCTGCATACAGAGATAAGTGAGACTCCTGATACAGTATTGTGAACAGTTTTGAAAACTCATAAAAAGCGGAAGGAAAATTTGGTATCAGGAAGACATATCTTACTGAGCTATAAGTTTAAACCCCTAGATTTATTTTACTTGTTCAAAAACATGATAAAATGATAATTTCTTGGTTGACTACAGTTATCAGCATGGAAAAGGATTTCTGATAATACTTGGATCTTAATTTTTGTAAACAACAGATTCACTCACTACGGGTTGGGTTTAGACAAATTTACACATATCTCTTGAGCAGTCAGGACAGCTGATATCAGGTGTGCAGTAGCTTCTTCAACTGTTTCAAGTCTTTAGAAAACCAAATGTAACAGGTCAGAAATAAGTCTGACAGATGAGAGAGTGACATTCTTTAGACTGCAGGGCAGACCACATCATCCTAACAGCCTGTTCTGCCCTGAAAAATCTCAGGTAATGTTTACGGTACGCAGTGAAGCACAGGATAGAGACACCTTAGCTTGATCAAAGAGTGAACCACACTGATGATAGAATTGTGTTGACACAGAGTCTATCTAAGCTCACCCCTCATTATGGTAAATTAGGTGGATCAGAACTGTATGCTAATAATGCTACATAGCTTCCTGCTTTCCTAGCTACAGCTTTACGGTATTTGAGATGGCGCCTGTACCTGTAATCTTTGTTGGACTGTGCACTGAGAATATTGCTGTGCCTGAGAAATCAGCTTTCTAATTACATTGAAAGTTCAGCAAATTTGAGAGCAATTTTTTTTAGCTGTAACCTTCACTCATTTCTTCACTTTAGCTAGGATGAAATATCCACTGAATTAGATTATCTTTTGTCATGTATTTTCTAAGTATTTGTATGATGCAACTCCCTTTGCTTGTTTGGGTCTTTCAACTGATTTGCCCCAGTGTATGCCAGAGGAGAGCTGGACAGGTTTTAGTTCCATGCTGCTACTCATTAGAAACTACACTAAGAAACTACACTAACTACACTGCTACAGCAATTCTTCAAAAAGAATTGCCATGGGAAGAAACAGTAGGATGTCAAACAGTGTTCTGCTGTGCCCTGTAGTGCTGCTGCTGCTCAACCCTCCCATCAGGCAGACAACACATTCTAGGTTTCAGTACTATGCCACCTTTCTTTTTTTTTTTTTTTTTTTTTCACAGACAGATTTAATCCTCCAGAGGGGAAAAAAAAGACTAATCATATTCAGTTTGGGGTTTTAGCCTGCTTTGATCTGCATGGATGACAAGCAATTTAAGAATGAAACAAAAAATATGAAACAGATAAGAACCTTTCCCTTCGGGTGAACTAGGTAGACAGCAGATCTGCATTAGCTTAGTAGCTCATCTGTTTTATTTAGTTGGTTGAGGAGTGTTCTTTGTGTTCTCTCCCAGGAAAAAATACTGCATATTTGCCTTGTGGTACTGGCTGTTGCACCCTGCTTTTGGGACAAGCAGGAAGGAAAAGTGTGATTATTATTTGTCTTTGAATATAGTATGGGGGATAATCTTTCAGCTTAATCTCAAAATTTCCAGTGGTTTTCTTGCATGAAGTGTCTCAATGTAATGATACTTCAAAAATTACTCATAGTTAAATTGTTGAGATGACAGCTATAATTCATTTTGAACAGATAAACGCAGTGCACAGAATTCATGCCAAACTGAATCACATCTTGGTTACCTAAATTACATATATTTTTGTTACCTTTGATAGTGTATGTTTGCAGTATGGTTCTTTTGATTGCAATTTCATTTTCTTGCGTGTGTTTTTCTTTTCTTTTTTTTTTTCTTTTTTTTTTTTTTTTTCCAGTTACTCTATGTAGGTTTCATGCCAGGAAAGAGATTTTAAAATATATTTAAATTTAAATATATTTAAATGATTTCTCTAATTTTGACCTTTTGTTATCTAATGCCTATCTGCTTACACATTTTAAATGTTATGTGTTTGTTTTTTTTTAAATACTCTTTAAAAATATGTTGATGAGTTCATCTTTATGGATTAAGCTGCATTCGACAGCGGGTCATTTTAAGCGATACATTCTGTTATCCCTATGGCTAATGGTCAGTATGACTATGGCTGGTTTTTCAATGCTGCTCAGTAGTGTACTGCATGGGCTGGGCAGCGGGCATCAGCTGGTGTAGAAGGAAGGTAAGAATAATTGAATTATTGAGGTTAGAAGAGACCTCCAAGGTCATCTGTTCCAACCACCTCCCATCACCCACTAAACCATGCCCCTAAGCACCACATCCAACCTTTCCATAAGCACCCCCAAGGGACAGTGACGGCACCACCTCCCTGGGAAACCTGTTCCAGTGCCTGACTGCTCTTTCTGAGAAGAAATGTCTCCTCATTTCCAGCCTGAACCTCCCTGGTGCAACTTGAGACCATTCCCTCTTGCCCTATCACTGGTTACCTGTGAGAAGAGGCCCCAGCTCCCCATTCCCTAGCACCCAGCCTGACCCTCCCCTGTCCCAGCTCCATGCCGTTCCCTCGGGTCCTGTCGCTGTCCCCAGAGAGCAGAGCTCAGCGCCTGCCCCTCCGCTCCCCTCGTGAGGGAGCTGCAGGCCGCCATGAGGCCTCCCCTCAGCCTGCTCTGCTCTGGGCTGAACAAACCCAGGGACCTCAGCCGCTCCTCATACATCTTGTCCTCCAGATCCTTCACCATCTTGTAGCCCTCCTTTCAACATTCTCCAATAGTTTTATGTCCTTCTTATATTGTGGCATCCAAAGTTGCAAACAGTACTGGAGGTGAGGCCACACCAGCGCAGAGCAGAGCAGGACAATCCCTTCCCTTGGCCAGCTAGCAGTGCCGTGCCTGATGCACCCCAGGGTGCGGTTGTCCCTCCTGGCTGCCAGGGCACACTTGTTCAACTCATGTTCAACTTGCTGTTGACCAGAAGCCCCAGATCCCTTTCTGCGGGGCTGCTCTCTGGCCTCTTGCCCCCCAGTCTGTACGTATAGCCAGGGTTGTCCTGTCCTACGTCCAGAATCCAGCACTTGCTCCTGTTAAACTTCATATTGTTGGTGACTGCCCAGCTCTCTCATTTGTCAAGATCTCTCAGCAAGACCTCTCTAACCTTGAGGGAGTCAACCGCTCCTTCCGATGTAGTATTGTCTGCCGACTTACCTCCTATGCATTCAAGTCTTGCATCCAGGTCATTTATGAAAGCTTTAATGAGAACTGGCCCTAAAACGAAGCCCTGTGGAACCCCACTGGTGACTGGCTGCCAGCCCCATGTAACCCCATTTATTAGAACCCTGTGAGTCTCACTTGTCTATTGCTGTATTTGCAGCAATACTTGCTCTATTGCTGTATTTGCAGCAATACTTGCTCTATTGCTGTATTTGGAACATAAGAAAAAAAAAATCATCTCTTGTAGCCAGTCTTGTAGTTTAGGGGGCTGAACTCGTATTATTTGAATGCCTGAAGTGCACACCCAACCCCCGTTTTAGCCTCCGCACAGCGATATTTTTCTAACTTTTCCTTATTCTTCTCTCAGTGTAACTGGATTCCGTGTTAATGTGGCACCAATTTATAAGTTAGTCCTCAAGTAGGAAATGTAAAGCAGTAATTTCAAGTATCAAAATCTCAAAGACAAAGGAAGTTCAAAGAAGGGGTGAACATATTCTGTTCTCTGTTACACATGGCTCCTCTCTTTGGGACAATGCGTCAATGAACTATATACCTTCCACCCTGCATTGCTCATTGTGTTCTTCAGCCCAAAGTAATTTGGTGAGGGGGGAAGCAAAATATTCTCCAGAGTAACTACATTCAATTTCACTTTTACCAGAGATGGTTTCTTACACACACACGTGCACATACACACTTTCTCTCTTTGAGGCTTAAAGTTATGTTTGTCCATGGTGATGCTGCCTTAAGCAATACCAGCTCCTACATGCTTTTGCTCCTGGGCTAGCAAAATAAGAATCGTAGGAGCCTGAGGCTAAAGAGAAGTCCCTCAGCTGATGAGCTAATGAGGATGGCTCCACTGGAAGAAGATACAAGGAACCAAGTTCTCGTGGCAGGTGAGAGTGAGAAATGTGAGGAAGAAAGAAAAAAATCCGAATTCTTTTTTAAGTGGAAAAACCGCTCACAGCTGAAGCTAGCTGGAAGATTTCTGCTTCTCAGCATATCTGGGTAAAAAAAAAAAATAAATCTAAGTATAAATTATGCTTGAGTATATATATAATATATGTTCTAACAACATTCTGCTTTCTTACTTGTTTCAGCTTTACCAAACTTTTTCCTAAAAACAACAACAACAAAATAATAATAACCATGTTTTAGTCTTAGGCACCAATCTGTATCTGTAACTTACAAATATGGTTATTAACATCTCAAATTCCTGTGTACTGAATTTTATAAATTTTGTTTCAGAGATGAATGAATCCACCAATTTCATTTTGTCAATAATCTAAAGAAACATCCTACAGCAGATTTTTACAGGGTGTTGAAGCTTTAATTAAGGCAGTTTGGAAGCATGTTAAGATTATGCACAGATGTAAATATTGTATTGAAGGAGGGTGGACCTAAACGGTGTTAAGAATCTGTCTTGAATAAGCACTTGTGGCCCATAGAAGGGAAAAGAGATTGTGCCATCCTCTCCTCCAGCCTCTCACCTCCCTGAGGAGCAGGGCAGAGCAGGTCAGGTCAGGTCAGGCAGAAGGACCAGCACCCTTGTTCTGTAATATATAGAACCCTCACCCCCTGCCACACCATGGAGAGAGCCAAGAAGCCCAACAGTTTCTGACAAATCTGGTTCACAAATTTACCCATAGATATATGACCAGGAAACACAGAGTTCCTCAAACACAAGGATGCCCATATCTTCCAACTGTCACTGTCAATGTGAACTGTCTACACACTGGGATGTCTGAGAACGTGCTTCACTGGGCTTCCACAAGTGCCACAATCTCCTTGAACTGGCTTGTTTGAAGAGGATAGATGGTAGAATGATATCTACCATCTTCATCTTACTAAACAGGTAGTGGTGGCAGACTTAATTCTAGAGTATGTACAGAGGCCTTTTCCTTTTTTTTTTTTTTTGGAGACAAAACAGAATTAAAACAGACTTTTGTGTCCAAAGGGTAATCAAAAAACAAGTGAACAAACTGTGTAAGAAGTGAACGAAGTGTTAATTTGTAAATTACTTTCTTGATCAGTCATATCAACAGATGAAATGTAAGCAATAACCCAAGAGGGTACCAGGTCATGTGGACCAGTCAATGGGACATGCTGAGGAGCTGACACACCATATGGACAGCACGTAGCTGTGAAACACAGTGCACTGAAAAACTTGCTTTACCCAACTGGTGGGTTGTAACCTGGATTTTGCTCATGGCTAAAAATGTCAGAAGGCTCAGAGTAGCTCAGAAGCTCCAAGCAAAGTGTTGGGACCAGCAAAGGTTGGCACACCACTGAAGGACTAGTATGTTTTTTGCTGTACCATCAGAAATCTTACCTGTTTAAACTGTCATTGTTGAGCAATGTGCTTTTGATAGATGTGTGTATTAACCTGATCTGTCAGCTTTCCAGAGGTCTTAAGACTTTAAATAAAAAATAGACAAATGTATCCCTTTGGTCAAATTTGAAGATTAGATTCAGAAAAATGTATTTTTCTTTTTTATGGAACCCTGAATAAGGAGGCAGATGCAGAGTAAATTTATAGCAAGATTAATCCAGTCTCCTTTCAGCCTCACCTGAGTACTAACACTGCAGCTACCCTAAAATTTGGACTCGCACAAATTTGATTTCCTATCTCCAGCATATTAGAGAAAGACAACAAAGTGAGACTGATGGACTCAAGTACCTCTTAGAAATCAAATAACTTTTGAAGCAAAGACCCAGAAGTAAAACAAAATGTACTTTTGCTTCTGGGTTTTTCTTTATACTATTTTTTTTCTTTTCATTGTGGTCCCTCATTTCCCCACCCAGACAAAATGCAGCTATGACAACATGGAAATCCCCTGAGCAGTGCAGCTCTGATAGTAAGGTTGTTCAAGGCTCAGCCAAAATATTATTTCTGAAAAGTCTTTTTCTTTTATTTTGCTTCAGCTGAAACAGGAAAAAAGAAAAAAAAAAATGATCAAAATGATAGCCCACTCAATTATAAACAAGAAAAATTTAAAGTGAGAAGGTGTAATTTCCGGATAACAATCAGTTTGCATGGAAGAGCCCTCCTTTATTGATGTTTCTGGCTGAAAATGCAGTAGAAATTACCTTGAGGGTTTCTAGACTAATATGATATTGAATATTACTAAGCCAGGTGATGAAATCCTGAAATAAACTTTTCTAATGAGATAGGGTAGGCCACAGGGACATGAAGTCACTGAGACCCAATCTCTTTGATTCACATTTGGGGTCAATGAGCTTGGAGTCAAGTATAGGAAACTCAGGAGGGAGAGATGAGGGTCTTACTACTCCTAAAGTCCTGCCAGCTGACAAAGTCCTCTGAAAGAGGGTATTTCTTGAAAGGGATATTGTATGAATGGGGAAGTGCCCCAGATAATTTTTTAAGGCCATCCTGAGCAGGGTCTGGTCAGGCCAAGGTGCTGCCATGTCCATTGCATTTGGATAGTTCCCTTCCATGTCCATGAGCAGGATGTATCATGGAGGTCTGCCAAGCAGAAGTCTACCCCTATTTCAGCTTGTTTTTTTTTTTTCATGCCATGGAGATAAATGAATATATTTAAAGGCTTAGATTTTGTCTTTTGAAAGTCTGTGTTAGGATGAGATGAATTGTGCTATCCACCAAGTATACATGGGGAAAGTCTGAGAAGCTCTAGCATAGAATATACACTGCAAATACCTACATTTTGTCAGGTGAAGGGTCCCATCCCAGGAAGGGACTTGATACAGGAGTGGGAAATTTCCAGCTTCCAGGCAGCCCCACTGAGCTCTCATGGAAAGGGGGCTATTTCCTCCTATTAAAACAGTGTGGGGGAGCCCAGAAGCACACCATGGGGTATCCACTGCCCCTGGTCAGGGCAGGGAGTGCCACTGGCGAAGAGCCCCCAGCTCCCTGCCAAGAAGGACACTGTTCTAGACAGGAGGGCTGAGCTTTCATAGTTCTGTTGAGCGGTTTCTTTCCTTGCAAACAAAAAAGTCACTGTGGCTTGCATGTTGTATCTTTTTATAGTGTCACCACTTTTCTGCTTGCTCGGGCATTGTTACCAACTTTGCCCTCAGTTTCCTTTACGCCTGCAACATGCAGCTTTCTTGGTGCAGCCAGTGCTATGCAGGAGCTTGCTCTCCTCTCTCAGGTCTTCTGCTCGCTTGTAGTTACCCACATCAGTCAGCTGTGTGCATGGCCCTGCAATACGCTCTGGTGTGCGTTGGTGTATACAGCCACAGAAAGTGTGCATAGGAAATATTTAACACCTCTTTATCATCCTTTTTCTGCCCCTGCTTTGTCCACAGAATGAAAAAAAAAAAAAAAAAAAAGGGAGACATACCACTTTGTTCTCAGGAGCCGGGTTTTGCAGGATTAGTCCTGTAAATCACAACTTTTCTGGGTTGGCATTGTCTTGTTTGGGACTTGTGTGATGCCAACACTTAAAGAATAAAAAGCAGCAATTGCACTTAACATTTCATAGCTGGAAGACTTTTTTCTTTCTTGGAACTGTGTACCTGCATTGAGAGGAAAATAGATGTGGCGACAGAACCATTTCCTCAGGAAAATCAGCAGCAAAAATCCCACTAGCCCTGACAGGAGCATGGTCCAAGAAACTTTTGCATCCAACCCACTGGACTTGACCAGATTCAGCCCAGTGAGTTCAATGGGCCTGATCCAGAAGGTCCTTAGTTTTGAAGTGGGAAGCGTGTTTCAAAGTAAAAGCTCTGCAAATATCTTCTCTCTGGCTTCCTGCTCTCTGCCACTAGTCATCCTTGCCAGCATGTTTACACTTCCCCTCGCCTGCGGTCGTTTTATCAGGCAATGTGTTTGTTCTGCGTCTAGTATAAAGTAAGTGAGTAAGCGAGGGTTTCACACACACAGGTCCTGCACACATGCAGTGTGCTCAGGATGACACGGACGAGTACAGTATTGAGCATTTTCGTCTTGTTTCTTCGTACCACTTTTGGGGAAAGTGGTTGCACTTCTGCAGATGGTGACGGTGAGTCATTTCATGTTCATCTTTCCACTCATGTATGATCTTGAAAACCTGAGCTAAGTGCTCCAAAATGCAACTGCTGGGTTAAATATGTTAAAGTTTTAGCCTCCAGTCTCTTTCTTTCAGTGCCAGTACCTGGGGTGTATGTGGAGCTGGTTTATCTATTTAATTCCCAAGTCTGCTGACCTTTCAATGTCCAAACTTGTCTGAAATGAGGAGGTGATTCCTGTATGCAGAGGGCATGCTACATCAGACCTGTTAATCCTTTCTTTTTGTATGTAGTGTTTGTGTGAGGAGTTATGCCTGTTTCACTCTTCTGCAGTCTAGGATCACTCTGACCTGCCATCAAAGGATGCCGAGTTTCTGACTTCTCTTGTTCTTGGCAGTTTCCTCCAAAGAAAATGTCTTAATATACGTCAAGTGGGGCCCAACTTGTTCCACTTCAAAAACAGAACTTTCTTTTTTTCCTTTAAACAGTTGTGAAAGTTATATCTGGGGATAGTCCTAGTGTCTTTCATATCGTGGCTGAGGCAGCAGCTCAACCATGGGCTTCTCACAGCCCATCACTAAGAGCATTCATCACTTACATGCCAAAAAATTATAAATTAATTCGACAGTTTGAATTCAGGCTTATTGCAGATTTCATTATCTCGTTTGGACAAGTGAAAGTTATTTAGTTTCATCAAGATCAATAAGGTCGCAATCAATTTAGTCGCAATCAAAATCATAAAGAGCAATGATAAAAAACACCATCTTTCAATCTGCTGTCCCTTTTCTCAAAAGGGAGCTGAAAAACTGCATTTACAGATTCAGTCTCAGATCTGTTTAACTCTTACTTGTCTAATATTAAGCAAACAGCTGTGACAGAGCTTGTTGCACAGTGTCTGAAGGACATGGACAGTCATTTGGTTACTGGTAGTTTAGGGCACTGCAATTTCATCACTGAGGAGCAAAAGAGTTTTCTGGTTTGTAGGAAGATGATGTCTGTGTACCTATGCTGTCTCACAGATTTAATGGCTAGAAATCTCTTTTTCACGTAGTTGTCATTTATTGTATAACATATATATATATATATATACACATACACACATATGTAGCTAGGTAATACATGACAAGTTTTTGCGTTAGTGGAAAACAGAAAAGCTCAGAATTGCATCCACCAGACTTGGTTGTGTTTGTTTGTGGTTTTTTTTCTCTTCTTCTTCTTCTTTTTTTTTTTTTTCTGTTTACCTTTTGTTTGTACAATTTGCAGCTGTTTAGAACCAGATTTTGCAAGCAGCTACAGTTGTAAGTGGTCAATACTAGTGATTTATAGCAGACGTCACTGAAATGCTCAGGGCTTTTCAACAGCAGATGGGAGAAGACCTTTCCTTTGTTTCATCACTAGCTTCCAGTAAACCATAACTAATCCTTTGCTTAGAATTAAAGAAAAACAGATTCAGAAAATCCCCACTGAGCAATTACCAGCTTTTATGATCTCCTTATGAGTCATATGGGTTTGACCAACAAATTGAACATCATGATAGATGTTTGGATTTCTCTCTGCCTCTCAGAGTCACCCTGCTGCCTGACAAAGTGCCACCAGCCGATGCAGGTGTGATCTCATCCATTATTAGGTGCAGAGGAGAGGAGAAGCTCAGTGCAGCACTTGCCTTCAACTCCACCTCTTTGATGAGTGGCAGGCTGCCTCCTCAGCAGTGCCTCCCCAGGCCTGACAGAGCAGTGGTGACCCCAAAAGTCCTAAGGGAGCTAACGGCAAAACGATGCCAGGGTAGCCATGGATGTGCAGGCAGGCACGGGCAGGAGCAGCAGGCAGCAGCACGCTGCAGGCTGTCATGGGCAGGACAGCCAGCATCAGTGGCCCTCTTTCCCAGACTTGTTCAGTTTGTCCAACCCACATCAAAACTGTTGTGATGAAAACAACTCCTCCCTGAGCCAAATAAATCCTAAACCAAGATGATATACTGTCCGCTGCCATCATCACTAGAGATTTCGCAGGGCTCTGGCCACAGAGCTGGTCACTTCATTGACTTTGCAAATTCTGTCAATGATCCTGCAGGCACTTACTAGTGCCTTCAGTTTCACACATTGTGGTTAGTCCTGGTGGCTTCAAAGCATAGCCTCTGCTAACACTCTTCTCTTGGTAAAGGCTCGTGAGACTCTTGCTGTGATTGGAACCGTTCTGCTGGGGGTTGGCCAAACCTTAGGGATGACCATTTCTGTGAAGGACCTGCCGGAGCTGTAGCTGTGAGAGCAGTTTTCCTCCCTCTGGAATCACTCCATCTCAAGCCGTGCCTTGATTTCAGCAGAGCCAGGCTCAGGGGTCTGTCTGGTCTGAGCTTCTCGAGGAAAAACATTATAATCTTGTAAACTTCTAATTGTGCCTACAGCCCTTAGCTATGGGAGCCATACTGGAGTCACCACAACCATTTATGCAGCAGATATATTCATGTGTGGTGTTTCTGAAGTTTAGGGAAGAAGCGTGACTGGGGCCACACACATATGTACATCAGATAAAAAAGAATTTCTCAGTCCACGGAGGAACTGTACCAGGAAAAGCATTTCAAATTTGCATACTTAAGGCCATTCATGAGGCTTAATTATCATATATTCTATAGTTAGGGTGTTATTTCCGTGAATGAGGAACCATGTTATCAACAATGTGAAAGTTCAAAGAGGTAACGTCAGCTTTCCTTCTACCCAGGCACCAAAGGTGAACTATGCTGGATAATCATTAAATGTATAAACTGCAAGACAAGACATTTTTCTTTCTTTTGATTTTGCAGTCAGCCTGACAGGGATTGACTTAAAATTTCTGTTGCTTTCCAGCAAGGCAGTAGCAGACAGCTGAGAAATTCTTTTTGATAGGCTATTTATTAATATGATGTTTATCAATTTTCTGCGTATATATATGATATTGTATATGTAAAGTTTATACATAGAAAACACTAAGCAGTCTCTCTCTATTACATAAAGGAAGATTAACCATCCTAGTTCACAAGTTTTAATGCTGCCTTGAGGTAACTATGCGTATAAATAAACCAATCTCCTGGATCATTGTAGCTGAAGTCTTAGGGATGTGTAAAATGTGCTATATATGTGCACGTGAGCTTTGGGTGTATCTAACTGTCTACAATACGGTAGGTTGGTGTGGTTTTTTTTCATTTTATACAGATTCATTTCAGCTCACTTGTTATCCCATGAATTTTGAATGTATGTGTATATATATACACACAAACATACTTACCCTCAAATACATAATTATATGTAATATACATTTTTGTAGATACTTATCTGCCCCGATGGCTCGGGGCTGTGTTGGTCAAGACTTTTGCCTCTGTGAAACTGCTGCAGGGCTTGTTCTGGAGTTGCGCTGACCTCTGTGTCTCTCTCTAAAATGTGGTGGTCAGAGAGCACGGCGCACTACCTGTGCTGCACAGGTTGTCCCCTCAAACCGGCCGCCTTGGTGGAAGATGCCCCATTTCTTCTTCCTTCAGGGAGATCCGAGCTCCCCTTGGGACAGGCAACACCAGACCTGAAGGGAAGACCTGGAAATCCTTCCTAGCACTGGTTGCTCACATTGGGAATGGGCACTTAATTTTGGCTCGGGGGATAGATCTGACTTCCGGAGCAGTGCATCCTCAGATGCTCCTGTGTGAGGGACCCTGGGGGTGACATGCTTTTCTTACACATTCATGCAATCACAAAACTCTCCCCTGCTTTCTCCATTCTGTTAAATCATGACGGTTTTGGATCTCCAGGTGTGCTTCCACTGCAGACAAGGTCTGGATCTCCCAGTACGCTGGCAGAGTTGGCTGGGGGTCATGGGGCATCACCAGCAGGACTGTGAATCGCAGTGTCCAAGTGGCTGGTCACCCCTCAGTGATCTCAGCCACCTGGGCCACAGCAGAGATGACCATCATTTTCTCTGGGAGGGACTTTCCATTGGGAATGTCTCCATGGGCATTTCCCCACGCTGCTTATGCAAGCACTTGAGTCACCGATATCCCCGGCGCAGCCCAGGACTTGTTCTTGCTGCAGCAGGCACACAGCATGGGAAGGGCATGTGGAGGAGTGGGTAGGAGGCAATCCAGTGGAGGATCAGGAATCGTCCCTGGACATAGGGGAGAGAGTTACACATCATCACAGCTACCCTTAACCACTGGTAGAAGGGGACAGAGGCGTTCCTGCCCTGAGAATCCACTCAAGGGCTCGCAATATCCCTTTCACTGTGTTCTTGGCTACCGTGGGTGAAATTTCATGAAATTGGGCTGAATTAGCATTTTCTGCTGGAGAGGAGTCCTCTCAGAAGCACCAGTTTTTGTTTCACTGACCTCATACATGCCAAGTGTAGGACATGAGACATACGTTCTTAGTCAAATCATGATTGTTTTATGAGTCATCGAAGCAAATTTGCAGGAAGCTGTGTGTTCTGGCAGAATGTCTGAGCTTTCCCTCCTCAACCCAAATTTGTGACATTTCAGAAAACTCTGCAATTCAGTCAAAATGTGCTGTGAGGCTTAATTGCCTCATGACACCAGAATACTCTGGTTTTCCTAAAGCCACCCACATCATTTTTCAGCCTTCCCAGGAACCTGGGGACAGGTCAGACCTGCCCAGCATGGGCAGGGGCAGAGCAGGGGGCGGACAGCTGGTCCTGGTGCAGGAGCAACAACGGCAATGGTGTGCAACCCTGGCTGTGGGTCTGCTGCTTCAGACTCAAAGGTATTTGACGTCCTTTCAGGCTGTCCTGAGCTGAAATTCCCACACAAATAAATCCTGTTGAAACTAGCCCTTGCTCTTGAACAGACGTTAGCCCTGAGCATCAGCCCCAAACACCTCTGGCAGTAACTGTGCAGAGTATATCCCCCAGTGTGTGTTCCTGTGCTGTTTGTTTTCAGGAGTGTTTTGGTCCTTGACATGACTATTCTGCTTTACAACAGGCATCATGAATGTGTATTGCTCCCATTGCTCCCCTTTACATGTCCAAGGATAGCAGCATTTTGTGGTTCCTAATAGGAAAACCTGTTTGAAAAAGTTCTAGGATGATTTCAGCCAGGGCAGGTCCTGATTTTTCTTGGTATAAAAATCATCCATAACTTTTAAAGTGAGAATTCCCCTGGCTCAAATATAGGAGGAATTAGAATTGGACTGCAGAGTGGTCAATATATTTTATATATTTATATCTCACAGATGTTTAAAGGACAACATTATCACCCGTGTTTGCCCGTGATTAAAAGAATAGCACAGACATGGGGTGTCATGTCTGGCTGAGCCATCTGTGATGCAAAATCATTTTATAGTTCACAGGCCGGTGATGCAGTATATATCCTTGTGCATGTTAAGTGGGTGGGCTTCATTGGCATGCACGGAGAGCAACTCTGAAAGGTGCAAGTGGCTTTTAATTTCATTTTGAACAAGCTTGCTTTGCTTCTTACAAAACAGGTAGGCTGATCCTCTTCCTTTTAGGCAACCACACAAAGAAACAACCTCCTTTACAATGGAGCTGCAGACTGAATACACACGCTGGTTTGCTTCAAGTACCATTGTGTGAATCTCTCCCTAGGGACCTTTGAAGATGACGAACCAGGCAACTTTGACATTGACTGCTTCAGCCAGCTGGAATTTAAGGATTCCTACAGCAGCCTGACCTGCAATTTTACAGAGATGCCTCCTCACAACACTAACTATACCCTGGCTGTGTGGTAAGTGCTGTCAGTCTGTACTTTGGTAAACTTCTGGGAAGATAAATGCTAAAGAATGGTTAGTCACACTGCCAAATGCTGGGAAACAGGAGTGGAAAAGTGAGACCAAATTCTGTTTCAGAGCATTTTACCAGGTTTGAATACTATATTTAGCAAAGAAGAAGAGCTTACTGAAGCAGAATCTAACCCACAACAAGAAAGAAAAATCGGATGGAAGGATCTACGAAGGGTATTATAATGTCTCCAAAAGTCTTCATCTTGCTCCTGTTGCTCTGGAACCTCTATTGTTTCTGGTGAAGCTGAGCATAAGACAAAAGCATTTTTCCTTTAAATTAAATGATATTTTAAAAAACAAAAACAAAACCAACAACAACAACAAAACAACAACAAAACAAAACAAAAAGGAAGAAAAAAAGAAAAGAGAGAAAGAAAAAGCAAACCCAGACTTATCAAGTAAATAGTAGGAATGATTTTGAAGAGGCGGATCCTTTCCACTGTAAATTATTTCATGAGAAGTCTTATTTTCCACTGAAAAAGTCTTTATCTAGGTCAAGACAAAAGTTAAACTGTCTTTGCACACACAGACATGCAAAACACACACTAGAATGAGTATTCAAAACCCAAAAACTTACCAAACTTATCAGTCATCTCCACTTCTAATCAAGACCATGAAACACTTCCACCTTTTTTAAATACACCTAGATGAAGAAGCTCAGATTTTGTTTCTTTAGCATACTTCTGCTTTTTCCCTTTGCATGTTTTTCCTGAAACTGAAAGTACAGTGACAACCAGCAGAAGGAGTTTTTTTTTTCTTTTTTGCATCTTACTATTCTAATCACTAATTAATTTTTTCCACCTAGTTCATTAGAATTTTTCTATTTTCATGGGGTTTATTTTGGATTTTGGCTGAAGTTTTATGACAGTCCTCAAACATAGGAATCACACAGATGGAAGAACACATAGATACGTTTCCACCTCTGAAAAGTTATCATATATCTCCCTGTATTGACCCTGTATTTGCTGCCACTTCAGTCAGTAAGAAATTCCTCATTACCCTATTTTGCCCTATATTTAAAAATGGCAGCAGTAAGCTCAGTTTTAAAGATACAAAGGTTTTCTTAACACATGCATCTCAAATATATATATATATATTTTTATTTTTCTTGGGAGCTCCAGGACTCCTACTGTGACTCACATCACTTGATTATTGTGCTCAAAGACCACGAGGAAAAAGAATATCCATCTTTTAATCTCTTTATTTACATGTCATTTTTTCTTATTTCGTACGGAGTCTTACTTCAGTTAATGTGAAATGAGCAACCAGGATTTGCCCCTTATAGTTTTATAGTAAGACTGAGAAGAAACTAATGTGTCACTTTGCTCAACAGTACCAAAGAAGACAGCAATTATGTGTGTTTCAATATGGAGAAACGGGAAGACGTGTATTTCTTACAATTCACTGATATACTCTCAAATAAAGATATTTGCATGGAATATGAGATAAAGAGAAGAGTCTGCAGGAGTCTGTTCGTCACTGACATTGGTAAGACATTGAACATTTTGTAGATTATAAAGGTATAGACATTAGTGCGTGTGTGTGTGTGTGAATTGTCCAGAGCAACACCTAGAGGTCAATCTGGATAACATAGAGGAGACATAAAATAGTGTCCTAGGAAGGGATGGAGCCTGGATTTGCGTGTTGGTAGAGTGTGATGCTTCAAAGATAAAGATGACTAACTCCCATTAAAAATGTGCAGCTTAATACCGGCTTCTTATAACACTGTTTGCCCAGACCTGGACCTAAAATGAATCACACAGGTGGTAAAAGCAGCTGTTCGTGGGCTTGGATGAACTGTCAAGCAGGGACATTTTGTTCATCTCTTACTAGGGCTTGCTCAGTTTCAGGGCTGACCAGCTGAACTCTAGCTGAACCTGGCAGCACACCAGAATCCCACGCAGGGACTGTGGGGTTGCAAGATCTCGCTTTTTCACACCTTGCTTCTTGGTGGAGCCCATGGTCTGAACAGTGTTCAGGCACCCTGTGGTACAGAAGAGACACCAAGAACCCATCAATGAGCTCATCAAAGCCATGCTAGGGACCTGCCTAAGTTAAGAAATAGGGAGCTCTGGGAAAGAGGGGCTCCTTAGGACTTACTCTTCCTGGGAGCTGGTCTCATTCCAGGGCTGCACAGAAGCCCTTGTAGGGCAGCCCTGTTTTCTGCTCTGGTGCTGGATTGCTTTGCCTTCCTTTGGCAATAGTCACAGCAATATCCTTCTCTTATAAAGCACTTCTGCCTCAGTCCAATAGTTTTTTTAATAATCTTACACCACCTCTGTCTGTGGGAGAGCATGGTCCATCTCTGGTGGTGTCTCCTTCAAAACTGCTGGTGCTCCATGGAAAGATTAAATATTTGGGGAATACGAAAGCAATGGGCATAATATGGGACTATATGCATTTTTTGTGAGAAAAGAGAGACATGGGCTCTCTGTTCTTGCGAGAGCTGATGATAATGCAGGAAACCTCAGCAGCACAAACACGGGTCCCTGTGGTCCTCAGGCATGTCCAGCGTCAGTCAGGGCTCAGGGGGCTGCATTTTGGACTTGTACTTGCAAGGGTGGCCAGCTGGCACTGTCTCCTTCTGCAGACCAAGTCAGGTGTGGGTTCATGGTAAGGTCCTGGAGCTGCAGCCCCTCTGCTACATCTAACACTGTCAAGCTTCATCTCTTCCTCTGTCCTACCGCCCTGTTGGCCACCGGCTTGCTGCCAGTGCCTTTACCCCAAATGGTGACCACTTTTGGCATGGGGTCACCAACTCAGAGTACTGGGAAGAAGGACTGAATTTCAGGTCTTCAAGCATCTCTAGAGAAGGGTTGGGCGTGCTCAGGAACTGCTTTCCAAGACTAAATGTCACAGTCTGAGGAAATGCTGGCCACAGCTCTGCTTCAGCTGGTCAACACCAAGCCCATCTTGGGACCAAGGTATAATGATGAGCTAGCCTCAGCGTAAAACTCACCCAGCTCAGGCCAGCCCCCACTCAAGACAGATCACCCTGCAGGGAGTTTAATTTGAAATGGACTCTACTTTTATTTTTCAAGACGATTTTATTTTGTAGTAACATTTTTCTGCATCTATTGTATCCTGGTTTGTTGCCATTTGCAGTTAAGCCCGAGGTACCATTCAATATCAACATCACGTACCAAAAGGAGGCAAATGAGTATCTTATTCACTATAGTACACCACATTCATGGAAGAAATACTTAAAGGACAAATTAATACACCAAATAGCCTATCGGAAGGGAGAAGGTCCTTGGAAGGTAAGTATATGTTGGTGATCTTACACTAATTTCTGAAATTAAATGCTATCAGAAATACCAGTATCATGCAAAAGCCCTGAGGTCTGCATTTCTGCAGTTTTTCAGCTGACAAGTTGGAAAGGAGCAATATTTGTCCTCTGGAAATTTCCTTAGTCAAAACAATTCCTGACCAACAGCACCCTTGTTTGTTAGGTGCTTCTGTGGGCTACCAAAGTTTCGTTCATTTGTGCTTGGGCTTTGCCATGGAAACACAAGACATAACACTGTAAAGAAACGGAGACATCTTAAGTGTAATAGTAACAGTGTTTGCTGTGGTGATTTTGCTCCTGTTTTCTATGCCTATTAGTCAGTAATTGCATCTTTTTGCATGTCTAGACAATAGAATCGCCATACCTTCAGGTAAAGTTACTGGGGAAAAACCTCGAAACAGATGCCTCTTACGAGGTGAAAGTACGCTCGCAGCCCAATGGAGATTATTTTAAAGGCACGTGGAGTGAATGGAGCGTATCCAAGAGCTTCAGGACTGCAGGAGAGCACTCTGCAGAGAGATGTAAGGGCAAAAAGCACTTCAGTCCAAGATAACTAAGGGGCCCTTGGGCTGGTGACACCCCAGCTGCCTGGTTTGCCCTGGCTGCAGCAGCAATGAGAGCACGGGGAGGGAAGAGACAGCAGCCACAGCAGGGCCAGCCCTGCTGGGCACCTGATCACACGACGGAAGTCACCTTGGTGCTGCTGTAAGGATGCAGTGAGTGGCAGCTGCCCCGGGCTGGGGGTGACAGCAGACCTCTGGGAACCAGCCTGGAGCTCAGCCAAGGGCTGGAGCCCTGACCTCCCAACCTCTCACACTGTCAGTGAGGTGGGAGAGACCCACTGCTGCACCAGGCCAGTGGGAGGAAGGTGCAGTGTTGGGCTCTCATCTCTGACTTATGGTCTGAGGTGGTTATTGTGGCTAGCAGTGAGGCATTTATGGGCACTGACAGATGTCCTGTGTTTGCCTTTAGATAACAGCATGTTCGTGATTATGCTCGCCATCCCTGGATTCATTCTATCAGTTGTCATGATTGTACTGATCCTAAATTTTTGGGAAAGCAGGTAATCTAGGTCTCTTCATATGAGAAAAATTGTTGCAAGCCAGTCCTCTTCTGACAGTCTTACTGCCTTCCCTGTTGTACCTGTGATCTATTCTCTTTCTATCTCCGGGCTTCTGTATCAAGTCAAAGGCAAACAAAGACATGTGCCGCAATATAGGCAGAACATACCTCCGCTGTTTCAATCAGACTTTAGTCTTGGGCTCAAAATGCTGGGACCCTTGGGGATCTGAAGCCACCACAAAACACTTACGTAGTCAGTGTCTCATGGGAGGCGCATTTGACTCAAGAGCTTCATGCAAGACTCAGAAAAGAAAGCAAGCTGTGGGTTTTAGTAAAGTCCCAAGAGGTTTGGAAACTATATAGAGAGGAGATTGCCTCTTTTCCTTTCACAGTCTGAGTCAGCAGGGTACTGCTTTGAGAAGTGACGGGGCAGTGCTCTCTGCATGAAGGGCTTGATGGCATCAGCCACAAGACCAGATGAGTCCACATCCAGCTGCGTGGCAAAACCAAGCTCTACAGCCCCCTCCAAAGCAGTCAAGGCAGAGGTGGGACCAGAGCTACACTACCTACACAGGCAGTCCTTAGTCTCTGTGGGCTTTTTTCATGTATCAGCTACAAGCAGTTGATAGGTACATGTAAATTTTTTTTTCAGTATGTAGTAATATATACTTATATGAAATAGATAGCTAGTAGACAAGATTAAGACAATAAACAAATACATAAATAATCTGGAGGGATCAGAATCTGAAGCGCAAAATTCCCAAGTTCAGCCAGAGGAGATGAACCCCCTGAAAGGCAGGATGCCCGTGGCTGGTTGGTGGCATTCAGGGCAGCCCCTGCCCATGGCATCCAGCTTCACTGATGCCCAGAGGGATGCCTGAATGCCAGCAGCTCTTGGTGACAATACTTGGGAGGTGCTAACTCCTGATTTATATATGGGGATTGCCTGGGAATGTGGTTAGGTGGCCTCAGTGAAACTGTGTCAGGAACATTTTTAGTAATTAAACATTTTAGCCACCTGAATTGCCTACCAGGGACTGCTCCCTGGTGCTGTTTAATTTGCAAGTATAGCTGTATCTTGAGATTTCTAGCTCTTGTTTTTTAGTACTGTTGAGCACTGCACTTCCCTAACTTTTCTAGAAGTTCTGAATACATAAAACTGATGAAAAAGCAGTTTTTTATATGGTGACACCTTTTGAATCCAGAGGTTTCCTTTGTAAAAAGAGGGGTTTTATGCTTGTATATACAAATATATATACAAATACATATAAATATATATAAACAGAAATATATATTCATATATATAATATTATAATATTGCTGATAATTCATATGTCAGGTATACTTATATCACTGCAAAGTCGAATGTCAGTCGGGCTGTATTCTCTAGATGCATAATGGCTGAGGGTTTTCACAGCAGCACAGCATGAGAACTTTGCTAATTCAGGCAGTAAAAGGAAACCTGTAGTCAAGGTTATAATACAGATACCTGAAGCAGAGAAAGATGGCCAAGGAGTAGGAAAAGATACATTTCTTTGACTAATATAAACATGCAGAGGCAAATATCTGCAAATTTGCACTTCAACCACAGCCTCTTTTTTCACTTGCAGAAGATGGTTTCACCATGCAAAACCCAGTTGAAACAGCTAGATGCAAATGAGATCTTTGCCAGCACAATTTGCTGCTTTCCCAGTACTTGGTGAAGTGTCTTACTTTAACTGCGACAATTTGTGCACTCAGAAGAACAATGACTATTGGGTGACCTTTATACCTCCTCTTCTTCTCCTGTCTTTGTTTTATTCTGGAACTTCTCTGCCATTATTCTGGGTAATGCAAGTCACACCTAAGGCGGGGTGAGAATTAGTACAAATGATGCAACATGAACCTCTGTTATCTCAGCATGTCTCATTTTTGCTGCTGTTGAACTCCTTGTCTACTGTTGCTGTTTCAGGATCAAGCCTGCTATGTGGCCAAACCTTCCTGATCATAAAAAAACTCTGGAGCAACTGTGCAAGAAACCAAAAAATGTATGTATTTCCACTGCCTTTTTCACCTGAGTATAGACTATTGGGAACAAAACTAACACTCATTACAGAAGGTACATGCATTTGCTACATGAACTGGTCCATCTTTCAGAAATTGCTTCTACATTCTGCTCAAGAGAGCTAATATTTGCATGGGCAAATAATAGCAAAGGGTATGGATATAACAGACAATTCATGTAGTGCCTGAACTTTGACTTGTGCAAACTAACTATAGAGGGCTGGAGAATTTAATATATGAAGAAAGGTTGAAGCAAATGGATTTGTTTGTAGAAAAAGAGAAAACTCAAGGTGACAGCACTAATCACAGCCTTCTAGTACCTAAAGGATAGGTGGAGGGTAGATGAGATGTTCTCTTCATAAGGCTGCACGGCAACAAGACAAGAGGCAAAAGGTTAGGTGCTATTTCAGGGGAAAATTCATCTAGATATATGAAAATAATCCTTCTCTGTGAGACCTGTTAAACATTGTGTAGGTCACCCATAGATGAGGTGGAATACCGCTTGCTGGAAATATTCAAGTCTTGGCTGCACAGGACCCTGGATAACCCAATTTAAGGTCCTGTTTCTGGCAAATGGTTGGACCAGGTGGACTCCAGAAGTCCACTCCAAGTGGGACATTTCAGTGCTTCTATGAAACTGTGATTACAGAGCTGGATTGGAACCCTTTGCAAACATCCCTGGTGATACTCATGTCCTCTTACATGGCCAACAGAATTGTTCATAGGCCACACAGCACATGAAACACACTTTGCCAGGTAAAAGTCTGATGGGCAAATGCCACAAACTTTGAGGTGTAGGATTAACCAGTTTCCTTAAAACTACATCTACTATATTTTTTCACTAAAGAAACTCAACAGAGTTGTCCTGCCAGCAATCCATCTGGTGGATTATTAGCAAGTTCTTAATTTTCAGAGGTCAAAGACATCTCTGCCATCCCCTGTGTTCCGTGGTGCAGGGATTCCTAATACGTTTCAAGAAGCCAAGATAAAATTTTATTTCTCTCACTGCTAAATTAGGAACATAGAACTGAAAGGAGCTGCCTGTGCCAGCACACTTGTTCCTATTAAATGGCAGGTGTGCAGTAGATATGTGGCTCCAAAAAGTCTCTGAAACACTATTCAGTGATGCTGCCTGCAGGAGACCGCAGAATAGATTCAGATTAACATGCAAAAAGATTTTGAGCTTTGTAATAGCTAATTCTCTACTAACCTATTGTTCAGCCTTTTCAGGGTTACTTTCAGAGTTAAAGGAATAATAAATAACCTTCTAAAATCATGTGAACTAGCAAAGCATCTTTTCTGTCAACTGTTGGCCACTGTTAACTGACTGTGCTATTCCCTTTGCCATGCAGAATTTTGATATAAGCTTTAACCCAGAGAGTTTCGGTTACGTTTTTATCCATAAAGTGGACGGCATTCGAGCAAAAGCTGAACAGGAAAGTTTTCTGCAGCCACCAACTGCTCCAGAGACAAATGTTCCAGCAAAGATTAGGAGTGCATCAGACCTGAAGAGGAGTCCTGCAAGGACAGACAAAAGCAACCTAAACCTGTCCATGAGTTACGGAGGAAACTGGTCATCAGAAGCCCTGCATGGACTCCTGGGAAGTAACCAGTCTGCAGGCACCGAAGGCGTCTGTGGATCCAGCATGTATGAGGTGTGCCACAGCAGCGGGGCGCCCCTGTGTGACCAGGATACTGACTTTCCCTCTGCTCCTCCCCTGGATCCCTCAGGCCAACCTGGACCAGAGCCCCTGGAAGGTGACATGGTGTCACAGATGCCACCTAGCAGTGAACTGAGGTCACCAAACAATGAAGAAGCCTATGTCACCATGTCTAGCTTTTACAAAAATCAATAGACCTTACAGACATGACAGAATGCTGTTTTTTCACCAACACAAGCAGGATAATGAAGCCGCCTATTTTGTTTTCCTGTGTCCTGCAGCAGTGAGCTCCCACCTCCACCATGCATCCTGATCACAGCACAACGCTGTACCTACGAGGAAGTGGGTTCTTCAGCCTTTTAGTGTTGAGTGTCCTAACCTCCACTCTCAGCCTGCTGGCAGCAATCTCCACTGCAGCAGAAATGAAATTTAATTTAACCTGACTTTAATCTTCAGATCTGATTAATCCAGAGCAATGATGCTGCACTCCTAGCCGAGGATGACAGCATCTCTCATAAAAGTGAACGCTTCTGATAAGCTCTTATTAATGCCTAAGGAAGAAATACGGTAGCAAATTCAAGTTAAATAGCATCTGATATCTTTCACACCAGCACAGATCAAGAATAACTCCTCTGCAGTCAGTGGAAGTCCACAAGTTTGCAAAATGCCAGTAAATGAGAATTGCGCCTAAGCATTAATCACCTGGGGATTCAGGAGCTTGGCCACTGCAAAGGAGGTTCACAGAGCCCCCAGGAAAAAAAGGCACATGGAATCACTTTAAGAAGATGTTTTCTCAGACTGAATTTTTTTCAGATAGATGAAAACAACACAAAACCCAGCATGCAGCTCATTTGACTACCCTGGAGTCAAATTCAGGGTCCATAGGAACTTCTGCTAGTAGTTTATATTAAATACCTTCAGTTATTTCATGTATTAGCAGTCTTTTTAGACAAGAACACAAAACAAAATCAATGAAAAGCAAACTCCTAGCTCTTCCTATAACTGAATCAGGGCAGTAAAACACATGTTGCTGTCTTTCTCTGCAGCTCTTGCACAAGCATTAGTACAGCATGCAACTACTTTCCTGGACAGAAGGACTGATCAAATAATGTTTTCTTGCTAGCATTATCCCCAGTGACTGTGGCTGCATAAGAATACTTTGAATTTGGCCAGGTACTTTTCTCGTGCAGCTTCTGGCCTAGAAATATGGATGGAGCATCATGGATCTTGCCACTCATCTCAAGATCCATATTTTAAAAGTAGTAGCTTGTAACTTGCCTGGAGATAATGTAGAAAAAGCCTTTAACATTATGACTAAGGAAGGCATCCTGTCCCTTCCCATTCACCCTTCTCTGGACTCTGTGCCCATTTCTAAGGGGCTTCCCATAGGCTGCCACTCTGGGAGGGCTGAGCCACTTCACTGCTCCTGTGGGATGCTGCACGCTGCAGAGCACACACTTGGAGACAAAGCTGCTACAGCCACACAGTTGCATGACAGCCAAGCAGTGTGGCCATGGGAAATCCAAGCCACTTTGCTGTGCTCTGGGGTTGGGGTTCACCACACTGTGAAGTATCAGTTCCTCTAGCTGCTTGAAATCCTCCTTGTTCATGTTCATGTTCCCAGAGTCCAAGGGTAAAAAGAGTCCTCCCTCATCCTCAGAGCTGCTTGAACATTTTCTGACTGCTAATAACCACAGAGAAGTTGTTATATTTGACATAGTCTGCTGGAGAAAAACAGCGCTCCCAAGACAGCTCTCCACCAGCCCCAGCTCCACCTGACATCTGGGGACCCTTCAGACAGGGATAATTTTACGGTCTCTGCATGCAAAGTGGCAGAGAGTTTGACTCATGATACTCCAGTGACATTTTACAGAATTGTTTTTATTACTGTTTCTCACCAAACGACAGGCTGATTAATGCAGTAGAAAAAGATGAAAGCCCTGGACATTCATTTCCTTTATGATATTTGTATTTCATTTTTAAAAAAACAGCTGCTGGTAATGCGTATGCTGTGCAGACATGCACAGTGCAACTGTAGATGTGGAGAGACTGCACTGGGAAGATAGCCTCTTCCAGTAACACAGCGACAAAGAGGGGATAGAGGAAGAAGCAAAAGTGCATCAGAAGAATCCTGTACAGTATGTGCTATGCTTGTTCTGAGCTCATACATACATTTTTAATGAATACAAGTGCCATCACCAATGTCTATTTGCACTATTTAAGCAGTAAGGTACCGACGTCTAATAGTCTTTCTGCTTATCCAGAAGGGTATACAGAATACAGAATATAAACAATTTCTCTGTATTTCTTTAATACAGAAAAAGAGCCAGCAATCTCATGTTTATTTACTGTAATCACTCCGAAATAGTTATATTTTTCCTATGTAGTCCTCATATTTTTGCATAGCTGCTATGTTTAAACAATCTTATTCTCTGTGTCTAATGATTTTATTTAATTAGATAACTTGTAACCTCGGTTTTATAATGTATTTACTGTATTAAAAGGACATGACTATTTGCATGACATATTTGTGTTGCTCTTCTGTCTTCTTATGCACATCTATCAGGAGAGGGCTTACTCTGCCATCACCGAAATTGGGACAACTCCATGGGCTCTACCCAGCTTCAGGCAGGATAAAACTTAAATAATTACAGACAGCTCAGAGGTGTGTAAGCATGGAAGTGGTGCTTTATGGCTGCAGCCCACCTCCTGCCAATGGCTTGCAGCTGCTCAGGGAGGCAGAAGCATTGACCAAAACGTTTTGTGCAGCTGTGAGTCCACAGCAACAGCACCAGCAAAGGCAAAAAGCCCTCAGGTTTGTATTAGCACGGGTATGCAAACATTAAGGCAAATTCTCACACAAGTTATTTCCTCAAAAATGGTGCTTTGGTAACACACTAGTGAATGCTGACAAGTATGCAGACTTTGGTTCAATACGTTCATTCCACTGTAGCTTTTCTTCACAAAGGCTAACTCATGCCAAATACAGGGGTTACTTTCTTCCAGGCATGCACTTGGGCACATGATGAAGTCTATCCAGAAAGGTGTATTTTCAGTAGAGCAGCAATGAGCACAGACAACTTGAGGAGGGTTGAGGGTTAGCAGTAAGGTTTTCAAAGGACCCTGGCTCTCAGATACAGCTGTGAAACCCATTCATTGAGCTACATCCAACCGCTACCAAGTCAGTGCCAGCGACCTGGTCAATGTGTTTGGGCAAGTCCTGTCAGGCTGAGCTTTTGCAATCGCTGAGCTCCTGCGAGACAGTGCTGCTTGAGGATTATCTCTCTCTGAGGCATGTGTTAGCAGTGCTCCTTCAGCTTTGACAGTCTGGCCCAAACTGTGGGAGATGAATCTCTCAGAAAAATCAGTCCCTGACTATTTTGTAGGTGCTGGGAATGGCATTTCAACAGCCCGGCTGCCCTGCTCTGCTGCCTGATGTTGGGTTGCTGGGCACTGTCAGGCTCCCACTGCCTTCCCTTCCCTCATCTCTCTGCAGTCCCTTTGCATAATGCAAACATCTCCTAATGCCACACATATTATCACCCCTGAAATAAAATAAGTCTTTTGTCAGGTCTAATACACTTGCAGACTAATTTTAATGATGCCCAAAAATGTTAATTATCTCCCAGGATGGTAATTGTCCCCTGCTGGGTTTATTAGTTTGTTTACCAGATCTCCTCCTCTTGTGCGTGTTCATTAAAAATGTCGATAAAGCACACAAAAATGCTGCTCGTAGGGTGCTAAGCATGGAGACCATTTGTGTCAGGGCGAAGGAAAGATTAAATGCAAGTGATGCGCCATGAAGTCCGGGCCATGAGATAAACAGCGAGGCAAAGACGCCTTTGCCTTGCAGCAGGAAAGGACAAATCTCCTCCAGGTGGGCCCTGATGTTCTCAGAGGGCTCCCTGCCCTTGTCGGGCTGGGGACCAGGGTCTCCTGACCTGCGAGCAGAGCCCATGCCCTCTCCCACTGTGATCCACAGGTTTGGGATCTGTTCTGCACCCCTGCAATGATTCCCCATGTCATGGGGTGGCAGGCCACCTATGCAGGGACACACAGCTGAATGCAGGGCAGATGGAGACAGCAGAAGCCAAGCATGAAACCACCCCTGGTAGGAAGGGGCATGAGGATGCTGCAGGGCTATGTCTGCAAGGCAGGGGCTCAGCTCCTTCTGGGCTTCCCAGCAGAAGCGTTTCTTGCCTGCGTTTGTACAGTAAGGGTGCGGTGCGGCAGTGAATAGCAGCAGTGTTGTGCTCACTGTGTGCTTGAGCTATTTCTCACTTTGGTCATGGGTTCCTGAAGCTATCTTTTCAAATCAGCTAAAATGAAACATAAAGGAAACCTACTGCTTCCATGAAGCATTATTTTGGGGTCAAAGGGTTCCTTAGTACTCTGATCATGAAGAGTCCCAAATCAGCACTGCTGTGTGTAACAGGACATTGGCAAAACAAATCTAATATACCAACAGAGAAGAAAACAAGTCATGATGCTAGGAAATACAGATGCTCCTTTTTAGAGACGCTCCATCGCTTGGCTCACCCAGCCAACTCCAGATTTCACCAAGGCTTGGCTGTTCCTTGGCTTTTAGGCGCCACCTGTTGAAACACGAAGCCAAGTGGAAGTGTCCAGCACTGGGACACCACTGGTGCCACCCCATCACGCAGCCCAGAAAGTGCCATGCAGAGAGGAACGGGGGAAAAAACAAACTCACAACAAACTAAACAGTGTTTCACATCTTTATAGCCTCTGCTTCCAAACAAGTTGGGACAAACAAAAGCAAAAGTCAGAGTTTCCAGGATTTCTGCATCATTAAAACGAAGTAGGCATCACTGTCCACAGAGGCACTAACTCCAGAGTAGTAGTTCAAAAATTCATCTTTTGTAACCTAGGAATGAGAAAAACAGAGTTAAAAACGTGTGATGGCTACAGACTGTAGCCCACAGCAAGGTGTTTATGTTACACGTTCCCATGTTTTGCAGAAAAATCTTTAGCCTCTTTCAGAGAAGTCTGACTTTTTCATCAGGTTGTCCTGATCTGACATCAGAATGTGCTGCCCCAGCAAGCTCTGAGACTTTGTTTATTCCAATAACTCTGAGGTCAGTGTATTGAGCTTGGTGTGTCTGGAGACAGAGTTGTTGTTATGTCCTGGCAAACTGAACGTAAGACAAGTTATTCTGGCTATTGCTAAACATTGACTGCATGACTTAGATGCCACAATGAAATTAGAGTATTCCAACACTAGAACCATCACCAGATGAATGTAAAGAGCTCCAAATGTTAGTAAAGATTTTATTTTTTTTATTAAAAAATGAGAAACGAAGCAGAAATCCATTGATGGGACTGTCTAAACTAGTAAGTCTATGCGATAAGGTCAGAGTTTCTCTGGAGGAGCTGTAATCATAGCAAAAGTCACAGAAAGTGGGCAGCTGGTGACGGCATCAGGCTGCTCTCAGCATTTTCTGGTTTACCATGGAAAGCTGATCATGCTGCTGCTCCCAGCACAGAGGTCAGTAGCAAAACCAGCCCAAACCACCGGGCTGGCCCCTTCTGTCAGCTGGTGCCGGCAGAGGCACGAGCCCGGCTGCGGGGTGGCACAGCTCCGCTCTGCCCACGCAGCGGCGAGGCTTTGGGGCAGGGCTGTGCAGTCATTGCCTCGCTGGCTTTCATTTAGCAGCGTGTGCAGCTGGTTTCATCTGCAAAAACCTCAGCTGCTTCCATCTGCCCCTGCCACGACAGCTTTCTGCCAGGGGACCAGTGAAGCGAACAGGTTCAGTGAGCGTACCCTGTGGCCTGATTACAAGAGTGAGAGAGGCTTGCATCAAAACTTGGTTGCCTGAACCAAAAATTCTTGCTGCAGGAGGGAAACACGAACCAAACAACTCTGGACCAGATCAAGCCAAAAAGTTCCGCTCCAGGAACAAAAATACAAAGCCACAAAACCACACCAGGGGCAAAACCAACATGAAGTACCGGCTGTTGCAGGAGCAGCCTTTCCTTTCCTGGGACCATGCTGAAGGGAGAGGCTGTGCCCTGCCTCTCCCCCCACCTTGTGCCAGTTTGGGGCAGTCACAGAGATGCTTTGATGGCCCAGGTAGAGGTAGGGGGGAGCCATTTCCCTCCCTGAAGGACCAGATGGGTCAGACAGCATTTTTGCAGCAAGGCTGGAGCTGAAACCTTCACCTCTGGTGTTGCCCCACAGCCCTGCAGACTCAGATGTTCCTATGGTTTGTGCCATCCTGTTTAGCATCTGTTGCACAATCAGAAAGAAGAAATAAAATGTTCAAGCGTGAAGTACCAACCAAGATCTGACAATCTTGATGGCAGCGCCAGATACGGTCACGTGCATTGCCACCTATCTCCCAGCATCTGCCGTGTGCGCTCTGCAACCACGGGCTGGCAGGACAGCCTGCACCAAGGTCTATCTCCAGCATCTGCCAGCTTTGTACCCGGCACACAGCAGCCTGAGGCTGAGCACGGGCACTCAAGCTTCATTTGTGGCTCTCCCAGCTGGCAGCACAGCAGCCCCAGCAGAGAGGCATGGTGAGGGGTTGAAGGGCGGCTCAAGGTTTTGAAGCAATGTAATCATGAAAAATGTCCTCCTGGAGATGCCGAGGAGCATGTCCCATGGGTGACAGGACTGCAGCTGGGCAGAGTGAGGAGCCCACGGGATGCTCACTGAGCCCTGCCACCAGAACGAGGGGCGTGAGCTCCCATGGCTCCCACCCTCAGGCCAGCATCAGAGGCTAAACCGAAGGCTGCCTGAGGCCGGTAGCAAAGCTTCTGCTGGTTTTAAAAATGCTTTGTTGTTTCCACTTCTGCTCTTTGACTCTGTTGTTCCTCCACCCAGTTAATCCTCCCCTCTAGAAATGTATATTGCTTTTGGGGATTAAGTAAAATTGGAAAGGGTTGGTACTGAAAAGACAAACTGGTTAGGAGTTGCAGCTATGCAGATTTAAATTTCCACTGCCCTTGATTAAACATCAGCACAACAGATTACTTGTGGAGTCTGAAACCATGAGCTAGCATGTCAGAAGGAAACCACTTCATTTTGAGATGCCTGCCATCCATTACCATTGCTTTCTTTTTAGTTGAAACCTAGAAGATAGCTAACATGATACCCTGTTCTGGAGCCAATTAGTAAATGAAAAAGAAATGGATTGCACACAAGCTGCCAGGATATGCAAAGCCTCTATTTGCAGCAAGTGTGTTTTTTATATGAGCTATGTTGGCACCTCAGTAGCATCTCAGTAAGACTCCTCTTACGATCAATGGTAATCACAAAAAAACTCTTTCCACTAGTTTACACCGTTAGCCAGTATGCAAATTTCTAGAGGTTCACAGATCAAAGACAATAATTGAGCTTGCACAGCATTTACTAAGGAATTTCAAAGAGCTATTGCTTGTACTGAGGTCATGGCTGGAAAAAACAAAAGCAGAGTTTGCACAGGTCTAGAGCTAGAAGCACTCAGGACTGCAGTGCTCAAACTTACAGCAGTCAGGCCTTGGAACTTGTTGCCCAGGGAGGTTGTGGAGTCACCGTCCCTAGGGGTGTTCAAGGAGAGGTTGGACGTGGTGCTTAAGGGCATGGTTTAGTGGGTGACATTGGTGGTAGGGGGATGGTTGGGCCAGATGATCTTGGAGGTCTTTTCCAACCTTAATGATTTATATGATTCCTTGTGTTTGATTAGTGTAATACATCCTTGCATACACAAACAGTCCATACTAAGCACAAGCAGAGACTTCATCAGACAAATTCATTTGAAAGTATAGTCTGTGAGTCTACACTGCTTTTAGCTGGCTGCCAGTCTGAAATGGAGCAAACACTGCCATGCATAAGCCATTTACTCTTTGCTACAGCAACTCAGCCTTGGGGAACATCAGGACATTGTGAGAGAAACAGAAAGAAGACAAAAGAAAAAGGAATCAAGAGAGGAATGATTAGGTATGTTGCCCTCCCCTCCCCCTTCTTCTTCTTCTTATTTTTTTAAGTTTCCTTGTTGTGCCATTTCCCCACTCTCTGCATGGGGAGAGGACAGCAGATCTCAGAACTGACAGTCTCATTAGTGTGGCCAGGGGCAGCAAGGAGAAGGATGTGTTCCCACCCTTTCTTCAGCATCAGAAACTGAAGATGACCCGACAAGAAAATTACAAGTTCCTGAGTTCCCAGAAAGTTCCCTGAAGACATAGCTCGGTCATAAACCAATACAAATATGAAAAGCAGAAAAAGCAGCAAGCAACTTTCGATGTCAGTGTGTACAGACAACAGCTACCCTACTGGTAAATGTTCCAGGAACAGAGAGAAGAAAGTACTGTAACACGTATGCCATTTAAAGAAAACCATTAGTGAGATGGTTTCAGAGTACAAAAAGAAAGAAACCAAAGTGGGGGGGAAAGCAATAAGCAGGCCCACAGAGGTTTGAAGCAAGGCATGCGCACAAAAGATGCCTGCCTGCTGACATATTTTGAGTTGTAAGCTGTGGAAAAATAGGGCTCTAAAGAGTCTTTGGCATTTATATTGATCCATCCTCCCCTGCTTGTTTTGTCTCCCTCTCCAGCCTCCCAGCACTGGGAACTCACAGGTTCCCAGCACCAAGCTGAGCACTTAGGCAGTGGCTCCGTCCCACGGGTGAGACACAAGAAGCCAGGCGAGAGGGGTATGTGACCCTCCAGCCCACCCCTGTTATCCCCTGGAGCACTCTGTCATGTTCCTTACAGCCTGCCCCAGACCATCACCCTTCCTGAACATTTATTTTCCTCCTCTTGTGTCCTCTGTCCCGTGGAGCTGTATCTAGTGCTGGAGGGGGATACATTCAAGAGTCACGGTGACCTGCTGCTGATGTCCGAGAAGAGAAGAAAAGCTCATCTCAGAGATGAAAAGACATGTCAGGGATGCAGGGAGAAAAGGGTTAGATCTGCTGAGTGGCTGGATGCCAGATCTGCTCTCCGATTATGCTGCCAATCCCCTGAGGCTGAGACTACCAAAGCATCTGGGAATTATTTCTGTAGATTGACTGTAAGACTGTAATTGGCACAGTTACTGGAAGCTGCTATTATGGAAAATGAGCGTGTTGTTGTGCATACACTTAATCATGGGAACCTACAAAAGGTGAAAGTAAAGTCTTGTTCTTTTAATCATACAATCAGAGTTTCCAAGCGTTCTTCATCATGATGATAAAATAGACATCAGTGTCTATTGAGGCGCTGACTCCTGCATAGTAGTTCATGAATTCTTCTGTTGTAACCTGAGACAGAAGGATTTAAAATAGAAAAATGAACCTTTATTTTTTTTTCATGTTATAGTAAGCCAAAACCACATATTGAGAAAAACTCTAAATGAAACTTAACACCTGCTATTTCGCATTGTTTTTAGTGAAAAGGAACCCAACGGGAAGAATGAAGACAGTGAAAATGCAGAGTTCACTTTACCAGAAATAAGAGCTCTTGTCCTCCAAGAACACTTGGATGGAAATTAAACATGCAGAGTTAAACTAATCTTATCAGGATCTGAACTTAAAGTCAATGCTGTCCAGGAAGGCAAATATTTAAATGTATTTTTTTTCCCAGGAGTGCTATCCTCTATTTGCATTATCATTAATAGAAGTGGATGGGGTTCCTGGTGCAACCCAGAGACAGATATGAGCTTTATGGCTCTTCACCAGAGAGAAAATATCAGTGCCCTAACAGGTCTCACTTAAAGAAGCAAAAATTCTTTCAAATACTAAAGAGTTTTTGAGTATCTTTAATAGGTATTTGATGATGAAAATAGTGATACCTTAACTCTTGAACCATATACATTATTCTTTTAATATCACACAGGAAAAATATTTGCTCCTATAATGTTGTGCATGTGAGAGCTAGGCAACAAGTGACAAACGGGAGTAAGGAAATCTACTGCCTGTCCTACCATTACGACCTGATTACAAGCTTCACTGACCCTGCCTATTTCAGAGGCACCCAGCAAAATCGTGATGAAGAGGACCTGTCTAGCAGATGCTTAGCCATGAGGCATTTTAGCTAAAAGCATTTTAGGTGTCTTCTGTTCATAGCAGGACCATTAGTGACCCCTGATTCTGGCATAGGAAAAGTCAGAGGCAGTCCTCAGAAGAAACCACAGTCTGGTGAGCTAGCACCAGGATTGCTGAACAAGAGGTGAGTGGTAACTTTTCTGTAAATTCAAACACTGTAGCATTTATTAGGAGCAAGGCATTGATGAAGCCAAACAGAGGCATTCAGCTTGTCAAGAATCATTCTGGGGGCTCATCTTTTTTAATGCATTCATTTATGACCTCAGCAAAAATGGAAAATTTTTGCTGAGGTTTGCTAGACGTCATCACTGCTGCAGAAAAGGGACAACTCACACAACCAGTACTTCTCAGGATGACACAGCAGAGAAAGGGATGAAACTCAGCTCTACTAAGTGCAAAGTCACGCCCTAGAGAAATAAAACCAATTACTTCTCTACCAAACTGAGAACATGCCTATTGGAAACAAAACAAGTGGAGGCTTTGGGTGTTTTAGCCAGTCATTAGACAGGCAGGTGTCACCAGTGCAGTGCAGTATGAAAGCCCAGGTGCAACCTAAGACTATTTGGGAAGAGACAGTGAAATGTTACAGACATTGCATAAAGAGTTGATGAAACCTTATCTAGTTTGTTATTTTGCAAAGCTTGGACCAAGAATATTGACACGTGAACAGCAGAGGTCGCTCAGTGTTGGTCAGATACGTGTAAGATCAGACCAAAGGACTCTGCAGACACACAATGAGGGGAAAAGAAGCATGTTTGGCTCAAAGATAGTTATGAACTGAATGCATGGGAAGTCCATCACAGAGGGTGCCCAGGCTTTGTACCTGCACTGGAGAGTGAAGGAAGGCCTCCTAGCCCTGCCCCAGCTGGTAGCTCCTGGGGGACACGTCTGGTGGCAGCCCTGGGTCCCTCTGGCTGCCCCCTCACAGCCCTCCAGCCACAGCTCTTGGCTTTCCCTCTGCTCTGCTCAAACCTCACTGTCCCTCTGACATCCTGTGGATAAGTCCATCTCTATTACAGATTGACTTCCAAGTAAAGCATCTCAGAGATTATGAGTACTAGAGAAATGCTAACTGAAAGTATTTCACATATTAGGGAACCTGCTTTTGAGCTGGATCCTGTTTTTTATTCTCCTAAGAAGTAAAAAAATCCTCTAATTTACATAGATTTTGAAAATTAGCAATTGAGTGGGTTAGTTGAAAGACAGAGTTTGAGTAACCTGTAAAAGTAGATCCATATATGCTACAAGCCCATAAATGCAGTCTCATGCTTACCTTTGCACCTCCTGCTCTTTGCCTGTCAATGCCTAAGCAAACTCAACTAGCAGTCCTACACAGAGGTTATGCATATGTTTTACTGTACTCCATGTATATGATGCAAATGCATGATTGGTACCGGAATAATTTTCTCATTTAATAAATTAATTCAAATTGTGAGTCATCTGGTGACTTCACAGCCTGACATCAGATGTTTCACTTACCTTCCCATCTTTGTCATAGGGTGAATCAAAATTATCCAGAAAGGCCCTAAAAACCTGATCTTCTGTCCAGTCTCCGTTTTGGTACTTGGGATGGTGTTTTGCATTATACACTCCCCGTAAGTCTTCAATCGTGATGACACCATCTCCAGTTTTATCTAACTTCCTAAATGCCTGCATGATGATTTCTTTTCTGGCATTTGACATGGGAGGCTGTAAAGAAATATCAGCAGATTCAATTCATTTCTATAAATGCCCAGTTCAAAATTCATGTAACTGCTCTTGTTAATAGTAAAGTGAGTTCAAGGCACATAGGACAACAAAGTGCTGATAGTCTACACTGTCCATGACATAGGAAGGGCATTATATCACCAAAAAGTGGTGTGGTAGAGTCTAATTAGTGTCTATTGATAGGACTGTAAATGGACAAAAAGAGAAAAAAGACTTCTCCAACACTTCTATTCTACCAATTTAAAATATTTCTGCCATCAGCAGGCACTAATTATTTTACTTCTCAATTGTTGTGACTCGAGAAGAGCAGAGGCTCCAACCAGGATCTGTCACACTGTGGTCTATTAGAGAAAGCTCCCACTGGACTAGCTCACGTTGTGATGAAATATAAGATAAGATGAAGGACAGAGAAGTGAGATTAATGGGCTAAACTACATAGGTACCTGGACTGTTATATAGGAACTGAGGTACCTAAATCAAGACAGCAATTCATAAAAATCCATCACAACCATTTCTTTACTAGGACTATTAGATTTTGCCAATCAGTGGCAGAATCATGTAAGGTTCTGAGCTTTCTCATCCACAGAGGAGTTATTTGGGGTGATTTTTTTTCCTTTAGCATATTAAGATGGAAATGGAATATTTTAACTTCTCAAGAGTTACAGATATTGTAAGTACAGCTGTAGATTTTGCTAGTTTCTTAGGTGCAAAACAATACTGTGTTTCACTAGCACTGAAGTTTAGCTAATGACAAATCAGGGTTCTTTCTCCATTTAATGCAGTAATAACATAAATTCCCAGACTTACTCTCAGTGTAACAAGAAATTCATCAAAATCAATTGTTCCACTGCCATCTTTATCAAATATCCGGAAAATCTCTTGTGCTTCTTCCTTGTCTATCATCATAGCATAATCATTTAATCCTTTCACAAATTCTTTGAAATCAAGGGTCCTGCTGTTGTCATCATCCATAATCCGAAATACTCTGTGGAAAATGTGCAATTTGAGGAGAACGCAAAGGAGAATTTAAAGGATGCTGCGGAGGTTTAGCAAGGTGCTGGAGAACAGGGCCACCTTACTGAGATAACATTTCCCCCTTGCACAGTCTTCTGAGAAAAAACAAAACAAAACAAAACAAAAAAATAAAACCTATCAACAGCAGAGATGACCTGCTTAGATCGTGTGCCTGAAGCTGAAGTTAAATGAGGTGAAGGCTACCTTAACTGAAGGAGTCTTGCTATTCGTTACATGTTGAGCTCTCTAACAGTTGTGCAGATAGATGAAGTTGCAGCCGGTCATCTGGGATCCCTCTGAGGCTAAGGGAGACAGGGAGGGGTTCCAGGGCATGGCCCAGTTCCCCTTCCTGGGGTGGGGTGCTCCACACTCTGAGGTGACTGCAGAAGCAGCCTGTGTGCCCCCCATGTACTGGGCACCTGACAGACAAGCTACAAGGGGAGTCACACCCCAAGGAACAACAAAATCCCCAGTACTGAGGCACTTAAGTTAATTGCAGAAAACACCAAGGGGAGAGAGATGTTTTACATTCTTCCTCTCTCCCTGGCAGGAGTTGTTCCAGGTCTTGGGGAAGCACCTTCCTTCTGAAGGACTCATCTTAGTCCTTCACCAGACGAGCAGGTGAGTCCTGTCTCCCAAAACAGGCTCTGTGGGTTATGGCATTTGCATCGGAAGTGGGAAACACAGGTTTTACACCCTGCTCAGACTGCTGCTCACTGAAATGCCATGTTTGTCCCCAGGCATGGGTAAATAAATGGTAAGGAGTACCTGTGGCAAAAATGAAGAATTAAATTCAAACCTTTCCTGGCACAGTTGGTAGTTGGGTGGAAAGTTTGAAGGACCAAAACTTTGAGCACAGGCAGCTAAAGAGTGAGTTGAATGAACCTGAATTCCTTCCCTGGATCTGGTTCAGAGATTCTTGAGGACCCACTTTGCCACTTGTAAATGAGATATCAGGGAGGGGTATTGTGCTTTCCAGCTACAAACAACAGCAAAAGGAGTGCAAAGCATGGCCATGCTCGATAAGAGCAGTGGGGATTCCTACTGCACAACTCAGCGGGGCCAGAATTTCATCCAAGAGCTGTTTGGGGATCTTTACATTAAGAAATACAGAATAATTTAGGTTAAATGTGATCTCTGGAGGTGTTTAATGCAACTTTTCACTCAAAGCAAGTTAAATTCAAAGCTAAGCCTAGGTGCTCAGTGCTTTGGCCAGCTGGTGTTTGAAAGTTTCCAAAGATGGAAGTTTTGCTTCCAGTGCTTAGTTGTCTTCCAGTGCTTTGTCATGCGCATGGTGAAACAGCTTTCCCACATATTCAGCTGGAATTTCCTTCACATCACCTTATGGACACTGACTCTCTCCCCATCATCACTGGACATCCTACAAAGAGCCTCCTCCATCTCTTTTCCCCATAACCACCCTTTCACTATCTATGTTTGGAGCCTCCTGCAACTAAAACCGTTAGGCTGAACAGTGGATTTGACTTCTTGGACTTACCTGCCAAGTCCTTTAATGCCTGCAGATCCCCTTGCTAAGCACTTCAGTCGAAGTCTTTCTACAGGGTCGGTGGTTTTAGACAGGTTTCTTTTGGCCTGGATTGCCATCTCTCGGTCATGCCTTGCTGTGCCTGGCATCTGAAACACCAAAGCTCTCAGACAATGCGGATTCATAAACAAAACACAGTGTACTGAAGCCTGCCTTAGTATACAGAGCATCCTAAGTCCCTCACTTGTAAGGTGTTTGCAACTCTTTCATGAGGACTCCTTTTTACCCTCTATTTCCTTTTCATTATATCTTTTTCTCAGAAGAGGAAATTGCCAGAGGAACTGAACATTTTCTTTCCATTGAGTGAAAATAATTGCTTTGACCTGCACTTCATGGGCCACCAAACCTGAAAGGAGAGCTCAGACAACCACACTGCTGCTTTAACCCAGATGAAATTTGAAAGCATGGGTACGAGTTTGCTTGCCTACTGTGTACGAACACAATGAAAGTTGGTGGACATAGCCGGGAGAGTGCTGCTGCTGTACCTCCAGCAGCCCTGCTGAGCCTTCTCAGCCTTGCCAGCTTGGCAGTTAGTGTTCCCAAACAGGAAAAGCAGTGACAGCAAAAATTGTCCTGGCTGAGGGCTTTCTTCTTGTCTGTCTGTTGTTCCCCATGCTGATGCTGGGGAGAGGATGTGTGGGCAATGAAGTCACTTGTAAGCTTGGGTCCCCATCCCTGTGGGTGAGTGGGAAAGCAGCTCAAGGCTAGGACTGCCGTCCATAGCCTGGCTGCTGGGCCTGCAGATCAAGAAAAAGGTTTCCAAAATGTCTTCCAGCCTTTAAAGCATCACAGGAGGAGGCCATGTTGTGGGAGAGCTGTGGAAGGGCCTGGCTGAGTCATGGCAGAGGCCTGCCTGGGCCCGGTCCTCTCTGCTGAGGGTGCCCAGAGGAGGGGAGATGTGGAAGGCAGGCAGCTCTGTGAGGCATCGTGGGTGCCCACCACACTTCAAATCTTGATGTCATTGAACTGAAGCAGTCAGAGAAAATTTCTGAGAAACTGGGGATTAAACTGTTTCACCTTAACTACTTCACTCCTGCCTACAGGGCATTGTCTATGGCAGCTTGTTTTTATGTGTGCCTTCAGACCACACCAGCTGAGTTTGGGAGAAACATAAAGACAGAATGTCTTTGTTCCCCAAAATTGTTTTCAGTGCTAGCGTAATGCAGAAATCCATTGTGGTAGGGAAGAGATCATTGTCAGCTTTTGCTTCAGCCAGGATGGACAAAGTTATCCCAGGAGTTCATTAATGAGTGACCAAGAAGCCTTCCAGCTATGTGAGGTCAGCAGTCAAAAATGTTTTCTACAGACAATGACCTGTCTTAAGGGAAAATTTTTAGCTGGCAAGAATATAAAATACAGTGGGATTATATAAATACTGTGCAATCTGTATTTTCATTCTGTATTTATATACTATAGCTTGTATATATTATGCATACATATCTATATACAGTGTGCTTAAACATTCATGCTTAGCATTGTGTAGTATGCCTTTGTATTATATTTAGATACATAAATACTATGCAAACATGATCTGAGACAAATGATGAGATAATTCATCTCCATTGCACACTGAAATAATCTACACAAAAACACCATGTAAGGACTTTAGTAGCTCTCTGCCTCAGGCTCAGTGCGGGCATTTCCCGTATACTGCAATGCACATCAAATAATCATTGCAGTGAGATTGATGAATTGAGGCTAGAGAGGGACCATCTGATATGATATCTATTATAATCTCCTATACCTCCATAAAAGCCACTGAAACTCGCCAATCCTCAATTATCTCTGCAGCAAGTACATAATTTGCTTCTGCATGTAAAAGCATTTCTAGGCAAGAACGCGCCATCTCTAGACTAAATTGTACCAGTATTGAATCATTTTCATTTTAAAATATCTTCTTTGCTTCCAGTCTGAAATTTCCCTAGATCACTAGATGATGTTATATTTTCTTTTACTAGATTAAAGGGCTACACCTGTTTAAAATTTGTCCAGATGCAAACATTTGAAGCACTCTTTGGCTAAGCAATTAGACAGAGCTTAGAACTCTTGCTACAAAATCAGTTTCCAGATGTTAAATAATTCTGCTGTTGTTCCTGACTTGTTCCAATATTTTGTCAGTATTCTTTCTGAGGTGGAACAAAGCATTCTTATAATCTTACTAATGCCACAGGCAGCAATAATTCCATTTTTTTATCTCCATGCATAATGGTTAAAAACACTAACAATCAATAATTCTGCTGGTCTTTGAGAATCTACATTCTCTAAAATGTTCAATAACGAAATCAACGAACACCATGCTGTGATATCAAACTCAGCAGTTAAAGTTAGTTCATAAAGATATTGCACTTAAATGACACATTACATTAAAGCCTCTTAAACGTGACCTGGCTTCCTATGTCACACAACAGCATGTATTTGAGAATCCTTACTATACATTCACTGAATAAAGAAAAGCATTGAAATATAAACCCCAGAACATATGAGCCTGGTCCACACTCTAGTATGTCTATCACTTCCCGATTTCTGCTGGCAGCTGCTGTAAACTAAAGATAAACACTTCCAAGGCTGTTAAAAGATTATTTTAAGAAATGTTTTAAGAAAACAGATTCTGAATCATAGCAAGGATAGGGAATTCAGTGATTCAAAAGCTCTCTCTTTTCTTTCATTTTGCTTTCCATATATGCTGCTTTTTCCAAGCAACCCTCTTTCTGCAGACTGTCCTATGAAATACTGAGAGAGTGCAACACTTGATTATGTCTCTACTAGAAATGAGTGGCAAAATCTTTTGTTATTTGTTAGCAGCAGGATCTGATCTCAGTCTTTGAAAGGACAGGAGTTACAGAGCTCACAAACAATGAAGCAAGATGTGACCTTGGAAAAATGGTAACAATCAGCTGACAGTGCATGAAGTCCCACTAGCTGTTTAAACAACATTCTTGCTAGGACAAATCCTGGTTAAAAAAATAAAATAAAAAAATCCTTCAGATTACATAACAGCAATACAGTTTAGGGTGGTGGACACCTACACCAAGAGGTCACCCAACAAGAGATACCAACATCTTCAACTGGAACTTCCCCAGGGGAAATGAGAAACCTCCTCTGAGTGGTCACAGAAGACCATAAGATTAAAACAACATTGTAGATATGGGCATTGAAGATAAATGTGGTTGTTCAGATCCTGCACTGCAATAGGGAGCTTGGCCATCCTGCTCTCCCCAGCACTTCCAGCTCTTCCCTGAAGGACAAGGTTGGAGGCCAAAGCTGGGATTTTGTCACCTCTCTGCAAAGGCATCACACCATTGTGGGAGATGGAGATAAAATAGAACACATAGTTCTCACAGGAGAACAAAACAGCATGTCTTACCACTGGTGATACTCCAGAGCCAAGCTGAAGGCATGTCCTGATCTCTTGTCCTCTTTCTCTTCTCTGGTTACTGACTTTAAGCAGCTATTCCTCTGCCCTTTCTTATGCACCGAATATGGGAACTGATGTGGACAGCACAGTGTGTGCCAGGGGACAGACACCTACACAGTAACCAATGCAAAAACTAACTTTCCAGTATGCAAGCCCCCTTTTGGATCTAACATGAAATAATTACAGATACAGTCAGGATTAGTTGAATATAACAGTTCACTGTGTACCTTCCAAATGTGTTATGTATTAATAACCATTACGACAACAAGAAAAGGTCATAACTGTAATTTTACATGTTTATAATTCTTATACCTCTTCCAAGATCATCAGTTGTCTCCCACTGTGAAATGAAAAAGGGGCTGGTTAATTTAATTGAACACTGGAGAGCCTTGTTCTGCCTTGCAGCCTGGACTACAAGCAATTACAGCACCCTGAGTTCCAGCATTGTTTGTTTCCATGGGCGATGCTGTGTTGTGCGAGCTGAACAGCAATGATTACATTTCCTACCAAAAATTAAACCTGAAATTTTTTTTTTCTTTTTTTTTCAGAAAAACATCAAACTGTTCATGACCCAAATCTCCTTGCATCCCTTTAAGCCTGAGGCTTAAACCTGGAAAGAGGCAGATTTAACCTAAGCTGTGCTCTGGTTCAGTACTGTTTGTTTATACATTATCCTTCAGCTGAGACCAAGAGCCTCCTTGGAAAATCCAGGCCTGATTTTCCTGAGAAACACCCAGGTGTGGCAGACATAAACCCACACCAATCTGTGGATTATTGTCAGCTCTGAAAGCGCCTGTCCTGGCCAAACTCCTAAGTCACACACCACACCTGAGCAAAAAATCTTGGAGACTATCAGTCTATTTAAGTGGCCTAAACCAATAGCATGTATTTGGGTTTTACTCCTAACAATCTCGTTAAATTATTACAAGCATGAAAATCGGATGGATGTTAGGCGACAACCTTAACATCTCACTAAAAATCGGGCTTCCCAGTCCCACCAACCCCTCTGTAGTAGCCTGCAGCCTCCCCTTTGCCTCTCCCCCATCCCCAGCAGCACTTGGCTCCATCCTGTCAGGTAGGACATTGCTATTCATCACATTTTTATATATATCTGATGATATATATATATATATGTATATAAAACAAACGCTAGTGGCCAAGCCCCAAGCTCAGCTGGTGAGAAAAGCTTGTTGCGAGCCAGCAAATGGAAGAGAAAATCCTTTACCTGCAACACTATCCTGCACCTGGGGTTTCCGCCCGGGACCGGGGAGGTTTCGGGGCCCGGACGGCGTGGTGCCACAGCTGCTCCCAGGCTGCTGCCCGGACCCGCACGGGCGGTGAGAGGAGGCGACGCAGGGCCGTGGGCAGTGCCGGGCTCACTGCAGAGCTTCCTCGTCCACCTCGTTTTACTTGTTTACTTACCCGGCTGCCTTGCCTCCCCCTTTTTGGGAGGCCTGGCGTTTACCAGCCGGTCTCCAGGGTGACACTGGTGGCTGCGGCTGGCCCAACCTGCAATTACGTTGCTTCCCTGGGCTACTGCCGCTGGGTTGCAAGCTTCCTTTTATTTAACCTGATTTTAAACAGATGCCTTCTTTCTCCTCCCTACCCAGACGGGCTGTGCAGGGGACACCTTGCACCCATGGATGCGATGTGGGAGTGGAGGACCCCTCGTGCTGCCTCTCGCCCAGACAACCCGCGATGCCCACAGGAGGGTGCCGGAGCAACACCGCGGATGGCGATGTTTTGATGACACGTTTCTCCGCTCTGTAGTTGATAGGGCTGAAAAGACTTGCTGGTTTAGTCCTTTACTCGAAGTACAATAGGAAAAAGTAATTAATAGCCTGACAGTTGTGTTTCACAATAAACAAGCTGCTGGCATATTTTTTTTCCTGCTGATTAATTATCGTTTGGAAGACTGGCCAGCAGCAAGAGCCTCTGGGGAGATGCTGAGATGACGCTCGTTTGCAGAAAACTGAAAAAAGGTTAAACACCCAGCTGATGAAGGAAAATTTCTCTCTGTCTAGACACAGCTATTAACAACTCTGCCTGCAAAAGGTCACAAGCATTATCAGCGACATAGTGTAGCATTTGGGTAAGAAGTTGGGGTGTATTGATATACTTCTTAGGGGTGACAGGTAGCCTGTGTTTTGCTTCTCGGCCCTCTCCTTCAGCAGCACACTGGACATACGTGGTCAGGGCCGAGGGCAAGGGCAGCTAGCTCAAGCTGAGAAACGGGGAAAGGGCCCAGTCCTGCCCACGGATAAAACACCATGTCAGAACGAGTATGTGCATCGTTTCCTGACGAGAGCAGGAAATTATTTTAGGCAATTAGTAGAGTAATAACATTTGCATCCTGGCAGGCTGCTTATCTTTCATCGACAGGTACTTCCTGGTACTAAACTGCAGTTTGTGCTTATATCTCCCATCTGGCAACTGGTTGTACATTAATGCACAGCCAGGAAACTATGCATGTTTAATCAGTAAGTGATTCAAAAATCCTTGCCTCTGTGACAGTGTGACGTCCCCGTCCGCCGGCTTTGCTCTGTGCATCGATCCCCGGGGGCTCTGGGAGTGCGGAGCAGAGGGGCTGCCAGCGCAGGAGCAGCAGCCCCTGCTGTCCGCCGGCACTCACTGCAAGGGCAGAACAGGAGCTGGGGCCGGTGAAATCGTCTTCTCTGAGCAACGACTCCGTCCTGGAAATGCAGCATCCCACCTGCGCGAAGCCACTCTTTGCATGCAGAATTTGCAGCTTTCAGAAGGGTGCCTGTAGGCTGGCACAGCAAGGAAGGGCTCTTGCAAGCAGAAGAGCAGGTTAACTAAACACTTGGATATTTGGTGCTTTCTGCTGAAGGCAATTTGTATGTCTAAGCCCAGGCACACATATACACATACACATACTCATACACATACCCATGTTCCATTTACCTTCAGCACACTCCTCTGAAAAATGGGCTATGCTAGTTAATGAATTACAAATCTGAATAATCATTAATGTGCTTTCAGGTGTCTCAGATTGCATCAGGCTAGAATTAAGTTTATCTGATGGTACCTGCTCCATTACTGTGCACGAAGCTGTAAGCAGAGCTCAGGGGATTCAGAGTTTATCAGAAACGAGACAGGGTTTTCGCCAAAACTTTGGAATTGTTTCTCCTCATCTTCTAACTACCTTTGAAAACATAAATTTAATTTTATTATTTATTTATTTTCAGTCTGAACAGTCTGTTTGGTTTGTGGCTCAGCACTTGATTTAATCTAACAAGAAAAAAATATCTATGAGATCTACTGTAGTCTATATGCTTATGACAGAGGAGGCAGAAATCTTGTCAGTGTTCAGTTTCCAAAAAATCAGATTTCTTGTTGAATTTCAGCAGGAGGGAAGGTGTAAGATATGTACCTCTCAAAGAAAAGAGAGAAGCCCCTGGGCATTTTGTCACAGTTTGCATGCACTAGTGTTGTTTCTAAATGTGAACGTGCTGTTCTGATGTGTGGACTTGCTGCCGAGAAGTCCTCCAGCAGTTACAGCTGCAGGTATGAGGTATGACCATGAACGTGTCCACTTGCACTTGGTAGAGGAGTCAGCACAGTGTTTAATTTTCACTACAGCAGATTAAGAAAAATTTAAAAAGCATGGGGTATCAGAACACTACATCGAAGATGACTAAGTGTACAGCATAATCCTTTGTGTGTTTTTTTCCTGCCATTAAAACTCAGAAAATTTCACACACACCAAAAAAGAAACCCTCATGGTAAATAATATTGTCAGGGGAAAAGTATCCCTATTTTAAACCAAACTATAACCTAATTAAATTGAATTCCCAACCTATAAAATGTTTTTACATCCAAAAATGCTGTCTCCCTGTGCAGCTGGTAGCAAGCCAGCTCCAATAAACTGTGCTCACGATTGCTCTCCGGAGCTGAGACCCCATGGACAATGACCCCAAGGAGGCCACTGGTGGGCCTGGACCAGGCTGTACTAGGCCACACAGGCCTCGTGTTCCAGTCCGGTGCCCAGGGTCGCTCCCTGATGATATTTTGTCGTCTGACGGAGACGTAGCCCAGCCTCCCCACATGGGGATGTGGAAATGTGGCCCAGCCTTTCCATGTGGGGACATCCCTATGGCAGTGGCACTCAGCTTCCAGGTCATGCCTGGTGGAGCCGCCATCTACCTGCACATTCTTCCCAGCAGCGCAGGGAACTTCCCAGGCACCCTCATCATTTCTTACCTTCACCACATCTTACCTCGCCCCGACACCTCAATTTGGAGAAGCAGAGATACATTTATTTTTTAGCAGCATGTCTTCTGTTAAAGGTAGGCATTGCTTGATATTTTTTTGAGGTCATTTGACACCAGGAGCATTCCAGAAAAGGGGACAGTTGTTTTGAAATCTTTCTTCTTGCAAATTTACCACAAATCTGTTCTCAGCTGAAGAATGAAAAATGCAAACATGAGGTAGTTATAATCTTTATGAAGTTCAGCAACAGGTGTTTACCAAAAATCAGTTATTTTTAGCACCATACACACCATAAAATACGGGAAATTTAAGTTTTAAAGCTTTTATTCAAAGTGTATGTCATAATCTTTCTTTTATTCTCTTACATTTCTTAAAAATACTGACAAACAGTCAGACAATGTAACAGATGTCTGACATTCGTAGAAAACTTCTGTGCTCAATCCCCCCTCTTTCTCTCCACTGGAAAAGAAAACAGCCAAGTGGACCCAGCACTTAGTAGGATCAAATGCCTTTTGATGATGAAAAGCTCTGTTTGATCTTTGCAGGGAGAAGGAAGTAAGGAAGAACAGGAAAGCAGTCTGCAGCTTGATGAAAAAAAAAAAAAAAAAAGAATAATCTGTTCTGTGATAAGGACAAAGAAACAGAAGCCAAAACCAAAGGAGCAGATTTAAGTGAAGCTGCTGCTCAGAGAGGCCTCCTGAAAGCCCATAGTAACAAAGCGCTGTTAATAGAGGTGGGGGCTGGCTGGGAGAAGCACAGACACTTGTAGAAAAGTCTTGATAACTTGTCGATGTCCCTCACAGTCTTCTGAATGGGCATTTTTACATGTATATGGGATCGTGCAGGCACAGCTTGGCAGGAGGGAAAAAGGTGCTAAGGAAGCAATTTCAGTAGTTGCACAGGAGAGGGCAGAGGCTCTTTCTTCAAGACGTGGGCAAAACATCGGCTGGAGATGGAGGCTGAAGAGAGGACAAGCTGCTTGAGTTACCAGTGATGGAAATGTTTCACTTGTCAGTCTGTGGAGCATGTCTGACATCACGTATTACTTCAGTCTGTGATACAACTTCTAAAATAACCACAAACAAAATGTATTCTTTCATTGTTGTTCTCTGGAGCTTCCTCTCCAAATTACCAGAAAGTGTTTTTTGGGCCCTGTCTACAGAAGCTTGTTTGTGGCATGCAGATCAAATGCTTTTCCCTCCCAGAAAGGCTTGACATGTGTCCTGGTTTCAGCTGGTGTAGACTTAATTTTCTTCCTAGTCACTGCCATGGTGTTGTGTTTTGAATTTAGGATTGGAATAATGCTGATAACACACCAATGTTTCAGATGTTGCAGAGCAGTGCTTACACTAAGACAAGGATGTTTCAGCTTCTGATGCTGCCCTGCCCATGAGAAGGCTGGGGATGCACCAAGAGCTGGAAGGAGACAGAGCCAGGACAGCTGGCCCAGGCTGGACAAAGGGGTGTCCCACACCTCAGGGTGTTGTGCTGAACAATAAGAAGGGGGGCCTGGTGTGGGCTAGCCAGGGGGGCAGCAGTTGCTCAGGGACTGGCTGGGCATCAGTCAATGGCAGGTGAGCAATTGCATTGTGCATTACTTGTTTGTGTATTCTTTATTATTATTATTATTATTATTATTTATTTTTATTTTATTTTTTATTTCTTATTAAACTGTCCTTATCTCAACCCACAAGTTCTTGCACTTTTCATTTTTTTCTGCCATCCTGCTGTGGAGGGGGAGTGAGTGAACAGCTGTGTAGTGTTAAGCTGCCAGCTGGGTTAAATCAAAAACGTGGCAGAAAGATTAAGCAGATGCCTACCTATCCCTGTTGGTGATACAGCATTGTTCTACAGAGCCAGGGGATATCCCAGATTCCCTTCTCTGTATAGCCTTCTCCCTTCAGAAGTGACTTTTTCACCCAGAATGGTTAGGTATTGTCAGGCTCCTCTGCACATGTGGAGCCCTGAGATTGTAACACTTTTGTATATGAGCTGTTGTTGCTTCAGCAAACATTTCATTTCTCTGGCTGCAAAGAGCAGATTCTTGAAAAGATGAGACAGCAGAGAGAGCTAAAGACCCAGGGCCAGATCTCAAAACAGATTAAAGCAAAATACTGGCATTTAACCTCCTCAAACTCCGCAGCGTCCAAAACCTTGTGGCTTGTGACCACCAGAACTTAAATTTCAAATCCTTCAAAACTACCACTGTTGAAAGTTGAAAGAGGGTCTCAACACTACAAAGTCTGACCTGGTCCCAGAAACATTGGGAGCCCAAACACATGCACTTAGGACAATTTTAGCCACCAAGGACACCACAGTAGCACACAGCTACTCAGGACCAACCTGAGCTCTCCTGGAAGAGTAGCTGAAAAGATAGCAGGACACCTAATGGTGCCAGATGCTGGCATTTAGACAGCTGAATCACGCTCTAGCTGTCTCTACTATAGATCTACAGCAACATAAAAGCATTTACATTTAAAAAATAGCTAGTTTGGGTGAGCCTGTAGGTCTTCTGGCCCAATCTCTTAATCCCCACAGTGGCCAATAGCTGTGGTTGGGGTACAAGCACTGGGCATGCCTGTGGAGCTCTCCCCCCATACCCACCCTCCAGCAACCAGCCATTTCCCAGCATCCTGAGCTGGAATCGCTCCTATAGAGCTATTCTCCACGGGCTTCTCTAGTCCATCTTCAAATCAATTAACACAATTAGTCTTCATGGGAACCTCACAGCAACAAACACCACAGGTGCTGAGTTGCCACCTCTTGCATGTCACATCTGGTGTTGAAAGCATCTGCTTGGATTTTACTGCATCCTCACTGAGGAATAAGGACTGGAAGGTGAGAGTGGACACTGTTGGCAAAGTCCAGCAAGAGTGTCTCTGTCAACAGGCTTGCCAACTTTGCCATGATGACTTTAAGCCAGGTTTGTTGGGATGGGTGGCCAAGGCCTGTGCACAAAGAGGGGCATGAGGCAGCCCTCACACTTCCCAGCTGAAAGCAGCACTGCTGGCAGCCACGTCAAATGCCTGCATAGCACAGAGGCACACAGACAAGAGCAGAAGGAATTAAAAGTCTAAGTGCACTCCTCCTTTACTAGTTTCTTTCTGTTTGCCTGGTTTAGGAATCAGATATATGGGTTTGTAATTCCAGTCTAGGTCATCAGACGTGACTTTCCAAGGATGCTATTTTTTTAGGCTTGGTGGAATCAAATCTGCTTAACATAAGCACCTTCATATGCCTGTAATTCTTAGGTTCCCAGGAGAGTGACTCTCAAAATAGGTGCCTGCATTCCCTGTCTAACCAACTGACACACACAGGTGCCTTTGATACCCCCCAGGCAAACACAGAGGAGTTTGGTGTCTAGTTTCCCCCAAAGCTCCCCAGGGAGCAAGGCTCTCGCAGGCATTCATGTCACTCAGCAGAGACATGCAGGGTCTGCCACCACTCCCCAGAATACTGACCTGAGCCCTCACAGGGCATGAACTTGGGATGATGATGGAGACAAATTCCTTTTCCCCTGTCTCCTGGCTCCCTACAGTTTGGTTTTTGGATTGCTTTTTCCAACACTGTCCTCCAGCATCCAGTCTGGGCATGCTCTGCACGGGAGGAGGCAGGCCAGGGAGATAGGATACTCCTGCTGCAGCTTGTAAGCTTCTGCAGCTTTGTAAATGCCAACAAGAAGAAACTGTCAACTCCACTTTCTCTAGGGTTTGGCAGAAACAGTAGTGCTTTTTGGAAAGCAGCAAGACCTCAGTATCAGGTTTGGATGATACAGCCCTTGTAGCTCTGAGCCCATTTCCATTTTAGAAAAATCACAACCTTATGTCTCTTTCACTTTGTAGGGACCAAGGAGCAAACCCTCTGACAGCTGGGAAGGAGAAATGTGTCACGGACTCTCCCTTTTTTGTGTTTGCTTTTCATTGTAAATTAAGAAGAAAAAAGCACAATTTCAGGTAAATTGCAATGTTTAGTTCATGATGAAACACAAAGATTATTCTTTTTCCCCTCTAGCTTTTGATAAGAAAATTAAAACAATACACCTACCCTAGCTTTGAAGTTCTGATTTTTTGTTTTTCTCAGTCCTTAACATAGACTGAAATATGCAGAATTAATTTCAGTAGCTACAATCACAATCCTAAAGGCTTCTTTTCTCCCACACAGTAGTTTCAGAAATCAAATTAGAGCTGTTTTCCTCCACTGCTCTGTGTCTTTCTGTGATGATGGCATTAAATGCTTCAGCCAAACTGATCTTACTTTAAAAGTCCATTTTTAAAATGAATTCATATGAAGGAGAGCATGTAAAACTAGCTCCATCTGATTACTACCCCCTGTGTTGTACGAATCACTGAAATGCAGAAATCATCATGCTGAGGGGATTATGTTGCAAGCAGTATTTTCTCATGCCTTTGACACATACACAATACAAGGCCTCAGTCACTCCTTTGACTCCAGTCTGACAGCACAGTATTAGTGGTAGAAAAGGCCCTGTAGTATGTGGTTGTGCACCAAAAGATTAATTGGGCACAGAATTATGTGGGAGGGAAAGAAAAAAAAAAAGAGCCATTACTTGCTTTGCTGTTCCACTCAAAAGTACTGACCTCAAATGCTTCCATAATCTGGATCTTCTCTTTCATTGGCAAACTCTCAGCTAAACAGGCATGGATTGCACAGAACATAAAAACTTCAAGCACTCAACACGATAGGATGCCTCATTCCCTGAGAGGCAGGCAAGAAATGCCAGGATATGCAGCTGTGTAGCCCTGCAGGCTGGTATTGCAGCTGCTAGCAGCAGACCATCAGCTTTGTGCTGAGCTTGCAAAGCTTCAGGATGAGGCTGCCAGTCTTGCATTGTCTGAACAGTTCCTTCATCTGCCTGTAGCTTTGTTTTACTTTTTCCTGTGACAGCAACTTCTCTAACTGACCAGATGCCTACATCTAATTTGTTTTTAAGAATGTTTATCTTTGTAGGGCACAAACACAGTTTTCTGTAGATAGCGATAACAAGTAGTAATTCTGTGTATAAAGAGATGTTTATGATTAGCAGGGTGCAGGCAGGGAAGAGAAATACCAGCCTGACACAATTGCAGAGGGCCTGAGAAGTGGGGATGCAAGCTGCAGCACAGAGCAGTACAGGCATGGAATGATAAAAGCTGGGGCACAGGCTTGGCACTGGAGACTCCATGGCTCTCTTCAGTATCCAGAGAAATGCAGACCTTGAGCTCAACAAGACTGGGTTTAGGGGTAACAAAGAGAACAATGAAATAATAGCCTCCAACATATAAATTCAGCTCTAACGTAAACCTGCAGACAAATGAGAAAGGAGAAAGGTGCAAATGCATGTTAGGAAGCACATACAAATAACTGAGTGAGGAAGAAACCAGCAACATCAACACAAATCTTCTCATTGAGGGACACCAGAAGCTGTCATGTTACATATGTACAGTGTTAATATCACTGTAGGTCAAAGATAGTGACTTTATGGCCCAGAGGAACAATGGAACAGTGAGCATAATCCCAGGAAAATGGATAAAATCTAAGAAGTGTGCTACAATTTTAACTCCATTATTATTATTATTGACACTTTCCCCTATATTGAAGTATTTTAACTACATTTTTATTCTTTCTTTTTATATAGCAATTACATCTAAACTTAAAATAACAGACTCAAATATACTACCAACATATTCTTGGCTTTATTTATACGTAATGTGTTTTTCCTCTTTGACCATAAATGAGATTTTGAGTACAACAGAAGGAAAGATGTGCTTGGAGGCTTCCTCAAACCCAGCTCCCAGCATGGGGCCAAAAGACACCCTGTAACATCACTCGGACTCATTCCGAGTGTGTTACATGTGGTGCTGGCTGCAAGTTGCATTAAAAGGAAGTTTCATTGTTAGGTTTTGTGTCATTATTTTCACATCCCTGTGGTGGCACAGAGCTGAGATCTGTACCAGCATTGAGGCTGCTTTGCTGCACTACCTTTTTGTGTAGTTCCCTTGGAATGGGACGGTAGAGGGTGGTTCTTAGCTGGGAAGCTAGGCAAGTGATGTCTCTATCCATGGTCCTCCTTTCTTTACCAGACTGGCTGCAGGGTTGTTGTCTTTGTGTATGACATTCCCTTCACATTTGATCCATGTTTAGCTTATAACAAAGAATGATTTTAAATAGAGGTGAGAGCATGTACTGTTTATGCTCAGCAGATTCAGCACCAGTTACCCAGATCTTCCTGAAAAGATCCTCCTATTCAGCTGATAAGGAAATATTCCTCAGGTGTGATGTGCTCTCTCCTTCACACCAGAAAGCCTTGTTCTTCCTCTGTCCTCCCTCTAAAAAATCTATATTAAAGCATACAAGCTTTTCTTCCATAACCCAGGTGCTCATGTCCAATTGCAGGTTAGGCGGGAGTACCACTAGAGCAGGTGACCACCACTCCCAGGAGATCATTCATGACCCTACCTTGCACAGTGCAGTAGATACTTACGTGTCTTGCGTTGGAAGAAACCGAGAGGCATTGAATGGTGGCACAGTCCTGAGGGCATGTGCTGGAGAACACACCTGACAGGGGAATGCAGAGAGGTAGGTACACTCAATGCTGCAGAAATGGTAGCAGGATCCCCAGTGTTTTTCTAGCTCCACAGGCCAAGTAATAATATGATAGCGATCCTCCTTTGACTAGTGAAGAAGCTCTTGAGACAAGTCTTAATTTCACTCCCCAGCAAAGCTCCATCTGATTACAGAAATGTGGCATCTGACATGTGCAGTCAGGACTGATGCAATAGGGATGAAGAGCCCAGTAACTCTGCTTCTTAAATTTACTCACCTGGGCCCCAACCGTTTTGACTAGCTGACAGTCTCACTCCTTGTGTCTCTGTGCATCTCCATTAGGGGCACTGATGTTGATCCAGACACTGCTCCTATACAAATCACCAGCAGGAACCAGAAAGCAGTCCTTTACACAGCATGGAGTCCGGGACACTGGCATTTAAGTATCTTTAAAACAGATTTTCTGCCTGAAGATGTTCTCTTTAAAAACAAAGCAACCAAATTGTCTCACATGGATTTACGTTGGTGAAAAATGTATTTCGGCTATATGGACAAGCAGCCAGACTACAAACACTGCTGTGTTTCTGATATACTGTTCCTGCATTTCAGGCCAGATAATGCTAACAAGAATTTTTTAACATTATCTACCCAGAAATTGCATAATCTAGCATGTTCATTATCTACAGGAAGAAATCACTATCTTCTGATGGACAAAACCTCACAAGTTTTTGTACAAACAGTCATACAATCCGGATGTTACCCAAGATGGCTTTTTTGATGATGCCAACCAAAAAAAGAAAATAAAATATATTAAAAAATAATAATAAAACGTTCCCCCCCCCCAGTTACAACAAAAATTGAATGCTTCTCAGAATCAGACTACAGAAATAATGCAAATTCTACACTAATTAGCATACTACTGTAAATATTGTGTACACTCTAGCAAAAGTGCATTTGGTTCACCACTGGCTGCCTCTGCCAAGAACAGGGGATGCAGTGCTACACTGCAGTCCATGCTGTGTTACTCCCTGCAGCTTCCTTGAGCTCATAAGGCTCTGCTGAGCAGCATCGGCGCTGTGTGGAGTCCAGCTGATCCTGGTGTCACTCCCTGCCTGATTTGACAAAGGTAGGAGCAGAGTCCTGAGGCTACTTCTGCTGCTTTCAGCAATGTTTTAACATGAGTGTCAAGTAAACACTCCTATCTGCACTATCACCTCAGTGCTTGGTTGCCTATAAAGAACCAAACAGATAAAAGAAAAAAGATGGGGCCTTAGACCCTTGGAAAATTTGGAGCTCCCAGCTTTTGTTGGAGGATTTGTGATTACATGGCAGTAATTGATGTCTGTTTCTTAGTTAGGGACAAAAAGGATAAATTGGACACAATGGCTTACCCCTGCCAGGGGATCTTTCTGAGAGGTTTGGTTCCTGACATCCAGCTGTTCTGTCATTGTCAGAGCTTGGATCCGAATCAGAATGAACAGTGAATTCTTTGCCTCAGTGCTGTGAAAAATCAAGTGTTACTCATTCCTCAGTCAGATTCATTTCTGAATAAAAGGTTAATTTTAGGCTCTGAAGAGTCTAAAAGAAAAAGAAATGAGGATGAGTTACAGGCAAGATGTTAAAACTGTCCTCCCTTAGAAAAAAAATTGTAAATATCATGTGGATGAAAATAGATTAGACATTCCCAACCAAGGTAAAAAGTACTCTGGTTGCCAGGACTACACTAATGAATATTAAAAAAAGATTTGCCAGCCAGAGACAAGTTCACAGAGGACAGGTACACATTCCCAGTGATTTCTGCGTCCAGATCCTCAAGCAGCTTGAATTATCTGCAAAGCCCACCAGTTTTCCTCATGGTCCCAAATAGTGTCTTCTTCAATACTAGGCTTTAAATAACTCAGTACAGCTGCAAAAGCCAGCCAGTGGAAGTTCTCTCTCTCTTCCCCATGCACATACCATTCTTTACCACGTTATTCCTAGGCAAAGCTAATGGTGCAAAATAAAAGAAGATTTAGATAAACAGCTGCTTAGAATTAAGTCCTGCAGCCCCTCATTTCAAGCTTAGGGATTTCCCCTGTGGACCTTGTTCTTGGAATAATATAAGGAACATTTCCAGGCATGACACTGAGGAGAGCCAATGTAGTTCCCTATTCATTACCAATGCTCCATGGTAGAACTAAGACCCAAAATCAATAACATGGAAACAAAAAGAAGCACAAAATGCAATTCATCTCTTATTTAGATGGTGTGACACTTTCTCTCCTCGAGGTTTTGGCTTTTTGGTTTGAAGATCCCTGGTCATCAGTGTCAGAAATCTTCCGTGGCTGGTGTGAGTAAGGCATCAGTCACCCACCTTAATGATCAACTGAGAAGTCAGTGCACTGGGGAAACTCATGGAGGATATGAGGCTTCCTTTGCAAAGTTTACAACACTTAAATTCATCAACTTTTAAGCCCTTGCCCGGAGACTTTCCCAGTATGGAAATTTCCTGGAAAGAGACTGTGTTGAGTCAGAGGTTCCTGACATCTGGCTTTTCTCCAGCTGTCGAAAGTTGGATCCAAACTGAAACAAACACAAAACCCTTTCTGCCCAATGCTAAGAGTTCAATCCAGTCCCTCACTAATGCAAGGTAAAGGAGAGGAGAAATCCTCTTGATGAATTCTGCTCCATCATCACCAAAGCCTGAGTCAGCCTAAGACCTGAGAGACTGCTCTGGGGACAGCCTCTCCAGTTGCTGAGGAAGATGAAAGGATTGTTACACTGAGCTCAGGGATCTGATGAATTTAGAGCTATGATGAACAAGCTTCTCATTAAGTGCTTTGGCTGCTGTAGATAGATAAATACTCAAATTTTACCTACCAGCATAATCTGTTCTCTAGAACTTATAAAGACTTCCAATGATTTCATGGGAGGCAGGACTTTGTCTTACTTGAATGATGAGGCTATTTCAGGTACTGCAGTGCTTATCTTGTCTCTGGTCTCTTAAAAAGCAACACATGATTTCCTGTCAACATTGAGCAAAGCTGTAAGCAGTCCAGAAGAGTTTGCTGCGGTGCAGGATGAAGTAGCAGCTTTTAAGTGGGCCAGTCAAACACAGAGCTGACAGGAAGGCTACTGAAACAGGGTACATTCTCCTTCTACTTAAGGATACACTGAAAGTAAGCCAATCTTGCAAGTATGAATTTCAGTGATAATAAGCAACAATTATTTTTTAATCCAGGAGAATTAGTGATTTTTTTAAATGTTAAATTAGTTTATGATATTCTTTCTATAGCATTCATTGAGAAGTCATCCACATTTGTTAACTTCCAAAACATTAGAATTTATAGAACTCATAATTGATATATTTCATAAAGAAGTAGCAATTAAAATGCTTAAGAACAGCACCCAGCTAAACAGTCTCGCTTTTCTTCCCACTCAAACAGATGTTTTGCCTTTCCCAGTTTTATGGACTGACTGGCACACCAACATCATACTCAAAGACCTCAACTTCTTGACAACTTCTTGAAAGAGAAGTTGGGCATTACACAGCTCATGCTCTTAATCCTTCCTGCCCTTCTATAGAAATATGAAGCCTCGGCTCCATAGCAGAGTTTCCTACTGCTAGCAGGTCACAAGCTGGAATGTCCTATGTCCCAGTATTTCACTGTCACTTAGCTGTGGGCTTCTGGAGCCACATAAAGTTTTATTCCTTTCTGATCACTAGCAGCAGAAAGTCACAAACAGAACAAATCTGAAAAGATCAACAAAGAAGGAAAAGTCAAATCCAACAAAAATCTGACTTTCTATACAGACATCTATAAAAAGACTTCAACTATTCTCTAGGTCCAACTAGGGCGACTGTCCTTCCTAATAGTATGGCAAAAGTCAAAGTGGCAGCTACTAGAGATTTGGGGGATTCTCAGTTTCAGAGTAATAGAGATATGAAGAAATATCCCAAGAGAGTAAGTATCCAAGGAAATAACAACTGCTTGAATACATGGTTAGTTTTAGAACTCAAGAATCATTTCACTGACTGCCACAGCTTATCATTTTCTGAAAGTGCTGAAAGACTGCAGCAAAAATGAAAAGCCTGTTTTTGTTGGTTTTGGATTTAATTGTAGCATTGGGCCAGTTACTCTCAGCCTTGTTGCTAAACACACTCTTCTGGAAGCATAATGTTTTTGCCCATCTACCCCGAAGCACCTGGAAGTGTCACTTGTCCTTACATCTGATGAGCTCAAATTGCCACATGTTGAAATTTATAGCTTGGATCCCTCAGTATGATCACAGGATCACAGAATGGTTGAGGTTGGAAGGGACCTCTGGAGGTCACCTAGTTCAATGCTCTTGCTCAAGTACAGACAGCTGGACCAGGTTGTGCAGGATTGACTAGCTAAGGAATACCACATCTAGACTATACAGCTAATCTAAAGATTTGTTTAATATTACTCCTTTGTTCAAATACATTAATGCCTTCAGACAATCTCAGTAACAGTTTCCAAAGAAATACCCATGTCAGACATGGGCTGATACTACTAGTGATGAAGGTCCCGTTCATTTTGATGAGAGGTGAATCAAGCTCATCGGGATCAGCAGTAAATGTTGTTCCTAAGAAACTGTGCAGGGGTGAACTCCTAACATCAGACCACGAGCTATGCTTAGGGTAGATGCCTGAGGTAAGAGAATCAAAATCTGCAGTGCACTTGCATAGTACTGAGCCCATTATGGGCCTTCACAGCTGCTCTGCACTCACAGAACTAAGTATCCTAAAACATCTAGAGCCAGCTGTCAGCATGTTGCTATCAGACATCATACTGAGCATTTTAGGTGAGGCTGTGAGCAGCAAAAGGTGTAAGCTTAGCCCAGGGCTAGGCAGAGCTCACACTTTCCTCTTTGCCATCCTTTGACTCTCCCACGCCTCGCTGCGCCTCTCAACCCGCTTCCTCTCTGTCGTGTCTCTCTCTGCCCATGGTTCGCCTTGCCTCGTTCCTTTCCACATGCTGTGTGACACACGCAAGCTACCTGCTCCGAGGGGGGTCATGCTGCGGCACGCTGGCTGCCTCATCTGCTAGCCTCCTGCAATAGACTTACTAGTTATCGGTGAAACCTGGGCTTGAAAGCTGTTGCTTGCTGAAACTTGGAGGAGCAATACTCTGCTTTTCTATCTTCTTCTTGATTCCTATAGATTTAAAAAACAACACAACCCTCCAAATTAAAAAATCTTAATGTTTTTACAGGAGTACCAGTGATTATGGAAGGAATGTCTCTGAGTGACAAGAGAAAGAATATGCAGGTATCCACAGAAGATGTCTAGGCATTACCTCAGCTTGGCTTTAATGCAGCCTGACTGAGCTACTTAAGTACACACCTTTACCCAGGATAGCTGTTTCTCTGGAAGGAACCCAGGAGCTTTTCTTACTGGTTGTGCATAACCTACATTCATAAAACTGCTCCAGTATCTGACCTCTGGGTTTGAGCTGAATTTTTCTCTGCAGGTCAGGTCACATTCTCTGAGAAGGGAAAAAAAATCGCATCTTCTGTCTGAGTCTGGCCCTGACCACGTCAATAAAGCTCTCTCAAAAAAAAAACCCTGATGGCAACAGTGTCTATTGAACCAAAGCATGAGAAGATGATGCAAAAGATAAGATGTTTATGAAGAGGAAGGGATAAGACCTTGATCACAGTATGTGGAGCAGACTGGGACGAGCAAGTACTAGGCTGCGGTAGGCACACCACAGCACTGTGCAGACAGGGGAAGTGAGAAGGGCAGAGTGAGGTTAATTCACAACCCAGACAATTCACAGCCAAATACTGAATCAAAAGACTTAACATTTTGCTAAGAATGTGAGATAGTGGTGTTAGCAACCACTGAGAACTAGAAAACAGAATCAATACAGCTCTCTAAGCAAGTAAAAATCTGACAATGAATAACAGAAAGTTAATATTCCATGCAGAGTGAACTCCCCCCTTTGAACTGTAGGGTTAAGCTTACAATAGCTACCTTATCACAGTAAGTTTGGAGGAAGCATCTGGCTGATGAACTATGCTGAGAGTAACTCAATTCAATATCCAAATTGTCTGTGGAAAAAAGAAAAAAGCATACACAAAACATCATTCTGCCACTCCTGTCTTGTCTCCTGTCAATAAAGGAATGACATCTCCTGGAATGTGATAAATGAGATGGCTCCATTTGGTCCACTCAGCTTTGTTACTAACCTTTCATAACATCTATGTGTCATTTATAACATTATCCTGAGCCCACAAATACAAAAATTGCTAAACAAAAAGATCTAGAAAAGATATTTTGTAGCACAGTAACGAGGAGGGAGAATGGATAACATTCTAGAAGTGGTGGGACAGGAGGAGTCCCTCCAAACAGTTCTGAGTCATTCCTATTGCAGCAATGGCAGACACTGCTCTTGAGAGAACAAAATGTTTCCTACAACTTACTTAAAACAGCAGTTGCAGATCAAATATAAGAGACGAATCAAATACAGCAGTCACACCAATCTCAGTTGTTGCAAATATTCTGATGTGCTAATACAATGAATTATTACTTGCTCCAGGGTATGACTTTTCAATTTATTACATCCAGAAGATAATCCTGTACCTCTCAAGGGAAATAATGCTTCAGCAGAATGAAAAAGGAAGCCTAAAAACATGTACTGCCACTGCATCTGTACAGAGACAATAAAATATAAACATTATTAAAGAAAACCTCTCTCCTCCTCTCTCTTTTTTCCTCCTTTTTTTTTTGGCAAGACAAAACCAATAAATATACAAGTACTAAAAGAAGATAGTTAACTCTTTCTTCACTTTCACTTGCTTCTCTTCTCAGTATCAGCTGGGTACATCTAGAAGGAATTCTGTTCCAGCCTGATGGAGGAAAAGGAAGGAAGGATGTAGGAGCCATACCCACTGCCCCACCTTTTGCCCCCCAAAAGTACAAGGGGTCCAGTCAGCCCCAGAAACATACAGGCTCCTTACAGGGTCCCTTCAGGCGCTGTGGGAAGCTTACAGCCTCCCTGTGTTCACAGAAGCTTGGGCAACCTGTCAGGAATGGGACTGGACCTAAAGCGCTGTGTCTCAGCCCTGGGCTCTGACAATGCTATGTCCAGCTATGCAGGCTTCTTTCCTTTTAAATCTTCCCTTCTTTTCCCTTTTAAATCTGCTTTAAAGAAGACACAAAAAAGGTGACAAAACCATGGTTGGATTGTCTTCTAAAGTAAACTTAATTTCTAGCAGGAAGGAAGGAATAGGTTGAATTTCTCTGAGATCACTTATCAGAAAACATTACAGAGAAGTCTGAATATCTAAAATACACCAGGGAAAAATATATTGCAGAAATGATTTATTTCATGCCAACTTAACTCTTTGACATACAATTCAAAAATATATCCAGTACATCAATAATTTAATACACAGAAAAATTTATAACTCAGTGAATTCCAAAACAAGGTTTTATCCACACATACTTGCATCATAAGGCAAAAGCTAGTCTATCCATAAGCAGCACTCCTACAGCCTATCCTCGAAATACACTGGAGAATAAATGTCTTCTACTACTATAGCTATACTTAAAAATAATTTCCCTTGTCTTCCAGATACTTCCATAGAAACATAAGATATTTCTACAGAAAATAATTTCTACAGTGACAGCTATCAAACTATCATAATTCATAGAAATGTCAAATATAACAATATTATCCTGAAGAAATAACTGAATTTGCATATTATTATTGCCTGCCAATTACAACTAACACACACACACACACAAAATTAAACATGCTGAGGAATACATTCCAGTGCACTTTAATAGAAACAAAGAACAAACCTGATGGTGATTACCATATGACTGAAACAGAAGATACCAAATTTAATGCAACAATCAATGACAGCAATCAATATACTAGAAAGGGATCTAGTTCGAGGTGCTATTCTGCTAGGAATGCTGGGTTTCTATTAACATAAGTGGTGTAGGAGTGTCTCAGCTTCAGTCTAGACTACTTAATTAGAGGCACAGATTAGTATTTATCTAACACAATTAGTATTAATAGAACTGCCATGAAGCAGCACATATTCCTGCAGAGCCCGTTAGGGAAAAGGAATGTAAAATTTCAAAAGGTTTACAAGATTCACCAATAAGTTGTTCTGTAAAAATCAATCATTTTCTGAATTTAAAAAAAAAGTTAAAAGCTAGGAGAGAATATGTGCAATAATTCATGTTTCTGTTTAAGATTCAAACATTGCTCTGTTATGAATAGGCCAGATTTCCTTAAGCCTCATAAAAAGTCTTCCTTCATGAAGTGATCTCTGTTTGGTACCATAAATGCCCTTCAGATTGCAAGTAATTAACAACAATAGTGAAAACTGTAAAAAAGTAACGTATTTCTCATAAAACACTTACAGTATTCTAAGATAAATTTAATAAAATTATAATTACAGAAAATCAGAGTAACCATTGTTAATAGTTCATAACTAAAACTCATCATGCTTGTGATTTAAAATAACAATAATATTGAAAAGTTAGCAGCTTTCTACTACTCCCATTAATACTGTTAAAGACAATTTATTTTACAGGTGCCTGATTGCAAAACAAAGACATATTATATATACTGTGATTTTTCCAGTAGTGTAAGTTACAGTAGTATAGTTTGCTATCGTACCTAAGCGATAAAATATATCATAGTTTGCCCTATGTCCTTTACATAGTTTGCTAAATGTCTCCTTTATGTTCCCTCATAGAAAGACTTCCTCACTTCACATCGCTACGAGCTGCACCTTACTTCAAGCGCAGAGGACTCACTTCTTAATGTAGTTATCAGAATGTGTATATTTCTAAATGTTTGAAAACAGAAACACAGATCTAGCAGGAACAGGAAGTTTGACTAGAGCTTTTTGCTCTCCATACTTTTAAAGAAATCCAGCACTGACAGAGTGTTAAAGTAGTTACTGTCTTCATTTCCACTTTTCAAAGTTCTTGTCAATTTATGTAGATTCTTTTCACTGGTTTACGTATCGGACTCGAAAATATTCAAACATTTGTACTTAGCTTGGGTGTTTTTGTTTTTTGGTATGTTTGTTGTTCTGCTGGGTTTTTTTTGGGTGGTGGTGGTGGTGTCCATGGCTTGAGGAAAGTGTGCTAATGATAAAATCAAAGTATACCCTGGCTGCTCAGTAATTAAAAAAGCGAGACTGCAAAGAAAGATATAATTGAAATAAATATGACTGTATACTGACAAAATCAATAAGCTAACATTCGGTTTCCAAAAAGCACACTTTGCAAGGCAGTTTGATTTTAAATCATCTAATCCAGAGTATCATATATGCTGCAAGAAAATCATTAGCATATATTACAATCACTGCTTAAACAAACCAAAGTTGATTTTAATTTATTTTTATATAAATATTTTAGGCTACTATTAGGAGTAGAATTCAAAGAACTCTTGCTGAGTTTGGTTAGGGGTGGGGGTGGGGGGAGGAGGGGTGTTTAAATCCTCAGGCACTTATCTCCCAAGCAAAAGTTTTGCATTGTTTGTATTAGCAGTAACCAAATTAGTCTAAAACTAGCTCAGGTATGCAGCACGTGTCATGCAGGCACACAGTGTATTTCTACAACACTCTTTTATAATTGTATCCTGCATTTTTTGTTGAAAGTTTTCCAGATTTAGTCATCTGCTCTACAAATTACTTTTTGAAACATTTTAATCAGCCTACGAATTGCACTTACTTAGAGCAAGAGTAACTGCTGGTAGGTAATGAACACATAGATAAAATACTGCCTTCACTTGTCAACTCCTTATTTAAGCTCCCAATATCCAGGGGCTACGTGATGTGACAATGGGGATCTCCAAGAACAAACCAGGGAAGAACTCTTGAGATACTTTAGGAGCTCTGGGCTTTCAAAAAGCAGCCATTGGTTACTCCATTACTCCACTTCAACATCCAAAAAAAGGTCAGTGGATTCCCATCTCAATGAGCTCAGAATTTCTGTATTAGCAATTGAAACCCCACTGCCATTAATTTATAAAGTCAGCTCCTCAAATCACTATAACCCCATGAAAACTGCTCAGAGGACTTAAACCAGGGACTAGTTAGCTTTTGTATATTAAATCCTTACCGTGTTTCAATAGGAAATTCTGCTAGCAACTGTTCCACTGATTTCTGAGAGGGGAAAAATCAAGCCCTGAGAAGGCTTAAACCATTGCTCTGAAGTAAACTGCAGCTAGATAAGAATAATTCACACGTATTCAGATAAGCAAACATCCCTTCTGTGAGACTTTGCCACTAGCACTGAATTAGATCCCTTTGTAGTAACATTTCAGGAGTTAAATTAAGATCTTGCACCTTTATTTCATTCACATATTTTCACAAAAACTGTTGGGCAGTTAAATGAAATACAAGTTATAAAAATAGAAATATAAAGTCTTGGAACATTCATGTTGATGGATGTCCAAAACATACATCCCCTTTCAGATAAGGCTGGATACAAGATAGTGTTTCTAAACGTAGCTACTATAAATTAAATAGGTGCTATTATAAAGTTCCTAACGAACTGCCTGCATTAAAAAAGTGTCTCTTTCTCAACTTACAGTTCCTGATACAGCCATAAGATTTTGATCAAGCTTTTACAATACACAAAATGCACAAACTAAAAAAGTGCCCTCTTACAGGTAAAGTGGAAATTGCATGAGCTTGGACACATGCAGGCATAGCTGTCATTCAGTGTATTCACCTAAGAAGGAAACTGACAGTTATTTTATGCCTGCCCATTTATTTACATAATTATTTCTACACAAGTAGAGTATTTCTCCTCCTTCATAATAACAATACAGTGTTTTAAAACAGGCAGATTGATATATTACAAATACCACTACTGTTAGAACATATAATGTACTAAATCACAGGAGGTAGTTAGATTTCCATTAACAGTTACTTCAGAAAACAAAGACTACTTTTAAGAATTAGTAGAACATCTCATTCATGAAAATTTACTTTTCATAATAACTCAGTCCCAGATGCTTTAAGGGTTGCCTGTCTTTTTAAGCATGGTGAGAATTTATGATAGAAGCATGTTCTCTTTCAGTATTCAACATCATTTTGCAATAAGCACTTCAGAAAACTCCAAGTGGTAAAGATATAAGACAAATTCCAATAAAGCAACATTTTAAGTTAATCAAATTTCACAAGATGTCATGAGTATGACCATATCTTTTACCTTATATTTCAAACTTCATTCAACTAGCTACGATTCAAAAATCTATCTACACCAATGAAATTAATGAGAAGCATTTTTACACTGTTAGTAATTGGCATTTTTGAACGGCATTTAAATGAGTAAGCATTTATTCTTTTTGCAACAACTTACTGCAAAATACAGGCACCTTAAAAACAGATACGTAATGCAACCAGGGCATTTGGGGCACAAAAAGTGTTTACCATTATCTAGTCATGCTATGTATTTCCCTTCTTCTGCAGAAATACTCTAAAATTGTAAGTCGTGCCTGAATCGTATGCATATTATAAAGTTTCAGAATTTAACTCAATTTTCCTATTAGATTTCTTTTACACTTAAAAAAACCATCAGTATGCCAAGATTTTCAACAGTTACAACTGTAAAAATCTTACACAGACATATCTTTATGAATGTATTCTTGCTATTGCACATATGTTCATACAATGGTGAAACCCTCATCCATATTCAAATATTTACACATGCTAAAATCATTTATCTTCATACAGCATTGGAAAAGGAAAAAAACAGTTACCTTTCTTGATCAATACACATTGCTCCAAAATTTATGCCAGCGAGATTTATGAACAAAGCCTGCCATTACATTTTCTGCCTATCCAGGGTCTGATTCAAAGACCACTGAAACCAAAAGAAGCCTTAATTTAAATCAGCAGATTTTGGACTAGGCATAAAAGTTCAAATAGGAAAAAAAGTTAGAAAACGTTTATTATAATAACTGATGTAACTGCACTTTGGATGCTTCAAGATACTCTCATAGCATCTGCTCAAATACAAAAAAAAATCCTTCCAAAAACGTTTTTTTTAAAACTTAAATGTTACTGTTCAAGTTGAGCCCTAGATATATTATGCAGCTTATTCTCTATTAACTTAATAATTAGTTTTCTCCTTTTGGTCATTACACAAAAGCCCACATGGACATACAATAACATCTACAATAGAAGAAGCATATTCTTGTCATAAGTGGTAAAGTTCTAATACATGTGCATTTTCAAAATATAGTTGCTCCTTCATTATTATTTTAAAAACAAAAATGGTCTTCTCTATTTCTGTGATATATCGTAAATACAGTATTTTCCAAGCGATGATTAGGAAATACATGTCCACTGAATTTTCCTTAGCTTTGAGTTTAGACATCATCAAATATTACGCTTCGAGACATTGACAGGTATCTTCCACCAGGCTGGTACCTGCAGAACGAATTTTAAGTATGAAAAAGTATCACAGGAGAAAGAAGAATAAAGACCCGAGAATACATACAACCCTCACTGCACACTTTGTTTGTTTAGTCTCAATGATTGTTACAAGATCTGAAGTTCTACTGAATTACTCTTTCCATAAGAATTTTTTATGCGGTCATTAAATTAAATCTCATCTGATCAAAAAAACATATATGTGATATGAATAAAGGGAGTCTTAAAGAACTTTGCTTCCTGTTACAAAGGAAAGAAGTTGAATGCTTTTGTTAAATAGTACAAACTTTTTAAAAACCAGCATCAAAAGTTTCTTGTTTGGGTGATTAACAGAACATATTGTATTCCTAGGAAGCATATAAAGATTAATTAAAACAAATGGCTGCATACTTAGCAGGAAGAAAAGGAATCTTCACAAATTACTGGTCATATATATTTCAAAAGGATTTAGAAGGCACAAGTAAAATCTGATACAAGCACAATGTACTTCCCGTCTGCAGTACTTAGCAAAACCTAGACACAAAACCAGAACTTAGCCTCCCTAGAGCTGTTACAATGTCCTAGAACATTCATAACTATTGCAGGAGCTATCATTAAAAAAAAAAAAAAAAAAATCAATGTTATACAAACTATCTTTAAGTGATTTGAGATTTTAAATGGAATTACTCTTGATTTATTGACTCTATGAAATGAAGGTTACTAGAAGAAGGCTCAATTAAACTCTCTGGCTCCAGGTTTCCTTTTTAAAGCAAAAGATCAGAATGCTCTGCAAGGATCACGTAGCTGCCAGAAGACTTCAGATATGTACTTGAAAAGTATTTGTCTCAAAATAATTATAAGAATGCCTATGTACATTTTTGTAGGTTATTACCCCTTCCATGCACTGTTTAGAAAGTCAATGCTTAGAACTGCAAGGCTAGTTCCTCTTTAAACTCTTGTACTTGAACAAAACAAACAACCCCAAGCTTCTGAAATGTTGTGACACTAGATTATATAAGTTAGTTGCTGTTATAATCTAACATTGCTGAATCAATCCATAGAAACCGGTAGGGTAATTTAACAGCATTCTTTACGTGCTTTTGAACTAGCATTTATTTGCTGACGTTACAGATGTAACTCAACAGAAATCACTTCTGAATTTTTATTGGATTTGATACAGTAATTTAAGCTGAAAAATAACATCAAGTATAACTTCTTATAAGGAAGTTTAAAATGATTTATCGTTAAAAGGTTCTAAATCATAACAGCCTCAGTAAAAAAAGCATCCATTAAATGTGTTACTTCTTTCCTCAATATAAAGCAGAGCCTAGCAGCCAGTAAGATACTCTGTTTCACAACTAAGAACATTTAGAGTTGCAAACACATTCAGAGAATCACAGAATTCTCTATTATACACAGAGCTACACCATACAGTCCAAGAGTTTTTGTTCAGTAGGTTCAGATTTTCACTTACTTCACTAGTCTCAAGATCTGATCCCCAGCTGCATTCCTGCAACTACTGGCCCTATAATACTCTGTTTTCGTTTCCTGCAGTTCTTTATGATGTTTTTATACAGGGAAATCAAGTAAGCTTTCTGAAGTACTATAAGACTGAGGTCCAATATGAGGTACATATTGGACGTATGTAGGTCATTCTTCCAGTCTTTTACTTCTGTATTTATAAGCAATATTTTTCACATTACACCAACATACAAATTTATGTTCAACTCAAACATTTCTAAAAAAATAAAAATGAAAAAGCCTTCATCTTTGGACTGGTTTTAAAACATTTTTCATAACTTTGTGGAGAAGGCAGAAAAAGAAAAGAGCTAGTGAGAGTCAAATATTGTTTACAAAGCTATTATTACAAAATCATCCAATATAGCTTTTACAGATCAGGAGATATGAGCTAATATCTTTTAATTTTTAATTCTAAATAAAACAGAGATTCCTCACCTTCCAGAGTCTGATTCAAGAGGGTCATCACTAATTGAGTCTGCATTAAAATCCAAAGGTTCTGCATCCTGGAGAAGTTCTATTCTGTCTCTCTCAGTCCTACCATTTGATCGGGTGTACTTTGACAGTGCTGAATAGGTAAAAGAAAGGAAAGACACTTGTTTGGTCTATGTACACCTTAGAGTGTGTTGAAACATCAAACTTAAAAAAAAAAAACACAATAAAAAACAGTGTAATAATTTGCTAGTATCTCAGATAAAGCGTAAGAGTAATTACCTAGAGTAAATTCAGTATTAAACCAAATCTGGCTACATTCTCAAATTTGTAGGTTATTTGGATTTTATTTTTAATTTCCAGAGCTATGTGACTACAACTCTTCATTTTCTCCTCAACTAGGATGAGATCTAGTTTGCAAAAAATGAAAAGAAAATGAAAAAAGTTATAAACAAATATTACTTAGAAGTAAATAAATAAAGCATCCATTCTTCTTCCTACTTTCCACTTTTAACTGAACTAGCTGAGAGAGAGATATGTATAAAATTTACCTGGAGTTTTTTCTGTTCTTTTTCTGTGGATTTATCCATTTCAAAACAAACAAATTAGTGAAATCAAACAAATTAGTGAAATAACCAGTTGTTTTGCAATTCACTGCCACCTTCACTAGGCCAGTGCATACAGTTTGTTTTGGTATTAGAATGCTGCACAATCATATGGTTAATATTAAAATGTAATTTAAAATAATTTCAGTTTGTCTACCACTGAAAACTTGGGTTTCTAACTGTTGTTGGAAAAAAAATGGGGGGAAAAAAAATCTACCAGCTGTCTCTAAAGTATGTTCAAAGCTTCCCTACCTCCCACTTTTCCTTACCTTTTTAAAAAAAATAAATTGTTTGAAAGCTCTTGCCTTGAATCTTTTCCCTTTTATTTAGTAAACTTTTATCAGCTTTGCTTAATTCAACCTGTCATACTTAGTTGTTCAGTTACATTTCTCACCTGTTGTTAGCTTACAAGATCACATAAAATATATTTAAAAACATCACTACAAATAATGACATAAGGACAAGTCAACTTTTTGGAAGCTTAAAGCAGTCAATGAAAGTTTGTTTTCAAAGATTTTTCTCTCAACATTATTATTCTTCAACAAGAAATAATACTGCACATATAAGAATCTAAACCATCAATAGTTTAACATGTGTTATTAAATGAACATGCTTGCACTCATGTATGTTGTTGCCTTTACATTTGTTGGTCATTCATCTGGTTATTCCAGTCTGAACGAATTCATTTGTAACTAGAAAAGGTAAATGTAAAGATTTAAATCTTCCAACTTCAAGACATGTCCTAAATAAAGTATTTTTGTTACAAACTGCAATGCTGACTGCAATCAATGTATGTCTCATAAAAAAAACATGTAACTGAGACCAGCCAGAATCTGCAACCTCAACTGGTCAAAAGACAGGAAGAAACACAGAACTCTTTTCAGGTGTTTTTAACAGACAAGACAGCACAATGCCACGGAAGGAAATGTATCAGCACATCATCTAAAACAAAAGGAAACTATTTAGTCTTTCTTACACAGCCAGTAATTGTGCAGACAAGATATTAAAAACCTAAAAACAAACAAAAATGCATACACTCAGAACAACAACAGAAAAAAAAAACACACAAAACTTACGTCTATTGGTATTGGTCTCTGAGAAACTGGATTCTTTTTGTTCTGTGTGGACAACCCTGTTTCTGGTAGAATCCTCTCTATTTCCATACCGCTCTTTCCATTCCTAGAAAAAGACAAAATAGAAAAACATTAGCTGTGAGGAAAGAGTAACGCAACTACAGCATACCTAGCATCAAGAGATATTCCACAATTTAAAGCTAATTGGTCAATTACAACATACTATGAAAGTAATACTTCAAAAAAGTTAATGTTTGATATCTTTATACAGCAAAAACTCTTGTTTTAAACTCAAGGTAAGTCCCTTCACAAAACCAGTTTCAATAAATGTTCTTTAGAAGAGAATGTCTCAGAGGAAACAAGCTACATATTAAATCTACAAAGTTCTTCAAATGCTCTAAGTTACGGTGATAAGACAAACATTCCTGTTTTCTTATTTCTCCTTCCATCTAGTGGTAGATTTGTAAAATACACAGACAAAAAAAATTGAAAGGTTATTTTTACTAAGCTTATTCTTTTTCTTCCATTCCATCATCTAACATTTTAGCATTTAATCTTTTTAATATGGAGTAGTATGAAGTACTAGAAAAAAAAAATATCACCTGCTCTTTTTAGGAGATAACTTCATGTATCAATAGAAGTTTTTCCAATTGCTCCACTAACTTCGATGTATTTCAGATTCATATACGGATCCCTGGTATACTCAAAAGTTACTGTACTGATTTACACCATCAAATCTTATAGTTCAAAGCTGTAGATCAAACATTTAATCGTAATCCAGTAAAAAATAATACTCTCAAAAGCCCCAGAAGTTTCAAGAATGGATGTGCTACAGTATTTAATGCAAATTTAAAAAATAGGTAATATCTGAAATTGAGCTTGTAGTTGAAACTAAAATGGTTGCTTTATGTCAGATCATTTCAGTGTATACTAAATACGTCATGCATTTACTACTACATCACTTTGTATAAAGGGCAAGTCCTAAATTATGGGATGTAGGGTGCTGAGGGGATCATCAGAAGAAAGGTCTTTGCAATACTGGCTGTTATTAAAAATTGAAGGCAAGTTTCCCTGAGCCTGAAGAACCCAGAGGTTTTAGTCCCAGAATTATCTTGCCTTTCTGTAAATAATATTTTCCCCTTTAGTCATTTCATTTTTCACATGTATGCTCTGGATTTCTCTCTGATTGTGACTGTATGAAATTCCAAATGCTATAAATCAATTACTAAAGCTACAGTTAACTGAAGCTGCTTAACTGAAGCTGCCTGAATTATATTCTGGTAACAACAGACATGAGGAAGGCTGAGGTACTCAACAGCTTCTTCGCCTCAGCCTTCACTGCTAGTCAGACTTCCCATGTCTCTCTCAAGCCCCTGAACATCTAGGCAAGGGCTGGGAGAGCAAAGTCCCTCCTACTGCAAGCAAAAAGCAGCCTCAAGACCACTTGATGAAACTGAACAGGTACAAGTCTGTGGGGCCTGATGGCACGGATCCGGGGGTCCTGAGGAAAATGGCTGATGGAGTTGCCAAGCCTCTCTCCATCATACTTGAAAATTCGTGACAGTCAGGTGAAGTCCCTGGTGAATGGAAAAAGGGAAACATCACTCCCATTTTTAAAAAGGGTAGAAAGGAGGACCCAGGGAACTACTGGCTGGTAAGCCTCATCTCTGTGCCTGGGAAGATCCTCCTGGAAGCAATGTCAAGGCACATGCAGGACAAGGAGGTGATCCAAGACAGCTATCATGGCTTCACAAAGGGCAAATTATGCCTGATCAATCTGGTGGCTTTCTGTGATGGAGTAACTGCATCAGTCAACAAGGAAGACCGACCAACGTCAACTACCTGGACTTCTGTAAGGCCTTTGACATGGTCCCATACAACATCCTGATCTCTAAATTGGAGAGAGATGGATTTGAAGGGTGGACCATTCGGTGGATACGGAATTGGCTTGATGGCCACACCCAGAGAGTGGTGGTCAATGGCTCTATGTTCAGGTGAAGACCAGTGACAAGTAGTGTCCCTCAGGGGTCTGTCTTGGGACTGGGGCTGTTTAATGTCTTTATCAATGACACAGACAGTGGAATCAAGTGCACACTCAGCAAGTTTGCAGGTGACACCAAGCTGAGTGGTGCAGTTGATACGTCAGAAGGAAGGGAAGCCATCCAGAGGGAGCTGGACAAGCTTGAGAAGTGGGCCCATGTGAACCTAACAGGGTTCAACAAGTCCAAGTGCAAGGTGCTGCACCTGGGTCGGGGCAATCCCAGACATGAGCACAGGCTGGCAGAAGAACCCATTGAGAGCAGCCCTGCAGAGAAGGACTTGGGGGTTGGACAAGAAGCTTGACATGAGCCGGCAGTGTGTGCTTGCAGCCCAGAAGGCCAACAGGGCTGCACGAAAACAGGCACGGCCAGCAAGTTGAGGGAGGTGTTTGCCCCCTTCTACTCTGCCTTTGTGAGGCCCCACTTGCACCCAGGTCAGGGGCCCCCAGCAAAGAAAGATGTGGATCTGTTAGAGCAGGTCCAGAGGAAGACTACAAAAATGACCAGATGGCTGGAGTACCTCTTCTAGGAAGGAAGCCTGGGAGCTGGAGATGTTCAGCCTGAAGAAGAGAATGCTCAGGAAGACCTTATTCTAGCCTTTCAGTACTTAACAGGGGCTAATAAAAAAGATGGAGAAAAACTATTTACTCAGGCAGATAATGGTAGTACAAGAGGGAATGGTTTTAAACCAAAAGAAGGGAGATTTAGATTAGATGTTAGGAGGAAATTCTTTCCTCAGAGGGTGGTGAGGCACTGAACAGGTTGCCCAGAGACGCTGTGCATGCCCCATCCCTGGAGGTGTTCAAGGCCAGGTTGAATAGGGCCCTGGGCAACCATATCTTCTAGTGGGTGGCATCCCTCCCTGTAGCACAGGGATTGAACTAGATAATCTTTAAAGATCCCTTCCAACCCAAGCCATTATATGGTTTTACAATCTTTCAACTCAATAAGCACTGGAAAAGATTTGAATGAAATATTTTGTTTGTTACTCAGTGGCAACAGCACTTATTCTGTCTTAATATAATTCCCTTCTCTGAAAAAAAAATTAACCTGTGCCAATTATAACTAATGAGCAAACAAAACAGGTAAGTTTAGGAGAGCGCACAGTACCCATTTTAAGTGAATATTCCAACACTGCAACTCTACAGTTATTTCAAGCAGAGCAGTATCAACAGAAGGGACTGAGAGCAAGCCATTCAAGATTATTTTGAAAACTACAGACTGGGACCCTGCTTAAAAGGAGATACATTTGTTACACCAATAGGCATAGGTCTTTCTAATAGCACACTGAGTAACAAGAGTGTCCAAGTAGCATGACCACAATCAACCTCTCATCTTTTAAAATGATCATGTAAATTATCTTTTTCCCCCAGCCATGACTATTCTGCAAGATTAAACTGATTCCAACAGTTATTGGAGGATATGTATATTTTTTGTCAAATGGTTCAGGATGAATTAAATAGCAATGGCAAATCCTAGCATATATTGCACTATACTAAAATTATGATTAGAGAAAATATGCTCATACCCTTCTTCTGTTTTCACCTTCTTCCTGTCTTTGTCTTTTTCTTTTCTCTAAGAAAAAAAAAAAAAAAGTCCAGCTATGTACCAAAAAAATAGTTATTCAACAGACTTTTCTTAAACAAAGGGAATGAAAACCCAGCGTTAACTACCAGGGTTCTTATTGAACACATGACTCATACAATTAAATACAGCCAAAGACAAAGCTGCTTGTCTATCATTATGGAGTTTCCCATTAAAATCAATTCATCATGTTGATATCTTCTGTCAAGACGTAACATTTGGATACCAGTTGGCAAAGCAAGAATAAACTTGAAGAAATGACTGGAAGAAGTATAACATTAAGAATAACAGTAAGAAGAAACTTGAGTGTTATTAAATCAAAACCTTTTTGAAGTTCTGGGAAGCCTAAAGCATGACCGATATAGTTTGTGTCATTATCTGCTATACAGTTGGAAGTGTAACATTACAATGCCAAAGAAACAGTAATCTGTTGTTGGGGGGAGTAAGTGACACCCTTCCCGATTACCAAAAAAAAAAAAACCCTCTAAATTAATCTAGCTAGTTTTGTTTCTAATAAAGTATGAAAGGAGAAGTAAAAGTATTGCATAATATAACATTTTGTCCACAGATTTTAGTTTCTGAACCTTTACTCAGGACCACAACCAGCTTTAAACAAGAACTCTTTCGATAAAAAAATTAACAAAAAACAGAGCTCTCCAAAACAGCTGATAACTACAACTCTACAGAACATGCTTACTGTGATAAAACATAATAGTTAACAGAAATATTTCAGATTTCAGGCAAAAAAAAAGGGAACGATGGAATTTGGACAGGTCAGACACACACAGAGACTGAAATGAGTTTGTTTATTATGAAGACAATTTAAGCGGTAACTATCCTTTATGAGAGATTAAACAGGATCTCTGCACCTGCTCAGGTATTATTAGATCACTAATGACTTCAAAGGAACACCACCTAACTGAATTGTAAAATTATAGACACTGTACAAATAAAGCTGATATTTTACTTCAGATGTCAATGAAGTCCAACAGTGTTTACACAGCAACCTGTCTTGTGAATCTGTTGCGTTGTGTGCAGTAAGTAGATTGCCTCAGTACCATTCATAACACTGAAAAGCTATATACTTTTTTTTTTTCCCCCCCAACACTTCAGACATGGAAACATGCAATATACTTTCTACGAAGAACAGGATAGAGAATCTAACATACCTCTTCTGATTAGCTCCTTTCCTTCATCAATCAAATCGGAGGTCATTTCACTGTCCCCCATGAACTGCTGAAATCCCAAAAGATTCAAACAACGAGTTCCTAAACTGGTAAAAGCAAAAGAATAAGAAATTTCCTTTGTTAATTCACAGTAGAAATTTCCTTTGTTCAATCACAGTGAGTAGTCTGGATACTGCAAAACGTAAAACATTATTCAGAAGTTTCTGGACAATTCTAAGAAAAAAAACAACATTGAAGAAAAAAAGATTACCTCAGAGATTAGAAAGTTCAAAACAGTGACTGGTTCCTAAATGTAATTGAAAGTAATGTAATATTCCTATGCAAGTAGTGAGATAAAAATGCTTATGGTCTGAGAGTAATGCAAATGATTTAAGACAATTAAGTGAAACCTCCTCAGACATAACAGAATTTATGCTTATTATATCCAACTGACTCTCCTCTGCCAGAGGAAAATTACTATCAATGTTATCAATGTTATGCACATTATGATTTCTCTGTGGTTTTTTTGTTTGTTTGTTTTTGTTACTGTGTGTTGGTTTTTTTTCTTTTTAAACAGCAATAACAAGAAATCCACATTCACTGCAGTTGTTACTCAGAAGAAATGCCTGGCATTCTTTTCAGCTGAAGGCCATCATTTTGAATACCCATCAGGTGCCAGAGTAAGCTTGGTCTATCTTTTGTCTAGGGTTAAGCTAGTTCAGGAACTGTATCCAGAAACATTTTCAACTTCCCACCAGAGCATCCATGTTTTTTGTTTTTTTCCTCTCTCCAAACTAACATCAACATCATGTTCAAAAATCGCTTCATTATATACTTAGAGAAGATTTCTCCTGTACTATCTCAGCATTAAGACAGCTAGATTAAGTAAGGGAGACAGCCTTATTTGATAGATTTTAATTAAACATTCAGTTCCACATGTACGTGAATTTCTTACAGAGCATTAGAGTTCATGCAAAACAACTTATTCTACTTTCTTTTCTTCTATTACACCGTAACAGTGAAGACCCAGGATCATCATGGACAGGTCACACACAGCATTTTCCTGTCCTTTCTCATTTCTTTTGGGGATTCTTTCCCCCCAGCCTAACCTGAAGATCAGCATGGAGAAGCTAGGACTGTATTCTTGTTGCCTTATTATATGTGAATGTACATAGGCTACTGAAGGACATTAAAGGCAAACTACATTCCAGATGACGCTAAACACATACATAGCTTCTGACTGAAAAGCAATGCAAGACTGAAGAAGTGAAAATAAATGTAAACATAGGCAAGCTGGGTCAGACAAAAAGCTATCTCATCTCTTACAGTGGTCAGCAGCAGACATTTTGAAACCAATTTAAGGACCAAACAAGCATATAACTTTCTGTAATTACCCTTCCAGACTCCTGCAATTTGTGGCTTAGGCAAGCAAGATTTAATGATTTATAACACTATGCTTTCAAGCTAGTCCAGTAACTGAGCAGAGATTTGTTATTAGTCTGTTAGAAAGTTCATTAGATAAAGAGTTTCTAATGATGCTTCTTGGTTTATTGGAAAATCTTGCTGAAAATATAGCTTCCTCACCATAATTTTAATTTCAAATAGCATAATCTAATTTTTTGTGGGCTCCGAAGGTTGAACAGAATGGACCCCACAATCTGATTAATGAATGTTTAATGGGAAATGAAATTAAGTTAAATGTAAAAACAAATGGTTTAAGAAAGGATATTCTTAAAATGTATAAATTTCACATAAAACAATTGATCGCTATTTATCTTTTGCATTTTTATTAATATGTCACAGATCCATTAACACGTTCCAGGTTTACTGCTGGAAAGAAGCGAATCTCTTCTTAATTGAAGTTACTAATATAAAAAAAGTGGAGGATGAGCCTTGCAAATTACTTACCTAAAGTAGGTTGCAATACAGAGAATGACAACAAGCATTGGATAATATATATAGAATCCATCCGCAATGAAGGACAGCACTCTCATTGATCCCATTATCTGGAAAACAAATCCACATGAGCAAGCTCTAATGATATACTTCTACATACAAGTAGATAGCACGAACTTTCTGGTTGTTTTCAGTCTACAATACATGCTAAGTATTATCACAGATCTGATTCAGACAATTGACCCAGAACGTCCAGAAAAAAAAATTTAAAAAACATTTAAAAATGTTTAAGATGCTAGTTCTTTTTATCTCACCTAATCCAGAATCAGTTAAAAATTCATGGATATTTTCATCTGCTATAGAAGGACTACATTAGGACGCTACTTGCTAATGACAAAGGTAGATGCCACTTGCTGTCAGAAATCAATTGCTCAGTAAAATCAAACTCAGTATTTTTCAGTGGCCAGTTAGATTTGGTATTAATCCATAAAGATGGAAAAATTATGCTAAAGCCAGTGGAACCTACTAAAGCTGTCAGGAAGGGTAGAACAGCTTGCGCTCTCCAGCATAATGCTGTACTTTCTTAAGACAGAGACCAAAACAAAAAGCAGAGTTGTCAACAACTCCTGTGTAGCTAGCAGTCATTACCAAACTCTTGCTCTGTTACTGTCTAATATTAGTGAAAAAATAAATGAATATTTGAATCTCACTACAAAAAGTATTACAAACTATTTTTCCTATTCTCTGAACCATACAAAGCCTCAATACCATATTTTCTGTACTTACTGATGTGTAAGCAGTTGGCTGAGCGTCTCTGTGAGAGATTGTTGCATCCATATGGGTCAAGCCCAAAAAGTTCAAGCATAACGGTGGAGTAAGACGGCAAAATAACCTGCACAAATGTAAGAGATAACAGCATTTAAATCAATCTCTTGCATTAAAGATATTAAGAAATCATAATAAGATGTATGGCCTTCAAGGCCAGGTTGGATGGGGCTTTGGGCAACCTGGTCAAGTGGAAGGCATCCCTGCCCACAGCAAGGGGCTTGGAACTAGATGATTTTTAAGGCCCCTTCCAATCTAAACCATTCTGTGATTCTATTATCACAGAATAATGATGAACAGCTCAGTAGGTTTTAGACCCATATGATTATAAATGAAAGAATATAAGTAGGAGTTTAACTGATACTTTCAATTGACTACTCAGCAGAAAATCTGCAAACTGTGTGTCACATACTCACATGCCACTGAAAAGGAGACTGTATGCATCTGTCTGATGATGTGAAGCTAAGTAGTAATAGTTAAATACACGGATCCTGAAGACAGTGGAATAAACACAAATACTTAGGAAAAAGATGGTAAGAAAACAGGCCATCTGGAAAAGAAAAGTGAAATTTGAATGTAGAACTGTCCTGGTTTCAGATAGGATAAAATTAATTTTCTTCCTAGTAGCTGGTATGATGCTGTGCTTTGTATTTAGAATGAGAACAATATTGATAACACAATGTTTTAGTTGTTGCAGAGCAGTGCTTACACTAATTCAAGGACTTTTTACTTTCTCGGGCAGCACTGCCGCAAGAAGGCTGGGGTTGCACAAGAAGCTGAGGGGAGATACAACCAGCACAGCTGTCCCAAACTGGCCAAAGGGATATCCCAAACCATATGGCATCACACTTAGCAATAAAAATGGGGGAGTTGGCCAGGAGAGCTGACACTGTTTGGGGACTGGCTGGAGAACAGCCAGTAGGTGGCAAGCAATTGCATTGTGCATCACTCGTTTCACTTGTTTTTTCTGTTTGTCATGTTTTGTTGTTGTTTGTTTGTTTTTAATTAAACTGTTCTAAACTCAAACCACAAGTTCTTGAATCTTCCATTTCAATTTTCTCCCCCACACCACTGCTGGCCAGGAATGTGCAAACAGCTGTGTGGTGGTTAGCTGCTGGCCAGGTTAAAACCACAAGAACTCTACCAATGTGTTAGCACACAGTCTGAGTATGCAACAGGTTGACTGCAGTGTAATTTTTCATTTTGAGACAGGACAGTAACACCAACTCTGAGATGAGTTTCAGGTGTTTTTTTTTTCTAGTTTAAATTTTGAATGATAGTTGAAAAGTTCCATGCTTCATATAACACAACTGATGTTAGAAACATTTGTTCCACTACTTATTATGTAACTGGCATTAATATAAGTGATTTATAATTACTATGACTGATTTGGCATTTTCTTCCCATAAATAGTATTAAAAACAGGTATTTTAAGTTCATTAAGTTCAACCTATTTTATTAGTATATTGAAATATTTCATCTCATCTCCTTTCCTGATACTTTTGTGCACTCATATGCTAGCCACATCTCCCAGAACTGGATTTGTGGTTGGCAGCACATTCCAATTTAGGAGAAGGGCCACACACGGTCAATCAGACGCAAAGTCAAATATTTAAGTTCCAAGCTAATGTTGCACATTTTATTCTACACCTGGTGTTCATGACAGTGGGGCTACTACTTCACCCTGTAATAGACAAATATAACAAGTGGCAAGAGGCAGACCTCCTCCACAAAAACAAAATTTCATATTTTGTATTTTACAGAGCTTCTGAAAGCTGACATTATTTACAGAGACTTGTTTTTAAATCAGTTTGGTCTACTACTATTGTAATAACATTCTAGCTATAAAGGTTTTTGTTGAGTGATCAAACTTACCTCTATGTATATATAATTATATGTCTTTTCTGCCAGCTGTATGAAAACTGCAAATAGTGATAAAACCGGATTTGTGCTGAAAAATGTGCACTCTGACCACACGACGATTACAGAGAACATGGCCAAAACGACTGCAAGAACCCTGTAAAACCATGGTCGTAGAAGACATTCCCAGTACCACTCTGAAAAACAAATACACATACAACCCTAATGGGTTAACACAACCAGAAACAGAACTCTCTCAAAACACTGCTATAAACTTCTTGCATGCACACCCTTAAAATCAAGGCTTGAATGTGTGACTCCACAAATTCAAATTCAGAACTTTTCTGATGCCTAGGGATTTGGCTCACCCCTAAGGAATCGTATGCACAATTGTGGAAAACATTGGGATTTTGGGGGTAAATTTTGCAAAAATGATGAAGGGCAGCAGAACAAGACTCTTCACTTTCAGCCCAAATACTATGGGTGACCCACTTTTTATTTGTTTGTACATCTGTTACTCTACCATAACCAAAGCTTAGGCTGTAAAATTAAGTTTTCTTACCCCACCAATAACTCACTGCTAGTACACAACAAATTAGAAGTTAATACATGATGAGAAGACACTTTCTAAAAAGATACACCAGCAACCACATCTCCTAATATTCAATTCATGACAGACGAAGAGTCCTTTTTCCTTCAATCCACAAGGGCTTACACCCCGACAATATCCTACAAATATAGAAGGTAGCCATGATCTATTAATTTGAAGTTTCTATTTTTCTTTCTTTTAAAGATTCAGAAGTTTTCAATGACTATTGCAACAGGCTACAGCTATTAGTTTGTAAAAAGTTTATGGCCAAGTGCAAAAATTAATACCTGATGGCTATTCTGTTAAATAAATGCACCAAAATGCACATTTGCTTCCTTCTACTGTAACTGAACATTTTCATATAAAACAATCTGTTCTTCTCACAGAACATTACCAATTAATCCAGTAAATTTAACTGTAGATATAAAACTGTAATTGGTTTACATGTTCAAATCTGCACAACAGCACTTACCAACAGTTGGTGTGTAGAAATACTGAACAAATTTATTCTCTGGTTCCTGGGACTGAAACGTATGAACAAATTGTCGAGTTGCACTAGTTTCATTTTTTGCCACATCTTCTAAGTAAAAGGCTTGTTCTAAAAGAATTTGCCACTGGACCTGTGTACGACGATGCCTCTGTACTGAATAAATTACCTATCATAAATTCCAAGAAATTATGGTTACAACATACTCATTTCAAAAAATGAGAGAAAAGCCTTGCAAAAATACGTTAAATTCTACATTACAGAACTGCAAAGATAATTCTGTATGCTCACAAAAGCAGACAGTTAACTATCTTAATAGAAAAGTCCCAAGAGAACTACACGACTTCTGGGTTTTGCTCTTCTTTTATCACAATTGATGTGTAGCATTAACAGCCTCCTTTTTCCAAAATACCACTTTATTTTTGAGTCTCAGTGAATGCCACTCTTTCACTAGTTACTTTTTAAGAATTCACTGTCAATCAGTCGTTACAAGGCCATCAAAAATCATCAAATCATCACAGCAATTAAAATATTTTCAAGTTGTCTAGTGACAAGAACAGTTCTCACATATCCAGAAAACAGATCTGGATCATTTGGGATATTAAAATTCATATTTTCTTTTGCTGAGAAAAGTTAAGTAGCATCCCAAAAAAACACTACATAGAGCTATTCAGGTAAAATCTGAAAATCTTAGCTTGATTTGCATTTATTCTCATTACATTAGCATAAATTGGGCACTCTGTCATTTATTAATGAGAGAATATCTAATTATATATACATATTATATATTATTACCTGCTTGTGAAGTTTGACCAAACTTTTTTCACTTGGATAACTGTTCTGTCTTTCTTCAAAATCTTCATAATCATCCATGTTCCTACCCATTCTTTCCTGGTACTCATTAGGACACTGGTAAGAAAAAGAAAATTGACTGAAAGATGCAGGAAAATGAAATGGTTTCTGTTAATTATTTTTAAGATGTTTTAAGCATTTTGTGTAACAGAAAAGCTCACTCTAAATATAGATGCCAGTATCAAAAGGAAAAAAAAAAAAAATCTATCTTCTACAAGTAGAAGAAAAGTCCATATTTTCTTGTTCAAGAAAGATCAGCATGATATTCTTAAATAATTCAAAGTGCCATATCTGTTTATCAAAAACATACTTCGTGTTTTGAATGAATTCAGAATAAGGCATACAGCAAAAAACAGATGGCATTTGCTACATACCTCATTATACTTCAAAAGAAGGTTTTATAAGTAATCAACTGCTACTACTTCCGTTTCTAATATACTATGTATCTCAAAAGACATCAGATAATTACATTCATCTTAAGAAATCCTTCTGTAAAGAATTTCAACTCCAAGTCTGGTCAGAAAGCCACAAAACTCCAATTAGAGATTTTATGTTAAATGGAAAAGAAAACAAGCAACAGGTGCAGGATGTGCTCCCACCTCCATGAACGGTTATTGCAAAAGATGTGCAATTTTTTTATTTTTATTTTTTTACTATTGTTATTATTACTTACCTTTTTCAGTATTGTGTCAACGCATTTTCTCAAGGGGTGATTATACTTGATACTCTCACTTACTTTACGGACTTCCTGTTGAGAAGAAAAAAAAAAGTTGTTTCAATATGTTAACTAGATATAACTTTACAGGGTCAGGTAAGAGCCCCATCCCTGCCAATGGAAACACTAACCATCAGAGCCTCTAACCAGCAAAGCTTGCCCATGGCAGGTGGGGTGGAATTAGATGATCTTTAACGTACCTTCCACCCCAACCCATTCTATGATTATTAGACATCTAAAAAAAGACAACTGAATGTGTATTCACAAAGAAGTTGTGTATTTAAAAAAACATACCACATTGACAGTGTCCAAGTATTACTCTGCAATTGTGTAGAGGATTGGTTTCTATGCACGCATGTTGAAATGGAGCATACCTTCCTGTTTTAGTTGTACATAACGGAGTCTCCACCTTACCTTGTTTAGTTTCACTTTATTACTTCAAGTAGCTAAATGAGTATCTTTTTACACTATCTTCTATCTTGCTCACATTTATCTCTACATAGCTGGCTTCTAAGACTATTTGATATTTATGAGTAATAAAACAGCTAAATAATTTGTTAGAAACAATTCTAGCAGTTTATCAGGCTTAGTGAGAACTAGGTTTTATTTTTCATCCTATCAACAATGCAGAGACAATCTTTTGATGGTGTTCTTATTATTACAAACTGTACTTTAAAAAAAGATACAAGTTGTAGAGTCTAGACAACAGAAGTAATTGTGAAAGTTTAGAAATCACATCCAACAGGACGGTTAGGCAGACAGAAGAACTTCGTTTGTTTAGTGCAACAAGGAAGGCTAAGTAGATGCAGACAGTTCTTCGATGTTTAAAAGGCTGTTCTAACAGGTGGGTTTCAGTGACTCAGAATTCCGTCTGAATCTACTGAGCAAAAAAATTGCCATTATATGGTACGATACAGAAAAACAAACAAAATCCTGCAAGAATGTCTGTAAAGGTCAATCCTAACATTCAGCCCTGTTAAGTACAGCACCAGAATAAAAAAAAGTAAATAAAACCAAACAATTTTGTTAGGTGTCCTCTGGTACTATGATTTCTAGAGTTTTAGTAATGTCTTCCCTCTGATAAACGAAGAAAACAAAAGCTTAAACTTAAGCGGGTGAGAGCTAAAACTTGGTGATTTATTTGCCATAGCAGCAATGTATAATTTACAATCAAGTTCTCAGTCAGCACTGGAATTCTTAAGAATTTTTGCTTATTATCAAGTATTTCACTGTTCTTACGAAGGTTAGAAAATAGAGAAAATATACTGGCCAAGAATTCTAAAGGAATAGTGCAATTGTTTATAGATTGAAAGAAAAAAAAAAAGAGTATATTACCAGATCTTAATTCTTGAAACAAGATTTTATGCATTATATTGTTAATGCGTAATAATACGTTGGGTAAGACAATCTCAAAACCTGTCAGTCATTCTACTAAAGAACAGTCCAGTGCAAAACAGCAAGTGCTACTAGCATGGTAAGCAAAGTTTCTGATGCTCTTTTTCTAGTAAATTTTGTAGTAAATTTTGTCTTTGAAATGCTGTTATTGAAGGAGTGAAGATTCTACTATTATTTTCTTTGGTGACAGGTCAAAATAAGTTACCACCCTACCCTACAAGTCTTCTGAAACATTACTTCTAAGCCATGGTATTACAGCAATACAGCAAGCAACAGCAATTCAATGGGTTGGTTTTCCATTCTGTTCTTGAACTACATAAGAGACTATTGCTCAATCACACAAGCAATAATAATGTCTCTCTCAAGAGAAACTCTTTGAAAAACCAGTGATCTATCGATTCTGTTCTCAAAAGGCACACACTGTAGTCTTGCAAATTCAACTTAAAAATTCTTCAAGATTGCAGAAACACACTGGAAGCAGAGCACAAAAGCAAGACATACATGTTTTGCTAGTGTTCCTGCAAATTATTTGTACACTAGATTTTCAAGCATCACTCTGGAATGTTATTAATTAGTCACCAATATTACTCCAAAAGGGCCAGTAAAAGAAAAAAAACAACAACAAATTATGACTATCAAGTTGCCATGAAATACAGGTTCTTCTATTTCTCTTTTGATTTTTATCAGTGTCATCAAGTGGCACACTATGATGATTTTCTTAATTTACAGATACTTCAAATTTCATGCTACTTGTGCTTCTTGCCAAGAAGTATGTTAACACCAGGAAATTCAGAGATGAACAACAGCAGCCTTCACTTATTTCACAGCAAAATCTAGTTACTTACCTCCATAACATCCTCTAAATTTTCCTCTGCATCTGCTTTTTCAGTCATTAGTTTGGCAGCTTTGAAATAGGTCTTCATGAGAAGATAACCCCTCTTAGCCCCATTCCAGTGAGAACGAGGAATTTCCACCAAACCATAGCCCAAAAGCAGCACGAGAAGAAAGAGACCCCATGTGTTTGCAGCAGCTATCCCAATAGTCTGAAGTTGGTTCCTTCAAAACAAACAGGAAAAAAAAGAAAAACAAATTACAACCTACTTCCCACCTGCAAGAAAGTAACTTTGAAGTATCTGTGCTCCAAGAGGGCTTTCAAATTTACAGGAACAAACTCAGTATCATCTGTAATTCTTGTCTAGGCCCAGTCTGTTGCCTTGGCTGCATTTACAACTGCCATGATTTTTCCCTACCTCTCACATTTCTGAAAGCAGCAAAATGTTCTTTCAGGTGCACCCTCTCTGGAGGGAGACATAAGCATTTGGTCTCAAAATACGTTCCTTTAGGAAAGGACATGAACTTCGCAAATGTAATTAAAATGAGATCAAAATACCATAATTGGAATCTCTCTAAGAAACAGCCTCAGAACCCAGGATTAGTATTTCAGAAACAGAAGTTGAAAGCAATTAGGCAGTACAAAACAGCATTTACTACTCTATCTAGCATGGAAGAGTATCAGCGGTGTTATAAGTATCAATTTTCTTAAAATTACCTTATGAGCTTTAAGTAGAATCTACCAGTATTACACGGGAAATACTGTCAAAGATGTTTTGAAAGCACTGAGAAAAAGTTTCAGCACTAGAGACAAATGCATTTTCAGTGAGTGGAAAAAAATAACATCACTGCAAATACAAAAACAATTCCCCTGCCCTACAAAAAACCAGAAAGCTACAAGAGAAAATTCCTACAAAGTCAACTTATCTCTTTCCATTTGAAAAAATTAACAAAATTCTGCCTAGCAAAAATCAGATCAACTATTTGTTTTAAAGACACATTTTATCCACAGAACATGTTTACGCTGGCCATTTATGTGTTTTTTTTTTTTTTTTACTTTTTTTTTTTTTTTAAGAACTCATGCAAGTACTTACAACATTACTCTTACCATTGTAAATTGAACTTTGGGTTTACAGCAACATATATTAAAAACGCTCCAAAAATCAGCAAGTAAGTGCCATAGTAGATTGCATTCTCAATCAATGCAGTTTTAATCTTTCCAGTAATGGAGAACCCTCCTGACCTAGCATAGGACTGCATGAAAGGTAGCAGAATCCTAGGAAGAAAGCAAACAATACCAAAAAGTAGCTTATCAGTGGCAAGATACTGACACAGGAGTGTTTAAGTTAAAGACTCTCAAGCTTCTAACAAAATGAGCTAACTATATGTTTTTATCCTAGGTGTACCAGTCCAAGGGTAAACCTGAAAAAAAAGTTGTAGATAAAAGCAATATGGTTAGCTTTACTATAAAAAAAATCTCTGTTAATCAAGAGCTCACTACCAATCTTCTTGACTGAGCTACAAAAATAATATGAGGATGGGCTGATCACAGACCATACATCAATCTAAACCAAAAGCACAATCCGTTTGCTGTAGCTGTATCTATAGTTTTATATAGTATGAACCGATTAAACCAAATAATTTATAGTATTACTCAGAAATTGCGCAATTTATTCATAGCACTATTTTGATGTCCTGTAGTCTAAAGTACAATTACATTACATATATAATATATATTATATATATATGTATTACATATACTGTTCAGATGTTAGACATAAATTATACACTTATCAGTCCAACTGTCATTCCTTTGTCTTACTTACCATGTTAAAAACTGTGATGTCCAGTACACAACACGCCAGAAAATTGGCATAATTCCATCAGGAATATAACTCCATGGTTTGAAACATCTTTGCTTGCTGTAACAACATAAGAAAACTTATTATTAGTTTTAAGGTCAATAGTATAGATTTTTTTTCCTATAAATTCCCCTACCAAGGAAGGACTTTGAAAAAAGCAAAAAAGTAATACACTGCTATTTAAGTAGGTAACCATCTACCACCTCGGTAAAGAATGAACTGTATTTCCATGTAAAAAGTATTTAGCATTCTCCCCATTAAAAATAAGATATCTGGACAGGATGGCTTGTGGGTTTTTTTGTTTTGTTTTTTTTTTTTTAAAGAGAAAGAACAGCTCAAAGACTAAAGAAAATGAAACAATTTTAATAAACAATTTACTGGCTCAATTTTTTTTTCTGTGCAAGGAGTACTTCATGCAAAGAAAAAATATTTCTGTAGACAGATCATTCAGCTTTAGCTAGTGGAGGAGATTATTCAGGAATATCTAGGGAGTCCATCACCTAGACATACTACCTATATCATTTAGTGGTAACAAAGTATATTAGTTGTTCTGTAACCCAGTCCACTTTAGTCAGACTTCCATGAACTAATTTGTTGAGCCAATATTTTTCTGACAGGTAGCACTTGCTTCAGGAAACCCAAGAAAGTCATGAGAGCCTTTTAAAAAGAAGACAGCAAGTGACAAAGTGGCCATCTACACTAAGACATTCTTTTTTTTTTTTACCCCCCACACCTATCTGGGTAATGAAATATTGGTGAGTCAAGGGGTAACATTACCAGTTTAATAGGAGTATCTATTGAGAAATAATTGATGTTTTCCAGAGTCAAACTAGTTAAGCCTGTGTTGTGAGTTTTTATGTACATAGCCTACATATTTTCAAACTATCAAATTACCATAGTATGACAGGCTGTGTGACTAAAACATTTCAAAGTTTTAAGAGCTGATTTGCACTAATAGTATCAACGCAATTAGGTTAATATTCCTATTTGATAAGTCATATACTACAACACCCATCAGCATACTCTGGAATTATAGATAAATTAAAAGGCTATTAATAGTCTTCAAATCATGTATTTATCTACATTTAACTAACACACACTGAGCAGTCTTAAATAGAAGGTTAAAAGTTGCATCACTAAATCTGGCATTTTACAGTTCTTCCACTGATATACGACTTCCAGGTAGTCTCCACTTTGGAGTAACAAACCTGGCAATACATGACACATAACCAAAACTTTAAATGTTCTAAACACCTTACAGGTCCTACACTGTGTGTACCTACAAGGTGTGGAAATAGCTAATGGAGGTGAAAGTGCCACACACAGAAGGAGCCAACATTCATCTACATTCCCCATGCTTTAGGGATGATCTCCTTCCTGCCTGAAAAAAGCAAGCAGGCCATTGTTACTTTGGCAGTATACTATCAATTTAATTAACTCCGAAATTTCTAGCCAGAGAGGTTCAGACTGGACACTGGGAAAATGTTATTTACCTTGCCAAACATTGAAGGAGGCTTCCTAGCGAGGCGGCTGATGCCCCATGCCTGACAGTGCTCAAGAGGCAATTGGACAATGCCCTCAGTAACATGCTTTCTTTCTTTTCTGGTTAGCCCTGAGGTGGTCTGGAGTTGGACTCAATCTTTGACGATCATCTGAACTATTCCAAGATACAACTATATCCAACTGAACTATTCTATTCTAACTCCAATTATTATATGTGCCATTATAATAAGTAAGTAGATATGTTGCTTGCATATAAGAAAAGTCTACTAATCTTTACATTCATAACATGTAAAATTATCTTTCCTTCATACTCCTAAAGGCTTCAGATCTGAAAATCTAAGCATTCACCAAGGCATCTCCTGACGGATAAGCAAGATTGTTCAAAAAAGCTTCCTTCTATCTCTTTAGCAACAAAACAGAAGAAATTATGGTGAAATGAAAAAATAAATAGCAATACTTCGGTAATCAACTAGAACTATTGTTATTACAAATAACAGATGCGCTACCAACAGATGCGCTTTTCTTCATCTTCTCTTCCCTCACGCTCCTGTATGCTTACTATCTTCAAATATCACATCACACAAATAACATTTGTTTATTAGTCCTAAAAACACAGTACACTCCTATCATTTAAAAAAAAGAAAATCATAAAATACTTCTTTAAGAATTCTAACAAAGAAAACATGCAACTCATACCTTGGAGCAAGAGTAACGTAAGAGCCATTACTTTCTGCAGGGCTGGAGTTAACAGCAAGTTTGCATCGATTATAAATTGTCTAAAAGACAAATATACATATGTATATATATATTTTTTCCATCAGTGACAAGCAAAAAATACAATGTTAATCTAAAAATAACAAGTCCCATTTTTAAAGACAATTCCTGTCCTCTGAATTTACATTTGGGAGCAATTTATCTAACACTCAAAACAACACTTAATCAGCAGGACAATTAAGTAAAAAATTGAAAGTGTTTTTATGCTGTTGAAACAGATTTTTAAAAAAATTCTATAAAAATTCTAAAACATTTGAAAGATTCATTTACTGATGAAATTAACAAAATTGACTGTAAACAGAGAAACAGTCATGAAAAAAGTGATGTGTTTAGTTTAAAAAGATACTATCTGAAAACATTATTTGCTTTTTAAGATATTATCTACTGCAATTAAGAGTTAAAAAAGAAATACACATTTTACACAACAGAATGGAAAACCTTACAAGTTTCTTACCGTACTAACATCCAGAGGCAGTATAAACACAATAAGAAAGCAGAGATACCAAGCCAGTAATGTTGCTACGATCACCAGTCTATGCTGTTTCTTGAAGTCTCCATACCGATGAAGTAGGAATAAGGCCAGAAAAAAGACGAATACTATCTCAAGTCCCAAAGCTGCACCACTCATTATTGAAGGATCACTCCAGCCACACAGTGCAGCTCACGTGAAAGTAGATCAGAACTGTAACACAAGAAAACATTTAATTACATTAAAATATCTGTATATTATATATGCAGAAAAGAGCTGTTTAACTGTCATTTTTAAACGCAATAATAGACTTTTCTGATTTCACACAAGGACTCTGATAACACGAACAAGATTTTCAGCAAGGTGCTCTGAAGTTCTCTGCAGAAATCAAAATATCATGACATTCCAATTTGTCATTTCTAGCAACACAGCAGAACTACTCTATTTCATCTTTGTGGTCCAGAAGATCCAGAAGTCAATTCTTCTGTCTGTTAGTAAGACTATAGTCCTAATTTTCAGGATTAGTATAAATTCTAAAAGAAAAGCTATTCCTTTTTTTTTTTTTTTCCCCCTTCCAGATGAAATCAACTATTTTGGACAAAAGAAAGGTTAAAAATTAAATGTTTCCAGAAAGCTAAAAAGTAGCTTTTTTAAAATGAACCGTTCCTCAACCATGCATTTAAATTTTCCACTCTTAGTTAATCGAGCATAAAAATACAGTGAAATATAGGTTAGTCTACTTGTGATATAGCTCTTTTTAGATTTGAAATTTCACGTAACAAGAAACAACATACCAGCTGATTAATTCACCTTCCTACTCCTCTTCTGCTCTTCTTCAGAAGAGCACAGGTCTCAGTTCATTCATATTAGACTTGCTACACTTTTCTTTTCTCTGCACTTATTTACTCTGTTACAGTCAGGACTGCTGGAAATACTTAGCCATATTCATACAGGCATGTCATTAAGTAAAGGGCCAGTGAGCTGCACAAATCTATTAGAGAAAATTTCACCAACTTGTTACATGGTTAGTTAAAATGCTTCTAGATTGATTTTATTCTTTTTTTTTTTACAAGTATCATTTTAATCACAGATACTTCATATATTAAAAAATAATAATGTTTATTTTTCTGGTCAGACTGGTTTGCCTTTCCACCAAAGTTACCATTTTAGCTGGTTTCATTCAACTGAAATACTTTTTAGCACGGCTTCCTCACTGTCGTATTTTTAATTGCTTTCACTTTTGACTGAATTTCAAAGATTTAAAAGACAGGATACTACTAAAATTTCCCTCAGAATTCCTTCAGAAAATTCCTTCAGAACTTGTTAAAGTAAACCACTTATTTACTAAGCTCTCAGTACACTGCTTAAGCAGGTATGTCATGTATGAAAGCACAACTGAAAGTTGTCTTATTTCCAATAAAGAAAATGGTTATTCTGTGATTTTTTCCTAAGGATTGGTCTCCCCCATTGTGCTCCTTTTGTAATTAATTTCCAAACAGTGAAAGTAGTCTTTTTAATCCGTTAACTGTTGTCCACTGAGCATCCCATATTCTGAAAACAGATTGAGTTACCTTCTTGTATCTTGTAAGAAATGCATACATGCACTTTTTATCTTTTATTCATCTTAGTATGTTTATTGAATAATTAGTATTTCTAATTATTTAATTATTCTAATAATTCTAATTAGAATCATTCTCGTTATTAATTATTTCTAATGTGAGGTCAAAGCATCCCCTTACTATCTGCCTGTCCTACATTTTGGACAGACAATTTGTAAATCGTGAATGCAGGATACCTAACTAATTTCTCTGTAACTTACTCTGAGCATGTCCTTGTGCTTTCTATTGTATCATTCTTGTTTCCTCAGAAAACAGAAAATCTTTCCTATTTCTAGTATAATAGTGAAATCCACCAAGAAGCGTTTCTTCTCCATTCATATTTACTTCATTAAGCCAGTACTATCTGACATACGTAGCTTTGGGTGCCTATTATAGCCACACCTTATGCTATGTAAATACCATTATACAGCATATGCTCCATGAGTCACACCTATACAACTTTTTACCAGTCATACCTAAAGAGCTGCAATCAAGATTGAAGGTAAATTTTCTTGTGCAAGATGCTGCACTGTTTCTACCATGATGGGATCCAAAAAAGATTACAAACATGCACCAAACATTCTAAAATAAAGAAGGAATTGAGTTGTACCATAATTTCAACCACTTTCAAAGACAAAAGCAACTTCGTAGTTATCCAAGTAAACAACATCTTTTTTGCTCTTCACCTGGCTCCTAATTTAACTCTCAAAATACAAAATGAAAGGCATCATTTTGAAAGGCATACCCTCAGTAAGTTTGCAGATGACACCAAGTTAGGTGCGAGTGTTGATCTGCTTGAGGGCAGGAGGGCTCTGAAGAGGGATCTGCGTGGCCTGGACCCATGGGCAGAGGCCAACTGTATGAGGTTCAACAAGGCTCAGTGCCGGGTCCTGCATCTGGGGCACAACCCCCAGTGCAGGGCTGAGGAAAGAGTGGCTGGAAAGTTGCCTTCTGAAAGAGAGCTGGGGGTATTGGTTGAGAGTTGGCTGAACATGAGCCATCAGTATGCTCAGGTGGCCAACTGCATCCTGGCTTGGATCAGGAATAGTGTGGCCAGTAGGACTGGGGAAGTGATTGTCTCCCTGTACTTTGCCCTAGTGAGGCCATACCTCAAACACTCTGTTCAGTTTTGGGTCCCTCACTACAAGAAGGACATCAAGGTGCTGAAGTGTGTCCAGAGAAGTGCAAGGAAGCTAGTAAGGGCCTAGAGAATGTGTCTTATAAAAGCAGCTGAGGGAGCTGGGCTTCAATAGCCTGGACAAGAGGAGGCTCAGGGGAGACCTCACTGTACTTTACAATTACCTTAAAGGACGTTGTAGTGAGGCAGGGATCAGGCTCTTCTCCCAAGCACCAAGTGGCAAAACGAGGGGAAATGGCCTCAAGTTGCATCAGGGGAGGTTTGGGTTGGATGTTAGGAGAAATTTCCTTATCAAAAAAGTTGTGCAGCAGTTGTGCAGAGGAATAGGCTGCCCAGGGAAGTGGCTGAGTCACCATGCCTGGAGGTCTTCAAGAAAGATGTAGAGGTAGAACTTAGTAGCATGGATTAGTGGTGGACTAGGTTAAAGGTTGGACTAGATGATCTTAGAGGTCTTTTCCAACCTGAATAACTATGATTGTACCAGACTACAACTAATGACAAATTGTTTTGAAACAATGTATACACATTTTCAAAATTTCAGTTCAAAAAATTTTTTACAGAAATAGGTTAAAACTAGTTCCTAACACAAACTGCTTAAATGCAAGGTGAGAAGCATAATGCTAGAGAGGAGCTCTTACTGCGAACAAAATTCTGCCTAATAGGACAGCCATATTTGAGACCCACAGTACTAGAATTACTTGTATCAGGACTTAAAATATATTACTGCAGGGCATGCCTCTCTGTGGCAAGCAGCATTTGCCTCTGAACCTGGTCGTTAGCTCAAAGGTAAACTGCTTTCCCATAATTCCGTTTCTTCGCTTTGACAGGCTTCTCACTATTAGCACATGACTCCACAGTATCAGCTGGCTGAAATTCCTGAACCCTTAAAGAATTTTCTCCTGAAATCAATGAACTCGCTCAGAATGTTGTCTCTGCTTAGACAATGCTCCTTGAGCACTTAGAAGACGTAACAAGTTTCCTCACTGAAGGGAAGAGCACCTATCAGCACACTCCATTTCTGGGGAGTAAAGCACCTACGATTTAATACAAGTAAGATCAAAAGCTGGAAAATTGACACTGGGAATGAAAATGAGCCAGTAAAAACCAAGGGTATGCTCTTGTTTAGGCTTAGAATTTTCTTGTTTTGTTTCAGACACAGGCAAAAATAGTAAGTTTTTAATCTCATGAATGGAAGAGTTTGGTTACCCCCATACAGGACACAAGTTTCAAAATTCTGACATGAAATCTTCTGAGGTCCAAACCCAGCTAATAACTCTTAACAAGCACCATCAAGAGTTCAGTTCACACTTAAATTATCTTGGAAACTCCCTACCATCAAGTCTTAAATTACCTTGCCAACCTCAAGACTAACCAAGCTCATGACCATCTACATTACAAATGAACTAACTACTCAGCCTGGTGCAGAAATACTCAAATTACTAAATGAAACAGCAGAAACAAAAACTATAATTTCTTTGAGCTTTTATATAGCACTGTATTTAGTAACAGAGGTACACTGACATTATATCATTAAAGAATGCCTGAAAAGAGTAATGCTTATTTGTGAAGGAAGCCCCTTGGTCTCACTAAAGTAGACTCCCAATTCCTCTTTAATCAGAAATTCCAGATTAGACTGTACCATAGGTTTATTATTTTCAAAATTCGTAGGTTGTTATTTTACTAGTAGATTGTTCATTTTGCAGACTAATCTAATTGCTGCTTTTGCCCTTCCCAGTTTTTGTTATATCAAACTTTCTGCAGATGTCTCAGGGTTGTCCTTGACAGTCTGCACAGCTTCCCCATTTCCTTCTGCACTGAGATAGAAACCACACAGCATGCAAGCTAATGCCTGAACTGAGGGTAAAAAATGCTTCACACATCTTACTGAAACATACAGAGGTATGACTTGCATGACATTCCTTATATGCATTCTGCTCCTTATGGCCCCCAAATTCTTTCCTTCTAAGAAACACAGCATCGTATTTTTGTGTAACTGACTGCTCTTCCTAAAGTGCAGCCCACCACACAACTCTAATGATTTGTATCCCCTCCCTCCCGCTGGCTTCTGAGTCTTGAAGACAATTTGATTTCCACTACCACACTCCATAAGGCCTGCAATTCCTCCTAGCTTCATGCCCACTTCATTTGTAATAATCACATTATTTCAGTATGGAAACTGAAAATCCTGAAGAGCAGCTAACGAAGAACTGACCTCCTCATTCAATTACCTCTGCGCCCCCCACAACAGTAGCTGTTCCCAACTGTTCTTCCCCAGCTTGGTTACAAAAACATCCTGAGAAACAGAACCAAAAGCCCTGTTAAAGCTCAAATACAAACATCTACTTATCCTCCCATATATAGTAGGCCTATTAGTGAAATAAGATTATTTTTAACAATTTGTCCTTGACAAACCGATGCTGTCTTTTACTGATCTGCTATATTCTAGATGCTTAGGAATAGTTTTTGTTCCAGCTGGAGGTGTTTTTTTTTCAGGAATTCAAAAGGAAGCAGATGATCAGTCTGCCAATCTGCCATTCTCCCCATTCCTTCAAAGCTGGAAATAAAGACAGCTATCATATTTCTAGTTTACTTGTCTTAGGTACCTCAGGCATTTTGTTAGACTACCAAAGCCTATTTTTGTTGCTTTTCTTGAAATATTATAGGGTAAAGATCATAAAATCAAATTCAAAAAATTACATTTTTAGAAATCTTGGATATTTCAGTTAAAACCCTTGAAGAAGAAGCAAGTAGCTAAAGATTTCCTTGCCTAATTCTGTGTTTTAAAACTTTAACACCAAAATTACATCAGAAAAAAATTGTCATCAAGGAAGTTACCAAACTATGGAAAAGATACCAAAGACAGTAATGGACAATACTAAACGAGAGCCACAGCATACTGAAAAAAGCGTCTGTGCAACAGCATCTCCTAACGTGAGCTGAATTCACAGCTCTGGGGCAAGTATAAACCCAAAGCTACCATCTCCAGCAAACATCAGTGGCCAGTTCCACAGTTACCTCTGGGGCAATAATCTCCAAGCTCCCACTGAATGTCTTCCAGCACATTTACCTTTGCAAAAGAAAAATAAAATCTGCCACATCACCTGTGATGTGCTTCTGAAGCCTGCCCTACACTGCAAAACTATGCTGTCAAGAATCCCTAAGTAAGACTGTACAGAAATGCCTAAATTTTTTGGACTGACAGAATTGCCCAACACTAAGATTTTGACGCTTCCATCTTTAAAGAATAAAATGGGCTAACCTCACATTTTAGAAATCATTAAAAGGGAAGAACAAGAGGTCAAGCCACATTTAAAAATAATCCCTTCAGACATCATCACACTCAAGTTTGCTTAGCATGTTTTTTTTTTTTTTTTTTTTCCTTTTTCCTCCAACTTTCATGTTCTACAGTAACCTTTGCAGCATGGGGAATTTATAAGCAGTCAACAGACAGATGAAGGAAGCGCTTCCAAATCTTAGCACAAAGAGAAAGCTATCTAAGGAAAGAAACCATGAGCTGCCAAAGAGAACTGACCAGAGCAGTTACTTGATTGCACTATTTGGGAGAAATAACCTCTGAGGTGAATCAAGAAAATAATCTGCATAGCTTTGTTCTTCTAAGAAACTCTAGTCAGACTATGTACTGACTGATGTTTTATTAGTATTACCAGAGTAATACTATACCATTAGTATACTGAAATGTAAAAAAATATTTTAAAATGATTAAACATTTAATTGTTGTTTTTAAACACTGTGTGGAAAAACATTTCATAACAGCTAATGACTATAAAATATAAATACTGCACTGAGTCCATTCAAAGTGGCAGCATTCTCTAATTTGATGGGAAACCAGGTGGTGTAAGAAAAATGCTCTGTTAGGGAACATAAAGATTTTTGTGGTCAACAGCAAGCAAGGACCAGCAGCACAAACACATGGGAAGTTTATTCACTTACTTGGCACTGTCTCACACTAATAAAGAATATTAAGTACCACAAAGGCTGATGCTTTCATAGAGTTGAGGGGAATACTCTGGAAAAAAACATATTGAAGAAGACAATCTGCTTGAAGGAACTTAAAATTGAAGCAGATATGAAAGCTGTACAGTTACAATATGAATACAAAAAAAGAACAGAAATTGCTACCCCAGGCTGCCAGACGACTGCTCTCACACAAAACAGGTGTCACTCAGGAGGTCAGTCACATGATTACAACCCTAACACTGCCGTAAGACAAACACGCTATTTGGAAATTTAGAGCTTTAAAAAGGTTATAATTGAATTCTACCCCTTTCAGCAAATTCTTCTGCTTTCAGTTTCCTGTGAAATTAAAAGGTTTGACAAATGGAAGAGATGCTGCTGAACAGAGGGTTAAATACAACCCGCTTCTTTTTTTAAAACTAAAAAAAACAACACTCTCTTTCATTTGATTACCTGCTTGAACAACCAGTAAATAACTGATCTGTGCCTTTAGTTAAAACAGAACCGGTTACCACTCGTTCTTTTTAAAGATTACATGACTGCCCATTTGAGTCGCCCCACTGACGACATCCGACTTCACAGCTGTGCATGATTTGCCACGCGTTTCATTCCCATCCCTGGCTTTACGGGCACCTCTCCCCGCCACCACCGACTACACAAAGGGTGGCATTTACAAGCAGGCTACTGACTCAGCGCCGAGCTGTAGGTGTGCTCAGAATTTGGGCCTCCATCCCCAAAAATTTCAAAGCGTGTAGTTTGCACAGAAAGCGTTAACGATAGCATAACGAACCGCCTTACTAAAAGAAACGCAGCGTGACAGGACTGTGCACTCACTGACCTGCAGGGCACGGCCTTGAGACGGTTAGCAAACACTAAGATGCGTGCTCATAACACAGGTGCTCGGGGGCCCTGAAAAAAAGGGAGAAAAGAAAAACAATAACAAAAAAAAAAAAAATGGAGATGCTGATTCCAATGCCTGTTCTCTTCCCCTCCCATTCCCTCTCCCCTTCCCTCTCCCCTTCTTTTCCTTTTTCCTTCTCCTTTCCCTCCCTCTCCTTTCCCTTCCCCTTCCCTCTCCCCTCAACTCATCTCCCTTCCCTTCCCTTCCCCTTTCCTCCCCCTTCACCTCTCTTCCCTCTCCCTTCCCCTTCCCTCTCCCCACCCCTCTCCCCTCACCGCCGCCGCCGCCGCCGCCCGGGGCTCAGCAGCCGCCCCCCCTCGGGCCGCAGCCGCCCTCCATCCGCGCCGCCTTCGCCGCCCTCCTCACAGGGGACGCCTCAGACGCCCAGGCCTCAGGCCGCTCCGGGCCCCTTCCGCGCTGCAGCGAGCGAGCCGGCCGACATTTCCCCCTCGCCACCGCCCGGCGGCGCCGCCGCCGCCACCGCCCCTCCTCGTCGCTGTCGTCGTCTTCGTTCTGTCGTCGCCGTCATCGGCCCCCGCCCGGGGGTAGGCGGGCGCAAAAGAGGCGCCGCCGGACTACAACTCCCGAGAGGCTTTGCGGCGGGCGTGGCGCGCGCGGCGGAGCAACCTTGTCCCGCCGCTGCACGCCGACGCCGCCGCTGTTGCTGCTGCTCCCGCCGCTCCCGCCGCTCCCGCCGCCGCCGCCATGCACAGGTGCGGGCGGGCGCCGCGTGCTCGCCGGGCGCGGGCTGCGCGCGCGGGGCTGTCGCGCGGGTGAAGGAGGCGGCGGGCGCCCAACGGCCGGGCTGAGGGGTGAGGGGTGAGGCGGGCTCCCGCGGCGGGCTGGCGGTACGACTCCGTTTCTTTTTATTGTTTTTTTTTTTTTTTTTTCTCTCTCTCTTTTTTTTTTTTTTTTTCGGTTTTCTCCCAGGAAACATCTTCAGGAGATCCCCAGCTCCGGCAGCAACGTTTCATCCGGCTTCGCCTGGGACTGGGAGTCGGGCAGGACCGCGGAGTTCCTGTCGGGCATGGGGGTGTCGGTGCTGAAGAAGGACAGGCTGGGCAGCGAGAACACCCCGCAGGAGCTGCTGGTGGCCGCCTGCTCCCCGCATAAGAGGCAGAAGGTGAAGGAGAAGGAGAAGGACTTTGTGATCGTGCGCAGGCCTCGGCTGCTCCGAGAGGCAGAGCCAGGTACCCACACGCCGCTCCTGGCTTCTGTTGTCCCACCAAATATAAGCGAGCCTCCGGTGCTGCCGCCCCCCGTGTAATTCTGAAGCCAGGGACTCGATATTTTCATATAAGCATCTTAGAAACGAGAGGCTGAGCCCTCGAGAGCAAAGGATGCATGTCTGTACGTCTGCACCCGTGAAGGGAGGGAGAGGGGCAGCAGCTGCGCTCGTCCTGTTGGAGCTGAGCTGTGAGCACTGCTCAGGACCCTGCCACAGGGCTGCAGGGACAGTGCTGCATGGGGTGTGAGGCTTCTGGGTGGTGTGTTCCTGCCCCTGGTATCAAAACGGGTTTTCAGCATGCCGCCACTACCTATTGCAAACTAGAGAACTCTCAGCAGACAGAAGGCTGCTGCATGAAAGATGGGAATGTCCTCAGATGGCCCCCCCTTTAAGTGAGGGTAAGTGCTGGGTCATAGGAAGCTGTTCTTGAGCTCCACCATCCAGAAAGCTTTCCTGGGTGAACAGCAGCGCCTTCTGGAGCTCTGCATCAACTCGTTACGAGTCAGAATTGCACCACGGCCTTTCATACAATTCATGGGGGGTGGCAGTCAGTGTGGGTGTTTTAAAGAGCACTTTGTGCTACCTACCCGCTTTGTCTGTGTACCGTGCAAATGTATACCCCACCTTGGGCCCCCTTCTGGGAGCCTGACGTGTGTGACGTGGGTGGGCGTTTCAGTAGGGGGGAAAAAAAGGAGACGAGAAGTTCAGCTCTTTATTCCTGAGGTGACCTTTTAGACTTGTCTTACCTCTCCTGCATTTGAGGAAGCGTACAAGCCATAGAATACAAAGGAAGTAGTCAAGATTCTCGTTTCCTAAAGTATCCTTCTTCAATGAAGAGGTGAAAGGGTTATGAGTAGTGATGTACATACAGCCCACAGGCAGACAGACGGACGGCAGTGGTGCTTCTGACAACCAAGCCAAAGAAGGCATCTGATTAGCAGGCAGAAATGAGCCAGCTTTAACTAGAATGTTAACTAGAATGTGTTCACTCTTTCCCTAAAGGTATTTCTTGGGATGCACTTCCAGATGAACTGCTATTGGCAATCTTTGCATATTTGCCCCTAAGTGACCTGCTGAAAGTTTCCATGATTTGCAAGAGATGGCATCGTCTCTCGTAAGTATTACTTCTCATCATGTAACGCTAAGAACTTTGCTTCCGCATATTGATAAATTATTTGGTTTTAATCTTGCCTATTCATATGTAATTCAATTTATTCTGTATGTGTGTTGTAAGTATATATAATCAAAACCAACTCAAATAGTTTAGTAGTATTAGATTTTATTAAATGACTTTCCCTCCTCTCAGTCTTTTGTGGTACTGAAGACTTTGTGTGGTTATGCTCACAGTTCTGACCCTTCCTTGCTAACTAATGAGTAAAACTTTGCTTCTTAGGTTCGATGAATCTCTTTGGCAGACCCTTGATCTGACTTCTAGAAATCTGCTGCCAGGAGTAATTGGACAGTTGCTACCTGCAGGTGTTACTGTATTCCGCTGCCCAAGATCGTGTATTGGGAATCCGCTGTTTAAAACCACGAAGTAAGACTTTTCTCTGTGTACTGGATCCTGAAACTGTGTCTCAAACTTCACAGTTTCTCTGTGTATATTTAGTTTTAACATCTCCACCAGTAGAAGCATTTATCATATATCTGAAGAGTGGAAGAGTTGATCAGTGGGTAGGAATAGAATAAGATAGTATCTAGAGTTGGAAGGGACCCATAAGGATCATCAAGTCCAACTCCTGGCACCACACAGATCAACCCAAAAGTTTAGACCATGTGACTAAGTGCACAGTCCAATCACTTCTTAAATTCAGACAGGCTTGGTGCAGTGACTGCTTCCCTGGGGAGCCTGTTCCAGTGTGCAACCATCCTCTCGGTGAAGAACCTCTTCCTGATGTCCAGCCTAAACTTCCCCTGCCTCAGCTTAACACCGTTCCCGTGGGTCCTGTCACTGGTGGGGTTGAAATAAGGTTTGCATTCATCAGTCAGTTATTTAAAACCAAGCTAGTGTGATTTTTGAAGGTATATTTCAAGTACAGGCATACACTTGCAAGCTATTTCTTGTTGAACTAAAAATTGTCAGTCTTTTTAATATTTTTGAATGTGAGCCCAAAAAAACTTTAAATCCAAGCAGGACAGATTTGCAGCAGTTGCAATGAATCCTATAAGTACCACAAAGGTAAAATTATAGAATATCCTACGTTGGAAGGGACCCACAAGTTGGAGCATCAAGTCCAACTCCTGATCCCCGAAGGACCACCCAAAAATCAAACCATATTTCTCAGAGCGTTGTCCAAAGGCTTCTTGAATTCTGGCAGCTGGGTGCTGTGACCACTGCCCTGGGGAGCCTGTCCCAGTGCCCGACCACCCTCTGGGTGCAGAACCTTTCCCCAACACCCAGCCTGACCCTCCCCTGTCCCAGCTCCATGCCGTTCCCTCGGGTCCTGTCGCTGTCCCCAGAGAGCAGAGCTCAGCGCCTGCCCCTCCGCTCCCCTCGTGAGGGAGCTGCAGGCCGCCATGAGGCCTCCCCTCAGCCTGCTCGGCTCTGAGATGAAAAAAAACAGGGACCTCAGCCACTCCTCACACATCTTGCAGTGTGATAAAATTTCAGTAGTTCTGGCTGGTAGCTTAGCAGTAGGGCCAGTAATCTTAGCGGTATATGAGCAGCCTGCAGCTAAAGTACAAAAGTATAGTTATTTTCTGCATGCTTTTAGAGTATTATGTACTTTTACGATATGTGGAATTTGTGGAGCTGGATTTTAGTGCAGCTTTAGTAATCTGCCTTTCTCCTCTTTTTAGACCTCTCCGAGTTCAACACATGGATTTGTCAAACTGCACAGTGTCTGTTGCAGATCTCCAGAGTATTCTTTGTCGGTGCGAAAGACTGGTGAATCTCAGCTTGGAGGGACTAGTGCTTTCTGATGACATCGTCAAGTGAGTAATACGTTTGGGAACATTTGGTAAATAACTTCTGTTTGTTGACACTGTTCTGTGCAGGCAAGGGGAAGAATGTAGTTAAGAGTTGCCCTGTGTGGGAGTCTTTTAAAATGGCCAATTTTAGGCACCAGAGTTAGCAGGTGGGTTAGATAAGCAGCCTCTTTCCTGTCTGTCCAAGAGATCAGGTCGGGAGGAAACACTGCTCCAAAAGAGTGAGTGAGTTTATGGTGTTTTGTTGTTGTTGTTGTTCCGCAGGGTAGGGGGAGCCTAGAGAAACTGCTCTTCTCTGTAGGACTTGTCTGTCCTTTTGCTGTTGCTGCAGCAAGGCTGCACAGCAGAGCTACTTTTATTTTCTAGTTTTTGTGCTCGCAAGACAGTTTTGTGTTTAGCATACATATTCTTTCATATTTTGAGGGGTCCCAGCAAGTCTCCTACCAGATGCTTTGTGTGCTTCTGCACCATTTCTCACTACTTTGTTGACCCTCAGAATGAGGATCTGAAAAATTGCAGACTCTGTCAGGCAGATGAGCTGTTTTTTAGTTAAACAGGAAAGACACTACGGGTGTGCAGTCAACCTCCTGTTCAGTCACTTCAGGTGATTGCAGAGGTGCCAGGAACCAGCTCAGATGGCCAAGGCTCTGCGTGTCCCACTTTCTGCTTTTGAGCTTTCTGATAACCTTCCTCACACTGGGAGAAACACCAGAGTGCAAATAAACCAGTATTGCTTGGTTTGTGATGCTAGATAAAAAGCATCTGAAAATCATGTACTAACTAGGCACTGATTACAGAATTTTATTGTCCTGTGTACAGGTACACAGGTGTAAGGTTTTTTCCAGGTATCACCAACTGCGCATCTGCCATAGTCTTGCAAACAAGTGCATTTGGGGGACACTGTTTGGAGAGGTAATTCCGAAATGAGATGATTGTTTTATCTTTTGTAGAGGTGCAATCATCTCAAATAAGCCATGGTGTTTGTTTAGTGAGATACCACAGGAAATGGTGGTAAAGAATTGTTTCCTTTTAAACTTTGTTTATAAACATATAGATGTGTCAGGACCACGATGTAAATACAGAAGTATCCTTTTCCAAGTTGTGCTGTGATGCAGCAGGTATGGAGTTGAGATCCCTAGTGATTCTTAAGTAGGTCAGTTTACAAAAAATGTGGTGTTGCGTGTTTAACAAATAATTCTGTGCCTGGAGTCTTAGCTCTTAAACGTTACCACATATCCTAGCAATGTTCCAACGTTTGAGTTTTATCAAGACTTTTCTTTTTTTTTTTTTCTTCTACAGAAGCATTGCTAAGAATACCAGTTTGATACGACTAAATCTCTGTGGGTGCTCAGGGTTTTCTGCAGAAGCCCTGGAGTTGATGTTGAGCAGCTGTTCTATGTAAGACAAACATAGCTTTTGGTATTCCTGCTTACTGTTAGTCCTGAGAAAAATTATCCTTTTTTATCTTCCCATCAACATTCCAACTGTACTCATCTCTTACTATCTTTCTTACAAGTCTGTTTGTATTCTCAAATGCCTAACAGTTGATTATTAGCTGAGTAGGTAGATAATTTCCTTCCATCCAGTTATTTTCTTCTTTAATAGCAAAGATGTACGTCAGTAGTTATGTGTGTTTCCTTAAACAGTCTTTTTGGTTGTTGAAAACCCACTTAACATCCATTTGATTATCATTTTAAATTTGATTATCTGCCGGAAAGCAATATGTCATCCTCACAAAGTGTGAAGGTGTGTGTTTTTAGAAGAGTGGAGTCTAAGCAATCAGAGTACAGCATAAATGTCAGAAAACATTGTGCCCTTTCATCCGTAGAATAATCCTTCAGTTTATGAAGTTCCAGAGAATAAACCATCTGCTGACAGGAAGTTGCTGAATTGTGCTCCAGTAGGTCTGGGTTTTATGCCCTGATCTTCGCTGACTTCCTGTGAGATTGGACAATCTCCTTCATTTTTGCTTCTACAAAACCATGGTTTTAATCAAATTGCAGCAAGATAGTGGACAGACAAAACCTTAATCATTCTCTGCCTCTCATGGGTAGATAATGCTTCTGTAGCTTGGTCTGATTACGTGGATCATGAGGTCCTTAGATAAAGGCAGTCTCTGCACAGTGCACAGCAGATGGCAAACCTGATCTGGGCTAGGAATGCTGGGACAACCTAGGATCATTTCTTTTATGACAGTACAGTGTTTGTTGGCTTCGCCACTGTGTTCTCCAGTGATATTTTGGGGGAGGGAAGGCTTTTAATTTCTTAACATTTTTTTATTACATAACAATTGACAGGCTCTGGCTGCACTGTTCACTGTGCATTTATCCTTGGGTTACATCCACAGCAGCTAAACACAAAACAAATACTTTGTCCCTGAGTGGTGATAGGCTATAGGTAATCAAGCGTGTAGTTGAGTTAAGATCACTACCTGGCCAATGCTAATATAAAATTATAAAGTATTTTATACTAATTAAAAGTAATTGGTCACCTGATCCATGCTAATAATGGATAGCGAAAGGCCTTTTTTCCTCTCAGTGTGAACATCTGTTCAGTGGGAATAGGTTCAGGTCACCAACCAAAAGCAAGATGAAAAGAGTGTCTCACTTCCTACAATATTAGTGAGTCATTCTGGCTAGAAGTGGGCTTGGGAGGTCACTTCAGCTCTTTGCCCAGAGCAGAGTCTAAATTCATCACTGGCCCTGCTGATGAGGAATTTCTCTAGTTGGGTCTTGAAAACCTCCAAACACAGATTTCACAGCCTCTTTGGGCAACCTGCTCCAGTGCTTAATTATTGCCATGGTGAAATTTGTATTCATTAATACAGTAGCTTTGGTTGTAGGTGTATTACAGTTTGAGTTCTGGTATTTATCTAATTCAGCTGATACTTCTAAGACAAAAACTTGTATTTCAGTTGTTCTTCCAAACAGCTCTTTATTCATTTTTGTATAGGTTGGAGGAACTAAACTTGTCCTGGTGTGACTTTACAGCCACCCATGTCAAAGCAGCAGTCAGTCACGTTACTTCAAAAGTAACCCAACTAAATTTAAGTGGATACAGACAGAATCTACAAATATCAGGTAAATAGCAGCATGATAAACCTTTATCCCACTAAGGGATAAAGCAGCAGGCTTTATATTTTCTTCTGATTGGCTTCTATCGTATGTACTGGAAATATCATTCACTAAAGACTGATTTTTGCTCTGTGTAGCTTGATGTTCTCATTGTCAGAGAATCTTACTCATGTCACTGGCTTAGCCATGAGGAGTGACATAATTTGTCTTCTGAATTTACAAATGGTTACATGGAAGCTCAGTTGAAAGGTGTAGCGTGAAATTCTGAAGTCCTACAAGCAGGACACAGTGGATCCAGTGTTCCCCTATGAATCAGCCTTTCAGATATTGTGGGAGGGAACTTAATTTTTGGAGTCTTCTTAAATTAAGGCTTCTGCTATTGTGGGTGCTGAAGGCATCATCCAGAAAAGTACAGACGTAATTACTTAAGTTTCACCATGACACAATGTCCTACAGATACCAATTGATTTGGAAGGCAAATAATCTCAATGATCAACATTACTTATTTGCTTGCTAATAGCTGCATAAATGGAAATGTATATGCTTTATAAAGCACGTGTGTCTTGTTGATGACAAGATGAGCTGACTGAGTGACCTCTTTTCAGATGTTAAAACCTTGGTGGAAAGATGTCCTTCTCTCGTCCATTTAGATCTAAGGTAAGAAGTCCCGTACAGCTAGTCCTTAAGTCCTTAGGGTTCAGGGGATTGCTAATGGTATTGCTCCGCAGTAACTATATAGCAAAAATGCGTAGTTGAGTAGGGCTGCGCATACAAAAATGCTTTCTAGGCTAAACCTACAAAAGATCTACTATCTGTTGTAACTTAATCTGGAGCAGGTAACTAACTTAAAGGTTTTGTGACTGGAGTGTGAATGTTACATATTTAAAGGATTTGTTAACAAGTGAAGCAGTCAATAGGTAGAACAGAAGGAAGCATTTAGACACACAGAGCTTATGAGTTTAGTACCCTAGTGAGGATTTCGTTCAGCTCTGACATGGCCTTAGAACCATTTAATAAAAGTTGTATTTTGACCTAGTCAGTCACAATCTGTGAAACGATGTGTAAAGTAACTGGCTTTTCATGATGTGACTTCTGCTGCAGCACGTGTACCTGCAGAGCAGCTGCTGCTTCACTTGCACTTCAGTGAAAGGCAGAATCCAACACACACATTAGAAATGGGCTACTTTGTGTTAAGCAAAAAATACCTCAGTGGTAGAAAAACAAGTTGATATTCATTAAACTTCTCAGCCTGAATTTTAGAGATCTCAAATTTACTGCTGCTTTATAATTAAAGGACAACTTCTAATTCATGTGCTCCCATGTACAGTGACAGCGTGATGTTGAAGCCTGAGTGCTTCCAGTATTTTCATCAACTCCTATTTCTACAACATCTGTGTCTTAGCCGATGCTACCAAATATCGCCTGCTGCCTTAGTGTAAGTAACACCTTAATGGCTTTGGTTTGCCCTTCAGAGAGGATAAATTAATTTATACTTGCTTCTTTTTTGGCCTAGGAATTGCAAGTATTGTTTGAAAAACTTGCTGGTAGGATCAATTAAATTAGGAATAAGGAACTGAAAAAAAAGAACCTGACTACTAGATCATGTACATTTGAGAATACAGACTGGAACCAAAGGTAGCTGAGATAATCTTTCCATGGTGTTAGTCTGTACTAACGGAACTTGCTGCTCAGCACATGCGTCCTGTCTCCCCTTATACTGCTGGATCTTACTGCTGTGAGGTGCCAGTCCTGCCAATGATCAGTGTTAGTGTCAATATTAGGCTTTATGCAGCGATGGATAACTTGCCTTCAGAAGAGTTAACAGAGTGCAAAGTACTTGCTGACCAGTGTCAGAATCTGCATATTCCTTTGCTTTTGTGTGCACCTACCAGTTATTGGTTGCCACTGAAACACAGCTTGGAGTTGTGTGCCTGTTTCTTTTTTCTTTTTTTTTTTTTTTCCTGCCTTTTGTTATTATATCTATCTGTCTCTATCCTGTTTTGGGTCTCAAAGAATACACCCTCAAGGACAAGGCTATCTCTTGACCTAAGAGTCTTGTAGGATGTAGTTTTCTCACTCGTAGACCGGGCAATAATCCACAGCCTCTCACTGCCCAGCTTTTCTTGGTTCACAAGCCTGTAGTTCTTTCCTTTGGGATTCTGTGACAAACAGGGCACTTTGGAACCAGGCTCAGTCCTTAATAATAATGGATGTGTAGGAACACAGCATTTTACTGCTTTAAAATGGTCTGCACTGCTTCTCCTCACTCCTTTCTCTCACTGTCCTGTGAAGAATACCCTGTGCTCAAGCAGAACAAAGAGGTTGTGAGAGGAACAAGACTCAGAATCTGAAGAACCTTTTCTGTCCTGGTGGTAGCTGTCATAGAATCATAGAATATCCGAGTTAGAAGGGACCCACAAGGATCACAGAGTACAACTCCAGAGTCCCCAAAAGACAACCCAAAAATCAGACCATATTTCTCAGAGCGTTGTCCAAAGGCTTCTTGAGCTCTGGCAGGTTGGTGTCGTGACCATGTCCCTGGGGAGCCTGTCCCAGTGCCTGACCACCCTCTGGGTGCAGAACCTTTCCCTAACTCCCAGCCTGACCCTCCCCTGTCCCAGCTCCATGCCGTTCCCTCGGGTCCTGTCGCTGTCCCCAGAGAGCAGAGCTCAGCGCCTGCCCCTCCGCTCCCCTCGTGAGGGAGCTGCAGACCGCTATGAGGCCTCCCCTCAGCCTGCTCTGCTCTGAGATGGACAAACCCAGGGACCTCAGCTTTTCCCATATGTCTTCTCCTCTGGACCCTTCACCATCTTTGTAGCCCTCCTTTGGACACTCTTTAACAGTTTTGTCATTCTTATACTGTGACACCCAAGGCCGCACACAGTACTGGAGGTGAGGCCGCACCAGCGCAGAGCAGGACAATCCCTTCCCTCGGCCAGCTAGCAGTGCCATGCCAGGGTGCAGTTGGCCCTCCTGGCTGCCAGATCACACTGCTGGCTCATGTTCAATTTGCTGTTGATCAGAACCCTCAGGTCCCTTTCTGCAGGGCTGATCTCCAGCATGTCGTCCCCCAGAATGTACCTATAACCAGGGTTTCCCCTTCCTAGGTACAGAATCTGGCACTTGCTTTTGTTAAACTTCATACTGTTGGTGATTGCCCAGCTCTCTGATTTCTCCAGATCACTCTGCAAGGCCTCCCCACCCTTGACAGAGTCAACAATTCCACCCAATTCAGTATCATCTGCGAACTTGCTCAAAAAACCTTCAAATCATTTATGAAAACATTGAAGAGGACTGGTCATAAAATGGAGCACTTGGGAACCTCACTTGTGACAGGTCACCAGCCTGATGTAACCCCATTTTCAAGAACCCTTTAGGCCCAACCCATCAGCCAATTGTTCACCAATCTTATGCTTTTATCTAACTGTTCTGGTCACTTTGTCCAGAAGGATACTGTGAGAGTATTGAAATCTTTACTGAAACCAGAAAGATTACATCAACTGGCTTGCTTTGGTCAGCTAGCTGGGTGATCTTGTCATAGAAGGACATTAAGTTTGTTAGACACGACCTTTGCCTTGTGAACCTGTGTTGGCTGTTACCAATGACTGTGTTGTCCTTCAGGTGTTTTTCAGTAACTCCCAGGATAAGCTTCTCTATAACTTTACCAGGCACTGAAGTTAGACTGACAAGCCCGTAATTGCCAGGATCTTCTTTCTTGCCCTTCTTGAAAATTGGGACCCCATTTGCCAGCTTTCAGCCAACTGGGACCTCTCCAGATTCCCAAAACAGTTGAAAAATAATTGAGAGAGGTCCTGTGATGACATCAGCCAGGTCTTTGAACACCCTGGGATGAATCCCATCAGGCCCCATAGTCTTGTATGCATCCAGATGGAGCAGCAAATGCCACACAAGTTTGGAGTTAACTGGGTGTTTATCACGAAGTTTAGCGTGAAGTAAAATAAACCAGGACTGGCTACTTCTCTAAACATCACAAGTCAGAGACTGCTAGTACCTAGAGCCTTGTGTCCTCCGAGCAACATCCTGAAACTTTATATGGGGCAATTCCTTCTACTTGTTCTAAATATTTAATTCCAGGAGAATGAAGGGAGGTGAACCAGTCTATTTTCATGAGATAGAGAACAGCAAGAAGCAATTTCATAGAATCACAGAATGGTTTGGGCTGGAAGGGAATTTAAAGATCACCCAGTTCCAACCCCCGTGTCGTGAGAAGGAGCACATTCCACTACACCAGTTTGCTCAGTGCTCCACCCGACCTGGCCTCGAGCACTTCCAGGGATGGAGTACCCACAGCTTCTCTGGGCAGCCTGTGCCAGTGCCTTACCACAATTTATCCAACTTGTTTCATGAGTTATTAGTACAGAAAATGTTTCAACTGAATACGTGATTTTTTTTTTTAAATAAGAAAGTACATTTATCTCAAGTAATGACCTTATTTCTAAAAAATTAATAGAAGTACATTCATGTAGTTTGGGTACAGACTGCAAAATATGCTTTTAGGTTAATAATCAATTTCTTACTGCTCTCTTTCTAGAGAACTTGGTGAAATTCCGTCACTAAAGACTCTTCAGGTATTTGGAATAGTGACTGATAGCTCCCTACAGCTCCTCAAAGAAACGCTTCCTGACATGAAGATCAATTGTTCACATTTTACAACTATTGCAAGGCCAACTGTTGGTGCTAAAAAGAACCATGAGATTTGGGGCATCAAATGCAGATTGACGCTGAGAACCCATAGTGGCTTATGATCATGTATGATGGATGCAATGGACACACCATGTGTAGTGAAGCTCCATGAGAAGCAGAGTGCTGGAGCACCTCTAATTATAGTACTGTTTTTATAAAATGTTTTAACTTGGTCTTATGCCTTAATGTAGTTTTATAAATATTTTTACACTTGTTTTTTTTTTCCTCTTAAAGCCTTTAGAAATCTAATGATCTGTAAGCAATTGTAGAAATTTAAAAGCCTTATTTTTTAAAAAATAATTGTGAAACAATCACTGTAATGAAACAGTTTCAGCCTCTGTGAACCCCTCTGTGAGCTGCAGATTCAACCTCTGAGCTGCAGATTTTGATGCAGCTTTTGTTACTCTAAGGTGTTCTAAAGGTGCTTTTGATTAATTCTTCCAGCTCTACAACTCCTGAAAAGACTTGCCAAAGGTACAGAATGCCTTAGTAAGGCATATTAAGGAGTTCTCTTGGTCTTGTTTGCAGAACTCAAAATTAATAATGATTTTATTAATTACCTATTCAAATTCTTAATTGAACAAGGTGTACAATAAGATAAGAAGCTAACCACTGTCTGTGAGGGGGACAGAAGAGTGAGTCTGGATTCACTGATCATGGAAACAGTAAGGGAGCATTGGAAGGGAAGTCTACGGGAAAGCACCGAAGAGACAAGTCAGTACTGTGCAAGTAAGAAGTGGTATAAAGGAGCTATTGTGAAGTTTTTAACACACCATAAAGGTAACTGCTGTATTTAGCATTCTAGGAAAATATGGAAAATAGGAAAACATGGGCTGAAAAGCCCTTCCAGAATAATCATCTGTGAAAGTGGCTAACAACAGTTGGTCCATGTTGTATTGCCAGATTTTCCTGATTGTGTTAGAGAACCTTTGTGTAGCTTTTCCTTGCCTCTATGAACTTGAATTAGGAATGTAATATCAAAACTTCTTAAAAGTTCTGTTCTTTCAAAGAATAATGTTATTTGGCTGCAATTAGTACATTGGCAGAAATCTTGCAGGAAGAAGGACTCAAATCATTCTAGAGCTCAGACCAGCAACAAAACCTGGGACTGCACTGTAGTAATTATGTAAGGAAGAACTCCATTGGGTGCTATTAAGAGACATCTGTTTCTCTTTTATATTAGCTTGTTTTTAGTATCATTTAACTTGCTGCATCTTCAACACTAACTGCCGGTCTTGTTTATTTTTTGTGAAAGGAAAAGCTGAATAACTGGTGGAAAAAAAAGTTAATAGGGACAAGCAATTACTTTAAATAAAACATTGATCTCTATCATCAGTGTCCTCCTGCATGAGCCTGGAATGTTCTAGGCATAAGGCTAAGCATTATTTGAAGTCCTAGAGCAAAACTTTGCACCCTATGAGCAAAAGTAGGGCATGAATATGCCATTGCTGTTCCCATGAACACAATAAGCAAGTGGTAAAGTTATTCATGGATGTCTGAAGTTAGTAAAAAGTTAGTGTTGAAGTAACGCTACTGTGGGGCTGTTGCATAGGTGTAGTATCTTCCTATCTGAATCCAAAGATTGGAAGTTCAGGAGTGACTATGCGGTAGTACAGAGCAGATTGTGTGGAAAATTCTACTTTTTTGGTTTGCAGTTTAAGATTTGTGTCTCAAACGACTTCAAGAGAAAAATTAAATCTATTGTAATTCTTCTCCCTGTATACAATGTAATCCCATATAACTTGTCTTGCATTTAATAAAGAGCTAAAGAATTGTGATACTGTACAAAATGACTAATGATTTGCCACCAAATCATGTGGTGTGGTTAAAAAAAGCAGAACATTGGATATTCATTGGACAAAGAAATGTAGTTTAAAGGACAGAGTATCACCACCTATACGCATAGTATTTAGTAGAGTACAGTGCTTTAAAAACCCTGAACAGAACAGGGACAGCAGTATGGCTTTAACTAGGAGGAATAGTCCAGAACTTGTTTTCTGAAGTACTAGGTTCAGTGGTGGAAGAGGACAAGTGTCTCTACTGCAGGTTTATTGGTTATGACGGCAGCTGCAGCAGACACAATTCATGTCCTCTGGGTAAGGCGCAGCACTGACCTTTACCTAACAGAAAAAGTTATTTGTTAACCCCAAGAAATCAATACCAAGAATTCCTATATAGATAATCCTCTCTATTTTATCTATTGAAATAGAGCATGAGGACATAGAAACCACTATAAAAAAGAAACAACCCTGCTTAGTAAATGAAAGAAAGCTGAGCACATTAAACATTTTAAAAAATTGGGACAGCTTCAAGCATCTATTAAATTTTTAATTTTATTACATAATGTATAAACAAAAAAAAGGCAAAGAATGACAGGTTTAGTTTAGCAGAACACAGAATTGTGGACTGGCACTAAATGAAATCACCGTGGATTTGATTCAGTGGGTAGACGAGGTGCAGAATTCAGTGCCAGTCCAGGCAGATTAAGTCAGTGTTACACCAATACTCAGTCCTGTCACAGAACACTGTCTACCAGGTAAGTTGTCTGTACTGCATTCCTTCGTAATAAAGGATTTTACAGTTCTTTAATTAAAAAAGGTAGCTGCTTACTGATTATCTATTATAGATCTCTGACCCTTCCCAGTTATTTAAATCAAGCATTCACCAGTAAATGCTTCAACAGATAACACAATTACGGACAAAACCAGTAGAGGCCACTCATGAGTTGAGTAGGTCAGGTTTCCATTTTGCTAAGTAACAATTAGGAACTTAACTGTGAAATTTAAGCTCTGAACCAGGTCGTACTTTGGGTCTGCAGGACTTGAAAACATTGCCTTTTTAGTATCAGCATTCAGAATAAGGAATGGCAGTTATTTTTATGAGCAACGTAACCAACTCAGGCTAATCAGTCTCCTTTAAAACATTACGGAACAAATGTCTGAATAAGTAGGGGCAGTATCTCTGCCATAAATTTGTCTGTGCAGGTATTCAGGGACACTCTGAATACCTAAATAGTTAACACCAAATAAATCTGTGACCTAACAGTTACTGGTAAAGTCCAAGGAAGTCATAAATTAATGTTACTGGCATTATTTTTTGTCTTAACAGCAAATTGACTAGCATACTAGACAAGACACACGTATGCCATCCTCAACTGGCTATAGAGGGATCAGGAATAACTACAACACCTTAGTCTCTGGTCAGCCAACATTATAAAGAGTATTTTGCATCTTCACATTTGGACAAATTTTGCAGACTATTTTAGACATTATGAGTTTTACTCTTGTAGTTCCTGAACTTGACAAGTTTTCAAAGAATATTTGGCTACTTTGCTTTTCCCCTTCTGGTCTGCAATCCTGATAACTCACGTAGATATTGTAAATAACTCAATCTACAGCACATTTGAAGGGTGAAATGTGCACAAAACAGTGATAGCTTATTTTTAAAAAGTTTCAGCAGAATCAGATTTCTCCTAGAACTGAATGGCATGGTCAAATCCATTTCTTCTAAATTCTGCTTCTGAGTTAATACAAAAACTGAAGTAGTGTAAGGGAAAAATCCTTTATCCACTTTCTACATTCATAGAGCTAAGTTTACTTGTTTTAAGTGGCAATAAATACACTGATTGGCCACGTTCCCATTGAACCTGAGAACATTTGTTCCAGAATTCTCTTCATTCAAAAGTAGTTTGAAGAAAACTCACTTTTGGAAATAGTTTTTTCCTAGTAGACAGGAAGGAAAACATTTGTTTCAAGTCATGTACCAGAAGAGTTCCCACTGTAGGAATCTTCATTTTGTCAAATTCTGCCCTCATCTACGCGTTAATCAGCACAGACTTCCAAAGGCAAAGTTCACAGTTTCTCTAAAACAGTATCTAAAAAAGTCCCTTCCTCTTCTACAATCAGTTGCTTATATCACATACATAATCAGAGGCATATAAAATTGCCAATTAAGTATCAGTAAAATTTAGCATAGGGTTGGAAAATTAAATTTTCTGGGGAAGTTAATAAGGAAATATGTAGGTATTAATTTGTGCTCCAGCTACTAGAACCCAGCACATCTCATTTTTCTGTATCTATAAAGGAACTCAGAACCTAAAATTCCAAACCATTTAACTTCAGGCCCACATCTTTCTTATTGATAGCTACCTACACAACACTGCTGTGACTGAACACCTGCAATCCAGCTCGTCCATTCAGGAAAGGAGTATGTCTTAACTTCAACACATTTTCTGTGGTTTCATATTAAAGGACTGAAGAAAAGCCTTCGGTTTCAAGTCCCTCTCTACCCAAAAGTAACAGCAAAGGTAAGAGCTACCTCACTGAATTTGTGAAAAGAGCTTCTAGAAATTAAACCAGACACTTACTTTTGACGTAAATCTACAAAGTAGAAAAAAATACTGGAAGAGCCAAAAAATTTGTCATGAATTGTATGAAACTACAAAGTTGTAAAATTTTTGAAAAGCATACAAAAGGTTTGCATTTCCATTTCTAATGCCAACATCTGGAATTACCAAAATCTATATATCCTTGCATCAAATCACTGGATTTTGACAGTCAGCTTTCCTACAAAAGTAGATGTGTGAAGGTGTTTAGTTTTTTAATCTCCCACACTTAATTAAAAAACTGTACATCTGAATATTTAATGCTACCAACAATATTTGAACCCATCCTACCTATGTTTTAAAAAGATGTTTTTCATGTTTGCCTTACAGGTTAAAAAATGTCAATTTTCACTGAAGTTAGAGGTAAGACCTCAGATACATTTCTTTTATACCAGATGCAAAAAGAGCTTAAATGTCAGGCTTCTAAGATTTCCCCAACCCAAGGAATGAAAAGCATCCCAAGCTTCCTCCAAATGCTCTTGCATCCAAAAAAAGCCAACTTCCAACTTAATGCAGCACTGTGATGTGCTGTCTATCTCCAGGAGTTCTCTCTGGATCCAGAGTTGCTTCAGCAGAAGACACTAGGGACCTTCATTCTTCTAGCAGAACAGTACACAGTGCGTCCTCCGTGTCGATCAATATGGAAGCTATCGCCCCATCATTGAACTCAAACGATGTTCCTCCGTCTACAACCATACACGCATCCCAACAACGGGAACGGACGCAGACTCTGCCAAAAATAATCATAAAATAGCCTGTAAGCGAGGTATGTCACACAATAACTTAGCTGAACAAAGAGACTAGTTCTTGAATGCTTCTTTGCAAGGATCAGTAAACGCTTAATCACGCAGGAGCATATGTAAGAATTTAGCATTTAGAATTTAGTACTAGGATCCCTGAACCTGTCAGTGCTTTGTATAGACAGAGCAGAGTCCAGAGAGGACCAAAGGACCTGTTCAAATGCAGACTGTTACTACAGGAGTCTGAGGACAGCTTATACGCATAATAATGAAAACTGGAATTTAGCTACATTTTTAAACAAAGCTCCTGATGATACTGCTTAATGATTTGCTTGAAAACAGTTTTACATTAATTTAGCATGATTCTAATGCATGGGTTTCATGTTAAGAGGAACATGCAGTTTCAACTAGTAAGTTGAAATTCAAGTAATTTGGATATTACTGTATACTATTTTGCTATATGGATCATGCACAGAGAAGGGAAAGTCATTTCAAACACAAAGCTGAAGGTCAGAATGCTTGCTGCACAACATCATAAGTAAGTATGGCAGCAATTTCCTGTCAATATTAGAGTGTAACTAGTATGTATTTAGCCTCATGGAAAAATCCTGCATATAAATTTTAAGGCAGCTATTCTACAGCTGGTCAAGACAGAATAAAGCTACTAGCCATCTTCCTCTTCACTCATCATTAAAAGTGAAATTAACTCAACTGTCAGAACTTATCCTTTCAAATATGTAGCAAGTGAGAACAATATTAAATACGAAGTTCTCCAAACAATTTTTTTTACATTGCTAGATGGGAACTCGTAGAGATTTCAGAAAAGCTGCAGACTGCGATCTCACATGAATGTGCTTGACTGTTCATGACTTAGGCCTTGGTCTAGACAATCTTCTGATCTGTAGTGACTTAAATTTTCATGAAGACATCTTTCACAAAGATGAAAAACTTGGAAGCATGGCCACAGCATCAGAGCTGAACAGGTCTGTGCATCAGTACAACACAGCCAAATCTGAACAATGCAGAAGAACCTGGAGGCACATTTCACTCCTCCATTTCACTTTGTGCAACTAAAGGGAGAAAAAACAGCAAAGACAAGATCTCTAGCACCAAGAGCTAAAGACCAGCTGTGACCGACAGCAAAAACTACTTCAAGAAGAAAAAATGGGCAAATACCCCCCTTAGGTACGCAGACATTTGTTGCTCCAATACAGTTTTTATAGTATATCCCATGCTGACGACTCTATTTTAAATGAAGACGGGACTTAAAACTGTAGCATCCCCAGATGATAATCCAGTTCTTTGTTCCTATTCTAACCTCTCCTCTTACAGTCTCTTAAGATTTACTCAACCTGGAGACCTCCCAGATCAAAATGACTAAGAAGCAGTAAACACTTAAAGACATGGCTTGCACAGAGTGGGCCTCAAATTTAGTAATAATTAGTCCCAGTAGACAGATTTCTTTTATTACTGGGTCATAAAGTGTTGCAACACTGATGTGGCTCAAAAGGAAGGGTCTTCAAGTCAAGGCTCCTTTAAACATTTATTTTGACATAAAAGGTTGAATTAGCATTTTGTTAATACTGAGACACTGTATTGTTCTCAGCATAGTTACTCTGAACATACAATTAACAGTTGCATGTGTTTGTATTTACTTAATTGTGGTGAGCTCCACAAAAAGAGTCCTAAATTAAAATGACTGAATTAGAGAATAGTTTAGTTTGGAAGAGCATCTATCTAGTCCTTCAACTCAAAGCAGGCCTTACTTCAAAGACAGATTAGATTGTGTAGGGCCTTGCCCAGTCAGGTTTTGACTATCTCCAACGACAGCGACCTATTCTACTGTCTGACCTCTGATTCTCACTGAAAAGTATTCCCTGATATTTTATCAGACTGTTACATCCTACTGATCATGGCTGTTGCCATCTCCTCTTTTGCTCTGAAGAGAGTCTGTCTCTTCCATAATCTGAAGACAGCAGCTAGATCCCCCCTGCTAAACAAAAATTGTTTAGGCTAAACAAGAATACCTTTTGACTCTTTCCCTCATATAGCATGTGTTTCAGCCCCCAAGAAGTCTCAGGGGCCTCTTCCTGAATTCACTCCAGTTTGTCAGTGCCTGTCACATAGAGGGGGTAATGGCATACACCCAAAGCAGGGCACAGTGGGATTCTTTTACTCTCTAAGTTTGTGCATGGATCAAATGTTGCAAAAGCACAACCAGCTTGGAAACATTTTCTTCCTGTTCTTACAAGAATACTCAATCCCCTCAAACACAAACTGGTAGTTGAAACACTTCAAGTGAAACTCCTGGTTTACTTCAACAAATTATACAATGAAAAAACTCTTCAGTGACTGCTACAGCCAACGCTTACTTTGAAGAGAAGCCACGCTGCCGACTGCTTGAGAAAACTCGGTTTACAATAGGTTCTCGAATACTGAAAAACATCTTTGGTTCTTCTGGACTATACAGCAGGGAGTCATTGTAATCATTTGTTACTGTAAACAGAAATCAGACATTATTTTTTTTTAGAGAAAGTTCGTTATTTTCAGAAACACACATTCCTCCAGGAAAGAGCAGCTTTCCCACCTAAAGATAGTATTGAGTCTTGCCAAATGTTTAATAGCCTTCACCTTTGAGATGATATAATTTTACCGACGATTCCTTTCAGTTCTATTTTATGACTAACATTCACCAACGCCCTTCAGGTGACTAAACGTTAACTGTTTCAAATCTTAGGAGAATTGAAATTCTTTTGAAGATCTACACATGAAAGTCTAAATTAGTGCTTTAATATCAAAGGTGTAAAGCGTTTCACCAAATATTCCTAAATAATGTTTGTAAGAAAGACTAATATTGCAAGAGCACTAAAATAGCGGAAGCAGTATTGAGTAGTAGAGTACAATCAAAAATGAACTAGTCAGAGTTACGATACCTTAAAGTCTAGCGTTTTTCACTAACCTTTCTGTATTAGTTCTGTGTTCAATGGCATATTCAAGCTTCCGTGCTTTTTAGCTGTTGAGCCAAGAGAAAGAAAGAACCCTCATTAGATAGGAGTATCTTTCTGTAAACTTAGCCAGTAATGACACGTGTTCACTCACCGATATTAAGGATCTCTTCAACAGCTTGATTTGCTACCTTGTTAATATTATAGGACCTAGACAGAAAAGTAGAAGTCTTGTTTGCTAAGCAATACAATTGAGGGGTGGAACAAAAAAAAACACCTACCTTGCATACAGATAAAGAACTAGGTTCCAGGCAAAGAAAAAAAAAAGAATGCTGTTAAGTGTGAGTAGACAGCAGTCTCCCTCCTGGGCCCAGGTTCAGAAGGGATTTAGGTACTAATTGCAGCCCTTGTGCAGTAGTACTGTGAATATCTCAGTTGCACAGTTCTCAGTGGAGCTTACAATCCTCAGTCTGCACTTCTGTCATGGCAGTAGAACACCTCAGACTGCAACAGACATCCACTATATGCATAACAGACTATAGAAGTGCCAAGGATGTTTGTCCAGGGCTATTCCCCTTACACTTACTGCCTACCTGCAAACCTCCTGCTGGCATAGGAGAAACCAAGATGCAGTCTGAAGTTATTCTCTCCCCTAGCTAGCTAACAACCTTTTGTGCAAGTTTTGGCAGCTGAAGAAGTATTTGGACATTTAAATGCCTCTCAGGGTGAGGAGGACTGAAACCCCAGGAGGGCCCCTAAACCACAGACTAAAGATCACCCAACAGGCTCGGCATTTGGAGAAGTCCAGGAGCAGACACCAATTGCAGCAATAAAAATAGGCAATCCTGGGATTTGGTCCCTGGTTCTGAGATTGCTCAGTACAGGACACATAATAAGCAAATGAAATGCCAAAGAACAGCTCTGAACCAAGGCTGTACATTTCCAAGGTACTGAACACTAGGAAAGTTCTCCTAGCAATCTGCGAGTTTCATCCTTGGCAGCCTCCAAGACCAAGTTATGCCGACTGAATACAAGATTCCGAATTACAATGAAAAGTAAAGTCCAGTAACCATGGCTACAGCATGAATATTCACTTCTGAATTTCATTAAAAGCTTCAGTTTTAGTCCATCTTAGCCTGCCACATAAATCCAGGGCCTGTTGTACAACTTTAAATGATAAGAATAGCCAGATTTCCAATGAAAGAGGCTCTTACTTCCCACACATCTGAGAAAACTAAATTGATTAGACTTGTCTGTAGTATTGAAGCTTGTTTAAACTGCAGTTAAGAAAATCTACCCCTTCGATTACACTAGTACAGCTCTGCTTAGATATACCCTTCTGCATTTAAGGGCAATATTTTGGCAAAGAGACTCCCTTTTCATTTAAGTTTGAAAGAGAAGCTTGGAAGAAGAATGGAAAATAGATGTGCCAGAGAACACTTAATACTATTTCCAAGTATGTTTTCCAATTTTTATTAAAGCTTGGATTTTTATAATGGCTTCCTGAGCTGCTTCATCTAAACATTTTAACCAACAAGACTAGTTCAGAGAACCCCTGGACATGCCCTGCCAACCAGCCAGAGCAGATCTTTCCATCACCACTCCCAAACACTCATCTCTACATGGGGTGTGCAAGCTCTTTCACCAAAGTTACAGTTAAGGTAAAAGAGAGACTCAATTTGGACAAAACGCTTCAGCAAAATAGGTGCATCTAGCTTATCTAAAACAATACTTTGTATCAAAGCAGCAGCATGTACTTACCATGCTTTTGATCCTGTTCCAGTGCACACATTGAGCCCTGAACTCTTCTGTTTTTCCCAAGGACCATCATCAACTGATATTTCATAATAGGAGGCCCTATGAAGCGAGAATTTAAAACTGGGTTTGCAGGACTTAAAGTTCTCCCTGAATAAGACAGAACACACAGCCTTATCAGGCACATGAAAATTTAGAGGGGGGTAGTTTCAAATCTGGATGACAGTTTCACAGGCGTTGTACAGTGTTTCTGATTTGGCAGCCACTTTTGATACACTGTTTTACGGTGGTTTTTATAATGGACAAAAGTGATTTGCAGCATGAAGTTTTAGGCAGTTTTTTTTTTTTTCAGCTACTTTTCATATTAAATTCTGTGTGAAGAACTCTGTGGTTCATCTGGGAATAACTTTGCATACAAGCAGGGTTTGCTGGACTTACAAACGAAACTACAAAATACATTACCTTCCTTGCTTAATTGTTGAACTACTGCATAAACTGCTTATGCTGTGACTGGGTCTCAAAATTACATCAGGGAACACTAAGACGTAAGAAATTCCAGCATCAGTAAGTAATAGCATGGCTTCAAGCTGAATTCTTGATCACTTCAATAATTAAAAATCCACTGTGATTCTTCAGGAACAGTTTTAGTTTTACAACAGTCAGCAGGCTTAAGTTTCTTTCCAAGGTAAATTCTTCCTAAAACTCAAATGTCGTAAGTCTTGGGGCACAACCATCATTGTGCATGGTATTATTCATATATCAGGGGATTCCTAATCTTAGGCTTGTTGCAACCAGACAGTCTCTCTCCCATAAGCTTCAGAACATCCAGACATATACTTATGAACTACAATTGTTGATGTTTATAGTGCCTAATACAAACAGCATGATATAGTGTTCAGATAAATGGATACCCTCTTAGAAACACACCGCGTCCACCGTGTTCAGCATGACTGACTTTCACCCTTCTTAATAAAAGGAGCTTAGTGAATTCTTTTTTGGTGATGAACGTTTTGGTCTGGACAGACTAAGAATACAATGGTGTTAATGGGGTAATATTTGGTGTTAAACAGTGATTTAACACTCTTGGTGATTTAGAGCATTGTGTGCACTCTTGAGAAGATGGGAAGATGAGAAAACTGAAAGCAAATTAAGGACACAGATGCACACCTTGATTCAGTTTAAGACTTTCTTTTTAAACAACTAGGTAGTGTTTTTTGTTCCCTTCAATTTCCCTGTTTTCTTAACTGGCATGAAGAATAAGCCCTTGGAAGATGCACCTAGAGTAATTTTGTTTCTTTATACAGTAGACTTGTGTATTTGAGCCTTAAAAATATGATCCGTGTGACATCATTATTGAAGTCTTCAAGTTCTATTAACCCAAAATGTATTACTAGAGATTTGTTCCTACTGTCACTGTGTTCCACATAGCTTCTAAAATATACTGGAACCAAAGAGTGCAATGTATTGTGGCATTCAGAAGCAGAGGGCTACTGTAAAGTGTTGGAAAGGAGCATTGTGTTCCTCTATCACTGTACATTAAATAAATCTTTTAGAATCTTGATAAAACTATGTTTGAGTTAGAAGAGAGCAAAATTTGTATCTGTTTGAGACTAATTCCTTCTGCCAGTCTGAGGCTGCAGTCCAGATGGAAGATAAAGCACTCATGGAACATTTATACTGTTTCCAGCAGCAATCACAGTGTCCCAGGCACTGTACAAACACAAGAAGATGTTACACACTAAAGTTTTTAAAAAAAAAAAAAAAAGACAGACAGTGTAAAGGGAAAAGGAATATAAAATACAAGTAAAAGTTTGGCCAAGTCCTGATCGAGGATCATGTTTTAATTTCTTTCCCACAGCCCCAGTCATATTTCCCACATTCTTCTTGTTATCATTTGGCTAGCAGAAATGCATTCATCTTCAGGACAGAAAGGACAGTCGTAAAGGTATCTTGCATAACGCAGTACCAGTATATGATATAAACTGCTTTCTTAAAGTAAGGAAGTGTCGGACATTTCCCTGCAATAACACAGCTTCAGCCAAAAGTAGGCTTATACCTTTGCCTCTAATGACAGAGAGGCAGGGAAAGGAGAAGTTATTAGTATTTCAGTTTGGTCATGCTAGACTTATAGGAAGATATTTAAGAAGAGATGCAGGAGAGAAGACAATTTATGGACAGATTTTGAAAACTTCAGTCCATGGTAAAGATAGTAATTGAAGGTATTTGATTAGATAAGAACTAGCCAGGTAAGGAGTTAAAAAAACAAAGAGAAAATAACAGCCAGGAATAATGAAGGATGGAATGGCCAGACCAGAAAATAGAATAACAGAAATTAACATCACTGCACTTCATCTCTGAACACAGATTGTTGTAACCAGCAACAATCCCATCAGTCTTATATTTTCATGGACTAGAACAGAAATTTGACAGCAAAGACATCTCAACAGTGATTGCCCACTGCAGTGCCATAAAAAGAAATGAAGTTAATTGTGTCCTGCTGCAATAAAAAATAATTACACATACCTGGATGAAAGAGATTCCCCAATGAAGACTTCATTGAGTGCTCTCACAGGTAAAAGATGTGGACCAGAAATGTCAGATCCTGCAGATATTGAATAGAGGGGTGTTACATCAAAGCTCCAAAACGCAAATTTTCAAAACCAAGTCATCGCTCATTGGGGGACACACTTTGCTGCCTGGTTTTGCGTTCTAGATGTTGGTTCTCAGTGTTCAGTTTTCTTCAAGGACCCACTTTTTCAACTGAAAAGTCTGTATCCAGTCATAGTCCTTTACTGGAGACTACAAATATTTGAACCAAAGTCAATAAGGCAATGGCACTCATTTTCAGATATTGCTTGCCCTGAAAACTCATGGACAACCAAATGGATTGTCTCTTCTTCTAGAACTCACTGACAGTGACTTAACAGATGTTCTGAATCAAGTTCAAAGAGTTAGACTTTATACTGCAGGTAATTAAAGGGGACTAACAAATTGTTCATGTTGATCAGGACCTCTCAGTGAGGAAATGCAGGGCCAGACAAGTTAAGCACAGACTCTTGCATCTTCAGTCCACCATAAAGAAAACAACTGAAGGTGTTTAATGACCTAGGAATCACTCACAAAGAGATTCTTATTTCTCTTTTCTCATTTGCTTGCAGGCAAAGTGACAGTTTATTTTTTCAGTTGTGAGCTAATCTACCTCAAATTCACCAGATGTTAAGAGTGTGCATACGCAACCTCCCTCCCACGCATACATTTAGTGTGGACCAGCTGGATACATGGTAAATTGTTCCTGTGGTAACCCCAAGTGTCTATGGTAACCCCAAAAGACCATTTGATAACAAGCTCAGGTATTTTGCCAACAGGTAATATTATTTCAAGATAGCTCTATAAATTGTTAATACTGAAAAATAGTTCCAAATGTATAGTCCAGAATAAATGTATATAAACTGACAATATTCCCTTCTGAAAAAAAACTCAGTCTGGGTCTTGAGCTAACAAGAACTGTCTCCCCCTGCTTCTCAAACATAGCAACAAGACTTCAAATACTTTAACTCTCACAAATCTCTACCTCCTTCCTATTCAAAGTTATCATAGCACAGTGATTATATTCTTGTCGCAGACTTTAACCTACTTTGATCCTGGAATCTTTCATTTATGTGAGCTCTGCTGTGTTGCTCTTGGCTTAGCTGCTGTTCATGTAAATCTACAGGCACAGGGTTAATACCAGTTCCTTCAAGATACAGTCGGATTCTTTGTCGCCACTGCCACCTAAGAGAAGAGAAAAGTTTGTATCAATATTCGAAATATTTATTATAGAATTAGCTAGGATCAGATTGTCTTGAAGACACAAGAGTTTCACTGGTTCTTTTTCAAAGCAGAGCATGTTAAGATTAAAGGTTAAATATATTCAAGGACATATTTCAAGTTTTATAGCTTCCACTATTACTTCTATAATTATAAAGTTAATCATCCCAAAAAATAAATACGCTTTTTTGATAGCTGATGTTTTTTGTGTGTCAAGTAAGATGACACTGACCAAAAGATGTCTGCAAATGTTACATTATGCATAAGAACATTTTTTTTCTTTTTTAAATTGTGATTCTATCTTATGAATTCATGACTGATGCAACGCATTTGAAAGCAACAAGCTCCCAGGAATTTATGTTCATATGAATACCTTATAATGAATGTATTTATACTAATACTTGCTCTATTTTTTCCACCGCTCTGCTTATATTCATAGATGTCCAGAAAAGCAGCTCTTCCATCCCTTTATTCATAAAGCCCATAATCATCCTCTAATTTTAATGATCTCTCCTGGCCTGGGAAGTTTAGGGTGCTTAAGAGCAGTTCAGATGAAGAAAGAGAAGGATATAAAAGGCACTCTTCCTCACACTGTTACATCATTCAGATTTTTCTATTTTTTTTTTCTAGAAATCAATTCATTTTTCCTCTTATAATTTAGAGATTACATAAAACAAGATAGAAATAGTAGTTGCGATTCAGAAAGCAAATCAGAAGGAAGCAAATCACATCTTTTCCCTGTTCACACTGTTGGTATTTGGATGACAGTAGCCAGCTTACATGTTTACAGAAAATTATAGCAAGGAAGACTCAGACTTTATAAAAATGTATTATTAGTTTTTTCTCGTTGTCTCCTGAATTACGACAACATCTCAACTTTGCAGCAACTTTAGCCTTCAAACCTATACAATAAGTTCACTCACTCTTTTCTGAATTAACACTACCCTCTTTCATGCACCTACAGGCGCAAAATTTTCTAGAAATTCTGGGGTCATTTTCCCATCAGCTTTAAGTTGTTCTTCCCCTTCTGAAATAACAATATTCAAATCTGCATATAGTGCACCATCTGAAGCATCATCACTGTTGGATAAAGAGGAAGAACTATTCTGTATGTCTTTGTTATGACTTGTGTCTATACAACCTTGCATAACATTTGCTTTTTCTGCAACATTGACATTGATTTGCATTCAGTTCACAATCAGTACAATATGAGATGTTTTCCTGGGAAACAGCGGCCTGTCATTGTCTATCCTATGTTCATGCACCTGGCTTTCTAATCAGTAACTGCAGTACTCTGTGCTTGACTTCAGTGTCTCTGCACTGAACAGCAAACCATTTATTTCAATATGCCTCAAAATTTGTTTGGATTCTAATCGTCTCCTCCAGTGTTTTTACAGTTCATGCCAATCTGACCTTTAATATATGTACAGTTTCTTTACTCCCTTCATCCCAAGAAGGGGAGGTAGTATCAAACCCAGAGGTCATCATTCTAGAGCCTCACCAAACACATCCTTAGTAAAATTATCTATCTGCCCTTAAATTTTAAGTATGGTTTTAGGTAGTCAGGCAAACAGCTTGCAGTGGGTATCATTACATTAGCTTCCTCACAATATTCATGCTAGAACAAGCCAAAAGACCTATAAAATTACAAAATGGTAGTCTACTATTGCATCCCTATTCTGAGATCCTGTTACACTGTTTACCATCATAAAAAGAAACAAGGGCAGTCTGACATAGCATGTCCTTCATAAATCAGTGAGGTTAGTTGCTACATGGAACAACAAGGTAAGTGCTTACACAGATTCTTCCACTAAAGTGACTTCCACAAAGGTCAAGGATAAGGACAAGAAGAAATGCTCTCATTTCCAGTCTCGAGCACCTCACCATCCTAATGGCACTATGAGCCATCAGAAATTCTTTCAGACAAGTCGATCCAGTTATCCTCCTATTAAAAAGATTCCTTAGGCCCAAGTAAATCCGAGAACTGCCAAGAACACCCACTCAATTCTTTGCTTAAGAACATCAGTTTCAAGTCACACTTATTCTGAAACAATAACCGGAAAGATCCTTTCTGTTTTACTCTGGTGAGGCTTAAGCTCCCTAAGAGTAGTAACAGGAGTGCCAGCAACAAAAATTTAACATGGCATCCAACAAAACATTACAAGTGGTTTGAGTATCAAGGGAGTTTACCTGTGTTAGCACTACCAGCTTTAACTAAACTACTTAGCAAGATGGCAAGTTAAATCTGCTGTTTTCTAAGCCTGGGAATATTTGATTTCAAACTACCTTCTCATTTAGTAATAGCTACTGAAACCCATTAAGTTACTTATAATCAATCCTGCTGACTGCATTCACCTCATTCTAGAATTTTTTTCTGTGGCACAAATACAACAACAAACTATAAATCGAATATGCTATAAGTACGAACAAAAAAAAAAACACAACTGCAAGGTATTTTAATGTGAATAACTTGCTTCTGTTGATTGTTTGCCATCACAGAAGTATCCTGGAGTGTTAATACAACACAGAACAATGTTTCTTTTTAAATAGGAGTTTATAAGAAACTGTCCTCTAGTTTGTCCTTTAAAATTCAGATCGCTTCCTCCTTAGTTCAAGTGAGATTCATTATTTTGAGAGTATCTAGTATTGAAAGCATCAAGCTACCTTTATCATAAAGAAAAGCTTTCCCTAACACTATTCTAGTAACAAAATTTATGCCATTCTACCTTAATCACTACAACCATCTGCATCAAACTGAGCACTTCCTAATAGTATAGACTTCATTAGCTTCTGTTAGTATGACCCATCACTGTACTACAAACGGTTTAGAGTGTTAAAATATATAAACCAATACATCCTTTACAAGACTACAGTTCCTCATTTATGTATATGCTAATTCAGAAAAGAAATCAATTACTGAAGGTCACGCCAAAAGCAGTTTTTCCTGGAACCTGTTACCAGCTTTATCCTTTGTAGTCCCAGCCCCACTCTCAACCACAAACGCATTTCTCAACGTAGTAAACATCTAAAGAGAATTAATTACTTGAAGCATTAAGATTTTACTAAGCATCACCTGCTCCTTATGGATCACACCATTTTTAAGCATTTTCCAATCAACATGTTTTGTAAGACCAAAGAGCACTGAATCATACCTGAACTCACCACGATAAAGCTTCTGTAGTGCTTCAGGAAACGAGTGTGTGTATCTCACAGGCAAACATAGGTGACCCTCCGATCTGGAAGCAAAAAGGAGTAAGGATGATGAAAAAGTACAGTATTTTGGTCTCCCCAAAAAAACAACACAAAAAACAAGCAAGTTCTCTCAGTTACATAAAGCAAAGCCAGGCTTTTGACCTTTATGATCCCATACTATTTTCACATACATGGTACATTACCAACAATATCCATCTTTCAGCTCCTGTGAGGTACACGTGAGACATCAGGATCTTTCTTCCACTTTTCCCCTAAAAAATGGTTGTTCAGCAGGTAACCCTGCAAGAATACACAGGTACTAACATAGTACCTGTCACCATAGTTCTAGGCAAGGAATTCAAGCTAAATAAACCTTGCAAATTCGAAAGAATGTTTTCCATTTACATACAAGTTGGTGATACCGAGACAGGTAGGTGACATGCCTAAGATCAAAAGAATCTCATGTCAAAGCCAGAAGACTAAACACTGCTCCCCTTTCATGAGTGATATTTGATAACTTGAAGGCACTTGTTATTTGAACCCTGTTATTCAGGCTTGATACTGTTGAATATCTATTCACAGCATTTGAAAAGTTTTGGAAGGGGAATATGGTATGGAAAGAATTAAAACTTTTTGGCTACCACTTTCTTATCTGCTAAGATTTGATTACCTGGTAATATCAGAAGCAAAAATCTAAATCTGGAAGTCTCGTCAGACAGATCCTTGGTGAATTTTGAGTTTTTACTTGCCATCCATTTGAAGGTTATACCAACCAAGGCAGTACTAATACACTGTATCCACCTGCCCAAATCAATCTTATTGCTAGGTGAATGGGAGTTTATAAGAGGACAACTAAATGCCATTAAGTGACTGAGGAGACGGTGTCCTCTGAGTTCTGGAACGGTTTACCCAACAAAACCAGAACAAATTTAATTTGTTCATACCCTAACAGATTTCCAATAGGATTCATCTCCTCAAAGAAATTAAGTTTCTGAATGTTCAGACAGCACATTTAGTTGCTTTTGTTAAGAAAGTCCCTTTTCCAGTCACTAGTCTACACTACCATTTCCAGCCACAAGCTTCTGCTCAGTAATAAACCTAGCTCCAAGTACAGTTGCATTAATGTGAAAACAGCTGTGGCAGTTGAACACATCAGTGCTTATCCAGTACTACTTTATGTCCTCACAGATGAGAGGAGACAACTCGTGGAAACTTTTGTAATAAAACAACAGGTTCACTTGGTATCTACAATCCAGTAAGACAGACATTTGTTACCAAATGCCACAGGCATGCCGCGTGCATCATGAAAACAGATGCATATTATGCCTGACATTAAACATAGTATCTCTTTCCCAAACATGTTTTTACCTTTCAGGATCAGTATTTACTCCAATAACTGGTTTAAATTTATCAAAGACCTTACTGGCTGCCAACAACATTGTGCCATCACCTACACAAAAAGCAAAACAAAGAATGTTAGTTTCTCTTCTCATTCTAATATTCCAAACAAAATAGTCTCACATATATTGCAGTACAACCGTTACATGCTTCTGTCGTCAACAACTGAACAGGTTAAGTGGCACAAAAATAAAATGGGACCAGAAAACCACTGACACCTTTTAAAACAGAGTAATGACAACTGAATTCAAGATAATAAATGTGACTGGAAAAAGTACTACTTATTGGACGGCTATACTTGCGCTGGCAACTGAATTTGGCAGAAGCAAGTTTGGAAAGACATTTATGCAGCTTTCTATTATGTTTATCAGCTGGTAAGAGAAATTGCATTCACACCTCACTTTAGCCTCTAACCTTGAGGATTTCATTGAAATCTGTAACAGTATTATTAGGATGCTTCAGGCATGAACACACCCCCTTTGACCCATCCTGAGTAGTAACCAATAGCTGAGGGAAAAGTGGACCAGTAGTGAGAATGCATTGGCAGGGCAGCATTCAAGTCTACTGTCATGAATGACTGAACATTAAGTCAGAACACAGCAATGCACTGTAGTATTTGCAGCAAGTCACAAAAATAAAACTGAATGAACTGCTGAAATCTGATGTTAAAAGGAATCAAACAGGTTAGCTGCTCTGTTGGTTTGTTTAAAAAGCTCTAAGGAGTGGCACAGGCTGCTCAGAAGTTGCATATTTCTACCTGTGCCACCAATTCCAGATATGCTGCAATTAAGCATGAAAGCAAGAAAAAAAGTTTGGGAAGGGGGAGGAAAAGGAAGTATGTTAGCCTCCAACTCACGTTCCTAAAATACAGAGTAGGGTTTAGGGCTACTCATAATCATATAAAAGCAAGTATTTTATCCTCTTTAGTTGAAAATTACAGTAAATTCCACAATTTCCACCATTTTACACAAGATAATACAGAACTTTTCCTAAGTGGCCATACATTGCCATTCACTTCCTAGTGCTACAAACTTCAGATATGAGAGGAAGAAAGGATGGCCACAACCACTGAATTTTGTCATATTTTCTGACAATTATATCAGCCATTTGTTTTCAAGATGTGCACATCTCCAGATGCTTCACAGACTGCAAAATTTATTTGAAAAACATATCTATGAAAACATACTGAAACATATACTTCCTTTCCATAAAGTCATACCTCCTGCTGATATAACAGCATCTGCCCACCGAACTGTCTCTTCATTATATTCTCGACGTTTAACAAGACGGACTTCTATCCTCTCGTTCCTATAAAGTGCAGGAAAAAGCCTGAATGTGTCCTATATTGTTCCTTGTCACATCCTTCTGAAAAACTGACATGTAATTAAGGACTAAGTACAGTTGTATTTGGTTTCTAAGCATTTGACGCTCACACAAACCCTTTACATCTTTTTCAGTTGTTTTCAAGACAGCGATGCAATGTGTTAGCTGAACTGAGCAAGTTCACGATTGTTTCAGGAATAACTGTCCATCTGCATCACCCTGCTTTAAGTATTCCTGTTTTATTAGGGCTTGTCACACAAAGCTTTCTTCCATGGATATTTGCACTGTTTCTGAAATTCTTAACGCCCATATATTCTTACCGTAAACTGTCTACAACATGCTCCACATTTTTTGTATGAATGCGGTGCCGCTCCAATAGACCAGCGTAATTAGATCCCTTCAAGGCAAGCTGTAAGACAGAAAGTGAAATAGTTAATCACAACATTAAGTACTCTTGGTTAATATAAACAGAAGCTATATAAAAACTATATATTTTATCTCAACATAAAGATGTATGCTTTTATAAGCATCCCATTAGTTACATCTCTATATACATACTGGTCGGCTTACATTCACTTGTTGAAGTAGTTACACAGTCACAGCATCAACCTCTTGAGGGCTCTACACAAACATACAAACAAATATACCACACTGACTTCTACGCCACAGCAGACACTTTTCTTTCCCTGAATTCACTAAGTAAATTTAAACTCTAGGTAAATCTACACCAAATAGCTTAACTAACTATATTCCTCCATCACGTGATGAAAACACTCAAATAGTTGACAAGTTACCTGAAGAGTTCTAAACTTTGTGCTATAGGGAAAGAGAACAGAAAAAGCAACATGAATGATAATTAAAACATGTATCTTTGAAATACTTAGAGCATTAACCTTCAAATTGCAGTTGAGCTTAAATGGAAGGTTGCCAAGTGGTGACAAAGGTAACAGTTCCCTTGCATCAAAACAAAACAAAACAGACCACCAAAACTTAAGGTCAAGCCACCTACTGCCTGCAGTATTGGTCCCTGGATTATGGACCACATTTTTCAGATTTGTATCAATAATTTAGCAGTTGCATTCTAGCACCATTTTTCTTGTTCTTCTTGGAATCAAAATAATTTAAATACAGGACACTCTTTAGACATCTGTCAATTCATATGGGTAAGGCTTAAAAGAGCAGGCGGGTAGGTAAGACTTCCACCTGATTATTAGACTTTTTGCAACAGACTTCTGTCCAAGCCTCAGTCACCAACTTTATATATCCATTCTTCTCCTCACTTATTTAGTCTGTTAATGTGGTGCTGGTACTGCCAAATACATGTCAGTGTGCAGATTAACCCCAATTTGGAAGCAAAAGAAAGAACAAAAAAGGATGATATTAAGTGCAAAGAGTTGATAAATACATTCCTAATGAAGGAGATCCTGTTTGGAGCAGTAGGCTAGACTAGATCACCTCCTGAGACTCCTTGTAACCTGAATTCTTGTATGATTATACTGTCGTTGGTTCCTTTTCCCATTCAGTTAAAACCAAATTTACCAGGGCAGAAACAAAAGTTCTCCTAGAGTAAAGAAATTTGTCAGTGCCAGAAGCTTTGAATGGGCACTTCCAGCAATTTATTCATGTGCCCTTATGCAAGGCTGCACATCCTTCCAGGACTAAGTGATGCCAGACAGCCGCATCTAATCCTATTTCCATACAGATTCCCACACCACAGAACCCCACAGCGAAGAGGAGAGGACTGGCACAACACAACAATACCAGTTAACTGCAATCCAACACCCAACAAATGCAGTCTTTCTTCATCTGACACCTATCAATGCCAAGAAACCAAATCAAAGCCAAGCACCAAGATCAGCGCTGAAGAAATTATAGAGAAGAATGGAATTGGCTGTTCTGGAACCGCATCTCCACTGGTCTCACAGCTGGGATCAGGAAACCTTCTCCAACAGAAAGGGCTCCCAGACTTTGCCTGGATGCCATCAACAGCACTACAGGCAGGCAGCAGGAATAGCTGCCAGCTGTGCTTGGTCACAAGCAAAGATAAAGCATGTGGGAAACCAGTAAACATCTCCACTGAGCTTTCAGGTCATCCCAGTGAAGCTTGATAGCAATGGTTTGCTGGGATGCAGGGTGTTATGTCCTGTTAATTGTCGCACACATTGACCCCTCCTTTCTACTCCCCAGCTACAATACTGACACGCTCCCGCACACCTCTTTCAAGAGCTCAGTGCTGCACTGGGAAGCCGAATGGCACCACAGTGCGCAGGAAAAGAGCATGTAAGGCTACAGCCAGTCACAGCACTGCCCGCTGCTGGGCTGGTTCTCAACCTCACACAAGCCAGCAAGACTGGAAAGAAAGCAGAAGGTAAGAGAGTATTTGCCACCCACAGACAACATCTGCCCCTGAGCACCACAGGTCTCATTTGCTAGAACTGGGACTTTCAATTGCCTTCCTGGAGAACAAATAGACCTTGCTTTACTATCAGAAAGAATGAGAAATCCACAACAAATAACCACTCCACTCAAAAAATCAACAGGGTTACTAAATCAGGGCTCGCATTCATGCCTCCTCTGGAAATATCTGCTGTGAATAAAATACTGTCACCAATAAGCACCTGACGTGCACACTGTTGCTGCAGCACATTTTTTCAGGCTGCTATTTCCACAGGCTATTACTTCCCCACACAAAGCACAGCCTCCATCTTGCAATTTTATTTACCCCATTTATTTGCCAAATTTGTCTGCAAGCTACCTTTCAGCTTAGTCCAAGAGAGCTTTTATCTCAGAACAATGACCAGCCAGTGAATCTTTGCATGACCATTTGTAGGCATTTTTTCTCCCAACATCAGTGCCGAGTCATCAGCTCACATTTCACTGTTATTACTAGCAAGGAGAGAGTTGAGTAATTTCATTGCTGAGGAACAAAGTCTGTTCTCTAATTTACATTTGTCTTAAATGTAATAAATTATTATTTCATCAATGGCTTCAGAATGCAAAAGGAATGCTCATCAAATGAGATGCCAGTATCCTGACGACTGGCTGAAAATTACCGGGATAAAGAACAGGTATCAGATGTGTAAAGGTCTCCTCTGTGAATTCAACTCTTTAACAAGTAACCAAGTATCACTAAGCTACAAGACAAATGGAAAGTTAAAGCCTTTAAATGGCTAAGCTACATCTATGGGGCTAATGAATCCTCCTAATTTGCAAAAGGCCCTAGAGATTAAGCCTGCCTGTCTAGGCTCATCCCTCGAGATCAGTAACTCAGAAGTTCATTCACCTGAGATCTCACAAAGTTGCAGCCTGCCTGAGCATAACCACAGTGAAGTGCATCAAACACGAGTGCTAGTAATCAGCTGCTCTTCAGGTAACAACTCCAAGTAAGCACCCACAGCCCTGTGGTCCTGAGGTCACAGAATCACAGAACAGCTGAGGCTGGACAGGACCTCCTGAGGCCATCTGGTGCAGCCTCCCTGCTCAAGCAGGGCCACCTGCGGCCAGTGCCCAGATGCCATTAGCACATCTCCGCCACCTCTGGTCAAACTGCCCCCAGGCTCAGTCACACCTTTGGGGAAGGAGCATTCCTCAGCGTTCAGACAGAGCCTCCTGTGCCCATCTGTACCCACTGCCTCTTGACCTGCCTCACACCAGGATCTCAGTGCCATACTGAACTATCACCAGTGTTACTTCTTAGAAGATCTCTGTGATGCTGAGGCAATAAGACTGAGACCACGGCCTCCTTCTCACTTCCGAAGAGCTGGAGGCAAAGATCAGGCAGCCCAGCCAATGCACTCACGACCATCTCCCTGGAGAGAGCCTGGCAGAAATTCCTGATGTACGGAGAAGCTCACGCCACAGCAGAGCCTGACTTCAAGCCTCCTGTTCTGACAGGCCCGTGAGCCAGTGCCAGAGTTGGGCCTTACCAACTACTCCTCAGGAAGGCCCTCAAGTTTTACTCCTGGCAAGCTGTCTGCCCTTCAGAGGAAGCTCTGATTTACAGCTGCCACAGCACTCCCTCCAAAAGAAAGGAGTCTGGCAGGCCACTCAGCTTTAAAAAGCCAGCAGCGAGTGTCACAGCCTCCCTACTTGCACTGAAGTAGGGAGATACAAACAGATACGGGTGAAGGGAATTCGCTGTCTCCCTCAAAGCCTCCGCTGTGATAGCTAACTCTACAACTACAGCCAAAAAGAAAGAGCAAACTGCATTCAATATCTTCAAATTGCTGTCACTAGGAAAAACGATTCAAAAGCATTTGAACAGTGTCTGTCTCCACAACTACCTCGCAAGCAAGGCAGAAAGCTGGCTGCAGTGACTGAGCACAGTGCACAAACACTGATCTGACTTTTAAGGGGGAAAAGCATGTATTAATCTTTACTATTTACATTGTTAAATGTTCAGATAGCTGAGTACATAAAAGACAAGGCAATGACAACTGCAGTTGTAATTTTAGGATCTGAGGGCACAGAATGTCTTACAGATAGCTTTATACTAAATATTGACATTCTTAGCTAAAACATGAGAAAACATAAAACTACTATCACAGCCCAGTGTTGAGTTTGTTAGGTATCGCAAGCTGTATGGAGGAGCAATCTGATAAAAGCATCAAGTCTAACTGAAGAAAAATGGAGTTATACCAAATGCCTCATAACACCTACAAAAGTAACTTTGTAAAAGGATGTTTTTTCAGGTTTATTTAAAAAATCCTCATTAATACTCAAATGAAGAGAAACAACAGAGCTCTGACATTTTACAGAAAAACGTTCTCATCCAAAGTAATCCTTGTATCTCATTTTACCACTAACCTCTTGACGAAAAATCACTTCCTTACATGGAATAAGCTGGTTTGACCCATGAAACTGAAGAAAATTAAACAAAAAAACTAAGTATCACAGAGTCATAGTATATACTCCTGAAAAAAAAAAAAGACGACATTACGAAGAACGTTAAGACGCCTACCATGTACAAGAAGTAAGCCACAAAACATTTAAACCTCCAGATATAAACTTACAGCAATACACTTCCAGAAACTGCCAAACTGAAGACTGACTTTCTGGACAGGCTAGAAAATAAAATGCTAGTCCTACAGAGCTCAGGATCTTCAGGCTGGGACAGGCTTGGAATTTATGTTGAAGATGTAAAATCCTACACGAGGGGGTCACACACAGGTCTGCAGTCCTGCACAGCAGGTTAAATAATTGCTTTCTGTGGTTATCAGGAAATATCAGTAATGGCAAAAGAAACTGAAAGTACCAATGAAAAGAAGTTATGGACTATAACACAGGAAATGCAATGCTTACCTAGTCTTACTTGCTAAGGCTACCAAACAGGAACAAGGTGTTCCTTATCCCTGTAAGGAGAGCAAGGGCAAAACACACAAGAAACATGGCTTAGAACATAAGGATATTCAGCTAAGGGTGGTATCATCAGAAGTACAAAAAAAGCAGAAGCACTCATGGAGTGAGAAGAAAGAAGTACAACTATACACCTATTAATCTGACCTCTACAGCATGCAAAATTGAAAAATAAAATGCTAGCATATAAACATGAGATCTATTCTAAATGAAAGTGTACTAGCATATGAAAACAGGGACAAAATAGCCAAAAATACCTTCAGGCCTAATGTTAGTAGTGTTCTTAAATATCACAGCAGAGATGCAGTATGGAGAACGTTTCCAAAAGACCTTGCATTGGAGAACACACGACAATGAGCAGAATGTGCTCTTTGATGGAGCTGTGCTCCCTCGGGAGCCATAAGTAGGAAAGGCCTGCACTGAATGTCTAAAGAAAGCTTTTACCACAGTCATGGTTTTGCCTGGGATAGAGTTATTTTCCTCACAGAGGCTGGTATAATGCTGTGGTTTGGATTTTTGATGAAAACACACCAATGTGTTAGCTGTTGCAGAGCAGTGCTCACGCAGAGCCCAGGGCGTTTCAGCGCCTCGTGCTGCTCCACCGGCGAGGGGCTGGGGGTGTACCAGGAGCTGGGAGGGGACAGGGCCAGGACAGCTGGCCCGGGCTGGCCGAAGGGGTGTCCCACACTGTGTGGTGTTGTGCTGAACGATAAAACTGGAGTAAAGGAGGAAGGGGGAAACAGCTCCCTCAAGGGTTATCTCAACCTGTGAGTTCTCACATTTTTACCTTTCTGCTTTTCTCCCCCAACCCACTTGGGGAGAGCGGGCGAGCCAGCAGCCGTGTGGTGCTGAGCTGCCTGCTGGGGTTAAGCCACCAGCCCTCTGTGGTGCCCCAAGGGTTCAAAGCAATGACGGATTTGATTGAAGCATGCTAGACCGAATTTAGACTTTACTTCTGCTTAGCTGCCAATTGGCAGGCTCCCATGCTTGCCACAGGGCTTGCTTGCCTTACTGTATATTAGATTCCAGTGCTTGTCAGTGACTGCTTTTGCTGCTGGCCATACTCCTCGTCATCTTTCTTTGCTGTGCCTGGGAACATCCTGATAACAGCCACAGCCACTTGCCAGGGCTGGGTGATGGCCAGGGCATCGCTGCTGTCCCCGTGCTGCTCTACTGGACAGGCTGGAGCTCCAGAGTGAACTCAAGTCAGAGGGACCACGACCTGTGGATGAGCCCACATGGGAGCATGTACACCCCAGAGGGCCTGTGGCCACAGAGGAGTCCATGCTGCAGCAGGTGCACCTTGCAGTGGCTGTGGATAAGGCCATGCTGTAACACCTTGACGTGTCTGTGGCCATGGGGAAGACCATGACACAGCAGGTGTCTGAAGGGACCTCTGAAAAGTGTGGCCAATGGAAAAGGGCACAGCAGAGCAGGTACACATCAGAGTGACTGTGGATAAGTCCACATTATAGTAGGCAGACCTCTAAAGGGACTGTGGCTCCTGGATAAGGCCATACAGGAGCAGGTACACCTCTAAGGGTCAAGCCCAGGCTGGAGCGGGGCGAGGGGAGGAGTTCTTTGCAATGTTAAACCTTAAGGCCTGGCCCAAAAGGACAAGAGGTAAAGACTGTAATGGATACACCTTTAAAATGTTGTTAACCCATCCCATGATTTGAGTAGTATGTTACAGGAAGTAACCCCTAGGGGGAACTACAGCAGGAACCCCTTGCTGCTAGCCAGGTCAGGAGCAAGGGCCAGAGTTCATGGCAATGTTAAACGCTGCAGCCTGGTCCAAAGGGACCGGGGTGGAGATTGTAACATGTATACCTTTGAGTTGTTATAACCCATGATCTGAGTTGCACGTTATAGTAAGTTCCATCACAGGAACTACTCAAACCAATAGAGGATGAGCCTCACAAGAAGCAGTGCAAGTGCAGCAGTGACCAGACCCGAGGTGGCTTTGGCATCCAGTAACTCCACACAACACAACGCCTCCCCTGTCCCGAGTGAGCACACAAACAGCAAGAAGCTCAGTCACAGACTGAGAGAGCTCAGTGCACGTTTTACAGACATTTCACGGGGTGATCCCCAAAATAAGGGAATGATATCTGTGTATTAATCAAACGTTGGTGATTAACCAACATGTACTGGAAAGTGTGTGACCTCTGCATAATGCCAATGGTATGGAATAACAGGAGGATTTGAACTGGTTTCTGCTGTGATAGAGTTAATTTTCTTCAGAGAGCCTCATATGATGCTGTGTTTCGGATCTTTGATGAAAACAGAGTTGATAACACACTGATTTATGGCTTAGATGTTGCAGAGCAGTGCTTGCCAGTGCAGTACAAAGCCAAGGACTTCCTTTCTTCTCATGCTGCCCTTCTACATGAAGATAACTGGCAAGCTGCACCCTTTGGAGGAAGCTCTGATTTACAATTGTCACAATACTCCTTCCAAAAGAAGGCAGTTTGAGAGGCCACTCAGCTTTCAAATTGTTTCTTCTTTTTCCAGAACTAGAAACAGCTTTGAATATAGTATGCAATTCAAGCAATACACTTAGTTTCCCTGACAAATAAGAAACACTGACTCAACTTTTCCTTAAAGGACCAGGGTCTAAGACTGGCAATCTATAATTACATGCGAGCAGTTTTCCTGTGCTCTAGTGTTATCTACTACATATATTAAATCTTCATTTCTCATGTTAAAAACAAGCACGGTTTTCCTCACAAGACAGGCAAATATTGAGCTTTCTCATTTCTCCTCACCTGTATTTAAAAGTTCAATCACACATTAAGCTTCCCTATTTTGTACTACAAAAGCAACCTGCATACAAATGTATTGGGATTAAAGCATGGCTTGGTTTCTGGATTTTAGAGAATGATGTGCAAAAGGCAAAGGTAAAACACACTGAGCAGTTGGTCACGGTAGAACCTGCACCTTGGAGGCATGTTTCAAGCATGCCAGAGAAAAGGGCCTGCAAGAGACACAACCACAACCCTGAATCTTCAGGAAGTTTTGCAGCATCGTCTGGAACTGATAGGGGATTCAAATTTCTAGGTTCATAGAACAGATAACCCCATTTGGGAACAGTATCAGCCTTCATTGTAAGTGTAGAACAGCATGCCCACCTCAGCTTCTTGTAACTGCATAAGAATTATCCAGACGACAAACACTGACCGTTCACAAGCTTCAGCTGCTATACTTACACTAATTTATGGCTTTCATGGGAGTCACCCAACTTAAACTTCTCAAAAGCGAAGTATGTTCTCCAACTTGCTTTTGCACTACAAATACTAAATGCATTAAGTACAATCTTCTGCGGTCTTGTCAGAGGTAAAAAAAAAAAAAAAAAAAAAAAAAGACTATGATCATCACATTTGGAAAACAATTTGTCAAATTTAAACCTTTACTGAAAGACTCCAGGTGCAGTGAATTGATGCTTTGTTTGATAAGCCCATGGCTGAAAATTTTGCTAACAAAAAGATAGCACAATCATACCTGCAGTGCAAGTGGATTAACCCATTCTGGGACACTCAGATCTTCCAGGGACATTCAGTCCAGGTAACTCCAAATAGCAGGAATGCTCTGAAGCCCTCCCTGAAGCAAGCCTAAGAAACAGCTTCACTGAGAAGAGGCAGGTCCTGGGTGAACTTACAATGCATTGATTTCAAACGATTTAATAGCTAAAAAGCACAATTCACGAACTCAACGTCTTGTTGAGTTTAATAATGATCATTTGCTTTAATAATGATCATTTGCCTTAGCTAAAGTAGCAAAGACAGATACAGCTTTCCAAAACAAAGTCCTGCTGAGGACAACCTAGCCTCAGTGTTTAATTTCTCTACAAAGCTTTCAACGTGAATTGAGTCTTCGATTTCAAAGTACTGCTGAGTTGCAGGCTGCAGGCATTAAGCCCAGTTCCTCTCTTCCTTCCCAGTCTGGGTCATGAGTTACTATGCAAACTGTTCCCAGTAGTTTGGCCTTCCTGGATGCTGTGTTTCTAACAGTGCTGTATGCCATCTCTCATTCTGAAGTATACCAGTGGGCTGCTTTAGCTAGGAAACATTTTGCTTACACTTCCCTTGCACTTTTTTCCTCCCAGCAACTTAGACCTCACTCTTTCATTATACAGTGACAGCCTTTCAAATGCTGCCTTGTATCCACTACAAGAGTAATGCTTATGAGGTGTTTTGTGTATCGTAGCATTTTGTAATCCATTACTTCTATAGTAGCTGACTTTCACAATCTCTGCACTTGGTAAGTGAAGCTGGCAACATTATTTCCCTGAAGCTTTTAAAGATGCTGCCTTGGGGTGTTTTATCTACAGGTGAACAAAAGTAATAATGCCATGGACTATTTAAGAGTTCATCTACTAAATTAAAATATTGCCATTTTAACCACAACTGAAGAATCCACACAATGGTTTGTAATTTGAAGGCTAATACAGAACATGTTGTGTTAGTTATAAACACATCAGCAGCTACTTTCTGCATTAACAGTTTTCTAGCAGTCCAGGCAATTTAATCTTTCAGTACGATACTAACATAACTCGTTGTGATTTATGACATTAATTACTTAAAAACAATATAAAAGACTTCAAAGAAAAAAAAAGCCCTTTTTGGCTAAAAATTATTAGATCCTTGATGAGATAGCTGAAGTTTAATTTAGGCACACCAGAACACCCTACTTTCACATCTATTTACTATATATGACTAAGTATATTTGAATGGGGTGTTGGAAAAACAAACACTGCTGGAAAAGGAATTATGTTTTAGTCATTTTCCAGACTCCTCTCATGACAGAATGACAACCTAAAAGGTTGTGTTCATTGTTTTTAAATAAAGCAGCAACCCTACGTACTGAACACCGAGGCATGTATACGAAGTTTCAAAACTAAAACCACTGTGATTGTGTAACGCGAACTACAGTTATACCCACCTCAATGTTTTCAGTAAAGTAGCTCCAACTTTTTATTTATGAAAAAGCATCTCTAGCTTTATATAATTGCAACATACTGTAATCCATCTTGACTTCTTCATGCTTCAAATTCAGTAGATAGATTGTTTTTTTGCTGTTTTTTTTTTTTTTTCCTTTTCAGGGTGAGGTGGAGTCAACTATAGTTCTGCCAGTTTTTAAACACTCTTTATGCACTCCGCAGAGGATAATCTGCTGGCATAGTTCCCATTACAGAACAAGCAACACAGATAGCTAGTCTGAATTCATCAGAATGATGAAAAGCTTCAGGTCACCACCTCATTTGTTAATTAAGTCTCCGTTAAAAATACTACCTTCTTATACAATACAATTGAATCCACAGGTCAATATGCACCCTAAAGCTTACTGCTTTTTCAAATAGCTCAAGTTTTAAGAAGAAAATACAAAGGCTTTACATTTTTGAAAAAATGGGTTACCTGATTTCATTTAAAAATTCAAATTTGGTTGAACTCTTCATTTTGCATATTACTTTTCCTTTCTACTACCTTCCTTGTGATTATAAAAATCCTGGTGTTTTAAAAATACCTGAGTAACATTTTCTGAATAGCATCCTAGTGGATCACAGGCATTTGGACTGAAATGCAGATCTCAAACAGAAATCTAGAGAACAAAAAGCCTGACTAGCTGCTGAAAAGAGTGCCTTGGTATAGCAGTATGAAACTCAGAAACCTGGAACTCTACTAGTTAGGAAAGGTAATTCAGAAACGATACCAAAAAAACAATGCTATCTTTTTGCCATCTAATGTGAAAGAAGGTAATGAACTTTCTGTAATTAAAAAAAAATATCACTTATCCAGTTGGAGATAAAATAGTTTATTTTCCTTAAGAGAGAACTCTCTAAATATGAAAACTTCAGTGCATAGATCAGTAGCAGCTGGTGCTGGAAACATCTAAATTAAGGAGGGCTGAGTGCACGCACACATGCATACACACACCCTTTAATGGATTTTGTATATTGGTGCACAAGAACTCACAAGCTCCAGCTGAGGCCTCCCCATCTGCTGGGAGGAACAGACAACACCTCCCTTCCTGACCAGTATGTTTTCGGTGCCCTGTATTAATGATGAGCTCACATCGTGCCTCTTTCAGAGGCAGCAGGACATTGCAACAGAGTGGCCTTTCTCTACCCAGCTACCAGTTTTCAAGAAAGCTATAAAAACTTCACATTTTTGGGATGACCATCCCTGCCAGTTTGTTGCAGTGGTCCGAAAGAGCCAAAACTTGTTCCAAAGCTTCAATTCCTTGCTTTCCCTTGCCATTTCAAAGACACATAAAACAGTCAAAACAGCCTATCAACTGCAGTCCACATTAAATCATCTTCCTCCAATTAAGACAAAAAAAAGCAACATTTCACTTGACAAGATGTTTCAAAGGTAGTTAAAACTGCATATGAAGCGTGTTTGGACAGCTAACTGATCTTTCCTAAATACCTTCCAGCAGTGACAAGTCAGCAGTTACATGTCAATTGCTCTGTCAAGCTGGAAAAAACAGGACTCTGAGGAAACTAGCTTTACCTATTAATGGGACAGTGATTTCTCTGAGAATTATATAAGGAAGACAGCATTGCTTGCTCTGTATGAGTTTTCTGAGAGTGAAATAAAGGGCTGTAAGTGGCAGTGAAATTCTTCCAGCACAATTCTTCAACACTGAAATTCTTCCAGTAGCTTTCAGTATTAGCAGACTGGATCATTTGTTTTTTTGTAACCGGCTGAATTTAGATGCCAGTCCCACCTTCCAGGTTAGACTACATTCAAGCCGCTGTCAATTCCGGTAAACAAACTATTTGTAGGGACTTAGGAAAACAAATTTTTATTTAACTTATAGCTAATAACTGCAAGTGAAATACAAGTAGTATAGTAATATAAATACAATAGTCTCCTCAAATCTCAGCAGAGCAAATACAAGAGCTCCTGCATGATATGATGCAAGATGCTTTAAAAAATGTTGCATCAGTAAGTGCTGGGTTATTTGGGGGCATTTTTCTTCCCAGGTATCAGATGAGAAATACTGCTACACATCTCTAATTTCCTTTTAAAACTAAAGATACTGAAAACATCTCCTGTGTAAGTTAAATTCAAAGCATTTAATCACCCATTTCAGAATAGTTCAGACTTAGAATACTCATGACAAAAGTCAGACATGTCTAGGTGTGGTTATCAGCAGCTTCAAGACTTATTTTTAAGCGTGCAAGATCATCTGCCATAAGACACATGAAAACAACCAATTGGGGAAAAGCACGCATGACACGTATGTAGAGATGCAATGAAAGATTTAATCTTTTACAGATCTCCTAAATACTCTCGGTGTTTACTCTCTCTTGTCATCTCTCCCCCATCTGTTCTGCTTTTTTGCTGTCTGGGTTGTTTCTTCACCTCTCCCGTCTATTTGCATTGAGAAAGAATCCAGGAATTCTGACCTTGTTGCTTTGACTTGCAACCTTTAACAGTGTTTGTATAGTACAGATTACTTGGTGTGTCCAAAAAAAGGCCACAGAAGAAGCCAGGCCACAGCTCCTAAGGGTCTGCATTTCCTATTAGAAGTGTCAGAGTCAGCTTCTATACCAAGAGAGCCTGTTTCATAGAGTATGCTACAATTTATATAGCATAATACATACGATATATGCTATGATTTATATTTTTTCCATATACATTGGATTGTGCCAATGATTTATATTTAGTTTCTTTAAACATAGAACAAGTTCTATTTAACTTGAGGCTCAAAGGCACATACGCAGTGTCACTTCTGCATTAAGTGGCTTACTGTATTTTCTGCCTTCATGCATAAACACACTGACTGCAACACCTAAATTTCCTGTCTCAGCAATCAGGCACAACTGCTTAAGCCCACAACCACCATTATTTGTCCTACACTGAAGTCTGATGCTTGCATGTGGGCATGTCAGCTACCTTCCAGAGAACTGCAAGTATCTCTTCTGCTCACAACCAGCAGGCAAATGACTCCAGGTAACATGTCCCAAATGTAAGCCATCAACACTTAAAAGGTACTTTAGAGGTATTAAATCGGACTTCCTTATTAAAGATTTCCAGTGTATGGACGCCTGAAGATCAGTGACAGACCGTGTACTCCTCTGCTGGTATGGCATCCCTCACGCTGCAACACTGCCATGCACAACTGAGCTCCAGGATCACCTGAGCCCCTGCAAAAATAATGCAGTCCTCACCACCACCCCTCCTGGGTCGCTAGCAGCTTACACCACCAGGTGAGCCGCACTTCTCCTGTATACGTTCACTTCCATTCTTTGCCACCACCTCATCATCCACAGTCTTCCGTGTGAGCCTCGATTCCCACCTTGTTCCCTGTCTCACCTTTCTATGTGACTAACCTCCCATGCCAGATTCATGTCTGCTTCGTGGCCTTCAGGTTAAACTGAGAGTCACCCTGGGTGGCGACAGCAGGGACACACTGCACTTCTCAGTGTGCACTGGCCTCAGCTTCGGGGACACCAGCAGCCTTGGGACCAGCTTCTGCAGTCTTCAGCAGAGAAGCGAGGACAAAGGGAATAGAAATAGAGCACAACTAACCTCAGGAAACAAAAAACATCAAGTTCCAAGGCTGCCCTTAACAAATGTGGCACAGACAAGGAAGTACACTTTGCAGAGATTGCTGACCACTCGAGACAGAGTAAGAACCTTCTGAGTCTGAGTCTTCATCTAGTGCGTTTGCTGAGACTGCTGTTAGCTCAGAGACCAAGGGAAAAAATCTGAGACCCAAGTCACAGCAGACTGTAAATATGTACATTTATTACCGGTCAGCTAAAAACGTGAGCAAGGGCAATTCTCCTTGCTGTCTTCACTCCAGTATTTCCTGTCATATTTCAAAGATATAATACTGGAAAAGATCTTCAGTGTTCTTGCACAAATCTTTGTACTCCACTCCCCGACCCCCACCCAAAGAACCTAAATAAATACTGGCAAACACGTATTTAAGCAAGTTAGACTTTGGCTACTTGGAGACACTGAGTTTTACTGCTGCAATTCCTCACATGGAGGTACTCTGAAGGGGAAGCTAGATTTTTAAAAAGGCACCAGTTCTAGAATAAGAACACCCTCCACATGGAGAATTCTTATACCTGCAATTATCCCCAAAAGGACACACTCTAAGATGCCTCCACAACCACTGCAATGAGGCAGTGTGCATCCAGGGTTACTTTTTTGTTTTTAATGCATCTTCAGCTGCTACAGGTTACCCATCCTGCAGAACAGTTGTTTCTGGGAGAAGAGAACTGCAGCCAGCTCTACATTCAGGCAAGAGCACCTTCCAGGATGTTCAGCGCTTACAAACAACATTGCTCACCAACTGATTCACTGCTCCAGCCTTGCCTGTACACAAGTAGTTAGGGGAGGGTGAAAAACAAGCAAATTTTATTATTTTTGGGTTTCATTGTGCAATGAGGGATCAAGCTGATTGTCTGTATACTTCACTGCAAGAAATGCCTCCTCAAGAGATGCTTAAATGTAGAAGAGCAGCCTCATGGATGAGGCACTGCTTTTCTAAGGCAGAAAAGCAGGTACAGGGACACTTCAGCTACATGCGGTGGCAGTAAGAACACAGGCTGATACGTTTCCATGTTAAATGCGGTAACGTATCCAGTTTGACTACTTAGAGAGCTTTGTGGAACACGTCAAGTGTTAGGACAGGAATTACACAGAAGATGGATGGCCACCTCAAGTGCAAAGGGAGATGTCAGAAAATGTAATCAGAAAATGTAAAGAATTGTCTTACTTTAGATACTGTACTCTTTAATCCTCGTTCTTCACAAAGCAAGGCAATGCAAACCTGTCATCTGTTCCTCCTACAGAAATTAAACCCATTCGCAATTTTCAACCAACCAAAGTCTGGAACAGACCCAAATTAATGACTGCATTCAGGGTAAAGACAGTAGCAGGGGCTCATGACCTGTTCTGCTGCAGCCAAATCAGCTCCAGCAGGCACTGTCCTGTATCCCCTGGTGGGGGTGACACGGAGAAAGGCCTGGAGGGAGACAGCCACCAGGACAGGAGGGGTACTGAATGCAAAAGGCACCGGGTGCCGAGAATCATTAAGGCTGGAGAAGACCTCTAGGGTCATCTGGTCCAACCATCCCCCTACCACCAATGTCACCCACTAAACCCTGTCCCTGAGCACCACGTCCAACACGACACCTCCAGATAACCGCTCCCCTCAGCCTGCCACCTGTTTTGGTACTGAGCGCGTCTGAAAGACAAGGAAAAGGCTTCTGCGGAGCTGCAGGGGGACGGATGGACGCGGCTGTTTACCTCGGGGAGCTTTTAGGGAAATAAACGACGGCTGAGGGAGCGGGGAGTGAGGGAGCGGGGAGTGAGGGAGCGGGAGGGAGCGAGGGCGAGGGCACACCCCCCCCCCCCTTCTCACCAGCTGCCGGAGGTCGTCCTCGGAGAGCCCGGCGTAGCGGTACCGCTGCTGCTCGAACTCGTACCGCGTCGTCTTGGCCACCACCGCCACCCGCGACGGACGGAACCCGCCAGCCCCAGCCCGGAGACCTCCGCCGTCAGCGGAGCACGGCCCCGTCCCCGTCCCTGTCCCGGCCCCTACCCGCTGCCGGAGCAGCGCGGAGCGGCGAGCGGCCGCCCGGCCGCCGAGGCAGAGGGAGCCGCAGCGGGAGCCCCGCCAGGCGGACATCGCCGCCGCCCCCCCCCGCCCGGCTCCCCTCAGGGCAGCGCTGCCCGCCGCCGGCTCGCGCCACGGCTCTGCGGCGGCCCCCGCGGGGGCGGGGCGGCGGGGCCCACGCGCATGCGCCGTCACCGCCCACACCGAGGGCATGCGCGCCTCGCCTACGCGGCGGGAGGGGCGCGGGCGGCCGTTGGGGCGGCCGGTGGGGGTGGGGGAAGCGTCTCCGTCCCCTCAGCCCGGCGGCGTCCCATTGCCCCCCACTTTTCTGTGTTGACTGCTCGTAAAGAAATAAAGGTGGCGGTGCCCTCTGATTTAGCTCGTGGAGATAGGAGTTGGGGGTAGCCCGGCTCTGGAAAGCCCGAGGCGGGGCTCGGCTCGCTGCGGGGCGGTTGTGCCTGGCGGTTAAACCGGCCTCTCTTGAGGAGGAGGAGGAGGGCTGGGAAAGGTTCCGTGTGTGGAAGGGAGACAACACCGCGCCTGAGGGGGCTCTGATGGGGAACGTGTAGTGTGAAAATTCCGGCTTCCGTTCGCGACTACTGCAGTCTTTTCATAGGTTTATGGCAGTGTTGGTGGAAAGCAGCAGGGTTGGGGAAAGACCTGTGGGGAGCACTGCCTCATAAACAAACGTAAACAAAGTTTACCTTTGGCAAGTCCAGGTAAAAAGAGAGGGAGGGAAAATAATCGATCCTGAGATACTTTAGAAAGTGTGACTGTAAGTGACCTACCTGAAAATACCGATTTTATTTTATTTTATTTATTTTGTTTTTTGTACCATTACGAAAAACTGCCTTACTAGGTATTCTCTTTCGCACGTAGCACATCTACACTGAATGCTGCATTCACGCACGTTTCTCTAATTACTCATCTTGTGCCTGGTTTTCCCCTAGGGGAAGTTACGTCTCTCTCTGTGCAAGCAGAATGAAGCAGCAGCTTTTTACCTGTAAGTGCAGGGCTTTTTCCATGAGACTGTTACATAGGAGAGTCCTAGGAAATTCGACTAGCTAAAGGCATTCTGCCATTCCCTGCTATTGTAATAACAACAATACACGAGCTCCATCCAGTCTTTACTGATGACGGGTAGTAGGATTTTTTATCTACTGATTAGCTTAGCCTTGAAGGGTGCTACCACAAACCAGATTACCAGAGGGTAATTAACCATAACTAATTCCCTTGCTGGCCAGAAAATGCCTCATTCTGTATAACCATTAACCTCTAGAGTGTACAAAGCAGTAGATAATATGATATCTGGAGAACAAATGGAAATAAGAGGTTTTGCAAATTTATGGCTCTGTTCTGCATCATATCTACTTTATAGCTTACTTGACAATTGGACTGCTCGAGGGATCTGTGCTTCACGCATTACCTATTTATATTGAACTGTTTTGATCACTGTTCACAAATCAGCTTCAGATGTTTTGTCAAGCTTGGATAGGGAGCAGCATTTTACTGTGGAGACACACACACCTCAGAGTAAAGACCATGATAGGTTCTTTCGAATTAATGCCCACAGCAAACATTATAGGCATACAATATGACAATATGTATTTTAAAGCGTAAATTCAAAACGGCATAAGATATCCTAATTTTCTGGAAGCGGAGCTGAGGAACAGAGTATAAAGTGATTCATCCAAGAAGAGGACTGCCAAAAGGAAGTCTCAGAGAGACTACATGAGAGGTACAGAGATCTTACGACAGCCCATTCTGCATTTGGAAAAAGGTTTAAACTTTCCATAACACATAAAATAGAGTTTGTATAATGTTACAATTTGCATCTTACTTTACAGATGGGCCTACTTCCAAAACGTTCAGTACGACGCTACTTAATCTCACCCTCACTACAGTTTCTCATGGAACATACACTTAGATACATCAGAATAAGATACAAGAATCTGTAAAATGACACGTTACTCATTTTGAATTATATTCATGTTTGTCACTTATGACATGACGTATGTCCCATCTTCAATGGCTTCTGAGCAATACATCCAGTGCATTAAAAGACAGATTGATTCATGCAGAATTAAATCAACAAGCATGGGCATTAAAGCATGGTATTCTTATAAGAAATGAGTATGGAGCAGGGATGAATTTGCACTGTAAAAATGTTCTGTCTTGTGGCTGACCACAACCAAAGTTATATATCCCATGTGATAAAGGACACCTCAGTACTGCCTGCAGCAAGGAAAATGCTTCAAAATAACATTCATTTTAGACATCAAGGAGTTATAGTACAGGTAAATTTCATGACAGAAATCCATAGAAAACAGGCTGGACTTAAAAAAAAAAAAAAAACACTATGTAAGAAACATACAAGTATTCATTCTATGCGACAAAACAATGTACCTGGAATAATTTCTAAGTCACAACTAATTTATTCCTGTCATTACACTAGCTGGAAAACTGGCAGTGCATGACTGTGCCAGCAGTTTTATATGGTTGTCCAAATGTAGCCTTTTTTCATCCAAAATAATTTACTATTAGTTCTACTGAAATAATGGTCTAGGGCCATAACTTCTTCATTTCTACTCCTTATTAAAGTCTGGGGAATGACTTCTTGTGATTATTTAATTAATAACCAGTTATATAGTTAACTAATATGACTTTCTTCATATGCCGGTAACTACCACTGATATCTGAAAATGATAATGCTATCAGTGTTTAGTTGCATTCACGGAGGAGGAGGTAAACAGACCATCAAGGTAATATTTTACAAAACGGAGTCCTCAGACTGTGAACTCAGCTGACCACAGCTGTTAATTCTGACTATTCAGAGGAAAAGTCCAGACTAATGCTCAGAGAACGTGTCACTCGTTCAGCACATCAGAATCTTACAAGGCAGGTAGATTAATTCATTAGTAGTTATATTCTTATTGCATTTCTCATCCCAGATTCCGTCCATGTGTGCTTGCAATTTGCTTGCAATGTTTGTATCTGCATCAGTGATTACGTAGCTCGACTGTATAATTTGCTTCATAAATTCCAAACTAAAGGATGCTTCAGAACAAGACAAATAAATGCACTTATTCTTATGAATGCAAATGATTAAAAATCTTTACACAAAAACAACAAGAAAGAGCAAGCTTTATTGTCCACACTTTTATCAGAATGTCTTAAGAGAAATTTACTTTTCTACTTTTCTTCTCAGTCTTTGTGCAAGGACATCTACATCATCCTTGAATTGGGCTAACACAACTGATTTCAACATTTCGGAAGCAATTTGAATATGCTTGACCATGCAGACACATTGTTTTATAAGAATGAATTGTGAAAAATGACACTGGAATCTGAACTCCACTTTTTAGACAGACAACTGCTGTAGAACAGGGAATGTATTCTTTTCCCTGTTTTTCCTGCCAGCATGCTCCAGTGTTAGGTCCCCTAAAACCCATGTACAGAAAAGAGGACGCTCTTTCCCTCCCTGTCTCTGTTGTACAGACTGTCAGCAGCCCTGAAAGCAGTAACAAATGTGCTAAACTCTTTGCTTCATACAGTGTACCAAACGTAATAAAGAGTGAAGAGACACAGGAAGAGATACAAACATTTTTGATGTGACACTTTTTTTTTTCTTTATGTGAAGAGCATAGAATAAGTCATTTAGGCTATCCTATCCAAGTACATTTGGCCAGAAAGTCATAATCTTAATGGCAGATATCTGTATATATATCCCTTTATTAGGAATTGCTAGTTTTCCTTCCTTTTGCTTATTATTCCTGCACTAACACCTAAGAATTGCCAGCTCTGCATCCTCTCTACATACTATTTAATCACTGTGATTTGTTAGAAATTTTGTATGAAGAAGTTATGTTCAGTAAATAAATAAATACATAAAAGCATTCATCTGAAAAAGCATAGAACAAGTTGCTCCATGAACAGCAAAATTAGTGATGTCTAGTTTCATATGGATTTGGTGCATATGAAATGTCTCCATTCTACTCTTCAGACCACAGTAACCCCAGGTAGCCATCCTCCATCGTTTTCCTCTCTCCTTTCTCCCTGTTCAGAACCAGGAATGCCACACTCAGCCCCACAAGCCTCACAGAAAATAAAACCAAGCTTACCCCGAGACTGTTTCCTGAAAGGATACCGCTGTCTGAGTTGTGTCACCCCAAAACTGCCAATTTTCATGAAGAACTTAAATTGTCTTGGAGCTTTGTACCTCCTGGCAAAATTTTTCCAAAACTCAACTGGGCTCAAAGTAGGTCTGAGAGACAGAGGGGTAGGGTATACAGTTGTTTAAATCTTTCCTTAGGAAAACAGGCTAGAAATAGTGGATAAGAACAGTCTGTAGGAAGCTCTGATTTGGACACACAATAAGACAACTAGTTAGATGGAAATTAAAGCAGTAGGAAAATTGTTTATTATTTAGGCATAGAAATTGTTGCTCCAGCAGTCATAAAGTGGCAAACTTTACATTTCCAAACCCAAGTTGATATATTACATATTAGCATACTTTCAGTCTTGAGAAACAATGAAACTTAGTGCAACGAGACAAGACAGAATAAATAATGGATTAGGATATAAAGAGTAAAAATTCATACCATAAATATGTCTGCACATATATTTATTTATGTCTTTTATTACCACAGTATCCAAACTCCTCACAATATTTAAATATCTCTTTTCCTCCTCAGCTTGTAGGAGATCTAGCTTCATTTTTAAATGTGTGTGTGATCATGTGTGTGTGTGTGCATACTTGTGTACATATAATAAGATCTTGAGAAAAGGCAGCTCAGAAGAGAGTTTGTGACTGATCGTAAGCTTTGTTCCTTACGCTGTGAGAGCAAATTATAAAGTTTTTAAGTCCTTTGTCTGCAAAAATTCTGTTGCACCTGCTCTGGAATGCTCCTTATTTCCCAATAATTTTATGCAGTAGTAGAATTTAGATGTTGTGGGATATCATGGCACTCTGGTGCTTACACTCGATTTCATGGAACGCTTTGATTACCCGGGCAGATTTTGAAATCAATCTCTACTTTCAGTGCATAACCAGCTGAACTCCAGGACAAAGTTCTCACCGTGACCTGTTGCTAAATACATGGAACTGCTTTTTTTTTTTTACAACTGCTGGTTTTTATAACATGGAGCTTAGCTCCTGAGTATGAGTTGCAGCAATGAAATATGAAGGTCAGTGATGGAAATATTGTTATGGTCGGGAGTGAGGCTGATAGAAAGGGACACAATGTACAGCTAGTCATGGAAAGAACATTTTTGTTATCAGCAAACTGAAGAGTTGAAGAGTTCCAGTGCTTCACTATTTGAGACAAATGTTCAGTTGTGAAGGACTTTCCTTTTCCTGAAGGCAAAAGTCCAGTCCCACTCAAGCTTTCTGTCATCCAGATGTCAGACAAGTGCTAATTTTGGCCAGCTATTTAAGATTCAGCGTAATCTAGATGCTAGTTCAGCTTCATCTGGATGCTAATCTTGACAGGGCGATGAGAATTCAGGAAGCTGGAATTCTTCCAACTTCATACATGTATGTTCAGATGGCAAAACTAAATTAAAACTTGAGTCTTCAGGTATGACGCAGCTTTTAAGGCTGAAAAATCATTACAGCTTTCTTAATTAAAAGGACTTCAGATATTTCAGAACTTTTTTTTTCAGCTCTGAGAATGACCAGGAAATAATATTTAGTAACCAACAAGATACAAGGAAGCAGAGTTGCAGCAGAATGATTACAGACACCTTCTTTGTCTGTTGACGGAAAGAATAGAAAGCACGGGGCATTAAATGGTGCCTGCACTGCGCATAGGCTTCAGAAGGATCTGGAAAGTCTTAATTCACAGGTGGCTTTACAAAGAATTGATTTTTCTAATTCTTCTTGAGGATGGTTGGGTAGTGAGAAGCAGTTTGTGGAATCACTTTTACAGAGTGATTGGGTCTTTGGCACTGTTTGGATTATTGCACATATTTGACGGTGTAATATATTCAACTCAATACAAGATGCTCTTTAGGGGTATCTGCAGCTAATAATAAAGCATAAATAATATTAGATATGCGTATACAAGATTTTATGCAGGTCTCTAGTTATACTGTCCAGGCATTTATTTGTGTATATCAAATGGACTGTTAACAGTGCTTGTTCTGAGCAAGCAAAAAGCTATTCGTAAGTGCAAACAGATACACTTATAGATTTTAAAGCTCAGATGCCCCTGGGAACTTCTGTTTACAGTTCTTCGTGTTCAGTCCTCCTGGTGCTCATGGGTGTAAAAACAGATATTGGTTCTTTGCCCTTTAGCAAAATTCTACAACCAGTCTACAACTCCACATATTTAAAACAAACAAACAAAACACCACTTGCTTAGTTGTGAATTTTGATTTCTATTGGCCTTTGTCATGCTGAACTGCCACTCACAATTCTGCTTGTATGTACTTACAAACAAGATGCTGAATATTACCAGACAATTTTAAATAAATGTTTTCAGTGATGCCTAATTTAAAGTCTTCAAAATATATCTTTTAAATAAAAGACAAAAAAAATTTCTTTCAGGTATTTTATTATTTAATGGTTATATGTTTTTATCCATCAATATGATGAATAAAAATTGATTCCCTATAAAATTCCTTATTTTAATAATGCATCTAAGTATATTTAATTATAAAATCTGAAGCCTTTTTAACGACTCTTGAATACTGGATGCCATCATGTCATTCTCAGTGCAAAGCAGGCTGACTGGAATCCTCAAAAGTGCCTCTCAAGTTCTTTCCCAATGTATTGAACTTAAGCTGTCTCTAAAATTAATCTGTGCTTAAAAATTACAAAGCAAAATTCATCTGATTTTGTTCCTCCGGGTTCTGATGAGACATCTTAGGCATTTAGGGAAGATGAGTTCCCAGTGGTGCTGTTGTTGCTGTGTGGTAGCTATCATGAGCAGACTACGGGCTGCCTGCGGTTCCATCTAGAGTGATCTGAAATAGAATTTTTTAAAAACCTTGCTTATTTGAATGTATTCACATTTTGAAACAAACTGGTGTTTCATAATAACAAAGCAGTAGGTTAAAGTTTGGATACAATCAGTTCCTGGTTTAGGTAAATATCTAACAAGATAACACAGTATTATTCACAAATATTTGAGCATGTGAATAGTGAATGAATCCTGTGACTCCCCATGCCAATAAAGATGAGCACATGAGCACTAAAGATTCAGGTGTCTTGATAGGACAGTGCATCTGGGATGCAAAACAACTTGCCCTGTAAGGGGAGTACTGTCTTACGTAATTTGATGTTTTTAACACTTTGTAATAGGTGCTCAGTAAACTGAAAAATCTGGCATATCTTCAAGTAACTCACTGGTCATGATAAAGTACCCAAGGGTGTCTGTGGTGGGTAATCTATAGGACTATTACTAATCTGCAAAAAGTCTTTATAGCTGATGTCAGATCCATATCACTATCTTACTACGTTTATAAATTGCTTTCATCTGGCCACCTCTAAACAAGTACTAAAAGTTTTAAACTTCTTACAGGTGATCTGAAAGGCCTTCCATTTTTCAGAAACATTACATTTGATTTCTCCATCCCCTTTCCTGATATGTCATCATTTAAAGCCAATCAGAGAGTTGCCTCTTCCACTATTTTTTTAGGTGTTACTGATATCCACTTCAAAGAATAAAGAAACTTGAACTCCAACAAATAAGTTAAGAATTAACTACTCCTCTGCTTTTTTTAATCACTATCTATGGTGTGTGTGTGTGTGTTAGATTAATGATTTGGAATCTTAACTTTAGCACAAGGTAAGAATTTAAATCGACAAAAAATATCAAACAGAGGTAGGTTTTTCAGGAGTTCCTATGATGTTGCTGAACAGTAGTTTCTTTAAAAAGTATTTTACTTTTTTTTTTTTTAAGAAAAAAAAAAGCTCTCTTAACAGTTTTAATCTTTATAAACACCAGGAGATGCCAGAGTCATAGTGAGGATATAAGTGCTATCCCACGTATAGCCCCATGCTGTACTAATACTACTGACATTTTGTACACCCCTGTGAAAGAAACACATTACGCCTCCCAAAGAATAACAGTTCTTCCTAAATCCTAATGCAGTTATAACACTTTAAGGACCTTCCATTATTTCTGATGACCTTGATGGGATCAGCACCTCTTTACAAATGTAAACAAAATGCATCTTTCTGGAACAAGGATGGAATCTCCTTGACAGCTATGAAGAAAACAGAAAAACCTCTTAGAAGTATCAGAAGCAAGAAGTAATATTTTCAGAGACATCTTAGTGACTATGGTGTCTACGTAATGACTTCAGATCACCTGCTACCAATGGCAGGCAGAGATGTTGTGGTTTTAAATAACAGATGCATGTTCTGGCTGGCTGATTTGGTGAGCCTGACATAGGTACCTTGTTTGTTTGTGCACAGTGGAAAGAGGTAGGCACCCTGCAAAAGATATGGCGCCTAAGTTAGAGAACCATCTATCCAGTAACTGTGTATGGCATTTATGCATATCAGCAGAGCAACTCAGTATTCCCACGTGCTGAAACTGTAACAGCCTGTTGTCAATGGGCTTAGAAAACAGCTGTCACAAGACTGTATCTGCACCAATACCTGACATAGGTCTGCCAACACACAGAAAAATCTCAAACAGATGTTTGAGATCTATTAGCGAAGACAGAGGAGGAATTGGCAACAGTTTGCACATTCACTCACTCGTTGCAGAACACCTACTGGGTGCTAGGTCCTCCTTATCCACAGGGCTCATGTTCACCTTGTTGCCTACACGGAGACCATTCTCCTTCACTAGGCTATTCTGTATGAGTGGCCGCGGTTAAGGGGAATTCCCCATTCTGTTTGCTGAAGATCCTCCATACAGCAAATAATGTAAGGTTTACTAATCCCAGGAGAAGGGAAAAAAAAAAAAAAGAGAGTCATGCAACTCTCAAGAAGGCAGTAGCACTTCCCTCAGAAGGGAGTACTCTAGTTCCATTATTCATACCTTGTCATACCAGTATTTTGCATCGTTTTATCTGTAAAATTGTTTGGTGAGATATTTTTTTTTCGTATGTATTATGAAGAATTCTGCTGAGCTTTCCTCAGCTAGTTATTACAAAGATAACTTGAAGCAAATGTAGTGACAACGTTTAGCAGAGAAATAAATTTGCAATGAAAGAAATGGAAGAAGAGATTTGCCTGAGTTTGGTCAGCCTAGAAGTTTGCTGTCTAGTCTAAATTCATCTCCTCAACTCATTTTGTAGTTAGTGGGAAAAGATAAATACTTCCCAGAGAGTGATTGATCCCAACCACTCTAAAAATCTGTTCAAAGACAGATGAATTGTCTGTTTCTCTCCATATAGATTTAAAAAGCAATTTGCTGTTGAAAGTATCCAAGCTGTGACTAGTGAAATACAAGCTGATAAAAATATCAGGTAAATAAACTTATTATTTATGGACCTTATGAAAACAGTATCTCTACTTGAAAGTAAGGCAATTCAATCAAGAATTTTGAATATATTGGAATAGATGTCTATAGTGAATCTGTAAAATGGTAGAAATACCTTTCCAACAATACGGTGTCCTTATATAGTGTTAATGTCCTGTGGATGGTATAATGAAGAATTCTGTATGTAAAAAATTTCTTGCACACATATAGAACCATTTTCATGTTCACAAATGCTTCATTTGTATATATCACACCTGGTTTTTTTCTTCTGTCTTTATCACTAAAGATAATTTTGATCTATTTTTTCACATGTTCTACAGTGTCATGAAACATATGGCAGAATCTGGGAAACTATGCTACTTCTGTTTAACAAGAAGGAAATTGCTTATATTAAGGAAAAGGCAGAACTGTTGTTACTTCCTCAGACAAAACATGTAGAATAGAATGAAATAAAGTCCAGGCATACTTTCTACTCTTATTTCTTGTAATGAAACAGTCATTGAGAATTTACGCTTCTTAACCTTTATAGTAGTCTAAAGGAGAGGCAATCTCTGAAAATGAGTTGCATCAATAAAAAATAAGGAGACATTTGCACACATACTACAATGAAAATGAAAGCATGCAGGATCTTAATCAAATGTTCTTAAATACACAGGATCTGATCTGTTGCATCCAAATGCATGTTTCTATGCTGGTATTAAAAACTGACCATGCCCTGCTCAAAAAGCCATGATGTATATTTTTTTCCTCTTTTGGAAATGGGAGTTCCAGGGACAGGCATGTGTAAGATGTGAATGTCTGCATGTAAAGTGTGACTTGGATACCAGTAACTGAAATTTATGCAAAATTAAAACCTCATGGCTCTGAAAATAATAGAAGAGATAAGGAGAGAATGACAGAAGTTGCCCAGAAAGTACTTGAAATGGATTATTAGAACTGCTGTGAGTAATTGTTTGGACATACATCAAAGATAGAAGCTTAAACTAAAAGGTTTGACACTCATGAGCACCTGACAGTCATATCTCAGAATCTGTTTGCTGGCTGCCATCTGAATATTTGTATCAAAAGTCTCTGCAAGTCAAAATAAATATTTGACTTGTAAATCTGTGCTCCTAAACTGCTTTGACATTCCCTTTCACCTCCTTTTTTTTTCTTTTTTCTTTTTTTTTTTCCTAAAAGAACAAAGAGTTCTTATCAGAGTAATTCTGGAAAGGAATTAAATTCCATCCTGAGTTTTCAAGTTATCAGACTCTTTGTAAAGTCAATAGAGACTATTTAGGAATTACCGAGGGAATGTTTGATTAGCTGGGAGCAATCCAGGGAGTTCTCAAAGCCAACAATTTTACATTTCCTAAAAAGAATGAAGGTGTTTGTGAGAAAATGTTGTGTATGAGAATCATGCTTTGTTTAGAGCACTGAATGCTACTGAAATGTAGTTAAATAACAATTGACCATGGGAACAAGCACTGTAAAATGCATTTGCCAAAAGGGAACAAAAGGCTTATTTGTTTCCTTAAGCAAATGGTCACTCATAGCTATTACTTGTGCATGATTTGATTTTTGTTGAATAGTTTTAAAAGGAGTAGTTTATAATATAAGGACAGTATGTTACTTAGTTAAAGAGGGGAACTAATGATATGAGCAACAACTCAAATATGCCTGCTGTAGTCCTATGAGAAAACAACACAACTGGAAGCTTGTGCATCAATAGCAGTTTGGCACAAGTGAGTGAATTTGCCACAGAAATTTGTTTTGTGTTCTGTTAAGACAGAAGAGCTTCTAAGTCTGACAGCTGTTTCTGCCTTGCTTTATGCAAATACAACTCCAGCCTTGCAGTGGGCTGTACCAAAAGTTTCTAGAGTAGGACTGTCAGCTTGCCCCTTATGTCCTGTTTTAACTGCACTCTTCTCTTTGAAAAGCCTACATTCTTGTTACGTTGAAAAAAGCTGCCAAAACTGGTATGTAAATCTTGACCCACAAGTCTCATAGACAAGTAGTTGTTACAGGCAATTAATAAGTACCTCAGAACCTCTAGTCATTTCTACTGAAATGTACTGAAGAAGCCTTTAGATAAAGCTTGACAATATTAAAATTTCTTAACTCCCAGCCTTTTATCAAAAGAGTACTCCACTGCTATAAAGCAAAGTAGATACTGGCAGATGGTCACTGGTGGTGTTCACCAGGGCTAAGTTCTAGGGCCAGTCCTGCTCCACATTTTTATCAATGATCTGGATGCAGAAGTGGAATGCATCAACATCAAGTTTGCCAGTGATACTAAACTGGGTGGTGCCGCTGAGTGCCTGGAAGAACAAGAGGCCTTGCAGAAGGATCTAGATAGATTGGAGCATTAGGTGATAACTGACGGCATGAAATTCAACAAAGGAAAATGCTGAGTGCTGCACCTGGGACAGAGCGATGGGCACAGGTACAGCCTGGGAGATGAGTGGCTGGGGAGCAGCTCAGCAGAACGGGACCTGGGGGTGCTGGCTCAACGTGAGCCAGCAGCGTGCCCTGGCAGCCAAAAGGGCAAACTTCATTTTGGTGTGCATTAAACACAGCATGGCCAGCCAGCCAAAAGAGGAGATTCTCCCACTATACTTAGCATTGGTGCAGCCTCACCTTGAATATCAGGTGCAGGTCAGGGCTCCACAATATAAAGAGGATGTTAAGGTCCTTGAAAGCATCCAGAGGAGGACAAAAAAGCTGGTATCGGGGCTAGAAGACATGTCCTGTGAGGAGACTCTAAGGACACTTGGGTTGTCCAGTCTGGAGAAAAGGAGGCTCAGAGGTGGCCTCATTGCTCTTTGCAGCTTCCTGATCAGAGGAAGTGAAGATGGAGGTACCGGTCTCTTCTCCCTGGGAACCGATCACAGGACGTGTGGGAACGGCACAAAGCTCCACCAGAGGAGGTTCAGACTGAACATTAGGAACAATTCCTTTACCATGAGGGTGGCCAACCACTGGAAGAGGCTTCATAGAGAGGTGGTTGCTGCCCCATGCCTGTCAGTGTTCAAGTGATGTTTGGACAATGCCCTCTATAATGTGCTTTAACTTTTGTTTAGCTCTGAAGTGGTCAAGCAGTTGGGCTCAATGATCTTCACAGGTCCCTTCCAACTGAATTATTTTATTCTATTTATACTTGATCTAGCAAAACCTAGTATTGTAACAGCAATAAGCTACAAGGAATTACCCTCATCTACCTGGAAAGGGGTATCTATAACAGAAACTTTGATGAAAGTTATATTCAGAAAAAAAAAAAGTACAATTCTATTGCTTAAGATTAAAAAAGAAAAAAAAAAAAACAAAAAACAGAAGAATTACAACATTCCCAGGAAAAATTCTGCTTACCAGATCCACTGCTGCTCACTTGAGTCATTTTTTTATCATCTTCATCACTGTCACAGTTTAATGGCTGAAAAGCTATTTCTGACTCTATGTCTATTTGGGTAGCTTCTGGTTCTTGCTCAGCAAAGCTTCGCAATGCCACAAGGCGGTGATGTATCGCCGCATACAGATATCCAGCATCTTTTGAGCTTGCCTGCAGAAAATAAAATGCATACAGTCAAAACTAACCAAGAATAAACCCTATTTTTTACAGAAAAGATGAGAAATTTTCAGAAGTAGTAAAAGATCTTTTTTTTTTTCCTTTTTAATCAAAATCACGTAATATTCACAGTAATAAATTTCAGAAAATAACTTTAAATACAAAGAAGGTCATAATTCTCTAAGTAGTCAGAGTTTTATAATATGTAGCTGTTGATTATTTTATCTATAATCACAAGAAACTTAAAAATTATCCCCTGCAGAGAATGGTTCAGTTTGTACTGAATGTTTGATATTCCAGACAATTCCTAAATATAGTTCTAGAAGTAACAAAGCACTGAAATATTAATACATGTATCTGCATTTTGGTTTACAGAATAAATAAGACTTTTAAAACCTAACTACAAAAAATTTATTCCTGATTATATAATTTAAAGACACCATAAACTGTGCTCCTACTGTTGATAAGAAGCTGTGCATCATCAAGAAGGGTATTGAGAACTAGACACAGCAACATTTTGAGCAGTCATGTCCTGAGTACCGTGTTTTGTTCCAGTCACCACATCTCAAGGATAATGTAGAATTAAAGAACGTACAGAGAAGGACACCAAAATCATCAAGGGAGTGGTGCATCTGAAGAGTTGAAACTCTTCAGTCTGAAGAGAAGTATGAGAGGAAATATAACTAAAGTTTGAAAAAATATAAAAATAGTGGATAAACCAAATATGGTACAGCTGTTTATCAGTCTACACAATAAATACACTAGGGTACGCTTAATAAAAGCAGTAGGATATCAGTATAAAACATAAAAGCAGGTGCTTATTTTCAGAGTAATTAAATTCTAAAATTTGCTGCCTCGGGGAACAGTTGGGGGCAGACAGTATGAACTGAAAACAGCCCAAAAATATAGTACTAAAAGACTAAAGAAATGAATCAGAAAAAATGTGGGACAACCATTTCATAGATACCAAAGGAAAGATGTAGGCATGCATGCTCTCATATGTAATATTATAATTTTGGATGCTGGGGGACTATGAGGTAAACAAACTACAGAAAATGGCTTTGCTCCCCAAAAGCACTGCATTTTGGTACTGTCAGAAGTACCAGTAGATTCCCTCATACACTCTTGTACAGCAAATAATCTACCAGAGGGTAAGTGAATGCACATTGTCTTTTGTAGCCCGATTTTCCTCTTCTGTGCATCATGTGGAGTAATTTTTATCTGTATCATTTGGAAATAGGAAGAAATATGTTTCATTTGTATTGGAATGACAACTTTCAATGGGCACAGGTAGAAAAGCTATGCAAATTGTGAAGCAGCAGCTGATCAGGGTCTCTGTGCTACCCATACCTGTAGCAGAGAACAGTTCTCTCCATGCAGCGAGGCAAAGAAGAAAGCAGTTCAGAATTGTTCAAGTTTCCCAACATCAAATGACATTCCCAATGGCCAAATCTGAGCTCTCAAGACAACATGTCTTTTTAGGAAATGCACGGTCATAAATATGAAAAGCCAGCTTATTCAGTCTAATTGTTTCTATCTGTAGCTTTCAAATTATTCATTCAAAAGTCAGAGTTCCTCTGTCACTTTAATCTCAGGTAAGCTCAAGCTTCTGCTAAGAGGGATGGACTTGCCTCCAAACCTACTCTGACTCCTTTCTGTGACCACCATTGTGCCAGTACTGCAATTCGGATGAATAAAATAAAGCTAAAAAACTAACAAGCAAATAACAACATCAAAAAACAGATCAGTTCTCTGATCTACCACACTTAGGAGGAATTAAGCATGACTTCCCCCTGGTGAATCCATGCTGACTACTCATGATCACCTTCTTATCCTCTGCATGCTTGGAGATGACCTCCAGGATGAACTGTGCCATCACCTTTCCAGGGATGGAAGTGAGGCTGACTGGCCTGTAGTTGCCTGGGTCCTCCTTCTTGCCTTTTTTGAAGACTGGAGTGACAGTGGCTTTCTTCCAGTCCTCAGGCACCTCTCCTGTTCTCCACGACCTTTCAAAGATGATGGGGAGTGGCCTAGCAATAACATTGGCCAGCTCCCTCAGTACCCGTGGGTGCATTCCATCGGGGCCCATGGATTTGTGGATGTCAGGTTTGCTTAAATGATCTCTGACCTTATCCTCTTAACCAAGGGAAAGTCCTCCTTTCTCTGGACTTCCTCTCTTGTCTCCAGGGTTTGAGATTCCTGAGAGCTGAACTTAGCAGTAAAGACTGAAGCTAAAACGGCATTCAGCAACTCTGCCTTCTCCGTATCCTTTGTCACCAGGGGACCCACCCCATTCAACAGTGGGCCAACATCTTTCCATCTTCCTTTTTCTACTGATGCATTTGAAGAAGTCCTTCTTGTTGTCCTTGATGTCCCTTGCCAGATTTAATCCCAACTGGGCCTTGGCCTTCCTTGTCACATTCCTGCATACTCTGACAGCATCCCTATATTCCTCCCAAGTGGCCTTTTTTTTCCACATTCTGTAAACTTCCTTCTTCTGTTTGAGCTTTGCTAGGCACTCCCTGCTCTTCCATGCAGGTCTCCTGCCCCCTTTGCTTGCCTTCTTGCTCATAGGATTGCATCAATCTTGAGCTTGGAGAAGGTGATGCTTGAATACTGACCAGCTGTCTTGAACCCCCATTCCTTCCTTCCAGGGCCCTAAACCATGGGATTCTTCCAAGTAGATCCCTGAAGAGGCCAAATTTTGCTCCCCTGAAGTCCAGGGTCATAATCCTACTTTTTGCCCTGCTTCCTCCTTGCAAGATCCTGAACTGCACCATATCATGGTCACTGCAGCCAAGGCTGCCACCGACCCTCACATCTCCAACTAGTCCTTCCTCATTGGTCACTACAAGGTCCAGCAGCACACCTCTCCTTGTTGCCTTCTCCACCATCTGTGTCAAAAAGTTGTCATCAGTGCACTCCAGGAACCTCCTGGACTGCTTGTGCCTAGCTGTGTGGCCTTCCCAGCAGATATCAAGGTGGTTGAAGTCCCCCATGAGAACCAGGCCTTGTGACTGAGAGGCTACTTGGAGCTGTCTGAAGAAGGCTTCATCTACCTCCTCTTCCTGATCAGGTGGCCTGTAACGAACACCCATAACAGTATCAGCCACGGTAGCCTGCCCTTTAATCCTTACCCATAAGCTCTCAACTTGCTCTACATCCACCCCTAAGCAGAGCTCCACACATTCCAGTTGCTCTCACATATAAAGAGCAACGCCACCACCTTGCCTTCCTGGCCGGTCATTTCTAAAAACCACACAGCCTTCCATGACAGCACTCCAGTCATGTGAGCTATTCCACCATGTCTCCATGACTGCAATGAGATCATAGCCTTGTGACTGCACACAGATCTCCAGTTCTTCCTGTTTGTTTCCCATACTACACGCATTAGTATACTAGCATGTCGGGGAGCTGAAATGCTCGTTTCTGATGCTGCACATGTTTGTTTGTATAGAAACATTTCAGACGTCCTTCATTCAACTCATCCCCTTGTGCAGCAGACTGAAGGGCCTCACTAGCATGTAGTTCCTCAAATATTGGTGTGCAGTCCCGTAGCTTATCACTGGTGGGCCTGGTTTTGTCCCTTTCCTCCTTAAAATCTAGTTTAAAGTCCTATAAATCAGCCTTGCTAACTCCTGGGCAAAAATCTTTTTCCCCCTCAGAGAAAGGAGTTCCACATCAGGAGTCAGTAGGCGTGGTGTCACACAGACCTTCCCATGATCAAGAAACCTGAAACTGAATCCCATTTAGTAGAACCGTGTGAGTCTGAACTGTCAGCCGACTGTTCTCCCATCACATTACGTATTTGTCTAGCTGTATGACAGACATTTTGTCCAGAAGGATATTGTGAAAAACAGTACTGAATGCTTTGCTGAAATTGAAAAAGATTACATCAACTGGCTTCCCTTGGTCAAGGGGGCAGGTGACCTCCTCATAAAAGGAAATTAAGTTCATTAAACAGGACTTTCCCCTTGTGAACCCGTGTTGGCTGTGACCAATGTCTGCACTGTCTTTTGGGTGTTTTTCAATAACTCTCAGAATAACCTTCTCCATAATTTTCGCACTGCAGTGAGACTGACAGGCCTGTAATCACCAGGGTCTTCTTTCTTGCCCTTCTTGAAAAGTGGGACAACCTTTGCCAGGTTCCAGTCAACTGGGACCTCTGCAGATTCCCAGGACCATTGAAAAATAATTGAGAGAGGTCTTGCAAGGATATCAGCCAGCTCTCTGAGTACCCTGGAATGAACCCCATTGGGTCCCAGAGGCTTATATGCATCCAGTTGGAGCAATAAAGAGCTTGGCTCTGTCTGCTTTGCATCCTCCCTTCAGATATTTACAGACATTGATAAGATCCTCTCCCAAACCTCCCCTTCTCCAAGCTGCACAGTCCCAGCTCCCTCAGCCTTTCCTCACAGGAGAGGTGCTCCAGTTCCTTGATCATCCTGGTGGTCCTCCATCGGACTCTTCCTAATATGTCCATGTCTCTCTTGTACCAGGGGGCCCATAAGTGGACACAGTACACCAAGATGTGGCCTCACCAGTGCTGAGCAGAGGGGAAGGATCACCTCTCTTGACCTGCTGGAGATACTTGGTCTAATGCAGCCAAGAATATAATGAACCTTCTTAGCAGCAAGGGCATGTTGCTGACTCATGTTCAACTTGGTGTCCACCAGGACTCCTAGATCCCCTTCTGCAGAGATGCTTTCCAGCCGGGTAGCTGTCAGCACATACTGGTACCTCGGGTTGTTCCTCCCCAGGTGCAGGGCTCTTTTGTTCTCCTTGTTGGACTCCATGAGCCAGGTGTCAGCCCACCTCTCCAGCCTTTTGAGGTCCCTCTGCGTGGCTGTGTGGTCCTCTGGTGAGTAAGCCCCCCCCCCCCCCCCCCCCCCCCCATTTTGTGTGTTTACTGTGGGTGCATTCTACTGCATCATCCAGATCATTAACAAAGATGTTAAACAAGGCTGGACACAGTATTGATCCCTGAGGTACTCCAGTCATTATTGGACTCCAACTAGACTTTGCGACACTGACTACTACTCTCTGGGTCTGGCTGTTCAGCCAGTTTTTGACCCACCTCACTGTCTGCTCCTCCAGCCCATACATCAACAGCTTCTCTGAGTTTCTTATCGAGGATAGAATCAAAGGTCATACGGAAGTCCAGGAAGACAACACCCACTGCTCTCCCCTCATCCATCAGGCTGCTCATTTCATTATAGAAGCTTATCGGGTTGGTCAAGCATAAGAAGAGTTGCAAGCACTGTGTCTAGAACCACATCAGAAAGCTGCAGCCTTGTACCTAAGTGACTGACGAACGTTTCTGTAAAAAACAGGAAGTGTTGCATACCACTGTGGAATAATATTGATTCCATCAGTGGTATGTGTACCAGAGTTTGGAAATGGCTGTTCTAAGGCAATAATAACATCTTCACACCCTTTTCTGAAGTACCAACAGATAGCAGTGCTAACTCGTATCGTAATAAAAGCTATGCAAAAGCTAAGTTAAGCACAGTCTGACAGAGTATAAAATACTACTTGCTAAAACCAAAGCCTCAGCAAATCTTCAGAATCCTAGATGACATGAGAATTTGGGTGGGTTTTTATCTTTTGATTACCTGAATTAGAAATACTTGAACAGAGTGGTCCTCTTGGTCTGTTGCAGTGAAGCACACACTTTTTCTGTTTGCTCTTTTTATTACCATTTGATCCCAGAGTCTGGTGTTGAGAATCAGTTTCAAGCTGCCTTGATTTCGCATAACTAAAATAAGAAGATTTATGTAAGTAATTGGAATTATCTTCCTTTTTATTGCAGCAGTTTTTTCCAGCACTTCTATACAACTAATATTTTCATGAATTACTCCTTTAATTTGGTCTAAAACCTGATGTTGTTAGATATTATTTTTAAAATATTTTTAAATACCAAAATATTTTAGTTTCTTTAATACATTTGGAATGCAGAGCAAATAATCTGCTGAAACTGTGCAATGAAATACAAAAATGACAGCACAGTAAAAACAACATTCCAGAAGTGACTTGAAACAGTGTTCCTGGAAAAGAAGAATCAACAAAGAGCAAACTGTCAGACTGGTGACTGAGCTAAAGATACACTGCAGTAGAAACACACAGAACCTAACAACAGTAATATGCCTGACTGCAAAAGCTGAGTGAAAATGCCCAGGCAAGGCAATGTCTCAGTCTTTAGTGATAAGAAGACTCTCAGCAAGTTGACTTAAATAAAACTAGCTACTGAGTTTTAAATGTCCTGAGATAAATTGATTCTGGGCAGCAATAGTGTAAGTTATTTAGTGTTTTATGCATGTATTACTTTGTTATTTAATTCTTACTTAGCCTTGATTGCAACATTCCACATTTATTGCTAGAAGTGTCATTAAGCCTGAGAGATCCTCTGCCTCTTTCAATCCAGGTTAAAGAAAGCTTATTAAATACGAAGAGCTTGCAGTTAATCTGGAAGAGAAATAAATGATGGAAATTGCCAGCCAATGTTAACTCTACTGGTTCTAGAACTTTATGTTTTTAAACATTCCAGTACAGCTTTAAATACATTAGTATGCCTGTATACAGGACAGTTTTATAGATACATCAACATTATTACTTAAAATGAAATGAGTCCCTGACATGTGCTAAACTTCATGTTAGTATTTGAAAACATTCAGCGTGAATGTCAGTTCACTTTTTCAATATTTCATCTTCATTAACTCTTCAGCTGTGATATCCACTAACAGCTGAATTTGTTGCAACTGTTCTAACCTATTACCTCTCTCATTAAAAACATTATGTAGCCCAGTATACACGGATACCAGTACTACTAAGAGAGTACTACCCCACAAAGAGTAAGGCTTCCATGTTCTGACAGATTTCATCAATGCTAAAACTATGGAATTCTCAATTTTAAGATTTTTTAAACCCTATACATCTTTGTTATTGTCTGAGAAAATATCAGTTTAAAGATGGAGAATAGCAAAATGTATCCTGCTAGGCGAGAAAGATAATTGGTATTTTAGATGAATTATAAAACTAATTACTTTGATAACATTTTTTTTAAGTTTTATCATAAAAAAAATCTTCATTTACTTTCAATTTTGATGTTTCAATTAGTGCTGGCATACTGTGAAGATGCTTGTAACATACAACTGTAGAATGAAGTTTTGAAACCATCACTTACTGAAAGGGACTACAGAATGAACAGATATAATATGAAAATTTTCAGCCTGTGGAAAAATAAATTAGCAGAGATATATCTTTAAAAATAAAGAAAATTTAAAATATAAACTGATGTTGTGATTGCTGCAATCTGTAATAGATCTAGATGTTCTTTTCAACAACAAAACTGCTCACCACCAGGACTTTATGAAATACACACCTGTAATACATTGTATTCTGCTTCTTCTCCTGTTATAACTTCAACTTTATCTAATAGAACTTTCTCCACTGGCTTGGAAATATAAGCAGATGTTGATTCAATTAGTGTTGCATTCCTTAACAAAGTTGTTTCTGTAGGAAGAAAAAAAAAAAAAAGGAAATCCTTTCTGTAGAAGGAATATTTATAGCACATATAATGGTCTGTGACTTCCGTATTCCTTGTGTTTGTTATCATTCAATGTTATTAATAAGCTTTGGCCAAAGCAGCAAATAGAAGAGAAAAAGGCTGGAATACAACAAAATTTCACATCTAGTTAGGCTTATTTTTAATTGAATAGGGCTCTCTGCAGGGGAGAGGCCCAAGGGACAAGTTGCAGGAACAAACCCTAAACTATTAGAAGTTGATTTTCCAGATTAAACTGGTTTGTCATACTGCTGTGCAGATTAATAAATAATGAAAGGCATATGTCCCAATATTCAGAATAGTAATACATATACAATGAATATTTGACAGGAACATGAAAGGACAAGATTTGAAAAGAACATATGCTACAAAAAATGAGTGTTTGCATAATCTGTCTTCCATGGCCCCATGGCCTTTTTTTTTTTTTTTTTTTTGCCTTTGAAGAACACTTCTACAAAACAAGATGATCCAATACATCCATTACCATAGAGAGGTGTAAAATTTCAGGACAGAGATGAAGATGGGGACCTATTTGGAATTCCCTCAAACAGCCAAGGTTTACATGGCTTGCCTAGCAGAAAAGCTGCCCATCAGAATCACGAACAATCCCTGAAGTCTGTCTGCATAGAATTTTTAGTCCTACTATTAGGGTATAAATAATCAAAAGTATTTTACATGAGAGAAGTATTTTATATTTACATTTTACTGCAGATAGTTTGAAATTGTAGTTCAAAAATGCAGTCTGAAAGATATTCACTAATTTCACTGCACTTTTTCAAATAGCAAACATTTCTGGAAAACTCTACCCTTTCATGAGTAACTTAGATTATTCATTTTTAAGTTAGTCCAGTTTAAGTATCATAAACCAAACTGCAGCTGCTTTCTAAGCACAGACTACACATACTGCAATAGTGTACTAGTGACTGGATACCTTGGTAATAGATGAAAATTGCTGAGCACCATTCATCTGACATCCTCTAAGACACCCCCAAACATAAAATACAAAAGTTAACTGTACTTGTTTGTTGAGTATGCTTACTTGTTTGTGGACTAACATGGAAAGATTCTATGTATAGGGATGTTGTTTCTCCTTTACATGAATCAGCTTCCTTACATGGCTTGGGATGCTTTTCAGGACTCTAAAAAAAAACAAAAACAAAAACAGGGGAAGTAAGAATTCCTATTTAAATGAAAGGGCTATGCTACTTGTTATCAAACAGACCACTGAATCTTTGAATGCACACTAGGGAGATGATTAAGAATTGTAATATATTAAGAACAAACACCAACACAGATGATGCAACTTCAGTCTGTGGTAATATGTTATTTTATTGTCATAAAATCAATACATAATCCTCCCAAGAAGAATGGCTTCTTTGTAAGGACCCTGGACTAAGCTTTAAATCTACTGAAGGATTTAGATTTTAAAGTAACAGCTAATTTCCAGTTTAAGCATTTAAACCCCAGAATAGCTTAAAACTCCCAGTCACCACAAACTTAAACTCAGAGGAATTAAAAATTTCCATCCTTCAATTTTGCAGATAATGTTTCCTAAGTCTAAGAAAGTGCTCCTGACAATAACTGTAGCTCAATTCCCATGCTATACCTATATCCTTGTCACAAGCTGTAGCCCAGCCCTACAGTTTCCAAGCTTTTTCACTGACAGATACGCAAATTGTTTTCACTGTACTTCTAATAGAAACTGAATTTCAATACCACTTTAAGTGGTACAGTATTCAGCTTAGGAACCACCTTGCTGTCCTAAGTTTTCTTCAGGCCTTGATCCATTAAGCTGCCTCACAGCTGCACAATGTATCTCAACATGGACAGTATCTAGGATGTGTTTTCAATTTTCCTCTCTGCCCAACAGAATTCATACTAATTTCTCCTATCTCTTAACAACTATGATCAAAAATGTTTGAATGGCAGGGAACCCATTCTTTCCTCTCCTACTGTGGCTATTCTGCTTTATGTAGAATATTTAAACAAACCTCGTACAGGTCAAAAAATGAGCAAAAGAAAGGAAATGCATACTGGTATGGGTTTATAGTTACGGTAGTTATTTAGGATGGCAAAATAGGGATGCCTACCTCTCCTGCAGAAAATAAATATTATCTCTTCAACAGCCATTAGAATCTATTTACTCACATCTTAAAAAGGAGGAGCTAAAAAAGAATTAATCTCTGAAAAAATATATACTCCTAAGTATGTACTTAATCTTGATAAAAAGCCTGCAAGCATTTACACATCTTACCAAAACTCTCTCATCCATGTTTTCTCCAAACACAAAACTAGAATTGCTGTTGCATAATACACTTCTGTTTTCTGTTCTGTGGGAACAAAATGAGGCTGTGATTTAGAACTATTTAAATAATATAATTTTTTTTACAAATATAAATATAGAACTAAGTAAAGAATATAAACATAGAACTAAGTAAAGAATATAAATATATTCATGAATTTACTTTGCCACACCTTACATTATTAAAGGCAAACAAAAAAAGGACCTCTTAAGCAATCAGATAGACATAATCTTAAAGAGAATCTACCTCTTAAGCAATCAGATAGACATAATCTTAAAGAGAATCTGAAACTGTTCTCTACATAACTTTTGAGAAAAGGAACATATAAGATTACACTGCATTTCATGAAGATTACCAAGGACGTTCCTTGACAGCAAAGGACAACAAGCAAAAGAACATGCCCCCTCCTCCTCCTCTGGGAAGTGTTCTACTCTAAAACTTCTTACTCCCAAAAGAACATGCCCCCTCCTCCTCCTCTGGGAAGTGTTCTACTCTAAAACTTCTTACTCCAGAAGCTTTAATGAGTTATATTTGTTTCCCTGTTTTTTGTTCCATGAAAATGTACCACTGATAAACAACTATCCCTCCATGTTGATGCAGCTCTGGTGCCGTACAGAATAACCTATTTCCCAGGGCCTCACAGGCCCTCCTTGGTCATCCACCTAAGAACCTGGAAAGGCAGAAAGACAGTGCATTCTAATGCACACACTTTTAATTCACATAAATACTGCAAAAATATGTAAAGGTATCATAGCATCAGAGAACTATAGTATCATAGAATCAAAGAATTGTGGAATCAAAGAATGACTTGGGTTGGAAGGGACCTTTAAAGATCATCCAAAGCCAACCTCCCTGCCATGGGCAGGGACACCTCCCACCAGCCCAGGCTGCCCAAAGCCCCATCCAGCCTGGCCTTGAGCACTGCCAGGGATGGGGCAGCCACAGCTTCTCTGGGCAGCCTGTGCCAGGGCCTCACCACACTCATGGTACAGAATTTGTTTCTGATATCTAATCTAAATCTACACTCTTTTACTTTAAAACCATTACTCCTTGTCCTACCATTACACACCCAGTTAAGAAGTCTCTCCTTGTCTTTCCTGTCAGCCACCTTTAAGTACTGAAAGTCTGGAGCCTTCTCTTCTCCAGGCTGAACAACCCCAACTCACTCAGCTTGTCTTCATAACAGAGGTACTCCAGCCCTCTGATCTTCCTTGAGGCCCTCCTCTGGACTCCTTCTAACAGGTCTATGTCTTTCTTGTGCTTGCAGCCCCAGAGCTGGGTACAGGACTCCCGGAGGGGCCTCACAAGGGCAGAGCAGAGGGGGAGAATCACCTCTGTCCACCTACTGGCCGTGCTTCTTTTGATGCATCCCACGATATGGTTGGCTTTCTGGGCTGCAAGTGCACATTGTCAGTTCATGAGATGGTATCATATGATAGCACATGGCTTATGATGAGTTGTAACTAAAACAGGAAAGGAAGATCTTTACATTTTTCAGTGACCTATTCTCCAGATATATTTAAGATGAGAAGTGAAGAAAAGTAGGTATTTACAGTCCTGTGACACTGACTAAATAACAGTTTGGGGGGATACAGATTTGAGAGAAAATTTCCCAGTGTAGATAAATTACTTTACAACTAGGATCTGGAGTTTCTTGATTGTGACTAGTTTTGGCAGAAGCTACACTAAAACAACACTTCTTCTTTTCCCTTTTCCCTTCTTAGCGTCTTAGGTTTTCCAGGTAAAAAACATTAAGTATTTTTATTGAATTGCCTCCCTGAGCTTCACTGCTCTCAGTTAGCTTCTTGCTTCTCAGGAGGCTTTAAGAGAATGCTTTTTACAATAGTGATACAGTCACAACTTGTAAAAAACTTGTGGATCGCAGTCACGAATATTCCAGTATAAATTGAGTTGTGACTATTAATTGTGATTACTGCTAACTAGATTGCCACTTTAAATTAACAACATTCTTTTTTATAAAATTCACTAAAAAAGTCCTTATAAACTTCTTTGTTTGGAAATTGTTCCTGCTGGCATTTTTTGACAAAAGGCCTACAGGTTATTCATGTTTTCTGTAGAACTTAATCACTGTATCTCTTGCTGTCAAAGTCAAAACCATTCTTGTCTCTTTCTGTTTCAGAAGGAAGATTTGGCAGGAAGACAATCTGATGCTCTGACACAAAGTGCATACCTCAGCACCACTTATCAAGGCTCTTCTAGAGCACTTATCCTTGGGAGGGCTTAGTGGCACTTACGTCATGCAGAGGATATTCCTGTTAATAAGCTCGGTTTGCTTCTACAACTTTGATGACATGTGTCTACAACTAAGTCTTTGTGTTCACAGTGACAATGTGCTTGAAATCTCTTCATGTAGTATGAAGGAATTCAGTAGTTAACAGTTAATTCAGTACCTTACACTCACAGAAATAATACTCCTTAACTATTCCTCATCCATATTCAATGTGTTTCTAACACAAAGACGAAATAAAATATAAAAAGTAGAAAATCAGTCTCTTTTCAGCCTTGAAGTCTTCCATACAGATTTTATGCCATGAACGGGGAATCTAAAGTGTGTTGAAACTAATTACTCTCTTATCGTTTAGTAAAAACAATTTTCCATTAAAATTCACTGAATTGTAATCAATTTCCATTCTGAGATTTCATCTGCTACATCCAGGCTACTCTACTAGTAAAAGAGTAAGGATAGCATTCTAGAAGAGCTAAAAATCAAAAACTAGAACCTTGTCTCAAACAAATAATGTGGGAAATAGATTTTGATTATTTTGAGAAATTTAAGAAAAAAAGCAATCTGTCAGGATCTTTCTTTTTGCAGACAATTAAATTGTAACTGCCAGCCTGAGAGTCTCACTAAAACCTCAATACCCTTATGTTGCTGCAGGGTGAGAACAAAATGTGCTAGGATGACATTGCCATGGAGATGCAAATCAGAAGCACTGAATTCGGGAAACTACCACTAACAAGGAAGAATCAGAGAAGGAGCAATGTCTATAGGACACTGGAAAGATACTATGGAGAGGGAGTAGATCCAGGTACTCAGCTGCTCCTTCTCAGAGCGTCCAGAGGGTTCTGAGTAGCTGCCAGTTCTAGTGCTGGCTCTGACGCACTGCAAGGTTTTCAGGCAAATCATTGTGCAAAGATGAATACAGGTTCAGAAGTCTGCATTTTCCCAGCATTGTATTTCTGTCACTTAGAAAAAAATGGTTTTTTTTTTAGTGTCCAGAGGAGGGTGACAAAGATGGTGAAGGGCCTAGAGGGGAAGATGTATGAGGAGCAGCTGAGGGCACTGGGCCTGTTCAGCCTGGAGAAGAGGAGGCTGAGGGGGGACCTCATCGCGGTCTACAGCTTCCTCACGAAGGGGAGTGGAGAGGCAGCTGACCTATTCTCTGTAAACACCAGCGACAGGACCCGTGGGAATGGTGTTAAACTGAGGCAGGTGAAGTTTAGGCTGGACATCAGGAAGAGGTTCTTCACCGAGAGGGTGGTTGCACACTGGAACAGGCTCCCCAGGGACGCAGTCACTGCACCAAGCCTGTCTGAATTTAAGAAGCATTTGGACTGTGCACTTAGTCACATGGTCTAAACTTTGGGCAGACCTGTGCGGTGCCAGGAGTTGGACTAGATGATCCTTATGGGTCCCTTCCAATTCAGGATATTCTATGATTCTATGACTCTATGATGTTTTCTTTAAAATGTTAATAATTTTGTTTTATTTTTAATTGTTATTATTATTAATAATATTTTAATGATTTCAATTTTATTAATTATTTGCTTAATCAAACTCAAGAAACTCAGTAAATTTCTCCTCTTTAGTTTACTGCTGTAAGCTACAGTCAGTTCAGGAAATGGAACTGTTGGTGGTTTCCTGTGATATCAACAGCTGCAGCAACCGCAGAGGACTAACAAATTATTTTCATTCATCTCTCTGCAGAACTGTATCACATAGAGAAGAACAGGAGGAAGATGAGGGAAAGAAAGGGACATTTGCACGCAGCAGGAATCTATGCTATTGAGTCTCCCCACAATGCTTTTTTTTTTTTGGTACACAAATGTCAGTTGTTTCACCTTGATTGATAATTAACAACAAAACTTACTTTTTTTTTTTTTCTTCTTAGTGATCAGCAGGCCTGGCTGCAATGGTTGCTAGTTTTTAGCATGTATATGGAGTTTAATACTTGTTTGAATACTTGTCAAGTTACCTATGAGAAAACAGCTACTCCAAAAAGATTTTTATGACATGTTTTTGAGCAATGGACACTTTATGCACATCAGAAGAATGGCACTAGCCCTCTCCTATAAACTTGGAAGAACAGAAAGCACCTGGTCATATTTAAATTAGTATTCAGCTTGGCAATTAAGTCAACATTTAATACAATCCTGATACACAACATTAATCAGGCACAGAATACAAAGAGACTAGTAATCCCTCTTTAAAAAAGAAAAGGAAACGAAATACTATAAGAACTTTTAAGTCCTGTAGCTTGTCAGTACTGAAACATTGCATGGCATTTCTTTATTCAACTACTTCAGAAAACAAAGCCACTCAACTATCTGTTCCTAGATGTTGTACAAGTGACAGAAGGTAAATGGACTTGGAATATTGGTTTAAATTTTGGCTTAAAATCAACTGATTTTAAGGCAGGAGCATCTTCCTTCAGCTTCTCTAATATGTGCATTACCATCATTCTGAATCTGCTAAAAACACAACATGTCCTCACAGGATATCATCACAACGTTAATTGTGATAGAAAAGGGCAGGCTGGCTCTTCCAAAAACAACAACTGAGCCCTCTAACAATGCTCTTCTTGTTGATAAAGATTAATAATCTAAGTTGCTTGTTCATATAAAACTCCTCATCTCTTCAGAAGCCTGGCACTCTGCATCCCAAATTTGTGGACTCTTTACCTGTGGTCCATCAGGCTCTAAAGAAGACTTGAACAGATTCCTTTGCAGTTAACATGTTCTCCGCTCTTATTTGGTGGGAGTGGGAAAGGATACAACATCACAGATATATTGGTTGTATATATATTCCTAGCAATTTTGAAGTACTGTTCTTTAATCAGTATCTTAAGGTATACTCCAGATGCTCACAATTTCCAGGTAAAAAACTCCCATCAACCATCAGGAAGCAGTATTAATACTCATGGGATAACCTGTCTGCACTAAACTGGTTAGCTGACAGACCTATAGCATTCTCATGAGCCATTCTCCAGAGAGAGGTGAGCTCTCAAGTGCCCTCTTTTGCATTAGTATGAGTTCTTTCAGTTATATACAGAGGCAGTGTTGAGAGGAAGTGTCCCAGTCCAAAGAAATTAGCTTTCTCATTCAGAAGTTCAAAAGTCCATCCTGGACAACCTGTGCACGAAGATGCCACCCTATTACAGTCATTGCAGCTAGATGTTCATGCCAGAAATTCTGGTATGTACATGGAAGTAGCACATCAGCTGCAGCATTCACCATGTCTTCCAAAGCAGTCCTGCATGGTTTTCTTCATGCCTTCTGTGTCCAATATGCTTACATATGTTGGTAATTACTGATTTTCTCTCCATCTGCTTATGAAATGGGCAGCTATGCAATCAGAATAGAGTTCTCCGAAGAGAAAACGTGACTGTAAACATTCAAAACCAAGACATATTTTGAATTGACAAAGCTGCATGAAATGGCAAACCAAAATCGTTTCTGGCTTGGGAGTTGCTAACGAGAAATGAACTGTTTCCTGGCAGGAGTCCATTCCTTATGGCGTACAGAACTCATGTCAGCACCCACAAATCTTGGCACCACACACAAATACCAGTGAGCACTGTGTGGATGTAGATAGGCTTAGTACCATGTTAGACATGTAAGACAAAAGGGCAGGCCATAGGCCAAGTGACAAAATGGTGTAAAAATATAATAATAAAACTTACTGTGTTGCTTTAGAGCTAGAAGGATTCATGGTAATAGATGACCTTGCTGCTGTTTTGGAACTTACTGAATTCTCAGCTAAGGAATAAGAGCTGTCTTCAGGTAACTAGGAATAATAGAACCAGATGAATTAATCAGTCCAAGTTTACTTTCTGCTATAAACAGGTCTGCTAGAAATCCAGAGTCACTGAGGTTTATATATGTGGTAGTTAGCAAATCTTCCTCCTACTACGTATTAAGCCAGTGCCCTTAATCAATACACCAGAATGTAACTTTCTAAATAAACAAAATATAGAAGATCCCCAAACTTGATTCACCCACAGAACTCTGGTATCTGAAAATTGAGACAGACTGCAAAGAAGACATGTTTTTCTAAACAAGGTTAGCACTAGTTTAACAGTTCCCACTGTAATCAGTGATCCATCGATTCCACTCAAACTGATACAGGAAATTCCTTGAAAATCATGCAGTGGAATAATTAACCACTTTAAAACAGCACTGATTTTTCATTTGTTTTTTGTTCTTTAATTTGATTGAGCTCCAAACATATATTAGTCAGTAAAATTACTCTTCCTTTTACCTGAATATGTGCTTCTTGCTTAGTCATTAGAGATACTACAGGATTTTCAGGACAGGTCAGGGCTTGTGGGGGTTGTAAAATGGCAGGTCTAATAACATTCCGCAATTGACTTTGTGACAAGGATCCTTGCAAAATACAAAGACAAAATATTTAAACAGAGACTTTTTCTCCACATCTAATTCATACCAATGTGTCTTGCCTCTTTAACTGAAAACTTCAAAGCCTACTTAAATAACATTTATTGTTATTGTTTCCGTGGTATATATTCTAAAAAAAAAAAAAAAGCTCTAAAACACACACAGCTCTGCAGTGACACCAACCTATCAGGATAACAGGGTGATGCATTATATAATATAAACATATATATATTTTAATAAAATATATATTTATATTTAGAACCTAAATATATATTTGGACCTAAATATAAATACAAACCTATTTATATTTAGGTTCAAACCAGTCAGTACTGCTTTGTGTTAGACATGTATTCCTGTATTTCAGATTTAATCCTGCACCTGCAGATGCCAAGGGGGCTCTTCATTACTTTCTGAAACAGTAGAGTTTTATCCTTATTCAGTCATATATTAGAAATGTGGGATTTCACTATGCAAGGCCATACTCATTCCACTCAGGAATTAAGTAGTCAGAGCAGAGGCTCAGACCAGAGCTCACAAGATATTTACACTGTCAAAAAAATAACTGATGAACCTCACAAAGACACTTGGCATATTACTCTGTCATTTTTATCTCTTTTTATGTCTTTTTATCTCTCCTGTATCCGTTAAGAATGTCTTTGTGGAGCTATAGTGAATAAATAACGCAATGGCAATTACCTTCTTTCATAGTTTTGATGTCAGTGTTTCTTCGAAGGAGAGCTGAGGTCATGAATATGTTGTTCTTTACTAAAGAACATGGAATTTAAACTTAATCAACAAGTAATGATAAACTTTAAATTATTAATTAAAGATTTTGTAAGTGCCCTCCTTCCCCCCCCCTCCTCCCCCCACTCCGTTTGGTATTATCCAAGCAATATCTTAACCTTAAGTACGATGGGTCTTAAGTACCATGGGTTTTCTGGCTATTCAGAGATGCAAGACTTTTGGATATCAACAGGTGCTTTAATCTCATAAAATCTTTCTTCAGCTTTGAAAACCAGGGAATCATGCACTTTTGCTGCTGGTTTGCAAAAGCCATTGAAATAGCAATACAACCTGGTCCCATCTCATGCTTTTTTAAAATGAGTAAATGAGACCTAAGAATATGGAAATAAATTGATGTACCCTGCCCTGTTCTAGTCAAAAGGCTTTCATAAATTACTGCAATGATGGCATTGCACTTCTGATACTTTCACTGTTTTTACAGATACAACATGCCAGCCAGAAACATGCAAGTAATAGCAAGCAAATACCATGTTCTATAAAATTATACACAACTGATACACTACACATGATCACTGCTTTTTCATTGCAGGAAGAATGTCATTTGTTGCTGTAACAAAGCCCCATAAGATTCTTTAGAAATCCGTTATGTCAAAGTCTGTCAAGGACCTGATCTTGACAAGAGACACAGACCAGGATTTCAGACCACTCTGACTTCCCCATTCATAGTAAGTGGGAGAATGCTCACTGGTCACTGGGGAGATGGAAGACAGGTTCCTGGGATAAAAATGACACTCCTATAGGAACAACTACTAAAAAATTGCAAGCAAACTAATTCGTGTAATTACTTTAACTCCATTCTGTTTTTTTTTCAATTACTATTTGTACCTCATGCAGTAAAATGCCTATTTGAAACTTATTTAAAGATTCATCCCCAGGAGTGCATGATTCCCTAAAAACAAATTCAAATAACATTGTGCTGCCGATCCTCCTAAAATATTCCTTTCTCCTCTCCAGTACCAGCCCAGCCCAATCCTGTCCAGATCTGTCCTACAGAAAAAAAAGCAGTTCTGTACATCTCTTTATTTTAACTACTATCTGCTTTTCTACACAAATGTTTTTGTTTTTTGTTTGGTTGGTTTTGTGTTTTTCTTCTTGTTTTTTAATTACCTGGCTGGGAGGGAGGGAAGGTAGGAAGGATGGTAAAGGAAGATGATCTCCCTCTTTTCTGAGCAAGTTTTGTATCTGAAAAGATAAGAAACTGAAATCACCCTTTTTGTTTGGAGCAGAAAGAGATTAATTTTAAGGTTAGCTAATTTCATGTCATGTCTTAACTGGCAGCAGAACAAATTACTGTCTGCTATCTACCAGCTTTCTGAAGTAGACCACTAGATTATGTCTATGCTGCTGAATCAGAGAGGTCTCTGAGGCCAAGTGGCATAGCCTGGTTCAGGCACACTGCTTACAGTCATTCTACACTGGCTCTGTCTTGTTAGAGAGGTTCAAAACAGAACCATGGAGTAAGCTACTGGTTAATAGTGTAAACAGTCAAGAGAACTAACACTCATACTTGCTCTTGTACCCTGATTTATTTTTTGATGTAGGCATACTCTAAAATTTCTACCATGTCTATGATTTTTTGTACTTTATTTTGATGTAATTTTCAGGGTAAACCCTGGGTAAACAGAGATTATCTTAAATCCTTTTAGCTATGTTTAGGTGTGTCACAGAACTAAATAAAAATAAAAGCAAAAATTAAAATAAATATTAAAAATGAAAAATATAAATATAAATATAATTTACACAATTAATGCCTAAATTCTGGGGAAACTTCCCAGTCCCTATGCTACATAAATACAGTAAAAAATACATTAGTCCTACTGCATAGTAGCCTTCAGTGACTTGTGTGCATTTCCCTGGAATATCATGGAAGCAATACACAGTCCTTAAAGGGACTTTGAGGTCATCTGTCAGCTGGATAGAAAGAGGGTCCCTTCATAAAACTGCTTTACATTTTCAGGGATTGCCCAAGGAACATTGATCTCTTCCACAAACCAAGATATCTCATTCCTTTCCAGCCCTCCTCCTCCACTGACTGTGTCAGCAATTCAAAGAAACTGTATGAAATCTACACATTTTTCAATATTTTATACAATATTATGTAAATATGGAAAAATAATTTATTTTTACTTTAAGACCTCTTTACTGGAAATTACCATCCAAGTTTATATCAATGTTTAAGTCTTCATTTCTACAAAGCAGAAACATTTATTAGATAGGAAAACACCTTCTCTTCTTTACCAGATAAGAATACGGAACTATGGTAATTAAAACATGACGGGATCTAAAGGGCATACCTGTATTAGATGGTGAGTTAGACTGCTGAAAAGTAAAGGACGATGATCTTGCACGTTTTCTGGAACAACAGATGAAATCTAGAGAAAGTTAAATATAATGTTCTGCGAGTACACATTGGCAGGTGATTTCAGCACAATGTTATGATATGGAATTAAAACCTGAACACAATAAATTCTAGGAATGACTTACAAGAACAGCCTTAAGGCAGTACCTAAAAGCAAAAGAAGGTCTTAGAATCTCAGTCAACACCTGGCAGAAAGCCCTAGCAAATCTTCTTTCTTTCTAGTAAGTTCAGGGGACCTAAAATCAAGCACTTAGAATGAGATCACAGCCCATAGGCTCAGAGGATTTTAAGTATGAGAAATAACATTATGCTGTGCCCAAAACAAATAGGAAAGGGCAAATAAGAGCAAATACAGCTGATGAATATACTTGGCTCCTTCTCAGGGCTTCTGGAGTTTGGCTTTTTGGTAAATGTGGGAGGTAAGAAGCCAAGAATTCTTGAAATAAGACAGGGGAATTTACATTAGGACATAGTAGGTGGCTCTACCAACATATGTAGTCTTAGTCTACTAACAGGAAATTTGTCCTGGCTCATACAAAATAAGGATCCAAACACTATTTTCACAGGCAACAGTCAGATCCTATAAATAACTCAGGGTATTATTATACTGTTTCAGTGAGGTGGTTATTACCATTTTCAGCTTTGCAAACTGGTTCCTCTGCAGGCCGCTGGAAAAAAATATAAGTGTGGAAAGGTCAAGGAGAATAGAACAGCCATTTTCTAGAGCAGGACACAAGGTATATCAATCCAACATATATGTATTAAAAGCAGTCTTGTTTTTACTTTCCACTTTTCCTTGTTCTATTTTGATCCCAATTATTACAAGTCTTAATCTGGGCTAAAACTTTTATTACTGTAAGGATCATTGTTTATAGAATCCTCATTTCTCATTATTTTTGATCGACTGGGCAAAACAAAAGTATAAGATTTTACCTTCAAAGGACGGTCCTTCCTTTCAAACACAAACGTTGGATGGGCAAGCACTGATCTCTCTGAAAAGGAAAGAGATTACTTTTAATAACAATTCCATAATAGCACTTCTAAACTGTAGTTCTCAAAGTGCTATGCAGTAACAAGCAAGACTTTATCTCCTTGTTACAAATGAAGAAATCAAAATTTTGCAGTGATGCACAACACAGTCCGTAAATAAAATGCTAGTCCACAAATCCCAGTGCAAGTTTTGCATAACTAGAGTCCACACAGTCTGGTCTTGGTTTTTTTTTACACTTCTTTTAGCTAAAAAGAAAAAAGAAGTTCCTTTAGCCTTTACAAACAACATGTCTGATTCTGTAGTCTAAGCAAACTTCAAACTTGCAGTGGATTTCCATCAAGATAACAGAAATGTTTTAGGGGACAACATAATAGTAATAACTGTTTGGTTTTTAGACTCCATTAAGCAGTAAATTTGGAAATCACATTTTCTTCCCCTCATGTTCTGTATGGTGTTCGTGCTTATGCCCCTAAGAAATCAGAAATAATACTGCATTTACTTTTGATGGATGTAAATTTGGACCATTGCTACCATTACTGTAATGCTGCAACTGTGTCCAAAGAGCCTGACAGTTTTTACCCCTGTCCTTTATACATTCACTTGCTACTGTACAGGATCCTGGTTGTGCTGAGTCTCTTGTTCTCTTAGCCAACATCATTTCTCTCTTCCAAATTCTTCCCTCAACTTTATTTCTTATGATATCACAGTATCTATTTTGAAATCAAAGAATGGAGATGGTCCTCAGGACAGACATCCTGTTTCTCAGACACATCAGCTATACCTGTGTCATTCCTGACAAGGGCTTGTCTAAGGTCTAATATGTTCCCGAACACTTCTCACAAAGGAAAATCCATAATCTTCCAGTCAATGTTCAGTTACAGTCCCTGAACAAGGACACTGATTCATTTCAGAGTTGTCATCAGAAATTTTTTCCTAACATCAAGTCTGACACCCCTCTCCCCTTCCTGCAATTTAAGTATGTTCCCAGTGGACTTGGGAAACAATGCATTCCCTTATTCAAAGCACTTGTAGATGTTCGAAGACTTAAAAGTCTCGCTTCATTTTTTCTATCTCCTAAACAAATCTATCACTCTGTCTTTACAGGCATATGTTCTAAATATGATTCTGGTTGTTCTTCCCTGGACTTACTCCAATGTCACATGTGAAGTGAATCACCCAAGACTGCACAAGAAATGCAACTAAAACCTCACCAGTGCTGAGTAAAGTGGAAAGATTATTAATCATTTTACATATGCCATTATTACTACTGGTTTCCCATCTCTTATGTAAGTTCTCCCCCAGTATCTCAAAAGCATGATTTTGTTGATTCATAATCCATGCATCAAATTTAGTGTTGATTTTAGAGTTCACTATTTTTACATCTTCCTTACATGACTTCTTCAGGCTACTCATTTTACTAAGAATGAGACATTCAGAGCCTGTGCAAGTCTAGCAGACTACCTTGGTTGTCAGAGTGAAAGAAATTGTTTTCACCACTAACACCATTTAATCACCCATTTATTGTGCCAAAAAACTAAAGAGCAAAGAATCAGATGCAAATATTTTTTTAGACCACCACATACGCAAGTCTTTATAGTTTGAGATGTCTGTAATTGGAAGTCAGAAGAAACAACCTGGTTCTAAGCATGAGATATCTGACCTGCTTTAGTTGTGTATGTTAGGAGATGAATGGTGCCCTAAATGCATGTATTTCTCTCCGTGGGTAATCAAGACAGACTAGCATGACTACTGAATTATATGACTGGCCTTTTGCCAGAGAAATCCTCCACTTGAGATCACATTGGCTGACATGTTACAGAATGTATACCATACCCTATTTTTACACCTGTTCAACAAAATGTCTGTATGAAAATATATAGATCATTATTTTTACCTTGGCTTGCACACCTATCTGTGACCAAACCACCCTAGTATTGGTATCAGTTACTTAAAGGTTTAATAAAGCAAACATTAACACAGGGGAGTTAAAAATCACTATATATGTGGGTGTATACATATATTCAAATACTGACAATTAAGAAAAAAGTAAACTTTGTTAAAATAGATGCTGCATGTATGTAACCTGGGGCAAAAAGCAAGACACTATTATTCAAACCCAGTAATCTACAGACACAGCAGTAATAGCTAATAGCTTTGTCATTGTCACTGAAGTTAATTTTGTACTTACATGGGCATTATATGCACAAAAAGGACTGAATTTAGCAAACTTGGTATGCTTAACAATGAAGATCTGATTTGTCCTTAATAGGGAAAGCACAAAAAAGCTCATATTGTTCAACACCAAAAAAGATAATTCTCTGTCACTGAAAGTTAAAGAAAATTTCCATAATCTGTTTGCAGCTGGTGGTCCATGCCACGGCATGAGATGGAGTAATTCCACTTCTATTCACTAGAGGGGAGTGGCACACATAAACAAAAGTATTTCATTGAAATATGATTACTCAATGTAATAGGCTTTTTTCCTGTCTCCTTTAAAAAAAAAAAAAAAAAAAAAAAGGCATGGGACACTTCTATTCCTATTGAATGAAAGAAAAACTCAAAAATTAAAGCACCTTCATATTCTCCACCCTCTGCTCAAAGACTACATGCTAGCAACATTTTTAAAGGTACATTTGCTACTCCAAAGCATGGAATTAGCAAAGAGTCAACTGCCGTGAAAAAAGAACTGAGTTTCTATCACAGAGTTATTTTTTGCTGGAGTTAAAAGGCTGTAGGGAGTTTGCAGGAATTAGGAGAGTTTACTGCAAATTAAAGAACAAGATTCCAGTAACAGTTTTAAAACCAGAAGTTACTGAAGAAAAATTCACAACTGCTTGATTTCAAAAGAAAAATGTGTAGCTAGAATATAATAGTATCCCATAAAGACAAACATGCATATTTTGATCTTGCAGTAAATATAAAAAAGATATATCCCATCACCTGCTTTAGATCCAAAGGGTAAACTTTCTTGCCCTAAGGATACTTAATCAGAGGTTGCTGATGCTGCCACAGTTACTTAACATTTTCAGAGAACTGTATTGCATCTATCCAAGAAAAATGAGAAAATGTTTTTGTAATTCCCGGAAAGTATTCCACGTAGCTCATCAGTAAGATCCTCACTCCTCAATGAGGCCATTCATAACAGAGTTTTAAAAATATATTTGTATTAGCTATGCATATAACCGTTGCATCAATTTCCAATTACGTTTTAAACTTTTCAGATATCTAAACACAAAATATTTGCAGCTGATCCCCAAGGAAAAAGCACTGCAGAATTACTTGTGGATCTAATACAACAGCATCAAGGAGTTACCACAATCATGTCAACACGCTAATTTTAACACTGGCGAGCGACTCTGTGTTTTTCTCCCTGTTTTTCTGCCTTAAGGTTGCTGCTGCCAGGGTGGACAGCTGTGTGCTGGGAGAAGGAGGAGAACCGCTTTTGCAGCCTCCTCTCCTGGCAGAGGCTGGGGGCACCCAGCCAGGCAGCGCATGTCTGTCCCGGGGACGAGGCAGCAGCAGCGAAGGCTGGGTGCACGCAGACACGAGGAAAATGGGGTGGGCTGGAGCCGCCCCTCCTTGTCACCAACAGGACACAGACAGAGGCTGGCTAATGCCTGGTTAAGACTGGGCCGCTCCAGTCCTCAGCAGCTTGGTACTTCTGGACAAAAAAGGCTGTTGGAAAAGTTACCAGAAAAACCTGCCAAATGGGCTGCCTCTGGCTGCTGGGACTGGAATAAACCACCAGCCTCAGCCAAGAGTCCAGACGCAGGACCTGTCTGCCTGCCCACGAATAATCACCACGGATTGGGCTCTCTTTTCCTCGCTACAGTTCCCCTGAAGCTGCCGAGTTACAAAGGTCTTAGCCTAATGTTTTCTGCATCTGAAGTTCAAAATAAGCCTGTGCCTAGAAGATACATTAGAAACGCCTAGTTCCCTTGTCTTGAGATCTTATCTGCGTGACCTCCTGGCTCCGGCCTCCTGTCCTGCGCAGAAGCACTAGCAAACGTGCTCTGGTCTGAGCGCCCCTACACAGAAGGCACCTGGCTCTCAGGGCTGGTGCCTGCTCTGCTCTGCTCACCCAGTGCTGGGATCCCAGCCCCATCAGTCCGCTCAGCACCCTGCATTAGCACCGTCCCGGCAGGTGACTGGTAAATTACACTGGTCCATATGCTCAGACTGAGAATGCATTTCTTAAGTGGAGTTTGAAAGAAAATGCGAAGATGCATTTTGGGAAAGATACTTGTGCTGCCTAAGTCTAGGAAGCACTGGTCAGAATGATGTGCCAGAAATCATGTAAAATCGCTTTCAACAGCTTCGCAGGTATCCCAAGAGCCGGCATTATCCATGAGGTGTACGTGTCATTGCCTTTGCTGTGATGTTCCACTCTTCCCTTTTATTGCTTTTACTTTTGTCCTCCTGTAGAAACTTCACAAAATATATGTAAAAAAAAAAAAAAAAAGGGGCAGGACACTGATGGTTTTGGCTATTTTAGAGTTATTATTATTATTGCTCCATCTTGCACAGAGAACAGATAAATGGTATCTAACCTTTGAGAACTAGGGACAGCATGGATGCAATCCAAAACGAACTCTCCAGCTTTCAGGCAGAAGGAAAACCTATGTCAAAAGTGGCTGTCAGTGCTGTGGCTCTATTCCTTCCAGAGCAAAGCAAAAAAAAAAAAGCCAAAACAAAACAAATGTTTAAGAGGATAAGATACGGCGTAAGGCATTTGTGATCTCAATAGCAGGTTTTTATTTCTCACTTTAAGAGTTATTTTTTCATGTTCAGATTCAAAAGGAAATAAACGGTTGCATCTTCATTACCTAACTTGCATGTTTGCCAGTTTGAAAACATTGTAATTCATATTCATACCAAATATTTTTGTATCTAAAGTTAGAAACCTGTTATAAAAATAAACAAAAAGGTTACTTTTTCGTTCAAATTTGCGTTCTGTTCAAATTTATTTCCTTGACTAGTGCTCCTCTCCAGCTAATTACAAAACCGAGTAGCTATATTTAAGGAATTAGGATTTCTGTGGTGTCACAGGTATGCAACATCACCCAGATTTTTTAATTCCTGCCCAGTGACTAGCCAATACCTACTTCAGGGACTAGTTACCTTTAAGAAAGCTGTAACCAATTTTCCAGTAAATTAACCGAGTACTTTTCAAAACATGAAAGTGTCCACACCTTACATTGTGTTCTACATTTCTGCTTTCTGTTAGGTTTTAAAATCAGGCTTAAATGAAAGCCATATGAGAAACTATACTTTAAAGATTTCACCACAAAACTGGCAATAGCTTTTTTTAATGCTATTTGTCATTTGAGTGCCATCTGACTAGTTAGGTGGCAGGATTCTCATGTCTGTATTGTTTCTTCCTGCGGTTTCATACCAACAATTTCTTTAAATCCCTAAAGTCAATCCAGTGTGCCTGAGCTTTTATTGTTCCCAGAACTGTATATATTATTTGTATGGCTCTTTACAAACAACCAATCCTGCAATCAGGTATTTTGGGTTAGGTTAGCTACAAAACTGAATCCTTCACACCTTTTTCAGCTTTTTTCAAAACCTGAAAAAAAAACAGTCGTTCATAATTTCCAATAAAGATGTAACACTGATGACAAAAGCTAACTCATAAAAAAATCTATTTCTCCCTAATTCCTTGAATGAAAATAATAGCTTGTTCCTCTTTGGGTTTTGTAGCCATTTCATGTGGACCTCATAGGAAACCTTTCATTCTAAAACAGAAACTATAATTTTTACTTTGCACAGTAAAAAATGACAAATAAATACATAAATAAATACTCAATCAAAGATCATTTTCTCGATTTATCTCCAAATAATGTCACTACCGATATTTGTCCGACAAAACCTTCAACTGTGTCCAAAACTGTTTCGCTCACATCTTAGCAAGCATTACACAACACACAAAAACTACTACATTCAAATGTAAAATCAGAAAATCAAGTTACTATATCAAGAGATTTATATATGATATAGCATTAGCAAGTTTCTGCACTCTGATACACTGTACCATGAATTTCATTAGCTTTGTATATTTCTACTGTAATTTGCAAACTAAAAGTACAAATCCTTCTTCATTTTAATGTTACAGCTTAGATTGATAGTTCCTGAGTCACAGAACCCAAACCAAATGAAGTTAAGCAATAATAGCATATTCTTTCATAGAAGCTGCATGTAAAGTTGTTTTATTTGTTTCACAAATAACTTAACTAAGCAGGGATATGCAATCAGGCAAGAAGTTTAAAGGAAAAATAGATTTCCTGTAATTTGAATTGTTATTATTGCCAAAGGTAATTTTACATTACTGAAGTACTAAGAAAAAAAAAAAAAACACCAGGGCTTCTGCCATCTATGAATATAAGCAATTACTTGAAAAAAAAAAAGCAAACACTAAAACAAAACAATATGCCGGTATTTTGTGGCAACGTATATGAAGAAAAAGAGGAATATAAAAATAAACTAGCATATAAATGGAAGACATGGATCCAGAAATCACAGTTTCTTTCAAGAAAAAGGAAATATTTTGACTATACCAGTTGATGATCTGTCCATTACCACTTTGCCTCAAGGACCGCCAGAGTTAAACTGTGTACTATTATGACCAATTTTTCTTCAATAAGCTTTAAAAACACAGAAAACTACCTGTACTTCAGATAATACAACTGCAGTGTTGGGCAGAAGAGAAATATATATAGTGAAAATATGCGGTAGAATGAATTAACAAAATACTTCGCGATCCAAGCTTAGATTCATGTTTAAATATTGTTTCCTTTTTTTATATATATATAGAAATAGACATCTGTCTATTTCCGGAGTTGGACTGTTTTCATCTATCTATTTTTTGGTGAAAAAATAGTAAAACCTTCTGACTAAGATCAGGATTTGCCAAACTTGCAGTAGAATTTTGGTTCCTGTTTTAAAAATACTCGCTGAACTTTGCAAGATAAAGTAGAGTCCATTCACAGCCAAGTGAGAGTGCAACAAGGCTGGCAGCCAACATCTCAAGATCCCTCAGTGACCTCACTATATAATCCAGGCTTCCCTGTGCCAAAACTTAAATAAGGAAGATTACACAAGTCAAAATAGAGAAGTCCTAGAACACTACATTAGGCACAAGCCTAATAAAATTCACCAACTTTAAGACATACAGAAAAAGCTTTTAAAAATTTCACTTCTCTGATCCTGAATAGCATGTCTGTTTGTGGAAGTGCTGAGCAGCTGAGAACTGCTGTGGAATGCACACGCACGACTGGCTGCTCAGCACCTTTGAAAAATCAGGTCACCTTTTTAAAGAATCTAAATATGGACCTGGAAACCTATTTTTAGATTTCCACTTATTATCCTTCGCACTTTTGATTTCTGTATATGAAGTACATTCACTACTGTCTAGGACAACTCTCTCGAAAATTAAGATATTTTTTCTCACTGATTAATAAAATTAGTTTTAGCGCCAAGATGACAGGATTTTCCAAGCAAATTTGCATTACTATTGTTTTTGCTAAGATACTTTGAGACATGATTGATTAATTTATTTACGTCTAAATCCCTTCTACCTGCATGTTGTTTATTTTTGTTGTTGTTGTTTCTGTTGTTTTTTAATCAGGAACCACAAAAAAAAATGTGAAAAAATAAATCAAGTAAGTCTTATCCAGTCAAATCTTCAGCACTAAACAGAAGAGTTTTCCACCGGCAGAGATATAAAAGACCTTCTTCTAGTGACATTCAATGCATATTTAACCTTTTATTTTTATATAGGCAACAGGTTTTCAGGTTCAGCATCTTAGTAATATTGCCAAACTTGTAAGCTAACTGAAAATTTATATTTAGAACACTCTTCTAGTGAAGAATGTCAGCGAATCAACAAATCTGCAACGAGTACTCATGAATTCTGAATTTGCAAAAATGTTCAACAGAATATGTTCTCAGTGACTGGTCCAAAACCATGCCAGAGTGTTTCGTCACTATTGAAGCATATAAAGCACTTCAAACAAATCGAGATTAAATTTTTGATAAACCCTTAAATGTATACAGCATATATTTCAGTGCTTGCTACAGAAGCGACTGTATTTCAGTGGTAAATGAAGAGACTGCTGAACACAGCACTGCACACTGTTCAGACTCCTTGTATTAAATACATTACCATTAAATACATTACCATGCACATTGCTTACCTTGGGTTCACATAGCCTCCTGCAAATTACAGTTTGGGGAAGTGATAGATAACCTCACACATTCCTGTTTGGATCAACAGCAAGTACGTTGTCAAAGAAGTGTTTGTTTCATCACATGCAGAATGAGGAAAGGAAGAGTTCATCCAACTGACTATTGCAAAATAAAACTTCTGGAAGAACTTGTGCAAGGGCAGCTTCACTGTACTGTTAAAGACTCTTGCACATTCTCTGTCATACAAGTAGTTCATAACCCACACAAATAATTTCATTGTCATCAGTGAGAGGAACTATGAGAGCCAGGATTCTTCATCCAGGCAAATTTGTGCAAAATCAGGCCCTAACATTTTCAGGCATCTTCAGCCTCTCTTCAGTCACTCTTCTAGATGCTGCAGAATCTAAATACAATTTTCTTGATCAGTATGGAAAGGGTTCTTCTACCCAAACAATTCCACTTACGACTCTTAACTTCACTACGGGTTTATAGCATACGATATGAAATTTAAAAAATAAAATAATCCTTCTCTTGAGCCACAGACTCTCAGCTGACAGCCTGCAAAAGGGTTTATAAACACAGTACAGCACGTCATACACATTCATCTCTATAGAGCACAGTCCTCACCTTTATACAGGCAAAATGTAAACAGGCATCAAAAAAAAAAAAAAAATCCTCCCCCAGCAATACTTCAACATAATTTTAAAGAAAAATGAAAACTCAATTGGCTTTATTTCAAACATCTGCATGAAGAAAATATTTTTGGGAGTGTTGTCACTAAAATGTAATTCAAGCAGTGATGCAAAGCGAGAAGTAACAGTATTGCTAGACCAGCAGGACTGTGCCAAGGTACATAACCAAAAATTGTTTTATAAACACTGACATTTCCAACACCCCCGTGCCCAGCATTTTTTAATAAATCATAAAAGCCTGTAAAATACTAATTGCAAGGGCTATAAAATCCATTGCCATATAAAGGATTGCCATTTTCAGGGCACTGTACCAATATTAAATTTCATAAATCCTTACAAAGTAGTGTAGAAATAACACTCATGATGTTTGTGCAGAATAATAAGGCTGTGATCCAACAACACTCACACATCCTTAAATTTGGGGCATATAAATAAATAGGAGTATGCGTTCTCAAACCTAAGCACAAACTAAAAGGGCTGGTTGACTGATTAATTAACTTAAACATGCTAAATTAGTTGTAGCATCACATAGACCTTGAAAGTGTACACTTCCCCCTGCTGTTTCTGATTCTTTCGTTAAACTGTGTGGTAAAAAACGATTGGTGGCATCACCTGCAAAGCATGCTAAATATCAACACTTCTTTCTTTAAGCATCCTCTTAAAAATGTTATTGTTACAATTTCATATGAAACATTCTCAACTCTTGATCCTCCTCACCACCTAGATGATAAAGGATTTGCTGTCTACCTCTGCAGTCCCGCACCTCCCAGAGGAGCAAGGCTGGACCAGTTCTGCTCCCAGCGCCCCAGCGCTCAGAGCAGGTTAGGGGTGGGAATGTCAGCACTATTCCTACCCACTTTCAGGTCCAGCGTTTTGAAAAGGTGCAGAAAGTTCAAGTGACCAGGGATTCAAGACTACTAGAAACAAGGAGACACCGCTTTGGGGTGCTCTATAGATAAATCCCCAAACATGCATTATCTCGTACTCGCTTTTGCTCAGCTGAAATGCAACTTGGAGATTTCTGTCAGACCACCACCAGGAACTTACAATAATGAAACTACTGCCAGACAAGCTCTGCTTGGCATCGCCAATACCACTTGTCATACAAAACACTTTGTGTTAGTACTATTCCGTTCCCCAGAAATGCCCTTCCAGGGGGGAACACAGCAGACATGAAAGAGATCAGCCAACAAAACCTACCTGTGCAGCATTGTTCCCTGGGGCTTAAGGGGTCACTGGGCCAGCCTCTTCGCTTGGGGAAGTCGAGTTTTGCCTTCACGACGTGCCCGGATCTGACTGAAACATCACAGCCTGCACAGGCGTGCTGCGTGCCCGTGTATAAAACATCCCTTTCACACGCTGGAATTGTTTGGTTTCTCATTATGATGAAGAAGCACCTTATATATAATCGTATATATGGTTATATATGGCAGCTGCAGCAGGGACTCGAGCTTTGAATTTGGTCTTATCAGCTGTCCCCTAGGCGGCCCCCGCACATAAACGGGCAGCGAGGCCCCGCCGCCAGCAGCCCTCACGGCCGGCTCAACGGCAGCGCCGCAACGGCCGCACCGGCGCCTCCTGCCGGGGTGTGCGGCCGGCGGGGCGGTGAGGGGACAGCTCGGGCAGCGCTCCTCGCGGGGCCGGCCTTTGGGAGGGGACACGCAGAGCCCGGCGGGTCGATACCTCCGGGAGGGCGGAGCGGCCGCCTATGGCGGTTGCCGCCAACGGCTGAGGGGGAGCGGAGGGCTCTCGGTGACGGGGCGGGGAGCGCCGGGACGAGGCCGCCCTCCCCAGGGGCCGCCGTCTCCTCCGCCCCTCAGCGGGGGCCGACATCTCCTCAGCCCCTCACCAGGGGCCGCCGGGAGCCTCGGGCAGAGCCGGCGGCCCCGGCTTCTGTGCGCGGAGGCGGCCGACAGGCGCAGGGGGCTCCGCCGGGGGGAGGTGAGGGGCTGCCGGCTGCAGGCTTTTTGTTTTCCAAAAAGAAGGTGAAATCGAATGCTAAGCAAAGCATCCACAGTCTGTAATTACTTCCACGCTGGCACAAAGCAAACGCAGGGAAGGTGTCGCGGGCCCCAACTTGCAGATGCACCCTGCGACAAGTTTATGAAGCCTAACGTGAGTCTCCCGCTAGTCACTTCAGTGGTGACAGTCCCAAATTCTTCAGCTCGCGGTACCAACCTCATGCCGTCATGCTGCAAGACTAGTGTTAAACTGCCTCTAATCCTAAAAGTTCAGGACTTTCCTAAGGTAGGAATTTGCTAAAAGTTTATTGGAACCATATGGCTACTTTAGTTTCTCAGAACAGCTGTAGCAGATGCTTTGCATAATACGCAAGAAGTCCAAGAGCAGGCAGATACTGAGTCATTTGTCTTCATCAGAACCTCAGAGTGCATTGGCATGAATCCTCAAGAGTGCCATTTTACCCCAGCTGCAGAATCCTCAGCCTTAGCTGTCAGTACCATGTAGTTTTGTGAACTGCAATTAGATGTTCAGTCTCTGTCTAAACCTTGCCAAATCCTTAGCCTTACAGGTACATGTCAGTAAGTGCCAGAGTCATCTTCATTTTGTGCAAAGATCTGTTACTATTTTTTATTTTGCCAATTTTCAGTTTAAGTTGAACATTGCTTTATTACTGTTATGTGAAACAGTCCTGTTCTAGCTTCTGAACAATGTTTCGTTGTTACACTTTTATCACATAGTCTATTCATCTTCTAAAACAAACAGTTCCGAAGTTTTCGATTTTTATTCCAGTGAGAATTGTTCCTGTTTCTGTTGCAGCTCTCAAGCTTCTAATTCCAGAATATCTTTCTCTGGACATGGTATTGCGGAAAAACCAATGGCACAGAGCTAAGTGTGATGTTTCCTGAATTATTTTTCATTCTTTCCCAAACACTGCCTAGCATTTCATTTATTTTTCTATCAGACTGCAGACCGAACAGCACTGTTAACGCACTGTTCATGGTAATGGCCAGTTACATTTTTTGAGATTATTGATAGTTAATTTCAAATCCCATAATACATATTTTAAAAGGACTTTTTCTTTCATCCACATAGTCATTTGTCATTTGTATTATGTCATTAATCATACTATTTGCCATTTTAGTGACTATTCACTTAGCAGCATGGAAGACTTCAACATCTTTTCGCAGACTGACCGATTTAAGTAACCCATTTGCAAATGCTGCTGCTGTATTGTTGGCTCCTTTCCCTTCATCTACACTACAGGACTACTCAATATGAAATCTGATTTTTAGCTCAATAAACCAAATAATTTATTTCTACTTTCTCTCCCTATTTCTTAGACAGCTTTTAACTCACATTAATACTTGTTCTTGTCCCAAGAATTGGGACAAGTTATGAGTTAACTTGAGACTTACAATGTCTAAATAAAAAATAAATAAATAAAACACCTGCTTCTCTTTGTATATTACATATTGATTTCTGCCTAAAAAAATGAATTATTAGAAATCGCATGCTAATAATTGGTGATGACATGAGGAAAACGGACTCCGCAATCAGTAAGATTGTAAAGTAGGTATTTTTATTCAGCACTGGGCAGCACAGGGGGTGGTCCCACCGAAGTTGTGCGCACCCCAACGCGGCACTTGCCTTAGTTAGATGCAGTAAAGAGTTACATACGCATGAAGTTTCACAATGCGCCTATACATAAGCATAACCTATCCCTGCTTCATATTAAAATTAGTTCCAAAAAGTCATTTGCATAAGCTCCTCCCATCTGCGCTTGCGCAGTGCCTCCTGGTGGTGATCGCCAGGGGTCGTGGGGATGAAGGCTGATAACTCTTCTTCATCACCACTAGTTGACCTCCTGCCTCTGTGCAGACTCAGCTGCTCCTTGGCTCTTGTCCAAACCACAGGGTCGGTCTCAGCCGGTTCTTGAGACAGGTTCCCCGTTTTTGTCAGGAACTATCCTTTGTGAGGGGCCCCAAGACTTCTTGTTTCAGTTAATTTGCACAGTAGTAAGCAAAGACATTAAGCAACATCTATTTTTAATACAATAATCTAGGTATTCATTAGTCAGCATCCTGTCTACCAAGATTCTTTTAACTCCTTCTCTCAGTGAGATCTTCTTCTGTGTATTTGTACACAGTGGTCTACAGATTTTCTAAGCATTAGTTTTTAATTGTACTTACGTATTAATATAGAATCATAGAATCATAGAATATCCTGAGTTGGAAGGGACCCATAAGGATCATCAAGTCCAACTCCTGGCACCACACAGGTCTACCCAAAATTTTAGACCATGTGACTAAGTGCACAGTCCAAACGCTTCTTAAATTCAGACAGGCTTGGTGCAGTGACTACTTCCCTGGGGAGCCTGTTCCAGTGTGCAACCACCCTCTCGGTGAAGAACCTCTTCCTGATGTCTAGCCTAAAACAGATACCCTAAATCAGATACTGGACATGCTGTCCAGTATCTGATTGTACTCTAGTATAAGATCAAGACCTTTATGCTTTCATTGAACAAGCTAAGTAATACGGTAAATAGAGAAATAAATTCTGTTCCTGATTAATATGTCTAATCTAGGTTAAAAATAAAAGGTTTTGTATGTTGTACTCCTAACTTGGCAGAGTTGAAAATCTTAATCCCACAGTCCAGTTTTAGATGGTCATGTTCTAAACTATGGCATACTAATTTAGTTTGAGTACAGTGATTTTAAGGGCATCCTTCTTGCTCTTTTTGAGCAAGCTGCTTTGGAATTCATCTTCAGTTGCAGTTGCTCAGTTCAAGCAAAAATTAGTACATTGTAATTAAACATCAAAATTATTTTCTTTAAAAAAATAAAATAGAGTTAAAAAACTGGTTTTAAAATGAGAGGATTGATACTTTTTTACTTTCTAAAGTCCCTCAAGGCCATGGAGGTCAGCAACAACTTCAAGGTGTCTGAAAATGGTGTCTGAGGTACACTGAGACTGACCAAATGGTTCCAACCATGCAGTCCTTTCTGGGCAGTGTTTGGAGTCTGTTGTGATCAGTCCATAATCAGCCTTCCTTGTGGCAAAGTATTATTGTGAAACCCATTTAAAATGCTTAAATAAATACTGTATTAAATAAGTGCACTTAAACACCAAATATTGCCAAATACGACAGTCTGAGTTTAGAGGTGTATAATATGAAATGTATTTTTTTTTGTCAAAGATGAGCTCTGTTTGTAATCTAAAGTCCTAATATCCCAGAGCACTAGGAAAACTTGGACTCAGGGGTGGATCATGGCTGAGCTTTGGAGATGGGACCCATTCCTAGTTGAGAGAATGTTTTCCTTATATATGATCTATGTTACATCATGTGCTTATAGCTAAATTTTTATGTTTAGATCCGAAAAATCTAATCAGTTCAATGGCTGAATTTCACACAGATTTTCCTGACTTCTTTGCCTCAGTCTGACAGGCTGCCCAGCGAAGCTGTGGATGCTCCATCCCTGGAGGTGTCAAAGGCCAGGCTGGATGGGGCCTTGGCCGACCTGACCTAGTGGGTGGCATCCCTGCCTATGGCAGGAAGGTTGGAACTACATGATCTTTGAGGTCCCCTCCAACCCAAGCCATTGTATGATTCTATGGCTTTTTACCATCTTCATTTAGAAATTATACATTGCTCCAGCTTAGCTTAAATTTTGGTCAAAATTATTATAAGTGTCAGAATGCATTGGCTGTACTGAGATGACTTTAAAATGTAAAACTGCAGAAGTAAGATTAACATGGTGTCACATTTCATTGTCAGTACATTCGTTTATGCATTTCCAAATAGTGATCCTAAAAAGCTCAGGATATTTCAAACTGCAAAATACCAAAACTTACAGAGTATTTAAAAAGAAAATCTAATGTTTAAGTTTCTTTCTTAGTGCCACAGTAAATACGAACATGCAACCATGAAGTTTTAAGAGCAAACATTATAAGAAATACTCCAGTTCCTCCAAACACAAGCAGTTAATATTTTCAATTCATTTGCTTTTCATGTTTCCATTGGCTTAATGCGAATTATGCTTTAGTGCTTTCCGCAGTGTGAAGAGTCATAACTAATTTATCCTCACACTAGTTTTTTGTCTTTACACAGTAATGCTTGATTTGGCCATGGCTTTAAAACACTTACATTTTGTTTTAAAATGCAACAATTATCTATCCCTGTGTTTCAGTCTCTGATTCTGAGTGTCCCAGTCCACTGTAGTAAGACTGCTTTATTTATAGAAGTCTTATTAATGTCAGCAAAATTGAACATTCAGAAAGAAAATGCTAAGAGGCAGAGTTCTTCCTGCCAAGTGATGTGGTAAATACAGAGAAGGAAGCAGAGCAAATCATGCAAGCGCTGCAGCGGGAACTCCTCGCCGGTAAAGTGCAGAGGCTGTGGGACATCCGCGCTGTTGCCCGGACTCCACCATGGTCTGGTGTCACTGCTGCACCATCCCTGGCATTGTCTCTGGGACTAATACAGAACCTGCGGCCTATTTTGGATCAGTGACAGGCGTCCCTCCAACACCAATGGGACTGAATGATCATAAAGAACACCTGATTTTTAATGCTGAACTCTGCATACCTATAAACACTGCACACAACTGTCTTGTACATGGAATTACTACTATGTAGAGACACCTTTGAAGTAAAACGTATAAAGAGTGGTCATGTCGGCCACATGATTGGTGAGCACATTGAGGTCAGCCAGCACAAAACACCGGCTCTGACAGCAACAGAAAGTCTCCAGTGAAACCAGCCATACTGGCTGACAACCAGCAGATACAGATGTTCAACATGAATCCCTATGACTCCACACAACAGATTTTATAGAATCCTTTTGGGATCATTGGATGTCCCTAACAGCAAACTGCTGGAGAATTAGAAGGTGTTCTGGGGAAGCACCCCATCAGCTTGTCCTGTTCTCAGCCTCATCATCCACTGCTGGTCACTGCTGAAGACAAGATACTGTGGTCCAGACCTGCATCACCATTCTTGTATCCCTGTGTTAATAATGTATTCATTTTCCTTGTAGAATTCCTTCAAGTAATAAAATCGTTAATAAATTGCAACAGCCTGTTAAGTGTAGAACGTCCCGTGAAACTGTAAATGAAAAAAAGCAAAATAATTTGTCTGGAAATCAGAAAGCACAGATAATCCTGTAGTTTTGACATTTCATCTATGAAAATGTAAATTCAATTAGATTATCCCTATATATTTTTTCATCATATCATTATGAAATTCATTTTGGATTAATTAAAAATAAACATTATTCAGGTTTGAATTAATCATGACATCTCATTAATGGACTGAATGTATTTTACTCTACATAAGACAAGAGAAGTTTACCAAAAGAGAATGACACATCTTGTAGATAGCTGTCATTTACATTTAAACCTTTATGCTCCTTCTTTTTCTTCTTTGTTTTTGCTTTGCAACTGTGTTGCCCATTAATACTTTTGGTCAAATTAGCAGTCATATCTATAAAGCCTTCCTTATAATAAAGAGCATCATGCATTTGTAACTAGAGGAAGAATTTAGCTCAGATGCTTAAAGAAAGACTAGAGTGCAGTGGAATGAGCTCAAGACCCCGTCATGCCTATATAAAACTAAGTATATTTAGTCAGTATTTTTTATGTATTGTAAAGTTGTACATAATCAACTTTTGTTGTTAATTTTATGAACTCACCCATCAACAGAAATATGTCCTAGAATTTTGAACAGGACCTAAATTGTTACTGTTATTTCTGTTTTTATTATCTTAATAGTAAACCATCAGACTTTAAATAACATCAGGACGTCTTTATGTGACAAAGGATCAGAAAGTTTTTTGATGTGTACAAGTTTTTTCATGGGCCACCTTTAAGAAGAGGATGTATGTGTTTTTTATGTATCATAGTGTATAGCTGACGTTATGTTGCTTAACCACTAAAGTGGAATATGGGGACATTTGTTAGCCTGTGAAATTCACTCATACATAAGTACATTAAAAAATGTCATGAGCTGGATCATGAGGACCAGAAAGGACCTCGATTTACATCTGTAGTGTTTTAGCATTATCTAGTACTCAAAGGGAAGTGCTGTGGGAAAGGCCTTTACAAAAGCAATGTACTGCTTAAGGCATGTGTAACTTTGCCTGAAAAAGCAGTGTGCTCATTACTTTATGTAGGTCACTTTTACCTTGAGTGATCAGCCCCAAAAGAAAGGAGGAATATCTTCACTGATCTACTTCAGTGAAAATTGTGGTGGTTTTACCTTGCTAGGCAGCTGAACTCTACCACAACCGCTCTCTCACTCCCCCTCCTCAGAAAAGGAGGGGAAGAAGAAAAGGAAAGAAACAACTCATGGGTTGAGATAAGGATAATTTAATTAAAGGAAAAATAATTAGGGGAAAATTATTATTATTTAAATAATTTAACTGAAGAGAAAGGGGGAAAGGGAAAAACGAAAAAGAAAACAAAAAAACATACAAAACCAAACAGAACAAAAAAGCAACGGCCATGTGGAAGTACGGAGAAAAGAAATTACTCTCCACTTCCCACCAACCAGCAATGCTTGACCACATTCTTGAAGCAGGGCCTCAACACATGTAACCATTTTTCGGGAGGACAGACGTTTTCACAACAGCCCACCCCTCCCCGCTCCTTCCTTTTCCCACCTTTTATGGCTGAGTGTGACATCATATGGCATGGAATATCCCTTTGGTTGGTTTAGGTCAGTTGCCCTGCTGATGTTCCTTCGTCCTCTCTTGCCCACTGCCCACCCCCAGCCTGCTGGCTCTTGGGGGATTAGAAGGACTCCTGATGCTGTGCCAGCACTGCTCAGCAGCAGACACAACACTGGTGTGATACCACTGCTGTTCTAGCTACAAGTGCAGAGCACAGCACTGTATGGGCTGCTGCAGGGAAAGTTAACTCCATCCCAGCCAGACCCAGTACAAAATGCAAATTATGTAAAGGTTGAGATAAAGTAGTTGGAAGAGAGATAAAACTAAAAAGCAGGGAATAGAGCTGTGCTGTTGTCTTAGCTATGTCACAAGTTAAAGTCTTTATTTCTACAGCCTCCAAATGGTGCAAGGTTTTGTTGCAGACAAAATAACTATGAACATGAGACCAAAGACATTATAATCTAATTTGAGTCTAACAGTTTTGTGAACACTCAATTATAACAAACAAACCCAAGTGTTTGCAATTAGTGTTCAATCAAAGTCCTTAAAATGCCTGTATGAGTCCTGCTGTCATTGGCATGTTCGGCACTCTCCCCTGCAGATCTGTTTCTCTCATTAAACAGAACCCTTGAGAATAGTGCAGATTTTGTGTGTGTCAGCATGATGCACTCACATGACTTCTATTTCTTCAAAGATGAACTCTGAAAATCCTTTTTTTGACATGAACAAAGCTAGCACAATGCATTCATTTTAATTTTCAGATATATTCATCACTCAACCAAAAGGCACCAATTGCATGCTTCTAACCACTCTCCAATTTTTCAAATTTGAGCAGGGAATACCATTCATATCACAGTATCTGACAGCTTGCCCTTCCTCCCCTCCCCCCAAAAAAAGTACAGTCTATACTGTTACCCTGCAGCTGCGATAACATTCCTGTTTCCCACATCTAAACAACAAAAGAATGGACATGAGATTTTTGTAATAGTCATTATCTAGTTTCAAGGAGTAAAAACTTTAAAAGTAGTTTTCTTAGCACTTTACTCTTTTAATGACTTCCTGTAACACAAAATTTACACTCTTCTCAGTTTGGTCTATGAGGTGATTGTCCCCTTGTACTCAGCTCTGGTGAGGCCGCACTTAAGTACTGTGTTCAGTTTTGGGCCTGTCACTACCAGAAAGACACTGAGGCCCTGGAGTGTGTCCAGAGAAGCTGGTGAAGGGCCTGGAACACAAGTCCTGTGAGGAGCAGCTGAGGGAACTGGGGTTGTTTAGTCTGGAGAAGAGGAGGCTCAGGGGAGACCTTACTGCTCTCTATAACTACCTGAAAGGAAGGTTTGGGGAGCTGGGGGTCGGCCTCTTCTCACAGGTAACTCGTGATAGGACTAGAGGGAATGGCCTCAAGTTGTGCCAGGGGAGGTTCAGGTTGGAAATTAGGAGACATTTCTTCTCAGAAAGAGCAGTCAGGCATTGGAACGGGTTGCCCAGGGAGGTGGTGGAGTCACCATCCCTGGGGGTGTTCAAGAAAAGGTTGGACGTGGTGCTTAGGCACAGGGTTTAGTGGGTGATATTGGTGGTTGGGGGGCGGTTGGACCAGATGACCTTGGAGGTCTTTTCCAACTGAGGTGCAGAAAACGAACTCCACAATCAGTAAGACTGTAAAGTAGGTATGTTTATTCAGTGCTGGGCAGCACAGGGGGTAGTCCCACCAAAGTCCTGCGCACCCCAATGTGGCAACTTGCCTTGGTTATATGCAGTAAAGGCTTACATATGCATGAAGTTTCACAATGCGCCTATACATAACCGATCCCTGCGTCATATTAAGATTAGTTCCAATAAGTCATTTGCATAAGCTCCTCCCATCTGCGCTTGCGCAGTGCCTCCTGGTGGTGATCGCCAGGGGTCGTGGGGATGAAGGCTGATAACTCTTCTTCATCACCACTAGTTGACCTCGTCTTTGCACAGACTCAGCTGCTCCTTGGCTCTTGTCCAAACCACAGGGTTGGTTTCAGCTAGTTCTTAAGACAGGTTCCCCATCTTTATCAGGAACTATCCTTTGTGAGGGGCCCCAAGACTTCTTGTTTCAGTTAATTTGCACAATAGTTAGCAAAGACATTAAGCAACATCTACTAGTTCGATACAACAATCTAGGTATTCAGTAATCAGCATCCTGTCTACTAAGATTCTCTTAACTCCCTCTCTCACAACCTTAATGATTCTATAATTCTATGATTTTGTTGATTTTTAACCCCTTCCCACATTTCTTTTTTCAAACCAGTTCCAGCGCTGTTTTTGAGGGGGGTCTGTGTGCCAGAATTTCAGGCCTGCCTGTCTGTTCATCTGCGTGATAAAACACCTGAATAGAGGGGAGCTCAGTGAGGTAACTGAGTATGTGCCTATTACTCAGTGACAACTCCTTTTGCCAGCCCCACAGACAAGGACAATCAGACCTAGGGTTGCAACACGCTTGGCCTCTGAATGGGAAGCAGGCATGAAGGTGGTGAGAAAACGCATGTTGCTGCCAGCTCCAGTTACTGCTTATGTACGTGGAGAGAGCTACTGACTAGATGTTTACAGCAGCCTCAGGCCTGGTAAATGAGATCTAGTTCCTAAATTAGGCAGAGTCACGCAGAAGGAAAAAAAAAATGCTCTGAGCCCTACTGGGTCATTTAGCACAGCTGCCTGACAAAGGATTAGGAGGAGGTACAGAGCCTGGTTGGTGAGGACCGTTGAAACTGGAGAGGGATGTGTTTGGCAGTAAATTGCTACTTAGATTTCCACTATAGTATTCCAGAACAAACATGCAATGCAAAACAAGAGTATTTTTAACAGTTCAGGACCATGTGGTGTTCTGCTAAGCAAAAGCTCAGGAAAATAAGCTGACTGAACCCTTATGACTTTCACTAACTTTGCTTCCCAGGCATGTTGCTCATTCAGGACATGTGTATTCATTTTCTTATCCCAGAGCTGCCAAATCAAACCTATTAAAGACTAAAAGACACCATACAGTTCAGAATTAACTCTATATTTGTTATATCATCTTCTAAGTACTTTGAAGTCCAAAAAGCAAAAGACATTATAAAAATGCAATGTATTTTTGCTGATAGTTCCATTTACTTATTTGTAAAAACAAGTATTATATGCACTACTGAACCTATTTGTAGTATGTACTTTGCACTAAAGAACTCTCCATATGTGAATATAAATAATTATTTTTCAGTTTTTAAATCATTGGCTTGTTGGGTTTTGTTTGTTTGTTTTCTGTTCAGTTTAACCACGTCAAAAATTATGTATCAAAAGCATTGAATAACAGAATAATTCAGTTTAGGTGGGACCTCAGGAGATCATCTGGTTCAAACACCTATTCAAAGCAGGGTGGACACTGAAATCAAACCAGATTGCTCAGGGCTTTATCCAGTCAAGTGTTTAAAACCTCCATCTGGATACCTGTTCTTTATAATATATATAGTATATATATTATGTATGGTATATATATATTATATATAGAAAGTTCCTTCTCCATTTCAATTTATGACTACTCTGCTGTGCTGTGCACCTCAGTGAAGAGTCTAGTTTTATTGTCTTAATAAGCTCCTCCTGTGCTTTGGGAGGCAGCCACAAGATCCCCCTGAAGCTGTCTCTCCAGGCTCAACCAGCCCAGCTCCGTCAGCCCCTCTTCACAGGGCAAGTGCAACAGGCCCCTCACTATTTTCATGGCCCTGTGTTGAAATTGTTCCAGTTTATCTGTCTTTCTTTTACTGGGGGGTCTTGAACTGAGCACAGTATTCCTAGTGCATTCTCATAGATGCCGAATAAAGGGGAATAATCACCCACAATGGCTATTGCTAATCACCTACTTTTCCTTCGCATGCCAAGAATTTACAAAACAATGCATTATGAAATAATACATACTGTCCAGTAACTGGCCATCCATATTTTGTTAAACAACAACAACAAAACTATCCCTTTAGCCCCTAACACCCATTAGCTTGTTTTACAATGCCTGGTAAAACACCCTGCAAGCTTAGAGACCATTTCCTGAGCAGTCCTGTTTTATTTATATTGTGGTACCAAGAGCATATCCCAGCTCTTGAGCTGTGTGTGCTCTGCTTGCATGCCAATTTCCTGCCTTGGTAAAACCTGGAAAAGCACTGTTTTCCTTACTTTTTTTTTTTTTTCCTTCCCTTGTTCTTCCCACTTCTTTCCCTCAATCTGTTCTGCTTTCACACCGAGGAAATCTAAGCAAACTCAGACCGATAGCTCCCTCCAGCACTTCCTCTGAACATGCAGGGCCAGGGTACAGGCCTGCTTCAACACCAAATTAGAAATTCACCTTTTATGACCTTTGGTATGTCCAGAGTTAGGGCTGTCCACAAGACATTTCCCCACTCTGTGTGTATGCACATATTCCTTACTGCTGGACTTTATACTTTGCCACATTAAAACATTCTTTGTTTGAATAGGCCTGAATTACAAAGCCGTCTAGACTACCCCCTCCAAAATTGTCATGCCATCACTGTTGATGTAAATGCAGAACAGCTGCAGGCTTCCAGTCTCTGGAAACCCGCACATGTACACTGGCTATTCCCCAAAGACACCTTCTTTTTGAGTTACACCAGCCAATTTTTAATCCATTCTACATGTGCTCTACTTATATTGCAGAGTACAACTTTTTAATCAGTACATTATGTACTACTAAGTCAAAAGTCTTTCAAAACTTTATTTCAAAATGTATACGAGTACTACCATTAATCTAAGCACAGATGTAGTATTTAACTTTTACAGATGTAGTAATTAACTTTTACTTTTTTTAAAACTTTTTTGATTAAAGTCTAAATGTTTGGACGTTTATTTTAAATCACTCATGACAGTTTGCAAGATAACAATACTTACTTCTATCTAACATTTTAGACAACATCATGAATATGTATCCAACAAAGAATTCAATACAGTAGAAAACCTAGCACAAAACTCCTGACATTTCTGGGCTTCAAGGAGGAACCAATTGTTAACCATTATTGTGAGAGTGTTAATGCCTTGTAGTTACTCACAGAAAACACAGTTCTCTATATCCAAAGCACAATTGCCTGAAATTACCCCCATCTAATTTCAGGCACTAAAGTAAGGCATCTAAATGAAAATCCTCGTTGCTTCTACATTGTGCTTTATGGATGTTCTCCCTCCAGTGACTGTGGAAGGAGCACAGACTCTCAGGGTTCATTCCTTCAGACAATTCATTTAGGTTTCCAAAGTGCGACAGATGAAGTCACATCCATGAAAAGACAGAACATAAGATGAAGCTTAGCGAAATGCAATTCAGTAGGTAGAGTATAGCCTGTAAAGTGGGGAAAACGAAGCTTTGTTACCTTTCTGTCTCTTTATTCTCCTCCTCCCCACCAAACCATCTGTGAGAAATCACCTGTCAGCATCTCTCCTGTGAGCCAAATTTTAGATGTTGAAAGAAGAGCATTTGCAAGGCTTCTGGGAGAAAGTATTTTATTCTTGTACATAATAACAATAGAGATAAAGGAAATGCCATTCCTCCCAAGAGTGGACATTACTGAGCTGCAAACTGCTTTGCTAGCTAGGTCTTTTACTCATAAGTTTTGAAGTGAATTTCTGTGGCAGTTTTACGTTCTGTCACCTCCCAGTTTTTCACTCATCAGAGTTTACTGTCCTGTACCAGAGGGAAATTTGTACCTGCATGCCAGCCTACAAGCTAGTATGTTTTGGCTTAAGTGGCCAGTGCTAGTTTAATACCAGACTATGAACTGTGATGAATGAAAACACAGGTGTACTTGCAGGGTTATTAACACTACAAGGAGCTGTGCATTCTTAAGACATAAGATCAAGCCTCTCCAAAGCCCTGATGTGGTAGTTCTCACTCCAAAAATAAGGAAAGAAGGCACTGTATGTTTAGTCATTTAAAGACAGAGGTTTGAAGAAGGTCAGATTACTCATGCCCCAGAGATGTAAATTTGTCTGCAGCAACTGAAAGAAATGAAGGTCATTGACCCAGATTTAGATGCCTACTAACTGCAGTTAAGTTGAATGCATCCCACTCTCAGCATGAAAATTTCACTATGTGGAACACATTTCAAAGTCAGTTTATGAGACTGATTACCATCATTATCTCCAGGGCTTCTTATTGAAACACAGGCCAACATTATTTTTTTCACAAATTTCAGAAAGCTTCATTGTAATGCCACAAAAACAATCAGCTCACTTGCAAATTATTGTAATACAGATACAATAAGAATATGTGCATCAGGTTTCTTTAAAAATATTTCTGAAGCTAACAGGATGACTCTCTGTAAAGATTGCCTGCTTTGTGTCTTCTTCAGCTGATATTTATTAAACTAAGCAAATCCTGGAAATCACTGCTATCTTTATTAGTCCACACCTAGGGAATTGTTCCTCTGAAGTCTACAGACCTTTTGCTATTGTGTGTGCATAACCATATATTAATGAAAAACCAAGAGTTTTAAGCTTTTTAAGAATCACACCTACTTTTTATATGCACTAAGATGCTTAGCACCACTTTTTTACTGTAAAGTGAGATAGATTACAACAGATAGGCATTCTTCTGAATATTTTTCTTGTTTTGTTAGTTGTTTACACTGGAGTATGTTTGTGTGCAAAGGTATAAAGATTCATTTCATGTTATTCTTTGATTACCTATCTCATTTAACGGGTTTATTTTTTGTATGTTAACATCACCAAGACATTACAAAGTGTGACATCAGACTGTCCGACACTGTGCTGTGTTGTCACTATTACAATACTGTACATTCTGTTCTAGGTCACATGACAAAACTAGCTCCATTCAATTCCCTGGCAATTTTCCACTATTTCTGTAACTAATTCTAGGACATTGTTATGTTACTTAATGCTGTGTACAACAGGCTTGGTTTTAATTAACCTGCCTCCACTAATTATTGAAAGAAAATTGTATGAGAAATGGAAGAGAATAATTTCCTGCTGTGCTCAGTGGGGACAGGATCAGAACATGGTCTGTCTTTTTAGCTCTACCAGGGGAAAAGAGGACTTGAAAAGGTCCTCTGTCTTCTCCATTAGCCAACCTCAAACTACATGAACAGACACCTCAAAGATTTCTGCAGGAGCTAGTCAAGAGTCAGAACTAAATGAATGCAAAGCAATGAAGAAGAAACATTTATAATAACAGGAGAAAACAGATTAAAACAGAAATTGATGAGCATGTCTTAAGTCTAGTAGTGAACAGAAGCTTAAGTCCTTGAAATTGATTATAAAAGACTGCGTTCAGTTAGGAATATCTGGATTCTGCCTTGCTGTCAGTAAGCACCATGCTCTCTTGCTATCTGAGAGTCTGCATAATACACACTTCTTTCACTCAGTTTTCATTCTCTCTCCTCCTTAGATAGGAAATAGACTCATTACCTTCAGACCTATAACCAAATACAGGAGCACAATGAGGAACAAGACCCACATGAAGGTCTCATTTCTATGCTGCAATTTACATAATATTTGAGATCTTCAGGAAGTGTTGAATTTCATGTGAAGTTGCTTTTTGAGGCACTAAAATTTCACAAATTAAACAGCCTGCTTCTGTTTAATAATGAATATTATGAAGAATGTGTTTTAAAGTGAAACCATGCAATGTTTGCAGTAGGTTTGTACCTTCTCTTCTTGTCCAAATAATAATTTTGGAGGTTCTTGAGGATGACTTACAAATGAAATAAGACTAAAGGCCAGGAGTGGAACCCTGAAGTCTTTGGAAATGCTATGCTATTTTTTTATTATTTTTGTATAAAGTAAATTTTGCCCTGTGAAAACTAAATCATTTCTGTTCCCTTATTCTATCTGAGAAAATCTGAACAATTGCTTCAGAGTGAAACAGCTTCTCCCACGCTGCTCTTAATACTTAATACTAATATAGCTTCTCCCATACTGCTCTTAATAAGCTGTCACACTTACCTACATCATTTCAAACCCTTTTCCCTAAGCAGCCTTTACTTATAAAATTATGTATATTGAATGTACTAAATGTAGAAGACACCTTACCATAATCTAAATGTTTTACAGTTTACATTAGAAAAATATCAACTTCAGTATTTGATCGGCAAGTAAAGGTGGCTGTTATTAATTATTATTTTTGTGTGTGTGGCATTTATTAAATAAGGTATCCCAAGATAGTAATCTATGTACTTAACCAGGGAAACAGGAACAATCAGTTCAGTTGAGTTGCAGTTGTAGTGTTATTAGAAACATGACGTTTTCACTTCCTGACTTTTGTGATTTGAACTCTGCAACCTTTGTCTTGAGTGAATGTTGTTTTATTATGTTTCTCAACTAAATCCCAGAAATGTTTCCACTCCACAAGTTTTTGACTCCCAGAACATCTCTGGAACACTTAAACTGCATCACCGCTTCCCAGTCCCCACACTCTGTCAAGATTCCAGGAGACACTTCCAAAGCTGACGTGTACGATGGCAGTTCCACTAGTTGATGAACGACAGTGGTAATGAGATAGATATTGATACCTAAAAATGAGCAGACAAAAAAAAGCATGTCTGTTGCTATCATATAGCTCATATATTCAGGTATTTATCTTGTCCAGCTACCTACCATCTTAAAGCCAAAAACACCTCAAGAAACTGTGTTGTGAAACAAAGCCTTCACCCCAGGTTATCCACCTCCCTTAGGCACACTGGAAAACAGAAATGAGAAGCTCAGCAGGAGAACCTTTTAGTTTTATTAACTGTGGAACTTTCCATCTTCAAAGGACTGTATTAGCCCTACCTTTTTCTGCAAATGAAGAGTTTCACAGTTAATCCATATCTAACAATTACTATTTCTCAAAATCAGTTACAAATGTTGTCTCTTATTTGACTGAACTGCAAAACAGAGGGTGATCAACTCTTTTGCAGAAATTTTATACTGAGGATGAGTATTGCATGCATGGTACGCTGTAGTATATTGCAAAACAACAGAACTAGCTCTTAATAGCTCAGCTTTAGGAAAATGTTATAGTTGCATATTTATTTCTGCATACACTAGTATAATCTACTCTTCTATAGGTTAAAGCTACCTTGGGTACTTCTGTACACTTCACAATAGTGGGAGATGTTTTCTTAAAGCTTTGATGAGTAGTTGTATTGCTATTTGTATAACCTAACTCTAAGGAAAAAAAAATACATTTCCAGAGCTGATTTAATTTAGGAGGAAACTGGAAGGCAGCTGCATGCCTGACTGTCATCAGTGTCTTAGAACTTTACTTGCCCGTTTCAGTAAATGTTATGACTTAAGACTAATTCAGCTTCAACTAAAATAATGCTGACTAATAACAGATATATTATTACTATCATAATGCCTTGAAAATTGAGACACTTTAAGAACAAGAATATACAAAGTAGAAGCCCTATTACCTCACTTACCTTTCAGGTCGAGAGGAAATGGAGGAAGTGATAGAAAAAGTGTTTTATATTTCAACATTTTTTATGTCAGAGGAGCAACTTCCCAGGAGTTGCTCCATCAAACTGAAAGACAACAACACCTATCAATTGAAACGCAATTACACCTGTTGTATTTTCTGTAAAATGAAAGTCAAGAGCCCTCTGTGGTCCTCAAAGGGTTTCCATATGGCAACTCTGCTACCAAGTGCCTTTAGCAGATTATCAGCCAGTGGAACAGAGATTTTGATGATTACTTCAGACTTCAGGTGAAACTAGGTTTTATTATCGATTGGTTTCTCTTTCAAACATTTTCAAATTAAATGACTGAAGTATAAGAATTATTCAGTTGTTTCATGGTGCTGTGGTACTGCATTTTTATGCACTTCTGGCTCTTTGCAAGTGCAAAGTAACTTCCTGGATCACAGGGCAGGAATAACTGAAATTCTTTGCCTTCACTGTACAGGAGGTCATGAAATGTTCAGAATGATTCCTGTTAGCAATATAACCTATTAGTCTGTAAATCAATGAATAGCACAAGCTGCTCCAGCTGTCAGGGCTCTTTAGGTTTTAGCAGATGCAGAACAATCCCTTCTTACTTCTTTTACTTCTGGAAACATCCACAGCAAAAATCCTTAGTTCTTTTCTAAGTACAAAAGTTGTATTGCTTTAGCTATTCAAATATGCTAAAAGTGGTACTGCTTATCTGGTGGGAGGGCAGCATTCTTCAACTGAGTTCTCATTTTTTCATGTACAGGAAAAAGATTAAGCCATAAGGTCCATTTCTACTGGCGCAGCCAAGTCAAACTTATGATTAAATCAACCATAAGTATTGCCCTTGAACAAACTTAATGCTATGTTTCAAAATCTGAGTATAAAAAACAAAAACGAAAACAAAAACAAAAACAAAACTTAATTCTATAATACTAAAATTGTAAAAGAAATAGTATTTCTCTAAGGCGGAGGTAAAACTTTTCCCTCTTCAAAGACATTTCTTTAGGTATTTTTCAAAAGCACAGGAATCCTCTGTCAGCAGCACAGCACAAGAAAACAACTTAGGTAGCCATGGTCAACATCTGATGCTTTACAGAGATTTAGACTCAGACCTGAGACATCTTAGAGTCAGAACCATATCAGCTCTATTAAAGTCAGGGAAATACTTTTGATTTCAACAAGACCTAGTTCAAACTCTTATTAAACTCTGTTAAACTTATTAAACTCTACTTCCTTAGAGCAGGTAACCAGACTGCTTCATGATGTGAGACATGAGGTTTTATTTACATCCCTTTTTTACCTTGCTTAAAGAGACTCTAATTGCCTAGTCTTTTAAAAATAAAACACACACACACAATCCGGGCACTGTTTTTTGATGACTTCCTGTGGCTGTAAATTCCCCGGGCTTATCCCATGGACTAGATTTCCTTATATGGAATTCAAATTTCCTTATCATTAGGAGTCTGAACCTTTTGGATTTCACTTGAAGCTGATATTCAAACCAACACATGGGCTACTTCAAGTGCAATTTTAAAAAGAGCCTGAACAAGCCCTGTGGAATCCGTCATATTTCACACATCTCTGATTAGTACTGAAATCATACCCCCCAGTCTCCCACCACATGTGTTTTATGTTAAGAATGTGTTTATGTTAAGGCAGCATCTACAGTGAATGAATAAGCAGGTTCCTGGAGCAGGGAAACTGAATTTTAGCTAGTGTTGACCACATTGGCAGGCACTAAACATAAGAAGGCTTTCTTCCTGTACAGACCCCATCATGCAAGGACTTGCAAGTTTTAAGCCCAGCTCCTCTTCCTGTCTGGGAAGGGTTTCTTAATGTTCAACAAGATGGAGAGAAAAGAGATGGCTTCCTACTTCACACAGAGGCTGGTGGACCTTGCTGACATGGAGACATGTTAAGGCTGCATTTTGAAGCCCTCAACTTCCTCCTAATAAACACAGTTTTTAGTGGGCAGGAAAACTTCATCAAACTCCACAGAAGCTACTGTTCTAACATTATCTCCCAGCCAGTAAGTAATATGATTAGTTTTAGTTACAGTGTCAACATCTTTATACAACTTCACCTTCATTTTTACGACTGCAAAGATGATCAAGTAATTAATCACACAATTGCCAGTTCTTGTGTTTTATAGTAAACATGACCCTAAAAGAAGTAGCTCTGCACGCATATATTTTTGTCTGATAGCTTGTCATACGGTATTTTAAAATTACCATCATTAACACTGCTACAGTGAAAACTGTTAACTTATTTGGCTTATTTTTCAGTATAGACAACACAAACAGGAATCAAGTTACAATGTTTATTTATTATTATTATTTTTTTTTTCAGGAAAATCAGAGGGCCAGGCAGCCTAATACAAAAGCAAGGGCTGGAAACAAAAGACACTGCTCAAAGTTACAGTAAGTGCAAATTCAGGAAGCCTAAAGTGAGTCACTGGGACTGATGGCAAACACAGGGATGAAAGACTGTTTGTTAGTTTGTGCAAGACATCAGCAAGTAAAAGAAAATCAGGGAGAAAAAGAGAAGAATTTATGTTCTTCTGAAAGGAAACGAGGCAGAACAAGTTGGACATGGAAAGGCAAGTAGTTTTCTGAGATCTGCTAATCACAGATGTTTTATCAATTTCCTTTTTTTGTTAAATGGAAATAATAATAAGAATAGTGGATAATGAGAGACTTGACTATGGTCCAGGAAGGCTTAATTCATTAGTAAAGATTGCAGAGCTCCTCAGTATGACTGGACAGAAGTTGCCAGAGAAATGCAAACAATAAAAAGCAGAGTTGCTGAAGAATGGTTAAATATGTAACTGCTTGTGTTCCCTCCCCCCTTCACCCCTCACGGAAATGTAATGACAGACATCTCTCTTTGTGTTTGACCTATAAAAAAATCTGTTCTCATACTGTCAAAACATGTCATTTACATGCTTTTGGTACTCAGTACATAACTTCATTTAAAACAATGATGGAGATTATTTGTGTAAAACTAATAAGAAATGAGATTTGGGCAGTGTTAGAGCCTATTGTGCAACTACATTAAAGCAGTTCAATCAGTAGACTACTCAACCAAATGAGAAAATTTCCTAAGTTAAATAAATAGCTACCTCTCTGTGTAATACGGAGAGTATAATACTGAGAGATCCTGCACCAAGACTCAGTGTAGGTAATAGCTGCTCATCCTGAAACTGCACAATAAAAATCTTGAAACTGAGAAAGATGATATATACACAATGGAGACATAGAACACAGAACTCTCTGCCACAAGACAATTTTAGCAAGATCATAGAATCACAGAATCGTAGAATATCCTGAGATTTAAAGGACCCACAAGGATCATTGAGTCCAACTCCTCAGTCCCCAAAGGACCACCCAAACATCAGGCCATATTTCCGAGAGTGTTGTCCAAACGCTTCTTGAACTCCAGCAGCTCGATGCCGTGACCACTGCCCTGGGGAGCCTGTCCCAGTGCCCGAGCACCCTCTGGGTGCAGACCCTTTCCCTAACACCCAGCTTGACCCTCCCCTGTCCCAGCTCCATGCCGTTCCCTCGGGTCCTGTCGCTGTCCCCAGAGAGCAGAGCTCAGCGCCTGCCCCTCCGCTCCCCTCGTGAGGGAGCTGCAGGCCGCCATGAGGCCTCCCCTCAGCCTGCTCTGCCCTGAGATGAAAAAAAACAGGGACCTCAGACACTCCTTATAAATCTTGCCCTTTGGACCCTTCACCATCTTTGTAGCCCTCCTTTGGACACTCTCTAACAGTTTTATTTCTTTCTTATACTGTGACACCCAAAACTGTGCACAGTACTGGATGTGAGGCTGCATCAGCCTCACTGGGGGACAATCCCTTCCCTTGACCACCTAGCAATGCTGTGCCTGATGCATCCCAGGGTGCAGTTGGCCCTCCTGGCTGCCAGATCACACTGCTGGTTCATGTTCAACTTGCTGTTGACCAGAACCCCCAGATCCCTTTCTGCAGGGCTGATCTCCAGCATTTCGTCCCCCAGAAAGTACCTATAATCAGGGTTTCCCCTTCCCAGGTGTAGAATCTGGCAGCTTCCAGCCAACTGGGACCTCTCCAGATTCCCACGACCATTGAAAAATAATTGAAAGAGGTCCTGTAATGACATCAGCCAGCTCTCTGGGATGAATCCCATCAGGCCCCATAGTCTTGTATGCATCCAGGTGGAGCAGCAGATCCCACACAAGTTCAGAGTTAACTGGGAGTATATTTCAAAGTTTAACATGAAGCAAAATAAGCCAGGACTGGCTACTTAACTAAACATCACCAGTTAGATATTGCTAGTACCTAGAGACTTGTGTCCTCTGACCCACATCCTAAAACGTCATGTTGACTGAGAGTTTGTCATTCCCACAGTCACATTCCTCCAACTCAGGGCAGCTGAGGTCCCAGAGCCCATATTTTGTGTTGAAAACAGAGGCAAAAAATGCATTAAACATCTCTGCTTTGTCTATGTCCCTATTTGTGAGGTGACTGTCCTCATCAAATATCAGAGCAGTGTTTGCTCTGGTCCTCCTTTTTCTGTTAACATACTTTAAAAAATTGTCCTCAACACTGCTGGTCAGCTTCAACTCTAATTGAGCCTTGGCCACACAAATTCTCTCCCTACAGAGGAAAGCAGCATCCCTGTAGTCCTCCCATGTTGCTTGCTGTGCTTCCAGAGACTGTACACTTTCTTTTTCTGACAAAGTGCTTGAAGAAGATACTTGCTCAGGCAGACCAGCCTTCTGCCCCTCCTTCTTGAGGTCCCAGGGGACCTCACTAACTAGTTCCCTGAGCAGTCTGAATTCTGCTCTTCCCAAATCCAGTGTTGAAGTTTTGGTGGCAGTTTTCCTCCTATCACCAAAGATTTTAAACACAACTACTTCGTGGTGTCTATGTCCAAGGCGGCTACCACTATGGCCAAGAAATTATCATCAAGGCGCTTCAGGTATCTCCTGGGCCTGTTTGTTTCAGCTATGCGATAGATAGTAGTAAGATTTTTAAAAGGTACAAAATATAGGAGGAACATATCATATAGACCGGTAAATGAGTAAAGGATAAATTCTCATGACCGAAGACATTACACCACCCGTGCATTTACAAAATGTGGGAAGAAACTTCCCATTGAGATATTATGGGACTCCATCTTCCTCTGAAGTCCACTCAAGCTACTTTCATAGACAGAGTAACAAACAATTGATCTCATATGTGTCTAAATTAAAAGGCTTAAAACAGGATCTGTTTTCTTTTAAGTCCTGTATTTTGACTTGTGTAAAACAACATTTTATGAAACATCGGGCTTTATTTATTTATTTATTTATTTAGATGTGTATTATTTTTTAATTTGGAAAGCTGTGTAGCTTTCCCTACAGGATGTAAAGAACTGTAACACGTTAGTCACACATCTTTCAACATATGGCATTTCTGTTTGCTATCAAAACACAGATTCTCTGATTCTATGATTTTGCCATTATTTTAGCTTATATTTTCATTAATAAGGTGACTTTTAATACAGACCTGAGCATGCTCTGACTATACTTAGATAAAATAAAAAGGAGGGATGGGAATAGGTAGGAAAGAGAAAACAACTGACAAAACCATCTGCACAAACATTTCTCCTGAAAAGGGATTCACCTATAAGGAAAAGGGCTAACGACTCTGGTTTCTCATGGAGAGTAGAATATCCTGCTCTGTCCTTTTTCACCTCTCCTGCTCAGACGTTAAAGTGGACATGTACTCTTGCAAACACGAGGGCTGAAATCCTTCAAAGCAAGTAAGCCTGAGTAATTCATTTCACATCTGGACACAACATTATACAAGCCCAAGCTAAGTAAAGAGCTTGATCTGAGAGCGTGCACCTGCTATAAGCATGTGCCATCTGTTCACAGCTTCATTATAATAACAGTCAAAACTGTTAGTCTGGAAGGCCATACAGAACTAATATCACACATGCCACACAGCAGTATGTTGTACAACGGTGAGCCTGTGAAAATATTTATCAGCAGAACACTGTAATGAATGACAGAAAATGAGGGATTCAGTATCTCACAATCTGTCATAGTATTAATCAAAAGCTGGAAAATACCTCAAGGCAGTCAAAGGAAATACTAACCAAAGGCAACAGGAGTGAAGTAACAGTACCTGAAGCCGAAATAGCTATATGATGAAATGTACAATAGTTTATAATGCTAAGACATGTAATAAACCAAACCACCTTCTTCAGCATATTAAAAACCTAAATTATATTCACTTTCCAGTTAGCTGTTAGACATTGGTATTTCAAAAGTACTATTCTTCTTTGTACTGCTCTTCATGCCACACCTGTGTGACTGTTTTCACAGCTATAGAAGGAGAATCTTTTTTTCTTCTACTAACTGAGTACCTTTTCAACATCCTATTTTGTGTTAAGGATTTCTTAGGTAACAAAAATTAATTCTTGTTGCTGTTTCAGTAATCTTCATTTGCCTTTGACATTCAGTGAAAGATTCATCTTTTTCAAGGCAAATAGCCAATCACTGTCTTTGCAAACATGTTTCAAGAGTGTCTACCCTGAGCGTTTCAGTGTAATGCCAATATATTGATATATTGCAGTAAGATGGCAACAATAGCAAAGATCTATGATATAGCTGAACTGCTTTTATTACACAAGTGTCCTTGCTTAAAATTTGCTTGGATATCTCTAGAGAGTGGTAGTTCATACAAATAAAACCTACATTCTCTATTTCGTTTCCTATCCATGTTAATGATCCAAAACATTTCAATGGCAAGAGAAGTGTTCTCTTTCAGAAGCATTCTCTTTAAAAAGCATTCTAATTCAAAATTGCCTATTTCACTTATGATTTAATTTCACCAACCAGTGTCTTCTTGCCATTGAAATGGAACTGCCTATGAATATAAATGGTATGATTTTTGACCCAAAACACATAACCAGGAGCACAAGAATAAGAACAGGCAATTTCATGGCCAGACAATAAACTAGGATGGCTCATATCATTCTTCAAATTGGTGTGAGCTAGGGAAGTCAAACTATTATTACCAGCTTCCACTGGCTAAAAAAGTGACTGTTCATATATTCTGAGATTTTAACTAGTATTCTCAGGAAACTTTCTCTTTAACATCTGATTTTTGCTTTTAAAGACATTTTCATGCCTCTGTAGATCAAAAGAAGAAGGAAAAGAGTAAATCCAGAAAGATGGTCTTCATTTATGATGTGATAGAATTGTATTTCTGAATGCCAGAAGTTCATAGAGTGTTTTCAAGGCAATATTCAGCACTACAGCCAAGTGCCATTCACAGGAGATCAGGGATTATCCAATAAAACCAAGCCAAAGCAGAATTTCAGAACAAGGAACAAAAGGCTTGAAAACTCTATCAAATCTTTCTTTTAAAATTGTATTTGTTTGGCTGTTTTCTAATTTTATTTTTTTTTTAATTCAAGTTTAGGAGCTTTGATAAGGACAGAAAAAATATTTGTGCAGGTTTTTTTATGTATTTTATAATCTCTCTTGGCCTTGTTGCTGAAATGCCAAGAAAGGATTTATTTGATTTTCACGTAATTTTTTGAATTTTATTTTGATTTAGATATTCTTAAGAGTACCCAGGAGAGCTCTTTGTTGTCTTCAGGTGATTTCTTAGCTCCCCAGTAAAACATTAAAAACATTAAATTCATTACTCTTGCAATTTTAACATGGAACTTACTGCTGATGTACTATTAATATTTTGTGTTTGTAAATTTGCTTGGAACCAGACTATTATTTCTACTGCAACAAAGGGGCCTACTGTTTCTACTTTTCAGGAGGTACTCATGTTCCTTTAAGGAATCTTAAAGGGATTTAAGGAGCTTTGAAATCCAACAGGTCATGAGCACTTAACTCTGCTGGACTCCTTTGAAATCCTAGCCTTACTCTCTGAGGCACTGATTAGAACTGCTCTTTGCAGAAATATTTAGCCACTGTATCTAGTGTTAAGTCTTGTTGTTTATACTGAGTTTTTATACAAAATCCTAAGGTAGGCCTATCAGGAAAAGATATTTATTGGTAATTTAAACTTAAAAGTTTAAGTCTTCTCAGGAATTCCTTAGTATTGAATTCAGACACACTTACTTGATTCTACAATAAATTGTTTTATATTTGGCTTTTATTTCACTTTTACGAATTTGAAATGAAATTATGCTTATCCCAATCAAGTATTTACATGTATAAGAAATATAAGAAGAAAGATCTCTTGTTTTTATAGCAATTGGTAATCTGTACTCCTTAAACGCTACAGAAGGCTGTTCATTTTCATTTAAACTTCATAAAATAAATCTGAAAGATACTCCTTGAAGGTGCAGTCCTAAATCAAGATCTAATACCTAAATAAATGACATGAACTTCTGCTGAATATCCAGCAGATTTGTACTGAGAGTTTACATCAAAAAAGGTAAAAGATGAGTATAACTGGACAGAGGCTTCAGAAATTTGAAAAGGATTTGTTTATCTAGATGATAGACTGGTGGACCCAGTAAAAGAAAACCAGCTAATAGGTTAGGCGTATAGAAATAGAGCTTTAAAAAAATCTTAGTGATCCAGAGCTGAATGTGTTATATATCCTCTAAAAACTGAAAAAATCTGTTCAGATCCTTTTCTATTTATATAAATAAATGAAATGAACTATACACACTCATAATAATGCACAATCTATATCCATACCGTTTATAATATCCATCACATGAATTCTTAATATGCGGCAATTACTTCTACGTGAAAGACCAACCATACTTACAAAAAAAAAAAGTCTATCTGTCCTTATTTAAAGTTACATTGAAAGAAGTAATAATGTAGAGAAAGCAGTTAAAAAGGATAAGTACCAGGAAAAATAAGACAATTTAAAAGGAATAAAATAATAAAGGGATGAGGTAATGAGAAGCTGGCAGTCAGTAGGAGTTTAAGTCCTCTTACACATTTGTTTGAACATCTTCAGGTGAAAGGATCCCTATTTTTTAGGCTGCATGTCAGAGATTTCTCTACAGTATCCGGTATGATCCATGGTAGCCCACCTGGCTAATTTACAGTTGTACTTTTTGGCATGTCTCCACTGGCAACGCAGGTTCCCCACTAGATTTTCTACTAGGTGAATCCTATATGTCCCACCTGGGCACCACCTCTGAAGCAGAAGCACTGCTCAGAGCACTCTGTTGAGAAGACACCAGATCCCAGTATGACCCTTCCTGCAGCCCCTGCAGCCTGGCTTCCATCTGCTGCTCTCCATGACAGGTGGACCGTGGTAAAAGAAGGATGCTAATATCACCATGCATCCACTGCCTGGGGAGTGCTGGGGCTGCCATTAATAAGCAGTACGTTCTCACAGTGGCGTCTTAGAGCCCTCATGCTCTGGAGTTTGGCAAAATGTTGTAGGTTGATGGATTTTTTTTTTTTTTTTCAATTTTCCTTAGAGAATGGTTGCACTATGTTTTCCCCTAACTGAGCGGCTTACCAACATCATTTTATCTTGCTGTGAGGCCAATTTCAAAGGAGAGAATAGGTGACGTTCATCTTTGGAACCTGTTCTGCATGCTTTAGGGTTCTGTCCTGCTCTTGCAGTAACCACTGATGGGAAGAAAACAAAGATCCTTTGTTCTTTATGACAGTAACACTTTTTGGGTCTCACCAACAGTGTGTGTGATCTTGGTGACACAGGTTTTCTCTCCTGATGCTGTGTCCTACCCTATGTAGATTGCCAGGACAGACAAGATTGGGATGGCAGCAGAACGTAGAAGACTGATTTCCTGGATGAGCCAGACCTTCTGCTTTTAGCAGTCTATCAATCTGACAGATAATAGAGTAACCGTCCTCTATATAAGGTGGATCTCTATACAAGAGATCCTCTATCCTCTATACAAGGTGGATCACCTTTCCAATGGTACACATGAAGTAGGATCAATATGAGTATGACAAACGCCTTGCTGAGATGGTGCAATAGCTTTTGGATGAAAGATGGCACCCAAGGGCATTCAAGTCTGTGTGTTGTGTGGATGTGACTAAGGCAATTGGAAGAGCCTTAATCCTTTGAGACAGTCCTTGGAAGTAATCTAATATATCAGTTTAGATGTAGCCAAAGATATCCCAATTATTTTACAATAGAGTAGAGGAGCTTCAACCATTGTGGGTTGATTGCTTGCCAGGATGTGATTTTTAAATGACAATCTGAAACGGCAGAATCATGCTTTGCGTCGTTCATACCATTTTCCTTGCCAGAAATTAGTTGACTTCTTTTGCCCCTCCACAGCCTTTCCAAGTGCTGTTTCAAATTCACTGTACCCAGAGTGGGGCATTGTTGTCTTAAATGATGAGGAATGAAACCATGACCTTGTTTCTACACAATGGTACTAGCAGTTTTAGGTAATGTTTCTCTTCACACAGCTTTTCAATACTGAAAAAGGACATCCCTGGGTGATGTAAAAAATGGCTTCTTAAATTTTCTTGTGAAGAATGAGCAATAAAGCTGAATGGAAGCTGTTTGTACAGGACAGCAAGTAAGTTGTGCTCTTCCTGGCAGCTACATTATGTTGTAGAGCCACATCTTCCCCTTCTTACTGAGCCTTTGTGTAGTCTATGTTCTCATTTAACCCAACAGTTGTTTTTCCTGGGTAAAAACTGACAAGGTACAGAGGGGGAAGGAAAGGGAGCAAATGGAAGAGAGAATAGAGGGATGCTTTGTTCGCTAATTCCTGCGGAGAGACATGTCTGCATAGAATCAAAAAAAATTTACGTTCCGATCCTCTCTTACATTTGTTCTTGGCTTTCAGGATTGAATCAGTGTCCTGTTTCACTATTTCTTTATATAAAAAAGAAAGGTCATTTAGTTGTCTCAACAACCACATGAGTAGTGGATTAATCAACACTTGCAAATCATTATGATATTAATCAAACCATTAATCATTAGAAAAACTTCTTTTTATAAAATATTCACTCTACATATATGTTATGACGAATAAAAAAATATGCTTCATTCACTAAAAAGATTGTTACCAGACTGAACTCTTTATGCTCTGTCATTCACTAACACGTATCATCCATTTTATTTGGCATTTTCAAGTGTTAGTGACCAATCCAAGTGTACCTGATGTCAGTGAAAAGTCTCTGACTTCAACGGGCACCACAATTTCTCACTTAACTGGAAAATATCACTATTTAGGTTGTCTGATAAAATTCCACAGTCCAGGTTCATATATATATTTTAAAAATCTCAGTCATTAAAGAATTCCCTCAATTTTTTTCCTTTAATTATTTTTATGTGGAAGACCAGAACAGATTTCATATACACCTATTTACTATTACTGTTTCACCAGGTTTACGTTTGTGGTGCCTTTACTGTATTCATGTTTTCTGATCTACTTGACTGTTTCAAATATTTAATCAGATTTATCAGGTTCTACCTGTTGTCTGCCCATTTAGTTTCTTCTGTAACACCTATCAGAGACATGCCCAATTGCTTTTAGATATTTTTCTCTTTTCTTTTTCTTTCTTTCTAATGGGAGTCAATGTTACTTATGAATATTGCCCAAGTTTAGTTAGAAGGCTGATTATACATCCTAATTTTCAATCATAAATTTTTCAGAAATGTTTCATACTTTTCCTATGAAACTGACTTTCATTCTGGAGCTCTTAATGGATGTGAATATATATTACTTATTCAAATCAGTATTTTCAGTCTCTGTATATTCCAGAAGATTCCAGTCATAAAGAGAGCCATGATGAGTTCTTCAATATTTTCCTGTCTCATTCTGGGCTACTGCTCATTTTTCAAATACAAATGCCTGAATGACAGAGGGTAACTGATGCCAGATTTACATTCTTCTGCTTATTTTAAGTCTTGTTTGAGTTCAGGATGATCCACTCTTTCACAATAAGCAGATGATTATTGCATAACTTTAGGTACATGATCTCCCTACACATTTACCTCAAAACCCATCTTTTTCAACAAAATTCTTTTTGCTAATTTGCTATTGTTAAGAACTAGGAATTTGCAGTCTCAGTTCTCTTTCTAGCTGCTACTGACTTAATGTATTGATTTGTGAGCCTCTACTGCCCTGGGACCCAGGTATCTGTAACACCGCGTTTTCATTTTATAAGTTATTTGTGTTTTAAAATGAAAAACAGAGAAGTAAAGAAATACATGATGGTTGATAGGATTATACTGTGGCAGAATACAGAATACTAGGGACAATAAATTATTTGTGCTTCCTCAAATACTGGAAAAAAAATGTGTTTAATAGTTAGAAGGCACAACATAATTTACACAGCAGACTCATTCTAAGTCCTATGACAGTTTTTCATGTTCAAACACATAAACAAATCTGTTGACAAAATGCTCACAAACAAAAGTTATTTTGCAATGGATCAATGGATTGTCTCTATAGAACTGAAGGGTACCCCCATTTAACCTAGCTTTTTTAGTGGTCAAATCTGTGAAAACAGGTACTTTTTCCAGCCAGAAAATTTAGGCAACAAATCCTTTGGAGCATGTTAACTATTAAATAAAGTGGTTTTTAAAAGTTGCAAGGCATTTCTTCCTGAAACTGATGAGAAAATCTATTTCATTTCCTGTGCGATAAATGTATATTAAACTGGGAAGCTTGAAGGATCTCCCTCATACAAGGGAAAAAATATTTAATTGCAATAACACTATGCTGAAGGATCTGCCACTCCAAAACATTAGGATCCCTATCTGCAAATCCCAGATGGAATTCTGCAACATGAAAGACAATTTTTCTTAAAATAAATGTTTTATAAATATTTCAGTTTTTTAGAGTCATTTCACCACAGAGACTCTAAATTGATTAGCTGATTGCTTGTCTTCCTGCAGAAATCAAAAGGTGCTAACTATTACTTTATTCAAGTTCACTGTTAAAGTCAGCTTGAATATCAAATGGCCAGTATGTAGAGAGTCTAAATAAATAGTCAACTTCATGAATTCATAGTTGCAATTCAGGAGTTTGACCTACTTAATATTATTCCTAAATCAACTATTAAACTTTAAGCAACTACACTAGTTTTTACCTAACCTGACCTATTTTGTGCAATTCTAATGTGCTTACCACAGGGTTACCTGCATACCATGGTGAAGAAGACATGGCAAGTTGTGTGCTTGGCACTCCCATGTGTAATCTTAGCATCGTACAACTGCTCAATGTTCTGATCAGATATTAAGGACTTTTTCCTCCTTTCAGTTATTTGGAAAAATGTTATCTGCTTTAGCACTTCACTTCACTTTAGCACTGCCTACTGAAGTCTTCATGTGTCTCTGGAACTACAAGAACAAGGGCCATGGCCAAGTAGAACCAGTCTGATAGTGCTGTTCACAATTACAAACAGTATTTTCATAGACATTTCTGCAAAGAAGAAATAAACTGAGGGTATGTATATGAAGTAAACACAAAATAATCCACCACCCATATATTTAAAATATCTAGCTTAAAATGCAATCTTTACTTATGTACCTCTTTACGTAATTTCACAGTCAAGCTGCCACATTAAGAAAGGGTGGAAAGTCTTTGTTAGTTTCAGAGAACCATAACACTTATAAAATAATTATAATAATATAGCCAGCCATGCTGTATAATAGCCATAAAATTATGGTAGCTGCTAATTTCTACATCAAAGCTTTAACTTTTGCTTAAACTGTAGAAGTGCATTTGAAAAGTACCCAGTTCTGACTAAATGTTAAAAGCTAAAGAAAATCTATCATTAGTTCTGTTCAAATTTTATTATTTTTGTGCTCAAGCATCTCAAGTACAGTGCTGCTAATATTTTTCAACCTGCCTTAACACATTTTCCATAACAGCATCAAAGCAAATACTTGCGAATAATATAGAAAGCACTAGGGGTTCTAAAAGTAATTCAAATTTATGCCACTCTATTGTGTACAGTTAAACTGACAAAGGATTTCTAAAACCTATATTTTTTATATGACTTCTACAAAGTTTCTTTTTCTGTATTATTTCCTCTTAGGTTGTGCCTGAGAAACTTGGGAAACTCTTGGTACAAAGTAACAGTCTTCACTGACTGACTACTGCATCTACTGTGTAAAATATATCATGAGAAAGTGAAAGGTGTGTATCCTCTCAGGCTCATTTATTTATACTCTGCCATTACATAATTAAGCAGTCATACTCATCAGTAAGGCTAAATGGCTTTATCTTAGAAGTGCTCCAGATAACTTCAGGTGGATTTACCTGCGGTGGTTAACACAACCATCTAGCTGCCCAGACTTTGGAAGACACCAATTAGTAACTGAAGGCAGCAACCACTGTCTGGAGTTCGTGCATTAATGCAGATTTGAGACGATGATAGTTTGTGTTAATATAGTGGCCTGTGGACTGATGCAGCTAAGAAACAAATAAACCAGTTCCACTCAGCAACGTATAATGACTGTGACACTGAGGCAGTGATTCCTGGCGGCCCAGCAGCTCAGAAGACTGATGTCTCCCATCACTTAACCTGCCAGATCTCAGTTTGGCTGCAACTGTTGTTGGAAGCCACAAGCTGCTCTGTCTGTGCTGGTGCTACCTTGCCTTGTATACAAATTACCCTTCCAGAAACAAATCCCCAAGTTCTCAGTGCCACAGCTAACCAAACCACTCAACACAATTGTTACCAGTGAACTGTGGAAGATTTGATGTGCCATTTACTGATGGAGGCTTGGCATCAGTAAATGAAATAAATCAGTTACTCTTCCACAAAATGGTTATATTAGCTGTTGGTGAGCTGTGCTGATTTGAGCTCCTAGCCAGTTCACCCCGCAGTCAACAATCAACTTGAGCTGACAGAAGAGTTAGGATTTGTGGGTGAATGGATTTAAGGAAGGAACAACACTGGCATTATGATTCCAACAAACTCTGCAGTGAAGATAAACCCAGTGAAGCTAGATGGCATTCAAGAAAAGAGATCTTTGGTTTGAAATCACAGAGCAGAATGCAAGGTGAACACACAGTAACCTCACCATTGCCCTCCTTGCAGAAAAATTAGCTAAAGCTTGTTTATTCATGGCTATTATGTGGTTGTGCTCTGGATATTAGATTTTGTGAAAAACAGTCTCATTTCTAACCTGCTATTTCTGATCCTTTTCCAGACTTGATTTCTTTTAACAGGGAGCTGATGTATGTGGAAAGCAGGTGCTGGTTACAGGCACACATGGTGACAGGTAAATGATTACTTTTTCTCTATCCCCACCTCTAAGCTGGGGATTTTCCACTACAGTATCTTTGCTTAGGGAAAATTTTAAAATGGCAGCAGAGTCTCAAGCTGTCTGATTTTAGTGCTGATAGAATGGCACTTGATTTGCTTGACTAAGGAAGCTGCTGGCAAAAAATGTTACAATTGGCAATTTACTTGTCTCCATGCATATTTTGGCTCCATATCAACTTTCTGAGGTTTTTTTCCAGACAGGTGCAGAATAATCTGCACATCTACCATGTAGCGAAATTTAAACTAGATGAAAATATTTTATTTATACAGTCTAAAATGTAGTCTGATATGTTATAAATGTCAATGCTAATGCTACTAATTAAAACTATAAACTCAGTGTGGAATGAACAGATTTTTCTCATTTACTGGTATTTTATTCTTTAATTTAGGTTTAAGATTTGCAATATCAGAAACCTTTCTTACATGAATAACACCAGCACAGGATATGTTACAGGACTAAATATTTGAGGCTTACTCCTCTCATTTAATGCTTACTCCCACACTTTCACCTTTAAATTTATTACTTCATATGATCTATTAACATTATAAAGAATCATAGCTCTAAACAAAATTTGTCAATGTCCTCATGAAATGCCTTCTAAACAGAGATCACAGAAATGAAAGATCAAAGTAGCCTACATTACTAAATTCAGATGCCATACTCAGTTCAGATGCCATAAATTTTATACTCCTGTGGACATTCTCATTTTATTTCTAATATAGCAAAAAAAAATTTATGTTCACTCTGTATGCAACAGGTTTGTATTGCATATTGTTTTGCACATATAATAGTGTTTTTTGAAACACAAACAGAATGCATTTGGATAAATATACAGCACTCTTAAATCACAATAAATATTTCTAGGTGGACCTTTTGTTTTACATTTCTAATATGTAAATTAGATAACATAGAAAAGATACTATGCAGTGCAAGTAAATAAATCAGATTCCAATTCTTATTGTTAGGAGACTGCTAGAGAAACTAACCCATCATAAAGTAATTTGCAAAATTAAGTCAGAAAAATATCATTTTAAAACAAACTTGGAAAACTGTTTTATAAACATTAGGAAAGAATGCTGATTTAGTTCTCGTTCAACAAATTACCCCTATGTGACAAGACTTTAAAATACATAAATATATATAGAGAGAGAGCATAAGCTCATGCTTAAATATAATTTACTTGAATAACAGCTAAACAGATTCTTAAGTTCTTTGTTGAAATATAGCCCTATTATAGCTGGTTTGTAAAGCCAAAATCTAGGATGATATGAAGTAATTGACATTATAACACTAGCTTTTTTTGACTATTTGAGCTTCCAAAGTTCACCTTGAAAGGTGGTTCAAGAATCTAATTTTCTGCTGCCATTTGTGACTAAGCTGCAAGAGGGTTTATTGCCAATAGCAATATAAAGAATAATGACATAAGAAAAAATTAACATCTCTAATTGATTAAAAAGCTTCAGAAAATGACAAACCCTGAGATCCTGAGTCACTGGACATAAATCAGTTTCTGTCAAATGCCCATTACTAGTTGAGAATTTTAATCCAAGCTTTCAATGTGTATTGCTTATTTTCTGGACATTGTGCAAGACAGTAATGGTTTGCATTTTTTTATTCAGCCAAGTTTTCAAATTTTCATACCTTCCATATGCTGTATGTTGCTAAGAGAATTCCCCAAGAAACTAGTGAAGTCACATCTGTTATGCAGCTAGAAACTGAGCTTCTTCTTTATTATAATACCAGATTAAATTCACATATGTAGGAAGTTAAAGGTAATAACACACATGAATAATTGTTTACTAAACATCTTCTTACTTGTAACTCTGATATATGCATTTTTTCTACTTTGGTTTTCCAGGATTGTGTTTTTCTTCAACACTTTCCGAAAGCTTTTTATTCTATTGTTTTAATTCACCCCGATTCTTTCATGAGGATATTTGAAAATAAAGGACACAAAGAAGCAAGAACGGCTACATCTTCATAAGCAGGGAAGAATCTGAAATAAAGGTAAATTTACATCATCACATTCACATAGGAAATTTAAGGAAAGAATTTCCAAAAATGTAATGGCTGGTTATACAATGTGGTCAAGTTGTTTATTTTTATCTTCTACAGTTTGCAATGTCAGATATTTAAAATTCAAAGCTGAAGTTGTCTTTGTTAGCATGGATATTTCCTGTCTGCTCTTTAATTAGACTCATTTTTACATGAAATTTTAATAATGACATAAACATTCAGTGGTACTGTGAAGTATTCATCTTGAAGTATATGTTTGTGCCTGAACAATGCTTCCTGTTGTTCAGTCCAGTTTGGCAGACCCATCTCTTAAAATCACAATTACTGTGCTAAAACCCGCCTGGGAGTATCAGCCCCAACTGGTTTCCCATCATAAGGGCTTTCTTCCAGAAGATGATATTCCTGGGACAGTATGAATGTAAGCCTCCCTTATGACAGTAAGCCTCCCTTTATATATAATGTAGCCAAGCATATACATGTAACGCTTACTAGTTTTAGAGACAGCAACAGTTTTCAGAAATTCTGTTTAACACTTTGTTGTTTCATGCACATTTTAATCATTTTGCTTTAGTTTGCTTGAATCAGTTTAAAGTTCATTTTATGTCCAATGTTTTAACGTCAAAAGCTGCAACCCATTACCCCTAAGGAAACTCAGTTATTGAAAGCACTACTATATATCAATAAGCGTTAATACATATGAAAAAAGATTAACTGCCTAGGTTTTATTTGGTGATGAATTGTTGCCTTGTAGTGTATTCATAAAAGGCATCTAGATAAGCAGGTAGTCTTCAATCTTTCAGTCCTTAACTAGATTTCTCCACTTACGTCAATACACAATACACGTATGTCAGAGAAGTCTCACCTTCAGCTCATGATTAATGCTGCCAGCTGTCATAAGTATGTTCAGTTTTCATTTTGTACAGTGTGTCCTTGGCACAAATATCAAAAAACACTATTGGGTCCAATGATAGTCATGATGCATTTTTCTTTATCTATACCATATGAATATCAGCTGTATATTTAGCTGTTTTTAAACAAAAGGATTACAAGTCCCATTCAAGCAGTATTTGAACAGTTTGATCTCTGCTTAAATGAAAGTTTTTTTCTTCTTTCCTAGCCCTATGTGAAGATCACTCACCTTAACTGCTTGCACTGGTATAATTTTACTTACCCATATACACAAATGAGCAGAAAGATGACACTTGCGGTCTGAAAACAACTTAAATCAGCTGCAGTAGTATGGAAAATGAACCACTCACTGAAGTCAGGAAAAGAGAAGAAAAGAGACTTAAACAGGTGGAGGAAAGGTTCATTTCAGGTAGACTGAGGGAGTGGAAAAGAGAAGAGAAAATTAAGAGTATTCAGGCAGCCATTACAGCATAGCGAATGAAACAGAGAGGACTAGGGCAGTGTAAAGCAGAGACTCTGACTACAGCAAGTCCAAGGTCACTGAACAGCAAACAAAAGAATTACAATAGGTGAAACAAAGGACTTCAGGATGCAAACATGGTTGCTAGAACAACTGCTGAACTGCTGAACTGCTGGTTGTACTGAGGGTACAAACCAAGCACAAAACAACCGTGAAGAACAGGTCTACTTGGGAGAAGCTGATAAAAGCAAGATCAAGAATGCAATGAAAATCAGCTGCGCATTTATGGAGATGGGAAGGGAGAGCCTTTCTAGAATAATTATTAAAACACAGAAATCTCAACATGGTTTTGTAAAAATGTTCTTCACTACCTCTGTATTTTAGAGCTCACAAAGGAGAAAAGCAGATAATAAAAGGTCATATTTACAAGAAACTCAGCACTTGATATGTGTAAAAACAGTTTCTAATAAATCTAAGGGGCATCAAAAATAAAGGTTTAAGCAAACTGCATCAGAATCAGAGCTTCTTAGTACATGCCTCCTAAATGAACACCACCAGATGAACTCACACTTCTTGAATTTTGGCACAATGCATATTGTGCCATTTTACAGAATTTTATCTGCAAATGTTGTGAATATTGTAAGAGTTTTAAGATTTTTTTTTTATTGCTTCCAGTTCACTAACTTTCTAAAATGACTTTTAATTTGTAATTGCATGAGTCGGAAATTACTCTTATGTTTCTGTCATTTTTTCAAGTTTTTTTCCTCTTTTCTAATAGATCAAATCTCAATAAAATCATGCCAATATAATATAATGAATTATATACAATTTTAATATATACACTTAAATTAGCAACATCCATACCTAATTACAATTTTTGTTTTTAAAATCTTTAAAAATAAAATAGACTCTAGTAAACATTATGGGATTAATAACAACCTTTGTAATTATTTACTCTGAATGATTTTTATTGTTCATCTGACCATAATCTTGTCTCTTAAAATTAGATATTTTTGTTCTGAAAATCAAAACAAGCTGCTATATAACTCTGAACTTTGGTCTGTACCAAAAAAATAATAATAAATAAATAAATAAATTTCCAAGTGTTCTTCTAAGCAGGTGTTATTCCACATGTATCTTTTATCTTTTAACATTTTGAGAGAAATTCAAGATTAGTTGGGGAATGTAAGCTGGGCAAAAAAATCACGGGTGAAGTAAGGAGCTGACTGCATGTTTAACTGTTCAGACAGGACCTGGTTTAATGTTAACAGCTTTCAGAAAGGATTAAGTATCACTGGGTTTCACTAAAACATATCATACATTTTTTAATTGATGTCAAGGAATAGTGTGTTCTTATATGAAGAACATCCTGGCTTTCCCATTCAGTTTTCCTTCAGGAAGTTGAGGATGACGTTGTTCATAGATGGAACGCTGTTTTAGCCTAAAGGACTAATTTACATGAAAACTTTCTTTAATAATCACCAATTTATCTGCTGTACTGCAAGGGGCATTTTGCAACTATATTTCTACATGGCAGCTTTTCTAATCAGCCTTTAAAACAACTTCATCACAAAACCCAAGAGATATCGATATCCTTCCCAGCACTTAGAGACCTCCAAACTGATAAAAAGGTACCACAGCTACTCTGTAAGTGCTCCTCCTTTAAGTTTCCTCCTGTTAAAAGGGAGAAGTAAACATTTAGATCCATATGCACAAGATTTTGTATCTGACTGTGGATTGTTCAAAATGAATGGATAGGATCATGTTATAAAAAATCTGAGCAGGGGAAAGTTGGGGTGAAAGATGCCAAGATAATGGTTATACTTACTGTTTAGTTTAAAGATATATCTTATGGTTCCACTGAAGTCAGAGGTGATTTTGACAGTGACATCAATTGAAGCATGTAGGGTAGGTATCCTGTGTTCCTCATACATCTGTCATTATGAAGCTGATAATGATTACTCTCACATTCTGAAACACATCGCTTTTATAAGACTTTGGTTTATTGAACTCAAAGAAGCTTGACTTGCAATAATGTGTTTTAGTGTGTATAGAAAGAAACTGAATGCAATATATGTCTCTAAATTCCCCCAGTTTCATCGCCAGCAGATGCCAATTTGTATTTGAGAATGCCAGAAAGAACATGACAAAGATCCTTACACTACTCCAAGTACTGACAAAATGCTGAAATTAATTTTATTTCTCTTCAGGTTTGCTGTATTTTTTATCCCATTTACAAATTATTTCTTTGCATTCCCTCTGTTGTTCATGGATCAGCTTGAAATGACGGATTCTACCATCCAGAAGATTGCTGAATTCTGGGATTTTTTTTTTATGTGCCATCTTTACTGTAATAAACGAAAGTCTTTGGTCTGAAATCTAAAGACGCATACTCCAATTTAATGTCTTCTCCATTTCAAAGCTGTTGTACTGAGGAATTAAAGAAAGCTGGCATTCTCTTCTCTAGTCTTTTGCACAGGCAGATGAATTTATGCTTAGAACAACTTAGTACTGTAGTTCTGTTCTCTCAGATAAAGCTGAGATCTGATATGGGATCAAGGAATCTCCACAATGGTACCACGACAGTGAACAGAAAATACCACTTTTCAAAAGAAGAAGAACAATACTTTCAGAGTTGCTGGAGATTTGTAAATTAATACATATCGGTAGTATTTATTTGTTTTCCTTATAACTCAAATTTTGTTCTTACACTTCTGAAAGAGAAAACACAACTCTAAACAAACTGGGACCAGGGTGTGAATAAGTTTTTATGCCAAAATTGAATTTTTAGTGAATGTCATCAAGAATACTTGCTTTGAGGTTTCTATCAAAACCACAATCATTTAGCTGAGTTTCCTCTTACATTTCTGTTTGAATTCTCAGTGGATGCAAACCTTATGCAAACTTTAGCCAGAACAAAGTTAGAACTCTTGCCAACAAAAACTGCTGAGTTTCACACAGCTTTAAATATTTTACAAGGTCTGAAACTTTGTTTGCTCTCATTTGAAAGAACTGTTAGGATACTGCTCACAGTTTGCCTGACCTCAGCCAGTAATTCGGAAGGTTTACTCCCAAGCATACCTGTAACTTTCCACTTCACACACAGTCTCAACTATTTAGGAAGAATCAAGCGTGCAAAAACCAGGAGTCTCAGTCTATGACAAAAATCCTATTATCTGTTTCCCAGTCACTGAGAAGTCATAAAAAAAGTGTCCTCAATGCTTAAAAATCAACATCCTAAAGGATAAAAAAAAACAAAATATTGCATGGGGTTTGATACGTAACACACTAGTGAACATAATGGTCATCACTGCAAGAACCAGTCTGTAACACATAGGCTAGAAAACTGATGCCTTTAATGGTAATGCAGTTACAGCTAAATGCAGTGAATGGAGTATACCCATTCCTATTGGGAACTGAGGTTATCTGTATTTATTTTTCCAACTTTTTCTGTTTCCAAGCATCACTAATGAAATGGTAAGAATAATTATCCATAACAGTAATTATAAGTCTCAGTTGTGCAACTCTAAAGACGCTGCACAGATAAAGAAGACCTGGACACAGAAAAGTCGGCAGTAGTTAAGTGGTGAAGAACTCTGATTTGAGCATATTTTTATATGCAAGCAGAAGAAAACTCAAGCTACTAATACACATCCATGTTTTTATGTATCAAGATTTCTAAGAAGGCCAATTTTATGTTGCTAAATATCAGTGAATCAAAAGCTGTCTGGGAAGAAAATGTAGATGGTAGTAGAAAATGTTTTAAGGGTATCTTAGTCGAAGTAGAGGAAAAAACAATCAAGAAAAAATTGAGAAACAAAATTTTTGGAAAACTGTGACTGAAGCAAGGATATATATATATACTTGTCTGTATCTATATTTAAAAGTCTACACATGAAAGAAAGAAACTGTTGGCAAGATCTTTTAAAAAAATGTGGAAATTGTAGGAAACTGGCAAGTAAATCAACAGCTCAAAGGATAAATATATAGTCAATAGCAACAAGGACAATAATGAGATTTTCCATGTGGTAGAAACAGTTAACAAGTTCTCAGTATTATATTTTGATCATAACCACTCAGACAAAGTAGAATATTAGCAAAAGGTAGCAGTATACAGTTATTATTTCTGGTCTCTAACTACCAAGGAAAAAAAAAGCAGGTGATATAATATTCTAGGAAGATAATGTCACAATTTCCATTCCAAAACAAAGCAATCAATTTAAAAAAAATAGAAAAGTACAAATATATTTTTAGGTCAACAGATCAATGTAATTGGCATTAGAAGTTTTAGTATGCTAGGGAGTTCAGAGTTATCTGAACCATAACTGATGATTTTCAGTAACTGCTGGAACACTGTAAAACTGCCTGAAAACTGGAAAAAATCTGTTGCTGAACATGTATTTAAAAGGTGAGCAGACAAGATAATTGCATATTTATCAACATGGGAGAGATTCCAAAAAAATCTATCACTGATACAGGCCTTAATTTCATAAAAGGCACCAAAACACAGTGAATTAATAGAAACTGAATGGAAACAAAGACTTATAACACAACCAAATTTTTTTTTTTTTTTTTTTGCTAAGACTCCTAGATTAGAGTATTGCTTCTGGCATTTCAGTAAGCCTGACTCTACACTGCACAGATGTTTTGACTAACACAATACTAGGAGAATTGCAATGATAAAGAACTGGTTAATGTGAACAATGTGATATACAACACATACGAGACCGTTTCTTTTCCTAAATACTGTTAATTGTTTTTATCATTTATCTGGACAAAAAGATAAAATCACCATTGATAAAACTTGTAGATGACAGTCTGGAGGACTGGTAAGCAATGAAAAAGATGGGTCACTGCTGCAGAATGGGGTCGCTTTATAAAATGGATCTACACAAACAATATGCTATTTAAGACAGCCAAACATGAACATCAAACTATAATACCACAATGGACTCTTTCTCATCTTACATCCTACAAATCAGACCATCTAGTGAAAAACATCACTTCAATTGCTGAGCATGGGAAAGCTAATCAGCAGGAGTCAGGTTCCAGCCGCAGCATCAGATTCCAGTTTTGGTATTATGCCATCTGGCTGTTAATGAAAAAAGCTGCAAATAGCAACAGAGACTTTCAACTCTGTTGCAACCTGATAGTAACAAAGCTACATAGATAGCCTGCTTATCCTCAATATCCCCAAAAGGAAAGAACAATGTGGCTTGGTTTAGAGTCTTTGCAAGGTTTGAGAGGCAAATACATGCACGGGTCATGCTATTCTTCATGTGTAAAGGTTGTTCCAGAAATGGGGAAATAGGGAAACCTCTCCATACCTGAAAAAACGATGAATTGTAAGAAGTTATGAAGGGTTTGACTCTAATGAGATGGCAAATGGAAATTTTATAAAGATGGAAAGATCATGATCAAATAGGTGGACTGGAACATGGCTTTCAGTGACCACATTTTTGAAGAATCAGTTCAAGAAAAAGATGTTGAAGTAGTTACTGCAGAGCATTACTAAGGCTTGCTCTAAAGCTAAACAACTGAATGTGGTAAGAAACAGGGATGTTAAAGGAGTAAAAGCCACAAGAAATGGCTTAAATATGTGAGATAAGGAGGAAAGAATAAAATTTCCCAGTCTGCTCAAAATTAGAAAAGCTAAAGTGTAACTGCAGGATTAGAAAGGTCAATCAAAATTTAGATCATATTTCCTGCAAAACTACAGATGTTTTCAAAAACTGAGCACTGAACACATAACACCGTGCAGACACATAATGCTATCAGCAATGTTCAGATGAAAGGAAGGCAGACTGGTTACGTATGAGGAGCATGCAGCTTCCAAATCTTTGTTATGTTTTCATACCTCAGATCTGAACTGTTACTGCTGCTATCAAAGACTCAAAGAAAAAGTACTCATCTGGGACCAGTAAGGCTTTGCATTGACATCTTTACCACCTTCTCCCTTTTTTCTTGCCATGTTTTATATTCATGCACCACAATAAAGGAAGGCAGCAAAAGAAGTGACAGTGCAGATACAGATCACCCCATGAGAGCTCTTCAGATTGTTCTGGGAGGTGAGCCTAGCCAGCCCAGGAGTTTTGTTAGCAAAACAATTGAGAAAAACGTGAATAGAGGTGAAGGAATAACAGGAGGTTTTATCACTTTCTCATTGTATCTTGAAAACACGTATTCCTTCCTTTTCCTTTGTCTCACGCATCCATCATATATTGTTTTTTCTTCTTAGCAACTCCAGGACACTCTGGTTTTCCTTACCAGCCTCATTTCCAGTTCTTTTGAACTCTTCTTTCTCAAAATCTTGCGTTAAGAAACATTTTTCTAGAAATGCTTTCTGTTCTTTTCTCTTCCTGTTCATTTCTTTTTACCTCTTCTTTACCCACCTTTTATGCTCTTTTTAGCAATAAAAATGCTCACATACATAAATGATTTAAAACATACATTCATGGTTTCGGTATGAACACACCTCATGATTCAAATTATTGTATTTATGTATTTCTCACTAAAGTTGTAAAAAGGCATTATTTTTTTTGATTAAACAAGAAAGGTGAGATTAGGTTAGATTAAAAAAGATTAGTTATCTTTAGCAAAGTAAAGGTTATACATTTCAATCATCATAAAGAATTGCAAAACTTCAGTATGTGTAGGGTTAAAGGGTGGAAATGTGCTGTAACTTGCAGTGGAAATTTCCACTGCGTGCTTTATTGGCAGAAGAATGAGCCATAACCATGGTAAGGGGTGTGTGTGTGTGGTCTCTTCATAAGCACACTGGAATGCTGTGTCACGTTATTTTTCCTTCCAGCCTTCTGACCAGTTTTTGTTTTTGGTCTTCCTGAGCTGGGGTCACAGTACATGCAAATCCATTAAAACCTATGGGACATTTGCCTAAGAACAAACTCATATTTTAGCCTGCTCTAATTCTCTCTCATCCTGAAACATTGTACTGTCTTTATTATTCTCCAGTCTCTGCAATCCATTCAGTCACTCACCCTTTTTTGTTATTTAATATAACTGCCTTTTTATTTTTTTAATTTTTTTTAAGTTCTGTACAGCCAAACATTAATTATGGATATGGGAAAAGCTGTAAGGTTTTTCACACGAGTGTTGTATTTCTGTCCATAAAACAGCAGTTCTTATCCTTCTAAAATGATACTCGATTCCTATGGGTCCCTTCCGACTCGGGATATTCTATGATTCTATGATTCAGGTTAGTAATTTGTAATCAGTTCCTATGCTTCTAAAACTAGCAATTGGTTAAAAGATACAAGCAAAAAGTTAGGAATACTTGTAGAAAAGCTGCCAAGGATGTCCCACAGAGTGCAGTATTGGAACCTCAAATACTCAGTTTATTTGTCAATGTTTTGGGAAGGGAATTACATAGTGAAGTAACAAAGCATTATTATTCACAACAGGCAAGAGCAAATCTGTCTGGCTGCAAAGGATCTGCAAAAATACAAAATACATATCTGGATGATGAAAGGACAAACAAAAGATAGTAAAAGCCTAACAACAACAACAAAAAGTCTCTATAGATACTTACAAATATTGTCTTAAAAGAGTTTTTTGCATTCAGGGAAAAAAAATCCTAGAACATACAGATCGTTTACTGAAAGCATTAATTTGGTGAAAATCAGAACACAAAACAATGCTCTGAATTATGAGGAAAAGAAAAAGAAAACACAAGTTGTTATGCTTCTTTGTAAGTCCATTTTGTGAACGAATCCTGAATACTGCTCACAGTCCATGTCTCACTGACGAAGAGAATATACTGAAAACAGAAAAAGTATAAAGAAGGCAAAAGAAGTATAAAGGTGGCAAGGATGGTGGAAGATACGGTTTCCACATGAAGAGAGCCTGAGTAGTAGTTTTCATGAAAGTACACAAAAAATATTTCTTAAACACTTTTTCCATTTAAACACTAGAGGGCACCAATGAAATCACCTATCAGCAGATTTGATCATCTCAAGCGAAAATACTTTTTCAGCACAACACCTAATTTGCCAAGTTATTTGTTGATGCAAAGTGTTATGGTAGTCAATGATGAAGTGATTCAACAGAAGAGTGACAAAATTCAGTGAAACCTTGGCAGCAAAGCAAGTGAAGCACTATAGCTTCTGTCTCAAGAAACACGCGGATGACAAATTCCCAATGCATTGTATCACTGAGGCAGACTGCCATGAGACAAAATTTTGGGATCTTTCAGCATGACAAATTAATGTTCCCAACACTAAGCATACAACACTTACTCTAATGAGAACCAGATAACAGCACTGACAATCTGTGAAGCCAAGACATTTGTTACATACTGAGAATCCACAAAGAAATGGTAATTGTGTAAAATATGCAAAAGGAGAGACATTTTCAAAATATTTAATATTAATCTAGCTCTGCTCATCTTGCAACAAAAAGCTTTTAATAAAGGTATCAGTTAAGTGCAGAGTTAAATGAATGCTGAAATTTTAAAACACCTATTTAAGCTGCCTGTATAACTTTACAGTTACTAACGGTTAATAATTACCTCTTTGTGGGTTTCTATGTCTAACCAGAATTACAGAAGTGTATGAAAAGCCACTTTTCTGTATTTTGAAGGGAAACATGAATGAAAGTAAGATTACAGATCAAGTGTAAATGATAAAATGCTTAGACTCAGACTATATGCAAGTTAAATGTAATACAGTTGTGTTTTTTTCTTCTCTTTACACTATCTCATTTCACTCATTTTTCTGGGACAATGATTTAATAAAATCACTTTACAAGACTGAGAATGTGAAAAGTTACTGTAATAGAGTCACAACTAGAGCACGGGGCTTAAAATCAAACAGTTCGTCTAGTACCGTACATTATCTCTAGGTGTCGCTGGTGCTTTCAAAAGCACCACTTCGAACCTGTTGCACCTACAAAATAAGCAAGCAAGCAAGCAAGCAAGCAAGCAGATTTACACTGATTTTGCGTCCACTTTGAACGAGTGGCCAAGTAGCAAAGAGCTTGTAAAACAAAATTACATAATTTATGAATACAGTAATTGTTAGGTAAATTTATTGTTTTGAAGTTCTTTGGAAATGACATAGACAATTCTGGCACATCCAACACAGAGGATCAGATATCTTCCACAGAATTAAGAGATTAAATAGGCAAAGAAACTTGGAAAAGTGACAGCTGGTACAAGAATTATGATTAAGGGCTATGAAGACATGAATGCTCTATTAAAGGTGAACATGGAACAACTATTCAAAATTTCTTGTATTACAAAGAAAAAACTAGCAAGGGATCACATAAAGTATCAGGCAGATGTCTTTTAAACAGAGAAAATATTTTGTCATACAATGAGAAATTATATTGTGGAACTGATTGTCACAGATTTTCTGGACATACACTACAAATTAAATTTTAAAAGCAATTAGACAAAGTAAGGGAAGAAAATAATAAATAAAAGCCCCTAAACACAAAGAAACATTTGTAACTTCCATTCAAAAGCCACATAGTGCCTGAAGCTAGAAGGGTACACCAAAGAAAATACCACTGTATTCCTGTTTTGCTTATGAAGTCTTCCCCTAAACTCCTGGTTTTGGCCTCAGTCAAAGACAGGATTCAGGGCTAGGCAGACTTTTGACCTGACCTAGTATAATATGAAGATCCTGTTTTCAGATTTTCATAAAATATTTGGTCACGCAGTTTATAGAATAGGGATCAGCTCAACAGGACTAAGGTCATCTTTAAAGATGAAAGAGGACAAACATAAAAATAGTTAACCATACATGCATCTCAAAATAACCCTCAGGATACATATTAACAAATTTGGAGAATTTTAAGCAAAAGAAATTGCCAAATGTAGAAGAGACAAATGGTTTGCTTTAATAATATATACATATATTATGAAGCTATTCAGTATTCTTTAAAAGCGAGGCTTAATGTGTCCCAATGAAAACAATATTTTTGCTTAAAGGAAACAAAGTCAAGAACAATGCAGTAATCCACACAATATTTTCTTGTGATTTCTTATAGTCAGAATTTCTTGCATGTTTGGTAACTCTGGAGAGAAAATAAGTGGCTCCAACTTAATAATTATAATTTTTGTGGTATCTCATGTCGTGTGGAATAGTTTGAACACAAATTCTGAATCTTGAATCTTCTGAATCTCTAATCTGAAATTAGAGGAAGTGTTTACACGTGTTTGCTGACA